>NC_064614.1:621497319-622747319 GCF_023898315.1 Schistocerca nitens | reverse complement strand
CTGAATGACAGCGTACGGGTGTTATGGAGGAATTTTATGAAAGAGGATCAGGTAGTGACTGTGGGTGGAGCAGGGAATAGTCTTGATAGGGACAGGGAATATGATGTAGGTGGTGACCTGGTAAAGATAGCTACTCAAACTGGTGGCTCTAATGTGCACTTTGTGCAACTTTTCAGCATCATGATCAGCCTTATCTTGATGCTGCTGTTAGGCATGTTAACATGGGGCTGGAGTAGGCACTGATGGCAGAGGGCATGGCTCACACTACAGTGATGCCAGTTGAATCTATCAATAGATTGTGTTAGGGATGGGAAGGGGAGGCTGGCAGTGCTTATAGGTGACAATCTAGTGGGTGGTGGTGGGATCACTCATGGAAAAATTCATGTAGTAGTTGGTGTTTGAGTTACACATATTTTAGATTGAAGTCAGCTGGTAGTTATACCTGCTTAAAGAAGTTCTCTAACAAAGGAATCACCTTCAGAGGTGGTCAGGTATCCAAGTAGAGAAGGAATTAGCATATTTCATCAAAATATAAGAGGTAGTGAACTGCTTATAGGTGTTGACTCTGACAGTATTGATATATTGGAGCATCATTAAATATTTTGACAATTCAGAGGTTTCTTTTACCGGGATACAGATTAGCTGGGCTTTTTTTTTTTTCAAGGAGTTCTTTGTGGAGTGGGGGAGTGGCTATGTGCACAAAAAACAGTATTCCATTTGAGTCTGTTGACGTATCACGGCACTTCATTGAACTGGTATTTGATTGGTGTGCAGGGGCAGTTAAATTTTGTGAAATTAAACTTCAAATTGTTGTTGTTTATAGGTCTCCTAACTCCGTCTTCAGAGCATTTCTGCTCAAGCTAGAGAAGGTTCTTGGTTCTCTTTATAGGAAGTACCAAAACTTAGTTATATGTGGTGATGTCAGTATCAATTTTTTATGTGATTTTGCAAGAAAAAGGATGTTGGAAGATCTCCTAAAATCATATGCTCTGACCAGACTGTGTTTTCTCCAGCTAGGATGCAGGGGAACAGTAGCACAGCCATAGACAATATTTTTATTCATTCTTCATTACTAGATAGACATTCTGTTAGTATAAGTGTGAATGGCCTTTCAGACAGCACAAGGTCTCCGAATTAGTCAGTTCATAGTAAAAATATTCCTGTTACTGATAAGTCAGGTATATGTACAGATTTAACGATCATTTTCCGAGCATTGCTGGTGAATTAAATAAAAACTTAAGTTTCTATGGGGAACCATATAGCACTCTCGGAAAACGCCTTTCCGAGACTGATGTCTGAAATACTACTCTGTGATACTGACATGGGGGAGTGAGTAAATAATTAAATCACTGAAGTCTAAGGACTCTCATGGATATGATGGAGAGCCTAGCAGAATATTAAAGTATTGTGGTGCACATGTTAGCCCTGTACTTAGCTATATTTGTAATTTTTCCTGAAGTTTCCTGAACGATTAAAGTACGCAGTAGTAAAACTGCTTTATAAAAAGTGAGAGAAACTGAAAATGCTACATTCTCTTTTCTCTGTGAGGGACTGGATGGATGAAACAAAAGTTTTCAAATGCTTTTGATTTAACTAAGGTGTTTCATTGTGTTGATCACAAAATATTGCTCCAGAAGTTGGACCATTATGGAATACAGGGATTGGCTCACTAATGGTTCGTTTCTTGCTTTAACAACAGACAGCGAAAGGTCATTATTCACAGTATTGAGAATGGCTGTGATGGTCTGAGTGGGGTACCGGCAAATCGGGGGGGGGGGGGGGGGGTCTCAGGATCAGTGTTGCAACTATTCCTGTTCCTTAGTTATATAAATGATATGTCCTCTAGTATTACAGGTAATCCAAAATATTTCTGTTAGCTGATGACACTAGCTTGTTTGTAAAGGATGATGTATGCAACATCGGCTCTGTTTCAAATAGTGCAGTTCATGGCTTGTAGAAAATAAACTAACACTGAATCACAGTAAGACTCAGTTTTTACAGTTTCTAACAAACAATTCACCAAAACCCAACATTTTAATTTCACTGGATGGGCATACGATTAGTGAAACTGAACAGTTCAAAATTCTAGGTGTTCTGCTAGTAATCTGTAATGGAAAGCCCACATTCAGGATCTTGTTCAAAGATTTAATGCTGACATTTTTGCTATTCGGACAGTATCTGAACCAAGTGATCATTCAACACAAAAAGTAGTTTACTTTGCTTATTTTCATTCGCTTATGTTGTATGGCATTATATTTTGGGGTAACTTTTTCCATTCTCAACAGTGCCTAGATAACATGACAAACCCTATTTTTAGGGCTATATTTTAATTTGGACAAATGGATCTATGCAGACATCTGTAAAAACGGCGATGATACATCAGTCCATACTAATGTAAAATTGCCACCTTATGAAGAAGACAAATTTAAATTTGTTGAAACCTAGGTAAAGATTTCTTTATCCATTGCAACTGGTCAGCTGTTTATAATTTTATTACGTGGAACCGTTGCTGTTGTGCAGCTATGTTTATAATACAGATATTTTTGGCTCGTAAATGAGCAGTTCGGGCAGTAAGTGGTGTAAGTTCGCGAGCTTCTTGTCGACCCCTGTTCACTGGTCTGGGTATGCTGACATTGGCCTCTCGACATATGTATTCTTTACTGTCATTTCTTGTTAACAATATCAGCTTATTCTCAAGAATTAACAGCTTTCACTCAGTTAATGCTAGGCAGACGTCCTGTCTGCATTTGGATTGCACTTCCTTTACTCTTGTGCAGAAAGGTGTGCAATATACTGCTGCATCCATTTTCAATAAGCTACCACAAGAATTCAAAAATCTTAGCAGTAATCCATGTGCTTTCAATTCGAAACTGAAGAGTTTCCTCATGAGTCTCTCCTATTCTGTCGAGGAGTTTCTTGACAAATTAAGCTGATTTCTATGTTGTCTTTTGATTGCATTTACTTAAACTTATGGCTTTGCCTTTGGGTTCATAAACATTTTATATCTTGCTATATTCAGAAACAAAACAGCACATGACTCACTCAGAGAAGATGATGATTCTTTTTTGAACCATTTGGATTACGAATGATTTTTCACATCCGTCAGTCCTGGTGCTTGGCAACTTACACCATCTCCTGAATAAAGCTTGTGGGCAGCTGGGACAGTAGTGTCATCCAGTTGGTTGGAAGTAGTGGTGAATTCTTTTCCTTTACTACCAGTGACTGAAATGTCTTCAACATAACTTCCAAACAATTTTGTAATAACACAGACTTTCTTTCATGGTGAATTCAGTAGAACTTTTTTGCGCGGGCTGTGGCTTTCTCAAAAGAACTTTCATTATTATATGGAAATTAAGTTTGACTTTGTTTTGCTGTAGTCATTTCCCTTTATTTTCTTTATTTCTTAATTTGTGAGTGTTTGGACGGCCTATTCTCTGTTTCCTTGCCTGTTCCTTAATCATGACACGTAAGTAATAACATAATAAGGACCTGTTAATGGGAAAGTGCCCACCTTACAGTTGTTTGTGTATTGTCTATTAATCAAAGTAGCATGCTGTTGCCATTAGTAGAAAATGGTAAAAATTCAAAATATAGACAATGACCAGTAAGAAAGTGGCAATTTCATATATATTATCAGATCTTTCTGTATTCTAACAAACATTTATGTAATGAATCACACAAATATTTTGCGTGGAAATGGTGGGTGGGGTGTTAGAGGAGGCAGAAATGCCCTAAATATGAACTTTCAGGCAGCAAACATGCACACAGTTGGCCATTTCTATAGTTTTGTCATCAGCACTCCCCCCTCCCCCCTACCCAATTATGTTATTAACGATTTTAATATGTGTTAATGATATGAATATAATAGAGGGAAACATTCCACATGGGAAAAATATATATAAAAACAAAGATCTTTGTTTTTAATATGTGTTAAGATTGATTCATAATTGTAGTCTATTAACACTGAAATTTGTTTCTAAGATTTACAATAGAGTGGAAGAAAACTCATTGTGCACTAAATATTACACTCTTGATAGTTCATCCGCAATATTGCATGGTAGGTAGTGCTAGAGTACTGCAGTTCTTAGCTGATTACATAGTGAACTTATTGCAGTTTATTTATCAAGGTGAAACATAAGCCTAAGTTAACAAAGCTCTTTAGTTATTTCCCTGAGGTTATTATTATTATTATTATTATTATTTTATCATCATCATCTCTACTCAAGACTCTTTTATTCTAATTTCAGAATTATTTATTTTTAGATTTTTAAAAGTGTTATACATTTCATTAACACATTGCCTTTTGTCTCCAGTAAGTTTGATTGTCTACGTCACTTTGAATTAATGACACTGTCTATGACATTAATGCAACCATTTACATGTCTTACATACGTCTTAAAACAGAACATCTTTTAAAGTTGTAATATGACTCTAAAATCGACAATGTATTGCAAGACAATTTTTGCATGTATGATTATATATACTGATCCAATTATGTAACTATTAATAAATAAAGTTCTAATTTGTGAGCAATTATTCATTTTACTACTCTTTTGAGTTAATATTTTAAAATGGAGATGATGATAGTGGAGTTTCTATTCGTGTAGTAATTACAGAATTTGGTTGAAATAATACCACCTTGAAATAATTGAATTTCCACATTATGTTAATAATTGTTTATTCTGCTTACAGGACTTAGAAGATATTGCTGAAGAAATGTCACAGAAAACAAACAAATCACGTAAATCTGTAAGCAATGAAAATAGTGTAGCCTCTCCAGGAGTAATCACAAGATCACAGTTGAAACAACTTGCCAATGCCAAGTCAGTTCCAGAAGAATACAAACATGTTCTTGGAGAAGCCCAGCCAAATCGAAGAAATCAGAAGCATGGGAAGTCTCTTAATAGTGAAAAACTGTCATCTCCACGTAAGCTTTCTGCTACTACAAAGGCCAGAAGAGTATCAAAGAAAATGAATCAGAAGGAGAAAATACAGAGTTCATCTGAGCAAAACAATTCTTTAGAGATAGAAGAAAGCTTCGATGTTGAAATGCGTGATGATGCTGATTTATCTGCAGAAGAAAGTATAGTTAACACCCCAAAATCAGCAGGAAGTGCTGGAGAAAGAGTAAGGCCAAAGAATAAAAGAAAGAAGGAAGA
This sequence comes from Schistocerca nitens, assembly GCF_023898315.1. Taxonomy (NCBI): domain Eukaryota; kingdom Metazoa; phylum Arthropoda; class Insecta; order Orthoptera; family Acrididae; genus Schistocerca; species Schistocerca nitens. The sequence continues at coordinate 622,742,160 of NC_064614.1, read as the reverse complement.
CAAAGTGGACGAGAGTGCTTTCAATAGCGTGTGTGACAGTAGTTCAGGAGAGCAGGCTACTAGTAAAATGGAATTCAGTGAAGGAGAAAGTGTTGCAACTAAAGAATCAGTCACAGTTATATCACAAGAAAAAAGTTTTGAGAAAAAGAAGGCAAACCAAGAAGCAGGCATTGATTCAGTGGATTCCAAAACAGATAATATGGAAACAGATAGTAAAAATGATGATGAGAGCTTGCGCTCTGGTAATAAAACTACGTTGAAGAGTTGTGATGTGTATGACAAGAAGAGTACTGTAGGTAAGAAAATAGGCAGAAAACGTAAAGGATTTTCTAAAATCAGCAGTGCATCAGAAGAAGAAATATTAGACACCATACACCCAAAGGAAAGGGGGAATTCTGCATTGGGGCGAAATAATTCAATATGTGAACCTGTTGACATGTCAATCAGTGAAGACTGCAGTGGAACAGAGAAAATACGGTACCTTTCAAAATCTGCACCGAGCGACTCTGAAGTATCTGAATCACTTGCTGAAAATCATAAAAATTTAGCTCAGGAGGTATCAATAACTAACGGGAAGACAAAATTATTGAAGAAAGATAAATTATCTGTGAATCAGGGCGCACAAAAATCATCAGAAGTTAGCAGTGCAACAAGCAGCAGTTACAATTCTGGCTATGAAATCACTCCATCAAAATCACTAGTTGTATCTAAAGAGCAGTCTTTGTCTACCAAAACAACAGATTCCGGGATTACTGGCATGGTAGACAGCAATCCATACTGTGATTCTGACAGTTGTACAAGTGACAAACAACAAACTCTTGATGGCACTCAAAAGTTAATAAGTTATCCAGACAACAATACAAAAGAGGAGCAACATAATATTTCTGGAAAAAGCAGTGTCATAAATAGTTCAGGAAGTATTGCGAAAACGAGTTTATTGCCACATGAAGGTATTCCTTCATGCAGTGGTGGAAAAACATCAGAAGTTAGGCCACCATTTCTCTTACGAATGAGGCCAACAATGAATGAAGAGCCTGTAGACTCTGATTCAGATGCAGAATCTCGTAAAGCTATTATGCTATCTGCACAACGACGTATCGAACAAAATTTGAGCACAACAGATTCAGAAGGGCGTAGATTTTCATCACACCAAACACCAACTTCCAGTTTACCTGATGCTGAAGACTCAGATGATGCACCACCTGAGAGCATGACATTTGAGGCAGGACGGAACACTGCTACAGAATCCTTACGTGATGCTGTTGAAAGCATAAGGCGTGACCGACAGCGACGTAAAGAGAAGAGGAGAGCCAGGCTTGAAAAGTTGCGCCAACAGAAGGAAGAGAAGGTAATTATTAAAGTTTATTATTCAAGTTACAAGCATATTATACTCTACCGTACTGGAACTTCTGCAAAACCGTCCACCTGGTTGAACGACCACCATCAAGCAATGGCCAAGAGCAGAGTTGACCACCCTGTGGCAGAGCACACTGTGGAGCACAACATAATTGACTTTAGTTGTTGTCACCCTCCCTCAGTACACCACTCCACCTCTGTCCCCACACACCAGCTTCTCACAACTGAGAGATGGGAATTGTCATTGAACACACCCTTCAAATTCACAACCCTTCTGGCCTCAGTCTCTGCTAGCCGGTGTCCTACACCCTTTCATGGCTCCACTTTGATTCATCCCACACTCACTACTGATGTCTCACTCGTTCTCAAAATGCAACTGTCAGGTTGCAGTCAAAGAATCCTGGTTGGGAAGGGGAAAAGACTCATCTCATCACTAAGTAAAGAATAATGTGTAATTTTAATAGCACCATAAAAAGTGGTGCCATTTACTTCTGGGAGTCTCCATTTGTAACTTTAGTGATGCCACTAAATACCCAAAACAGTGGTAAATATGCTTTGTCTCAGTACTTCCTGGCATAAAATGTTTTGAAAATGTGATATACAAATGATGTGTTCACTGTAAATTAATCACTTGAGATACTGAAAACATCAGGATGACATGGGTGCGATTAGAAGACACACTGATATGGCTTTGGGCCACAACCTTTATTCACACACACACACACACACACACACACACACACACACACACACACACACACACACACACACACACACAAAAAGCAAGCACACTTGACTGCCAACTCCAGCATCTCAGACCAGAATGCCAAGAATGTGAGTATCTTCTAATAGTGCCTGTCTGCAACTTGACATGTCTTCTTTACACTAAATAGCAATCTATCTTTTCCTACAAATGATATTAATCCAGTCATACCTTCTTACTTCGTAAGGGTCAGTCTATTGTGGCAGATGTGGTTTACCAGCTCAAAAAATTCGGTGCTCACTGGACCAATGTAATGAAATGTGCAAATTATTGTAACATTCAACATGTAAGGAGCAGTGAATGCCCATTTTTCAATGAGCAGAAAAAGATCCACTAGAACAAAGTCATGCAGTGAATGCTATACTCAGAGGAAACGAAAGTGGTTATAACTATATGGCCCACTACTTGCTTAAAATCTTTGACATAATAGTAAAGAACCCATATCCAGCATTAGTGTGGCTCAAATACCTGTAATTACAAATGTAGATCCAGTGCTGTGGCATCATTCAGTGCTGAGTGGCCATTGGGCAGAGAAACAAATGTAACCAATATTGATGCATTAGTACTAGTCTCACAAAGAAAAAACCGTTATGTCACAAAATAAGGATTCAACAGAACCTTAAAATAACTGTACCAAAAATATGAAACTATTTTTATCGTATGGTTTCCAACAAATCACAAGAGGAAGTGTCTAATGACTTGAGCAGGACAGGACAGTATATGCACTTCAACACTGCTAAGGGTTTGGTCTCTGGCATTGCTCTATTGATATGCTTTTCACCCTTCTCTCACACTGCTCAGTAGGATGTACAAGGAGGTACCCAAAAACACTGGAATTATTTTTTTAAAAGCTGTATATTTTCAAATTCTTTACAAAACAATCTTATCCCCTTCAAAATACTCTCCACTACAACTAATTCATTTGTCCCACCTGTGCTTACAGTATTGAAAAATTTTTTGCTGTTATCTTTAGAAATGGCTGACAGCTACTCCCTAATTTCTTTCTTCAGTTTTGTCAAATCATTGTCCTTTCATGCCCCTTTTCATGTGTGGAAATAAAGTCACTCGGAGCCAGGTCAGGCAAGTAAGGTGCGTGGGATGACAAAACCAAGCCATTTTTAGCCAAAAACTGGCTAACGGAGATGGCTGTGTGTGCATTTGCATTGTTGTGGTGGAAGAACTACTCTCTGTCTTCCACAAAGCAGGTCTTTTTTGACAAACACTATTGCACAGTCTTCTTAAAACAGTTCATCAGTTGTATGTCAATGGTCTATGAGCACAAGCTCTTGAAATTTTTCAATATTTTCATCAATTCAGGCAGTTGATGGACGTTCAGAACAATGCATGTCAACAGTCAACATGTTGCCATTTTTAAATCAAGCAAACCACTCGTACACTTGAGTTTTTTCCATTGGTAAGCTGTTTTCAACATTAAAACAGTTGCAGCAGCATTTTTACTGAGCAGGAAACAAAATTTCATATCTGCATTTTGTTAACTTTAACTTACCGTCATAAAAAACAAAACAAGAACAAATCAGCGCTAGCGAAAACAATCACTGCAGCTGAACGTAACAAGCTAAGTCAACAACACAGGTGGCACAGCACTGGCAACGAGTTGTTCTATATACGCCTAGCGGCAGAAATGCATACTATACAAGTTTCACCCATGACAGTGTTATTCCGGTTTCTTTGGGTACCCCCTCATAGTTGATGATTTGCCCTATAGTGACCACCACTTCTCCATCTGGATACACCTTGTAAATCAAATAGTATCTTAAAGGAGCTGCCAAATTGGATTCTAAGCAAGGTTAACTGGGTGTTAGGGCTTGTAGGAATTTTTGACAGTGAATTGATGGATCAGCAGTTAAAGCAGCATGTACATCATCTTCAATAACAACTTTACGAGTCTCCCCATTCACGGAGTAACCTTGCTGTTGAGTCACAGGGCCATTCATCATTGGGAGGAGTGGTGGTTGAAAGTCAAACACTAGAAGTTTCCACCAGTAAAGCCAACAACGAGACTGTACCATAGAACTTGAAGTGGAATGAAGTCTGTTGACGTAGTCTGGTTTGTACACTGCTCTTTGAAATATATTTTCCTCCTGTGGTAAGATGGTCCACAACATGTAGCGCGTATGAAGTGTGAACATCACTGAACATTTGGAAGAGTGCACCCTATTTACTAATGAGAGGATAATCCACAGTTTGAGTGGAGACCTGCCCTCTATTTAGAGTCATAACAGTGAAGCTGTGAAATGGTTATTAGTTCTTGCATCTCTTCCCAGCTTCTCAAAACAGTTTCGTGATATGTAGTACATGGTGATAACCTGAAAAATTTGGTCAAGTTTGCCAACAAAATCTCCCCCCTCCCCCCTTTTTCCATTTTACCCATTCAGTAGTTTCAAAGCTACAGTTCTTGAAGTTTTTGTAAACTGTATCAAAACGTAGAAAAGTAAAGTGTAAATTTTCTGCTAGTTCCTACAAAGTATGTGGCTTCTAAAAGAAAGGAAGGCAGAAAGTATCTTATCGTTTAGTGGGCCATCAGTGACCTCATCTGTGATGGACATTGAGCTTGGATTGGACAGTGAACCACCCTAGCTGATATTGGCCTTTAAGTGATCTGAGGCTCCATGGAGAACCTACATCTGGATGGGAATGAGGCCAGTGTGCTAACCACCATACCATTTCACTTAGTTTCTTAATGAAGACTTCACAATGGGTATTACAGAAAAATTGAATAAAACTGTTTTCAGATTAGCAATACTAGCAATATATTGTTGATATTCCAACCTGGAGTTTCCATTATTTAATTTTCAAATTAGAGTAAATTTGTTACAATTTGAGTATTATTGATTACAGTACATAAAATACGTCTTCAGATAATTCATGTTTAATATGCCATTCAGTCACCACTCCACAGATTTCAACCCCATTACTTTCGCCCAGATAATAACAGCAGACAGTATTCTAATATTTTAAAACTCAGTAATTTCTAGTGTTAAATCTCCATATGGCGAGACGTGGTCCATAGATTATTTTATACCTAAAGGGAAGGTTTGATGAATACTGACTTTCAGTTGATAACCTAATAACAAAGCCTTACCTTTTAATATAAAATACTGCAATAAGTTGTTCATTGTATACAGAAAAATTGGAGCATACTGTTCTCTTATAATTATGATACCCAGACAGTAGGTCGAACCCCAGGAAGATTTGCCATTAGCAGCAGGACGTTCATTCATGCAGATGGGTGCTTTGTATTTTACAAAATTTTGTGTCTTTCTTTGAGCAGGAATATTCTGACACTATTTGTAGTGCTTGTCTTGTACTGCAAAGCAGATAGTCAAAAGATGTTTGTTGTCACCTTCAGACAGTGTGTCTGCATCCAAGATCAGGACATGATATGGAATTGTAATGAACATGCATCGGAGAATGTGATCCCTCCACCATATTCAACATGTTCATCATGTTCTGCCATGAGGACCATTTGACTGGAAGTGACCTTCAGGAGTTGCTCAGTATGGAGTATGCATTTATAACCCCATAATTTAGTTTGTTTTGATTTGGCAGAATTGTCTGGGGGGACAACATGAACAGTGTGAAACATGATTACTTACTGGAAGAAATCTCGTCTCATTTATTTATTTATTTATTTATTTTTAAGGAACAGAAATGTCAACACTGAATTTGGAAAGGCAAAGCATGTCCTTACAAGTCATGGATCACTGCTAACTTGTGGATTTGTATTTACTGATTTTTGCTTTACTGAAGCACTTCATTGAGGCAGCAGGATTGGAAAACTTGCACGTCTGCATGTGACATGTATTTACGAAAATACTGCCTTGCATTCATGCTGTAAGACACTTGTGTGTGAAATACTCTCACTTACATTTCCAATATTTGTTAGCCTTTGCTGCAAAGATGGACCCAATGCATGTAATATATTTGCAAACTGTGGATGGTTCAATTTCATGTACTCAGTAAAGTTCTCATCTGGTGTATGGACCAACCAAGGCATACTCTAATGGGTGCTGAACATGACTGGAAGACTGCCAGCAGACCATTGGATTTTAGATTGTACTCCATACTCACTGAATGCTGGAGACGAGGTATCCTCCAAGAATTTGTTGTGAAATTGAAAAATATGTGGCATGACATCACGCAGATTAGTGAGATAATGTTGGCAGAAATAAGAGGATGATGGAAAACTATGGAGTGTTTTCTCAACACTTTGTTTCCTAATACTACCCAGCCATTCAAAATGCCAAAGATTTTAAATTTTGTAGTTTGAAAATATTTTTATGGTGGTATTCTGTAAATGCTATTGCATTTTATTGTTCATAAATCTTTTTAATTTGCATAAAACTGATTTACAGTATTATTGGAATGTGCACATATAAATACCGTAACATGTATGTTATTTCAGAATAAAATTCAGTGTCAGTTGCTCTATCAGGAAATTTATTTCACTGTGCTGTTTCAATGGAGTAAATTTGGGATATTATAAATCATTAGAACTAGACCAAATGTATTTAAATGACAAGAAATGTATTACAGAAACTACTTGATGTTGGTTTAGCAGATTTCAATATTTTCTTCAAAGAATCATAATGCAAAAACATGTGCAAAAATGTGTTCTTTGTGCTTGATAATCATACGTACATATTGGTAATGTACAGTAAATGAATCACACTTACATACATAGTCAAGCTGTTTTGCTAGCAGGAAGGTTCATACATAAAAGCACATAACAAGTATAACTAAGGTATAGAAAGGAAGTTACATATAATACATAAGAAAAACACAGCACATAGTTCTCCACATAAGCTATTGCTGACATTTATATCTAAAAGAAAAGGTCTGATTTTCATAATTTTGTAAGAGATGATGTACAATGAAAATAGTGTGTATTTTTCAGTGCAAACTGATTGTTCAACAAAGCTTTGGAGGGTAGGTAGGAATGTTTACATGTTTTGAACTCGTCGAAGAGGTTCACATTGTAGCTCTTGTCAGCTATATGCATAATTTCCATATCAAGCAAATATGGAGGAGGAAGTGTGTGATTCTAGATTTTGAGATGTTCTGACTTATATAAATTGAGTGTCTTTGTTGAGCAACTGCTCATGAAGCGGATCTTGAATGCCTTCTGTGTGTGTCCTATGCAAAAACTGACATATCAGACACTGAAATTTTTCAGTTGTGTTGAGAAACTTTTCAGTTGTAGGCTTCTCTATGTGTATAAAGAGCAGGTGGGTGACATTATTGATAGTAAAGCCTGCATTGATATATTTTTGAAACTAATTAGCTATACAATATGAAATGTCTTATTTTTTAAACTAATTAGATATACAATATGAAATGTCAACTATTAAAAGTGTGTTACGTTTTTCTCAACAGCAATAACACTTTTACTAAGTGTGAAAAAATTTATATTCTTTGGGGTTTTATGTTTATCAAGTTCTTGTATAAGGCTTGCTTAGTATCCATTTTATTAAGTTCAGTAACAATAGCAGGAGGGAGTAGGGGGGACCTCAGTCATATGGTCGATTACAGTGTTGAAGAGCACCAGTTTTTGCTTAAAGGAGTGACAAGGAGGAGTGTGAATGATGTTTTCTGTTGTGGTGGGCTACTTCTAAAAATCAAAGTTAATTGTACTGTGAACTAAATGCAATTTCACTGGTCAACTATATTAGTGAAATGAAGGCCTTGCTATTGGACTCTGCCTTGCTGGATTTCTAGCTGACATCATCGTCAATCATTTTGAAACACCTACCTTTTTTTTAAAATCCCTACCCCTTTAGCTAACAGCATTTCTTCCTATAGATTGTACGTTGATGATAATATCATGGTACTAAAAAAGCAGATGAGAATGACGTCATATCACTTAGTTGCTCACTGATTACTTCCACCCTAAAATGAAATTAACATATGAAGTAGAAAATTGACATTATGAACTTAGCTTCTCGAACCTGAACTGAAACAGTGTTGTTGTTGTGGTCTTCAGTCCAGAGACTGGTTTGATGCAGTTCTCCATGCTACTCTATCCTGTGCAGGGTCCTTCATCTCGCACTGCCTACTGCAAACTACATCCTTCTGAATCTGTTTAGTGTATTCATCTCTTGGTCTTGCTCTGCGATTTTTACCCTCCACACTGCCCTCCAATACTAAATTGGTGATCCCTTGATGCCTCAGAATATGCCCTACCAGCCGATCCCTTCTTCTAGTCAAGTTGTGCTACAAATTTCTCTTCTCTCCAATTCTATTCAATACCTCGTCATTAGTTATGTGATCTACCCATCTAATCTTCAGCATTCTTCTGTAGCACCACATTTCGAAAGCTTCTATTCTCTTCTTGTCTAAACTATTTATCGGCCATGTTTCACTTCCATACTTGGCTACACTCCATACAAATACTTTCAGAAACGACTTCCTGACACTTAAATCTATACTCGATGTTAACAAATTTCTCTTCTTCAGAAACACTTCCCTTGCCATTGCCAGTCTACATTTTACATCCTCTCTACTTCGACCATCATCAGTTATTTTGCTCCCCAAATAGCAAAACTCCTTTACTACTTTAAGTGTCTCATTTCCTAATCTAATTCCCTCAGCATCACCCAACTTAATTCGACTACATTCCATTATCCTCGTTTTGCTTTTGTTGATGTTCATCTTATATCCTCCTTTCAAGACCATGTCCATTCCGTTCAGCTGCTCTTGCAGGTCCTTTGCTGTCTCTGACAGAATTACAATGTCATTGGCAAACCTCAAAGTTTTTATTTCTTCTCCAGGATTTTAATTTCTGTACAAATTGTAAATAGCCTTTCGCTCCCTGTATTTTACCCCTGCCACCTTCAGAATTTGAAAGAGAGTATTCCAGTCAACATTGTCAAAAGCTTTCTGTAAGTCTACAAATGCTAGAAACGTAGGTTTGCCTTTCCTTAATCTATTTTCTAAGATAAGTCCCAGGGTCAGTATTGTCTCACGTGACTGAAACAGTATTTAATAGAAAAGCCTACAACTGACAGATTTCTCTATTATGTATAAAAACACTTATTAGTGCTTGTTCGTCATAGACAGTGAAAATTCATATAAGTCAACTTTTGCAGAACGTCTCGAAATCAAGAAACACACACTTCCTCTTCCAGCTTTGCTTAATATGGAAATTTTGCACATAAGTGACAAGGGCTATGAAATGAACCTCTTATAGGAGTTTGAAATATAGAAACATTCCTCCTTAAATTCCAAAGATTTGTGGAATGATTAGTTTGCATTGAAAAATACACACTATTTTGATTGTACAGCATCTCTTATTATAAAATCATAAAAATTAGCCCATTTCTTTTAGTCATTGCTTTCAATTATAGCTTATTTTGAACTATGCAACATGTTTTTCATGTCTTTTGCATAGCCTAACTTCTTTTAAGTTATATCACAGTCTACATAGTCACAACACTCCTGCTCGTTTTTGTTATGTACTATGACAACAGTGCTCCAGTAGACAGTAAACTATAGTATTGGATACATATATGAATGGGAATAGTATTTATATTGATTTGTAACATATTTTCTACAAAAGGAAGCATATGTAGCGCAATAAAAATCTGCAGTAACTAAAAAAATTACACCATATTTCTGTTTCTTTAATTTGGGAAGGACTCCATAAGGCACAAAACAGTACATTACAGGGAAGTTTATTTATGATTCTCTTGGAACATATGGATATCTACTAAGGAATGTCACGTTCCTGTATGAACAAAAAATGACGTACACAGCAGAGGACGTGACCTTTTGCAGAAAGACAGCTTATAAGTACCCTAGAACATGAAGTTTTGTTCACTATGCTTCAAACCAAATTACTGAATGTGGAATGTAGGAAACTTGTGTGAAATGCATTATCCATATTATTTAAAGTACCAAATAAGCCACCAGAACTGTAGCTGAAGAGAAAGCCATATAGACACGATGATAAAATGTCAGAAGCAATAAAGCTGTTTCCCAACACAGAAGAAACCAATTCTGCAATTATTGCTATCTCTGAGCAAAATACGGCAATAATCTTCAACACAGTCGTCTTGTGTATAACAAGTACATACATTTACAAAAATATTCATGTGCATGTTAGAAAGATGAGTGAAGTGTGAGACTGCTAACCATGAAATTGCATACAAAATTATTGCGTGTCAGGAAAAGCTGCTGTGAGAATAAGATGACATCAGCAGAAATATATGTTTCTCACACATGAACTACTGTGTTTATATCCTGTTGCTTTTAGCAGAGTAAGCTGCAATTTATATAAAAAATATTTGAAAGTATTTCTTCATGAATAAGTTGTAGCTTATGTCACTAAATCAGTGAGATTCTGCTCCTTACATTTATTTCATGATCATCATTTATGTGTGTAACACAAAAATATAATAACAATTTCTTTAACTAAGTAGAAATATAATGACTTCCTTCACTGCTATAGTCGAGATTGTATAAGTAGCTACAAAAGCCGTAATGGCTGCAGGCAAAAACAGTAACTGCCTACAGAGCTATGGCTACACTGAGGCATTACCATAGAGGTGTTTACCAAATCGCATTATGTCATTGGTTGTGGTAGGCCTGTGAAGCTGGCACATCAAGCCCACTGCAACTATCACGGATCAACTTATGCTGACTCAGCTATAGGAGTGCCAGTGTCATTTGAACTGTCAGACGGTAAAAACTCTCACAGCAGTGAGTGTTGCAACCATTTGTTAGACTGTGTTTACACTTTTAATTTGCCTTTATGTGTGTTCCTTGATACTGGCACAACAAATTGACTATGTACATAAATGTGATTCATTTCTTAAATTATCACTCTGTGTTTATAATTATCACTTACAATATGTACGTTTCGGATGTGCCATGACATTATGCTTGAAGAAGATATTGTTACACTCTACATATGTGTTTTCCCCAAGCTCTTTTACTAATAGGCCATCTAAGGACCACATTCCAGTTTCAATTCTTCATTCTTTTCTTTTCTTCCATTATGCTTTCACCTGTTAACTATGTTTCTTCGACAGCCCTCTGACCATTTTGAACCAGTCTTTTTAGCTACCCTGCCTCAGAATCCTTTAATTTTCAACGCTTTTTTCCCCCGAAAGTCTTCTCTGTTGTTTATACCTTCTTTTTATGTTATTTCTTTCTAAATCCTTTTTTACTTCATTGACCCGGCTTTTGGACTTCTTATCCCACAGAAGTTTGAAAATCTTATTAGTTAATCTATTGTATTGCATTTGAAATAAATGTACAAAAACCACGAGTCTCATTTTTCTCATTTCATTTGGAATATTTACTATATTTTGGTATATTACAGCATTACTTTGTAATTTCCAACCTCCTGCCCTGTTATGTCATCCCAATATCCTTGTTATTCACCATTCTAGTATTTCTAATTTATCTAAATTATAGTTTAATGCCAGGCATTCGCTTGCATATAGGCATTCTGGCTTCACTACTGTATTGTAATGTCTTATTTTTGCATTTTTGGATAGGCACTTTTTATTGTAGAGGTCTTTGGCGATACCCTATGCTCTCCATTTTGTGCAACCTTTCCTCTACTGCAGTTTTTTCCGAAGCATTTTCTTGGATTATCTCCTGTAGATGTTGGAATTTTTTACACTCTCTATTTGGCCAGTATCTGTTTTCAGGAATTTCAGAGTATTATTAACTTTTTTTACGATTTTTTTTTTTTCCTGCAGAAATTCTCAAACCAGTTCTGTTGGCTACTTCTTTCAGGAGATTTATTTGTCTTATAGCTGATGCCACATTTTTGAAAGTGTAGCAAAATCATCTGCAAATGCAAGGCAGTTGATTTTGGTCTTTTTACTTCCTCTTCCTAACTTATATGTGAGATGTTGATTTCAATAATTTTTTTGTTTCAAACTCTTATTGTTTTCTTTAACACACTATTAAAAAGAATTGGGGATAGGGGGTCACCTTATAATACACCTGTTTTTTATTTTGAAAGGCTCTGAAATTTTGCCCATAAATTTTACTTTACAGACTGTAAGTGTTTCACTGATTAGGTTTGCCAGTTTAGGCTTTATGCCAAATCCACAAATTATTTTGTCTATAGTTTCTCAATCAGCAAATTCAAAAGCATTTTTGAAATTCACAAACATAATCAGTCATTAATTACTGACTTGAGATTAAATATTTGTTCTGAGCATGATTTTCCTTTCCTAAAACCACCTTGATATTCACCTAAATGACTATCTAGTGTTGTTTTTATTCTGCTTAATAAAATCTTGGAAGATACTTTATGCACTACTGGCTCTAAAGAAATTCCTCTTAGTTGTTTACATCCTGTTCGTTACCTTTTTGCGGAGCCGATGCATCAACGTGACTTTCCATTCCTCTGTGATTTTTTCTGTTTACCAGATTTCTTCAAAGAGTACATTTAGCTCCTTTGCTATATTTGGCAAGGCCCACTTCAAAAGTTGAGCTGTAATAGAATTTTCTCCACTAGGTTTATTGTTTTTGAGGGTCTTAATTACTACTTCAATTTCTTCTATAGTTGGTGGTAAATCTTCTTCCAAATATTTATTAATATCTGAGAATTCCAATTTATCAATTGGTTTAGAACAGTTCAGAAGTTGATGAAAATATCTTGCTAGTATTTCACAATTTTCGGTATTGCTTAACCCAGTTTTGCTGTTTTCATTTTTGAAACAGACATTTGGAGTTAGCTACCCCTTTAATTTCTTAAAAGTTTGATAAAAGTCTCGAGTATTATTTTTTACAAAAGTTTTGCCTATTTCCAAAAGTTTCTCCTTTTGAAAGGCTCGTTTGGTATTTCTGATTAACCTGGCTGTTTTCTTTCTTTGTTATTTAAATTGATCATAATCTTCAATTTTCTTTGAGCATTTCCATTTTTCCCATTTTTTAGTCCTCTCTACTATGGTTTCTCGCATATTTCATTCTACCTTATTTTTCTTCTATGTTTTATTGACCCAAATGTTTTCTTTGCAGCATTATTAATTGCTTTGGATATTTCTATTCAGTTGACCATGTTTATCCACTTTCATTTCACCTTGACAACTTTTAATTGATTCTTTTGTTATTTAAGCCTGTCTGTATTATATTTTATTAATCTTGGTGACTTTCTTTGTTAGGTAGGAGTTTGACTTTAATTTTAGATAGCTAATGATCAGAATTAAATTCACCATTCCTTTCTACTTTCACATTCACAGTTTCCATTGTACTTTTTTTGAGAAATAGCCACATGATTTAACTGAAATTCTTCTAACATGGGGTTGGAAGATATCCACGTTTTAGCTTTTCTTGGGAGTTTCCTAAAGAAATTTGACATTAGTGTCAGGTGAGAGTTTTGACATAAACAGATTAGCCTCATACCATTTGCACTGGTTCTATGAGCTGGGTGTTGGCCTGCTACGTTTCTAAACTCCTTTTCTTTGCCTGTTTGTGCATTGAAGTCACCTAATGGTAATATGGTGTTCATCTTTCAAATTTTAGGTATTTCACTTCCTAAAAGATCTCATAATTCCTCTGTTTTTTGTGTATTTTTCCTGTTGTCTAGATTTATTGATGCGTGTGCAATTAACAAGTGTTTATATCTTGTTTTTGCATTTAACTGATGGGAAAGATACTCTCTCTGAGGTGGATTTAAATTCTGTAACTTTTCCTATCATATTTTTATGAACATAGAAAGCTGTACCCAATAATGGAATCTGATTCATAATTTTGATTGCTGGTTTGTCTCTTAAGATTCTGTAGTTACAGATATTTACTACATTTTCATCTAAGAACCTTATTTCTTGAACTGCCAAAATTAGTTTTATCTATAAAAGTATTTCTAGTTCCCCCTTTTTTTAACGAGCCTTGATTAGAGAATAAGCCTAATTACTTATAATGTCCCAAATTTTGTAGTTTTCTGAAGATAATGAATTAATCTGTTGAAACAGTAAAGCGAAATAAACTTTGCAACTGATGGCTGAATTTTATTCTGAAATATGTACCATAGTTGCTGAGAAAATAACAGCTATGAATAAAATCACAAATGTATGTCACATTTTTCTAAAGTGATATTCCAAGCTTCATATCTCAGTCTCTAGTTAACATAGCAGAATAACTTGGTAGTGAAATCGTATAAAATGTAATATAGTTTAAAAGTTATTTGATAGGTTTTTACTGTAAGTGTAAAAACTGTTACGGAGATTACACTAATCTAATTTTCAGACAGTTTTGCTATCGCTAAACATTCTATTTTGTACACAGGTCAGCCACAAATAAAATGCACATTGTTAATACTTAAATATTGTTGAATATTAACAATTTTGCTAAAGCATAAAGTTGTAATCCAAAAATTATTGGAGACACAGAAGGCTAGTTGAGTTCACTGTGAGCTTTTTGCAAATTTAGAACAAAGGTGTTTGTTAGACAGTTGCACAGATTTTTGGGGTGGACGGACTTGATAATAAGCCACTTTTTTCCAAAATGATAAAGAAAAAATTTTGGGAAACTTTCAGAAAATAGTCAGGGTACTATGCCGTACAACATATTAACAACCTTACTCTTTTGTAATTAATGCGTCCATTCTCAGTTGTTTGAATGTACTTACCAGGTGTGGTTCTGGAGATTTTCTTTGTATGGCGAATTATAAATGTCATATATTTCTGTACGTTTAAAATTTGATTCCCTACATTTAAGTAAGTGTTGATTTTTTTTCTAATTGTAACATAAAGAGATTTTTCAAGGACAGTGAACTACTGTTGACTTAAAAAGAAATATTTATTAATCACATTTGCTTCTTTTTCTTGAGCAAACTGCCTATCAAAGAACAGTGGAAGAATTCCTTCTGTACATCATTTGTGCTGTGAAAGTTCCATTTCATAGGATCCAGTAATACCTTTTTTGATATTTGAATATCAGTATCATACTAAAAAAAAGTAAAGGAGTTTCCAGGCGGGGAAACGTCTCAGAAAGCAAAGAACAATATCTCATATGTCATTTATCAGGGACAGTGTGTTCTGAAACAGAATTAAGCTGCCTATAAATGCAGGGTAATGGATGTGAGAAAAGTGTGTGTGTGTGTGTGTGTGTGTGTGTGTGTGTGTGTGTGTGTGTCAAAGAGAAAAAAAAATGTATGAACCAAAAATTCAATAAATTGCATTCAGTTGAGTAAGACTAATTTGCATGGAAGTGGATAGGAATATTTGTCCTTTATTATGAAAAGGAAAAAGGAAAATTTCCACTCACCATATAGCCGCGATGCTGAGTTGCAGATAGGCACAACAAGAAGCCTGTCACAAATACAGCTTTCAGCCCATAAGACCTTTGTCAAAAATAGATAAATCACACACACACACACACACACACACACACACACACACAGACAGACAGACAGACAGACAGAGAAAGAGAGAGAGAGAGAGAGAGAGAGAGAGAGAGTCACACTCACGCAAATGCAACTGCAACTAGCACACACATGACTGCAGTCTCAGGCAACTGTAGCCACACTGCCAAGTCTTGTGACAAATCTTTTTGTTGTGCCTGTCTGCGATTCAGCATCTCCCATCTCCACTGTACGGTGAGAGGCAACTTTCCTTTCCATAATATTGTTATTTACGCTTACAGTGAGAATGTACTTAATTCATTAAATAATAAATTAGAGGCTACTGACATTTTGTGTGACCTGTCAAAACCCCTTGACTATGTGAACCACACCATTCTTTTAAGTAAATTAAAATATTATGGTGTCACCGGCAATGCTGCGAAATGGTTTGAGTCTTAACTAACAAACAGGAAACAAAGGGTGTCGTCGTGAAATACCTATGCAGTAAGTAGTCAGTCTTCATCTGATAGGGAATCAATTACATGTGGTGTTCCATCTTGGGTCTGTTGCTTTTTCTTGTGTACATCAATGATTTCTCATCTGTTACATTTCCAGATGCCAAGTTTGTTTTGTTTGCAGATGATACAAACATTGCAATAAGTAGCAGGTCAAGTACAGATTTAGGAATAGCTGCTAATAAAATTTTCACTGAAATTAATAAATGGTTTAAAGCTAATTCACTGCCATTAAACTTTGAGAAGACCCATTATTTGCAGTTCAGAACCTGTAAGAGATTGCCTTCCAGCATGTGCATAACATGAAGACATGCAGATCAAAGAGGTTGAGTGTTAAATTTCTGGGATTACAACTCAAGTATAAATTCAGTTGGGAAGGGCATACCACAGAATTGCTGAAGTGTGCAAAAGCATGTACTAAGAATCATTTGTTGTGTAAATTCAAGAACATTGTGTAGAAGCCTGTTCAAGGAACTTTGTTCATAGCCACTGCTTTTCAGTAGATTTACTCCAATGAAATTTGTTACAAGTAATATATATCTATTTCCAACCAATAGCTCAATACATAGCATCAATACTAAGAATAAGAACAACCTACAAAAAGACCTTGGTCCAAAAAGGGATCCAGTATTCAGGAACAAACATTTTCAATTAATTGCCAGCATCCATTAGAAACTTGGTTTCAGATAAAGCACAGTTTAAACCTAGTTTCGAAGACTTTTTGATAGGCAACTCCTCCTGCTCTATAGACGCATATCTTAACAGGGACTGTTAGACCAGGTTAAGTAAAAATGTCTGTTAGATTTCAGTTTTGTATGATGAATGTATTAAAATCACATAACAGTATTTCATTCTGATTGTGTATTAATTCTGTAAATATTAGCAGTTCCAGTTTACTGTAATGTATTCACCTATTTTGACAATCTTCTGACAAATTACCAATGTAGTAAGTATTGTATTCAAATTTTTTATGTTTTTTTGTTTTATTCTTTCTGACATGTTCCACACCCACGAGAATCGTCTCATTTTTGGGTCTATGGAACAAAAACTGAATCAAAGAAGAGGACAGAACCACAGAGTTAGGGTTTTTGCATCAGTCAGAGAAAAAATGACTGGAGGAACCTGGGACTAGTGAGGCATTATGCAGAAAATTCATCCAGGTCCTTATGCTGAGGGATACAAAACAAGACAGAGTAGAACAGAAAGCAACTGTGAAAGACAGTATTTCGAAGTAAATCATGGAGGAGATAAAGATCTAAATGCAAGAGAAAAAAAAGACATTATGCAAATAATGCAGAAACAGCCAGGGGAAAGAAAGTTACAAGTACGTGAAAGAACCAAACTTTCACTGATAGCTATTAAAATTTATGCCAATTGTTAAAGACAATTAGTTTGTAGTAAGAAAGACAAAATTAGAAATCTTTTATGCCAATTTATTTAAGCAGCTTATAATTTCAGGAAACTTAAATGGCTGCAATTCTAAACTTTCACTATTTTAAGTATGAAATTATTTTACCAACCAACACGGACTTACATACTACCATGTCAGTTTTGTGAATGATACATTATTCCCAAGTCCTTACCAGCAGCTCAGAGTACACTGGTGTCAGCAACAGCTGTTATTTCTCTGTCGTGTGTCTCTTTCACAATATAACCGTGCAAACTGTCAACAGATGTCTGTATGATCATGTTCCATGTGGAATATGGCATTTGAGGCAATGGACAACCACACCAATGATATCAGAGCAACTGGCAAAGAAGGTAGTGCTTGCCGGGTAGTCCCATATCTTCAGTCGCTGTATACACAGTCCCAGATGGTGCAGCGTGGCACAGAGAAGACATCTTCCAGATTCTCTGCAGTGAAGGGCCTAGGAAGAACAGTCACAAACTCGTATGGCCCACTGGCATAATGTGAATCATTCTGTTATTTCTGAGGTGTGGCAGCAGTTTATAGAGACAGAGACTGTATCCCAAAGACCAGAGCAGGGCCGACCACGTGTGACATCAGAAAGAGAGAGTACCATGATTTGGTTGTAAAGACAAGATGGTACCTCTTATAGTACTGCACAGCTACTAGCATGTGACCACACAGCATTCATTGGACGCGCTGTAACGTGGCAAATAGTGTACAGAAGGCTTTGGCCAGAGTGGCCTTTATTGTTAGAGGCCTGCTGTACGTGTATCTCTGAGGCTTCTTCACAGAAGGAAATGTTTATAGTAGAAGCTTCAAGGCGCCACCTGGACGTTCGAATAGTGGGCCAATGTTCTTTTCGCGAATGAGTCCCAATTTTAACCCGAGAGTGATTATCGATGGCTTCTCATATGGAGGGAATGTGGGACACCATTTTGGGGTCCAAACATTGTGGAAAGAAACCAATATCAATCAAGGAGGATCACTAATGGTGTGGGCAGGGAGTAGGTTGACCACTCGACCACCTCTTCGTGAAATTGTATGGGTGAATCGACAAGGTTTAACTGCTGTCAAGTATTACAATGAGATCTTTGGATCTCATGCGCGGTTGTTGATAGGTGCTGTGGGCCTAGACTTGATTTTGATGGACAGTAATGCTCAACCTCATAGAGCACAGGTGGTTGATGTTTTCTCGGAGATGCAAGATATTGCATGGATGGCGTAACCTGCACACACTTCTGATTTGAATCCCATAGAGCACGTCTGGGATGCACTAGGGGCACAGGTTGCGACCACCAACCACTGTCGAACACTTGAGAGCAGCTCTTCTGGGAGAATGGGTGTTACTGCCAAAACATGAGATGGATGGCATCATTCACAGCATGCACTGTCGTTGTCAGATCTGTATTGCTGCCATAGGTGGTCACACATTAACCAGTTGTCAGAATGTATGTGCAAATCCGTTAAGCTGGGAAAAACGAAGAACATTTTTGTCTATGACTATGCATGTTGCAGTTGTTTACAATATGTATTCGTTACATTGTTTCTACTTAACTATGACCTGTTTGTAGTGTTTAGTGGGAAAATAAGTGCAACCTTGAAAAATTTCCATTTGTTGCTTTAATTTTGGACAGCAGTGTGTATGTATTGTATTGTAGGCCATGTGTTGATTGCTTTAAATAAAATTGTCTTGTATCCCATTACTGTAATCATTGTAATCATTTAAATATTTAATTATGACTTGTTTTTTCTTTCCCTCTAGTTAATAAGATTGAAGGAGCGGCTTGCAAGTCAGGAAGATGCCTCTTGTAGCAGCTCAGAGGAATCTGGTTATGAAGATGAAGAGGTCAGGCATTGTAAGTAAATTCAATACCTACCTCATTATAGTGAATGATAATGGAAACATACCAGTTGTTGTTGTTGTTGTTGTTGTTGTTGCTGTTGTTATGGTCTTCAGTCCAGAGACTGGTTTGATGCAGCTCTCCATGCTACTCTATCCTGTGCAAGCTTCTTCATCTCCCAGTACCTACTGCAGCCTACATCCTTCTGAATCTGCTTAGTGTATTCATCTCTTGGTCTCCCTCTACGATTTTTACCCTCCACGCTGCCCTCCAGTACCAAATTGGTGATCCCTTGATGCCTCAGAATATATCCTACCGACCGATCCCTTCTTTTAGTCAAGTTGTGCCACAAACTCCTCTTCTCCCTAATTCTATTCAATACCTCCTCATTAGTTGTGTGATCTACCCATCTTCAGCATTCTTCTGTAGCACCACATTTCGAAAGCTTCTATTCTGATCTTGTCTAAACTATTTATCATCCACGTTTCACTTCCATACATGGCTACACTCCATACAGATACTTTCAGAAACGACTTCCTGACACTTAAATCAATACTTGATGTTAACAAATTTCTCTTCTTCAGAAACGCTTTCCTTGCCATTGCCAGTCTACATTTTATATCCTCTCTACTTCGACCATCATCAGTTATTTTGCTCCCTAAATAGCAAAAATCCTTTACTACTTTAAGTGTCTCATTTCCTAATCTAATTCCCTCAGCATCACCCGACTTAATTCGACTACATTCCATTATCCTTGTTTTGCTTTTGTTGATGTTCATCTTATACCAGTAGAACAATCTGAACCATAGGAGTGCTTTTGTTTCTTCAGTTGTAACAATACATCAAATATCATGTATTATGTTTTAAGTATGAAAGAGATATTAAGGAACTACTTTTAATTGGGATGTGCCCACTTTCGTAACGAATGACTTGTACGTCTGTTTTTTCCATGTATATTTAATGGTTTTGTCTACTCATTGTCAAAACCGAAAGTAAGTCACAAACATTTAGGCAACTAGAAAAAACTTCAACACAGAACATCACAAACATTTTGTTCATCTCATTCTATAGGCCATGTCACATGTCTAGGTCCATTCCTTCTTTCATAAGAATTGTTGCTGCAGTACATAATCTGTATTAGGTTTTTGCACTTTATCTCTGCATCAGCATCATGAAAAGATGCTGATTCACTATTTACTTCCTGACTGGAGACATGTCAGCTACATTTATATGAAGATATTGTTCTCTTTTGAAGGCTTAGTCCCAAGCCATCCTAATCTGTCACAGAAACAATAAAAACAGTTTCAAAGAGATGTTGGAAAACGCAGCTGTAAACATGTCCTTTTTACTGTTTTGGAGAACATTGTTATAACTATAAAAGAAGGTGGCATTTTTCACTTTTCCTGTATTTATTTTAATAGTTCACACCAAATTTTTCGCATTTTAGGCTATTCGAAGTTATTTTCGCCAATAGAAAAATGTCATATACTCTGAAATGGCCACATCTTTAAATTTGTGTGTGTATTCGTTTTGGTTCACATAGGCTGTCTTGTTGGTCTGACAGGTTGCCATATTCAAGACAGGCTACGTGAACCAAAATGAACAGAACACAAATTTGAAGATATTTTTCTACTGCAGAAAATCACTTGTGAATAGCCTAAAAGGCAGAAACTAGTTGTGAACAAATAAAATAAACACAGCAGAAGTTAAAAATGCTACCTTTTTTTAATAAAAGTATTGCTGTGGTACCCACTATGAAGAAAAACATAATAACCACTGAGCCAACTGTTATTTCATTCTGTATTGGAATGGTATGCTTTGATTTTACTTCCAACACAATCTTAGAAATATATCAAACTTACATGTGCCTTTTTATGAATTACTAAATTTTATAGTGTTTCATCAGGATGTCAAAACTTGTTCGAGATGAACCTCCGCCGTGATCATTTTTACAGCAACGTTTACAAATTCTTTTCTTCAGAAATTCAAAAATACCATAAATTGATGTTAATTTCAAATGTTGCATTTGGTGGTTATCTTATGTGCCCTTCAGCTTTTATAAACAACTGTTATAAAAATTCTATCAAATCAGAATTCATCAATCTAGTTATTATCTGCTGCACTGAAGAATGTCTAAGAAAACTTTAGATCTCGTGAAGGCTTTTTTGTGTACGCATTACTCTATTGATAAATCATTCTTCCGACCTCCTGATAAGATGAACAGTCAGCAGCTGCAATGCTAGTTTGCAAAGCACCAACTGTCTCATTATTCTTGAATACAGATCATTGTGTACAAGGAAACTTGTCTTCATTTGTCAGTCCAGTTTTTTTAAGATTAATAATACACAGTCTTCACACATACCAAACTCATGGTGTTGAGAGCTGCTGTCATTTCCTCACTCCTGTATGGCTGTGAAACTTGGACAGTCTATCGCTGTGATATCAAAAAACTTGAGCACTTCCACAAAAAAATGGAGAGAGATTCATCTTGAACATTAATTGGGAGGACCTTGTGACCAACATTGTGGCTCTCAAGAAAGGGCATTTAAATAGCATTGAAGCAACCATCATTCCTCATCAACTGAGGTGGTTAGGCCATGTTCATTGCATGAGTTATACAAGGCTTTCCTGCCAAATCCTTTATGGTGAACTCTGCTCTGGCATTAGAACTCATGGAGCCCCTCTTAAAGTGCTTTAGGGACCAACATGCAGATGAGTTGTATAAACAAGGCAAGAATATGCTCTGGACCACTTTCTGTGGAAGAACACTACATCCACCACTTTCACCTCGTTTGAAGGGGAATCCCTAGACATGAAGAGTCCAAGCAACAAGCGAGAAAGCTCCGTCAACTATAAGCCTGTCCTCCTCCAACCACTCTGTATGATTTGTGGGGACACGTGCTTTATGCCAGGATTGGTCTGTTCAGCCACTGGAAACACATTCATAAGTTGAGTTGAAATGCTCATTCTATGCAGGAAGATATTTGCATGCTTGGATTTGAGTTGTAGCTGACGATGATGAGTGAAGAAGGAAACAAAAAGGGTATGGGGGTTTAAACCTCAAAATCTCTACACCAGAGCTCAGCTAGAATAAAATTACATTAAGAAGCACACTAAGATATTATATAAATATACTGTAGTAAGTCATAAGTAGGGCCCGGATTTTAATTACCTAAAAAACAGTGAAATATGCAAGCATTTATGACCTAAAACTTAGATAAATATGACCTTAAAAATAAAATATGACGTGATAGAAGTTTATTTAAAGCATTCTTGTTTGTTTATTTAATTTTTCATTCACCATAACGTAATACAAAATCCATGTATCAAAATATTGTAAGTATAGTTCTTTCTTTCTGTAGTGTTTGTGGCTAATTTGCACCTATTTTTTGGGTGTCTGAATGTTTTATTTTCTAAACACAAAGAACAGATGAGAAGATCATCTATCGAAACAGTAAAACATTTAATTACCTAAAAAACAGTGAAATATGCAAGCATTTATGACCTAAAACTTAGATAAATATGACCTTAAAAATAAAATATGACGTGATAGAAGTTTATTTAAAGCATTCTTGTTTGTTTATTTAATTTTTCATTCACCATAACGTAATACAAAATCCATGTATCAAAATATTGTAAGTATAGTTCTTTCTTTCTGTAGTGTTTGTGGCTAATTTGCACCTATTTTTTGGGTGTCTGAATGTTTTATTTTCTAAACACAAAGAACAGATGAGAAGATCATCTATCGAAACAGTAAAACATTTAATTACCTAAAAAACAGTGAAATATGCAAGCATTTATGACCTAAAACTTAGATAAATATGACCTTAAAAATAAAATATGACGTGATAGAAGTTTATTTAAAGCATTCTTGTTTGTTTATTTAATTTTTCATTCACCATAACGTAATACAAAATCCATGTATCAAAATATTGTAAGTATAGTTCTTTCTTTCTGTAGTGTTTGTGGCTAATTTGCACCTATTTTTTGGGTGTCTGAATGTTTTATTTTCTAAACACAAAGAACAGATGAGAAGATCATCTATCGAAACAGTAAAACAATGTTTTTATTTCTACATAGTATTTAAAGCATTTCACATTATTTAATATCGCATGTCAGCAAAGTTGCACTGGATCAAAAGGTGCATTTTTAGGTTTTCCATTGTCAAAGATCTACGGTTGTTGCTGAGGATAGTTTTGTACCTGGAAAAACTCCTCTCCACTTCACAAGACGTCACTGGAGTGTATTTGAAGGCAGCCAGGTCACTGGAGTTCAGCTTTGTTTCAGTATGTTCAAAAGTTGCGGCATTCCCTGACAGACTCACTAATTTTGCACAGTGTAGAATATCCAGGATTCCAGTGGAGAACACTTTGCAATTTGGTTTTCACTTTGTCAGTCACATGACCACGAGCTCGACCCAACTCATTCTGCACATGTTGAACAATACTCAGGCCCTCACATAGCTGAGTGCCAACAGCTTCGAGTCATTTGATGGCTTTTGATATCACTGAAAAATTGGCATTGATGTATGCCAAGTTTTGAGACAATGTATCTGTAAAAACTTCTTTCACAATTTTGATAGCACTTGATTCATCACTATCAAGCTCACAGAAGATTGTCTTTATTTGGGTGTAGTTGGTGCTGTAATACTCAGCAGCATTAAGCCAAGAACCCCATCGTGTAAGAACAGGTTTAGGTGGGAGGGGCGTTGAAGGTGCTTGTTCCTTGAATTTCTGCACACGTAGCGGAGCCTTCACATAGATTTTCTTGCCACAGGAAATTAATTTATCCATGTCAGGGTAATTTGATTGCACCTCTTCGGCAACTCTGTGCAGTGCATGTGCAAGGCAAGTGACGTACACCATACTGGGATAGAGAATCTGAAGCCCTTTGGCTGCTTTAGCCATATATGAAGCACCATCTGTTACAAGCAGCAAAATGTTGTCTCTCTTCACACCATCCGGCCACAGTAGCTTCAGAGAGTTGTCAAACAGAATAGCAATCGTCGAATTGTTTACTCTATCGAGAGCTTCATCTCCAGGGTCATCAACTTTTAGAACACCAACAACAACATTTGCAATATATCGCCCACTAATATCCGTAGTTTAATCTTATCGACAGCCAGATCTTTTGCTCAGCAATAGTAATTCGTATTTTGTTGAGCACACATTGTAGCATACGGATAAATAATTCTTTCACAGGGTAGATCCATCTGGAACTGGATGTGTTGTGTAGTTCTCCAAGAACCGTCTGAAGTGTGGATTCTTCAGTTTTTCCAATGGGATGTTGCAGGGCACCATCATCTCACACAAATCCTTGCACGGTTGATGACTGACCTGTCTGTTCAAATAACGGCGTTTGCCTGCTGTTATTTTCAGCACTTCATTTCACACAGCTGTTGTGTTTAGCGGTATTGCAGTGTTGTTGCACATTAAAGTGCTTTTCTGCACGAACTTTAATTTCACACAGCTTACAAAATAATATTTTCCCGTCAGTACTAAAGAACTTCTCTCCAAATTCTCGCACATATTCTTGCAACTTCATGCTGTCGGAGCACTTTGTTTTGTTGAACAAGGCAAAGGCTGTATTCAAACTGGTTGCTGGGAACACCTGTGTGACTGGGATGACTATTATGGCAGGAGCCGCCTTTGTTGGCTCTGAGAGTGTATTGTCGACTCTGCGCAACAATGTTTTATGTTCGCGAAACGACTGTTCTGGTACACCGATTTTCTGCTACAGTCCTGAGAATTAAAGCTGTGTATTAATTTATCTGTTTATCTTTCATAATAGCACGTTAAATATTGTCTCGTGAGCAACATATTCATTTTCTTATTCGTGTGTCCCGTAAGATGCGAGAAAAATATGACCTATTATACTAAAAGTAAGCTGCAGTATGACCTACTACTAAAATTTGTTGAAATATGACTTTAAATGCACAATCAAAATACATTTTTCGACACTAAAATGCCTAAATTTGTGTATAAATTGTTCTAAAATTCACCCTACAGTTCAGAAAAAAAAATATGACTTGTCATTAAAATCCGGGCCGTAGTCATAAGGCACCAGAGACGTGTAAGCATATCACAGTTCAAATCACAATCTGGTAATCACATTTTAGAATTGAGAACTCCTTAAACAGACTACAGTTACTTGCTTTCCTCATCATTTCCCAACCGAAGTAGTGCTGAGTTTCTTATTTATGACAGACAATCAGTGTATGCTTTTTCTTCTTTAATATATAAATGGCAAAATTTGCTTCATTTTTGTAATAACAGTATAACAATATCATTAGATGATTATGAAAAATGTGTGTGGTACGTAAGGACATGAGAACAACCACCACATACCACAACAAAGTGTAGTTCTGAAGTTCTAATTATAACCTCAAAAAAAGTACTAGTAACTAGTTCTTTGTTTGTTTTGCAGGTACACAACTGAATCCCCATTCCACAGTACCATAGCATGCTACTAAAGAAACCAAAACAAAATATCACAGCCCATTGATGAAGTGGAATATTGTGTGGTTTTCGGTAGCAGTGGAAATGTTGCCGCCGTGTCAGGCCAATCCACATGCCTAAGAAGTCTAGACAATCCAGATGACTTATTCAGCCATCTGGATTGGACAGAGATGGTAACATTTTCACTGTTGCTGTAAGTAAATTACCATGTCATACTTCTTACTGGCAATGTGCTGCGCCATTTTGTTTTGGCTTCTGTAACGGCATGATGACATGTTGATTTCAGTGAGTACTTGGACAACTGACATTTACCTGCAAAAAAACAAAAATTGTGGAAATTTGAAGCTTTCCCTGTGCATAGATTGTTCCATTATATTTCTGGCAATCTGGCAGATGTGTGTAACTTTTTGCCATAACATAAGTGTTGCTTGCCATATGCTGTCACTAGATCCTCTCAGCATAAAAGTTGTGACTGAATATTAGTTTTGATCCAGAATTTATATTTGTTGCCACTGAACACCAGACATTCCAAATTTGATCTGCACTCAACCAGAAGGTTTGTAACACTCGCACAGTACTGAGTTAGACATGGCCATGTTGCACCTTGCCTTCATAAGGCTCTATTATCCAGTCGAGACCAACTACAGGTTAAACTTGATTCCTTGGGTTTTTGGTCTCAATATGTAATGTGTGTGTGTTGGGGGGGGGGGGGGGGGGGGGCAAGAGATACAGAGAGACATTAGAGGTACAAATTTTATAGGTTGTCATGCTACCGGCATGAAGACGAAACCTTATTGCTTGGAAATTGGCTGTTAAAAAAAGTTGTGAATGGGGATCTTTTTACTGAAATGTTTACTTTTATTAAAACTTCAGCAGTCTTCCCCCCGAAATGTTCTTCGTTTGTTTTCTTCTTTTGGATTTACTTAAGCATTCAACAAATGATTGTTTTTGTAGAGAAGCAGCTGTAACTTCCTACCACTAAACACAGTGCTTCTGTGGTTTAAGGTTTTTATCAATATTATATATTCTGTCTTTTTGCAAAGCCAGAACTGATGCACACTCATAGGGTGTGGTGATCTCTTCTGGTGTCATGAGGGTTATAATCCAACTCCGTGTTGGACTGGGATTAGTCTCTTCACTCATTTCAAAATACGAAAACAGTGAGCAATGCACATCACAAAGCATTTGATAACAGCTACCACGAAAGTGCTTGCTGGGATTGGGAGTGTTTTAATGAGGTAGTTTAGGCCCAATCTCGGCCAGCATTTGATGCAATCACAGTTCAAAACATCCACCACCTAAAACTGCATGTTAAAGTGTCTGCATTACACCACCTTTTGAAGTTTAGCTACCAGACAAACATATGTGATTCTTTGTTCTAAAGGTGCTAGGTCCGTGGTCGAGTCCTTCGTTGGTGTTATGTGGTTCATATACAAGCCATTCAACTGCCCACAATTGGTGTGGCATGGGAGCATCTAGCGCATTGATTTATCTTTGCATCTGTGCACTTCTTATTTTGCATACATGTTCTTACACACATTATCCTTCCAAACTGGGCTTGAGCAGATAATGTGCAATACCAGCAGCCAAAAAGTGGTTCAATTTTTTATATTTATATGCAGATAATAAAGCTACTTCAAACTGACTGTGATAAAGTAGTTCATTGGGATACAATTCACTATGAAATAACATTTATTAGGAAGTTTGTATTTTCGGATTTTGAGGCAGAATTCGCTTATTTGTTCACATTTATAGCAAATGAGAATTTTTCAAGTCCGTAACTATTGCCATTAGTGTTGTGCCAAGTAAAGTTCTGGTGTTCGAAACCAATGTCAGACTACATTCACACTGCCCCAGTCCTGGGAAGTGCTGATCCAAGCCACACTGACAGGGGAATCACATCTACTCATCATCACCAATTTCATTCAAATTTATGGTATATGCAGAGCTTGGCCAGGAATGAAAGTGACAGAAGTGGGTGCCCCAAATGACCAACCATTTAGAATAAATAGCATTTTTGGAGCAGGTCTTGCAAGGCATGAGGCATTTATTTGAGCATAGTTTCCAGGCAGGGGTGGTACAGTGGCAAGAGGACAGAATGATAATGCGAGGATTGATGTATCGAGTCCTTGTCTGAAAATGTTTCTTTTTATTTTCAGTTTTTATGTTTCTTACACTGCAGATAAACAAAAACGGTGGTTGATGTAGGTATTGTATTTATTAACATTTTCATAAAAAGGCATGAAAAGGAAAGGCGACTGATAATTTAGGATTGAAAGTAAATTTCCAGGAAGGGGTTATAAGATGTACTTGAGAACTTTGTATATAAAATTAGATATTGTTGTTAGTTTACTGTCAGTGATTTCATGTGCTAGGGTGATATTTGTTGTAAAAGTAGTGGAAGCATCTTTCGCATGTGATAAATGCCACAATTTTACAATTACAAGATTGTTTTGAAGTTCTAAGTAAAAATTGATTTTGTTTTCGTTTGTAAAAGTTCTCTCTCGTCATAAAGTTTGACAACAAATCATGCGTATCACATCATTTCGGCAAATGTTGGAGTGGGTACCTGGTGATATTCAATGGAATGTATTTTGATGCAGTGATTTCTCAAAATTTCCTTTCTGTGTTATGGAAACCTTAATAAACATAATATATTGATCATCATTTCAGTTAATTTACAATGTAAGTAATTCAAAAATTGTAAATAAAAACATTTACATCAAAGGACTCGATCACACGCGCCTCCGATTACCGTTCTGCGCTGTTTCCACTGCAACAACCATTGCCTGGAAACTACAATTGCATAAATAGTACATGCCTTGCGAGGTCTGCCTAAAAAATACTGTTTTTCCTGAAAGCTCAGATATATGAAGCTCCCAATTGTGTCGCTTCCATTTCAGACCAAGCCCTGCATCTACCAAAAATTTAGGCAAAATCAGTGATGAGGAGTAGGCACAGTCCCATTGTGAGACAGCTCATGCCACTATTGCACACTGGGCCAGGAGGTTGAAGGAAAGGGGGGGGGGGGGTTCTGTTTTTAATACTTCAAAACAGATAAGAGAAGTCAGTCACATCAGTTTATGAAGTTATTGTTTGTCTTAATATATGGTGTACTTTCAACACTGATTTTTTAATTCTTGGAACATTTTTTAGTCAGTTTGAAGAGGGTATTTGGTTAAAAGATCAGTGGTGAACTGTGCACCTTTCCCTAATTGGTCACGGTTGTTGGAAATGGTACTATTTGTCAAGCAATTTTGTGTGGTTTACAAGTGTTGTTTTGAAAACTATAATCACCTGCTATTTCCCCTTCACTATGCATTACTGCAAATGAAGCTTTGATAAAATTGAGAAAAATAATTTGAATTAGGAATGATACTTTTATCTACCTTCTTTCAGAGGTAAATGTGAGTTATTGTCATGACAGTGAGCTGACAGGTTTCCACCCATGTTCAGCATAGCCATAAACTGTACTTTTAGATTCCTGTACGAGTTTAATTATCAACAAACAGAAACTCCAATTATATTGTAACTTTTTCCTTGACAGAAATCATTTAGAATATACAATCTTTTGGTACAGTCTTACAATAACTCACACCACACAGTATAAAAACAAGTTGCCAATTAATTCTCATCTAAATCGTGCAGTTAACTGTAATGTACATTTGTATTTGAAACCAGAAGTGTAGAATATTCCATAAATAAGTTAATGTGGAAGGACTGTAATAAAAGCCTTTGTCATTTTATGAAGTTGTTTCCCACTTGCAGATGAAGCATGGCAAGTGACAAAAGTACAAATACATTTATAACTGTTCCTGTGACTAAGACAGTCAGTGTTTGTTTATCAATTTTGGTTCCATGGTTCTGGAAGCTTGTAGTACCATAGTTGTATATAATTGCATGTTGAGGTTCAACACTATTCCCACTTTCTGAAATTAAAATTTATGAAACCATGGCAAGTAGAACTGTGTTTCGGTGGACTTGTCCTTGGTCACCTGATTTTTATTCTAAGTTTTTAGGGTTATTCTCTGAAACTACATCTAAACTCTCTCCAGTTTGATTGTACTTTCAACTGAAAGAAAAATAAAAAGGTATAAGAAGGTATGGCATTTTACTTCCCCATTGCCACAGACCAGTGTAACTAAATTGTGTGTGTTCAGAAAGACAACTGTTCAAATTGTCATTGGGCATTTTAGAGTTTGCATTTCAATGGTTTCCCTAAGTAACGTAATGCAAATGCTGGAATGGTTCCTTTGTTAAGAGCATGGCCGATTATC
This sequence comes from Schistocerca nitens, assembly GCF_023898315.1. Classification (NCBI taxonomy): domain Eukaryota; kingdom Metazoa; phylum Arthropoda; class Insecta; order Orthoptera; family Acrididae; genus Schistocerca; species Schistocerca nitens. The sequence goes on along the minus strand of NC_064614.1, from coordinate 622,712,212 downwards.
TTCCACAATCTGAACTCTGTGCATGTTCTCCATTTCTAATCCTGATCTTCCTACCTTTCGCACATAGTGATCACCTGAAAATGGTGGTAGAGAGAAAAATCACTGGGTGTGATGGAGTTTTGTCTAATAATTACAGCTGATTTTTGCTATTTGTTGTGTGCACACTGTTTAATGTAGGGCTTTCATTTTGTTTTAATGCATGTATTCAGCTTTAACATTGACTAGAGTCTTATGTTAATGGGCCACTATGCTATGCATTTAAAGAACACACCTGAAATACTATGTTGCTGCAGTCTTAAGTCATGGCTTGTAGTTATTTGTGTTCAGAAGATGAATGTCTCGTATAACATGAGCCATTTGGTTTTATTCAATATACTCTGTTGGCTTATGTTGTAACCAGGTCCATTATACCTTCTGAAAAAGACAGTTTTAAAATTGCCGAAGCCTGGATAAGCAGTTCCAATAAACCTTTATTTGCAACTAGTTGGCTGATTTTTGTAAATCTCTCCAAACTAATAATCACAGGCCAATAAAAGAAAAAGTATGTCACTTAATAATTTTAAGCTGTGAACCCCATGTTTAAGATATCATAAAATATTGATAAAACTTGTAATTTTTTTGGTCATTGATATGTTTAGACAATTTCTTCATTCTCGTTTTTCCTTTCTCATTCTTTTTATTTAAAGGGAGGATGGTGAAAACACTTTTCCCGTTGTTCAAGAGGTGTGGCTTGAGGGGTACAGTGATATACAGTTGACAGATATTAGCAGTGAAAACTTTCATAAGAAATATGTGAAATTTTTACTACAGAAGTCCAAACTTGGCTCTGCCCACTTGTGCAGGCAGTATTAAATATAATTGATGTCATTGTCTTGGTCTGTCCCAACTCAGCTACCCATGTGAATACTGCAAAGGAAAACAATGGGCTTGATATCACAGCCCAAAATTACCAGCTTTCAGAACTTCAATGTGTGCAACATATTTAAAATAAAAGATAGGAAACCATTGTCACTTGTAGAATTTACTCTGATTATGGACCATGAGAAGCACTTGGTAGGAGTAGTGGCTTTTTTGGCTGATAGCTTACACCATACAGCCAGATCATACTTACATAAAATATACAGGTATTGATAGAAAATTAGTGTTAAAATGTGCATGAGCATGCGAGTGCAGAAAATTAGTGTTAGAATGCGCACAAGCAGGTAAGCGCGCGTGCGTGCACATTCTCTCCCCCTCTCCCCCCTCTCCCCCCTCTAGCCCCTCTCGCCCCTCTCGCCCCTCTCCCCCTCCCTCCCTCTCTTTCGACGGAACATATGCAGTTACAGGTAAACCAATACGGTATAATCAGTGTAAAATCAAATATTATAGAATATATTTGCACAATACACTGTCACTGATATGTTGGTTTTAGAAGCAGACTATCTGCAACAACAGTGAATCTGTACATCAAATGGAAAAGACTATGGTTCTGTGATCCAGGAGTGTCCAGTTAAGCACTGTATAGTTAGGTCTGAGGCAATCAATTTCTGTTTGTTGGTTTCATATTCATTCCTTTTAAGAAGAAACTTAGCACAGAGATACTGTCAGCATGGAGAGTAGGAGTTAAAAATAATAGTACTCTGACTTTTGAATCTTCACTCTGAATTTCTGTTGTTGCTTTTGATTTATGTTGTGTGACTCTTGGGTCATGGGTGACATTTGTATACCCAAACTGTATGACTTCTTCTCTTAGTAATGTCACTGGTATTGAAATAGATATTAATAAACATTTTCTGATGTGTGTAATTTCAAAATAAATTGTTGAAATATTAAAATATATTCCTAAGCTGAGAACTTGTTGCTGTGTAATTAAAAAATTTCCTTAGCTGTTGTACTCCAATTAAAATAATCTTTTGACTCAAGCAAGTTTCAATGAATCTAGTGGTAAGGATTGATTGTCAGCCAATTGCGGCTGTTTCTTGGGCTCCATATTCTTGCTGTGTCGCCTGTTCTGCGAGCACAGGCCATTTTGTCAGGTGATGTGGTTGTGCCTGCAGGGTTTTGAAGGGGGCCAGGTGGTGCTGGCCACATGGGGAAGGAGTGCCCAGTACACATTGGTTTTCACATTTCGCTACTATAAATCTATTTTTATGCTAATAAGGTCAAGGTATATTTGCTGCTGAGGTTAGTCCTTGATAAAGTTTTAGTTTCTGTACAAAGATGTTGAAAAAATGTCAGATTCACAATCTTTATTACACAATTGTAAATAAACTATTTGGTTAAAAACTTAAATCTTATAGTCTGATGTTATATCTTTCCTTCTGTGGTTACAGTTATTATGATGTTTTGAAAATTAAAAAAAGCCTACAGCACTTAACTTGAAGAGCTCTTAGTGAAAAATGTGGTAGCTTGACATTTAATGGGCTTTAGAAAAGAAGGGAGTGGAAAAAGAGACGACAAGCACAGTGAAGGAGATGTACTGTAGAAGACTGATTTGACTGAAAGTGGGAAATGAATGGACAGATTGTTTCCAGCAAACAGGTATGAAACAAGGCAGTGCATTGTCCTCTTCATTGTGGCCTTGCATGAGATGCCACTAAGGTGGCAGAAAAAACTGGAGAAGATAAGATGAAAGCAGTGGTGTTTGTGGATGACCTGACGGTCTGGAGAAACAGGAAGGAGGAGATTCAGGAACAGCTGAATGCTTGGGAAGAAAGCATTAGACAGTTTGGGATGAAGTTTAATGAAAACAAATATGAAATACTGCTTACAACTAGAAAGAAAGATAGACCAGTTAGTAGAATAAAAGAAGGTGGAACTTGTCAAGGACTTGGGAAGTGCGATAGAGGAGAATGGAATAAATGGGAAAAAGACCACTAAAATGTGGTAGGGAGGTAGTGTTAGGAGCCTGGTTTGGAATAAAGTCATCCCACAAAGAAAGAAAGAAAAAAAAAGAATTGAAAACTAGAGGATTCCCAAGAAGATACATGAATTGGAGATGTGAAAGAAACAACCAAGGTAAGACCAAAGGATATATGGCTGCTAAAAGGCGTGGAAGAGTGTTCTGAGAAAAGAGGCGAGGACTGAACCTGAGTGAACACAGAAAGATGCTGAGAAAACAGGACTTATGTTCCAACAGACCCAGCCTGGGGCTGGAAATTGTTCAAGATGATGATGTCGTATAATACTTCTCACAAAAGAGACCATCATACTTCTCACATCTGCATTCTAAGTTGACATTACAGTTACAGTGTACTGTGGTAAGATTAAATGAAACAAAATTGTCTGTTTTACACTTTAGCATGAAAACACACTATTGGTGTGTTAATAGAAATATTGTTAATTCAAAGACATGTTAAACCTCTATTTAAGCTTACTGTTAACTTTCTATAAGAAAACTATGTTCTCATAGTGAAGCGGTCATCAAATTAATAGCTCTCAGATTATGTAGTACAGTGCTTTTATTAGTGTAATAAACTGTTTTGTTATTTTATTTCTGTATCCTGAATGGAAAAAGCTGATAATTTACATGAATTATTATTCCCTGGTTGTAGTAGTTGATCAGTGTATTAGATTGCAATGAAGATTTGTCTCAGCTAAGGGCATACAGAATTGGAATCACTGAATTGTTCTGTATCTCATGTCGATATCATCAAAACTTGAGCAAAGCTTCAGTAATAGTTATCATTCTACTATCCTTGATAAGACATCTACAGTAACTTGCAGAAAACAAGACATTGTCAGCTGGCTACAACAACAACACAGCTGTAGAAAGGTTGAATTACTGGATCTTGTGGCCCAGAATAAACCACTTTTACCTCTGTGAGTTATAGATGAACTGCAAAGAAATTGGCTGTAGAGTCCTCAGACTGCTTTCATATCACTGCCATTTCAGTTCCTTTGAACTCATATGGTTTCAACTTAAGGGTTATGTGGCACGAAACAACAAAAAATGGATGCTGGCAGAAGTGGAAATATTGATAAAGAATGCTACAAACCAAACTTCATCAGATTTTCATTCTGTTCTTGACATATGAGGGAAGTAATAATGAAAGCATGGAAGTGTCATAGAAAGTAATGTAGGACAACTTACTATTTCATATCATTCTGACAGCAGTTTTAGTGACTACACAGAAGATAGTGAAAGTGATTCAGATGTAACTGGTGTGCATCCTTAAGTGGTATAGCATGTTGCCAAAAATTCAGTTGTGGTCACCTCTTACAATTTTCTCCAATTTTTTACATGAATTGTTATATTCCAACATGCCTGTTATTGAAACTCATCTTAGTGTTGTTATTCACCTGTAAATTGTGATTATGGCACCTTAATGCATGACTGTACCTACAGAAGCAGCAGCCCCTACCTGTGCCCTCTCCTGTACCCGCAAAGACGTTGGCAACAGTCAGTCAGTAAGCAACTTGTTCCTTTCTTGGTGCACACGTAACTTTTCGATTGCATAAGTGCATGACATGCTGGCAGCTCTGCTCCCCAACAATTCTGTCTGTCAGTCACAAAGTAATTTTAATTGGAGTATAGCACTATTGATTGGAGTGTGCTCTTTTACTAAAAGATTTTGTCTTTTGTTTTCATTATGTGTAATTCACAGTTCACTCTGTTGCAGACAAGAAGAAACCTCTGTCTAGAGAGAAAGCTAAAACAGAAAAGGAAATTTCTGAGCGAACAACAAAATCAAAGAAAAAGTCTTCCAATACAGAAGGGCGAATTGCAAAAACAAAGGAGATGGACAGTGGTACTCAGGAGGATGTGAGTTGTCAGTTGTCAGTTTTTCCAGCTGTTAATTTTCATTTGCATATATATTTGTTGTTGTTGTTATTATTATTAGGAAAAGGATAGTTGCTAATCACCATATAGCGGAGATGTCGAGTCGCATATAAGCACAACAAAAAGACTGTCAGATAGTAAGCTTTTGGCTAACAAGGCCTTCATCAGAAATAGACAACAATAACCCACACACTCGTGCAAAAGCAACTCACACCCACATGAGCACATCCTGAGAGATTTTTGTGGGGTGCATCTTCGATATCTACAAATTGGGGTGTTTCTTGCTCATACTTGATCAAGCATGTCTACATTCAGGCGTGTTGTGCAAATTCTTGAAGTGAGCCTGCTGCGATTGAACAGGGGCACTCTGGAAAGGACAGACACTAGCAGATCTGGCATGTTCACCACTCTGTTGTGACTGTAACTCAGTGTTGAAAGCTTGGTGTTGATCCTGATATTCCCTCATGTTAGTGGAACTATACTATGATCAATTTAGATTATGCTGTACGTATATGTCACAACATTTAATTGTGGCATCGTTGTGGTCCATAATCTACATCTATACTCTGCAAACCATTGTGAAATGGATGGTAGAGGGCACCTCTCATTGTGTCAGTTAGTAAAGTTTCTTCCAGTTCCATTCACACATTGAGCGTGGGCAGAACGATTGTTTAATGTCCCCGTGTATGCTGTAATTATTCTAATCTTGTCCTCACAATCCCTATGTGAGTGATAAGCTGGGGGTTGTAGCATATTTCTAGAATCATTATTTAAAGCCAATTTGTGAAACTTGGTAAGTAGGCTTTCTTGGGATAGTTCACCTCAATCTTCAAGAATCTGTCAGTTAAGTTTCTTCAGCATGCCTGTGACACACTCCCATGAGTCAAACCTTTGACCATTTGTACTACCCTTCTCTATGTGTGTTCAATATCCCTGTGACCATTCATACTGCCCTTATTTGTATGCGTTTAATATCCCCTGATAGTCCTATTTGTATGGGTCCCACACACTTGAGCAATATTCCAGAATGGGTTGCACGAGTGATTTGTAAGCAATCTCCTTTGTAGATTGACTGCACTTCCCCAGTATTCTATCAATGAACTGAAGTCGACCATTTGCTTTAGCCACAGCTGAGCCTATGTGATCATTCCATTTCATTGGTTTGAGTTGTCCGATTCCAACAGTGACTCATTGATATTATAGTCATAGGATACTACGTTTTTCCGTTTTGTGGAGTGCACAATTTTACATTCCTGAACATTTAAAGCAAGATGCCAACCCATGCACCAATTTGAAATCGTATCAAGATCTAACTGACTATTTATGCAGCTTCTTTCAGATAGTGCTTCATTATAGAAAACTGCATCATCTGCGAAAATCCTGATGTTACTATTAATATTAAGGTCATTAATATGCAACATGAGCAGCAAGGGTCCCAATACATACCCCTGGGGTACACCTGAAGTTACTTCTCTGTCTGACAATGACTCTCCATCCAAGATAACATGTTGCAACCTACTTACCAAGAAATCCTCAATCTAGTCACAAATTTCACTTGATACCACACATGATCATACTTTTGACAATAAGCGTAGATGGGATACTGAATCCAGTGCTTTTCGAAAATCGAGAAATATACCATCTGCCTGACTGCCTTAATCCAAAGCTTTCAGTATATCATGTGAGAAAAGTATGAGTTCGCTTTTGCATGATCATTGTTTTGGAATCCATATGATTGGCTTGGAGATCATTCTATTAGATTGATTTCATTATGTTTGACCTCAGAATATGTTATGAAATTGTACAACAAATCAGTATCAAGGATACAGCAGTTTTATGGATCACTTCTACTAACCTTGTTCTAAGCTGTACACATTTTTTTTGTTCAAGGGATCTACAGTAGATTGTAGTTAGAAGAGTTGCTAACTCAGTCACAGATTCAGTATAGAATATGACAGGGATTCCATTGAGCCCTGGAGCTTTGTACAATTTTAACGATTTCAGCTGTTTCTCAACAACACTGACACTTAATTCATCTTTTCAGTTGTTCGAGTATTAAATTGAGGCAGCTCTCCTGGGTTTTCCTTTGTAAAGGAACATTTGAGAATGGAGTTTAGCATTTCAGCTTTTGCTTTGCTACCCTCGATTTCAGTTTCTGTCTCATTTGCTAGGGACTAGACTGTAACTTGGGTGCCACTAAAAGCCTTTACAAATTACCAGAATTTCTTTGGATTTTGTGAAATATCGTTTGACAATATTCTGCAACAGTAGTCATTGAAGACATCATGTGTTGCCCTCTTGACAGCCAAACATGTTTCATTCATCTCTCTAGCTATATGCATAAGCTTTGTTTCTCATGTATTATGAAGTAATCTCAGTGTCCTTAGAAGTTTCTTTACAGTGACTCTATACCATGGAGGGTGTGTCCTATTGTGAGCTGTTTTTCAGTGTACACATCTGTCCAGTGCATTTTGAACTTGACCACAGTTCCTCTGCATGCTCCTACCCTGTGCTGCAAGTTTAAAGTTTCTCATTGAGATATAATGCTACTGATTTTTTATCCAGTTTACTGAACATACATATCCTTCTACTTGTTTAGTTATCTTGTGTACTTCGGTAATCATTGTGGCCTCAGCCACTTCACTGTTGCTGAAACGAGTTTTGATGTGGACATCCTCTAAGAGGTCAGGTCTGTTCGTTGCCATTAGTTCTAATATATTTCCATAATGTGTGGCATTCCGGACTATCTGTTCTAGATAGTTTTCTGAGAAGGCATTTAAGAATGTTTAACAGGACGTCTTGTCATGACCTTCACTAACAAAACTGTAATTTTCCCAATTGATTGTGTGTGAGTAAGTCTCTAGTGATGATTACTGGATGATTGGGGAATTTAGGTACAAGTGAACTGAGATTTGTCTAAAAAGTTTTTGATTACGTCAGTTAGTGAGTACGGCGGGTGATAAAAGGAGGCAATTACTATTTTATTGCCATTCCTGTTACTGAGACTTGCCCAGACAATCTTGCATGCAGCTTCAATATTTGTCTCGGTGGATTTGAGTGTGTTACTGTAACAAATAAACCCCCTGTACTTGTACTTCTCATTAACCTATTCTTACAATAAACACTTTAATTGTCCCCAACAATCTCACTGCTGTCAATTTCATGTTTCAACCAGGTTTTAGTATGTAGTATTACGTGAGCTTCACTGCTTTTCAGGAGCTCCCTCTGGCACTTAGTTGTGAATGCTTTGACAGTAGCTATTAGGATTTTATTGCTCTGACATGTAGGGAGCATTCATTTTGACCTTACACTTTTACTTCTGCATCTCCTACAGCCATCATCTGGAGTGGATGGCGAGATGCTTAATCTAAAAAACCGTAATGTGTACCCCACACACAGTCAGCTACATTACTAGCAGCCTCTGATGTGTAGTGCACACCTGACTTGTTTAGGGGGACTCGAAATTCTTAACCCTATGATGCACGTCCAGTAAGTTGCAGCATTGGTTGTCACGGAACCCTTGAAGTCTCTGGTTCGTTCCTTCCACATGACTCAGAACTAGGAGACCACGATCAGTTCTGGAGACAATGCCGTAAATTGTGGACTTGTTGAAACTGTATGCCCAAGGTTGGTCTTCTCAACCTTCTCTGCCAGTTACTGGAATGATCCAAGTATGACCTCAGACCTCAGAGCCCAGATGACAGGTATTGTTTGCTCCAATGTGTGCCACAATCCACAGTTGGTTGTGCCGTGTTCCCTCACTGGTTGCTGGAATAGCATCTTCAGCATGTTGAATGAGGCTCCCAGGCATACATGCTGAGTGCACCTCGCATTCCTTCCTGTTCCTTGCTGCCATTTCCCTTAGAGGTACCATTATTGACCTTATGTTTGAACTGCCGATGATTAATAGATTCCTGTTCTATTGCATTTGCTTCCTCTTGAAACCGGACGAAGTAAGTTTCCCTGAAACAGGTGAAGTGAGTCCCACTGGCTCAGTTTCAGTTTCACTAGAAGACAGCACCTCGAGCTTGTTGGATGGGGGAATCTGTATAATGTCCTGAAGCTAGATCTACCATTGACACGTCACTTGCAGCCAAGCAGACCAGTAATGCCAGATCCCATACTTCCTGCAGAGGAGATAGGATTGACAGGAGAGGATAGTACTTGAGATACCTTTGGTACCACAGATATATGACTCTCTGGAGCTCTTCCAGCATATTGATTCACAGCAAGTGCAAGTCGTTTGACAGTGGCCAGGGCGATTTCCAGCTGCTTACAAATGTCAGCTAACTCATCCTGTGTTCAAGAACATCACTCACAGTGTGGCTGCATTGTGATTGGTGCAATGTTTTTCAGGGCAGTGAACAAATAACATTAAACTAAGCCTGATGACTTAATTTTAATCTGTTGAGCTAAAAAATTACTAATTCCCTATAATCATGAAATTTCTATTGAGGCAACAGAAAAACCTCTGATAAAGCTTTTTGAGGTTAATTGTAGTCACAAACAAACTTAAAAATAGAGTAAATTACAGTAAATGTAGATAATATGAAATAGAAAACTAAATGTAACACAATATTTAAGTTAACAATATCTGCTACAGCAATTAATCACAAATTCCAATAATAGAAAAAAGATCTTCCAGTAAAAAATGGCAGGCCAGCCGGTGTTGACGAGCTGTTGTAGGCGCTTCAGCCTGGAACAGCGCGACCGCTACGGTCACAGGTTCGAATCCTGCCTCGGGCATGGATGTGTGTGATGTCTTTAGGTTAGTTAGGTTTAAGTAGTTCTAAGTTCTAGGCGACTGATGACCTCAGATGTTAAGTCCCATAGTGCTCAGAGCCATTTGAACCAAAAAACAGCAAATATTCAGAAGAAACATTCATTAATAATCAGCCTTCGTAATAACGGTTGATCTCAGAACGAAACATCACGTAGCTTCTTTTTTATAACATGCTATGCTTTATTAATACAAATTTACACATAGAAATCTAACAGCAAGAAAACTATCTCCAAATTCTTCTCTGTTAGTATAGTAATTACAACTGACTGTCAGGATATGTGCTTGTTTTAAAATTGTGTTGAATCCGTTTCATCTCTCCAAGATAAGATTCCCTGCTGTACTAAAATTTCTTTCGCAAACTCCATTGGGAGCTGAAACACAGAACATTCTTTGCACTAAATTAGGTAGCTCCTATCACTGAAGTGGACCGTTACTGCCATCCTTCATACTTCCTTATTAAAATATATAAATCAAACTCAGCAGTAGACTGAGCATCACAAGGCCCCTCCCCCCCACCCCCACCCCCAACCCCATCCCCTTTTTCTTGCTAACCAGTACAGCAGCATTGTGTAAGACACTGAGTAAAAACTGTTTGTTTCAGGGAAGAATAGTAAATAACTTAGGAGGTGGTACTGTATAAACTAATTCGAATACAACATTCTGTAAACACACACATCCAATTTTTATTGGCAACATAAAATTTTTCATTTGGCATGTTGATACTTCAGTAGATATGGGTTTGTTTATCGATTTTCATTTTCTTTTCAAAGTTTAAATTTTGTAGTTGTGCTTGAGTTTGCATAATGTAATGTTTTCAGCTGTGATTAGTGTTTGTTGGACAATTGTACTGTATTATTTAAGCATGGTGCACACATTTCCAGTACAGTATTTGTGTATGGGTTTTGTAATGAAAAGGCTGCTGCTGCTTTTAGAGAATACGTTAGGGGATTTCCTAGTCACAGAGTATCATTTTCACTAAACTAAGTGAAACTGGTGTGGTCCCAGTAGTCATATTTCATCTGAACATTTAAATGAACAGTGTGTGGCAGGAGAAGACATTATTGAGTTGGTAGAAAGCTGTCCTTTAACAAGCACATTTCACTGTTCCACATACAAGAATATGGCAGACATTTTGTACGTACGACTGCTGTCCTTACCATGTACAGTGCATTCAATATCATTGAGGAGAAGAGGCCAGTAGACTATTGGAATTTGGTCGTTGGCTAACTGTAAAATGATGAAGCCAGAGTCATTCATGATGGTATCAACAAGATTTCAGTATGACTTGTAACTCACATAGTTGGTCCTACAAAAACACATTTGCCTGCATGCAGACACATTTTCAAGTTCACTGTTGTGTAAATAATGTGTGGTGTGGTATGGTAGACAATCAGTTGATTGTGTCTGTTGTGTTACTGCATTGTCTTACCTAAACTTTCTTGAAACCAAGCTTCTCCAGCTTTATTGCAAGAGGTTCCTTTGGCTACAAGAATGAATATTTATTTATTTATTTACCTTCTGGTATGTTTCATACAGTTGGCTTTGACAAAGTTTACAGTGGAGTCAAGTTTCGCCCAGTGACCAGTTACACACACAGTAAATAACTAGCTTAGTTAAGAATTTTCTCCATCACTTCAAAGAGACACATATTCCAACATATATTCTAATGATTAGTTTCTAGTAATTCTTCAGTTGAATTGAATTCATTGTAGTTTAGCCAAGTTTTTAATACACTCTTATATTTATTTGGTAGTACTGTACAAGCTGAGTATGGTAATTTAATGAACAGTTTTATGCTCAAGTGTTTATAGTTACTATGGACTGTACCAAGCCTTGAGGAAGACAACTTCCACAAGTGACTGTTCCTGGTATTGTGTACGTGCACATCACATCTCATGAAATGAGTTCTGAACTTAAACGTTTGTCTTTTGTTAATGTCACCTGAATGTTTTATTTCTTTGGGTTATGTTCTGAGGCCTGTACTTTTTCCTCCAAACCCATAAAGATATCATGAGAAGGAACGGAATCTCCATTCTTGCACTGTTGCTTTAAAAATTAAATATGATTTTGCGCATCTGAGATCTGATCCTTTACAAGCTAACACTCCTTTACTGCAATTTCTCACAATTTTTTTTACATCAGTATGAATATCCCTAATATGTTCTTGAATTGTGTTACGTCCAAGGTCTTGTTGAATTTTGTTTTTAAAAACATTTAGTTTATGATCTAGTGTATGCTCAAGTTTCTCATCAAATCGAGCAAATCTGGTATTATTGCTGTTAAGTACTTCCTCTTTGGATGATTGTATTTTACCATCTATCTCTTTGAATTTATTTTGCATCTTCTTATTATTTTCCTCGTTAAGAGTTGGTGTCTGCTTAGTGAATTTGTTGAATTTTTCCCAGATTATTTCTAAATTCATTTCCCCTCATGTGGGGTCATTTATTGTGATGACAGGCATAAATAAATATTTTATTTATTGTCTCAACACGCTTATCGTCTGTATTAATTTTTTAATTTTAAAATTAATTGTATTCTACTCTTGTTGTATTGTATCACTCACAACACATACAACTTTTTTAATTGATCGTGAGAACAGCTCCCCGTTAACTTTATACTGTGTGCTACCGACGGGCTGCTTATCGACTGCTAGTTGCTCACGGCTCTATGCTGCCGATGTGCCGCGTGTAGTCTGCAATCTGCGGACGACTGCGTGCTGCCAATGAACCATGTATAGGCGGCAATGTGCTGACGACTGTGTGTGCGCTGCAATCTATTGACAACTGATTGTAGATTGTATAATGTCGTTGGTTGAATACTGGTCCATTTCTCCCCAACAGAGTTCTTTTTCCTTTTTCATTTAATTTTATTATTCATTTCTGATTCAGTTTAGCATCTGTATTGTATAGAACATCTTGTTTTATTCATGTTACCCTTGGCAACACATTTCCTCCTTGGCACTTTCTTACAAAATTGTCTTGAGGTTTGGTCTTTTCGTTACATTTTATCTATCTTTCAGCTGGTAAGATCACCATGTGAAGTGAAGTGTTTCGGCTTGGCTTGGATTGCATGTTGGTTTGTTATACTTCACTTCATGCACCAAACACCACTTGTTTTATATATAATGAATGGTGCTTACTGAATATTCGGTTGTCGTTAAGTATTATTAATCAGGGAACAGCTAGTCTGTGCCCTGAAACCGTGTGCCTTGTTCCTCTAACTTTGCTCCGGCTTCGCCTCCTTCAGGCTGCAGATAAAGGTGCTGAAAATTAATTTCACGTTCTCTCCATTACATAAATAAATTATAACTCAATACATGAAAATGAGGACAGCTACCAACTCGTATACATCCCCTCTGTACTACGTACGTAACAGATCTGATATACAACTTGATAAATAACAATTACAATACATTTATTATCTTTGACATCTCATGTTCTTAGATTTCATGGAGCTCTTTCTTCTGCGTTGCCCACTCCATGGAACTCCTATCTCCACCTCAGGAGGTAGAGTCATCTGACTGCTACACTCTTCTGTACAGTCACTGGATCGTTAGCTCTGGTATCAGCACGTGTGATTTAAAACACCTCCCAACAGAGGGGTGCTCACCACTTCTCGACTACTGAGTCACAGTGATCTTTTCTCTGACTTATATATTTAAGGATGTGATACCTTTTATTCAAGGAATGGAATGTACCACTACAAACAGCCATATATTCTGTAACCAGTAGAAATTAGAATGTGTGGTTCGAATTAGTCTATACTACTGCTTCCTAAAATATTTGCTATTCCCCCCCAAAACACCCTGTATGTACAGACAGCAAAAGCAGAGTAAAATATTACTGTCACCCTATAATTGTATACTAGCTTAAACTGATGTTTTGTCACAGATGTGATGCACAGAACTTATCTCAAGTGGACATCGTTTCTAGTAGAAGTTCAGCCTCAGAAATGTTGCTTTGTACAACACTCGAATTGTGACTTCATCCTCTATGATAAAAGAGACACTGTTCTGTGTTGATGATAATGCAAAAGCTATACAATTTTGCCAAAAACAAGTGATGTTGAATATGGCATTTTGCAATGAAGTACAATTGGCACTTGCTATATAACGGAGCGTTCGTTAAAGAAGAAAACTGGCCATCCACTAATTTAAGGAAATGTATCTCTGTATTGGGCTTTGAGTTGCTTTTATTTTTTAGATGTGCACATACAACAATACAAACTGAATTGTAAGATATTTGTTGTCTTTAAGAGTTACTGGCGCAACTTTCAATAGGTCTAAGAATGTCATGAGTTCTCTTGAAGTGTTGCAACCAATAAGATTTCCAGACACACCTTTCTATGCAGATAGTTTTATGACTCAGTTGTACTGCCTAACTATGGATGGTGGCATTCTAGAGAGGTTTTTCCTCATAATCTCTGTTTCTGGCTTCAAGGTTGTCTCTAACAAATCCATGTCACCAGTTTTATTTGTGAAACATACAGCATAAACTGTGGAATAAAGATATGTTACCTCATTTGTCACATAACTGTCATAGAAAACTTATGAGAGAACTGTATTCAAAAGACAAATAGTTCATGCATAATTTTGAAACAATTGCAGTGCCTTAAATTTCCCCAATGTGATTCTTAATACATTCCCGGGAGTTTTTTTCCTCGGAGAATGGAGTTGAGCCAGGTGGCCAGATGTACATGCAACAGAGCAGTGCACGATTGCAGTGCAGTAGCACTGCCTGGTGGGTTGCCTACCAATATCTGGTTCTGTCTCCCTCAACCCTTTTGTTTACATTTCAAACTTTCACGGCACCCCTATGTGTGATCGCTCCCTCCCCCTCCCCCAGATGCAAAAAAAGCAAAACTACAAAATACATGATTATTATTATTATTATTATTATGAAATGACTACGAGATACAAATTTCACAAATTTGTTACATAAAACTCCTGAACAGGAATGTATGAATGTGAAGATAAGGCATGCAATAAAAGAAGCTTATCACTCTTAAGCAGGAACTTAAAAATCTGTCAATACACCTGACATGTATTTGCTTGAGCAACTGTCTGAATTTTTTTGAAATTTTCTCGGCATTCTTGAAGGACATCACTCACGTATGCTTTGCTGCAATGACATGTGGCACTGTAGTTTTAAAGTGTTTCTCGTTGTACTACACCAATGTTCACAACTGAAATGTCACAACATGCTTTTGTTTACAGCTTAGATTTTATCTTCATTTCAGTTCATTTACCCTGAAAGATCTCATTCTAGTAAGTGTTTAGGAGAACCCAGGTAGCAGTATGTTGTGACACTTCCGCTGTGAACATTGGTCTAGTACAACGAGAAACACTTTAAAACTACAGTGCCACATGTCCTTCAAGAATGCTGAGAGAATTTCAAAACAATTCTGACAGTTGCTCAAGCATGAAGAGGCTAATTCACAGTGTGCCTAATCTGAGTAGAAGCTGTGAGCACAGTAAAAACGCTTCAAATTGGTGAAGCATAGCAGAGCTCAGTTGTTGGGACGGTTGCAGCATCACTGCCACACAAGTTGTGCTCAGTCTTCGCTCAGAAAAGCAGATAGGTGAAATACTTGCTAATTCCACCCACCCTTGAAGTACAGGATCACAGCTTCTGTATATTGTTAAAACTTAATCATTTGATTGAAAAATGCTTTTGTTTACAGCATAGATTTTGCCTTCATTTCAGTTCTTTTACCCTGAAAGATCTCATTCTATTAAGTGTTTAGGGGAACCTAGGTAACAGTATATCAGTGTATAACATCTTGGATTTGAGCAGCTACAATATATGTTATATAACAGAGATGTTTACAGCAATTTGATAACAAAACACTACATGTGTTCTTTGCCACTTGTCTTAACAGCGATTGAATTTGCCATCCGTGCAGACACCAGTAGATTTTATTGGATAATAAGCACATGATCCATTTAAATATGCAGTTGTAATAACATTATATCTGACATTGTTCCCAAAAAAAGTTGTTGCTATGAAACTATGCTGTATGGCCAGGTTTGTTACTGGAAAAAGCAGTATCGTAATCAAGTCAGGTCAAATGGTTCTTTGCTCCCTTTAAAATTTGTTGTTACTAACCTTTCTTGTGGTTTCTTCATCATGAAAAGTAATTAACAAACCATGTTTATTGTCTTTACAGCATCACACTGGTATAAGCAATGGTTTAACAAAAAGATTACCGGATGAATTACTTGAACGTCTTTCAGAGAAAGCCCCTACCACAATGAAAGTGACACTTTCTGAAAAGACAGAGGAAAATGGAATTAATAATAATGTTACTTCCATACAAAAGAAACGCAAGAAGGTTCTACTTCCCAGCAGCGAACAGAGTGATGAACCATCAGGTAAGGATTGTTTGTTAGTGAACTTATTCATTTTATTTTTCCTTTCTAAAGGATCATGCACGACAAGTATGTTATCATTATTAACTTTATGCTAAGTTTTCGATCCATGGGACAGAACTTTGTCACTGGCTATGTTTTGTAGTGTAGTTATCCTGGTTTCAGCATCCCTTACCCCTCCATTCCACCCTTCCTCACTTAAGTTTCTCATCTTGTCTCACATACTATTTATCTTTCATTTCCATTTGCAATTTTTTGAGGCTAATTAAGAGCAGTTCATAATTAATAGTTTTGAATTTCTCAGCTTTTGGCTCATTGATACATGTGACTCCATTCATACAACCCTGTTTTACATCATCTTAATTTAGGTGTGACTTTCTACTGATTAATATGATTTTCTTAGAATGGAAACCAACTCACTGCCATTCTAACCACTGAGGAGTATTAGTTGTACATGTTGGTGTTGTCTGATGGCCTTACACCATCATGTGCTTTCAGATCCACGAATATTTTCTATTCAGAAAGTGTAAGAACTCTACTGTCTGCCACTTACTTTTTAGCTCTCAAATGAAGCTCTGAAACAAAATTTGTGCAGCATGCAGCTACTGGGTATGAACAATTTTTTATGCGTAATTTGTCGATGTGGAAACTGTCGTGTCTAGTGTCTACTATCATAGGCAAACAAATTCTGCCCCCTCTATTCCCCACCCCCACACCCATCCCCACCTCTCTCTCTCCCTCCCTCCCTCCCTCCCTCCATCCATCCATCCCCCCCCCCTCTCTCTCTCTCTCTCTCTCTCTCTCTCACACACACACACACACACACACACACACACACACACACACACAAAACTTGGCAAGAATGGATGTAAATATCATTTCCAATAGGGAACTTACAACTGTAAGTGGAATATGAGGAAGCTTGTAAGTTCAGCTTACTCTGTGTTCAACAGAATCTTTTTATGATAACCTTAAAATCATAGACGTAACATACTTCAGCGAAGCATAACTGAGAACAATGGCATTCTAAACCTTATTCTGAAAGGTCATCCATTGTCCAGTTCATTATCCAAAGGTTGTATTTAAGATATGCCTACAACAAAAACAGAAACATTACCAGAAAAACAGCAGCAAAATGAGGTTCATTGGGTGGGATGAGCAGTAAGGGTTAGTGGTTGACTGATGATTCACAACGATACCATGTTCCATGGCTACGAACAAATTTCCACCAAGACATGAGATGGTATAATGAAAAAGCCAGATATCTTAAGATTTGGTGGTGGCAATCCCAGGGCACCAGTTATGAAAAGGATGTCCTACATCTTTATAACTGTTATTCATATCATATATACATAAAGCATTGTCCTGCCTTACCTTGCCCTGCCCTGTCTGACCGAATCATCATTGCCTAGCTCAAACTGCTAAGGATACAAACTTGAAATTTAGAACTCTAAAAATTGGTATTTGGTTTGTTGGTCAGAAATAAAGAAATATGTGTTTCAGCATTTTTGAAAATTTGACTTTTTGAGGGTGAAATAGTGGTGAATGCTTTTTTTGTAAATATATCATTATTAAAGAACTACCAAAGTATTTTTAAAGCTACATATGAACGTAGGTATTTGATGTCATCATTTTTAAAGCTAAATGTATGAAAATTTAAATTTTACTTTTCAGAAATTTAAAAAAAAAAAAAAAACGTATATCCCACTGTTTCTGGAAAATTCAACCCCTGGGAGGTGAAAGAGGGGATGAAAGTTTTCATGGAAATTGTGCAAGCATTTTTGCAGCTAGATATATAAAAATTTGTATTTGGGTTCTCTGTTGGAAATAAAGCATATGCATGTCACTGTTTTTGGAAATTCAAGCCCTAAGGGGTTGAAATAGGCTCAAACTGATTCACTTACTCATCATCTACCAGGCCAAACCGCAAAGGATAGAAACTTAATGTTTGAAGAGGGTGTGGATCTTATACTGTAGACAGTGTTTAAGAAGGAATTGTCTGAAATTCCACTCCTACGTGGGGTGAAATATGGGATGAAAGACTTTTTGAAAGTAAGTCACTATTAGCGGAATTTTGAAGCTTTATCTATGAAAACCATTTTCTCAGTCAGAAAATAAAAAAAAGTTTCAGTATTTTTTGAAATTCAGCCACTAAGGGGATAAAGTAGTGGGTGAAAGATTTTTTTAATGAATAATTACTAAAGAACTACTAAAAGTTTTTAAGGTGACATCTGTAATAACTTAGTATTAAGTAATAAATAAAAGTAATAAATAAAAAATGCGATCAAGACTGTGATCTTAATACAAGTTAATTTATATTAATCGCTGTTAATCCATAACCATGTTGTCCAAACATCTATAACAACTGGTATTTGACTTCTTAGTTAGAAATAAAAAGACAAAAAAATATGTTTCAGTGTTCCTGGAAATTTGATGCTTGAGGTAGTGCAGTAGGGAAAAGAAATTTTGAAAAAAAAAAAATTATTACATTAAAAAGAATTAAATCTAAATTTATGAAAATTGGTATTTTACTTCTTGCTTAGACATAAAAAAAATATTTGTTAGGGGATGAAAGTTGTTATGGAAATGTGTCCACAAGAACACAAAAGGCATGATGGTTAACAAAAACTTTGCACTCCTGTTATTGGATGATCACATAATGGTCCAGACTTTAGCTTGGGTAGTGTTGCAGATGGTGTAGTGGGCTTAATTTGTTGCAGGTGGTGTATGGGGTTTAATTGAAAATAATCTGTATGCCTTTGGGAGAAGTCTGAGAAAATCGTGCTGTTTAGCATGCCAGTGACTGCGGTGTTACTATCATCTTCTCACAAAGCGGTCCACGAACTCTCACAGAAACTTTAAAAAGTAGTGCTAGTGAACTAACTGACCAATTCAGATATTCTTGTTTGACATCAGTACTGTATCTAGCTGTTGTAGTCTGTGCACAATGGAAAGATTGATCCAGTTGATCCTGAAATTCTCCTATTTATGATTTAGCATGGCTGCATTTATCAGGGTATGTGAAGTAACTAAGCAGTCAGTGTTCTGCAGTAAACAGAAACAGGGGTATGCTTTATGAATATATTAACTACCAAATATTTTATACAGTAATTTTTCTACATGAATAAGATAGTTATAACTGATTCCTTTGTTGACCATATAAAGAAAGAAAAAAAATTAAGTGAACAGATATGGACAAGAAATTCCATTTGCCAGCCTTGAAATGTGTCAGATCAGATAAGCTTGCTGTTCAAGGATTAATTAAAAAATTTTTGGACTGTCTTAAAACCTGACACACATGGTATATGATATGTTTTTAATACAAACAGTACTCGGAAAGTTATTCGTCCATAGCTCTTGTTAATGATCCCACAGGCTATTGTGTGTTAGTGTTGGTCTCCCCTCCCCCTCTCCCCAGCCCATATTGTTTTCCATTAGTGAATTGCTTTATTGGTTTACCCAATCCATTAATTAGGTCTTATTACATTATATGACTCAAAATTTTGCTACATCTTTCTAATTACAGATTCTCAGAGCTTCAAGAAACCAACTACTCTTGATTACATTCCACTGAAGAGCAGTGCTTCAACAAAATTTGGTATCATGTCCTATGATAAAGTGGTAAATGTTTCTAAGTCAGCAGCACAGAAAGCAGCTGAATTCCGCCAGAACATGATGTTTGGAAATCGCCATAAGAGAGAACCTGGTAAGAAATGTTTTATTAAAAGTGAGTCATTGTAAGACAGTGTCTTATTTAAAAATATATTTACTTAGACTATGTTATATTGCTTGTTTCAGCAAATTCAGGCCTGATTTATCAACAGAAAATAAAGGCATCTGGGAAAGACGTTTTTGCACGGAAGAAATACTGACTTCGTACACAGTTTTCTGTTTCTGTACGCAGGGAACATATATTTGAATCTATCTGTAAAAAAAAGTAAGATTTTACATGGGCTTACATAAATAGTGAATGCATCACTTGGAAACATGTTGCTAAGGGTACCTAGTTAAAGTACCTTGTATGATAGTGTTGCTGCTCTTGTTTATAATGTAGAATTTAAAAATGTTGCTCGTCTGAAAGACTAAAATATTGTTTTGTATCATATGTATAGCGTTAATATTTTAAAATTGATTTTGGTTATAATAAATGTTTTACCTTGTTATGTGTGGTTTCTTTCTCTCATGAATCAGCAGTATTGAGAGGTTGTAATGGACTTGTACTGTTGTTAGTGTATTAAAAAGCAGTAATAAATGAGATACACAATCTCCTGTTTGTTTTCCTTAAGTAAATATAGTTAAAGGACAGATTACCATCTTTTCACTTAGAATATAACTGATAATGATTCCAATTTTATCAGAAGGAAAATTTATTTGTGATAATTATATCATTACAAGAAAACTATGGCTGGCCAGTACTTACCTCAAAGAGGCAGAATTCTACATACAGACAATAGAGACACAAGAAAGTAAAAAAATGAACTATGCTAGCTTTTGGAACCTGGGTCACGTAGACAACAGATTGAGAGGACCCTAAGGTGAGGGGTGATGAACATTCTTCCTCTCCTGTGAAAGGAACCAACAGATTTTAAACTAGGTTAATTTTGAGAGGGCCCTAAGGCGAGGGGCGATGAAGATTCTTCCTCTCTGAGAAAAGAACTAACAGATTTAAACTAGGTTAATTTTTTCTTCTTTTTTATGTGTCTTCTGTGGCACTTTGAATTTTCTCTCTTCAGGATAAATATTGACTAATCATAATCTTCAGTGACAGATTTTCTTGGGTAAAAATTGCAAATTCAAGTAAATGGTACATTAACCCTTTCGTTATGGCCGTCTGCTCTGCTGCAGTGGCACCACTGAACGCTGCACTGATGGGTGCAGTGTGCCGTGAACTGTGCACATTTCACGTCAATAAACTGATGTGCAGGTTACCTTATTTAGGTTTTACATAACAATATATTTGGAGATTTTACAAGTATTATAAATAAAAATGCAATTTAAGATCATTCAAAAGATTCTTAATAAAGTAATTCAGTGTGATAAATTTGAAAACAAGGGTCAACACACAAACCCACATTACAGTTTTTACACTCTCACTTAGATTCTTGTCTTCACTCCACCGATGCACCTTCTATTTCGATTTCTTCCTACCGATTTGTAAACTGAAGGAAAATGTCTTTCTGTTAATCTAAGTGGATGATTATTGCCTGTTGAATGTTGACATTTTATACTTCGGTGATACTTTTCCGGTATTTCCTGAATTAACTGCAATTGAAATTTTGCCTTGGATACCGGTTCTTTCCTTTTGTTTTTATAAAGGCAGTAGGCATTCCACACACAAATGTCGAACAAGTGAAAGAAATATTTGTGATACCATTTCAGAGATTTGCGTGTTGATGCCTCACTGCTTATACCCATGTCAGCTTCATCAACTGCACCCATTGAACTACACTCCTGGAAATGGAAAAAAGAACACATTGACACCGGTGTGTCAGACCCACCATACTTGCTCCGGACACTGCGAGAGGGCTGTACAAGCAATGATCACACGCACGGCACAGTGGACACACCAGGAACCGCGATGTTGGCCGTCGAATGGCGCTAGCTGCGCAGCATTTGTGCACCGCCGCCGTCAGTGTCAGCCAGTTTGCCGTGGCATACGGAGCTCCATCGCAGTCTTTAACACTGGTAGCATGCCGCGACAGCGTGGACGTGAACCGTATGTGCAGTTGACGGACTTTGAGCGAGGGCGTATAGTGGGCATGCGGGAGGCCGGGTGGACGTACCGCCGAATTGCTCAACACGTGGGGCGTGAGGTCTCCACAGTACATCGATGTTGTCGCCAGTGGTCGGCGGAAGGTGCACGTGCCCGTCGACCTGGGACCGGACCGCAGCGACGCACGGATGCACGCCAAGACCGTAGGATCCTACGCAGTGCCGTAGGGGACCGCACCGCCACTTCCCAGCAAATTAGGGACACTGTTGCTCCTGGGGTATCGGAGAGGACCATTCGCAACCGTCTCCATGAAGCTGGGCTACGGTCCCGCACACCGTTAGGCCGTCTTCCGCTCACGCCCCAACATCGTGCAGCCCGCCTCCAGTGGTGTCGCGACAGGCGTGAATGGAGGGACGAATGGAGACGTGTCGTCTTCAGCGATGAGAGTCGCTTCTGCCTTGGTGCCAATGATGGTCGTATGCGTGTTTGGCGCCGTGCAGGTGAGCGCCACAATCAGGACTGCATACGACCGAGGCACACAGGGCCAACACCCGGCATCATGGTGTGGGGAGCGATCTCCTACACTGGCCGTACACCACTGGTGATCGTCGAGGGGACACTGAATAGTGCACGGTACATCCAAACCGTCATCGAACCCATCGTTCTACCATTCCTAGACCGGCAAGGGAACTTGCTGTTCCAACAGGACAATGCACGTCCGCAAGTATCCCGTGCCACCCAACATGCTCTAGAAGGTGAAAGTCAACTACCTTGGCCAGCAAGATCTCCGGATATGTCCCCCATTGAGCATGTTTGGGACTGGATGAAGCGTCGTCTCACACGGTCTGCACGTCCAGCACGAACGCTGGTCCAACTGAGGCGCCAGGTGGAAATGGCATGGCAAGCCGTTCCACAGGACTACATCCAGCATCTCTACGATCGTCTCCATGGGAGAATAGCAGCCTGCATTGCTGCGAAAGGTGGATATACACTGTACTAGTGCCGACATTGTGCATGCTCTGTTGCCTGTGTCTATGTGCCTGTGGTTCTGTCAGTGTGATCATGTGATGTATCTGACCCCAGGAATGTGTCAATAAAGTTTCCCCTTCCTGGGACAATGAATTCACGGTGTTCTTATTTCAATTTCCAGGAGTGTATTTTGATCCAATATGCATACAAGTTTTTGGATAACTTTTTTCCCACCGTGCTTGATTGCTTGATTACTGTATCAAATTCATCCGAGTGCATGGTAGAAAGCATATAAACCTCTTTCTTATCCATCCACTTTGTGTGTTAAATTTTTGCATGACCGAGAGATTGCCTGTTCTCTTTTGAATCGTTCATCAATTTTAAGCATTCCTTTCCTTCTCTTTCTTATGGCCCTATAGACATTTGTACAATTATTGTATAGCATTCTAAATAAAACTGGAGTGGAATACCAATTATCTACATAAACGACAGCCCTTTCCGAAATAGGGCTTTGTAAGTGCTTCAACTATTGCTCCCAACTTTCCAATATCCTTATTTTTGGTATCCACCAGGGTAGATGATCTGGCATAAACAATTAAATCTTGTACAAATCCTGTCTCACAGTCACAGAGAACAAAAGATTTTATCCCAAATCTGTTTCTTTTTGACAGGATGTATTGTTTGAAAGACAGCCGCCCTTAATATAACAGTAAACTTTTGCCTATGCATAGCTTTTGGAATGACTGAAATGACTGACTAAATTTTTTTTTCTAATAAATCAATGACGTTCCTATTTTATACAGTCAATCATTGGCAGAACCAGCATCATGGTAGAAATGTAGCATTTGTAATGAATTGTACCCATTACTTCTCCAGAAATATCGCTATGCAGAAGTTTGTTTTTACTCCAACACACTACTAAAGATTAAAAAAAAAAAAAAAAAAAAAAAAACAGTATAGTTTGGCTACTTCAGTTCCTTCTGAATTGTTTATGTTAATATTATATTTCCAAAACCAATATTGATTTGTTTCATTTGCAATTAACTCTATGAGAGCTTCAGAGATGAAAAGCTGAATGTAATCTAAGATTTTCGGTGATCGAGTTATGTTTACTTTAATCCCTGAACTTTCTGATGCAAATTTATGTATTTGAGGCACGAATATTTTTGATATCCATATTTCATGGTCACTGTTAACGGGTTCAATATTCTCCACTTCTGCTTCTGAAGTACTGCATACAGCTCTTCTTTTCTTAGTTTTTGTTGGTGGTGTAACAATATGTTGATTTTCATTTTCTGCATCAGTTAGTCCATTAGTGAATAGAATTCTTTTTGACCACCTCTGTAGCATTCTGAAAGGGAGGTAAAATATTTTATAAAACAAACTAAACATAGCTACAAATACAATTTTCAAAAGAATGTTACGAACCTCGAAAAAATTAATAACTGTTTTCCAGTGTCCTGTAATGCTTCAAGAAAGATTTATGCTAACGCTATCTATATACGTTGCTCGTACACACACATCAGCATGTGGATGCCGGCAAACTGCGGCTCTCGTAAAGACAGATCAGCGTGTGGATGTCTGCTAAATACGGCTCTTGTACATATAAAGCATCGTGTGGACGCCGGCAAACTACAGAGCACTTACACACAGAGCAATGCATGGATGCTGGCTAAATACGGTGCTCGTAATGAAAGTGTTAATAGGCATGTGAATGTTTCCACTTGATTTCACGGATAGTGTGAGATTAAATGAAATAGAGTAAATGCTTATTGTTAAATGGCGTGGAAAAATGACAATATTCTGATGCATGGCGACCCAGTTGTTTTCATGAGTTAGAGTAACACACAATCTTTGTGCCCTAGCTAAGTTTCCTACGTCACATACCAATCCAAATTTTAATCGTACTTTAATGTCAGTTGGTGATTTTATCAGTTTGTCTCTATCTGACAAAAGGAGCTATTTTCTGATATGAAAAATATTATTAGGTTTATTGAAAATAAAACAAGTAATCTCTGAATTAAGATGAACACAGTAGAACAAGCAGCAAACCATTTTACTTCCACATTTAATAAGGAAGAGTCTTCAGAGTCATTTAAAAGAGTGATGTACGAGGTACAACCTTGATGGAGGGGCAAGATCAAATTTGAGTGGGGATGGAGCAAAAATGGTGTGGTACAAAGTAATAGTTTCTTTAATAAGGAAGAGCCTTCAGAATCATTTAAAAGAGTGATGTACGAGGTACAACCTTGATGGAGGGGCAAGATCAAATTTGAGTGGGAATGGAGCAAAAATGGTGTGGTACAAAGTAATAGTTTTAATGTAAATGGATAGATAAAAATATCATCAATAACATATTACATTATATTATCAATAACTGATTATTTTCATAGTTGAAATAATAGTTTTGACAGAGAGGTAACAATAATTTCTGATATAACTTCATGTTGAATTTAAACATCTGACACAGTTGTTGTGTAACACGTTTGTGATGATGATGATGATGATGATGATCACCATCATCATCAGTTTGGCTTCCAGAAAGGTAAAGGCACCAGCAAAGCAGCACTGACATTGCACTTGATAATGGAAGCAGGATTTAAGAAAAATCAAGACATGTTCATAGACTTGTCAAACTAGAGAAAGCGTTCAACACTGTAAATACTGCAAAAAGTTCTAAATTCTGGGAAAAATAGGAGCAAGCTATAGGAAAAGATGGATTGTATACATTTCCTGGCAAGACAAGTGAAGCATCCAGAAGATGCAGTCAGAAGTCAAAGTAATTTTGTGTACGGAAACGATTAGAGCTGCAGTTCTCTATGACAGGTTGAAAAGCCACTAGAGTGCATTAGTGTTGTTTATGTTTAGCGGTTTTACCAGGCCTGGTAGGGTATACCAGTGAACCACTGATTCTTTAAAGAATCAAACTTGCTGGTAAAATTGGCTTCAAACATCAGATTACTTTAGAAACAAGTTAATGTGTTAAATATTTGCCTTTAAGCATGTAAGCAAGAAAAAGCTTAGTGAAGGTTAAAAATTATGCTTAAAAGTTTGTTGTAATTCACTAAGTGTTCTCATTACGAAACACTGGATCAATATAAACGGAGTAATTTAAAGTCGATTTTAAACACAATCTAGTTTTTCACACATCTAAATGTTTATGGCATCTTATCTCCCGAACTATGTGTCATACAATAATATAATTTTGCATCTACGTTCAGTGGTATGTATGGACATTGTGTGCAAACTGTGTTGCAAATAGAGTTAGTGGTAAAGATGTAATCAACTAAAACATCATGCCTGATGCTGCCTTGTTACTGCATAAACAACGGAAATGTAGTAAGATGCCTCCCCCACTCTCTTTTTGGCGGTGGGAAGATTAGTGAGAAAAAGACATGAAATTATGTACAAAAGTTGAATGATCACTGTGAAGGACATGGAAATGCTGCATACACATAAGAGACAGTGTTATCAGCACCTGACAGAGCTTTAAGGGTGCCTTACTGTGGGTCTCCATTTGGCTGGCTGCTCGAACCATGCAATATCCTGATTTGTTGTGCATTTGGATTTGCCACCGGCCTGATGTAGTGTAATCACTGTATTATGCACCAAGCCCTTTTTAACCCCTTCATATCTGCTCCTGCCATCTGAGAACAAGTAATGAACTTCTGCAACACTCTGTGCCATTATGCTGCATTAGCATTGGTCAGAGACAAGCAGCAGCCAGACAAGGGGATTATCATCCCAAGCATAGGCTGCTAATACCACAACACAAATGGTTATGTTTGGAGTGATGCCGTGAATGGGAAGCATCAACCGCTGATGAATGGTCTCATATTGTGTTCACTGATGAATCTTGGTTCTGCAGAGCCACAGGTGACCATTGTTGCCAAATGTGACTGTGGCTAGTGAGATGTCCCATTCTTTCATTATTTTGGAGAGGCAGAACAGTGTTACTCCTGCTGGTTGGTTGGTTGCTGTGGGGGATGTGACTAAAGAGCGAGCTCATCGATCCCATCGGATTAGGGAAGGTTGGGGAGGGAAGTCGGCTGTGCCCTTTCAAAGGAACCATCCTGGCATTTTCCTGAAGCGATCTAGGGAAATCACGGAAAACCTAAATCGGGACGGCTGGGCGCGGGTAGTAACCGTCATCCTCCCGAACGTGGGTCCAGTGTGCTAACCACTGTGCCACCTCGCTCGATTTACTCCTGCTGTCAGAATGAGGGGTTGCACTGGGTATGACTACAGGTCATGGCTGGTAGTGACTGAGAGAACTCTGACAGCATAATGGTACATCATGCATCCTTGTGTTACATCTCAGACAAAAGTACAGTAGTGCCATTTTTCTCTAAGACAATGCTCATCCACATGTGTCACATACTTCTATCAACTGTCTGCATGATACTGAGGTACTCATGTGACCAGCAAGATCCATAGATTTGGTCCCAATAGAATGTGTGGATCAAGACAGACATTACTTCTGTCCTCTTGCAAGTATCTAGGATATCGAGGACCAGATACAACTTCTTCAGAGGAGGATACAACGTCTTTACACACCCTTCCCAACCAAATTCATGCATGCATCCAAGACAGTGGGCATGAAGCACCATATTGATAAGTGGGCTCATATTGCCAAGTTCTTTGAAAGATTGACTTGATTTTGTAATCACTGCAATGACATCACATAACCTCTCAACCCGTGAAATTTTGTTTTGCTTTCTCCTCTGCTTCTTGGTGCTTCATTTGTTTTGTCAGATGAAATATAATATGTACAAGAACCAAATGGAAACAACAAGAATGAAGTGCTCAGATTAAAAATGGCGTGCCCAGAAATGCGGTCTTTTGCCGCTTCTGTTCAGACCATACCTCAAAGAAGCAATGATGGAAATGAATGAAAGATTCAGGAGTGGGGTTAAAATTGATGGTGAAAAAACATCAGTGATCAGATTTAGCTGATAATTGACATTGCTATTCTCTGTGATAGTGAAGAAAAATTACGGAACATGTTGAATGGAATGAACAGTCTAAAGAGTATAGAACATGGATTGAGAGTAAACTGAAGAAAGACAAAACTAATATCATTAGCGATAAACATAACACAAGAACTGATGACCACGCAGTAGATGAAGTTAAGGAATCTTGCTACCCTGGAAGCAAAATAACACATGGTCCACAAAGCAAAGAAACCATCAAAAGCAGTCTATTATATTCAAAGAGGGCATTCCTGGCCAAAAGACGTCTATTAATATCAAACTTAATTTGAGGAAGTAGTTTATGATAATGGAATTTTGGAGCACAGCATTTTGTGGCAGTGAATCTTGGACTGTGAGAGAAAAAAATATGGAACATTAGAATGTCCCATCAAGGTCATTAGAACCATCCTGGCCTTTGTCTATAGCAATTTAGGGAAATCATGGAAAACTGAAATATGGATGGCTGGACGTGGATTTGAACTGTCATCCTCCTGAATGTGAGTCCAGTGTGCCAACCACTGATCCACCTCATTCAGTCACCAGAAAATAAGAGAACTGGAGTGTTTGAGATGTGGTGCTTTTAAAGGATGTTGAAATTCTCTGCAGAAGTGACAAGAAGTGAGAGGGCGATAGGACTTCCTTTGTACCAGAAAATTTGTAGAGGATAAAAATTATAGGGGAAGGCAGATATTGGAATATATATATTAAAAACCGGCAGTGGCAGCTATATTAATGAATTCCTACTCATTCATGGCCACTCCTATTTATTCAACATACTACACACTTCACAGTCACAGACCACTGTGAACTGGTGGTGCAGAGTGGCAGGGCCTCATTTGTGAGTGTACTAATTTGGACTGCAACTAAACAGACAGTTCAAATGGACTCAAGCCAAATGGATGGGATGTGTGTGGGAGCCATTAGTCCAAACCTCCGCTACCTCCATCCTCTACTGGCCAATTCTCACTTCTTTACCACTCTTGCATCATTTTGCTCTACATTTCTCTCATTCCCATACTATAATCCCCACCCAATCATCTGCTCTACCCCACAGGTTTGGAAAGAGTTACCATACTTAAACCTTGCTTTGCATCTGCTGCCAAGAGTGACTTGCTTCCTTCTCTTCCCTGCCTCCCAATATTTTCCTACCCCCTCTCAATTTTCCCAATCCTTTTCTCCCCTTCTCATACTGGCTTGCATGGCCAACCAGTCATAAAAAGTTATTGCTATATGGGTGTGGCAAGTGAACGAGGTTTGTTTAAAAAGTAAGGTGACTTTATATCTTTATGAAAAAATATTTATTTATTCATCAATATTCCTCTTGTCCCCTTACTCAGATACAATACACTTGTGCCAACACCTATTCCAGTCCTTGAAGCACTTCTCATAAGCACTTTTTGGTACAGTCTTGCAGAGATGCAGTCATTGAAAAATCTTTTTCCTTTCATAGGTCTCTTTAGTTCTGAGAACAGGAAAAAGTCGCGCCATGAATTGTTTTCCCACAATTCCAGTCTTTGTTTACATATTGCTTCCTGCAAACAGCATGTAACATCGAGATAATACTCCTTTTTGATCATACGACCTTCAGGTAAAAATTTATGATGCACTACGCCATGGCAATTGAAAAAAACAGTGAGCAAAACTTTGACATTTGCTTGAACTTGGTGTGAGTTAGGGTGCGAGTGAGCCTTGGTTTTGGCATCATAATCGTAAGTAAACCCATGTTTTGCTTTTGAACAAATAAGGATCCTCACTGACGTTATTCAAGAGCTCCTGAGCGATGCTCATGCGATGGTTCTGATCAAAATTGAGAACTTTTGGTACAAACTTTGCTGACACATATCTCTTGCCTAAAACATCCGAAAAAATTGCATGACATGAGCCGACCAATATGCCAACATCCTCAGTAACTCTTATGGTAATTCAATGATTTTCCAAAACAATTTTCTTCAGAGTTTCAATGTTATCATCTGTTGATGTGCTGGGGTGTCCAGAGTGAGGTTTGTCGTTGGCATCTTCTTGGCCATCTTGGAAGAGCTTGTACCATTTGTAAACATTTTTTTATTTAGACCAGACTCACTGTGTGCCACTGTCAACATTTCAAGTGTTTTAGAGCACTTCATTCTGTTTTTCACACAAAATTTGATGCAAATTCTTTGCTCCATTTTTTACAATAATTGAAAATTGCCAAGCTCAGTAAAATATGTCTAACCTTTCTATCTGTCAAAAAAAAAGTATGCCGTACACTTGAAACTGTGAACATATGTTCAGGACATGTGTACGAACATAACAAAAAAGAAAGATCAATAATTGAATGTACGTTGCCTGCGCAGTTTGAAAAGTCTCTTTTTTTGAACATCCCTCATATGCACTAGAAAAGAGTGTGAAAACCCCATATCATTGACATCAATTTGCCATAGAATTTTGGAACATATACTATGTTTGAACACTACGAATTACCTCGAAGAAAACAATCTAATGACAAATAGTCAGCATGGGTTCAGAAAATATGGTTCTTGTGAAACAAAGTAGCTCTTTATTCCCATAAAGTAATGGATGTTATCAACATGGGATCTTAAATGATTCCATGTTTCTAGATTTCCAGAAGGCTTTTGTTACCACTCCTCGCAAGTGATTTCTAATCAAATTGGGTGCCTATAATGTCTCAGTTGTGCAACTGGATTTTGATTTCCTGTTGGAAAGGTCACAGTTCATAGTAACTGGCTGAAAGTCGTTGAGTAAAACAGAAGTGACATCCTATTCTCCACAAGGAAGTGTTATAGACCCTCAGCTGTACCTAATCTATATAAATGATTTAGGAGACAATATGAACAGTCCTTTTAGATTGTTTGCCATCAGAAGATCAAAACCAATTGCCAAGTGATTTAGACAAGGTAACTGTATGGTGTGAAAAGTAGCAATTGACTCTAAATAATGAAAAGAACACTTAGAGCATTCAACAGGTCTATGAAAGACACTGTCTACTCTATGCCTGTCCATCCTCTTCTGTAGTACTGCTGTACGGTGTGTGATCTGTATCAGATAGGACTGACCGAGGACAGCTCGTTTTGTATTATAACAAAATAGAGGAGAGTGTGTCATGCATATATATATATGTTTGGGTGACAGTCATTAAAACAAAGGCATGATACACAAGTTGGGGTGACAATCATTACAATAAAGGCATTTTCCACTGAAGTGTGATATTTTTCATGAAATTTCAACCACCAACTGTCTCCTCTGAATACGAAAATATTTGTTGGCTCCTCGTACATAGGGAGAAATGATCACTGTAATAAAATAAGGGAATTTAGAGTTCACACAAAAAGATTTAAGCGTTTGTTTTTTCCAACGGTAAAAAAATGACGTGAAGGTTGTTAAGTGCCTGGCAGAGTGTTCATCGAACAACAGTGAATTTTGTGAACTGTTAAATGAGTGTCAGCACCATCCATCAATCTTTTGCAATTGAATGCTTGCCTTTCCCAAATTTAAACTTCACGATCAGGTCCTGTGAGTGTGTGATGCCAACTGGCTGCTGTGTCTTTCTCTGACATATGGTGTCATTTGGATGCAGAATGGAGGGGCATGATGACAGCACACCACTTTCCCAACTGTTTTCAGTTTTCCAGACCTTGGAGCAGATGCTTCTCATGATTGTAGCTGCTGATTTTGCATTATGAGACTTGAGTGGACCCTCTTCCATTACTCCCTGGCACATGGCACTCAGACATACTGGACATGCTGACCATTCAACTGTGGAGATTGACTCCTTATACTATATAACAATGAAAAAATAGCAGTTTTAATTATCACTACAATGTCTTACTTGTTGTTTTGAGATGCTGTATAGTACAGATACCTTTAAAAATGAATGATTTTGGATAACTGCAAAGTCAATAAAGTAAGGAAATGCCAGTTTTGACAGAGGACGACTGTCCTGTCTGGGATCTCCTCCCTAACCCCTGGAACAATTTCAACCAAATTTGGCACAGACAGAAACAGCAGGCCTCATGAGTATCAAGGTTTATAACCTCTTAGCTCCAACAGGAGCGGAGGTACAGAAAAAAATGTTTTTTTACCAGCCCCAAGCATATAGGCTGCCCTACACAACAAGCATGTTGTGTGGGAACAGTAACCGCCTGCCAAATCAACCTGCTTTGCAGTGTGGCTTACATTTCAGGGACAAGAAACAGTTTTCCAGGTTCGGCGTGTAGGCTGTCGTTCTGCATGACAGGTATGTTGTGTTGGAGTAGTATTGGCTTTTTTGATCTGCAATGCCTGGCCATCTGTACATCATAGGCAAATAAATGATTTTCAAGCCCCTGCTGGACAGCCTGTCCTGCATGACAGGTGTGTTGTGTGAGTAGTACTAGTCTACTTTATTGAACTGTATTGCAGGGACTACACATACTGGTCCACCTGCTTAGCTGGGTGGTAACGTGCTCACCTCCCATGCAAGCGGTCCCAGGTTCGATTCCCAGCCGGGTTGGAGATATTTTCTGCTCGGGGACTGGGTGTTTTGTTGTCCTCCTCATCATTTCATCCTTATCAGTGGCACACAAGTCACCCAATGTGATGTTGAATGAAATAAGACTTGCACTTGGCAGCTGAACTTCCCGGAATATGGGCCTGCCGGCCAACAATGCCACTCACTCATTTCATTTTTTTACACATGCTGAGGATTATGGCTGGGGACAGATAGAGAGGATCAACAGTTTGAGGGGTAGGGGGAAATGGCAGAGGGAGGAGGAGGAGAGAGAGAGAGATGCATGAGGCAGGTGGGAGGTATAGAGGGGTGGTGGATAGATAGAAAACGAAGAGAGAGAGGCACAGATGGAAAGAGGGATGAGGAGGAGTAAATGAACAGAGAGAGTGGTGGAGGAGATGAAGAGACAGAGGGAGTGGGGAGGAGGGGATACATAGGAGGAGGAAGAGGAGGAGGAGGTGTATTCAATATACACTCCTGGAAATGGAAAAAAGAACACATTGACACCGGTGTGTCAGACCCACCATACTTGCTCCGGACACTGTGAGAGGGCTGTACAAGTAATGATCACACGCACGGCACAGCGGACACACCAGGAACCGCGGTGTTGGCCGTCGAATGGCGCTAGCTGCGCAGCATTTGTGCACCGCCGCCGTCAGTGTCAGCCAGTTTGCCGTGGCATACGGAGCTCCATCGCAGTCTTTAACACTGGTAGCATGCCGCGACAGCGTGGACGTGAACCGTATGTGCAGTTGACGGACTTTGAGCGAGGGCGTATAGTGGGCATGCGGGAGGCCGGGTGGACGTACCGCCGAATTGCTCAACACGTGGGGCGTGAGGTCTCCACAGTACATCGATGTTGTCGCCAGTGGTCGGCGGAAGGTGCACGTGCCCGTCGACCTGGGACCGGGCCGCAGCGACGCACGGATGCACGCCAAGACCGTAGGATCCTACGCAGTGCCGTAGGGGACCGCACCGCCACTTCCCAGCAAATTAGGGACACTGTTGCTCCTGGGGTATCGGAGAGGACCATTCGCAACCGTCTCCATGAAGCTGGGCTACGGTCCCGCACACCGTTAGGCCGTCTTCCGCTCACGCCCCAACATCGTGCAGCCCGCCTCCAGTGGTGTCGCGACAGGCGTGAATGGAGGGACGAATGGAGACGTGTCGTCTTCAGCGATGAGAGTCGCTTCTGCCTTGGTGCCAATGATGGTCGTATGCGTGTTTGGCGCCGTGCAGGTGAGCGCCACAATCAGGACTGCATACGACCGAGGCACACAGGGCCAACACCCGGCATCATGGTGTGGGGAGCGATCTCCTACACTGGCCGTACACCACTGGTGATCGTCGAGGGGACACTGAATAGTGCACGGTACATCCAAACCGTCATCGAACCCATCGTTCTACCATTCCTAGACCGGCAAGGGAACTTGCTGTTCCAACAGGACAATGCACGTCCGCATGTATCCCATGCCACCCAACATGCTCTAGAAGGTGTAAGTCAACTACCCTGGCCAGCAAGATCTCCGGATCTGTCCCCCATTGAGCATGTTTGGGACTGGATGAAGCGTCGTCTCACGCGGTCTGCACGTCCAGCACGAACGCTGGTCCAACTGAGGCGCCAGGTGGAAATGGCATGGCAAGCCGTTCCACAGGACTACATCCAGCATCTCTACGAGCGTCTCCATGGGAGAATAGCAGCCTGCATTGCTGCGAAAGGTGGATATACACTGTACTAGTGCCGACAGTGTGCATGCTCTGTTGCCTGTGTCTATGTGCCTGTGGTTCTGTCAGTATGATCATGTGATGTATCTGACCCCAGGAATGTGTCAATAAAGTTTCCCCTTCCTGGGACAATGAATTCACGGTGTTCTTATTTCAATTTCCAGGAGTGTATGTTTCAAAAGCATCTGTGGGTGATTCCATGAAGAAAACGCTAGTATATTATAAAAATGGATGTAGGTGTGTATGTTCCACACCTCTTAAACCACTGGATCAATTAAACTAAACTTTGTACTCATCAACACTTTACTGTCTGGAAAGAAGTACTGTAGATGTAAGAACCACCTGCCTCCCACTGTGATGGGGAGACATAGAAGGTGGACAGAGTGAGAAAGAGGAGATGTGTGCAGTATATGTAACATGTACTTACACAGGTGAAGCTGTGGGTAAAAGGCTAGTAACAATATAGATATAGTAAGGATAGTTCTGGTAGAATGTATACAT
Organism: Schistocerca nitens; assembly: GCF_023898315.1. NCBI lineage: Eukaryota > Metazoa > Arthropoda > Insecta > Orthoptera > Acrididae > Schistocerca > Schistocerca nitens. Next base: position 622,677,930 of record NC_064614.1, on the reverse strand, counting down.
TTTACTTATAGGAGTGAATAGCAAAGGCAATGAGTTGTTGACAGGTGCACAAAAAGCAAAGAAAACTCTTTGCTAGCTTTTGGAAGAAAACCTTTAATGAGCTAGAGTAAAAATACTTATGGACACATTCATCACACTCATTGTGTGTCCAGCAGTACACACAGAGAGAGAGAGAGAGAGAGAGAGAGAGAGAGAGTGAGGATGAGAGTGCCTGTGTTCCTACTTCATACTGTTAAAGGATTTCTTCCAAAAGCTAGCAAAGTTTTCATTCTTTTTTGTATACCTGTCGATGATTCAACGCTTCTGCTGTTTGTGAGGGGTCTACTTTATTCCTACAGAATTTAATAGCAGTATAAACTGAAATGAACATCAAGTATAGATTTAAGTGTCAGGAAGTCTTTTCTGAAAGTATTTTTGTATGGAGTGTGGCCATGTATGGAAGCAAAACATGAACAATAAACAGTTTAGACAAGAAGAGAATAGAAGCTTTCGAAATGCGGTGCTACAGAAGAATGCTGAAGATTAGATGGGTAGATCACATAACTAATGACGAGGTGCTGAACAGAATTGGGGAGAAGAGGAATTTGTGGCACAACCTGACTTGCTCACAAGCAAAGAAAAATACAGAATATCTAGTAGAAAAATTAGCATGTGCCATTGTGCTACTTGCTATGGTGCTACCGCATCCCTTGAAACTAAGGTATGGAGTGGCATTTTTATGACATTACTGAAATAATAATTAAAGTATGATACACACAAAGACACCTTCTGAGGCATCAAAGGATCACCAATTTAGTATTGGAGAGTAAAAATCATAGAGGGAGACCAAGAGATGAAAAGCAGGTTCAGAAGGATGTAGGTTGCAGTAGTTACTCGGGGATGAAGAAGCTTGCACAGGATAGGGTAGCATGGAGAGCTGCATCAAATCAGTCTCTGGACTGAAGACCACAACAACAAACTGATACAATCAGATCCTGAATAACAAACCCATAGGTAGTTCTTTCTTGTTGCTGTTGATCATAGTCGTGTTCGGATCAATAAGTCGAGCAAAACAAGTAACTTCTATACCATACCCATTTAAGCCAAAATTTTCCCCTAATCTTTACAAAGTGTAGTATACTTCAGTAGGCAATGGAAGGAACCAGAAGCAATGTCTGGAGTCATAAATTCCAATGTTTATATGCACAAATTATTTATTTATAAATACAAATAAAATTGGTATCATAAAACGACCATCATATAAATGTTACAAATTGATCTGATCCAACATTCTTCTTACAGCCACCTACATTTACAAATCACAGACTTAAGCTTGTGCTTCAAGAGAATTGAGGCAAAATAACAATGTCCACGTATGCTCAGATGGCAACAGATAACAGTTCTAAAATAACAAGAACATAGTCATCCTCTCTCACACACAAATGTATTATACACATGTACAAAGCTAAGTGAGTCAATAGTAAAATCTTCAATGTGCAATACATTAAAATTATTACGCATAGTAGCACCTATAGCGTCACCACTCCACACAGAACAGTGTCAGATCTATACATGGTTTGTCAATTTTCCTTTTCTGTTTTAACATACAAAAATTATGATTACAGATAGTAATGAAACTGGAGCTATTTTTCTCACAAGCAAAGAAAAATACAGAATATCTAGTAGAAAAATCAGCATGTGACATTGTGCTACTTGCTATGGTGGTAAAGCATCCCTTGAAACTTAAGGTATGGAGTGGCATTTTTACGACATTATTGAAATAATAATTAAAGTATGATACACACAAAGATGCAGAGAATCAGTTTCCAGTTCAGTGACTCCATAACCTGTGTTCAACAATCGTGGTACTATCATTTTCTGAATAATTATACAATTACGATCCCATGGAATGCTATGTACGAAATATTTCTACCACTCAAAGAAAATGAACTGAGATAAGGATTTCCAGGTTGTGACAGTTTTCCAAGCCTACAGCCATTACGTGCTTTTTTCAGAAATGACAGTTTTTACAAGAGATGCAGAAAATTTGTACCTGTTTTACTGTTATGATATAAAAATAGCTACTCTAAGAAGTCTTATCTGCAGGTTGTATGTGTAAGAAATTCATCTTATTCATCTTGCACAGAGTATGTAACTAGAAATGTCAAAGAGCTATCATGTGCTACTGTTGATTGATACCTTGCTAATAAAGTAAAATGATATGAAAGGCACTTCATATAATTTTAACTGTTTCAGTTGATTTTCTTGATAAAAAAGAATACATTTCTCTGCATATTTTAAATCCTAAAAATAAAGTATGTTTTCATTGTATATGGAACTTGATTGTGTATGCAGCTCAAAGTGAATTGAAGGAAAAGCTCAACAGCAAAATGAATCAATAAGACACATGATTAATGAAAGAAAGATGAGAAATAATGTGCCAACAGAGTTGATCAAGACAGGAAAGTATTCTCAATGCATATTTAGGCACCTCCAGTAAAAGAATGCAAAGTTTACTAGATCGATCAAAGATGTCAAAGAGTAGAATGTTACTCAATTACGAACTGTTCCATTTATTTTGTAATTTTATGGAGCCTTAAACTAGACGGAAAAAAAAAAAGCTTGAGTACATAGAAGGAAAGCAGGTGCCAGAGAGGGCATATTTTGCTGCATTTAAACTACAGCTACATATCAAAATAAAATACCAAGGGGGACTGGGGAAGCAAATGAGATTTGTGTAAAATACAGTTGCTGGAGAAATTGGGTAACTGCCTTACTGGCCTGTGATTTTTACATTCCGTTTCATCCAACAAGCTGCAGGGTAGAAACACTCAAGAGGCAAGCAGGGTATTTTATTTACGTAATATATGAATTGGATGGATTTTTAAAAATTTTTTGCAGACTTTGATGGTGTCTCATACAACAGTTGTTGATATCATCAAAGGTCTGGTACGTTGTCTGATGTGCACATCCACACATCTTCAAAATAAAATTAAAATGGAGATTAAAGTTTAACATCCTGTTGATGATGAGCTACTTAGAGATGGATTATAAGCCTGAATTGAGAAAGGAATTGTACCCCAGTCCTCCCAGTACCTTAAGCAATGAACAATTTTATTTGGCAACAAACACAGTATACTTGAAGAAAACCTAATTAAAATAGTCTGAAATGATTTTTAAAACAGAATAGCCGAATTTCACTCAAAGGAATTTTCACTGTAAAATTTGATAGCTGAACCTAAAAATAATTGGTCTGATAATTACACCTTTGTTCTCAATTGAAAAAAAAAAAAGGTGTATGTGGTAAAAGGAAGAAGAAATAAAGTGATAGTGGGGACAAAGGAGTAGGGAGGGGGGGGGGGGGGAGGGGGCAGGGTGGCAGAAGAGCAATACTGTATACTGATTTTGCAATACTATAGGAGCTCCACAATCAAAAATGGAATATGAACAATTGGTAGTTAGTAATTCTTTAGCTCTTCAAGCTGATCCACATAATCTGTAATAATTTCACCCTAGAAAATTTTATGAAATGTGCTGGTTAACCCGTAATTAACAAGCGAGAATGCTACCTCAGCCATACTATGTTTGTTACTTCCTCACGCATCTAAATTACAAACCAAATTATATTTACATAAAAAAATGAATTACATATTGTTGTAGAAAAAGCACATGACAAATAATTTTGTTTTAAATTTAAGAACAAGGATTAAGGAAGAGGAAGAAAAATGCATCATTGTTGTAGTTAAATGAAACAGACTGATATTCTAATAATTGAGTGCATGATCTCTGTTAATTATTCAAAAACTAAAAACCAGTCAGATGCCCACAATCTTTATTGTTCCTATTTTATGTCGATTTTCAAGAAGCAAATAAACAGTGAGGAAATTCAACCACAAAATTTGATATAAAGACAGGAAGGTGGAGACAGCATAAGACAAGCTGAAGAATTGGTAACAGTGAAAGTAATAATAAATTTAAGGCACAGTTCAAGAACATTTTTCATGGAAATGTAGGCGTGTCTCCATAACTGAACTGGTAAAACTGTTCTCGCAATGAAGAAAATCATTATTGTAATTTACCATATCAGTGCTTCAAACAGTCCTGCAATTTGTACTGTCAATCTACCTATAGTTTTCCCCCTGTGTAAAAATTGTGAAAGATCAGTTCACAAAATTAATACTGATTAGTGCATAATTTCCAACACACAGTTATAAGGCCAAACTTTCAGATGTGACTTAATTGTCTCACAAGATGTAACCTTAAATTCTATTACAAACACTAAAGATGTACAAGAACTGTATAGGAGCACTGATGAAATACATTACAAGTAGTTAAATAAACTTATCATTTTAAGTCTACATGCTGCAGCAATAAAACACAACATTGGTCCATGTTTACTGAAAGACTGGAAGGCAAGTACCAATGATTGTTGATTTCAAATGTGATCCACATCCTTATATAAAACTTGATCAGCTAACCAGTCTCTTTCAATGATCTTCCACAGATTGTGGAAATGAATGAGGGTACAGTACACTAATGTCAATAAGTGTCTAACAGAAAATGAAAGTTACAGTATCACCACTAGTCCTTTAAAACAAGTTAAACAATATGTCTTGCCTTTGTTTAGTTACTATCAGTACACTGTACTGTACTCAACTAAATATAAAAGAAAATATGTTGTCATGAATAACACACTTTATAAAATTTTACATCTACTGATAAGAAAGTATTTAAAAATAAATACTTAAGCTAGGGATGCACAATATATTAACTTTTTTCTTACCATGTACAGCATGTAAGGACTAGACTAGCACATTTATGCAGTTATATGCTGATGAAACTTCCCAGCTTCCCATGGACACAGTCAATGAATCATACATTATAGGAGTGTTAATCCAATTATATCTGAGCTTGTACCTTCATATTAAAATAATAACACTAATAATACTGTTACATAATTTTAATGTTACTGTACAGTCGTCCCCATTGGGCCACATATTCAGTCTTCACCAAGAACATTATAAAATATTACATTTTCAATAGGAATTAATTTTTTAATGTCTCAGAACAACATAATTATATCCGCTCCTTTAAAATCAAGTGTATGTCATTTCAATATATTGAAAAAGAACCTGAATACATGACAGTGTGATTATTAATTTCATATTGTACACTTCAGAACCATTGGTATTAGCTATACTGTATGTAAATGGTACACACTGAAGTTTTCTCAGGTATGTGAAGATTTAAAATATTCATTCATAAGGACCATCCAGCTATTTACATATTCTGCAACTATACAAATAATTTATAACAGGGTTGTCTAGTACGCACTAAACTCAAATACAACATAAAAACAAAACTTGTTATAAATTCTCATTTGTTAGGACTTTGTACATTTGTCACCTTGTCAGAGCTATATACATTCCTGCAACACTTCACAATATGAATGTTATGTTATTACAAAATATCACTTCCAGATAAAGCTTGGGAGCTATTATCTCAAAATCCAAAGAACACTTGTCAGCAACAGAACTTCCATGTAATTAAAAGAAATACTGAAATTAACTTAGCACCTATTCTCATTTTAAGTATTGCGATAGTATGGTGTGTAATACATGGATAGTTTATGGAACACACAAAAATTAATGTCATTAAAGGGACAAAGGTTTAAAGTAATTACACAGGTCTTCTTTTCTCCTTCACAATAAGGAATTCAACTGCTGCCAATACTGATAAACAATTGTTGTATTCTATTTGCACTTCATTGTTGCTTGACATATATTATCTTTTCAGTACACATTGTAGAGCTTGAAACCTTTATTTGATTTTAATAACCAATTTTCAATGTGAAAACAAACTGTGAGAAAACAGTCAGAAGAGTATGATGCACATTACTTCTGAGTGCACCACTCTACTGATCTCACAACAATAAAAGGCCAAATATGAAAACAGTTTGATTTTGTATATGCAGCGCATCAAAAGGTAATAAAATTACGTGTCAGTTCACTTACAAAAATAATAAATTACTATAAATTTAAACAACATAAAAACAACAGCTTTGTTGACAACAGCATTGCAGACTGTTCTTGGAATGCTCAGTAGATGAAAAGAAGAAAAGGAATAAAGCAAACATGGAATAACTCAGCAGAACATCAGTACTGACAGGGCATGTTATGGAATTTCTAGCATTTATTTATTTGAAGCCATTATCTGGCTGTGAAGTGCATGTTATACTTCTTGTTGACATACTACGAAACAACAGCATCTATACTGGGGACAGATTTATGTAGAATGCTGACAGGCCGGCTTGAGACTCTTGATTTGCGGTTAACATTTTCACCACGTAGTTGAACCTCCTGTGGAGAATGCAAGACCTCAGTATACTCCCGTATGAGATTTGCTATTTGGAACGCCTGAAAGCAAAAAAGAAACAATGTATGACAATTGATGAATGAATATTCTCAAGGTTAAATGACTTAAACTGTTTGAAATATTATGTTTATTGAATTGGATAACTGGATGCGCTGAGGAGAGACACAGATCCAAAGATATGTACAATGTGCAACACAATTGAAGGGCCACTTTTTTGAAACCCCGTAATCGTGTGCAACGCCACCGTGGATGTGTGAAACGATGTGAAGGTCATCACACCCTGTCTCACCCACATTTCACCCCTGAAATCATGCAGTTTAATTATGGGTGGCCAAGGATAACATTTCAGACACACCAACACTCAGAAATGACGCAAAAAGGAATCAAGAGGTGGCATAAAAGGTGTCAATGAAATCACCCCTTCCCTTGGGGCATTGATTTCCACACATTTTGCAGTCAAAATGATAGTTCACAATGTGTTGACCAACAGGATGATGATCTTGACAACGTGCGATTTTCCCTTCCAGTTGATTCATCGCTTTTTTAAGGAAATTGTGGGCTGCAACCCTACTGAACATGATCCGACCTGCTTGGATTGCAGCATGACCACAATTTTTGCTCTCGTGTGCAGACTGGAACCACTAGGGACTGTTCAGAATCATTTGACAAAATCTGAATGTGATCTGAAACAGCAAAAGGTGTTTATGGTTTCTCAGCACTCCTGTAGCTTGATCAGAGGGACACACAATATTGACATGTGTGCACAAAACAGCAAAGTGTCACTATAGGACCATCAGTTTGGTAACACTCTCAGTACCAACCACCTATATTTGCTGAGCACTTAGAAATGTACATGTACAGAGTGATGCTCTGCTGCTGCTCTAGCACCTGGGAGCATACAACCCATTTGACATTGCTTAATTCCGCATGTCCATGAGCAGACGCTAGCGCAACAGCAACCTGATTAGGTGTTGAAGTCTCTGTGCAGGTACATTTTTAAAGTGCTCAACAAAGATGCGTGGATGGTTCTGAGAGGGACCCTTTGCTGTTTTATTCACACGTGTCAGTGTTGCAGGCCTCTGTTGTTGTACCACAGGTGGGTGTGAAACAGGAGGACTGAAAAAGCACGAACAACCTGTACTGCTTCAGATCACATTCAGAGATTATCGAGTGGTTTTGAATGATCACTATTGGTTCCACCATGTATACCAGAGCAAAGACAGAACCTCAAAGCTGCCAGATCATGTTCAGTGGGGCTGCAGCCCCAAAGTGTCCCTAGAGAAGGGTTGAATCATCCAGGGGTTGTTAGCAGAGTTGAATATTGTCAAGAACATTCTGGTGCTGCTCGTCGCACTGTGAGCTGTTGTTTTTGATCACAGAATCTGTGGGAATGAATGCCCCAAGGGAGGGGTGGTTTCGTTGTCATCCTTTATGCCATCTTCTGAAGTAATTTCATGTTGATTCAGAGTGATGGTTTGTTCGAAAGATTTTCCTTGGCATAATAAAACCACTTGATTTCAGCACTGTACGTTGCAGTCTGAGTTCCATCACAGAGACCTCAGAAGAATGGGTGAAATGTATGATGGGGTTAATAACCTTCCCATCATATGACATGTCCACAGTGGCACTGAGCAGAACTGAGGTGCTAATACGACATCATTAGCTGACCTTACACCTCACATGAACTCTTTAACTTGGCCTTTTTTTCACAAGTGTTGACACCTTGCTATCTGAAGCATCACCAACCAAGTCTCAGAGCACAATGCTTTTGCACCATAATAGAGGAAGGTTGTAGGCACCTTTAAGCCAAGTTTCAAACTTCTGCATTGCTATGGGAGACAATTATAGGGTTTCAAAAAAAGAGAGCCTTTAATTGTATTGCACAGTGTAGTATGCAGGTGATGAAACAAAATAATTTTTTTTCTGTCACTCACAAAAACAGAAATTTATAGCTAAGGTGCAGTATACAGTGTGTCCCACACAAAATTGGTATGCCTCACCGTCCAGTTAATCATCCCTAGTTGAATTGCTTGTGAAGTGGCAATACCGTCTTAAAAGTTGGATACACTGCATTTTATTGTAAAGTTTAGTGCAATTGTTGAATTGTACAGAAATGGGGCAGTTTGCATTAGAACAGTGCGTAGATATTGTGGAGTGTTACATAAAGACAGGCTCTAGTCAAGGAACGTAAAGAAGTCTTTCAAGCGAAGTATGCTCGTGGTAATCTCCCCACAATCAGCACTATTCAAGATCAGTACAATAAATAGAGGGCTGTAGGATCCATTCAGAATCTGCAGAGGAATACACAACTGACAGTGAGAACCACTGAAACTCTAGACAGAATTCACATGGACATTATATGATATGTACCTGCAAGTTGGTAAAGAGGTTATCACAGCTGGTTGGCGTATCTCGTACACTGTGCCACTGTGTACTAAAAGATATAAAATTAAAAGCCTATCATGTGAGAGTGGTGCAAGAATTGAAATGTGAGGATCAAGAAACAAGAGTGCATTATTGTAACTGGTTATTAACAGCAATTGTTAATGGTTACTTGGACCCCTTCCTTTACTTCATCTCAGATGAGGTCCAGTGGTGTCATTTGTCTGGTTACATAAACTCCCAGATTTGCAAATACTGGTCGCAGGACAACCCACATATTCTGCATGAAGAACCTCTCCATTCAGAGAAGATAGATGTTTGGTGTGCATTGTCCGGCATGCACATTATTCACCCCACATTTTTCAATTACACCTTAAACAGTGCCAGATATCTAGAGATCTTTGACTCTTCTTGTGCACAATTAAGAGATGCAGGAAAGCTGCACGCAATCTTCCAACAAGGTGGAGCAATCGTTCACACATCCAAGCAAAGTATGGCCCACATTACCAATGTGTTCCCTGAAGGCAGACTTGTCAGTAGAGGCCTCTGGCTCCCGAGGTCCCCCGACTTAACATCATGTAATTTTTATTTATGGAGCACACTAAAGAGCAAAGTGTATGCTGACAATCATCACACAACAGACGATCTTAAACAGAACATTACTAGAGAAATTAAGAACATTGCGCCTGCAGAATCACAGTGTGTTGCTGGTAATATCATCACATGAAGTCAGCAATGTTTAGATGTCCATTGCTACCATTTCCAGCATCTCCTATAAATTGGCAACTACATGTTTTTAATGGTCCTATTATCTATTCTTTTTTATAAATGTGCATGTGGCGCATTTACTATCTGTTCTTTATGTTCTGCTTCTAGTTTCGCATTAATTAATTAATTAAAAATAGGTTAGGGAAACATTTGATGCACCTTTGAATGATGCTCAAAATCACATACAGAAAACTGAAAATGCTCACTCTCTTTCTGATACCTGAAGGATTCTCTATTGAAAATTTCTGAGACTGAAAAATTTTTGGAATTTTTTTACATCTTCGGCCAAATATGATAACAATATGCCACCAAGGCCACACAACATCACATTGCACAGTCTACATAACCCACCAGACAAATATTATCTACTGCTCTTTAAAATTCTAGGACTCTTAAGACAAAAATGGAACTTCTAAATTTTCAATTGACACCTCAGCTGCTGTACATGATTTTCAGCATCATTCAAAGGCATATCAAATGAACCTCTAATCTACTTCATTTCTTACTTTAAGCCAAATCTTTTACTAAACATTCACCCATTTTTCCATTGTTTTTAATTTTAAAATTTTGTTAGAAAGCAAGATTTTTTAGACACATCATTTGCTTTCCTAGTGTCTTCTGCTCTAGAATGTCCTGAATTTAGTTCTTGATTTGATGGAAGTATTTTTGACAGTTAAATATTGCACTTTTCCAAATTTTTATGTACAGAGTTGCTAGGCCTTGAAGAGAGGAATTTTTTATACTTCATTTACATAGCTAACAGCAGCTGCTTGTGAAATATGTCAATTTTCCCTCAAATCACCAATACGTTTTTCTTATTTACCCTGATTAATTTCAAGAAATTTAATATGCTTTTGCAAAACTAGGCCTCACATTGGTCAATTCAATACCCCATTTGTCAATTTTCCACTTTTTTTGGCTATGAAAATCTGAAAAAAACTCATTGTGTAATTTACAAGGACTCTGCTCAAATATTTGATAAAAAGCTCCAGTCTGTTCACTATGTAAACAATTTTGGTTAGTGAACTCTAAGCTTTTCACATCACATAGATTGCTGAACTAGCTCATGGGAATGCAGCCAAATAAAATCATCAAATACAGTTGATATTTTGACAGGCATTCATTCTAAAGACATGAAATGCATCATGACCAATAGCTAGATATGACGGTTAAAGTTTTCATACTAGTTTTCTGGTGTATCTACTGGGATAGTATTCAAAGGTAACCTATGAGTCTATGGAGATTAAATTAACACCTGAAACAAAAGAGAGTGTGAATAAGCATCACTCTTTCCTCAAAATATTAGTGTTTACTATGACTGGCATAGTAGTAGAAGCTATCCCCTTTTGGCTAATGTCCTAAGTGACTGCAATATCTTGTTGCATTCACATATGTACTATTGTACTGATTGCAGTGGTGGAATCTTGTCAACTGTGGGTTTGATTTACACAGCACAAGTCAGTCATGCTGCAGTTCTTGTCTGGAGAATGACTGGGGAGTTACTTGTCAAAATATTAGCTGTATTTTACAATATTCACCAACAGCATTGCTGTGAGATATTGCATTGATTTTTTACGTTTTTTGTAATTATGTTTCCACTCAAAGGTTGCTTAATATAGTCACTACTTTTGTTGTACTCCACTGTAAGAGATGAGAGCCCACATTCACCAGCTGGAAATATCTGATGCACTGAGGAACATAAGAGCCCAAAACACAGAGACAATGTTTTGAGAAAAAATAGATGTTTGCAGAAAACCGGTCTGTATTGTTTTATAACCAAGTCTCAACATCCTATATTTCCTATGAAAAAAATAATGTATCCACTTTATGTTTATTTAGGACCATATTCATTATTTATGTTAATTCACAAAATTTTTTATATAGGCTAATGACAATGGTGTCTTTTGACAGTTGTAAACTCTATAATTAACGCAAAACTAGAACCAGAACATAAAGAACAGATAGTAAATGCACCACATGCACATTTATGGCCTATTTCAAGGCTTCATGGTCTTCAATATCATCATTTTAGTTATGCACATTCTGTGGCTTGAGGTTCAGATAAAACTGCTGATAAACATATAAAACTGCTGATAAACATCCGATTATGAGCTATTACTACTACATACATGATGTAGACATTAAATTATGTTGTCAAGCCTTGATAACAATTGAGCAGCACAGACCACCAAAATTATGCTTTGTGCTTTGGGCCCATATGGAAATGAATATTTGAGAAATTGGTGAGACAGCTTTTCATGAATGTTCATATGTGCACTACAGGGCTGCAGATATACATCCTATAGGCACAACCTAAGTTGATACTCAGCACAGTGGTTGTGAGTGTGACTGTAAATGCATTCTCATTTATAAATGCTCCAATCAGTCACTGTGCCGAGTGTCGGCACATATTTTAAAGCTTGTTCACAGTAAGATCAACAAATGTCAGAAGCATGCATACACGCTGCAATCCCAAAATCGATGACAGTGCATTTAGAACTTTATTGTTTTCCGCACCTCATATGTTCTGGTTTCCTATTTGAATCCTTCATACAGACTGCAGAGATAATAAAATATTTCATGTTTCCTTGTTTCCTTTGAATCCTTAATATAGGTTGTACAGAGAATAAAAATTTCATTGTAACTAACCTGAGATGTAGTGAGGATGATCTTGCTTTGTTTCTTCTCACTTCCTGTGATTATCATAAGGCAATTGAGAGCTGGGCTATAACTAAGTATGCTGTCATATTCATATGTGCAGAGAGCATTGCGAGACCGGTGCTCCAAAAGATGTAACCCTACTTGATCAACAGCAAGCCATAGTACACGGGGCCAGTTAGAAGTGAAAGATTGCTGAAATACACAAAGAAAACATAAATTTGCAGTATTTATGTTTGAAAAACAAAATAAGTACGCCGTTTATTAAGTAAGGTGGTTATAAATTCTATAACATTTGGATCTCTTTTTAGTGATTTTGTTGCCAATTTTTTTTTTTTTTTTTCATCTGGATAGCAGTTCACTACCCATGTACATAAATCTTAGGCCTTCCTGGTTCTTTGGTTGGTGATTAGTTCTGCAGGCGTGACATTCTTGGCCACTATATTTACTTTGATTATGTGAAAAGAACATTTTATTAAAATTAAATACAGATTATTCAGATTCTATAAATATTTCACATCTTTGTGCACACTAGGATCAGTTAGGATGAGCATAATACAAGATCACATTTCAACTGTTAAAGAATGAAAAGCAGTAACTCTGAATATTCCCTGGACTAAAAAAATTTTAAAAATGAAAACCTTCCGCATGGAGGAAAACATTACATTAAGAATTTAGCAAGTGGGATGAGGCAGTTGAAAATAAGTTCAGAAAGTCAATAGAATAATGGCTGAAAGAAAGAGCTTTCTACACAGTTGATGGGATCTATTAACTGGAAAAAGTAAAAATAAAAAATAAATAAATAAAAAATAAAAATAAACCACCACCACAGCCAGCTTCTGCACTTATTATGTTGGACAGTATGTGCATAGCAATTATTAAGAGTATAAAAAACATTTGTACCAGTTGTTTAAATATTTTTCTTTCCTAATGACTGAATATGCACTAATCTGTTCAAGGTTAGATTCCAGAGCAATTTACATAGGATTGCAAATCTGTAGCAATCATAAATGAAGAAACAATGCAATATGATTTAAATTCATCATGGTAGATGGAAGGCAGCCTTCAAAGGCTGAAGGAAGGGAGAAAAAATGAAAATACAACTGGATTAACACAAAAAAAGATGGAAATGAAAGACAATGCATTTACATTGAATCAGCCATGTGAATGCAATGTAAGAGAAAGCCAAGTTTTGAGAGAAATGAAGAAGCTTGAGCAGCAAATGCTTATTGGTTTTTCCAACTATCAAGTGATTTGAAAAATTTAAAAGCACATTTTTATGACATTATAATTATAATTCAATATTTAGAAAGGTATAGAAACCAAAAGAAATGAGAACAAAAGTGCTTTTGAAACACTGTAATTGCAGAGAACCACAGCTCCTAGGGGCTAAGCATATATGCTAGAGTTTAACTCTCAGTGTTAAGGCCACTAGAGATAGAATGCCATCTCAGTGTGATGGGGATGATGAAGGAAATCTGCATGGCCTTTAGAAGAAATCATACAGGTAAACCACTGACAATCTATATTGAAATGGCTACGGGAATTTCAGTACTGTGCTCCATGACACAAGTCCAGTGTCTTAGTCATTATATCCTATCTTGCTTGGCAGGAAGGAGCCAAAAGGAAAATGTGATATAAATGGAAGGTCTTCCTGGAAGCAACTAGCATGATTGTGCCAGCTCATATTACCATTACGTCAACAAACATTTGAAGAATCAGAAATGAACATAGCATTGACCTCGGTATTTAACCTTTTGGCTGCTGCAGCTACATGCCGAGTGCACTCTTGAGGTTACCTAAGCCATTTACCTGCACTAATGGCCATCTCTGTGGACTACTGTCTTTGCCTGAGCTCTCTGCTCGGCCAACCTCGCCCTGTGCTGAGTATTTTCAGAGCCAGGACGGTCGCGAATGCCTGGCAGTCTGAGTGTGATTACTGGCGTTACAAATATACACAGCGTACCTGGATACTTATTCAATAACTTTGAATCTGGAGATGAATTGCTCGATAGGCATAATGTACACTGAAACTGCTTTGCTGCTAACATGTAACTCCCCATCAAGGGCTTTCTTTCATTTGCAATTAGTTCTTGCGAATCATCATAAGATCTCTGTTCACATCTGAGTTTTATTTGACATATTGATACTTAATCATCAGGTTTTAGTATGTAACTTATGATGTAATCTTTGGAGAATCCGTAACAACCATGGCTGATGTTTGTCTGCACTAGCGTAATAATTTCTCTGCAAACAACTTTCAAGGCAAGCGTCTGGATGCAGAGACACACTTTCAAAGCTCATCACTATATTTTGAGCTCATTAACCCAATAAATTATCCTCAAAGACACTTAAAAACCAAAAAGCCAATGATTCTGAATTCTTTTTAAATGGGACACAATTGTTATTATACAGTAGAAATAAATGATGATTTTGTTTAAGAATTTGATAAGGGATAAGGAAATACTAAAGATTCTATATTGTCTAATTAAATGTCACCTTTCATTCTCCTAATGACCTTTTGTGCTTCAGAAATGGTCGAGTTTCAGTGTGTGCAACTGACCATTGTCCAATGAAGTTAACCTTCATTTTTATATATATATGTCTCACTAAAATCAAAAATGGCTTTACCAATTCAAATGATTTATTTCTTTTGTTCATAATTGTTAAGGCAAGGTTTGTATGGAAGAAAAGTTTTGAAAAGTTGCCTAGACAATAAAAAAATTTTGGACATACTGAAAGAGTTTTTTTACATGATTTTCATTATTCACAATTGAAACAATTGATATGAGTATTTTTTTCCCCCCCCATTAGGGTCTTGGACTTCAAGCATCTAGTCTGTGTTTGTCAGCACAGAGTGGATGTTTCACATGTTTGACAAAAGGTGTTTGTCAGCAGAGTAATTCATCTGGAGAGGCTTTTCAAGCTCAGATAATTCTCTTTTTTTTATTTATTTACTTTTATTTTTATTTCTTTCCTCTCTTTTTTTCCCCACTGTTATATCACCCATCCATATTTCTCATCCGGGCTTTGGACTGGTATTTTTTTTTTTTTAATTTTTGTACTTATTTTTAATTTTTAAATAATTTTTTCAGAAGTAAGGGCTTAATATCATCTTCCAGATGTAGCAACTTTGCTAAATGTCTTCTTTGTGTGCATGTTTCAAAACACAGTACAATACACAAGGGTACATTGCATGTTTTGCATTCACATTTCATTTCTCGGCACACTTTCTGTATCGAGCAGGCTGCACATCTACGTCATATCTGCGTTTCTTGGACTGGTCATTTGGAATGATGTTTGGAACATGCCGTCCAGTAAAGTGCAGAGGATTCTCATCATCAGAGTGTCTTCCTTTCCTATCTCTTCTCCGTTTTGGCAGCAAATTTTTCCACAAGTTCTTGTACCAGACATAAATGAAAATCTGCTAATTGTATTTTTCGCCCTGTCCCCGATCTGTGAAGAGTGTGAGGATTCAAAACACAAAGGTCCACAACATGAAAAAAAAAAAAAAAAAAAAAAAAAAAAAAAAAAAAAAAACTTTTTGTACCATTTAACAGATTTATGCACAAGTCCAACTGAGATTAATAGCATGTCAGAGCGGTCTACTACACCCATACTTGCATTGTAGTTGACAACGCATTGCGGCTTCATTACTTTCTCGCCAGTCTTCCTGTTTGTCTTTCTCATGTCACGCATTTTTATGGTGTTACAGGTAGTCAACATCAACACTTCTCTCTTGTCACGTCATTTGATGGCAAGTACTAGATCAGTTGACATGAAGTCACCTTTCCTTGTTTCACTTTCTTTTGTAGCTTCTATGGTTGTCATGCCAGAAGAACAAGACTGGACTTGTATATCAATTGTCAACATACAGGGTATGTCCACATTCACAGTATGGTTTGATTAGTGTTGCCACTATATCGTCAGATTTCGCCAAATTATGGACTTCAATTTCTGTTGTTTGCCTGTGTATACAATGAAATCCAAGATGTATCCAGTTTTACAGTAGTACAACACAAATGTTTTGATTCCAAATATACTTCGTTTTGAAGGAATGAATTGTTTAAAAGATAAGCGGCCTTAGAGCAATAATAGGTGTTTATCAATACAGAACTTTTTGTATGGATTAAACAGACTTTTGAATGCCATATGAACTGTATCAATTATTTTCCTAATTTTAAGCAAACTGTCATCTCCACGATTAGCAGAGTTGTCACTAAAATGTAACATTCTCAAAAGTAACATAAAATGATCACAGGACATAACTTTGCCAAAAATTGGAGTGCTCAGAAGTACATCTCTGAACCAATATTCCCTTATTCTCAACTTTTTAACAGGGGCCACGAGAAGCCAAATACCAGTGAAGTAAAACAGTTATTCAAGATCAGTATCTTTCCAGGTGGACAGTAGAGAATGAACTGATTCCAATGTACCTGCCATGATGAAAGTGTAAAATTGGTTTGTTTCAAGCACTATAAATTTCATTAGGTTTTTTGATTGAAACAGCATGAAAAAGGATAGAATACTTGAATCAGGTGCTATTTGGCAACTATGTCCTGAAGGTGAGCCATCAAATGCTTGCAGTGCTGGACTGAAATCACACTTTTGTCAATCATATTTGTCACTAAGGCGTGGCCTTTTACGGATTGATTCATCTTCACTTTCAGACACAGAAGAAGAGCTAGCGTTGTGAGCTCTACTGGTAAAGTACATGGATGCGTATTACTACAAGACTCTTCTGAAGAATAGTCATCATCACTACAGTCACTGAAGAGGCCACACTCACTGTCACTCATGGTGAGTATCTCCAGTATCTCTTCATCAGTGCAACCACACTGACGTGCTATTGACGTGAAACTCAAAAGTGATAGCACTCTAAAAACTCTGATGAATAGGCAGAAAGCTAAACGACACCAGAGAAGCAGAATGCAGATCATCACATGAACCACCTAGTATCAATTTTGAACACCAGCTGAGTGGCTATAGACGTCTGCAAGACCACAGGTAGTGGAACCGGCTGATGGTAAAAGCCATCATTAGGACTCAGGTACTGGCGAGGCTGCGAGGGTAAAAGCTGTCCACAGCACCCACAGGAAATACCACTGCAGCGGTTAACGACATCCGCAGCCCACATGGAAAAGTGAAGTGCAGCAGGATTTCACGACTGCAGTGCTCAAAGAGTTAAATGTCCGGTATAGATAGCCCAATTGTATTAACCTGGGCAGAAGAATGTTGGTATCTGTTTGCTATGTGCTGTACTCAGGTATCTGTGCAATATGTCAAGGCACATCATATAGTAATATTGACACATGACACTGTCTCTTAACTTTAAGCATGGATTAATTAATATAAAGATGCAAATATTTTCTTCACATGCCTAGACCATATCTGACCACATTCAGTACAGGATATGTGGATAGGTCATATTTATTTATATATATTTTTTTGTCTGCTGTTGAGATATCCTTTATGTTGTACTGCATCTTCGCAGACTTGCACTTACACTATGTGATCAAAAGTATCCGGACACCCCCAAAAACAGACATTTTTCATATTAGGTGCATTGTGCTGCCACCTACTGCCAGGTACTGCATATCAGTGACCTCAATAGTCATTAGACATCATGAGAGAGGAGAATGGGGTGCTCCATGGAACTCACAGACTTTGAACGTGATAAGGTGATTGGGTGTCACTTGTGTCATATGTCTGTATCCAAGATTACCAAACTCGCAAACATCCCTAGGTCCACTGTTTCCGATGTTATAGTGAAGTGGAAACGTGAAGGGACACGTACAGCACAAAAACGTACAGGCCGACCTTGTCTGTTGACTGACAGAGACAGCTGACAGTTGAAGAGGCTCATAATGTGCAATAGGCAGACATCTGTCCAGACCATCACATAGGAATTCGAAACTGCATCAGGATCCACTGCAAGTACTATGACAGTTAGGCAGGAGGTGAGAAATCTTGGATTTCATGGTCGAGTGACTGCTCATAAGCCACACATCATGCCAGTTAATGCCAAACGATGCATTGCTGGTGTGAGAGGTGTAAACATTGGACGATTGAACAGTGGAAAAACATTGTGTGGAGTGACAAATCACGGTACACAATGTGGCGATCTGATACCAAGGTGTGGGTATGGCGAATGCCTGGTGAACGTCATCTGCCAGCATGTGTAGTGCCAACAGTTAAATTTGGAGGTGGTGATGTTACAGTGTGCTCGCTTTTCTCATG
The DNA here is from genome assembly GCF_023898315.1 of Schistocerca nitens. Classification (NCBI taxonomy): domain Eukaryota; kingdom Metazoa; phylum Arthropoda; class Insecta; order Orthoptera; family Acrididae; genus Schistocerca; species Schistocerca nitens. The sequence goes on along the minus strand of NC_064614.1, from coordinate 622,659,528 downwards.
GAGGGGGCTTGCACCCCTTATTGTTTTGTGTGGCACTATCACAGTACAAGCCTACATTGTTGTTTTAAGCAACTTCTTGCTTCCCACTGTTGAAGAGAAATTCGGGGATGGCGATTGCATCTTTCAACGTGATCGAGCACCTGTTCATAATGCACAGCCTGTGGCGGAGTGGTTATACGACAATAACATCCCTGTAATGAACTGGCCTGCACAGCGTCCTGACCTGAATCCTATAGAACACCTTTGGGATGTTTTGGAATGGCAACTTCATGCCAGGCCTCACCGACTAACATCAATACCTCTCCCCAGTGCAGCACTCCGTAAAGAATGGGTTGCCATTCCCCAAGAAACCTTCCAGCACCTGACTGAATGTATGCCTGCGAGAGTGGCAGCCGTCATGAAGGCTAAGGATGGGCCAACACCATATTGAATTCGAGCATTACCAATGGAGGGCACCACGAACTTGTAAGTCATTTTCAGCCATGTGTCCTGATACTTTTGATCACATAGTGTTTCTTTTTGGTGTGGTATGACATATTATATGATCTGGGTGTGTCTTTTAAAGGGGAAGTTCAGTACAGGATAGCGACCCTAACATTTGTTTCTCTGTCCCCTAGTTAACTTTGCAACCTTAATGTCTGTGTCATTTGCTGACATTAAATTATATTACTGGCTGGTTTTTTAACTGGCTTCACAAAGTGCACAGAGGTTGGTGCATGTTCTTGTCTTATACTGTTACACCCTTTTGTGGCATTACACAGTATTTCATGTTAGTTCCATACAGATATTCCATGTTTTGCTGCACGACATACACTGAGGTGACAAAAGTCATGGAACGGCAATACACACATTTACACATAGTGGAAGTATCGTGTACACAAGACATAAAAAGGTAGCACATTGGCAGAACTGTCATTTGTACTCAGGTGATTCATGTGAAATGATTTCTGACATGATTATGGCTGCAACATGGGAATTAACGGACTTTGAACATGGAATAGTAGTTGGAGCTAGACGTATGGGACATTCCATTTAATAAACTGTTAGGAAATTCAACATTCCAAGATTCATGGTGTCAAGGGTGAGCCAAGAATAACAAATTTCATGCATTACCTCACACCACTGACAAAGCAGTGGCCCAAGGCCTTCACTTAACAACTGAGAGCTGCAGCATTTGCATAGAGTTGACAGTGCTGACAGACAACCAATACTACATGAAATAACTGCAAAAATCAATGTGGGGCGTGTGACAAATGCATCCATTAGGACAGTGAGGCAAAATTTGATATTAATGGGCTAAGGCAGCAGAAGACTGACACATGTGCCTTAGCTAACAGTATGACATCGTCTGCAATGCCTCTCCTAGGCTAGTGACCATAACAGGTGAAACCTATAGGACTGGAAAAATTGGGCTTGATCAGATGAGTCCCAATTTCAGTTAACAGGAGCTGTTGGTAGGTTCCGGTGTGGCGCAGACCCCATGACACCATGGACCTAGGTTGTCAACAAGGCACTGTGCAAGCTGATGGTGTCTCCATAATGGTGTGGGCTGTGTTTACGTGCAATGGACTGGGTCCACTGCTTATGTCTGGTTACCTGGAGACCATTTGCAGCCATTCATGGACTTCATGTTCGCAAACAATGATGGCATTTTTATCAATGACAGTACACCATATCACCCGGCCACAACTGTTCGCGACTGGTTTGAAGAATGTTCTGGACAATTCAAGCAAATGATTTGGCCTGGCAGATCACCCGACGTGAATCCCACGAGCATTTATGGAACATAACTGGGAGGTCAGTTTGTGCAAAAAATCTTGCTCCAGCAACACTTTCGCAGTTATGGACAGCTATAGAGGCAGAGTGGGTCAATATTTCTGCAGGGGATTTCCAACAACTTGTTGAGTTCATGCCACATTGACTAGCTGCACTACACAAGCAAAAGGAGGTCAGACATGATATTAGGAGGTCTCCTATGAACTTTGTCAGTTCAGTGTAAGTATTATCTTCACAAGTCCAGGCCATAATTGACTCTATTCAATACAGGATATATGGATAGGTATGATATATTTTTGTGCTGTTTTGTGGTTGTTGTGTTTTGCAGTTGTTGACTGCTTTGTCTGGATAGAATTAGGGGATTAAATACACATTATTAGATATAATATGATTTGCAACGGTATCTAATTCCTTGGTACAATGTTGGATAGAGATGAAGTTTTTTCACCTTTGCTATTACCGATAGCTTATCTTATGATCTATGGATAATACATGTTATGTGGATATATAGTATTAGTTCCTGACATTTATGCGAGTTAGACAGTAGTGCTTGTTTGATATCTGTTTTAGGGCAGTAAATGGTATGTCGATGCATTCATTACATGAATGTTGTTCACCCAAATAGTATCTTGTGTGGGTTTTTCATATATTCTGTGTATGTTATGACATAGGTGGTTTCCTACATTCGGTCTTTTGATACATTTTGAACACTCCCTTTATGAATATGATGTAAGTATAACCCTCTTTGGTTTGCACCTCAGCATTTTATAACTTTGACATGAGATATAGGTATACTTATACTGTCATTTTGACATGCTCAGATAGTGTTGATGCTGTTCTTTTGCATGGACTGCTTGCACATAGATGCATATTTCTTTAGTTTACTTAGTGGTTTACTATTGTCATTTCTTTTGTACATCTATCATTTTCTATAAATTTTTGTAAATTGGTGAGTTACGTCAGGATTTTGCAGGTCACAGTATCATCTAACTGACCAGTTTTTAATCATGAAATGGTTCAAATGGATCTGAGCATTATGCGACTTAACTTCTGAGGTCATCAGTCGCCTAGAACTTCGAACTAATTAAACCTAACTAACCTAAGGACATCACACACATCCATGCCCGAGGCAGGATTCGAACCTGCAACCGTAGCGGTCGCTTGGTTCCAGACTGTAGCGCCTAGAACCGCACGGCCACTCCAGCCGGCAATCATGGAATATTTAATTTATTTATTAGGTACATTTGAGCAACATATAGAGTGGAAATTCGTTATGGTATACTATACATAATTTTATTTCAGGTATCATCAAACAATGGAAATTCCAGGATGGAATGTAACAATAATATGAAAGGGGTAGTTGCTACTCACCGTAAAGCAGAGATGCTGCGTTGCAGATAGGCACAACAGAAAGACTGTTACAAAATAAGCTTTCAGCCAACAAGGTCTTTGTCAAAAATAGACACACACACACACACACACACACACACACACACACATATATATATGACCACTGGGTGGGAGTAAGGAGGAGACTGGGTTGGGGAAGAGGAGGGATAGCAGAGTAGGAATGGGGAACAGTGAACAGCTGCTGGAGAATGCAGAGATGAGATGGAGAGAGGGCAGGGCAGCTAAGTGCACTCAGGAGGTTAGAAGGAAGGTTGTGTGTGTGTGGGGGGGAACAGAACAGGGAAGGGGCTGATGGGTGAGGACAATCACTAACGAAGATTGAGGCCAAGAGGGTAATGGGAATGTGGGATATATCGCAGGGAGAGTTTCCACTTGCACAATTCAGAAGAGCTTGTATTGGTGGGAAGGCTCCATATGGCACAGGCAGTGAAGCAGTCAATGAAATGAAGAATGCCGTGTTGGGCCACATGCTCAGCAACAGGGTAGTCCAGTTGTTTCTTGGCCACAGTTTGTCAGTGGCCACTCATGTGGACACAAAAGCATGTTGGTTGTCATGCCCACAAAGAATGCAGCACAATGGTTGCAGCTTAGCTTGTAGATCATGTGACTGATTTCACAGGTTGCTCTGCCTTTGATGAGATAGGTAATTTTTGTGACCGGATTGGAGTAAGTGGTAGGAGGATGTATGGAACAGTTCTTACAATTAGGTCTATTACAGGGATATGGACCATGAGGTAAGAGGTTGGGAGCAGGGGTTGTGTAGGGATGGAAGAGTATATTGTTTATGTTGGGTGGACAGCAGAATACCACTGTGGGTGGGATGGGAAGGATAGTGGGCACGACATTTTCCATTTCAGGGCATGACAAGAGGTAGTCAGGACCCTGGTGGAGAATGTAATTCATTTGCTCAGACCTGTGTGGTACTGAGTTAGGAGGGGACTGCTCCTCTGTCATCAGAAGGTGACTCTTTGGGAGGTGGTGGGTGACTGGAAAGATAAGGCCCAAGAGATTTGTTTTTGAACAAGGCTGGGAGGGTAATTACGGTCTGTAAAGAGCTCAGAGAGACCCTCAGTATATTTTGAGATTATAACCGCTCATCACTGCAGATGCGATGGCCTAGGCTGCATGGAAGCAACTTCTTGGTATGGAACGGGTGGCAGCTGTCAAAGTGGAGGTATTGCTGGTCATTAGTGGGTTTGATATGGATGCAACCATCTTTGGGGTGGTCAACATTTGGGAAGGTGGCCTGTTGGGTTGAGTAGGACCAGGTGAAGTGAATGGGGGAGATTTTGCTGAGGTTCTGGAGGAATGTCACCTGCAAGTAAGTGATTTCCCATTCTCTGCAAGCCACTAATTGTGTGTGGTGGAGGATGCTTCTGGTACCATTAATTGATCCCCACTTCCCAGAGAGTAATACACTTCTAACCATGAACATATCTTCTTAAATCAGTGGATAATCTGGCACATAAAGTAATCAATTTTTTAACTTAATATGTTAATTTTTAAGCAGATTTGATAGATTAGACCCATTTGTTGTGCGAAATGTAGATAAAAATCAAACAAAAGTTTCTACCAGTTATTAAACTACTGAGTTGTTAAAAGGGTATGAGCAACTTTGCTGAGCTGATAATGCCATAACACAGCCAAAATGTGAAAAGAACATACCATAACATTAAAAATAGTAGCTCTGTGCAATGGCCAACTTTGTATAAGGTTCAGGAAAGCCTTCTTGGCTTCTGCTGGTCCCATTCCATGTAAGCTCTGGTGATGCTGTGCCACTGCCTCGCATGGTATGTTAGGCACAAAGCGTGGTGGCAAACAGTGGGATGCCGTGTGTCTATAGTCCATCACCGTATCTCCACAATCCCCCATCTCCAGTTGTGCTTGGAGTGCTGTCAGCATAACCTACAACATACATATTTCAGACAGAAGATGTCTATTAAAGATTAGCCATCAAAATATATACAGCGATATCAAAACAGACAACAGAACTAGATTTTGTAAGCTGTGTTAGTCTGTCATGCTTTTTCCATATAAAACTAATTCTGCAGACTTTAAAAGATCTGGGAAAAGTGTGTGTGAAGTATGGTAATAACAAAATTTCATTTCAACTTGTGCATTATATTGCTGTATTGGTAAAACTCAGCCCACAAAAGGTAAGGTCCCATTCCAGTATATGATTTTGCCATCTACATCTACATCTACATCTATACTCCGCGAGCCACCTTACGGTGTGTGGCGGAGGGTACTTATTGTACCACTATCTGATCCCCCCTTCCCTGTTCCATTCACGAATTGTGCGTGGGAAGAACGACTGCTTGTAAGTCTCCGTATTTGCTCTAATTTCTCGGATCTTTTCGTTGTGATCATTACGCGAGATATATGTGGGCGGTAGTAATATGTTGCCCATCTCTTCCCGGAATGTGCTCTCTCGTAATTTCGATAATAAACCTCTCCGTATTGCGTAACGCCTTTCTTGAAGTGTCCGCCACTGGAGCTTGTTCAGCATCTCCGTAACGCTCTCGCGCTGACTAAATGTCCCCATGACGAATCGCGCTGCTTTTCGCTGGATCATGTCTATCTCTTCTATTAATCCAACCTGGTAAGGGTCCCATACTGATGAGCAATACTCAAGAATCGGACGAACAAGCGTTTTGTAAGCTACTTCTTTCGTCGATGAGTCACATTTTCTTAGAATTCTTCCTATGAATCTCAACCTGGCGCCTGCTTTTCCCACTATTTGTTTTATGTGATCATTCCACTTCAGATCGCTCCGGATAGTAACTCCTAAGTATTTTACGGTCGTTACCGCTTCCAATGATTTACCACCTATGGCATAATCGTACTGGAATGGATTTCTGCCCCTATGTATGCGCATTATATTACATTTATCTACGTTTAGGGAAAGCTGCCAGCTGTCGCACCATTCATTAATCCTCTGCAGGTCTTCCTGGAGTACGTACGAGTCTTCTGATGTTGCTACTTTCTTGTAGACAACCGTGTCATCTGCAAATAGCCTCACGGAGCTACCGATGTTGTCAACTAAGTCATTTATGTATATTGTAAACAATAAAGGTCCTATCACGCTTCCTTGCGGTACTCCCGAAATTACCTCTACATCTGCAGATTTTGAACCGTTAAGAATGACATGTTGTGTTCTTTCTTCTAGGAAATCCTGAATCCAATCACAAACCTGGTCCGATATTCCGTAAGCTCGTATTTTTTTCACTAAACGTAAGTGCGGAACTGTATCAAATGCCTTCCTGAAGTCCAGGAATACGGCATCAATCTGCTCGCCAGTGTCTACGGCACTGTGAATTTCTTGGACAAATAGGGCGAGCTGGGTTTCACATGATCTCTGTTTGCGGAATCCATGTTGGTTATGATGAAGGAGATTTGTATTATCTAAGAACGTCATAATACGAGAACACAAAACATGTTCCATTATTCTACAACAGATTGACGTAAGTGAAATAGGCCTATAATTATTCGCATCTGATTTATGACCCTTCTTGAAAATGGGAACGACCTGTGCTCTCTTCCAGTCGCTAGGTACTTTACGTTCTTCCAGAGATCCACGATAAATTGCTGATAGAAAGGGGGCAAGTTCTTTAGCATAATCACTGTAGAATCTTAAGGGTATCTCGTCTGGTCCAGATGCTTTTCCGCTACTAAGTGATAGCAGTTGTTTTTCAATTCCGATATCGTTTATTTCAATATTTTCCATTTTGGCGTCCGTGCGACGGCTGAAGTCAGGGACCGTGTTACGATTTTCCGCAGTGAAACAGTTTCGGAACACTGAATTCAGTATTTCTGCCTTTCTTCGGTCGTCCTCTGTTTCGGTGCCATCGTGGTCAACGAGTGACTGAATAGGGGATTTAGATCCGCTTACCGATTTTACATATGACCAAAACTTTTTAGGGTTCTTGTTTAGATTGTTTGCCAATGTTTTATGTTCGAATTCGTTGAATGCTTCTCTCATTGCTCTCTTTACGCTCTTTTTCGCTTCGTTCAGCTTTTCCTTATCAGCTATGATTCGACTACTCTTAAACCTATGGTGAAGCTTTCTTTGTTTCCGTAGTACCTTTCGTACATGATTGTTATACCACGGTGGATCTTTCCCCTCGCTTTGGACCTTAGTCGGTACGAACTTATCTAAGGCGTACTGGACGATGTTTCTGAATTTTTTCCATTTTTGTTCCACATCCTCTTCCTCAGAAATGGACGTTTGATGGTGGTCACTCAGATATTCTGCGATTTGTGCCCTATCACTCTTGTTAAGCAAATAGATTTTCCTTCCTTTCTTGGCATTTCTTATTACACTTGTAGTCATTGATGCAACCACTGACTTATGATCACTGATACCCTCTTCTACATTCACGGAGTCGAAAAGTTCCGGTCTATTTGTTGCTATGAGGTCTAAAACGTTAGCTTCACGAGTTGGTTCTCTAACTATCAAGCATACAAGCTTATACTTGTCAGGAAGATTAATACATGTTACTCTCTCCTCATCCTCACAACGGGTATCTCTCATCTGAGTAAGCTGCTCTTCCTATTTAACATTCCTGACCCTATCTCTCTGAAACATAGGACAGTATACATACTTTTATATGTGTGTATTGACAGTGCTGGTCTCTTGCCTTTTGAAAGTAAGTACTGGTCAACAACTCTATTTCATAATTTTAAAGATTAATTCCTTTCCCATGTAAAGGCAGATGTTTGTACATCAAAATGAACAAGGAGTTATCATTATCAGGTAGCTGTTCTAATAAGTAGAACAGTCATCAACCTTTGGGATAATTTGATCACACGTCTTTACTAAACACTGTCCTGTTGAATACAGTTTACCCATGGCTCACCTGACAATAGAAGCATCTCATCAAAGCAGTTACAGATAATTCAGGAATGGAACCCAAATCATAGCACTATTAATTTTATTTTTAAAACACATTTAAGCAACAATGTAAGGTCTAATGTAACCACAGTAAAAGTGAAAATCAACCAAAAAATGTATTCCGGACTCATGTATCCCACTTCTAAACTGTAATTGGAACTATCATGTTACAGCGACTGTAGCAATATGTGTTTACAACAAGGAATATGCAGGAGCTAATAGGCTTAACAATCTGCTTTTATAAATTTGTAATTTTATTAATTAATATTTCATGAAACTACTTGAATGTAGTAAATAATGGAAAAGTGAGTTAACACAGCAGCTACTGAATGTATAAATAACATCTATTAACGCCATCACCTTCTTGAATGGCAAAGCTCAACATATAGGTGATGGGACTTGCGTGTTCATGGCTTGAAAAATATAATTTCATGATTAACAGGCTGCAGTGGAGGAGGGGTGGGGTAAGGGGGGGGGGGGGGCAATTTGACAGGTCTACATGTACCTTCAAAATAGACAACAAAGTGAGCTCTGGCACTCGAGGAAGAATTACAACTGACCAGCAATCGGCGTCTACGATGCAACTCACTGAAACATCAAGCAAAAAGTTAATTTAATCTGAGCAGAGAATAATTTGTTGTTCTCTCTCCAGATCTGACATAGAATTAATGTATTTATTTCACTACATGGGGCTACAGTAGCAGCTGGTTAGATAACCAAGTCCTGCTGTATTGTCAAGTGAATGTTTAGTGTTCCTGGCACCTCCTTTGTGATGAAGAATATAAATGTGGATTGGATTATGCTGGAGTGCCAAAGAAACTGATATTGGCATGTGTATTCAAATAAAGAGATATATAAACAGGAAGAATATGACAGTGTGTTCGGCAATGCCTATGTAAGACAACTAGGGTCTGTCACAGTTGCTAGATTGGTTACTGGTGCTACAATGGCAGGTTATCAAGATTTAAGTGAGTTTGAACGTGGTGTTATAGTCGATGCACAACCGATGGGACACAGCATCTCCAAGGTAGTAATGAAGTGAGGATATTCCTGCAGTACACTACTGGCCACTAAAATTGCTACACCAAGCAGAAATGCAGATGATAAACGGGTACTCATTGGACAAATATATTATACTAGAACCGACATGTGATTACATTTTCACGCAATTTGGGTGCCTAGATCCTGAGAAATCAGTACCCAGGCCGTAATAATGGCCTTGATATGCCTGGGCATTGAGTCAAACAGAGCTTGTATGGTGGGCACAGGTACAGCTGCCCATGCACCTTCAACACCATACCACAATTCATCAAGAATAGTGACTGGCGTATTGTGACAAGACAGTTGCTTGGCCACCATTGACCAGACGTTTTCAATTGGTGAGAGATCTGGAGAATGTGCTGGCCAGGGCAGCAGTCGAACATTTTCTGTATCCAGAAAGGCCCGTACAGGACCTGCAACATGTGGTCGTGAATTATCCTGCTGAAATGTAGGGTTTTGCAGGGATTGAAATGTAACATCCACTGTTCAAAGTGCCGTCAATGTGAACAAGAAGTGACCGAGACGTGTAACCAATGGCATCCCATACCATCATGCCGGGTGATACGCCAGTATGGCGATGACGAATACATGCTTCCAATGTGCATTCACCGTGATGTCGCCAAACACAGATGCGACCATCATGATGCTGTAAACAGAACCTGGATTCATCCAAAAAAATGATGTTTTGCCATTCATGCACCCAGGTTCGTCATTGAGTACACCATCGCCGGCGCTCCTGTCTGTGATGCAGTGTCAAGGGTAACCGCAGCCATGGTCTCTGAGCTGATAGTTCATGCTGCTGCAAACATCATCCAAATTTTCGTGCACATGGTTTTTGTCTTGCAAATGTCCCCATCTGTTGACTCGGGGATCGAGACATGGCTGCACGATCCATTACAGCCATGCGGATAAGATGCCTGTCATCTCGACTGCTAGTGATACAAGGCTGTTGGGATCCAGCACAGTGTTCCGCATTGCCCTCCTGAACCCATTGATTCTATATTCTGCTAACAGTCATTGGATCTCGAACAATGCGAGCAGAAATGTCATGATATGATAAACTGCAATCGCGATAGGCTACAATCTGACCTTTATCAAAGTCGGAAATGTGATGGTACGCATTTCTCCTCCTTACACGAGGCATCACAACAACGTTTCACCAGGCAATGCCGGTCAACTGCTGTTTGTGTATGAGAAATCGGTTGGAAACTTTCCTCATGTCAGCATGTTGTAGGTGTCGCCACCGGTGCCAACCTTGTTTGAATGCTCTGAAAAGCTAATCATTTGCATATCACAGCATCTTCTTCCTGTTGGTTAAATTTCACGTCTGTAGCACATCATCTTCATGGTGTAGCAATTTTAATGGCCAGTAGTGTAAAACATCAAATCTCTGAGGTCGCTGTGACTGCAAAAAGTTCCTGCAAGAATGGGACCAATGATGAATGAAGAGAATTCTTCAATGTAACAGGAGTTCTACCCTTCAGCAAATTGCTGCAGATTTCAATGCTGGACCATCAACAAGTGTCAGTGAACGAACCATTCAAAGATACGGGCTTTCAGAGCCAAAGGCCCACTCGTGTACCTTGATGGCTGCTTGACACAAAGCTTTACACCTAGCTTGGACCCGTCAACACGGACGTTGGACTGTCAATGACTGGAAACCTGTTGCATGGTCAGACGAATCTTGTTTCAAATTGTATAGAGTGGGTAGTTGTGTACAGGTATGGAGACAACCTCATGAATCCATGGACCCTGCATCAGAAGGGGGCTGTTCAAGCTGGTGGAGGCTCTGTAATGGTGTGGGGCACGTGCAGTTGGAGTGATGTGGGATCGTTGATACGTCTAGATATGACTCTCACACATGAATGTACATAAGCATCCTCTCTGATCACCTACATCCATTCATGTCCACTGTGCATTTTGACTGACTTGAGCAATTTCAGTAGGACAATGCAACATCCCACACATCCAGAATTGCTACAGAGTGGCATCAGGAATGCTCTTCTGAATTTAAATACTTCCACTGGCCACCAAACTCCCCAGACTTTTAAATTATAAGGCATATCTGGGCTGCCTTGCAATGTTCTGTTCAGAAGAGATCTCCACCCTCTTGTACTCTTATGGATTTATGGGCAACCCTGCAAGATTCATGGTGTCAATTCCCTCTACCACTATTTCAGACATTAGTCAAATCCCCGCCCTGTTGTGTTATGGCACTTCTATGTGCTCGTGGGGACCCTACACAATATTAGGCAGATGTACAAGTTTCTCTGGCTCTTCAGAGTATTTAGCCCACATCTAAGTGAAATAGAGATGTCCTCTAACAAGAAGATTCCCAATCATGAACATAAAATCACAGCATCTGATGATGAGCTTTGACATTTAAAACTGGTGACTGCAAAAATAGATGTCATTTAAAGCAACTGCTTTCTATAGTTACACAAAAATAAATTATATACTTAAGAAACATTGAACAAGTGTTTAGAAAATGTAATATCACTGCACCCAATGCAAGGTGACTCCTTAAAATTCTCATGATCAGCACACAAGGGGCATTGTTTTCCACAAGGCAAGGGGTAGCAGACTTACAGCTTCTTTCTCTGTGACTGGAAATCGATCAGCACGAAGACTGTGTAGGACCTGATGGTACAGCAACTCTTTTTCAACAGGATCATCCAGGTCCATGTATTCATCAAGAAACAGGTGTTTTTTGAATAGGAACAAGTGCTGTTGTGGACGCCGGGCACCTTTCATGCTACCTGTACCAGATGCTACCTGACTTGCTGCTGCATTTGCTGTTCTGTATCGTTCCCATTTTGACATAACATCTGCTACTTTTTCTTCTGGCATGAGGCTCCGTTCTGATGAACCAAGTACTTCATATATGGCGTATCCTGAAATGAAAGAAACTTCTGTGTACTGGTTCAAAACAAAAAAAGCTTTTCTGGAGTTTCAGAATGCCTCAGAAAACACATCTAATCTTCTAACAAGATTTCTTTTTTAATTTAATTTTTTAAAAATTATGACAAACATATGGTGGTCTCTGAAAATCTCAAATTTGAGCAGAAAGTATCTAGCCTTTGATCAAGTTAGCCAAAGTGTTCCCTGAACTGTCTGACCATATGTCAATTATTAGCTTTTGCCTTATCTGTAATAACACATAGTGTCATTCTAAAATTATTGGCAGGTGTTTTGTTCCTACAAACATCAATTTTCTTACTTTACTTCCTTCATAAAAGGATGATACAGTAGTTGCAGGACTAAGAGGGTGTGAAATATTAATCACAAAAATTACGGACTTTTAATGTAAATATGACACACAATTAGAACCAAAACTCACCCATTGCTGTTTCTCGAAGGCCAATTTTATTTTTAACAATTTCCATGACATCCCTTGCAGTGGCAGAGGGGTGAAATTCAACTGCATGGTATTGGCCATCCATAAAATGAAAACGTGCATATATGGGCCTCCGGTTAATTGTACACAGTACTTCTTCTCGAGAAGGTGGCCACTGGCGGCGACGTGTTCCTTGGGTTTTATGGAGACACTGGGAACAGAAAGACCACATCATTTCACATAATTATAATATTACCATACATAGTTTATACCACAGAAAATAAGATTTGCATCAATGTCACACTCAAACCTCTGTAGTGCCATGTGTCCAGAGAACCCAATCTAGAAATGTTAAATTCAGACAAAGAAAGAGGGAATTGTTAGTACCTACTTTCAAGAAACACTTGTTTTTAGAACAGCTTAAAAATGTATAATATAGTACTTCAATTTTATAAACTATAGCTTTGAGAATAAATAAAGAAGTTTGTTGGAGGTAGCAGTTTATTCAGAAACAAGGTTAAGAAGAATCAATGAACTGCACAAAACAAGGCTAGCAAGAAACAAAAGGAACAAAGTGCTTTTTAATTTAATTATTTAGAAGTTTTGTTACTTCTCTTTGGCCTTCTTTCTTTACGTGAATTTAACATTTCTATTGAGCAGTGTTTTATCCAAATCATTAACTTAAGAAACAAAACTATTTTGTTAAGTGTATTGAGTAGCACTACCTTCAGTATTAGCGCTTAACGTTAGAAGAGATTTTTCAAATGCTACAAGTGCTCTTTAAATCAGCTCAGTTTTTCAAACAGGGGTTGACGAGGTCAGTTGGTTCCACTGGTCTGACCAAAACTGTATAATCCAATAAGAATCAGACAGACTCAAGTGTACACAATAAAATTACCTCATTTAAAGCTTTTGAAATATTCTGAGGGCAAAACACAATAGTTTTAATCTCATATACACACAACACAACACAAAAATAAAATCATCTAAAACTCAGTACTTATTTTTATTAAGCTCACCTTTTCAGCAAATCGTGCATACTTCCCTTCCTCTGTGATATAATCAGATGCACATCTACGGAGATGAGCAGCAAGATATTTGCGTACTGGTTTGCTTGGTGGAAGAATAACTGAACAAGCAAGTGAAAGCAGTGCCCAGTGTCGTAAATTAACCCTTGAGTTAGGATCAGGATGGTCTGTAGTTTGCTTGATCAACTGCAAGTACAGTTCTACAAGTAAACTATCTTTACGCATACATCGTTCCATCACCACCTGCATTTGCCTGATGTGGTCATCTTCCATATTCCGAACTGCATCACCTGAGAAGTCAAAAATGGTAAAGTTCTTGGTGTGTTTATTACAGTATCAACTCAAAAACTTTGCTATTTGCATCAAATAAAAATTCAGTTGATAAAACCAAAAAATTACAAGTGGACAGAATGATTGGACAATACTTGCCAGTATAAGCTGAATTTCCAAAACCTGTCAATATACACATTAAAAAGTAGATAACAGCTCTCAGAACTGTTAGTTCCTACATCAAAGAGGAACAAGGGACAGTTTGGGGAAAGACGGAAAGAAAGATGTTCAACTTCCCGCTCAAATTCTTAATTCACCATTGACCATGTACTGTGGAATAGGGTTTATAAGTGATAGCATGTTACAAGTGTAAGTGAAAATATCAAAAATTACATGTACAAATTAAATATTGTATAATAACCAGTTATACAGCTTTAAAATTAGAATCTTAAAAATTTATTTCAACATTAAAAGTATAAAAGAATTCTTTTATACTCCAGAATGGATTGTCAGCCAGCCAGTTAAAGAGTTTATTTTGAGACTGTTTAAAGCTGTAGTCGGAGCAGAATGTGATAATTTATTATATGTCTTCAAACAATTCACTTTCTCATCTTTGTCAGTCTTTCCCTAGACACGTTAATACTCAATTTGCGTCTGGTGTCACAATAATGAATTTCTCTATAGTACCAAATTCTGTTATTTTTTACAATGTGGATTAACAAGAAATGGGTATAAGGATTTAAAACTGTCAATATTTTGACCTTAGTAAACACAGGACAGCAATGCTCTTTGGGGCCAACCTTATAAATTATTCATAGTACCTTTTTCTGTATAAGTAGAGCATTTCTGATAAGACAAGAGTGTCCAAACAACAACACTCTCTAAGGTATTTATGACTGAAAAATTCTAAAGTAAGCTATTCTTAGATATTCCTTGCTAACTATATAACTAAATTTCCGCATGAGATATATTTGCAGACACAGCTGATGTGGGGTTGCCAGTTCAGTTTCAAGCTGATACATATTTCTACAACTTTTACAGAGTTTGATTCAACTTCTTTAGACAGCCTAAGAATAAAGTGTTGGATTTTCTCTGGACTACACACTAGTCTGTTAGGTGGAAACCAACTGACTGCTAATGCAAAGGCGTTCTGCATATTCTGATGTAAATCTGGTACGTCTTGATCTGTAGTTACTAATGTAGTAACATTCTCACAAAAAATAACTGAATGAGTCCCAACAAAATGTTGTTGTTGTTGTTGTGGTCTTCAGTCCTGAGACTGGTTTGATGCAGCTCTCCATGCTACTCTATCCTGTGCAAGCTTCTCCATCTCCCAGTACCTACTGCAGCCTACATCCTTCTGAATCTGTTTAGTGTATTCATCTCTTGGTCTCCCTCTATGATTTTTACCCTCCACGCTGCCCTCCAGTACCAAATTGGTGATCCCTTGATGCCTCAGAATATGTCCTACCAACTGATCCCTTCTTTTAGTCAAGTTGTGCCACAAACTCCTCCTCTCCCCAATTCTATGCAATACCTCCTCATTAGTTATGTGATCTACCCATCTAATCTTCAGCATTCTTCTGTAGCACCACATTTCGAAAGCTTCTATTCTCTCCTTGTCTAAACTATATATCATCCACGTTTCATTTTCCATACATGGCTACACTCCATACAAATACTTTCAGAAACGACTTCCTGACACTTAAATCTATACTCGATGTTAACAAATTTTTCTTCTTCAGAAACGCTTTCCTTGCCATTGCCAGTCTACATTTTATATCCTCTCTACTTCGACCATCATCAGTTATTTTACTCCCCAAATAGCAAAACTCATTTACTACTTTAAGTGTCTCATTACCTAATCTAATTCCCTCAGCATCACCCGACTTAATTCGACTACATTCCATTATCCTCGTTTTGCTTTTGTTGATGTTCATCTCATACCCTCCTTTCAAGACACTGTTCATTCCATTCACCTGCTCTTCCAAGTCCTTTGCTGTCTCTGACAGAATTACAATGCCATTGGCGAACCTCAAAGTTTTTATTTCTTCTCCATGGATTTTAATACCTACTCCGAACTTTCATTTTGTTTCCTTTATTGCTTGCTCAATATACAGATTGAATAACATCAGGGATAGGCTACAACCCTGTCTCACGCCCTTCCCAACCACTGCTTCCCTTTCATGTCTCTTGACTCTTATAAATGCCATCTGGTTTCTGTACAAATTGTAAATAGCCTTTCGCTCCCTGTATTTTACCCCTGCCATCTTCAAAATTTGAAAGAGAGTATTCCAATCAACACTGTCAAAAGCTTTCTCTAAGTCTACAAATGCTAGAAACGTACGTTTGCCTTTCCCTAATCTAGCTTCTAAGAGAAGTCGTAGGGTCAGTATTGCCTCACGTGTTCCAACATTTCTACAGAATCCAAACTGATCTTCCCCGAGGTCGGCTTCTATCAGTTTTTCCATTCATCTGTAAAGAATTCGCGTTAGTATTTTGCAGCTGCGACTTATTAAACTGATAGTTTGGTAATTTTCACATTTGTCAACACCTACTTTCTTTGGGATTGGACATATTATATTCTTCTTGAAGTCTGAGGGTATTTCACCTGTCTCATATGTCTTGCTCACCAGATGGTAGAGTTTTGTCAGGACTGGCTCTCCCAAGGCTGTCTGTAGTTCTAATGGAATGTTGTCTACGCCGGGGGCCTTGTTTCGACTCAGGTCTTTCAGTGCTCTGTCAAACTCTTCACGCAGTATCATATCTCCCATTTTATCTTCATCTACATCCTCTTCCTTTTCCATAATATTGTCCTCAAGTACATCGCCCTTGTATAGACCCTCTATATACTCCTTCCACCTTTCCGCTTTCACTCCTTGCTTAGAACTGGGTTTCCATCAAAGCTCTTGATATTCATGCAAGTGGTTCTCCTTTCTCCAAAGGTCTCTTTAATTTTCCTGTAGGCAGTATCTATCTTACCCCTAGTGAGACAAGCCTCTACATCCTTACATTTGTCCTCTAGCCACCCCTGCTTAGCCATTTTCCACCGCCTGTCGATATCATTTTTGAGAAGTTTGTATTCCTTTTTGCCTGCTTCATTTACTGCATTTTTATATTTTCTCCTTTCATTAATTAAATTCAATATTTCTTCTGTTACCCAAGGGTTTCTACTAGCCCTCATCTTTTTACCTATTTGATCCTCTGCTGCCTTCACTATTTCATCCCTCAAAGTTACCCATTCTTCTTGTACTGTATTTCTTTCCCCCATTCCTGTCAATTGTTCCCTCATGTTCTCCCTGAAACTCTGTACAACCTCTGGTTCTTTCAGTTTATCCAGGTCCCATCTCCTTAAATTCCCACCTTTTCGCAGTTTCTTCAGTTTTAATCTACAGTTCATAACCAATAGATTGTAGTCAGAGTCCACATCTACCCCTGGAAATGTCTTACAATTTAAAACCTGGTTCCTGAATCTCTGTCTTACCATTATATAATCTATCTGATACCTTTTAGTATCTCCAGGGTTCTTCCATGTACACAACTTTCTTTCATGATTCTTAAACCAAGTGTTAGCTATGATTAAGCTATGCTCTGTGCAAAATTCTACCAGGCGGCTTCCTCTTTCATTTCTTACCCCCAATCCATATTCACCTACTATGTTTCCTTCTCTCCCTTTACCTACTCTTGAGTTCCAGTCACCCATGACTATTACATTTCCGTCTCCCTTCACTACCTGAATAATTTCTTTTATCTCATCATACATTCCATCAATTTCTTCGTCATCTGCAGAGCTAGTTAGCATATAAACTTGTACTACTGTAGTAGGTGTGGGCTTCATGTCTGTCTTGGCCACAACAATGTGTTCACTATGCTGTTTGTAGTAGCTTACCCGTACTCCTATTTTTTTTATTCATTATTAAACCTACTCCTGTATTACCCCTATTTGATTTTGTATTTACAACCCTGTATTCACCCAACCAAAAGTCTTGTTTCTCCTGCCACCGAACTTCACTAATTCCCACTATATCTATCTTTAACCTATCCATTTCCCTTTTTAAATTTTCTAATCTACCTGCCCGATTTAGGGATCTGACATTCCACACTCCGATCTGTAGAATGCCAGTTTTCTTTCTCCTGATAACAACGTCCTCTTGAGTAGTCCCCGCCCGGAGATCCGAATGGGGGACTATTTTACCTCCGGAATATTTTACCCAAGAGGACGCCATCATCATTTAATCATACAGTAAAGCTGCATGCCCTCGGGAAAAATTACGGCTGTAGTTTCCCCTTGCTTTCAGCCGTTCGCAGTACCAGAATAACAAGGCCATTTTGGTTAGTGTTACAAGGCCAGATCAGTCAATCATCCAGACTGTTGTCCCTGCAACTACTGAAAAGGCTGCTGTCCCTCTTCAGGAACCACACGTTTGTCTGGCCTCTCAACAGATAGCCCTCCGTTGTGGTTGCACCTACGGTACGGCCATCTGTATCGCTGAGGCACGCAAGCCTCCCCACCAATGGCAAGGTCGAGGTTCATGGGGGGGGGGGGGGGGGGGGCGCAACAAAATGTAGACAACCATTAACTGCTACAATGAAGAGGAATGGTGAAAGGAAAGAACCTTGAGTACACCAGGTGTGACTTCCTTTAGGAAAAAATGACAATCTTTAACTAACACAAATTGTCTCCTATTTTTTAAATAAGAGTTAATTATTTCTAATGGTGAGTTATTTACTCCATAAAACTGCAGTTTAGCATATAAAATGTCAAAAGAAATACAATCAAAAGGCTTATTTAAGTCACACAATGTGAGCAACACTGTATTCTGTATTTCAAATGCTGTTAATGTCTGATCTAAAATTTCAATGACAGCAGAGGTAGTATCTTTTCCTTCTCATAAACCATGCTGTCTATTGCAGAGAAGGCATGTTTTCATATATAGGAACAACAGATAATGAACTGTAGTTTTGGGAGAATTGGTTCTCACCATTTTCGAATACTGATATAACTTTGGAAACTTTGAGGTGATCCTGTAGAATTCCAAATTCTAAGCATTTATTAATGATGAAAATGAGTGGTTTGCAAATAATATACACTGAAGAGCCTAAGGAACTGGTACACCTGCCTAATATTGTGTAGGGCCCCCGCGAGCACGCAGAAGTGCCACAATGCGACGAGGCTTGGACTCCACTAATGTCTGAAGTAGTGCTGGTGGGAACTGATACCATGAATCCCACAGGGTTTTCCATGAATCCATAAGAGTACGAGGTGGCGGAGATCTCTCCTGAACAGCATATTGCACAGCATCGCAGATTGGGATGTCTAGGGAGTTTGGTGGCCAGTGGAAGTGTTTAAACTTAGATGTGTGTTCCTGGAGCCACTCTGTAGCAATTCTGGATGTGTGAGGTGTTGCAGTGACCTGCTGGAATTTCCCAAGTCCGTCAGAATGCACAATGGACATGCATGGACGCAGGTGATCAGACAGGGCGCTTGCATACACGTCACCTGTCAGAGTTGTATCTAGATGAATCAGGGGTCCCACATCACTGTAACTGCACATGCCCCACACCATTACAGAGCCTTCACCAGTTTGAATAGACCGTTGCTGACATGCAGGGTCTCTGGATTCATGAGATTGTCTCCATACCCGTACATGTCCATCTGCTCGATGAAATTTGAAACGAAACTCGTCCGACCAGGTAACATGTTTCCAGTCATCAACAGTTCAACGTGAGTGCTGACGGGCCCAGGCAGGGGATAAAGCTTTGTGTCATGCAGTCATTAAGAGTACACGAGTGGGTCTCCAGCTCCGAAAGCTCATTGAATAGTTTGCACGCTGACACTTGTTGATGGTCTGGCACTGAAATCTGCAGCAATTTGCAGAAGGGTTGCACTTCTATCACACTGTATGATTCTCTTCAGTCACTGTTGGTCCTGTTCTTGCATGATCTTTTTCCAGCCACAGCAGTGTAGGAGATTTGATGTTTTACCAGATTCCTGATATTCACAGTACACTTGTGAAATGATTGTACAGGAAAATTACCACTTCATCGCTACCTCAGAGATGCTGTGACCCATCACTCATGGGCCGACTATAGCACCATGTTCAAACTCACAAAAGTCTTGATAACCTGCCATTGCAGCAGCAGTAATCAATGTAACAACTGCACCAGACACTTGTTGTCTTATATAGGCATTGCTGACTGCAGCACCATATTCTGTATTTGAATATGCATGCCTATACCACTTTCTTTGGCGCTTCAGTGTATAATCTTTTTTCTATTATGTGGTCAGATAGCCAACTTTCAGAATTTGAGAATTTTGATACAGCTTTTAAACTGTCTGTGTGTGTAACAAGATCCCACTGGAATTCTTTTGCACTCAAGGAATCTGTTTAACAGTTGCAGATGTGTCTGACTGAAAAAAATTTTTTGTCTCAGTTAATATACTGAAGTAGTTAAGTATTTATTTAGGTTCTCTGCATCAGTCTGAATTTTTGTTGAGTTTGGTCAGTAATGTGTTGTGTTACATTGTCTCAAGTTGCCCTGCAACTGCTGGGGGTTTCTATGAGGAACTGATGACCTCAGCAGTTTTATTTCTTAGGAATTCAAACACATTTGAACATTCCTATGTATTTCTCAGAAATTTTTATAAAAATTATCACTCTGCTCTGTACCACATTTATAATTATTTTTATACATTTAATGTGAACATGGACTTTGGTGACAGCTGTCAAAGTGGAGGCACTGTTGCTAGTTGGTGTGCTTGATGTGAACAGACGTACTTATGGAGCAACCTGAGAGGTGGATATCAGCATCTAGGTAGGTGGCTCATTGAGTTGAGAAGGACCAGGTTAAGCAGAATTGAATGAAAGAATGAATGATGTACTGACTGAATGAATGAATGACTGCAAGAGAAGGACTCGGCTGGAGTCTGAGTCACTTGCCCCGTCTTTCCAATCTTATCCAATATATTCCTCTTTCCTCTCTGAGGAAGAAACTAATGTGTGCAAGAGATTGATATTTTCAACTTTTTAATGTATGTATTGGCAGAACTTGAAATTGCACCTACTGATTGTAAGTATGGCTCAACCAGACTGTTTCCTTGTAAGAAAACTACAGTATGTTTTGCATAAATTAGATCAATACTAATACATATCCGGAGGGCATCCAGTGACATTTGGTGACAAAGGAAGATATAGCAAAAACGTTCTAGCGACAAATTAAAAAAAAAAAAAAAGCAACATGTTCCACAACATATTTTATTGAGCTCAACATAATACCAAAGGCAGTGAGAATTTTGGCTTCAGGCATAATTAATAAACTCAGTTACCAAGTTCGCAACCAAAACTTGGTGAAATTAAATAAAACAATTACATGGCATTAATGGCCGTGAGTCCCCACTTTTGGAATTTCAGCCACTGAGTTGCAAATCTTTTCAGTTGATGCCACATTCGGTGACCCGTTTGTCAATGATAATGAAAGGATAATGAGGACAAAACAACACCAAGTCCCTAAATGAAGAAAATCTCTGACCCGGCTGGGAATGGAAACCATGCCCACTGGCAGTCAGACATGCTGACCACTCAGCAAAGACAGCGTACACAAAAACTTGGTAAATTATTTTAATGTAAAGCTTCACTGTGGGATATATGAATTTTCAACCAACCTTCACCAGGTTTCAACAGTCCCTCCCCTTGACCTCACAACCAGTTGTCCCACTCGTCCTGTGGTCTGACTGTCCTACCCTTCCTTTTCAACCTTCCCCAACCTGTACACCTTTTCTCATCACTTCTGAAAGCCAGTATACTGTTGTATTTTTGTATGTGACTATTAGCACTACTGAAGTTTAATGTCCTGAAGTTAAGTTATGGACAGAAATTCTGGCTCTTAATTTTATAATTTTCTTGAGTGCATTTTTGTTTCTTAAAAAATATTGTTTATGTGGTACATTTCCCCATAACCCACTACAGTTCAAAAGGAATAGTGATGTATTAAGGTTGACTTTAGCACAAAACGGCGTGCACAAAGATGCAAAAAAATTTTTTATCCTCTATCCAATGATCCAACTTGTAAATGGTCAGCTTTTCTCCGTACTCGCACACGAATGTGAGATGACTCACTCCATTCCATTGCAATAAATCATACAAATTACCCATAGAACTAATTAACTAATGAACTAACTACATCAAACACATGAAATGGTAACAATTTGGTTCATAAATGTGAGAAATAAGAATAAATCTCAGTCACTGTGGAAGCACATACATGTATCATTACACTAATGCTAACATATTTATCATGGGAGATATGAAATGGAATGAGCATATAAGGATGACAGTAGGGAACGTGAATAGTTGGCTTCAGTTTCTGGGAGAACGAGAGTATGGGATTCCCACCAGGTAAGATTAGAGGAAGACAATGAAACAATTCAATGGCGTGCTGCTAGATTTGTAACCAGCATGCAAGTACTGCGGAGATGCTTCGTGAATTCAAATGGAATCCCTGGATAGAAGATGATATTCTTTTGACGAGGCACTATTGAGAAAATTTACAGAACCAGCAATGAGGCTGACTGCAAAACAATTCTGCAGCTGCCAACATACACTTTGCCTAAGAACCAAAAATATAAGTTATGAGATATTATGGCTTGTACAGAGGCATACAGGCATTTGTTTTTCCCTCATTCCATTTGTGAGTGGAACTGGAGGGAAATGTAATGCTACAGGGTTCCCTACACCATGCACCATACAGTGACTTGCAGAGCATATATGTAGATGTAAACATAGAAATTCAACATCCTTCCTTTATTTCACCAGCCCAGTTGCATGCTTTTTTTAGGGTGACTGGTTCTGATAAGTATTTTACTATCTTCAAATCTATGAATAAAACTAAATGCCTACTTTCTAATAAAGAGAAAAGTATTACTGATAATTTCTCCTTTTAACTACGTAGTTGTGTAAGCAACCCATTGTAGCCACACAGAACTACACATCAGAACACTACTGGTTTTCAACTGTGAAAAACAGTATAAATACATAATGAGAGTGGATAGGGGTGATGAGTGGGGAGTGGGGAAAGAATGTGACAATGGGGTGTAGGATAGGGAAGAGAACACAGTAAGTAGTAGAAGTGGATGACATCTGTGTAACAGATTTATATAAGAGATAGGCTTACAATGAAATTATAAAAGATGGAAACCAAGTTGATATATGAAAAGTGTAAATCAATAAAGTACAAAATTGTAAAATTTATAAAACAATAAAATTATAGAAGTGGAGTTATGTGAAGTGACTAAGATTGCAGAAAACAGCATGTGACATATATAGTTAATTCCATTTTCATCCTCATGCTGGCACTGCTCAGCAAGCAGGTTTTTCGGTGTGCATGGAAGCCAGTCTTAATGCTGGCCTGCAACTAGAATGGAGCATGAGCCAACACATCACTGCTGTCTTCTCTCAGTGAGACTTTGAAGGCTTCTTTCAGCCCTCTACATCGACCCAGTCCCTTTATCAACAAAAGCCTCACTTATTGAGAGAAGATATTGGTGGTGTGTCTGCTCATGCTTGATCCTAGCAACCAGCCAGAAACAGACTGGCTTCCAAAACATCACACAACCTGTTTGCTGTACACCACTGAGCAGAAGCGGATGTAATTAACTCAAAATATCATTGCTCTTTTCTGTAATTTTTGTTACTTCATATAATTTCACTTATACAATTTTACTGTTTGATAAGTTTTAAATTTTGCACTTCCGTTGTTTACACTTTTAATATTGTAGCATTAATTGCATTTACATAATTTCTCTATTTTATAAATTTACTTTAAGTCTATCTCTCTTACACAAGTTACATACTAATATCAAACACTGGAAAGTTTTGGATGGAGTGATGATGATGTTATGAAAAGGATAGACTAACATTCACTATATAGTGGAGACACTGAGTCACAGACAGGTGCAATGAAAAAACTGCTTTTGGCAAAAAAACATTCTTTTGAAGTAGAAAACCTATTGGCCAGAGACAGCCGTAAAATGCGTGTCAGTTTTGCTTGTGATAATGTGTGTGTGTTTTCTACTTCGGAAAAAGGCATTTTCACCAAAAGCTTAAATGTTTAGCAGTCCTTTCATTGTGCTTATTTGCAACTCAATGTCTTCTCTGTATTGTGGGTAGCAGCCTGTACTTTACATAGTAACATAATTGTTACTGAATGTAAATCCATTACACTTATGTCATGCATACAATTTCTTTTCCATGTCATCCATCCCATTCCTTTTCCCTGCGTTCTCTCCCTATCCCACTTCCCCCCTCAGTTAATATGGTCCACTGTTGCAAACCACAGTATTTAGATGTGTAGTTCTGTATGGAAGTGACAGGTTAATTACACAACTACCTAGCAAAATGCGATACTTATCTATAATAATTATCTACCTATTGCAAAGCAATGGCAAATATGTATTTTTTTCTTTACATCATTTTAATTTTTAGATCTGAAAATGATTAAATACTGATTGAAACTAGTCATCACAAAAATTAATGTACAGCTGAGACAGAAATAAATGATAAATGTTTAACATAAATATTTTTATCCAGTATGCTAGTGCCCTTATTAAGCAAACAAGACAGAAGTTTCAAACCATCATTTGTAAATAAAGGAAAGGCAACAGGCAACTGCTTGATTAGAGCAGGCTGACGCGTTGTGATACACACACGTAACAGACAACTGTGTTCACTGGTTTTTTAGCTCTTGGTCTTTTTCTAGTAGAAAGAACACACACTCACAAACAGAGACACCTAAACACACACTACTGCAGTCATGACAATACTTATTATTGATTACTGTTGCCTGACTGACAGATGAAGGGAAGGTGTATGAAGGATACATGAGGCAAGGGGGGGGGGGGGGGGGGCAGTGTATTGTGAGGCAGGAATGGGAAAGGCAGATGACTCAGCAGTTGTACAAAAGGATGGAAGGAGTTCTGAGGGGGTAGAGAATATAAGAGATATAAAAGAAAAGGGAGAGAGGAAAGGGAGAGGGGAAAAGAAAGGAAGGTGGAGACAGAGAGGCAGACAGGGAGGGAAGAAAGACGAAGCGGTGTGTATGAAAATAGATAAGAAATGGGAAGAGATAAGATGATGCAGTGGGAAACAGCTTAGCAGAGAAATTATGTTACAATAGTAATTAATTGTTCAACACAACCTGCTTGTTGGTAGCATTTTATTTTACTGAACTGGTTTCGGACATTGCCCACTGTCAATGGTATCTTCATGTTCTCTAGCATGTACCAGTGACAATATTTTGTAATATTCATGTAGTGATATGATTCCATAAATTATATATACAAATACATATAACCAGTATAAGAATTTTTTTAGTTGAGTAACATAAAATACTACCAACAAGCAACTTCTGTCGAACAGTTAATTACTGCTATGATATATTTACAATTTCTACAGGCTGCAGAGCACCAAACATAAAAGACAAGCTTAGCAGAGTTTTATGCCAGGAGATTGTGAGAACGCACTATATGCTGCAGAGAGAATTCCCACATGCATAGTTCAGAGAAACTTTTTCTGGAAGGGAATAAGCAAATGGCATGCTTAGTGAGGCAGCTTTGAAGTCATCTGTGTTTTGGTATGTGGCCACAGTTTGGCAGTGGCTGTTCATGCAAGTAGACAGTTGGTTACCTATTATGCCCACATAGAATGCTGCACAATAATAACAGTATACAGAACTGTTAACGCTTCCGTGGCCACTTGTTGACAAACTGCCTGTTGTCTTCTGTCTCAGGTTCTTCGGCTGATGCTTGTCTGAAGATTTTTCTGACATTTTGTTAGCACAAGTCACTGGCATTGTCAACTCTTCACCCTCCATTGATGGTGGTGGACTGTAACCAGCCTCATGGCTGCAGATTATATGTACCTGGTGCAACACTTCCCAAGGACTTTTCCGTGGTCATTTCCAGTGTAGTTCTCCTCTTTCTACCTGCAATAATTGTTCTCTACAGCACAGAAATCCAGGATCTGTTTACCTTAAGGCTTTCTTCTCTCTTGTTGAAGCTATTCTCATGTTTGTGTACTTCTATAGCTTCTCCGAACAAGTGGGTGTGTTAGATCTTCTCTACAGACAGAACGTCTGTGTCGGCGAATTATACTATGTGGTTGGCCTCACACAGCCTGTGCTCTGCCACGGCCTATTTTTCCTCCTGCCCCAACCTGCAATGTTGCTTATGTTCTGTGATCCTGGTGTTGATAGATCATCTACTCATTCCAACATAACTTTTCTGGATGTGCATGGTATGTGGTGTATTTCCAACATTTGCAAGTGGGTCCCTTTTCTCCTTTGCAATCTGAGACACCCTTTGATCTTCTTTGTCAGTTTGTAAATAATCTTTACTCTGTCTTTGTGCAATATATGGCTGATTCTGTCCATCACTCTGGGAATGTATGGCAGAAAGGCTGTACCCTACTTTTGTTTTTCTGATGTTGCACTTCACTGACTGATTCTGTTATAATTCTAATATAAATGGTGGAATAGCCATTGCTCTTCAGAACACTTTCCA
This sequence comes from Schistocerca nitens, assembly GCF_023898315.1. NCBI lineage: Eukaryota > Metazoa > Arthropoda > Insecta > Orthoptera > Acrididae > Schistocerca > Schistocerca nitens. The sequence goes on along the minus strand of NC_064614.1, from coordinate 622,633,216 downwards.
GGCATTGTATTTCACAATTGTGGTGCTGTGACTCACTTATTCATCTTGCTCATGTTACAACCACATTAATCGTGCCTCTTTTCTGGATCAGACGGTGATTTAACATCTGTGCAGGTATCGGACCATGTGTGTCAGTTCTCGATAGACATTGTGTCCCAGGTTTTCACCATCCGTTTTGACCATTACATCTAGAAATGGTAGTTTTTTTACCTTTTCTACTTCAATTGTCAATTTTATGTTGGCATGGAGGCTGTTCAAGTGTCTTAGCAAGTCACCGAGCTGTTCCTCACCGTGGCCCCACACAGCACAGATATCATCGACATATCTGTACCACACTTTAGGTTTACAAGGTGCCAAGTCCAGTGCCTGTGCTTCAAAATGTTCCATGAAGAAGTTGGCCACTACTGGGCTAAGAGAATGCCTTCCAGCTGTTCGTAGAAGTTGCCAGCTGTTCATAGAAGTTGCCATTCGAAGTGAAATAGCTTGTGGTGAGACTTGTGAAAAAGAGCTTGGTGATGTCTTCTGGAAATTGTACCCAATGTGCTCTAGAGAGTCACTGAGTGGCATTTTAGTAGACAAAGAAACAACATCAAAGCTGAGCAGGATGTCGTTTGGTGCAAGTTTTAGTTTTTTCAGCTTCTCATTGAAATGTTCTGAGTCCTTTATGTGCATGTCAGTCTTCCCCACACGCGGCTGGACCAAGTGTTTCGGTAGTTTATATGTCGGCGAGCCAGGAGTGCTAACAATCTCTGGAGCACATCAGTCCATTTCGCCAGAGAGTCACTGAGTGGCACTTTGCTAAACAAAGAAACAACATCGAAGCTGACCAGGATGTCATTTGGTGCAATTTTTACTTTCTTCAGCTTCTCAGTGAAATGTACTGAATCCTTTAAGTATGTGTCAGTCCTTCCCATGTGCAGCTGGAGCAGAGAGACCAAGAGTTTTGCCAGTTTATACATCAGTGAGCCAGGAGTGCTGACAATCTATGGAGCACATCAGTTCCGTTTTACTGCAAGATATCACCAAGCTCTCTCATGCATGTCTCACCATGAGCTATTTCCCATGGAAGGGTAGCTTCTATGAACACCTGGACAGTGTCGCCATGGGTAGTCTCTTAGTCCAGTGGTAGCCAACTTCTTCATGGAACATTCTGAAGCACAGGCATTGGACTTGACACCTTGTTAACCTAATGTGTGGTACAGATATACCGATGGTATCTGTGTTGTGTGGAGCAATGGTGAGGAGCAGCTCGGTGACTTGCTAAGACACTTGAACAGCCTCCATGTCAACATAAAATTGACCTTGGAAGTAGAAAAGGTCAAACACCTAACATTTCTAGATGTGATGGTCACAAGGGATGGTGAAAACCTGGGATACAGTGTGTATCAAAAACTGACACACATGGACCAATAGCTGCACAAACTGTCAAATCACCACCCCAGCCAGAAAAGAGGCATGATTAATATGATCTTAACATGAGCAAGATGAATATGTGAGCTGCAGCACCTCAGGCGTGAAATACAACACTTGGGAAGTGTACTGAGGAGTAACAGGTATTCCACCAGTTATATTAGAGGTACAACACAGTCAAACACTCGGCAAAGTGACACACCAGAAAAAGAAATATTGGGTATGGCATTTCTGCCATAAATTCCCAGAATGATGGACAGAATGAGCCATATATTGCACATAGACTATTTACAAACTGACAACAAGGATCAACAAGTGTATCAGATTGCAAAGGAAAAAAGAGAACCACTTGCAATGTCGGGAATATACCACATACCACGCACATGCAGGAAAGTTATGTTGGAATGACTGGACGATCAGTCAACACCAGGATCACAGAACATAAGCAACATTGCAGGTTGGGGCAGGTGGAGAAATCAGCCATGGCAGAGCACACGCTGTGTGAGGCCGACCACATAGTAAAATTCACCCACATGGACATTCTGCCTGTAGAGAAGAGTTATCACACCCACTTGTTCAACAAGAAAGAAGAAAGCCTCAAGGTAAGTGGATCCTCGATTCCCATGCTGCAGCGAACAACAGCAAGAGGAGAACTGCACTGGAAATGATCACAGAGAAGCCCTCTGACATTGGCGCGCCAGGTACATATAATCTGCAGTTGTGAGCTTGGCTCCAGTCCACCACCAGCATTGGCCGAAGAATCTGAGACAGAACCCAGTTGATATATAACATGGCTGCTTTCACACATGATGTCAGAGGAAGACATGGCTTGGTAGGTCTATTTATGGATGAGTTGGATAAGATATTGTCTGTATAAAGGCTCTGGTAGTATTACTGGTATATTTTGACAATTCCTGTTCTCCACTGCAGATGAAATGGACACAGGTGATGGTGCTATAAGAAAGATTTTTGGACCAGGAATGGATGACAGCTTCAAAGTGGAGGTATTGTTGATGGTTGGTGCTCTTGATATTAACAGGTATATTTACAGGCTATTCAGACGGCTCCATAAATATGTTTGCTCATATCAAGAGCACCAATCACCAACAGTACCTTCAGTTTGACAGTTGTCACTTGTTCCATGTCAAAAAGCCTTTGCCTTACAGCTTCACCAAGCACAGATGCCGCATCTGTAGTCGAAAGCAGGAATTGACGAAATATAACAATAACCATACCAGGCCCTTAATGACAGACAATAACCCATCCTGCTCACCCATAAACAAATACCCCGTATCGTCTCCTTCTCTGAGACTAGTAAACCTGCTAATCAACCACCACCAAACAACACTCTTCTAATCACCCAGTATCACCCTGGCCTTGCAAATGTCAAACACATCTTTCACCTGAGCTTTGTCTAACTCTCAGTGTGCCATGAGATGAGGGATATCGTACCCAAAATCCCACTCACATCACTCAAAGCAGAGTTCCACTGCCCATCCATCCTACAGACCAACCTTGATCATCCCTGTTCTATCCTGCACCCAAACCAGCACATTACAGGTTATTCCCTTGTAGACAACCCAGGTGCAAGAGATGTGCCATATCATGGACTGCAGTCCAGTCACAAGTTTGTCCTATCCTATACAAGGTAAAGTCAGGTGTGAAAGAAGCCATGTTATACACCAGCTATGCTGGAATTACTGTGTAGCATTCTATGAGGACGTGACACGTAACCAACTGTCCACTAGCATGAACTGCCACTACAAAACTATGATCAGTTACAAACTTGACCATCCAGTGGCCGAACATACTGTACGTCATAACACAAATGACTTTAAGAGCTGCATGTGACATTTGGATACTCTCTTCCAGCACAAGTTTCTCTGAACTACACAGATGGGGATTCTCACTCCATATCCTGGATTCTCACAATTCCCCTGGCCTAAGCTTCCACTAATCCGTTTCCCACTGATCTCACTTTACCTTTTTTCTTATCTCTTCTGTCATTGTCTGTGCTATTCCTTCCCCATCCGTTGTACAATTTATGATGCATGATAAAATGGACCAATAAAAAAATCAATCAATCAATCAATCATATCATGTACTACCTTCTCCCACCAGTTTTCCATCCTGCCTCTCCCCAATGCAGGTATTTTCTATACATCTCTCTTCTCCCCTTCCCCCTTTCCATGACTCCCCCTCCCATTCTCCCTCTCCATCTCCATCTTCCTCTCTTGTGCCCCCCCCCCTCCCCCCTCTTTCTATATATCTTATATGTTCTATCCCCACAGCATTCCTTTCGTTTTGTTGTGCAGCAGCTTAGTTATCTGTTTTTCCTCCTCCTGTCTCACACTACTCCATTACCTCCTTCTTGCCTTGTGTGTCCTTCCCTACCTCATCCCCACATCCATCAACCCTAGCAACTGCTCTTAATAATTGATAATCGATAATCAGTGTCACTATGGCCACGATAGTGTGCATTTGGGGGTCAGTGTGGTTTATTGTGTAAACGTGTGTACTTGCTACTTAAAAAAGGGCCACAGTTCGGAACATAGTTTTCTGTTGTGAATGTCTACACAATGCACAAAAGTCTGATATTGGTGACTGATTGCCTTCCCCTTATTTTACATATTGTTCCCTCCAGGAATTTCCATTATTTTATCATAGTTTATAACCCAGCAAAATGTTCGATAATATGTTTAATTTATCGTTTATATGGTGCTCACTATGTAATATGTGCGTTAAAAATAAAATGTGTGGTTTCATACATTTTACAGTTGTATTTATTAATACATGTATGAAAACTATCTTTACCATTCTGACTTAGCCCTGCATAGGCTAATATAAGATTAAATATCTGGATTGCTACTGTCTCTTCAGATTCAGGCATCTTGCTCAGGCTCTGAGGTATGGGCTGACGACTAAATGCCCAATACGCATAAGGAAAACCTTTGTAGGTTTCTCCATGTTCTGCAGTTGAACCATGTTCCTGTCGTAATTTTTCAAGACGATGTTTACTTAACCTGTTGAGACAAATGGAATTCAAATTAACAAAATCAAGCTAAAATCAATTACTCAATATATGCCACAATGGGAAATGTTTTCATAATAACATATTAATACTCATTACTTAGCTGCACTAATCAACCAAGAACTCTAGTAAAGGTAAAATATTTGTGTGAAATATTATATACACACATGGCTTGCCATTAAATATAGACAATACCATAATTACACCGGCTATCTGTTTCACTAGTATTTGTATTACACCCATAGTTTTCCTTCACCATAAGTGCACTGTTCTGTGTAAATTTAAAATCATGGTTTATAAAAGAAATGTTCCAACACATCTTGGTGTTTGTCATATTCTATTTATTTACTTTTTTAACATCACTTCACAAGAATATATTGATGGATAAAAGGCTAATAACCCCCTCCCCACCCCATCCTCTCCCCAAACGTGTTTCCAGAAGCTGTTTACATATTACCGCTTTCTCACAACCATTCCCATAAATAGGTGTGTCTTAACCCCTCTGCCCCAACAGTTTTATTTCTAGATAATAAGCCATTTGTGTTCTATGTTTGATTGAAATTCCTTCATGAATCCGGAGTTATGCTTCCACTTTGCTCCCTTCCCTCCCCACCCTCTGTCATCCCCCTACCCTACCCTCCAATTATTACTATATCCCTAGGACTGCCAGGGCATCCTAGTCCCACTGTATCCCCCCCCCCCCCCCCCCCTTCCCCCAAAGAAAAATACACTTGACATTAAATTATGAGCTTTCTGGTGTTGAGGTATGTGCCATAACACCACCCAGTACCTAGGTCTGCCAGTATATGTCAGGTGAGTCATTCTTTTCCAGACTTTTGAAAATGACTGCAATGTATTCGAGTTACGGACAGATCCGTTACGCACGCTGTACGTGTTTGCACTCCAGTCAGACAGCAGCCTGTATAGATTTTATGCTTATGAGCGTGTAATGAGCTTTTACCTGACAAAGGAACCTTATGGATTGACCATAAGCAATTTTCTTTATGTATATCTATTGGTAATCAGTTTCCTAAAGCAGTGCCACACCATTTTAAAGAAGAAAAAATTGAAAAAGTTACCTCTAAAAAGGAGATGATTTTTAGCTCTGTTAAGTACAAAACAGTTCACTCAAGTCAAACTCATGCTTGTAGCTGAACGAGTAGCACTGCAGTCTGGTAATCAAAGAGTCTCACGTTCAGATCTCCTACATGGAAATTTTTTTTTTTTTAACTTTTATTGAAAAACTCAATATTTTCTCTCAAGTAGAAATTATAATAAACAAATACTGAACTATAATTTTCTATTGAAAATAACATCATATTATTTTCAATTACGTGTTAGATGAAACAAATTAAAATTTGAGAGAGACATGTGAAATGAGTTATGTATATAAAAAATAATCCAGAATAAATTTTCACTCAGCAGTGGGGTGAGCACTGAAATGAAATTTCCTTGCAGATTAATCTGCAAGGAAGTTCCATCGATAATACTGGTTCATATTGTAAGCTCGTTCCACTGCTGAATTGAGAAAGAACAAATTAGTGTCATTAGCAGTAAATAGATGAGATATTGAATATCCAGGAAAAAAATGCATTTGCAGTTGACCAGCTAATCTTCCTGTAGATTCAATCCCGCCTTTAGAATTTTTGTGTACTACAGTTCACTAGATGACTAAAGTTGTGAAGTTGAGATAGTTGCTGTAGCACAGTTTACTGTAAATAAGCATCCATTTGAAGATATTTTGCTGAATAAATCAGATTGATAATACTTTAGACTACCAAGTTTGTAGTCTCATGACATAGCACACATGTAAGTTTACTGTCTAAAATAAGACATTAATATTTATTGTGGGATTTTATCTTATCTGGCATAATGTGTGTTTCATGTTAAATTTCTTGCACTTGACATAGAAAACAAATCTTAAAGCACCTAAATTTGTAGTCTACGTTCTTGTTAGTTCAGTGATTTGACACCTGAACATGCTTCAAAGCAGAAATATGTAGCTGCATAAATATATTTTACATTCACTGTATTGATCTCCATACACTTTTAGACTAAACAGTATTACACACGCTTATAATTGGTCCAGTATGCATACAATTCAAAACATGTTTACTAGTGTATTTTCCACAATTCCCTCATGTTTTTGCCTCAGTGTCAGAGGTGTAACAGTGAAGTTTGTTATCAGCTAGTGTTCATTTGTATGTGCCACTGCAGTTAAGCAGAAACATGGCTGCCATACAGTAGGGGTTTTGGCCACTACCTCTCTAAAGACGACTCACTCAATATGACACCTAGTGGCAGCACTACGTGTAACTGTGGCATGATGCCATGAGCCACAACCCCAGAAAGCTCAGGATTTAACACTGAGTAAAATAATCTTTGGCTAAAATTGCTCCAACTATTTACAGTTATGCTTTATATGTCATGCCTTAGTATCACCACTATCAATTCTAGGAGGTTAAATGTCACTAGGGCAATCACCAAACAGCCTAGCAACCACAAACTACGAATCTGACAATCATATAACTTGCTTTTGGTATTGTTTACTTGTCACACCTCCACTGTACCTCTAAGCTCACCAGGCAGGCTTTACCCTGTAAGTATATTTTTCATATACCATATACCATACGTACGCACCACATGTCATTAAAATCACTCCTTGTGTTTCAGATGCTTACATTTCACCACTTTTGCATTCCTATACCCAAAAACAGCATCTCATCCCAAAAGTATTTATTACTTAATTGGATGGATAAAAAATCTACTCACCAAGGGGTGGATGAACACAACATAAAAGACTGTTGTGATTAGCAGGCTTTGAGAGCTAGTGGCTCCTTCTTCAGGCAGAAGAGTTGAAGGGGAACGAAGAATGGTGAAGGAAAAGAACTGAAGAGGTCTAGGAAAAGGGGTAGATTTCGGGGAAAGTCACGTAGAACCATGGGTCAGGGGAGACTTACTGCACGGGATGAGAAGGAAAGACTGGTTCGCTTGACGAGTAGATTTTTTTATCTATCCAATTAAATAATTTTGTCAAAAGTATTTATTCCTAGATAAAAAGCAAAATGTGTACAAACAATATTATGAAAAGGATAAATTGCTACACCATAGAGCTGATGAATTGAGTTGCAGACAGGCATAAAAAAAAAGACTTTCACATTTCGATTTCAGAGAAATCCTTTTTCAGAAAAGAACACACACACATTCACACAAGCAAGCACATCTCAAGCACACATGACCACTAGCTCTGCTCGCTATGGCCGGAACACAAATGCCATGTTGAACGAAAGCAGCACTCTGGAGTGGGACAAGGAAGGGAGAAGGATAGCAGGGTATGGGTGGGTGAAGAGAAGAGTGCTGTCTAGTGGAGTGTGCAGGGCCTAGAAGGCTGCCAGGCACAGTGTCAGGAGGCTGTGGGAGAGTGAGAGGGGGGGGGGGGGGGGGGAATCGAGTGGAAAGGAGAGAAGCAGAGAATGGGAAAAAGGACTGGTGGGTGTGTTGGCAGAGAGAAGTGCACAATGAGGGTGAGGGGACAGGAATTAGTAGGAGGTGATACGGAAGAAGAGGCAGAAACTGTTGGATGGAGGATGTGGGAATAGTAGGCTATCATAGTCTGACGTCAAGATAATTTTGGGTGCGGACAAAGTATTGTAAGAACAACTTCCATCTGCACAGTTCAGAAAAGCTGGTGGTGGAGGGGAAGATCCAGATGGCCCAGGCTGTGAAGCAGCAATTAATATTATGGTCAGCTGCAAGTTGTGCCAAGGGAGGTCTACAATACTCTTGGCCACACTCTGGTGATGTCTGCTCAGCCTGGTCTAAGCTGGATTGTAGTCATGCCAACATAAAAGTTGTGCTATGATTGCAACAGAGCCTGGTATATGACATGGCTGCTATCACAGGTGGCCTTGCCTCTGATGGAGTAGGATAAGCCTGTGACAGGACTGGAATAGGAAGTGCTGAGTAGGTGGATTGGGCAGATCTCACACCTTGGTCTTCCACAGGGATATGATCCCTGTGGGAAGGGGTTGAGGTCAGAAGTGGCATAAGGATGGACTAGGATGTAGTGGAGGTCAGGTGGGTGACAGAACACCACTTTAGGAGCATTGGGAAGGATCTTGGGTAGGATGTCCCTCATTCCAGGACACGATGATAGACAATCAAAGCCATGACAAAGAATGTGGTTCAGTTGTTCCAGCCACAGTAGTATTGGGTGACAAAGGGGGTGCTCCTTCTTAGCTGGTGGTTGGGGGTGGTGGTTATATGGCATGGAAAATCTGTTTGTGGACTAGATCTTGAGGATAGTGCCTGCCTGTGAAGGACTTTGTGTTAGACTGTCAGCATACTGGGCAAGGGAATTCTTGTCACTGCAGATATGCTGTCCCTGTGTGATCACGCTATATGGGAAGGTTGTTTTGGTGGGGAAGGGATGGCAGCTGTCAAAATGGATGTACTACTGGTGGTTGGTGAGTTTAATGTGCACAGAAGTGTGGATGGGATTCTCAAAGAGAAAGTGGTCAACGTCCAGAAAGATGGCACACTGGGTTGAGAAGGACCAGCTGAAGTGGATTGGAGAAAAGGTGTTGAGGTTGTGAACGAATACATTATTGTATTTTTTATAATTTTAGCATAAGACCTTCTTTTGTTAAATTCAAGACATCCCCACCACTCCCATTCCCTGCTTCCTTTGCCTCTTCTACTCACTGTCCCTCCATGTTCCCCATTCCCCTTCCCCTCTACCCTATCTCCACTAGATAAAAATTTAAAACACTGATTGAAATTGCAAAAAAACAGTCCCTTGATATGAGGTTCTTACACAGACAAGACAAACTGCTGACACAACTGCTTAGGTAAATTCTAAACAGTCATGTGCAATTTTTTTCTGCTTCTTGTAAAATATTAGATGGTACATATTTAGTTTTACTTTGTTTCAGATCTGAAGATGATCGTGGGAGATGAAAACATGTCATGTAATTAAAAATGTCCTACTGAGACTCAAGAACAAATGAGAGATATTTTAGATGATAGAATTATTTCACAGTGTAAGAATTATTTCACAGTGTAAATAATATTTCGCAGATCTATGCATTAATTGAGAGAAATGGAAAATAATTTTTGACTAACAGGATAAAGCATTTTGAGAGCCCAACAATAGAGTGAAACATCCTTTCAGAACCCTGAAAAAGAGAAATTTTTCATTGGAAAATGCATACAAACAAACCTTCTAAGTGTGTTCCGAAGGAAACTACCTCCAGTATCTTGGGGCTTCCTTAATATCTCACTGTCTATGAGGTTTCGCCGGCAGTTGACTAAATTCTGATAGAGTCTAATACGATCTTCATTAGTTATTGGTTTCACCTGCAACACAAAGATTATCGATGTTTTACTGTACTATAATGTAATATTAATGAAAAATTAACAGTACCAAATACAACAATGAAGATACACATTGGATTGTTTTATAATTAAGATAAAATTCTGAAATTAAAAAAATTACATCTAATTTTAAAAACAGTTTACACATAATGAGCTTTTAAATTTAATGGTTAAACTTTTAGCATGCAGCACTCACAATTCCTATTTTAAAGGTGTAGAAAATTTCAAGTATAATAAATGCAAAGGATTTCAAAATAATGATAAATATAATTGGTCAGAGCAGTATTCTGAGCTAAAGGAAGTGAAAGTTCTAGCTTCAAGAGGTCACAAAGACAAGGAATAAGGGGGAACAGAGCACAAACATAACAATAGTTTACAGGAGGCAACGGCACACAAAAATGAAATGTTTCTAATCCCCCCCCCCCCCTTGCGCGCGCGCACACACACACACACACACACACACACACACACACTGATCTCATAGCTACCTGAAATCTCTACATGTAGCACTATACTTTGATTTTGTAGTTACCTTTTTTAGATCTACAGTACAGTGAAAGCAGTGTTTGTGAATGAAGAATAAGGTTTCTTTTTTAATTTAATTTAAGCATAAGTAATGACATTTATTTGTGATGAATTGCATTTCGTATATAATATTTTTATTTTATTATTAAAGCATGTTATATGAGTAAACATGCATGTATTAGGTTCTCCACGTTCAAAGACTGCTGTTGTTCTGCAATTGTATATTCAGCTAATGCAAGGCCACTCCATTTGCTGATAGATACTTTATTCATGTTCGTCCACCCCCGGTAGCTGAGTGATCAGCGCGACAGACTGTCAATCCAAAGGGCCCGGGTTCGATTCCCGGCTGGGTCGGAGATTTTCTCCGCTCAGGGACTGGGTGTTGTGTTGTCCTAATCATCATCGTTTCATCCCCATCGACGCGCAAGTCGCCGCAGTGGCGTCAAATCGAAAGACTTGCACCAGGCGAACGGTCTACCTGGCGGGAGGCCCTCGTCACACGACATTTCATTTCATTTCATTTATTCATGTTCAAGACCAGTTTTGACCTTCACATCCAGGCCATTATTAAGTGAATCTGAAAACTGTGCTGTTATGATGCAACATCAGATAATCAAATGATCATTTGACATTGCCCTAGAATGGCACAATTTTCAGATTCACTTGGATGTGGCCCAGATGTGAAGGCCAAAACTGGCCTTGGGCTTAACTGAAGTATCTATCAACAACTGGATTGGCCTCTCATTAATTAAATATATATAAGTGATTTCAATTCTCTATGAGGAGAAAGATGCCAATAACTAATCGGGCAGTTACATTCTAACAATTCACGAATGGAATTTCAAAACAAGTAAGGGTAGTGTGCAGAAACACCTACCGACACTGGGACTGGTTGAGCTGGCAATGGTTAGATCAGTAGTGAGAAAAAAAGAATAGGAAAAAGAAAGACTGAAAAAAATAAGAGAAACAAATATTTTGTGACAAGTTAAAACTATGTACCATAACATGAATCAAACTTGTGTTCCAGTTTTCACGGGCTGTAAGCTGCTAAGAGCAGTATCTGAATATCCCTTGCAGCTTCAACATTTCACTACTTTCCCTCCATATCTTACAAGCTCCACAGATATTCTCTCATGATGCTGTGACTCTGGCACACTGAGGAGAATATATCCCAAGAGCTCTTCCCCCGATCTACTTCTATGTACATACTCAGCAGGCCACCATATGATGCATGTGGGTACCTTGTACCACTACTAGTTATCGTCTTCTCAGTTCCTTCATATGATCCTTAATTTCTCTTATCTTATCTTCATGGTCCTTACACAAAATGTATGCTTCAGGCAGTAGAATAGTTCATACATCAACTTCAAAAGCTGGTTCTCTAAATTACACAAAACCTGTGCTGCCAGCAATAGAATGCCTCAGCAGTCAGCTTCAAATATTGTTCTCTATATTGTCTCAATACTGTTTCACAAAATGGACTTTATCTTCCCTCAAGGGATTCCCTTTTGAGTTCCCAAAGCATCTCTGTAATACTCGCATGCAGGTTGAATCTACTGGTAGCAAATCTAGCAACATTCCTCTGAATTGGTTCCGTGTCTTCCTTTTATCTGACCTGGTGGGAACCCAAACACTTGAACAGCATTCAAGAATAGGTCACCCTAGTGTTTCATACATTGTACCCTTTATAGATTAGCTACACTTTCCTAAAATTCTCCAAACAAATCAAATTCAACCATTCACTTTCCCTACTACTGTCACGTGCTTACTAGCTTCTGTGAATTACATAAATGGGAATTTAATAATATTATGAGAAGGAAAGTTGCCACTCATCACACAGCAGAGATGCTGAGTCGCAGATAGGTGCAACAAAAAGATTTTCACACTTAAAGCTTTTGGCCAATGGCCTTTACCAGCAATAGACACACATACGCACACACACACTCACACAAATGCAACTCACACACACAACTGCAGTCTCAGGCAACTGCAAACACACTGCAAGCAGCAGCACTGGTGCATGATGGGAGTGGCGACTGGGTGGGGGAAAGGAGGAGGCTGGGGCAGGGAAGGGGAGAGATAGTATGGTGGGGATGGCGGACAGTGAAGTGCTTCAGGTTGGGTGGCAGGCAGGGAAGAGATGGGGAGGCGGTGGGGTGTGGGGAAGTAGCAGAAAAGGTGAGAAATAGAGAGACATAAATTAAAATTAAAACAATTTTTATAGCGGAAAAGGAGAGAAATAGAGAGAAATAAATAAATTAATAAATAAAAGTTATTTTTGTTTTTATTTATTTCTCTCCTTTTCCGCTACTTCCCCCCCCCCCCCCTCCCCATTTCTCCCCTGCCCGCCGTCCAACCTGGAGCACTTCACTGTCCACCATCCCCACCATACTATCCATCCCCCTCCTTGCCCCAGCCTCCTTTCCCCCATCCAGTCACCACTCCCATCGTGCTGCTGCTGCTGCTGGTGCTGCTGCTCGCAGTGTGGTTGCATTTGCTTGAGACTGCAGTCGTGTGTGTGTGCATATGTGTGTCTATTGTTGACAAATGCCATTGGCTGAAAGCTTTAAGTGTGAAAATCTTTTTGTTGTGCCTATTTGCGACTCAGCATCTCCGCTATATGGCGAGTGGCAACTTTCCTTCTCATAATATTGTTAGATTCCATACTGCATTTTCCATTGTTTGAAAAACGGGAATTTTTCTTACAATGCATCCTTAGGTTCCACAATCCTCCAAGCCTCATCCTGCACTAACCCTGTTCCACATCCACCTTTACTCCTATTCCCAAACCAATCACTCCATTTATTTTGCATTCAAGCCTTCCCCCCTGTTGTCTCTCTTCTTCCTCTGTACTCTGTCCTATCTCCTCCTCCTAATCAACTCCTCCAAGTCATTGAGTGCTATAAGCAACTCCTGATGCATGTGCCAGGGCAAGCTCATTGGTAAACAACAATCCTGCCACCTTTCCCTCTCACAACCCTCCCCTCCAAACCTTCCTTCCTTCCCCTACTACTTCCTCCCCTCCCTTCAACCAACACAAACTCGCACTCCCAGCAAGCTGCGGTGTCTGTATAATGTAGTAGGCTAGAACTATGTAGCCATGCTAGAGTGTGTAGTTTGTGTGTGTGTGTGTGTGTGTGTGTGTGTGTGTGTGTGTGTGTGCGTGCGTGCGTGCGTGCTTGTGTGTGTTTGCGAATTTATCACTAGGTAGCTCTGAAGGAGATCATATGAAAGCTTAGCAATGTTTCTGGTCTTTGTCACGTGCCAATTAATCACTCAATGCCTCAATTATGTAGTGAGTTGGTTACCTTTGTTCCCATCATTAACACTTAGCATGTGGCTAATGTAATATTGCAATAACTGCAGTAATTGCCAGTTACAATGATTTTCTGAGGTGTCAAATATATATTTATTACTCCTGAAAATGTCTGAGAGGTCTGCAGACTTCACAGTTTGCACTGTGACTGCAACAATGTAAAAACTTGCCATTTTTGTAAACTTTAATACTGTCTTTTGCTTCATAGGTATTAGCAGACATCTGAGTTCTCTCTGTTTCATGCATTCTGTGAGTTTTTGCATTCAAAATATGCAGTGAAAAATATTCAGTGAAGAGGAGACATAGTTGGGGCAAATGATTTACAAAAAGCCATGACAAATCTACAGATGAAGAAAATGAAGTATCTGATGACAGTTCAGATTACATGTCATCTGAAAATAGTACAACTTCTAGATTTTCTTGAAGTTGGGTTGCTGCATATGTTCATCTTATTTTCTTGCAGATTGTGTTGGTATGCACGATTCTCCTGTACGTACATCAGAAAATAAATCCGAGCACATAATTGCAGCAAATGTAATGTTGGATTCTGTATTTCAAGGTGTACTGCACCGTACTCAACTACGAATGTTAAATTTTGCTTTGACCCTGTGTTTTGTGTGTTTCTCTGTGATGTAAACAAAACGTAAAAGATACCTAAATATGGAGATCATGCATTTGTTTGCATAACAGACTTCATTTTCAATTTTTTCTGCAATAAATACTATTAAATTGAAGTTTCATCTGTATGTTCAGATTTAACTCTAGCAATACCAAAACATGTGTATTTAATGAAGGAAGTCCAATAAATGTAAAAAGTTTTGAAATTACAGCTACATATTTGAACACATGAACTGTAACTTCCAAAAAACATAAATTTCAGCCAGTCCACAGGAAACGGAAGCTACCTACAAGTTCAGCACTGTAAGTGTTAATTATTGATATAGCAGAGAGTTGACTGAATCACAACCACTTGCATTTTACTGAGATGATTTATTCTGCACTTTGCATCAGTCTAGGAGGCACTTTTAGATAGCACATCTAACAGTACTCTGAAGTAATGTGCACAGACTTGAAAGCTGCATGCATTACCAGTGTGTTTTCATCCACGAGATTGTGCCTCGAAAGAGCAATACTGTGAACTTCTGATAGAGCCTGCCTTGGGCAGATGCCTATTTAAACCCTGCTGCATTATGCTTTCATTCAGTTATCATGTTATTACTGTGTGCATACATTTGCCTTACCTTATTGTGTTCAGTGTATGTTATGATGACTGGCGTACTTGCCACAGTTAAATAAAGTTGTACTAACAATCTTGGTTGTGTTATGTGTCCAAGTTACAACACAAGTGGCAATGAAGAGGAGATTGTTCTCCACATGGTTTCAGTCTCTGGTTGGTTCTCCATTGCGTCTACGATGTCTGACAGTGCTACTGATGAGTTTTTAAGTCTGCTAGTTGATCAGCTAGAGGTTCTTATGGCAGCATTGCAACATTTCAATCAACAGCAGGAGGCATTAGCTACAGTGCAAAACAATCAAACCCAAATATTGCTAATATCTGCCTCTGTTTTGGTCAGTTTGGATCCATCTCAATCTACACCACCTGCCACGTTACCCCTTGCATCTCCTGTTTTGCCTGTCACTACCCTGGTCTAAATCTAAATCTAAATCTACATCTACATAGACACTCCTTCAGCCACCATCAAGTGTGTGGTGGAGGGTACTCTGTACCACTACTTGTCATTTCTTCTCTTGTTCCACTCGCAAATAGAGCGAGAGAAATAAGACTACCTGTATGCCTCCATATGAACTGTAATTTCTTGATCTTATCTTTGTGGTCCTTATGCATGATGTATGTTGGCAGGAGCAGAACCATTCAGCAGTTAGCTTCAAATGCCGGTTCTCTAAATTTTTTTAATAGTGTTTCCCAAAAAGAATGCTGCCTTCCCTCCAGGGATTCTCATTTGAGTTCCTGTAGCATCCCTGTAACACTTACATTTTGTTCAAACCTACCAATAACAAATCTAAGCAGCCCTCTGCTGAATTCCTTCGATATCTTCCTTCAATCTGACCTGGTATGGATCCTAGACACTCAAGCAGTACTCAAGAATAAGTCAACCAGCGTCCTATTATGCAGTCTTCTTTACAGGGGAACCAATCTATTCAAAAATTCTCCCAATAAACTGAAGTCGACCATCTGCCTTCCCTACCACAGTTTTCACATGCTTGTTCGACCTCACATCACTTTGGAACAATATGCCCAGATACTTAAATGACATGACTGTATCAAGCTGGACATTAGTAATACTGTATCTGAACATTACAGGTTTGATCTTCATACTCATCCGCATTAACTTACATCTTTCAATATTTAGGGATAGCTGCCATTCATCACACCAACTAGAAATTTTGTCTAAGTCATCTTGTATCTTCCTAAAGTTACTCAAGTTCAACATCTGTCCGTACACCACGGTATCATCAGCAAACAACTGCAGACTGCTGGCCACTCTGTCTGCCAAATCATTTATGTGTAGAGAACAACAGCTGTCCTATCACACTTCCCTGGGGCACTCCTGACAATACCCTTGTCTCTGATGAACACTCGCCATCAAGGACAACATACTGGGTTCTATTATTAAGAAGTCTCTGAGCCACTCACATATCTGTGAACGTATTCCATATGCACCTACCTTTATTAATAGCATGCAATGAGGCACCATGTCAAATGCTTTCTGGAAATCTAGAAATATGGAATCTGTCTGTTGCTCTTCATCCATAGTTCTCAGTATATCATGCGAGAAAAGGACAAGCTGAGTTTCACACGAGTGATTCTTTCTAAAACCATTCTGATTCATGGACATAAGCTGCTTATCCCTCGCCATTCTCGACTTATGATGAGTCTGTCAAAGACTGGGCAGTCTATGAAAATCGGTTGCTGCAACATTTTCGTGCGTTTGGGCTTAGTGTTGTTACCTTATGCCGTGCTTTCTTTTTGTCTCGGTTATCCCCTCACATGTATCAAATACTTTGCCAACTGGCCCCCCTGCAGGATCTGTCTTCACTCTCTTTTGATAACATGTGCATCCATCTTTCAAAATACTACAGCAAACAGACACATATCACTGACACTCGAGTTGAGTTCTATCAGCGTTGCAAGAAACTGGAACATTCCTACAAGACTTGGGCAGATGAGCTTCAGGGTTTAAGCAGACATTGTCCCTTTTTTACTGATGTACATAAGGACTCATATGCTGACCAAATGAATTGTGATGCAATCATTTGGTTGCCCCCTGATCATGAGGTTCATGAATGTGTCCTTACTATGTGAAATCCCCTCCCTCTCCAACATTCTAACTATAGCACAATCATTTAAGGTTTTGAGGGCTACAGGTAGTCAGATTGAATTGTGGTGTGAGGTTGCAGAATTTCAACCCACTTCTCCTTGCTGTTTGTCAGATGGTTCACAGAGGGACAATATGGTGGCAGTGATCCACATGTGGGCAAAACATCACGGTGGCCGGCCCACCTGACTGTGGCACCCACGGCCACAGCAGCAGCACAGCATGCATGATAATGAACAACAATGCGAGTGTTCCATGCTTTACTCTTGTCCGTCACGTTTTGTCACTCATGATAGGCCTAATTGTCATATGTGGAGGGTCGTCTGCCGCCAGCGCAGCAAAATGGGTCACATCACTCCTGTTTGTGTAATGCAAAATTCCAACAGCCTATTGCAGATGCTGACATGGATGTCCATTGTATCCAGTAAGCTTTTCATTGATGTCAAGATTTATCAGAATGTTTTGCACATGCAAGTCGACAGTCGGCCAGAGTGGCCGAGCGGTTCTAGGTGTTACAGTCAGGAACCACGAGACCGCTACGGTCGCAGGTTCGAATCCTGCCTCAGGCATGGATGTGTGTGATGTCCTTAGGTTAGTTAGGTTTAAGTAGTTCTAAGTTCTAGGGGACTGATGACCTCAGAAGTTAAGTCCCATAGTGCTCAGAGCCATTTGAACCATTTTTGCAAGTCGACACTGGTGCTGCTGTGACATTACTCATCTTGCAAACAAACATGGTCTTAGTGCCAGTGTCACATACATTAGTCACCTATAATAAACAAAGCATTCCAATATCAGGTAGTTTCTTGGGCCCTGTCACATGTATATCTGTGGTTTGTCTGCTGACTTTTCTAGTGCTGAACAATGTATGCACCAAAAAATTATTTGGTGTAGACACCTTTAACCTTTTCAGGTTTACTATTTCTGATGAAGTTTAATCTTGTCTCTGATCAAGTGCCTTATACACAGTTCAACTCTTTATGCTCTGAATTCTCCGCCCTGTTTTCTGTGGGTTCAGGCTGTGTGAATAATTTCAAAGCCCACATCATCATGAAACCTTCAGCCAGACTTCGTTTCTTTCGGACTTATGGGCCAGTGCGCTGGCATCTGTGACCAAGTCAATGCAGAGTTTGACCACCTCACAGCCTCTGGGGTTGTCCAAATAATCACATTCAGTGAATGGGCTATCCCCTTAGTCATTGTCAAGAAACCAACAGTACAGTAATGCCTTTGTGGTGCTTTCAAAGTTTCTGTCAATGTTCAGTCTATCACTTGCCGTGCCCTGTCAAACATTTTGCTAAGCTTGCTGGTGGTCAGTGTTTCCCAAGATTGACTGCTCCGATACATATTTGCAGTTTCCCGTTGATGCTGACTCTCAATGGCTCTTGGTCCTTAACATACCTTTTGGCTTGTATCAGTATTTGTGGTTACCATTTGGTGTGGCCAGCGCCCTGGCAATTTTTCAACAGTTTCTCGAAGAACTCATGATGTCTATGCCTGGCTGTGTCAGCTATCTCGATGATATTGTGGTCTCTGGCTGCTCCACTGCTGAGCATCTCAACAACTTATATAAGCTCTTTTTGGTGTTGTAAGCCACTGGGTTAAAACGCAATTTTGAAAAATGCTGCTTCTTTCAGCCTTCTTTTGTTTATCTTGGGTTTAAGGTCTCTAGTACTGATATCAAACCCCTTCATCAGAATGTCTCTGGCAACGTGGCTCTTCCGCATCTTCTGTCAGTCAAGGAACTCCAGGTTTTTTTTTTTAAAGATTGCTTATTATCATCAGCTGGTTGCACAACTGTTACATGCCTTGCTGCATAAGGGGATTACTTTGGCTGTCCGCACGCATGTGAAATTGCATTTTCCAAACTGAAGTCTATGTTACAATCTGCATCTTGCCTTGTAACCTACCAACAGATCACCGATTAGTGTTAGCAAAACCTAGCATGGGCTGGGCACGTTGTTAGCTCATAAATACTCTGATGTCTCTGAGCAGCCTATTGCATATGCGTCGAAGACGCTTAATTCGGCTCGGACTAGATATTCACCATCAGAGAAAGAAGCACTCGCCATTGTTTATGCATTAAAGAAATTTCATGTTTTCCTGTACGGTGTAAAATTCCACCTCAAGGATCACAAGCCAGTAGTTTCACTGTTTAAACGTTTAAACCCTCAGAGTCACTGCCAGACAAAGCAGTGCATAACCTTCAATGTTGGGCACTGTTCCTCTCTCAATACACCTATGAGATTCACTTCCGACCCACGGCTAAACATGTGAATGCTGATGTGTTCTTCCATTTTCTGACCAGTATGGATACAGTTTCTGATCAGGAGGAGTTACTCTGTTTCCACGTTTGTGAATGTGTTCAACAAAATGTCAACCATTTTCCAATCACCAGTGCTCAGGTTGTGCAAGCTAGCACTACCGATTCGATTTTATGGAAAGTGATACATTGTGTACAACATGGCTGGCCTGAGGTGCCTCCAACATGGGCATCTGACCCCTCTGTAGCTACTATGTGTTTCAGCATCATTTCTCTGTCACTGATGGTGTCCTGCTCCTTGATATGGACTATTTAGCTCCTTGTATAGTGGTTCCCTCAGCACTCTGTTCGGAGATCCTGGAATTGCTTTATGCTGATCACTGGGGGCTGTCACGCCCCAAGGCATTATCCCACCATCATGTTTTCTGGCCTCATTTGGATGGTGACATCACTCATTTGGTTACAGCATGTTCTCAATGCGCATCGTAGTAAGGTGAAACTGCAGGAAACATTCTCTACATGGCCACAACCTTCGCAAGCATGGGACCAACTCCACATTGATTTCACTGGCCCTTTCCTTAATGCATACTGGCTAATAGTAATTGAGGCATTCTTTCAGTTTCCATATTTTGTTCATTACCCATCAACTTTGTGGCAGCCCCATCGAGAATTTTTTCCATCGAAGGACTTCCGGCTGTGTCGATCTCTGATAATGGACCTCAGTTTGTGTTGCAGGAGTTTGCCTCCTTCTGCAACGCCCAAGGGGTTTGCCACATTTTCGCCTGCCCTTCCACCAACAGTCCAACGGTGAGGCTGAAAGATTAGTTAAAATATTCAAAATGCAAATGAAAAAGTACATGATTAAGTCCCTGTCCAACATTGCCTTGGATCAATTTCCATCTTCCTATCAGTTCATGCCATTCAATGACAAAAGTTCCGCCAAACTGCTTCACTGGCATCACCTCAGACGCTCCTGCATCTCCTGCACAGCAGCCAAGAATGCTGACCTGTGCAGCCGTCATCCCGTTTTTGGCCTGAGTTGGCTGTCTGAGCACGTGAGTTTGATCATCACCCAAAATGGATTCCCACCATCATCTGCATATGCTGTGACCACTGTCTCTGTGGCATCCATACAGAGAAGGGCCTCTGTACTTGTCATTACGACCAGCTGCACCTGGGTGTGGACGACCAGACAACCTCGGCCAGGACACCAACATCACCATGCCAGTCTGCGTCACTCGACAGATCACCTGATGTAGCAGGTCCTTGCCATGACAAACACAAGGGGTCTCCCATCACTGGTGGACAAATATGGCACAGCTTCTCCAATACCACTAAACCAATGCAGCTGCCGTCCACACTGGAGCCATCTCCTCCGCTCCTGCCACCAACTGGTGGGGTACCAACATCACCAGGCCCTGTACCTGATGTGGACTTGGAGCTCACACCAGCATCACCCACCCTGCCATATAGGTTGACAGGAGAAGGTGGATTGTGACACTACCCACACCCAAAGTACTTCCAACCATACACCACAGTATCAGCACATCATCTCAGCCACGGACATCTCACGAATCCAAACTGTACCCATAGGGGAGAGGAACGAAGTAATGTACGCACACTTGAAGGCCATGTGCATTAGCGGTGTGTTGTCATCCGCGAGAGTGCACCATGAAAGAGCAATATTGGGAACTTCTGATAGAGCCTGCTACAGATGATTGCCTATTTAAATCCTGCCACACTACACTCACGTTTAGTTATCATGTTATTACTGCTTGGATACATTTGCCTTATCTTATTGTGTTCAGTGTATGTCATGGTGATTGGCATACATGTCACAGTTTAATAAAGTTGTATTAACATTCTTAGTTGTGACGCATGTCCAAATTACAACAAATTCAGTCTGCAAAAAGCAGGGATACAGGTGCAAATTGCTGCGTAGCATACCAGAAAATACTCTGCTAAAGGCTAAAAATATATTATCTTCGTAAAATACATTCCCAAAGATGTTTTTGAGGCATGTCCACAGAGAAACCAATTGATGAGGATGATGATACTAATAATAACCACAGGACCAAAATGACCAGGGTATGAAACACATATACAGTATTTACCAACATAGCTTGGTAATTTAGATGGACTCAAGATGAATATTTCAGTATGTTAATTTCATTGCAGCAGCAGGCAGAATGGAAATAATAGTCTCAAGACATTTTGAATCACAGATTATGGTAGCATTTATACAGTTATATATTTTGAAATCCCCAATGCATTTTTCTGTCTGTGTATGGAAGCTAATCTCAGAAACTACTGTAGGATTCTGAAATGATTTTCATAAGGAAGCTTTATGTATATAATTTATAATTATATGCAGTAATGATGAGTGTGTAATATATGTATTGTTATCTGTCCCATATTTAAGTGGTGTTTGGAGCGAAATCTTGTTACAATGATGGGAGCTATGAGCTGGTCAGCTACAGAGGATGCAGTATCTGGTAGGAGAAACATTAAAGTAAACAGCCACCACATCTCCAGAGAACAGAAAAGCTGAGCAGAATCTACACATATCTTCTACATCTATACACATTACCTGCTGCATCTTTCTGTTTGTATGTGAAGGCTAATTTCAGAAACAACTGTAGGGATTTTGACACAATTTTCATTAACAGATAGACTGATTCATGAGAAAGGTCTGTCATGTATAATTTACAACAGCTATGCCAGACAAAGTGTCCGTCTGTAGATACTTCGTGCTACAAGTGCAAAACCAGGTCAGGTCACTAATATAAATTTCACAGAGATGTGTTTCCAAGGCATTTCCATCCTCAAATGGAGATATTTTTTGTTAATTTGTGTTTAAGAAATTTAAGTATTACTGGGTCATGACTGTAACTGCAATAAATAACTGAGTGACAGCATTTAATTTAGAATTTAGGGACAAAGATTTTAGGGATCAAATTATATTTTTTGGAAACATCTAAAGAGAGCTACATATCAACAAAAATAATCAATGTTTGAAAACATAATGTAATTGTATAGATAAAAAATCTACTCACCAAATAGCGGCAGGAGAACACCCATATAAAGTTATTAAAATATGCAAGCTTTCAAAGGCAGTGGTTCCTTCCTCTGGCAGAAGGATTGAAGGGGAAGAAAGAGGGGTGAAGGAAAAGGACTGGTGAGGTTTAGGAAATGGAGAAGTTCAGAAAAGTCGCCCAGAACTCCGTGTCATGGGAGACTAACTGAATGGGATGAGAAAGAAAGACTGATTGTTGGGGACTACAATGGACAAGGTTTGAAAATATGAGAGCTTAAAGATGGAATACAGGGTAATACACAATATAGAATTTACTGCCAAAACATCCTTTGAGATATTAAGAGTGGGAGGATAAGTGCATTGCAGGTGACAGAGGTAGGAGGGGGAAATATACAGGTCAGAAAATGAAAGATATAGAAAACTTAAAGGGAATGACGAAAATAATAGTAACTGTGAAGAAATGCTGAGATAGAAGACATTAATGTAAATTTAGGCCAGGGGATGGTGAGAACCAAGGACATGTTGTAACACCAGTTCCCATCTGCAAAGTCCTGCGAAACTGGTGTGTGGGGGAAGAATTTATGTGGCACATGTGGTGAAATGGGCATATGTTGCAGAGTATGCTCTGCAATAGGATATTGTGTGTTACCAGTATACACCCTCTGCCTATGCCCATCCATCTTAATGGATAGCCCGCATCTCGTGGTCGTGCGGTAGCGTTCTCGCTTCCCACGCCCGGGTTCCCGGGTTCGATTCCCGGCGGGGTCAGGGATTTTCTCTGCCTCGTGATGGCTGGGTGTTGTGTGCTGTCCTTAGGTTAGTTAGGTTTAAGTAGTTCTAAGTTCCAGGGGACTGATGACCATAGCTGTTAAATCCCATAGTGCTCAGAGCCATTAATGGATAACTTGGTGGTCTTGCATATTACTCATCTTCCATCTTCTAGCTCTTAGGTTTCCAAATCTTGCCTGGTGCAGTCCCCAATAATCAGTCTTTCCTTCTTATCCCATCCAGTAGGTTCCACCTGACCTGGGGTTTTCGGTGACTTTTCTGAATTCTCACCATTTCCTAAACCTCAGCAGTCCTTTTCCTTCATCTCTCTTCCTCCCTCTTCAACATTTCTATCAGAAGAGGGAGACACTGGCTCGAAAAGCTTGCATGTTTTAATAACTTTATGTGGGTGTTCTTTGATTTAACGAAGGCTTTTGACTGTGTTGACCACAAAATATTACTGCAGAAGTTGGACCATTATGGAGTAAGGAGAGTAGCTTACAATTGGTTCGCCTCTTACTTTAAGAACAGAAAGCAGAAGGTAATTCTCCGCAATACTGAAATGCAAAAGGATCTGCAGCGAATTGACGCATGGTGCAGGGAATGGCAATTGAATCTCAATGTAGACAAGTGTGATGTGCTGCGAATACATAGAAAGATAGATCCCTTATCATTTAGCTACAAAATAGCAGATCAGCAACTGGAAGCAGTTAATTCCATAAAATATCTGGGAGTACGCATTAGGAGTGATTTAAAATGGAATGATCATATAAAGTTGATCGTCGGTAAAGCAGATGCCAGACTGAGATTCATTGGAAGAATCCTAAGGAAATGCAATCCGAAAACAAAGGAAATAGGTTACAGTACGCTTGTTTGCCCACTGCTTGAATACTGCTCAGCGGTGTGGGATCCGTACCAGATAGGGTTGATAGAAGAGATAGAGAAGATCCAACGGAGAGCAGCGCGCTTCATTACAGGATCATTTAGTAATCATGAAAGCATTTCGGAGATGATAGATAAACTCCAGTGGAAGACTCTGCAGGAGAGACGCTCAGTAGCTTGGTACGGGCTTTTGTTGAAGTTTCGAGAACATACATTCACCGAAGAGTCCAGCAGTATATTGCTCTCTCCTACGTATATCTCGCAAAGAGACCATGAGGATAAAATCAGAGAGATTAGAGCCCACACAGAAGCATACAGACAATCCCTCTTTCCACGAACAATACGAGACTGGAATAGAAGGGAGAACCGATAGAGGTACTCAGGGTACCCTCCGCCACACACCGTCAGGTGGCTTGCGGAGTATGGATGTAGATGTAGATGTAAATATTGAGAGTGGTAGTGATGCTCAGTCCCAATGGGGCACTGTTAAGTGGGGCGTTCCCCAAGGATCGGTGCTGGGGCCACTGCTGTTTCTTATTTATATAAATGATATGCTTTCTAGAATTACAGGTGATTCAAAAATATTTCTGTTTGCTGATGACACCAGCTTGGTAGTGAAGGATCTTGTGTGTAATATTGAAACATTATCAAATAATGTAGTTCATGAAATAAGTTCGTGGCTTGTGGAAAATAATTTGATGCTAAATCACAGTAAGACTCAGTTTTTACAGTTTCTAACTCACAATTCAACAAGAACCGATATTTTGATCAGACAGAATGGGCATATTATAAGCGAGACGGAACAGTTCAAGTTCCTAGGCGTTTGGATAGATAGTAAGCTGTTGTGGAAAGCCCATGTCCAGGATCTTGTTCAGAAACTAAATGCTGCTTTATTTACCATTAGAATAGTATCTGAAATAAGTGACAGTTCAACACGAAAAGTAGTCTACTTCGCATATTTTCATACGCTTATGTCATATGGTATTATTTTTTGGGGTAATTCTTCTGATTCAAAAAGGGTATTTTTTGCTCAAAAACGGGCTGTTCGAGCTATATGTGGTGTAAGTTCGAGAACCTCTTGTCGACCCCTATTCAATAGTCTGGGAATTTTGACATTGCCCTCACAGTATATATTTTCTTTAATGTCATTTGTAGTTAGCAATATTAGCCTATTCCCAAGAGTTAGCAGCTTTCACTCAGTTAATACTAGGCAGAAATCAAATCTGCATGTGGAATGCACTTCCTTGACTCTTGTGCAGAAAGGAGTGCAGTGTTCTGCTGCATCCATTTTCAATAAGCTACCACAAGAACTCAAAAATCTTAGCAGTAGCCCAAACTCTTTTAAGTCCAAACTGAAGAGTTTCCTAATGGCTCACTCCTTCTATTCTGTCGAGGAGCTCCTGGAAGAGCTGAAAAATTAAGCAAATTCCAATGTTACATTGTTGATTTTCTTTATTTAAACTTACGACTTGTCGCCTGAATATGTTTTTTATATTTCATTTTATCTGTTTCTACTATCGTGTTATAATATCATGTATTGACTCATTCCATGACCATGGTGACTTCTCCTTAATTTGGTCCCACGGAACAATACATAAATAAATAAATAAAATAAATAAATAAACCACTTGGTGGGTAAATTTTTTACTTAAAAAGAGCTACAGCTTCACTTCTCCCCCTCCCCCTACTAAACAGTCACCTTCATGGACATATAGATAAACTCTACATCTTCATACAAATTGATTTTGTTTTCATGATACAGTTTGTGCAATCAGTACTGTTTTTCAGCTAGTATATTTAGCTTCTGTCCACCACGTGTGATTTGTAGCAACTGAACATCAGTGCTGTCATAAGTTTTTAATGCTCATTGCATCTCTTGTAGAACTGCCTACCAGATAGTAATCGGCTGATAGAATCAAAGGATTTTTATTCATTTCCAATTCTGTAGTCTCGTGTTTAATTTTTTATATGCTGCCTTAATCTCTCTGATAAATATTATTTGTTGTCAACACTAATCTCAAATTTACATTTTGTTGTCTGAATGTGTTTGTTATCTATTGCAAAAACTTCGGAACTACTGGACTGTGAAGCTATTCGTGCTCTGAGTTTCTTTAATTAATGCTTCAAATTCTGAAAAGTCAGAAAATTAACAAAAGTTTTCAGGAATTAAACATTTTATGTTGTAAGAAGAACCATCGCCACTGTACAATCATGCTAAAGAAGTAGTATGAGATCACAAAGATTCATTTGCAGGCTGACAGGAGGATGGTAGTTGACATGCTTATCATGTATAATGCAGTTCAATATTATGATAATAGAAAATTCAGGATGTAGGTAACAGACAGAAATGAGCAATAACAATCATTCACATACAGGCAAAGTAGATATAGACTGACAAAATTCTGCTTAGCTAGTCTCACCAGGTCTTCAACTGCCTTAAAGGACACCCACATAATAACTTATCCTCATTCATTAAATTGATTTTCTGTCAGCCACTCATGCAATGCAGTAAATTAGCCCATCCTTTTACATCCTTGCTCCAAATCCTCCACCCCACAAGTTATTACTCTACATACTGCACAGGTGTTAAACCTGTTCCAGACACCCACCCACCACCTCCTCCCGCAGTCTAGTCAAAGGCACTTCATATTCAATGAGAAGACTGTCTCATGTGTAAACAGTCATATCATATATCAGTTGCACTGCAATGAATGCGCATATAGGTATAACAACTAACCAAGAGTCTACCCACATGAATGGCCATTGCTAGTCTGTGGATAACCACCAACTTGATAGCCAGCTGTTAAGCATGATGCTCACAATCAAACTTATGGTTTCAAAAGCTGCTTAAATACTTATAGCATTTTACTGTTACTGTTGATCATGACCTATAGCCTCTACTTGCATCACAATACTTCACTACTCTTTCAGCTCCAATCTTTTCTTCTCCCACCCTCCCATCAGTCTGTCTGGGCAGCTGTTTGTAAGCAGTTAGAATATCTGTGGCCTCAGAGGTGTGAATGTAAGTGCCTGTAAGAGTGAGATTATGTACTCATATAAGAAAAAGGGGAAGAGCAAGTGGGATTCTCTGATAGGTTACATGTCTATGTGCCACCAACTACACATCTGCAGGATCTTACTTGATTGTCATTTTTGTGAGTTCTACATTAAATTTAATGAACTTAGTAAATGGGTGTGTATTTAACAATGCTGAAGTGACCAACATCAAATCACATAAGAGGACTGGACAAAAAAATGTGCTTTGTGCGGATTAGCTTTGTTTCAGCATCTTGTAAGTAGTCACTTCTATAACAAACACAGTTGAAAATAATTTTTTATTTTCATATTTAAAATGCTCTCCTCCAATTTTTAAACCTACTTTGCACTAAATGTGGTGAATGAAGTAAACATTGTTCATGTAGCTTCTGAAATGGCACACTATATCTTTCCCTTGCTGTTTAGTAGTGATCAAAATTATTTCTTTATTTTGCATGAAAATGTCATTACCATCCAATCAAACAACATACCTTCTTGATGGGAGCCTCACTTTCTGTGATCCAAGAGGCAAGACCAGGCCAATAACTCACTATCAGTGAACCAATTTCTGATTTCTGAGTTGTCTCAAAGACAAAACATCTATGTGCGTTGTCTTGTTGTTGTCGCATCAGATTAATTGTGATGAAACTGTCACTAGGATCCAGAAAAATAGATTCTATATCTGGATACCGAAACTCATATAAAACAAATTTATCATCAGGTTTTATCAGCATCAAGCCATCACAATTCACACCAAGGATCAGGTTGTTGCCTGAAAATTTAACATTAGTCATAAATAAACACAACACTATAATAAAGCAATACTCCATTAATAATAAACTGTTCTTATGTACAATATTTTGTTAACAAAGAAGTTAGACTGAGGAGAGAGAGACTACTTAAAAATGAGTACCTTCTCGTTCTTCAGAATTTGCTCAGTGGTGCAGGAATAAGGAGGAGCAGCAGGTGCTGCTGGGGAGTGTATAGGTCTACTAGTGCCCAAAGTATTGACAAAGGTTTCTTAATAATCCACTGTGATTAACAAGGGCAGAGGACCTATGTGATAGAGAATTAGATGGGAGTCATTGGTTTAAGGAGGACCATATGTGAACCTGTGAGAGGTTGCAAGAGATCAACACCACACATTTTTCTATAGCTTTACCAGCATTGGCAGACAATTAAGTCTCCAAAGAATTCTGACAATGGACATGTGTTCCAGTTTGTGATCAATCACAATACTGCAGAACATAAACTGACAAAGAATATCAAAACAGGTTAACCCTGTCTTAAGTAAGGTTACACACCTTATCACAAAGTTTCTAAGTTACAGTGGATTCCTGGGCCCCAGTAGTAAATTGTGAAGAACAAGAAATGTGTTTCCTGGTCAGATGAAACATATTTCTGCTTTTATGTGAGCCATGTAATTTGTCGTGTGCTTCGTAGGTCTCATGAAGTGTTCTAGAGGATAGTGTTCAAGGGGTGATGTGAGCTGGAGGATGCTTTGTGCCCTGGCAATATTTCATTTACATCTAAGTGGGCAATTTAATAAAAAGGGCAAGAACATCAAATCTAAACAGCAACATGCGGACACTAGAAAATCAGGTTTTGTGTTTCCTTGTCATCTTAATGAACCCTATGATAATTCTCACATCTCAGAGGATAAAGCTGTAAGCGCTTCAACACAGTGATCTTTTAGAAGCAATCACAACTCTGGTTTGCATTGCAGTCCTCAGATATGAGCTCCAACAATGAAAATCTGAGACTATCCGCAACTTATCATATCAGGGACAGCAGCTGTACCGTTCGTGTATATTATTCTTAAAGTGGTGGGTGGGTTTTGGTGTATCTCACACCTAGGAGACTGTGTACTCTATGACACACACACACACCACACACACACACACACACACACACACACACACACACACACACACACACACATATATGTAAATGCAACTCTCACATGCATGACCACTATCTCTGAGACAGTGGGCACGTGTGTGTGAGTTGAGTTTACATGAGCATGTGTGAGCATGTTGTTTAATTCGGAAGAAGGCCTTCTGGTCGGAAGCTTACTTGTCTACAATCTTTTTGTTGTGCCTCTCTGTGACTCATCATCCTGCTATATAATGAGTAGCACTCTATCCTTTTCATTATACTGCCATTACAACAAAAAACTTAGGAATTTTTCTAGATTTTACCCTGGTAAGCCAGGGGAACTTAAAATGGAAGTACAAAGACATCAAAGCACGTGCTAAGTGATGGTTTTCATTGCTGATACTGAAAATAATCTTCAGTTGAGCTGTGATTTAACCAGTCACACACAAGACACAAAAATAATTTTCATGTGGGCTTTGTCTCATTGACTAGGGTCCATAAAGTGGTTATGTATGCTGGTATAAACTACAAGCTCCCATCCAACACAAAGCACTAAATAGGTAATATCAACCAGTTCAAAAGAAAATTAAAAACTTACTTAATAATAGTAATATATTGTAAACAGGGCTATTTTCTTTGAAAACCACTAGTGAAACAGAGTAAATATTAAGCAAACAATGAGGCAAATACTAAGCAACCTATAGTAGATAAACAGCACAATTTAATATAACCAAGGAAACACCAGACTTTTTTTTGTGTTTCAAAACAGCAGTTAGCTTTCTAATTTACTTAGTTAAATTTGGCTGGCATAAGCATGAATAGCATTATGCAATATAGTGACAGAATATTGTTAATGCAGTGTCCAGATACAATTTTTATGGTTTGCTGGTCTTTTGTTAACACTTACTTTGGCTTATTCCACATCCCTGAGTGTTCTTTTCAATGGGGTCAATGAATGAACAGGTATGGATTGCCTTATGAAGAAAAAGTATGGATGAGGTGCTCACAAACATACATAGCAGACAGTGTGGTAGTCAAAGTTTACTACATTCTCAACTAAATGTATGGAGTGACATAAAGACTGAGTAATTGTCAAATTATGGTATCAAATGAAAATTTTAGGGTTCTGAAATCTTGTGATCAGTATACAAACTGACTGTCTTCATGAGTGGCTCCAAAATTCAGAAGGCTCAGGTCTGGGATGAGACTGCTGTTAATCAAGCTCTGCTGTTGCACTGGAATCTTTGGGACCTGACAAGCCAGTGAACCATGGGCAGAATTGTCTGAGGCACTACCACAATGCACAGATTCCTTGTACAAGGGGGGACTCAAAAGTAATGGGAATTGGGGTGCTTTGGGGAGGGAGAGTGGGAGAACCCACTGTTCTACCATGTGTCCGTTACAGTCATGCCACCTGATTCAGTGCTTGAAGTTGTGTCGCAGTGAGTGCATTGGTTCACCCGTGAGAGTTCTTTTAGTAAAACAACTTTTTCCATTTTGGCGAAAACATAATGGCAGATTTTTGAGAGCAATGTGCGGCTGTGAAATTTTGTTTCCTGTTGGGGAAATCGGCCATGGAAACTACTGTAACACTTAAGACTGCTCATGGGGATGCTGTCCTAAACGAAACCAGAGTCTAACAGTGGTTTTCACGTTTTAAAAATGGAGAAATGTCAATTGAAGACCAACCCCCTTCAGGACATCCATCAACATCCAGAAGTGACAAAAATTCAACAAAATCAATACCCTCATTTGTGAAGTCTGTTGCCAAACCATTGATGAACTCTGTGAGATGCCTGGAATATCATGGAGTTCAATTCAGAGGGTTTTATCCAAAGATTTGCACACAAGAAGGGTTGCAGCCAAATTTGTCCCTTGCCTTCTCACAGACGAGCAAAGGGAGCATCGACTTAAGGCATGTTTTGAGCTTAAAAATTAGCTCAAATAGGACCTTGAATTTTTTTCCAAGGTGATTACTGTGATGAATAGTGGTACTATGGATATGACCTTGAAACAAAGCAGCACTAAAGCCAGTGGAAGACAAATGTCTCTCCTCATCTCAAAAAAGCTCGCTAAGTAAAGTCAAACATCAAGACAATGCTCATTTATTTCTTTGATTGCAGAGGTGTTGTGCTTGCGGAGTTCATTCCACTGGGTCAAACTGTCAACCAGAAGTTCTGCTTGGAGGTTTTGAAAGGTTTGAGGGAGAATACCCAGATGAAAAGGGCGGATCTTTGGTGCACAAGCGACTCGTTCTTCCAGCACCACAACGTGCCGGCCCACATCGCCCTCTCCATAAAGCTGTTTTTGACCAAAAACGGCATAACACCGATTGTCCACCCCCCCCCCCCTGCCCTGCTCATCACATCTACACCCCCCTGTGATTCTTTTTATTCCCCAGACTCAAACGGGATATGAAAGGAAAGCATTTTGGCACTGTGGAGGAGGTAAAACAAAAATTGCTGGACGGCATAAAGAACATTTCTCACTAACAGTAACAATAATCAAAGAATCAGACAACAGTTCACCCTCAATATGTTTATAGCCTTCTATTACAAATTTCTTTATTGGTTTAAATTGTGAGTTTAAAGTTATAAAATGGTTTACTCATATAGAATTGAAAGCAAGAATGAAACAAAGTTGTCACTTACCATATGACCAGTAGCCACGATATGTAACATGGAACATTGTTGTACCATAAAGAGGATACTGCATGACACATGAAAGATACAGAGCTTTGGCAGTCAGTTCAGAGCGTCCAGCCCCATACTGCCGATGAGCTTGTGCCAATATTGGAACCTGAAAGAAAAACTGCCTCATGAAACATTAACAAAATCAAACAATGGAAAATCTAGGCCAGAATAATGACAATATTATGAAAAGGACAGATTGCTACTCATCGTTTAGTGGAGATGTTGAGTTACAAACAGACAAAACCATAAACAAAAGACTTTGCCTTATCTCTCCAGTCACTCACCACCTCCCTAAGTCCCACCGTCTGGCCACAGAGGAGTGTTCCCCTCATGACTCAATACCACCCAAGACTGGAGCAACTGAATCAAATGCTCCGTCATGGTTTCGACTCCTCTTTTTGCACCCTGAAATTAGGAATTTCCTATCCACTATCCTTCCCACCCCTCCCACAGTGATATTTGCCACCCACTGAACCTACACAATATCCTCATCCATCCCTACACAACCCCTGCTCCCAACACCTTGTCTCATGGGTCATAGGCCTATGATAGACCTAGATGAAAGACCTGTCCCATACACACTCCCACATCACCTACTGCAGTCCAGTCACAAGCATCACCTATCCCAACAAAGACAGGGCTACCTGTGAAAGCAATAGTGATCTACAAGGTAGCCCGCCTATGATTTCTAATGGCTGCAGTGATCTCTGAGCAACCAGAGTATTGTCTTCTGACTGGGGGATCCCTAGGAAGAGGGGATGGCTTGGTTGGTTGGTTGCCTAAAGAATGGCTGCCATTGTATGCCAAACAGCTGCATCAATACTGCCTTTCGATAGGGAGCTAAGGATGACAGTAGTCGTGAACCCATTCTAGTCAGCATTACTGAGAACCCATCTGCTTGGGTGTCAAGGGAAGCAAGGCTGAGCGAGGGACAGGAAGGTTAGGAAGTGGTCACTACCACACAGATCATCGTGGACCTTCCAGAGGATAGATGGTACAACATCAGGCCTGCACAAGGAGAGATTAATGGCCAAAAAAGTTCTGTGTGCCACGCTGAAGTGTGTGGGAGCACCAGAGTCCAAGAAGCAAAGATTGAGCCACGCCAGTACAGTTTTGATGTCGTTACCACGGCCAGTGATCACTGTACCACACCACAAAGCGATATGGGTTTTGAAGTCGCTCAAGACTAGGAAACGTGAGGGGAGCTGAGAGAGCAATCCCGACAGAACATCCTGGGACAGGACATCATCGGGATGGAGGTAAACATTACAGATTGTAAAATCCTGCTGTGCCCTTACCTGAACAGCCACAGCCTCCAGAGGCATAGCAAGAGGCACAAGGCCACTGTATATTGAGTCCAGCGCATACATACAAACTCCACCTGATACCCTATTGTAGTCTGTACAATTCTTAAAATAACCTTGGTAGCCACAAAAGGCAGGGGTTTGAGTTTCCAGAAACCATGTTTCCTGGATGGCAATACAGAATGCAAGGTAAGTGCTTAAAAGCTGCTGTAGCTCAGTCAGGTGGTAGAAGAATCTGTTACAATTCCACTGTAGGATCAGACTGTGTGAATACATTGCGGGCATGATGTGACTGGAAGGGGGGGACGGCAAGCAGGTTATGACCCAGGATCACGTGTTGCCACCAGTTGAGACATCGGGGGATCCTCTGATATAGGTTCTGCGGCACATTGCCTGGGGAGATCTGGTGTCCCAGGGGCCACTGGGATCTCCACTTTGGGCACAGAAGGAGTACAAGCAAAGTCTGATGCCATGGAGGCCAATGGAGTTTCCTTCACCTTAGAGGACTTCTCCTTGTCCTTATTCTCCTTATAAGAAGAGGACTGAGACAGTGTCCCTGAATTGGTTTCAGGGACAGAGGAAAAATGAGAAGTCTGACAGCCAGCAGCCTGTGGTTCCTTCAGCACTGGCTCGTGTCTAGTCTGGAGGTTGGAGACTGGTTTCCCTAGCAGGTGGGGAGCCAATGCTCAAAAAGTGGGTGCAGTGGAAGTACCAGGAGGGCCCCCAAATGCCTGGGAGGTGGGGGGTGGGGTGGGGTGGGGGGGTGGGGGAGGGGTCAGGTACCAGCAGGTGGCTCTGTTGTGAAAGACACAACAGAGGAAGGCACCGTCGACAAAGAAGGTGACGATGTTGCAACTGTAAAGGCACCGTTGACAGAGAAGGTGACGATGCTGCAACTGTAGTATAAGATTATGTCCATTTGTATGGAATTACAATGCTCTTACTTTTTTCTGGCCTCTTGATGTATGAGCTGATTCAGGGTGTTTTACTCCTGGATTTTTTACTCATGCTTAAAAACAGAGCAATCTGGTGAGCAGGGGGAATGGAGCTCGCAAGAGTTTACACAGATGGGGGCAGAGACACAAATAACATTCACATGCAGCGGTCATCCACAACCCCTGCAGAGAGGGGTAACAGTGCAACAGGAAGACATATGTCCAAACTTCATACACCTAAAGCATTTCACAGGAGTAGTAACATAGCGTTTCACATCACACCAGTAGGCTATCATCCTGACCTTCTCATGCAACATCACCCTTGAAAGCCAAGATGCAGGCCCCGGTAGCAACACT
This sequence comes from Schistocerca nitens, assembly GCF_023898315.1. Taxonomy (NCBI): domain Eukaryota; kingdom Metazoa; phylum Arthropoda; class Insecta; order Orthoptera; family Acrididae; genus Schistocerca; species Schistocerca nitens. The sequence continues at coordinate 622,599,070 of NC_064614.1, read as the reverse complement.
GTTTTCTCTTGGTCCCCTATGGACACAACAGATGAAAAGCACACCCTGTTGTTCTAAGTTAGCTCACAACTCATTGTCAGATTGCCAAAGAAGACTGCGGTGAAAGGTGATGCCCTTGACCATACTGAGACTCTTGTGGGGAGTGACAGTCACGGGAATGTTATCCAGTCTTTCACAATAGAGCAGCGCCTGTGACTGGGCAGGAGGTGTCGTTTTAATCAGGGGGGAACCATTGTTCAACTCAGAGATGGCTGCAACTTCTCCGTTTTGCCTAAAACATGTTCCACAAAATATAAAGGCTTTATGGCCAAAAGGATGTGCCCACTGGTCCAGGTACAGACCAGTATTGTGTGGAGAAGTTTGGCCCTTGTCATCTAGCCCTCATTCATCACACAGCTCAGCCAGTGAAGGGATCGTGTTGGGATCATACTTTGTAGCATCATACAAGGTCTTTCCATTTGAAGAGACTGCTGGGGCCATGTCACCACTAGTGGGAGAAAGTTGAAATCGCTTCATGTGTGAACTATCCACCGTGGTGTCACCCACTCTGAAGAGTGACTCTCCCCATGGGTGCCAGCCAGCCACAACAACTGCTACCTGGCCAGTAATCCATTTCAAGGAGTCCCTGTACCCAGTCATGATGGGCACATAGGCCATGGTATACATGGGGAGTGTGCAGCACAGGCGCCAACAGAGTGATCCTTGTGTGGCCGGGGGGCTACCATTGTACAGGTACTTGACGACCACCCCAACAAGGGGATGGCTACCGTGCTGGGTTTTGGATGTATTATGGCAACAGGAAGGAAGGGTGCCAGAGTGGAAGGGTACAGAGGCATAGCATACACCACAGTGGGTGACCTCCCCAGCACTACACACACTTCAGTAAAATATGGAAAAGATGGTAGGTCAAACCCAATAATGGGGACCATATAACTGTTGACGGAAGGTGAAGATAGCGCCAAAAGGAGGTAAGAGATAGTTGGGATGTAGGTTTGCAGCACAGAAAGATGAAGTATTATTTCAAAGGCTGGGGCCTCGTGATAGCCAAGCACATACTCACCAAAGTGTGGTGAGCCCCCTGGGAGGAACACATAAAGCAGTGTTCAGAATATTATACAAACTGTTATTATCCATCTTTATAAGCAATGTATGTTCAAAGTTTACTGATATTGACAGTAATTATGTGAGTGTAACGAAATAACAAAAACCAACACATGTAAACAAATCATCAAAAGATACTTTTCTATGTCGAAAATGTGGTAGGAACACATTACTTAATTTTGTCCTTATCTAATTGACGAAATTGTCAAAGTCATCATTTATTCCACATATCTGATGTAAATTCAAATGTTATCATGGTTTTATGGCTAATTTGTATGTGCAAAACAAATAGCAATGTTCAAACCCTTTCTGTATGTATATCAAATTGAACTGATGAAATACTGGAAACTATAAAATCAACAATATCATAATTGTTTGAAAGTGTATATAAGGATGGGTTTTGGGAAGTTTGAGGTTCACTGTTGACCTGTTCTCTGTGATGGACCACTAGTGTTGCTCTGAGGGGAAAAAAAACTTATTAATATGTACCTGTTATTTCAAGTCACACTCTACACTAATGGTCATTCTAACATTTCAGTTTTTGACCAGATCACCAGGATATCAAATAAGGAGAAATATCTGCTTTACACTGCCCACCTGAGCTGTATAATTTTGATGAGGCTTATTTGCAGCAAGTTCATATCATCTCACTCCTAATAATTTTTAAGAAGCAGTTACATTTCAACTTCTTTGGATTCTTCTTATGATTGAGTCCCAAAAATTTTACTTTCTATTTCACAGACTGTTTTTGTCATTGCTCTTCTTACTCACAGTTTAGTTTCATTAAGCAATTCTTTGTCAAGAAGGCTTTGGGTTCATTCAACTCCCAGAACGGATACACTGGTTTCATATTAACTTTCAAAATTGTATTCTGAACCATGGTAGTTACGTCCCATCCCTCACAACCTTTCTTAACATGTACCTGTCTACAACATGTTGTGTACACTTCTGAACTTTGTCCACTAATAATGTCATACTTTTAAACATTCATCTCTGGAGCTGAAAATAATATATACATGGTGTTTATCATTAGACTTGTTAAGCATACCTGTTTTCCTGTCTTTTTTTAATGTTCTTTTCAACCTCTGCTGTCACTGATATCATTATAGCCTTATATCCACTAGTTCAATCCTTTACTTTAACTGAATTGTGAAGTTTGTGTCCTTTTGTCAGTAGAAGACCTACGACATTACCCTCATGAGTTTGTTCTCTAGCTCTGAAGTAATTTCCAGACAAGGATTTAGTATGAGGGTTATCCGTAAAATAAGGTTCCATGGCGCTACAGTCCTGAAAAGCACTGTTACAGTGGATCCCGTGATTCTGTAGTGTACCTTGGTTCCCCCACTCCAAATCCTCTCCCTAGCAGGCTGCCTGCGGAGCTCAGTCTTGGCTTGGCAGCCGTATGTGATGCATCTCCCCCATGCTTCGCCCACCAGGTGTGAGCTGCGCTCGGTCATCTGTTTCCTGTTTGCAAAAACATTGTGCTGGCAGAAATCCATTGCCAGCTATTTTAAATCTATGGAGACAAGTGTATGAGCATACAACATGTGCGGAAATGGTGCAAAGAGTTCAAGAACGGGCGTACTGATGTCCATGATGAGGAGCGTTCCGGACAGCCATCTGTTTCTGACAAAACAATCGCAAGAGTGGAGGCAGCAGTGCTCTCAGACTGAAGTGACAGTTTGTGAGCTCTCCGAAATGATCCCTGATGTCAGCAAAACCTCTACTGACAAGATTTTGATGGAGCATCTAGGGTATGCTAAGGTTTGCGTGAGGTGGATGCCAAGAATGTTGACCGAAGACCACAAACATCAACGCATTGAAGCAGCCCAAGAACTACTTCAAGATCATGGAACTCACAGCAAGGAATACCTCAACTCCATCATCACTGGAGATGAGACTTGGGTGCACTACCGCACACCCGAAACGAAAGAACAGTCCAAACAATGGAAGCACCCAGAGTCGCCGAGATTGCGAAAATTCAAACAAACGCAAAGTGTTGGCAAAGTGATGGCAGCAGTGTTTTGGGACAGGAAGGGGTTATTGTTATGCGAGTTCTTGCCCACCGGTACAACAATCAATGCTGCCGGGTACTGCGAGACATTATAAAAATTGTGCCGTGCAGTTCAAAACAAAAGGAGGGGTATGCCATCCAAGGGGGTGCGTTTGCATCAGGATAACACTCAACCATACACCACTAAACCCACCAACGAGCTCATCGCAAAATTTGGATGCGGTATTGTCAAACACCCACCCTACAGCCTGGACTTAGCCCCAAGTGACCACCATCTCTTCCCTGACACGAAGAAAAACCTGGGTGGAACGCATTTTGGCGACAGAGAAGAGCTGGAAAAAGCTGTTCTCACGTATCTGCGAGGCTTGGCAGAAGATTTTTTTTACTTGGGCATTCAAAAGCTCATGCACCACATGCAAAAATGTTTTGAGCTCAGTGGCGACTATGTAGAAAAATACGTTAAAGTCTGAACTTTCCAAAAATGTATGCATTCATGAAATAAACATAAGTTTAGAAGTGTTACACAACATGTTGTATACGTCAAGAAAGGTTGTGAGGGATGGGACGTAACTACCATGGTTCAAAAAAAAAAAAAAAAAAAAAAAAAAAAAAAAAAAAAAAAAAAAAAATAATAATAATTGGGAACCTTATTTTATGGAGACCCCTCATACAATAACACACAAATCCTCATCACTGTCAGCTATTTTGATTGTTTGTGTCTTAAAAGTTACAGAAACTAAGTTGAAACCTTCTCTATTGCCACAGCATTATCAGAAAATTTACTCGCAACAGTCTTAAAATTTCCCTGAAGCATTCTACCACTATGGCTCCTGAGACAAGTGGTTAATAAACATATATAATTACCATATTTGAACTATATTTGATGTTTATCTTCACTCAAATATTTCATATTTGGTATCTGTAATTAACCTATGTGTATATGACCCATTTCGTCACAATATTACATATGTTGCCATCAACAGCATCCAGTCTATGCTTGCAAATTATATCCCAGTCAGAATTTAAGATTTTTCTGCTATTCACTACTGGTTTAAGCCAGCATTGTGCTAAGTAAGTATTATTACTGTTAATAAGTGAGACAACTTATGGAACTTAATCATGAATGTACTTCATTAATATCATACAAACATTACTACTACATTACCATTCTCTTTTTCTGAGCCACAAGGAAGAATAGCTTATTTACACATAATAACACTCGATTACCTGGCCAACTCTGCTGTAGTATTTGGTTGACCTATTGAGAGGGGCCCTAAAATCCTCCATCTGATAGAGGAAGTCCAGAAATCTGACCTCCCATGGCTCCATGTCCAAGGGCCACAACTTGTTCTCGTAACAAAACAGCAAATCACATTCTGTGCTGCCACTCTGAATGCAAGGTGAGCTGTCTTCACAACTTCAGCCACCTGTCCAAAGGAACCAATAATATCCTCACGACTGAGATGTCAGACATCATTCATACTGACACCTACCACAATATACAAATAACCTACACCCCGTGTACTCCACCCACAACCAATGGCAGACCCTTTCCACATCACAGATGACACTTCCCCAAGTAAATATAAAGTGCATTTTTTTCAGTCTTTGAGATGTTTTGCTGATAAATTCAGAATTCTGAAATTTTTATCTCAGGATCACTGGAAAAACACCAAGTCCCATTGTCAACAATAATCTCTCCTAAGCAGTTCCGGCCATAGAAAGTTCTTGGCAAGAAGTCCAGCAATAATCTTGCCTAACCAGTTCCTGGCATAGTCACTCACGGACAAGAAGTCTTGATAAGTCTCAGCTAAATTGTCCAATTGCTCCAGATTCCATTTGTTCAAATCTTCATGCAAGATCTGTACAATAAATTTTTAGTAATGCTTAACATTTCTTCTACCCTTTGAGATGTTACTCTCCAAACTTCTTCAATCAATTCAGTGACAACAGTAATATTTCTGTAGGGGTTTGGTGGATAACCAGAGTGTTTGTCTTCTTAATTGTTTTCCAACATTCATGGATTTTGTTCCTTAAAAGCGAACCTCGAATTCACTGCTGACTTACCAGGCAGAGGAAGCAGCTACTTGGGAAGCAGAGTACAGTGGAACCTTGCTTAACGAGCACCTCCCATAATACACAATTTGCATAATGAGCAAAACAAAGTGTAATAAAAATGACTCATTTAACAAGCGATGTTTCATATAACGAGTGATGATGATTCAGTGTGACATCACAAGTCACTCACAAACGGTGGGTGAAATGTTCAACAACATGAACACTTTTCATTGTCTGCAGCGGCATATGAATAAGTCTTTAGTACGTACTGCAATCTGGGTTTAGCACTCTTTCTGCTACAATCTAAGTCCAGTTTATGATCAAACATTATTCTAGACTTGTCTTCACACAGTGTTTTATTGTGTGCAAATATTAATAACCTTTGCAGACATGTCCTTGAACATAAAGCTACAAGAAGAGGAAGAATATGACCTTAGAAATGAAGTGTAACATCATTGAAAAATGATAGCTTGGTGCGAGCATCGCTGGATTAGCACGCACATACGATCAGTCTACATCCACTGTTTGCACTATCCTCAAGAACAAGGACAAGATTAAGGACATAGATGCTTCAAAGGGAGTGACAAGAGTATGTAAACAATGGTTTCAATCAATTATTGATAAAATTATTTAACTGGATAGGTAAAAAAATCTTCTAACCAAGAGGTGGCAGAACACACACATAAAAGACTGCTGTGATTGGCAAGCTTTTGGAAACCAGTGACTCCTTCTTCAGGCAGAAGGGTTGAAAGGGAAGGAAGAAGAGTGAAGGAAAAGGACTGGAGAGGTCTAGGAAAAGGGGTAGTTTTTGAGAAAGTCACCCTGAACTGTGGGTCAGCGAGACTTACTGTATGGGATGAGAAGGAAAGACTGATTGTTTGGGACTGCATCAGATGACATTTTAAAACCAGAGAGCTTACAGGTGGAAGACAGGCTAATACGCAAAACAGAGATTCCTACTAAAACACCATATGCACAAGTTAATAAGAGTGAAAAGTTAAGTGCATTGTACGTAACAGAGGTGGGAGAGGGGGGGGGGGGGAGGGGGTGAAAAATAGATGGGAAAGACAATAAAAGATGTAGAAAACCAAAACGGAGTGAAGCAAAGAGTAGTTACAGTGAAGAAAATCTGAGACGGAAGATTGTGTAAATTAAGGCCAGGTGGGTGGCGAGAACCAAGGACATCTTGTAGTGCTAGTTCCCACCTGCGGAGTTCTGAGAAACTGGTGTCTGGGTAAAAAATTGAGATGGCACGTGTGGTAAAACATGTGCCAAGGTCATGAATGTCATGTTGTAGAGCACGCTCTGTAACTGGATATTGCAAGTTGCCAGTATGCACCCTCTGCCTATGCCCATTCATCCAATCGATAATTTGGTGGTAGTCATGCTGATGTAGAAGGCTGAACAGTGTTTCCATAATAGCTGGTATATGATGTGTGTCGTTCCGTTGGTGGCTTGGCGGCTTTCCCTTTGATAATATATGTTTCGTCAGTTATAGGGCTATTATAGGTGGTGGTAGGTGGGTGCATGGGGCAAGTTATGCAGCAGGGTGGTCACAGGGGTACGAGCCATAGGTTAGGGAGATGGGTGCAGAAGGAGCATAGGGTCTGACAAGAAAATTGGGAGGGCGAGGGAAAGCTATTCTAGGTGTGGTGGGCAAAATTTCAGACAGAATGGATCTCATTTCAGAGCATGATTTTTGTTAGTCATGGCCTTGTCAAACTAGCCAACTGACACATTCCAGACCAGGATAAAACTGAGTCACCAATGGTGTGCTCTACTTTATGTGCTAATCCATTTGTTTATTTATTTATTTATTGTTTATTTATCTGTATCAACAAGATTAATCAACACTTTGCCCCTATGAGGTGCTATCCAAAATTTTCAAGACTGGTGGTGCCATCTGTTGAAAACCTTACCTTTGGACTAATGGTCACGACCACCCTCGAAGTAGTTCCAATCCGTACGTACACACTGGTCCAAGCACTTCTGCCAATGGTCAAACATTTTCTGGAAGTCCTGTTCTTTGAGAGTATTTACCACCACCAGCGATTGATTCCTGAATCCTCTCTAGAGTGTCGAACCGACGGCTTTTCAACTTGAGTTTCTGGTTTGGGAATAGCGTGAAGTCACAAGGTGCCAAATCTGGTGAGTATGGTGGGTGGGATATAACCACCATGTTGTTTTTTGCCAAAAAGTTCCTGGTGAGCAAGGACATCTGACAGGGCGTGTTGTTGTGATGCAGCAGCCAGTTCCCTTGACGCCAATGATCAGGCCGTCATTGCCGCACATTTTCACGGAGCCGTCGCAAAACGTCACAGTAGTACGTGGAATTCACTGTTTGGTTGGGTGGGATGAATTCTTTGTGCACAATTCCCTTGGTATCAAAGAAAATGATGATCATGCTCTTCACTTTGCTCTTCACCTGTCTCGCTTTTTTGGGTCTTGGAGAGCCCGGGCTCTTCCACTGGATCGATTGTTGCTTTGTCTCTGGGTCATAACCGTAAATCCAGCTCTCGTCGGCAGTGATAACCCGTGACAAGAAGGTTGGATCATCAGATGTGGTCTGACGAAGGTCTGTGCACATTTCAACATGCTGTGCCTCTAATTGGCAGTCAAGAGCCTTGGCACAAATGTTGCAGCGACACGATGCATGCACAATTCATCAGTCAACATTTGTTGACCTGTCCCATAACCGATACCCACTTCATCCACAAGGTCTTGAATGGTTCGACTTCAATCTGCACAAACCAACTGTTGGAGTGTGGCAACAATGTCTGGCGTTGTGCGGCTAATGGGCCTTCCAGTGTGAGCATCATCTTCAACATCTGTATAGCCGGCCCTGAACCGAGCATGCCACTCAAACACACACATACGGCTCATCCTCTGTCCCCCAAACACTTGTTGGATCATTGCAAGGGTCTCCTTACCACTTTTCCCAAGATTCGCACAGAATTTGATACACACATGCTGTTTTGTTAGTGGATCCATCGTAAAATCGCCACACACCAAACACAGAGTATCAAGGAAATCACTGTGGACATGGAAAACATCCTCCCAGCTGACTTCCACTCCGCACACTGACTCATCAGATATGCAGCTCTCGCCACCTAGCAGTGCAAAGATCTACTACTCCTACTTTCCAGATGGCAGCACCAGTCCCAAAAATTTTGGATTCCATCCCGTACACCTTTTCTAGTATTGATTTCCATGCTCGTAGATCGGTCCATTTCCATTTTTATTTGCATACAACAATTCCATTGCTATTTACGAATTTGCATACCACAATTTACAGTTCATTAGACTGCTTTGCTTCTCTCGATCATCTTTTGCTGATTTATTCACAAATTTGACAGCTAGTTTCTTTTCCACCATCCACTTATCATGTTTATACGTAATCCTTTCATGTATTTGTGCGTTTGTTTTTTGGTAAACTGCTCTGATTGACTTTTATTGCCATCTCTTATGACACTTTAATTGCCAGGCTAAGTAGTTTGCATTTTCTCCTATGACTTTCAGTTTCTGTTTACCCAGTTTCTAAAATTTCATCTGTTTTCATGACTTTCCCAATTGATTTTTTTCTTTTATCATTTTTAGTGTCAATATAGATTGCCCACTCATTACCTCTTATTAACAATTTTCATATGAATTTTTCTAATTGTTCTGACACTTTTCCTTTTTATCTTTTCCATCCTCTGCTTAATTAGTTTTTTGCCACTCTCACGATTTCTAACTCTCCAAACTGCCCTCTGTTACCATGATGCATCCCATCTCATATTACATCTGTGCTTTTCGAAAATGTGCCTTTGCACTATCAAAACTAAGGTCCCACATTCTGTTTCTTGAAACCTGCTTGTCCCTTGGGGTTACTCCAAAGGGCTTAACATTGAAAATCCCTGTTTCTGGATGCAATCCTACCCTACACCAGGCTCTTTTACAGTTTCAAATACAGCAATCTCTTGCTCTTACCCATCTAATCTGTGACCTATATGCCTCATCAGCAGATTTCCACTCTACCAGACTTATCTCCTTCTACAAAATCCTGCAGTTGTCTGCCCCTCATGATTCCCTGAATGGTATCATCTGCTAAGCCAACTTCAAACGGCAACAACATGTCAGACTTCACCTCAAAAAGCTATCCCACCTTCTCATAAACTACCCGAACAGTGGTATTTCCCTTCCTGTACCTCTAAAAAAAAAAAAAAAATGAAAGAATTATGTATAAACAAGATAAGTGGATAGTGGAAAAGAAAATAGCTGCAAATTTGCGAATAAATCAGCGAAAGATGATCGGGAGAAGGCCATGCAGTGTAATGAACCATAAATTGTGATATGCAAATTCATATATAACAATGGAATTCTTATATGCAAATGAAAATGAAAACAGACCCACCTACGAGCATGGAAATCAGTACTAGAAAAGATGTAGGGACAAAATATTGATTAACCTTCATGATACAGATAAATAAATTAACAAATGGATAAGTACATAAGGTAGAGCACATCACTGGTCACTCAGTATTATCCTGGTTTGGAATGTGTCAATCAGCTATTTTGACAAGACCACGACTTCCTAAAATCATTCCCTGAAATGAGATCCATTCTGTCTGAAATTTTGCCCACCACACCTAGAATCGCTTTCCGTCGCCCTCCCAATATTCTTGTCAGACCCTATGCTCCTTCTGCACCCATCTCCCTAACCTATGGCTCCTACCCCTATGACTGTCCCCGCTGCATGACTTGCCCCATACACCCTCCTACCACCACCTATATTAGCCCTATAACTGACGAAACATATACTATCACAGGGAAAGTCACCTGCGGAATGACACATCATATATCAGCTATTATGGAAACACTGTTCAGCCTTCTACATCAGCATGACTACCACCAAATTATCAACTGGATGAATGGCATAGGCAGTGGGTGTACACTGGCATCTCACAATATCCTGTTGCACAGCATGTTCTACAGCATGACATTTATGACCTCAGTGCCTGTTTTACCACACGAGCCATCTGGATTCTTCCCCAGTTTCTCAAAACTCTGCAGGTGGGAACTAGCACTACAACATGTCCCTGGTTCTCGCCACCCACCTGGCTTTAGTTTATGTTAATTTATTCTGTCTCAGCTTTTCTTCACTTTAACTACTCTTTGCTTCACTCCATTTCAGTTTCCTACATCTTTCATTGTCTTTCGCATCTATTTTTCACTGTCCCCCTCCCACCTCTGTTATGTACAATGCATATAGCTTTTCACTCTTATTAACTTGTGCATGATGTTTTAGTAGTAACCTCTGTCTTGCATAATAGCCTGTCTTCAACCTGTAAACTCACAGGTTTTCAAATCTCGTCCAATGCAGTCCCAAACAATCAGTCTTTTCTTCTCATCCCGTACGGTGTCTCCCTGACCCGCGGTTCTGGGTGACTTTCCTGAAATCTACCCCTTTCCCTAGACCTCTCCAGTCATTTTCTGTCACCCTTCTTCCTTCCCCTTCAACCCTTCTGCCTGAAGAAGGAGCCACTGGCTCTGAAAGCTAGCCAATCAAAACAGTCTCTTATGTTTGTGTTCTACCACCGCTTGGTGAGTACATTTTTTTATCCATCCAATTAAATAAACAACGGTTTTGTATTCTGGGTGATGTTGATAGGTTGCTCCTTCTATAGATAAATGAAAAGCAATTGCAAGGCAACACTATTAACAAGAACATCATTTGTGAGAAGGCGAGAATGATTTTCAATGACATCGTTAAGAAGACGCCATGATCACCAGTGGCTGAAGAAATGTTTACAGGAAGCTGTGGGTGGTTTGAGAAGTTTAAGATAAGAATCAGCATCCAAAGCTTTGTGAGGTATGGCAAAGCAGCAAGCTCCAACAACGAGGCAGCAAAGAACTTAATCAGCGACTTCAAGATGCTCGTAGTTTGTGAGGGTTATCTGCCACTACAGGTTTTTAATTGTGACGAGACAGATCTATTCAGGAAAAAGATGCCGAAGCATACCTTTATAACAGCAGAGGAGAATGAACTGCCCATTCACATACCAATGAAAGATCATCTCACACTGCTATTCTTTGCCAATGCAAGTGACAATTTGGAAATGAAACCACTGCTTGTTTACCATTCAGAAACTCCACGAGCTTTCAAGAATTGTAAGTCCACAAGAGCAGGTTAAATGTGATGTGGAGGTCCAGCAACAAGGCTTGGGTGACACCCAACCTTGTTTGTGAGTGGATCAATGAAGTCATTAATCCTTCGGTGAAAAAACTATTTGCTTGAGATGAATCTGCCACTCCATGTCTTGCTTGTTATGGACAGCACTCCTGCCCATTCTGCAGGCCTACAGAACAACCTCCACGACGAATTTCAATTTATCAAGATCCAATTTCTGACTCACGAGGACCAGCAGATTATTTCTAACTTTAAGAAGCTCTACACTAAAGCACTCTTCGAGCATTGCTTTCAGTTGACTGATGCTGCCAATCTCATTCTCAGAGAGTTTTGGAAATATCACTTCAACATCGTTGACTGCATGAAGATGATCGAAAAGGCATGGGAAGGGGTTACCAAGAGAACTTTCACTTCTGCTTGGAAGAAGCTTTGGCCAGCGTGCATTGTTGAATGTGACTCTGAGGCCTTTGAGTCAGTACCTGTGGAGCCTGTAGTCAGCGAGATTGTGTCTTTGGCCAACAGCATAGGACTAGAAGTAGACCACAAAGATATCAGTGAGCTTGTGGAAGATCACAACAAAGAAATAACCACCAAAGAGCTTATGGAGTTGCAGTGAGTTTCACAGCAGGAAGTTGTGGAAAGTAGTCTTTCAGAGGAGGAGGAGGAGGAGGAGGAGGAGGAGGAGGTGGTGGTAACAGCAAAACAGCAATCTTCTGACACAATAAGATAAATGCTAAAAGCATGGTAATCAGTTGCATTGCACATTAAAAATCATCATCCCAATAAAACGGTGGCTATGCACGCTACAAATTTATTTGACGATAATGTTGCACTTTCGCTAAGTGTTGAAGTGCTGGCAGAAACAAGTAACTATAGATAGCGTCCTAGGAAAAAAAATTACTTATGTCTCATGAATAATAATATAGATAATACTGTATGTATAATTTTCTTTGAACAAATGGTTTGAATAAGATAAAACTTTTAGTATCTTTTCTGCATGGAACACATTATCATACTTTACATTAATTTCTATGGGATAAACTATTTCACTTAACGAATGTTTCGCACTACAAGTACAATTCTGAAATAAATTATGCTTGCCATGCAAGGTTCCACTGTACTTGTGGAGTTCACAATGGTTCCCACCCTCTCTTGGCCAGGTGACAGCTTGAAGTCCTCAAATGAATGCTCACCAGTCGATACACATAAAACAAAATCAGATCACGTGCATATTAAAGACACTTTGAATGTCAAAATTTTAACAGTAAATTGTTGAAGCATACGTAACAAAGTCCCTTAATTTTCTGAACTCCAGGAAAACTGTCATGTTCAAAATAAACTTGGAACCAAGAGCTGGATTAAAAGTGAAGTAGAAAACTTCAAAATATTTAATGAGGCTTGGAAAGGATATAAAAAAGACTGGTTAGATGCCACAAGAGGGGGAGTGTTCATTGGCAATGACAAAAATATTGAGTCTATCGAGGTCAAAATTGAGTCTGACTGCAAAGTTATCTGGACTTGAGTGACTGACCAAAATGAACTACAGTTAATCATTGGATGTTCTGCCAGTCACCTGAATTCCCAGTAATAGTGTAGAACCATTCAAAGAAAGTCTACACTCAGTACTGCAGAAGTAACCCAATCATGCAATATTAGTTGGAGGCAACTTTAACCAACCGAGTATAGTTTGAGACATCTATGGACTCCATTTAGGTGGTATGGACAGACATTCTTGTGAAGTAGTTCCATACGAATTTTACAAAGACTGTCTCGAGCAGCTAGTTTGACAACCTTCATGCAATGGAAGTATTTTATACTCTGTAATTACAAACAATGCTGACTTTATTGGTTACTAAAGTTAATAAATCCATCAAGAATGCTATTTTTATAGAGAGTAGATAAGTAGATGTCAGCATCTTTCTTAGACAATGAGTGAACATCATTTAGTTCCACTATGATTACATAGAGATATTATGGACAACGTTTGAACCAAATGTGAATTGTGCTCTGGAAAGGCATGTGATGAGTGAGTGGATTAAGGACAGAAAAGACGCATCGTTTGGTAACTAAATTTGGAAAATGCTGAGGAAACAGAGATTTTTGCACTCATAGTTCAAAAGAGAATGCATGAATGCTAACATGCAAAAGTTAATAGAAATTCGTGACAAGTGACATGTGAACCATACAACTTCCTCTCTCGTACGTTAATAAAAGATCTTGCCGAGAACCCAAGAAAGTTCTGAGATCACATAAAATCACTATGTGAGTCAAAGTCGTCCATCTACTCACTCACTGACCAGTCTGGTGTGGCAACAGAAGACAGCAAAACAAAAGCTGAAGTTTTAAATTTCACATTTAAAAATTTTTTCATGCAGGAGGATCATACATACATGCCTTTGTTTAATTATATTGTATTATATTTGCTTGAGCATCATACAGACTCCTGCATGGAGGATATAGAAATAGTCATCCCTGGTGTTCAGAAGCAACTTAGCATTGAAAACAAATAAGTCACCACATCCAGATGGGATATGGTGCCCCCAATTCAGTTTTACAGAGAGTATTCTTCAGCACTGGCCCCTTACTTAGCTCTTATTTATCTGAATCTCTCCTTTATAACAAAGTCCCAAATGACTGGAAAAAAGCACAGGTGATTCTTATATACAAGAAGGGTAAAAGAACAGAGGCGAAAGGTTATATACCCATATCGTTAACATCGATTTGCTGAAGAATTCTTGAGCATATTCTAAATTCAAAAATAATACATTTCTTTGACATATGACAGATTTTGTCCATAAATCAGAATGGATTTAGAAAGCACTGGCTGTATGTTCAGACTGCCCTTTGCTCACACAATATTCTGTGGAGTGTGAATGAGGGGTAACAGTCAGATTCCACATTCCCAGATTTCTGGAAAGCATTTGACACAGTACCCTACTGCAGACTGTTAACAAAGCTCCAAGCACATGGAATAAGTTCCCAGATATGTGAATGGCTTAAAGACTTTTATAAGTAATAGAACCAAGTTTAACTCTTGTTCTCTATACACATAAATGATTTGATGAATATGGTGATCAGAAATATGCAACTGGTTGTTGATGATGCTTTAGTGTCCAAAAAAAATCTTCAGGATGACTTAGACAGAACTTCTCTTTGGTGTGATGTATGGCAGCTTCCTCTAAACGCAGAAAAATGTAAGATGACAGCTTCCTCTAAATGCAGAAAAATTTAAGTTAATGTAGAGGAGTAGGAGAAACAGTTACGTAATAATGTTTGAATGAAGTATAAGTGATGTGTTGCTTGACACAGTCACATCAATTAAACATCTATGTGTAACATTGCAAAAAATATGAGATGGAGTGAGCATGTAATGTTGTTACTAGGTAAGGTTTCAGTTTATTTGTAGTATTTTAGGAAAGTGTAACTCACCTATAAAGGAGACCACATATAGAACACTGCTTTGACCTGTTCTTTTGTACTGCTGAAGTGGTTGGAATCCAGTGAGGTTGGATGAAGGGAAGACACTGAAGCAATTTCGAGGTGCACTGCTGGATTTTTTACTGGTAGGTTCCATCAACATGTGAATACTATGGAGATACTTCATGAACTCAAATGGGAATCCCTGGAGGGAAGGTAATGTTCTCTTTGAGACACAATACCGAGAAAACTTGGAGAACCGGCATTTGCGACTGAATGCAGAATGATTATACTGCTGCCACTGTACATTTTGTGTAAGGACCACAAAGAGAAATAAGAGTAATTAGGGCTCCTACTGAGATATATAGACACTCTTTTTCCCTTACTCCATTTGTGAGCAGAACAGGAAAGGAAATGACTAATAGTGGTACGATGTACTCTTGGCCTCATACACATTATGGTGGCTTGTGGAGTATGTACACAGATATAGGAACAGCTACTGAAAGAGTTCAAATGTCATTTGAAAAGTGGCTCTGTAGTAAACTTCAGTTGTTACTTACTATTAATCCTCCTAATCCCCATCTCCTGAGTTATTTCTCTCTCACTGTCTCATACACGCACACAAACACACACTATATTATATTATTACCAGCAAACATTTACACAAGTTTAAACTTACAAAGTGGGCAGGGTGCAAAAAAATCACTCAACAAACTTATGAACTGCACCATGTATGAAAATAAACTTGATCATGTTAGCATCTGCAGGACACACATTATATACATTTGAAATTTAGGATAAACAAACATAGATATATCACTCCTTGTAAAAAAGGAAAGAATGGTGTACTGTCTCCCAACTACAAATTTCAACCAAATCTGCCATAATTCTTTCAGGAAACTGCTGAAGTTATTTTAGCGACTTTGGATGACTCGGTAAAACTGACGACATATTATTTTGTTAAGACCTCTGAAATATAATGAGCAAAATAATACTTAGCCTTTGTTTATGTTTGCATTATCATATAATGGGGCAAACAAGTTGCTGGCACCAGCATATGAATAACTCTATCTGAATGTTCTTTTGATTTACTGAACATCCAATCACTAGAGTTATGTTTCTTAAAAATACTTGATCAGACAGCAAGCTTTTTGGAGAATATAGATGAACTACTTACCCACTGGTCATCTGTTCGTATTCTGCTAATGCGAGCTGGTAAATAACTATCTACATCAGAATAGTAATCCAATTTGTTTTGTTCTTTAGGTTCTCCCAGAGCAACCTGTGCCTGAAGTCCTGCCAGCTGCAGAGCTACTTTTTCACTGACTGGAAAGTCATCACACTGAAAGAAAAATAAAGTCACAGTGAATTTCCAATTTTCAAAACATACTTGGACTGTCTCATAATGTCACTCCTTCTCCTTAGTTATATTTAAATAGAAATAATTGAGTGAGGGAACCTCATATTTGATTTGCATTTAAAAATCAGTTGGTTTAAGTGCTTATCCAGTCTTCCAGATTTACATGTTCTGTAGTTTCCTTCAGTTGCTTAAGGTGAACTGAGTGTTTATTTCTTTGAAAAAGACACAGTTGCTTTCCTTCACCATCCTTGTACAAATAAGGCACATGCTGATTCCCTATTGACATTGATGGAATGATAAACCACGATTTTTGATTAAAATCACTTTTATTACAAATCACTACTTCTGTCAAGGATGAATCACATTTTCCTACAACTAGATTTATGTGGTCTTTCTCCTGTAGGTCACTCCAGACAGTTAATCACAGTTCTACAGTTGTTGCTGTTTCTAGTGATTAATTTCCAATATTGTAATAAAATATTAATGGATCTCTCCTCCTGCTTAAGTGTAATACATCACATTTATTTACATCCAGGGTTAGCACACTACTTTACTGATAGCCTTTGTTGTTGTACTGGAGTTGCACTGATAAATGGCTCATGATGCAAGTTTAAAGAATGGATTCCACAAACCAAGCATCCAGTTTTAGTCTGTTGTGTGGCCTCAAAAGAACCTAATGTCTGACCCAAATAGGAAACTGAAAAAAATTTTACCATTTTTAAAGGAAAGTATATTTACTGATTTAAATGGCAATGAAAGCAGTGAAAATAATTTTAGTAAGTGTTCAGAAATTGTTGAACATAGTAAAATCTTAGATGTTATGTAACTGAAATGTGGCTCACAACAAAATATGAAAACATAACAAACTGAAATGTTTCTTTCACTTGTCTTTAGAGTTTCCATGGTGTTGCACAAAATAACGCTCATGGCCACAGCCAGAATCCGTGCACTCTAGGTGATCAGCAGTACACAATACAAATCACGTGACATACTGCTCTGCAGATGTAGTCAAAGATGTTTACTGGTGGACCCAGACTAATTCTCTGCACTGCTCCACAGCCAATAGTTAATTCTCCCTGTAGCAGTCAAGTCACTTTAAGAAAGATCCCAAGATCCAACCACTGGACAGGAATGTGTATAGCTCTAAAAGTCAATACACTGCTTCCATCTGGTTTCTAGAAACTACTGTCTATAACCTCCACAGCAACAAAACAGAGATACAGTTCAAAGTAAATAGGAAAAAAGTCACTCAAAAACAGCCTAGTAAAAATTCCAAACAAACATAATTTATTGGCTTCAATGAAAACCTTGGCAACTCTATCTCATTCAGAAAACACTGCTGTCTAGCTAGTTACTTGTGCCCACAATGTAATTTGAGGTCTCTGCATATTTAGTGTCTGCATACTCGTTAATAATAAATCTTGGCTAGAATACCAAAATGGTTCAATCTGAGATCTATGCCCCCCGCATGGGAACACATTTTCAAAATCTATCAAGTTTCCTTTCTGGAAGAAATAGCTCAGGTGACCACGAAGAATTCATATCTCCTGACTTCTGTAATACACTATGAAAAAACAATTTCCACCCCAGGAAGTACAATACTTCTACTCTCCATGAGAAGTGCATCTGAGTTTTCTCAAGTTCAGGAGCTCTAAGAATTTCAAAAGATTATTTGATTTTTACGTTTTCCAGTCAGTTACAGTCAGGTGCAGAATAGATGCATTTCACAGTCATTTTCTTCTCTCACTTACAGCACTTCTGTAAGGTGTTGCTTCATGACAGGGCTTTCACATGTTTCTCTGCAATGAGATTTAAAAAAAAACACTGGGTGTCATAGGAAAATTTCTCACCCTTAAAATCAGCCTAGCTGGCTCTGACCACAACCCATTTATGGGGATTTGGGAGAGAGTGGCCTATCATTTTCAGGAGTGGAGGGGAGGTAAGAGGCACAGTCAGGAAATGATATGTTACAAAACATGCTGATGTTGCACCATAATGTGTGGCTGACTATGCAAAGTGATGTTCAAGATTATTTCTTGACTATGCAACTGTATCTGTAGCTAACAATCTTAACAGTCACACTTCAGCATCTTATCTGAAGTATATTTTTTTGTTCTATGATGCCTGTCACGGATTCCTAAATAACTCCATGTTGCTAGGAAACTTCTCATAGTGATAGCATTTGACTGAACTACAAAGAAAATGTATTCTTATGCAGTCAAATATTAACTGAGGATTCCACCGATTCAAGCAATGTAATAGTATTTTTTGTTGTTAACTTTTGGTGAGCTGAAAGTATACTGCGCTCAATGCAGTCATGAAAATTTTCCATTCAAAATAACTGCTTGAAAAGAAAAATAACCGAGACACCATTTTCACTGAAATAATGCCATTGAGATGATTCACATCTCCAGTTACTTGTGGTTCACTACTGAATCTTCATGAACACAACAGTGATAAACTGGGGACAACAGCTTGATAAGTTTCAAGGACTACACGTTCAATCCAAAATTATCTGCACTGATGAAAACCTTACGAAATTTAGGGCACACTATCACATGTCCAACATAATCCACCAAATAAATCCAAATCTGGAATCAATATACACAGGGTGACCTCACAGTGCATACAGAAATGTCATCTGCAAGAAGTGCAGGTAATCTGCTTAGAGAAGTAGAGTCAATAAGTAAAGCCAAAGCTTTTCATTTACAAGAACAACCTTCAGAAGCTGCAGCTGCATACAGATGTCAGAACAAGCATCTGTGCAGGAGACATTGTGGTTCATATTGACAATGGAAAATTATGTCATATTCACTCAACGACTCTTGCAGAGTAACTCTGCAGGCCAAACCCGGAGGAAGTATGGTAATAATCCTCTTTCACTTTGTCACTATTGAAACTTCTTGCACATTTTGTGACCACTGTGCTCCATTTCAATAAAGCATTTCCATAAAATCTTTTTAAAGTGATTATTTTTTGTATGGATTAGTTAGTTTTATGTTTTTGTAATTTATTGTCCATGAAAGATGGGAAAATAGCAACAGCTTTGTCAATATGGGTTTGCATGAAAAATAGTGCACAATTTTTATGTTCCTTTCAGCATTACTTGATTTTTTGTACACATCGCGAAGCAACCTGTATATAGTGTGCTCTGCAAATAATGGTTACTGCTACGTATGCTGGTAAGGGTAAAGAAAAGAACAAAATAGGTGTCATAAAGTTTACATAAATATAAGAATGACACCCACTTCTTGTCAGCTCTTCACGAGGTCCCTGTTGTAGAGCAGTAGTAGATGGCCCATCTAATGTTCAGTAGATAGACCTCTTTCAGCACAAGGCTCTCAACAACTTGACTCTGAGGCCAGGTGGTAGCAGAGCCTCCAGTGCAAATAGTGTGCGGTAAAATTCCCACAGAGTTGAAAGAGAGACCATATTGTGTGACATGGTTAGTGAAAGTCTCTTGGTCAGCTAGTTCACGGGGGAGGGGGACTGACAGTGGAATGTTAATGTGCTCTTCAGTCTGAAGACTGGTTTTATGCAGGTCTCCTTGCCACTCTGTCCTGTACAAGTCTCTTCATCTCTGAATAACTTCTGCAACCTACAGCCATTTTAATCTGCTTGATGTGTTCATCCCTTGTCTCCATCTACAATTTTTAGCCCCCCCCCCGCCCCCCCCCCCCCCAAAAAAGTTCCTTCATTGCCAAACTAATAATTCCTTCACACCTCAGTATCTGTATGATGTGACCTATCAACTGCTACCTTCTTTTAGTTAAGTTGCAAAATAAATTTCTTTTTTCTCCAATATGTTTCAGTACTTCCTCATTAGTTTATTCAATCCACCCATCTAACCTTCAGCATTCTCCTACAGAAAAACATTTCAAAAGCTTCTGTTCTCTCATTGTCTGAGCTGTCCATCACATACATGTTATTGCCAGAAAAGGGTACACTCCAGGCAGATATCTTCAAAACAGACTTCTTTACACTTCCATTTGTATTAGTAGATAAAAAATTCTCCTTTTCAGAAATGATTTTCTTACTATAGCCAGTCCCCATTTTATATTCTCTATTTCAGCCATAATCAGTCATTTTGCTACCCAAATGGCAAGATTCCTAATATAATTCCTTCAGCTTGAGCTGATTTAATCTGACTACATTCCATTATTCTTGTTTTACGTTTGTTGTGGTTCACCACTTTGACTATTATAACTGCAGTATGGTTATAGATAACCTTCTGCTCCCAGTATTTTATCCATGCTGTCTTTAGATTTTCAAATAGTGTATTCTAGTTAACAATGTCAAAAGTTTTCTCTAAATCTAAAAATACTAAAAATGTAGTTTTTCCTTTCTTTAATGTACCTTGTAAGATAAGTCATATGGTCAGTATCACCTCACTTGTTTCTGCATTTCTCCTGAACCCAAACTTATCTGACAACTGTCAAAGCTGTTGCCATGCATTTGGAGTGTACATGTCAAATAAACAGAAGTCACCTAATCTGTGTGCCCCAATGTTTGAATATTTCCATTTGTTTCTCGCATCGGAGCCTGAAGGTGATGCCAATTAAGTGTTGAAACTGGGTGCTTAAATAATAAAAGTTTTAGGAAGAATTACAACTGTTGGTATCCTTTTTCTAAGAGGAACCTTAGCAAGGGCTATGGTTCATGTGAGGAGTGGAAGATAAAAGAGAACATAAAGCAGCCCTATGATGTACTGATGTACATACACTGTAGCCAGCACGTTTGTCAACTGGTGTTTATAGGGAGATTAAGGAGTAGCCAGCATCATCTATATACACAGCTATTTCTCCTTCAGATCCCCCCCCCCCTTTCTCTCTCTCTCTCTCAATCAAGGTTGTTCTTTCTGTGGAGATTATAATCCCTCAGCACAGGAAAAGTTTCATATTTTCTGTGCTCCTATCTCTCCATCAACCTGTGGACATTATGACAGAAGGGGTGATGTTGGAGGGACTTTCTGGTTCCTTCAGGAACATTTAAATTTTCATTTCATTTGTAGTTTCATTTTGATATCATACCCCTGGGTTTAATGTAAATAATGGTAGGAGTATCTGTAACAACTTGCTATGTAACTGACGTGATGAGTTGTCGATAGGCACATAAACAAGACAAATTCTTCTTCTGAATAAGTATTCACCCCTCACTGTAATTTCCTGAGCCTTTTTTTCCTTTCTTAATGAATAGTGATGACTACAAACAGTACACTGGGTTAGGGTTGTATGGTCTCACTTTCAAGTTGAACCCAACTGTTATACACCCTGCCAATGTTGGAGACCTGAAGATCAGTGCAAATGCAGCTGTATTGTCCCTGACAAATGTTGGAGAGCAGAAGATCAGTACAAATGTAGTTGTCTTGTCTAGTCTAATCTTCATTCATTTCTTGATTCTTTCGACTCTTGTCATGTCACCATCATAATCCTTGTTCCAGTTTCTGGATATCCAAATGCACTAGATTCCTACATAACATGGAACCCCTTGTTAGAATTGATGCTGCTGTGTAATTGTCGCGATTGGGCACTCATTAAGCACCTTTGTCTTATGTTTATCTTTAGCTCAATGTGAAATAGCTGTTTCCATCGAACATATGCCATTCCTCAAGTACCTCACAGATTTTAAGAGAGCATTGAGAGCTTCAAACTTCCTGGCAGATTAAAACTGTGTGCTGGACTGAGACTCAAACTCGGGACCTTTGCCTTTTGCGGGCAAGTGCTCTAGAAGGTAGGAAACGAGGTACTGGCAGAAGTGAAATTGTGAGGATGGGGCGTGAGTTGTGCTTGGGTAGCTCAGATGGTAGAGCACTTGCCCGCAAAAGGCAAAGGTCCTGAGTTCGAGTCTTGGTGCGGCACACAGTTTTAATCCGCCAGGAAGTTTCATATCAGCCCACATTCTGCTGCTGAGTGAAAATCTCATTCTGCATTGAGAATGAGTTAGTACACTTTCTGAGACACTTAAAGTGCCCTGTTGCTCCTCAGAGTTTCTTTCCGGGCTGAATCTCTGCTCCCAGATGGTACCACCCATCTCATTGGGGGTCCATTGGTGAAGAACTGCAAACCTTGTTGTTCTCATGAGCAGGTCGTGAAATAAAGGTCAAGCTACCTGCATTCTTATTTTATTTGAAATAAACTCATCCAAAAGTGCTGCAACATGACCCTAGAGGTTGCCACTACGAACTGTTTTGCCTCAACAGCTATCTGCCCCATCAGCAAATAGTACACCTTGAAGTTGAAGTTTTTCTCCATTGAATTTTGCACTGCTATTGTGATCCAGTTGGTTACCCACAAATCCCCATTCCCAATAACACAAAATGTTCTACTGGTGCACTGAATGGTGGTCACTGAATCATGCACAGAACTTATGGTTACAGAAAACTGCCATCAGTGCTGACCCAGTCCCTGCTCAGGAGCTTCAGGTTCACTAACAACCAGAAATACAGTCAGATTTGATACGCATGAGTAGCTCATCATTTGGCAAAATCCAGGAAGTATGTGTGGTTTATAAGATCCTATGGACATAGCAAGCATTACTTCCTGGATACATCAGAGAAGCAAAGAATTCGAAAATGTGCTGATCAAGCAATGGTGTGTATTTTCAAACTATAAAAGCAGATAAGGTTTTTTTTTTATTTTACTTCATGATTAAATCTCAACAAAGATTTTCTAACACACTTTATCAAATAAAAGTTTCACAATAACAAACCCCACAAGGGGAAATACAGTAAATGCCATTTGGTGGATTAACAAAATGCACTGTAAATGTCTGTAACAGTCCTTTGTTTCTAGTAACACAGTAGAATCACAATGTCAGTTTCATACTATATCCACATAACCTGAACAAAATGGTGTAAGAAAGAGTGACTGCTCTCTTAACATTGAAAACTTATTGCAAAAATTCAGAGGTGCCATCTATTGAACTTTGGCGGAAACCACACGTGGTTACCAAAACTTGCCATTGGCTCGAGTGCTGAAACTACATGGCCTTCCTGTGCTATGGCCTATGTTGCTAGAGCTTTACTGTACAATTTGGCCTTAATGATTAAGTGTGCTAATTTGTTAGAGCCATATCCCACATGCTCATTGTGAGCTTCTGTGGATCATCACCAACATACTAATACCAACTCACTTGTGAGGCAAACACTATCAGCTGCTAGAAAATGTGTTGGGGCTTTTGAGTTTCTTAACAACTCATTAAATTTTTTGTTACTTGTATTCAAATAGAGTGGCATCATTCCAGATCTACTGAATAGCTCGAGAGCCTAAAGGAGGAGAGGTAGCTCAAAGCCATTGGTGGGTTGTTCGATTTTCATCAGTATTTTATGTGCAATCATATCTTTACTATGCCATGGTATGACTCCCTGAAGAAAAGTAACCTCTTAGCTAGGATGAAGGAATGCCACATGGCATCTGAGAGGTAAAAAAAAAACTTAACAGCACACATTTTAGTCACACTGACTTGAGGATGCTCCATTTCGAAAGTGTTAAAAATTGGTAAGGAGTTAGATCCAATTATTACAACTGGAGGAAGGAGCACATCAAGAGGAGGAGCATCAAGTAATGACATTCATGAGTAGATTCTGTTTATAAAAATATTACATTTCAAAGCAGTAAGCAATGATTATTACATCTGGGTTTCAGAAATTTGAGCATTATTTCCTTGGCTACTGGGTTGTAGTACAAACTGATAAAATTTCAAGAAATGAGCTGTTTGAAACACTACACTGCAGACTTGTAATGCAAGACAGACTTCCAACGTGCACTGAAAAGATAATTTGGTATTAGATGCTCTCAGGTGATAAGGACCAATCACATGACAATATGTATAGCCAGATAATTATGTTAAACAATGGAAAATCCAGGATGGAATGCCACAATATTCTGAAAAGTATAGATTGCTACCCTCCATACAGTGATACGGTGGAGATGTTGTCACAGACAGACACAACCAAAAAAACTGCTAACACAAGTAAGCTTTCAGCCAAAAGGCCTTCTGAAGTAGACAAAACACACACACACACACACACACACACACACACACACACACACACACACACACACACCGAGAGAGAGAGAGAGAGAGAGAGAGAGAGAGAGAGATTCATGCAAGCACAACTCACATACACAACTGCTGCCTCTGGTCACCGAGGCCACACTGCGAGCAGCTGCCCCTGATGGGATTAGCATCTGTGTGGTGGGGTTAAGGATGAGGCTGCAGCAGGGAAGGGGAGGGATGGTAGTGTAGGGGTGGGGGACACTAAAGTGCTGCTCATAGGAGCATACAGACACATGGTGGAGAGACGGTACGGTTAGGTGCAGTCAGGAGATTAGATAAATGGTGGCGGGAGGGGCGGTGAGGAGAGAGGTAAGAATACAGTGGGTGCATTAATGAAATAGAAGGCTGTGTAGTAATGGAGTGGGGGCAGGGAAGGGGATAGTTGTGTGGAAGACAGTGTCTACTGAAGGTTGAGGCCACGGGGTTATGGGAACATAGGATGTATTGCAGGCAGAGTATCCAGCCGCGTAGTTCACAAATGCTGGTGCTGCTAGGAAGGGTCTAGATGGAGTAGGCTGTGAAGCAGTCATTGAAGTGAAGAATGTTGCTTTGGGTAGCGTGCTCAGCAACTGGATGGACCAGCTGTTTCTTGGGCAGGTTTGTTGGTGGTCATTCATGCTGACATAAAGCTTGTTGGTTGTCACACCCACAAATGCAGCACAGTGGTTGCACCTTAGATTGCAGATCACATGACAGCTTTCACAGTAGCCCCACCTTTGATGAAATAGATAATGCTTGTGATGGGACTGGAGTAGGTGGTGGTGGAAGGATGAATGGACAGGTCTTGCAACTAGGTGTATTGCAGAGCTATGGGTCATGAGGCAAGAGGTTGGGAGCAGGGGTGGAGCAAGGATTGATGAGGATATTGTGTAAGTTCAGTAGGCAGTTGTATACCATTGTAGGAGAGGTGGGAAGGATAGTGGGTAGGATATTCCTCATTTCAGAGCATGATGAGAGGTAGTAGAAACCATGGCAGAGAATGTGATTCAGTTGCTTTAGTCCTGGATGGTACTGAGTCATGAAAAGAATGCTCCTTTGTGCCCAGGCATTTAGACTTTGGGAAGTTGTGGGTGAATGGAAAGATAAGGCACAGAATATCTGTTTCTGTACAAGGTTGGGAGGGTAATTTCGGTCTTTGAATGCTTCAGTCAGATCCCTGGTTTATTTCAAGAGGGAATCCTTGTCACTACAGACACAACAGCCATGGGTGGTTGGGCTTTATGGAAGGGACTTCTTTGTAGGGAATGGATGGCGGCTGTCAAAGTGGAGTATTGCTGGTGATTGATAAGTTTGATATGGATGGACATACTGATGAAGCCATCATTGGGGTGGAGGCCAACATCAAGGGAAGTGGCTTGTTGGGTTCAGGAGGACCAGGTGAAGTGAATGGGGGAGAAGGCGTTGAGGTTCCAGAGGAATGTGGATAAGGCGTCCTGACATTCAGTCCAGGACACGAAGATGTTATCAATCAGTCTGAGCCAGGTGAGGGGTTTGGGATTCTGGGTGGATAGGAAGGGTTCGTCTAGATGGCCCACAAATAGATTGACATACAATGGTGACATGGGGATGCCCATTGCCATATCAGGGATTTGTTTGTATGTGATGACTTCAATGGTGAAGTAATTGTGCATGATGATATAGTTGGTCATGGTGACCAGGAAGGAGGATGTAGGCCAGGAACCAATTGGGCATTGGGGAAGGTAGTGTTCCATAGTGGGAAGGCCATGGGCATTAGGAATGTTAGAGTAAAGGGAGCAGCATCAATAGTGATGAGCAGGGCACCATGCGGTAAAGGAACAGGAACTGTGGAGTCAGTGGAGGAAATGGTTAGTGTCTTTTATATAGGAGGGTAGGTTTTGAATAACAAACTGAAGGTGTTGGTCTACAAGAGTAGAGATTCTCTCAGTGGGACAGGAAGTATGTAGCGGAGGGGGGAGGGGGGGGGATGTGGGTAGGGGTGAGAGGAGTGTTAGGTGTGAGGATAGAGAGAGACTCAGGGGAGAAGTTTGGGGATGAGCCTAAGGATTTGAGGAGAGTTGGAGATCCTGTTGGATTTCTGGAATGGGGTCACTGTGGCAGGGTTTTTAGGTGGACAAATCTAACAACTGGCAGATTCTTTCTATCAGGCAATCCTTGCAGTTCAAAACCACAGTGTTAGTATCTTTGTAAGCAGGTAGGATTATAAAGTGGGGATCAGTTTTTAGGTGGTGGATTGTAGTTCTTTCTGTGGATGTAAAGTTAACTTGAATGTCGAGAGATCTGGGGAATGATGGTGAGGCAGAGTTTGAGGTTAAAAAATTCTGGAATGTTAACAGAGGGTGATTTGGGGGAATGAGCAGTGGGGATGGAACATGGTTAGACGGAGGAGTGAATTGAGTCAGGCAGGGGTTCAACATTGGTATTGAGTTGAGTGTGATTTGTACGGTTGGTGGCAAAAAAGTGTTTCCACTTTAGGGACTGGGAGTAGGAGAGAAGGTCTTTAACAAGTCCAGCATGATTGAATTTGGGAGAGGGACAAAAGGTAAGGCAGAAGGTCTTTAACAAGTCCAGCATGATTGAATTTGGGAGAGGGACAAAAGGTAAGGCTTTTGGAGAGGACTGATACTTCTGTGGGACTAAGGCTTTTTTAGGAAAGGTTCATTACTGTGTTCAAGATCTGTTTACTTGATTCTGTGTGATGGTGGCACGGAATTTTGAAGAGTACAGTAAATGTAGTAGATCTGCAAGGTAGGGTTTGTGGGATGTGGGTGAGGTCTGGAGGCTCTTCTAGAGGTGGTGGCTAGTGGTAGTCCAAGGCAGAGTAGGTGGTTAACAGGTTGGAGAGTTTTTTGAGGAGACTGTCTTGCTGCTCTAGTTCTTGGAAGGCAAGAATATAATAATGAGAGATGGGATACAGGAATTTGGGATTTAAGAGCAAAAGGATTTTACGGATGAAGATTAACAATTGTCAGAATCTAAACAGCTGGAGGCCATTGTGGAAGGAGGGGTTGAAGCTGGAAGTGGGCAATTTGGTGGTAAGGCCATTTGGGGGGATTCAATGAGCCAGGCAACAATGCAGCAGCAGTATGTGGGACTAGATTCTTGCTAGGGATAAGGAAACTTTTCTGTAATGGCACAGATGGAAGGCACAAGGACCCATAGTGGAGGATAAAAATGTGTAAAAATACCAAAGCAACATAGAAATGCCTACAAAAAAAACTCACAAATATACATGAGAAAATCACAAAAAGGTCAGAATGGATTAAGTATGGAGATAAGGTGAGACCTGAGGCTGCCACCCATTCCTTATTAAGATGTCCCTTCCATACAGCCTAGACATGCATAGCCATTGCATCTGTAATAACAAGCAGTCCCTCTCAAAATATACCAAGGGTCTCATGAAATCCTTCACAGACTGAAATTTCCCTTTCAACCTTCTAGAGAAACAGTCTCCCATATCTTATCTCTCCAGTTCCCCATCACCTCCCAAAGTCCCAACATCTGGCTACAAAGAAGCATTCCCCCATGACTCAGCAGCAACCAGGACTTGAGCAACTGAATCACATTCTCTGTCAGGGTTTTGACTATCTCTTGTCATGATTTGAAATGAGGAATAGCCTACACACTATCTTTCCCCACCCCTCTCACAGTAGTATTCCACCACCCACCGAACCTACACAATATCCTCATACATCCCTACTTCACCCCTGCCCCCAACCCATTGCCTCATGGCTCATATCCCTGCAATAGACCTAGATGCAAGACTTGTTCCATACATCCTCCCACCACTACATTCCCGTAACTTCCCCTGTCCTCCTCAACCTTCTTTTTTCCCCACTGTCCTTCACCTGTCTATCCCTATTCCTCCTTCCATTCCAGCATTACACAGCCTTCTATTCCACCAGTGCACCCACAGTAACTTCTCTCCTTTACCACCACTCTCACCTACCCCCACGTCCTGCCTAATAAACTGCTCCTAGCTGCCCTCCCCTGTCTCCATCATATTCCTGTATGCTCCCACAAACAGCACTTTACTGCCCCCACCCCTAGCCTTATATCGCCCCCCTTTCCTTGTCGCATTCTCCTCCTTGCCCCCCCCCCCCCACACACACACAGATTCCTTCTCCCATCATGCGTGGTTGCTTGCAGGACAGCCTAGGCGGCCTGAGACACTGTTCATGCGTGTGTGAATTGTACTTGCATGAATATCTGGTGTGTGTGTGTGTGTGTGTGTGTGTGTGTGTGTGTGTGTGTGTGTGTGTGTGTGTGTGTGTGTGTACACTTTCGACAAAGGCCTTTTGGTCGAAAGCTTACTTGTTAAGCAATATTTTTGTTGTGTCTGTCTGCAACTCAACATCTTTTCTATGTGATGAGTAGCGATCTACCCTTTTCATAATATCGTTATTATAATTATATTGTTTTCTATGACGCTACCTTCTTTGTTAATTGCATTAAAAAAGTATCTGACCTTAACAACACTGTAGACAGCTTGCGCATAAAGCATATTCAACTCCACAGGGTCTTGTGATAGTTCACGAGTTGTTCTGAACAACCGTCTCTTGAAAACAAAACGATTCTCTCCACTTCCAAGTGTAGTACTGTTGCCTCGCCGACTCAGGGTAGCGAAACTTCCACCTTTACTCTGTTTCCTGAAATAAAACAAGTATACAGACATAAAATGAGCTTTCTGTAAAAAAGCTGTCTTTCGGTCACAATAACTTACACATACCCTCATTTTAAACCATATAGAATTCGTGAAAGAAAAGGGATAAACAAAAAAGAATGGAAGTTTGAAAACAACAGCTATGGGACAATTCTGTGTCAGTACTCTGGAGAAGAATGCAAGTTTGTAATCTTAAGTTCAACATTAATTTCTCATTTATGTCTGCTTATTTACTGCTCAACATTTCAGCTGTAGGATAACTGGTTGTCATACTATAATTTATATTCTAAACAGAAGTACAGTTTCAAATATTAACTTCTGGTAGGGGAAAAAATTACTAACATCTCCCAAGCAGCAATGACATCATAGAGGAAGTCATGGGCACGGACATGTTCCTCTCCATCTGGTCTACTCTGATAGATGGCCCAACCTTCCAGGTTTCTCAGACCAAGCTTTTCTGCTAGCTTTGCTGCTGCATCACTTGCTGTGTCAGTTGGATGTACATCAATTGCTTTTGTACGCCCATCCAAGAAGAAAAACCTACATACTATTGTTCCAAGTCGACGCATTGCCTGTAGAAAAAATTCTCAGCTTATCACTTTTTTAAACATAAAAATCATTTTAAATGTTAGCATAAATTATTATGATAATATTTATTGTAAATCCATACATAATATCATGAGATACAATCAACATATGAAAAATGATAAACGACACTCTGAAAAAGAGAAAAGAGAGAGAGAGAAACAGACATTATGAATGTCAGCAGATGTAAAATTCCTCAAGTAGTATCACGTAGAAGGAGAATCTGATGCACAAACTTGCTGTCACAAAGATTCCATTATTGCTGGAGGTTCTGCATTTGGCAGCACAAGAGAGAACAATGCCAACAAGTTCTTCTGTTCAGAAATTTAAGATTGAATGTTCTCTTCATGTTGCCAGTGAAAGGGGGACTATTAACTGCAATACTCATTAGAAACAACATAACTATGTCATCATCATGTACACAATTTTAATATTATTACATATCTTTCATTTACTTAATGGGCAAACTTATTTAAATTGGCATATAATATTCAAACATGTTGTTATAAATTCCACGAGTGCTAGTCCTGAAAGTTATGCAGAACTTCTGTGAGGTCTGGAAGACAGGGGATAAGGTACTGGTGAAAGTACCGTATGGGCATTTCGTAAGTTGTTTGGATAGCTCGTTGGTAGTGCACTTTCCCACAAAAGGTAAAGATCCCAGGTTTGAGTCCCAGTCCGGCACACAGTTTTAATCTGCAGGAAGTTTCATGCATATTATGTTGGTGGTAAAGGCTGGTGCCTCCTGCAGATCTTGAAATAGAGGTTCAAATGGAGAGATGCATAGTAAGAATTTGAATAAGAGTACTGGACATACACATCAAAAAATATCCTGAATGTTTAAAACGCAAAATTTTTGTCCCTTGAAGAACCCAGAACAATTAAATGTAGGTATGAGGCTTAACCTTAAGCTGACAAGTCCAAGGTTTGAAAAATGTTTTGCACGTTCAAAAGAAGAGACAATTACATTTCCAATACTCAAGGCAATACACCACCTTTTAATAACACAAGACAATCCTTTCAGACATAAAAAATCTCTGCAGTATTCTCTGTCATATTTCTAGCAATCAACAACATGTTTTTGAGGCAGGAAATAAGTAAATGGCATGGTATTGTAAGAAATTGTTGCAATATCTGCAAACAATTATATAAACTCAATGCTTAATGTAAACACTGAAAGCTCTAAGCACAAGGAAGCATAACATACTTTGCATAACTGGGCAGAACGTTCTGTTACTCTTTGAGTATTGCATCAGTGAAACAACACACAAAAAATGACATGCTACTTCTTACCTAAAAAAACATGATTTGTGCAAAGCACATCTACAAATATCAATGAAACTCTAATTTATGAATGTTAGTAGCTTTTTGTCCTGTGTAAGTGTATAAACAATTATATGAACAGCTGCAGAGAAGAATGTCTGGTTTGTGGGCAGCTACAAAAATGAGATGATACACTATCACACACATATATAAAAATGTATGAATGCATGTATGTTCCATATCTTCTCCTAAATCACTGGATTGATTTGAAGCAAATTTGGTACACAAACTACTTATTATTTGGGAAGAAGTTCTGCGGGAGTAAGAACCACCTGGTTCCCATAGTGGTGCAAATGGGGGTGAAATGATTGGTAACCCCCAGCATCTACTCGTAGAATGCCCTGCACAAGTGGCAAGGTGCAGATGGGCACACTCAGGCAGAGAGAGAGGGGAGGAGGAGATGGACAGTGAAAGAGTGTGGATGAGATGAACAATGAAAGAGGGTGGATGAGATGCACTGGGAAAGTGGGAGGGGGAGGAGCAGATGCAAGGACAGAGAGTCAGGAGTAGGAGATGGGCAGAGAGGGAGTGGAGGAAGGGGTGGACAGAGAGAGGGGGAGGAGGAGATGGTCATAGAAGGGGAGGAGGGGATTATGAGAGGGAGAGGGAGGAGGGGATCATCAGAGAGAGGGGAATGAGGAGATGGTCAGAGGGAAGGCCGCGAGTAAAACGCTAGTAGCTCTATATTAACTAACCTTTGTATGTATGTCTATTTGGTATCTATTTTTCTTCAGTGGGTAAGTGGTTTCCTATCCACAATTTTTTAAGGCATAATCATATTTGTCACTTTCTGTTATGAACAAATACAAACCGATAACTCTTACCTGTCAATGTTTGAGATCTTTAAGATGAAAAGAGAAACATAAAGATTATTCAGACTTATGAATAACAAGATAATTGAAAAGGTTATTACTTCAGTTATTAGAAGCAACTTACAGCTATTTCCACTGCAGATGGTGGATATTGACGACACGATACTTTTGTATTCTTGCAGTTATCTAAGCACCACTGAACATATTGGCGAAGTTTCCCTTCTAAGGCAAGATTTTTCTTTAGGAAGCACACAAAATACTGAAAGTAAATAATTTGAACATTAGTTACTGTCTTGCATTCAGACCCAGTGAAGGCAAAAATAAAGTAACAACCATGCAGTCCATAAATGAAAAGCCTCTATTGTAAATAATGTGTTTGATAAAAATAATCTGAAATAGCATATATTACTTAGTACCTTGAAAAGAAGTTTACTTGGAGGAAAGGACACAATACATAAACACAGCAAGAGCCACACCCGTTCAGTTGATTCAGAATTTGGATTATTTGTAGCTTGGCGAATACACTGGACAAATATCTCATCCCGAAGCTCTTCACGTTCAATACCATAGCCAACAATAGATTGTATTGTCTGCAGCTCAGCATCAGCTTTCAGTTCTCCACGAATGTATTTGCACAGGTCCTTAGAAAATGAGAAAATTATCTGTTACATACAGCACAACAGGAGGACTTTCTGATTAACAATTACACCAGTAAAAATATTTTACTGGTTTAACTTAAGTCAGACAATTTGATAGATGTAAGAACGAAACTTGACACTTCCGCGTTCAACAATAATGCTTAATGAATAACAATAAATGGGAAATTATACCTTTATTGTTTAATAACTGTTGAAAATGTGTGCCAGTTTGGATCTCACTTGTCGATACCAGTGAAGTTGCAGGAAAGTGTGAATAAGAGAGGGCAAGCACTAAGAACCTAAATTTGCCCCATAGTGTACTAGTTGCAACCTGGCAAAGCTAATTTCCCCCCATTTGTAGCTATCATGGACAAAGTTCATTTAGTTAATTGTCCATCTGTATAAAATTATTTCAAGACACCACTAAGTTAACAATTATAAAATGGAAATGACTGCAATAATAGTAAAAACTAACAGTAGAAAGCTCAGGTTGGAATATCAACAATATTATAAAAAGGATAGATTGCTAAACAACGTGAAGATGACACACTGAATTGCAGACAGGCACGATGAAAAGACTATTACATATAAGTTTTCGGGCAAAGCCTTCTTCAGAAAAGAAGAAGACTTTGACCAAAAGCTTATATGTAACAGTCTTTTCATTGTGCCTGTCTGCAACTTAATATCTTATCTTTACTGTGAGTAGAACTATATCCTTTCAGTAATAATAGTATGTGGTCTAGTGGGAGTGTTTTTGACTAGCAATCAAAATTTCTTGGGTTCAAACACAGACACTACTTAAATTTTATATAAAAATCATCTGCAATGGCGGCCGAAGACTTCTGGTTTAAGGAGACATTCTGCCCACTGCCTTGTCAAAGAAGGCAGAGGAGTGGACAGAGGTTCAGGGCAATCTCTTGCCATTGGGGGTTAGAAATTGTTCCTAAAAGCAGAAGAATTAGCAATGATCAATGGCACAAGGATGTACAAGGGAGTGGAAACCCCTACATTAAAGATACATAATGTGTATCCACAGCACATGTGTCCTGCAATTGAAGACAGTATCTTGATGATAGCTACCTATCTCTGATAATGCCTTCCTCCCCAGGAGAAGACTGCCAAGATGTAACCACGAGAAAGAGATTGTATAGTCAGTGAAAGATAACATTCAACAGGTCAGAGGGTGGAATGTCCAGTTTGAACATGATTGGGGAGCTAGAAAAATGGAAATGAGAAGGCTCAGATAGATACAGTCAAGGTCAGTGAAGCGAAATGGAAACAAGATAAGGGTTTCTAGTCAGATGAATGTAGGGTAATACCAACAGCAGCAGAAAATGGTATAACAGAAGTAGGATTCATTATGAATATTATGCATACCAGATAGCAGCTAAGCAAAGCTACTTGATCTACAAATATCTATTGCAAATAATGTGTTAACCAAAATGTGTAATGTAATGTTATTGTTGTTGTGGGCTTCAGTCCAGAGACTGGTCTGATGCAGCTCTCCACGTTACTCTATCCTGTGCAAAGTTCTTCATCTCCGAGTAACTACTGCAATCTACATCCCTCTGAATCTGTTTAGTGTACTCATGCCTTGGTCTCAAACTACGACTTTTACCCTCTGCACTTCCCTCCAATACTAAATTGATGATCCCTTGATGCCTCAGAACGTGTCATACCAACTGATCCCTTCTTCTAGTCAAGTTGTGCCACAAATTCCTCTTTTCCTCAATTCTATTCAGTACCTCCCCATTAGTTACATGATCTACTCATCTTATCTTCAGCATTCTTCTGTAGCACCACATTTCGAAAGCTTCTATTCTCTTCTTGTCCGAACTATTTATCTTCCATGTTTCACTTCCATACATGGCTACACTCCATACAAATACTTTCAGAAAATACTTCTGACATTTAAATCTAAACTCGATGTTAACAAAATACTCTTCTTCAGAAACACTTTCCTTGCCACTGACAGTCTACATTTTATATCCTGTCTACTTCAACCATCATCAGTTATTTTGCTCCCCAAATAGCTACTTCTTTAAGTGTCTCATTTCCTAATCTAATTCCCTCAGCATCACCTGATTTAATTCTACTACATTCTATTATCCTTGTTTTGCTTTTGTTGATGTTCATCTTATATCCTCCTTTCAAGACACAGTCCATTTCATTCAACTGAACTTCCAGGTCCTTCGCTGTCTCTGACAGAATTACAAACCTCAAAGTTTTTTTTTCTTCTCATGGATTTTAATTCCTACTCCAATTTTTTGTTTTGTTTTTGTTTCCTTCTCTGCTTGCTCAGTATACAGATTGAATAACATCGGAGATTGACTTCAACCCTTCTGAACCACTGTTTCTCTTTTGTGCCCCTTGACTCTTATAACTGTCATCTGGTTACTGTACAAATTGTAAATAGCCTTTCACTCCCAGTATTCCAGCCAACATTGTCAAAAGCTTTCTCTAAGTCTACAAATGCTAGAAACATAGGTTTGCCTTTGCTTAATCTATCTTCTAATATAAGTCACAGGGCCAGTATTGCTTCACATGTTCCAACATTTCCAAGAAATCCAAACTGATTTTTCCTGAGGTCAGCTTCTACCAGTTTTTCCATTTGTCTGTAAGGAATTAGTGTTAGTATTTTACAGCCATGATTTATTAAACTGATAGTTCAGTACTTTTCACACCTGTCAATACTTGCTTTCATTGGGATTGGAATTAATATATTCTTCTTGAAGTCTGATGGTATTTCACCTGTCTCATACATCTTGCTCACCAGATGGTAGAGTTTTATCAGGACTGGCTCTCCCAAGGCTGTCAGTAGTTCTAATGGAATGTTATCTACTCCCGGGGCCTTGTTTCAACTTATGTCTTTCAGTGCTCTGTCAAATTCTTCACACAGTATCACATCTCTAATCTCATCATCATCTCCATCCTTTTCCATTTCACTATTATTGCCCTCGAGTACATTGCCCTTGTATAGACCCTCTATGAACTCCTTCTACCTTTCTGCCTTCCCTTATTTGCATACAACTGATTTTCCATCTGAGCTCTTGCTATTCATAGAAGTGGTTCTCTTTTCTCCAAAGGTCTCTTTAATTTTTCTGTAAGCAGTATCTATCTTACCCCTAGCAATATATGACTCTACATACTTACATTTGTCATCTAACCATCCCTACTTAGCCATTTTGCACTTCCTTTCGATCTCATTTTTGAGAAGTTTGTATTCCATTTTGCCTGCTTTATTTACTGCATTTTTATATTTTCTCCTTTCATCAATTAAATTCAATATCTCTTCTGTTACCCAAGGATTTCTACTAGCCCTTGTCCTTTTACCCACATGACCCTCTGCTGCCTTCACTATTTCATCTCTCAAAGCTACTCATTCTTCTTCTACTGTATTTCTTTCCTCCATCCTTGTCAATCATTCCATAATGCTCTCTCTGAAACTCTCTACAACTTTTGGTTCTTTCAGTTTATCCAGGTCCCATCTCCTTAAATTTCCACCTTTTTTCAGTTTCTTCAGTTTTGATATACAATTCATAACCAATAGATTGTGGTCGAGCCCACATCTGCCCCTTGAAAGTCTTACAATTTGAAACCTGGTTCCTTCATCTCTATCTTACAATTATATAATCTATCTGAAACCTTCCAGTGTCTCCAGGCCTCTTCAATGTATACAACCTCCTTTCATGAATCTTAAATCAAGTGTTAGCTATGATTAAGTTATGTTCTGTGCAAAATTCTACCAGATGGCTTCCTCTTACATTCCCTACCCAAATTCCATATTCACCTACTACTTTTCCTTCTCTCCCTTTTCCTACTATTGAATTCCAGTCCCCCATGACTATTGAATTTTCATCTCTCTTCACTATATGAATAATTTCTTTTATCTCATCATATGTTTCTTCAATCTCTTCGTCATCTGCAGAGCTAGCAGGCATATAAACTTGTACTATGGTGGTACGTGTGGGCTTCATGTCTATCTTGACTACAGTAGTGCATTCATTATGCTGTTTGTAGAAGCTTACCTGTGCTTCTATTTTTTTATTCATTATTCAACCTACTCCCGCATTACCCCAATTTGATTTCGTATTTATAACCCTGTGTTCACCTAACCAGCAGTCTTGTTCCTCCCACCACTGTACTTCACTAATTACCACTATATCTAGCTTTAACCTATCCATTTCTATTTTTAAATTTCTAACCTATCTGCCTGATTAAGGGAGCTGACATTCCACGCTCCGATTCGTAGAATGCCAGTTTTCTTTCTCCTGATAACGACATCCTCTTGAGTAGTC
The DNA here is from genome assembly GCF_023898315.1 of Schistocerca nitens. Classification (NCBI taxonomy): domain Eukaryota; kingdom Metazoa; phylum Arthropoda; class Insecta; order Orthoptera; family Acrididae; genus Schistocerca; species Schistocerca nitens. The sequence continues at coordinate 622,562,595 of NC_064614.1, read as the reverse complement.
CCCACCCGGGTATTGAACGGGGGATTATTTTACCTCCAGAATATTTTACCCAGGAGGTCATCATCATCATTTAACCATACAGTACAGCTGCATGCCGCCGGGAAAAATTATGGCTATAGTTTCCCCTTGCTTTCAGCTGTTTGTAGTACCAACATAGCAAGGCCGTTTTGGTTAATGTTACAAGGCCAGATCAGTCAATCATCCAGACTGTTGCCCCTGCAACTATTGAAAAGCTGCTGCCCCTCTTCAGGAACCACAAATTTGTCTGGCCTCTCAACAGATACCCCTCCATTGTGGTTGCACCTATCAACCTATCACTGAGGCACACAAGCCTCCCTACCAACGGCAACATCCATGGTTCATGGGAGGAGGCATAATGTAATATGTTTACTCATTTTGACATTTGTGAATAGCAGGAATGTAACTGTACAGCTAGTAACACATTTTACAATGGTAATTCAAATTAAAATCATAAATTTTTTGCTGAAATATTATTTATTGTTCACAAATTGCACAAAGCTGAATCACTTTTTATCATAATCTCTCCCACAAAAATGTAAATTCACCAACTACATTTGATACCTTAAATATTAGATACCACAGATATGAGACATCTTAGATATCAGACACCATAATTTCTTGTTACTATTCATATCTTCACTAAAAAACAACAGAGAGCTTATTTCCTAACACTTTTGAAGATAGCTTCTAATCCATCACAATGGGAACATTTGAACTGCCACAACACAGTAATTTTTCAATAACAATTAAAGCAAGGTTATTCATCATTCTAAATACAAACATCTTAATAATATGCAATCACTTGTGATATTACTTTCATTTGTAATATGCAAAAATATAAGCACTTACCCGAAAAATTACACATGCAACACTGACATTGTCTGGATCATACATATGTATGTGTGAGTTAGGAATGCTGGAGCCACGATAATACGTCACCATCTCATATTTTGGCATCACCTCAACAGGTTTATTTTTGCGAGTAAGTGTTGCCATAATTGTACCTGTGAAAATGATACATAGCTACTATCAACCACCCAAAGAAAGATAATGTTATGTACATTCCAACAACACAAATAGAAATTATTTGGTATCAGAAGCAATACCATTAAAAATAAGTTTGTAACAAATATTTGATATTTTGACCATTTTAGTTCCATGTAAAACCAGGACAAACATAAAAGTGTCTCTCAGAAGGCTGTAATAATAAATAATCTACAAGATCACAAACATTTCAGATAAATTACAATGTGCAAGAGAGAGACTGGAATCAATGACAATGCACTAAACAGAATATTTCATGCTTTGGTTTTTATGAGATTCTCAGTCATCACTACTAAATTTAAGGTAAAGTAGACACACACACACACACACACACACACACACAGACACACACACACACACACACACCACACACACACACACACACACACACACACACACCAACAATCATTATTATGGATTCTCCCTCATGTTGCCCCACTCTTGTTCTAAAACAGGGAGTCTTACAAGACTTGCCTGTTTCATCCACAATTCTTTTTCTACCTTTTGCCAGATGAAAGAGCCCCAAGTTCCAAAATCAGGTATTTATATAGTTTTCTACTTGTGTCTATCAATATGAATATCCAACAACCTACTTTTAAATGTGCCTGTATGTTGTTCAGTGGCTCCTATATGTAGTGAGTAGCAATACATCCATATCATATTGTTATTCCATCCTGGACTTTACATTTTTTTTTTTTCTGATCACCAGTCTTCAGACTTGTTTGAAATGACGTGCCATGGATTCCTCTCCTGTGACAACCTCTTCATCTCTGAGTAGAGCTTGCACCCTGTGTTTTTAATTGTTTGATGAATGTATTCCAATCTACAGCTCTCTCTAGTACCAATGAAGTTATTTCCTGATATTTTAACACATGTCCTATCATCCTGTCCCTTCTTCTTGTCAGTTTTTCCCATAGAGAACCTCCTCAATCCTTACCTTTTCAATCCACCTAACTTTCAACATTCTTTTGTAGCACCAAAGTTCAAAGGCCTCAATTCTTCCTGGTTTTCCCATCATCTAGGATTCACTATCATACACTGCTGTGCTCCATATGTACATTCTCAGAAATTTCTTCCCCAAATTAAGGCTTATATTGTATATTCCCTTTCTGTTCCTATAGGTTATGCATATTTTTCTTACAATTCGAACATCATACACCATTTTACATTACTGAATCTTCTCCAGGACAACAAATGCTATGAACATGTCTTGATTTCTCTTCAGTCTTATTTCCATTATCAAGCGCATCAGGACTGCCTCTCTGGTGCCTTTACCTTTCCTAAAACCAAACTGACTCTCATCTAACAGAGCTTTTATTTTATTTTCCATTCTTCTGTATATCATTCTTGTCAGCAACTTGGCTGCATGAGCTGTTATGCTGATTGTGTCATAATTCTCAGACGTACCTGCTTTTGGTATCTTCAGAATTGTGTAGATGATATTTTTCCAAAAGTCTGATGGTATGTCACCTCCCTTATAGATTCGACACTCATCTTGAATAGTCTTTTGGTTGCCACTTTCTCCAATGATATTTTAGAAATTCTGATGGAATGATACCTACCTCTTCTACCTTATGTGACTTCAAGTTTTTCAAAGCTATTTTAAATTTTGATTGTGATATTGGACCCCTTATCTCTTCCATATTAAATCAAGTTCCCTCTTCTTTCATGTCATCAGACAATTACTTTCCCTCATAGAGGTGTTCAATGTACTCTTTCCACCTATCTACTCTCTCACATGCACTTAACAATGGAATTCCCATTGCACTTTTAAAGTTGCCACCCTTGGATTTAATTTCACCGAAAGTTGCTTTGACTTCACTGTATGCTGAGTCAGAATGATTACTCATTTTTCAGTTTCTTCGTATTTTCCCTGCAGCTATTTTGTCTTGGCTTCCTCACTTATTTCATTCCTAACTAATCTGTGATGCTGTATTCCTGACTCTCCCCGAACATTTTTGTAGTTCCTTCTTACGATGATCAGTTGATTTCTTCTTTACCTACGATTTCTTTGCAGTAACATCCTTGTATCTATGATTTTATCCCCAATGTTTATGATTACCATTCTTAGGTATGTCCATTCTTCTTCAACTGAGGTATTCCTTACCACAGTATCCACATCTTTAGCACACTTCAAACAGATCTCAACATTCCTCAGTTTTTCTATATCCCCACTTCCTCCCACACTGACTCTTCTGGATGATTCTCTTAAAATTTCAGTCTACTCTTCATCATTACTAAATTGTGATCCAGGTCTATACCCGACCATGGCTATGCCTCACAACCCAATATCTGACTTCAGAATCTCAGTATCACAGTGATGCAACTCTGCTGAAATTTTCCCACGTCTCTGGGCCTTTTCCAAGTATATCTACTCCTCTTGTGATTCTTGAACAGATCATTCACTTTTACTATCTGAAATTTACTGCAAAACTGAATTAGTCTCTCTCCTCTCTCAATCCTACTACCAAACCCATATTTTTCTGTAACCCTTTCTCTTACACTTGCCCCTACAACCAGATTCCAGTTTGCATAATTATCAGATTTTCACATTCCTTTACATACTGAATTACACAGTTCAGTATCCTCATATACTTTCCCCATTTCTTCATCTTCTGCTTGCGACATCTGCATGTATATCTGAACTATTGTCAGTACTGATTTGCTGTTGAATCTGATGAGAACAATCCTGTCACTGAACTGGTCACAGTAATTAACTCCCTGCACTACCTATCCTATTCATAACAAATCCTACTCCCATTAAACAATTGTCTGCTGCTCTTGATATTACCCAATTTTCATCTAACCAGAAATCCTTATCTTCTTTCCATTTCAATTCACTATTCACTGCCCCCCCCCCCCCCCCCAAACTTACCTAGGTTGACCCTTTGCATTTCCCTCTTCTGTTTTTTAGCTTTCCTATCATATCCAATTTTCTAATGTTCCACACTCCAACTCTAAGAATGTTATCCTTTTGTTGGTTATTCCATTTTTTCTCAGGGTTCAGCAGTTCGTTTATGGAGATCCAAATGGGGGACTAATCTAGAATCTTTTGCCAATGGAGAGATCATCATCATATTGTTTTCAATTACAGTCCACATGCCTGTGGATACACATTATGTGTCTGTTAAGGCAGTGGTTTCCATTGCCTTCTGCATTCACATGCTGTTGATCATTACCAATTCTTCAACATTTTAATGGGTTGTTTCCCATCCCAAGTGCAAGGAAGTGCCCTAAGCTCTGTCCACTCCTCTGCTCTCTTTGACAAGACTGTTGGCAGAACAAGGGTGACTTCTTACACTGGAAGGCTTCAGACATCATTGCCAATAATTTTTGTTCAAAACGTAAGGAGTGGCCAGGTTCAAATACAGGACCTATGACATTTTCATTACTAATAAAAGATGCTAACCCTAGACCATGACTTGATTTCTATTTGTGCCTATATCTAATACTACACGGTGGTTGCAAGAAGTCCTTTCAGCCAACAACAAGACAGCAAAATAAGGGATATAATGATGAGAACACGCACAAGTGGAAATGGAAGAAAGATTAGGGTTTACTGTCTTGTCGATAACAATATCAGAAGCAACAGACCACAAAGTCAGAATGGCCTGGGATGGGGGAAGAAATCAACCACAGCCTTTGCAAATGAACCAATCTGGTATTCATCTTAAGTGCTTCAGGGAAATCAGGTGAGTTTAACACTACAATAAGAAAGAACTAAGGAAAAGAAAAACTAAAACTGGCATCTCTATGGAAAAAACCTGTATTTAAAGCAAACATAATGCATTTTTATGGTATGCAATGATTTCTTAACGATGTGTATACCTACCCATCTATTTATTTATATTTCTTCTTCTTCCTGGCCTCATCTGGTGTTATTATAGGATTATAATGTTATTCTGGATTTGGCAATGTCAGTGGTAGAGGATGACTAGATGCCCTTCCTGTTGCCACCTCCTCCTCCAACCACCATCCCCACTCCCCAATGAAATGTGTGTACCCAGCCTCTGTGTGTCTAGCATTACCCTTTGTGAAAATGAGAAATATTTTCAAAATTTTCGTGGATTGCATAACTGAGGATGCTCGCAGGTACCAGTCTAGTATTAACCTAGTCAGGTGTGGGAAACCAGCTAAAAAACACATCCAGTCTAGCTGGCACACTGGGCCTCATCATTAATCCACCAGGCAGATTCGACCTGGGGCTGGTGCACCTCCCCAGATCCCAGAAGCAACATGCTAATGCCTGTGTCTATTCGGACAGGTCTGTGTTTATTTATTAAAAGTCACGTATTGAATATGGCTCATAAGACATTAATGTTATCATGACTACCTGTTCTATGCTTTCATAAATGAGTGTTGTGTGGGTTTTATATAAACTTGTGAACTCTGAATGACAACAAAAAAAAGTTGAAAATTGTGTAGTCATTTTGCAGGTAAATGGGTGGATGAAACTTGTATTTGGCTATGGACGGAAGCTGTGGTGTCCAATGCTTTCACATTTTGTGATATGAGTTCAGCAAACAAAATGTAAGACATTAAATAGACTCTGAAGTTATTAAGTCATTGATTATGTTCTTTAATAAATATTCATAATTCTATGGTAATATTTACCTTTAGGAGGTGAAATGACAATAAACAAACACAAAAGTAAAAGTGATGACATTATTCTAGCTTTCACTATTCATTCCTTCCTGGAGGAGGGGGGTGGGGGAAGAGATATGAGTATAGGAACTTCCTTTCACTCTGGGTTCTGAGTGACCTGCTTTTCCTTTTTTAAAACTTCTCTATTCTATCCCTCTCTCCTCTTTGAAGAAGGAACTAATGTTGAAAAAGCTAAAATATTGTCATCACATTAAATTTTTCTTTTACTTTTTTTATATTTTGCACAACACAATCACATGTGTGAGCATTTTACAGTACCTTAAATATTTTTTATATTTTGCACAACACAATCACATGCGTGAGCATTTTACAGTACCTTAAATAGTTTTCACTAGCCAGTGGTCGTTTTCAGACTATAATTGATAACAAGAAAAGACAAAGAATCATTGTAGAACCTACAAAATGCCTCTCCTCTTTCTAACCATAGACAATCTGAAGAGAGACCATTGTTTGGTCAACACTGGTTATGGTATTGTGAAATGTTCAAGTGATGTTTGATATTAAATACAAAAAATTAAGTCTGAAGTTATTACAGGAAACAAATGAATTCATGAATCGCATAAATGCTATTGTTCAAGCCGCGTGGAATGATACATGGCTATGACTAAAATCACAATTTTTTCCTAAGGATCATACATAATAAGCAAGGCCCATGGGCTTAGTGGGTAAATATTTATAGTTAAATCATCAGCATTTAGACATTTTTCTGTCACTTATTGCTTCTTTCACCTCTGGCAATGATTTGTATATATGAAAGGATGCCAATATGTATCATGGTTTGGAATCCTTTTTAACTGTAGAACAATAGGGCCATCGAGAACTGAGTAAGTAAGTCAGTTGGGAGGGAGAGACTAATATAACCCAATGTTGATCAAATATAAACTGAGAAAGGTAAGTAGGAGTTTATCAGAAAGATCAGACTGCTTAAGTTTTCAATATCTCTTGATGTGAAAATGGTTGATAGTCCTGTGTGTGTGTAACATTAATGCTCTCTATGAGTGGATTTGTATCATCTACAATTTTTAATACAGTTCTGCAGCTCATAATTAAGTAAACAGTTCCTTTAGTTGTGTTGACACTTTTCAGAACATTCATATGAGTCTCATAGCAACTTATGTGTACTTTTTCTTGGCAGTTGATTGCTGTGGCATTTAGATTCACTCAGTGAAGCAGCATCTTTGTTTGCATTTCAACGTGTGCCTCACATTCTTGCATTTTCTTTTCATTTCTCTGCTCTGTTAGCTGCACAATTAGACTGGGCATCAGTACAGTGGTCTAGTCACTGAGGATAAATTCCCTTTCTTTCCATTACATTGGTTATTCAACATATTACACATTTGCAGCATCACTTTTCTTAAATATAAGGTAAGGTCAACATTTGCTTATTGAAGTTTTACTTCTTCGACACTGTAACAATAATGAAAAGTCCAGTCAGACGTTATAACTCGAGAAAAATGACAAGACAATATATTTTAATTACAAAACAACAGCAGTAGCCACACACCAGTAAAAGAGCAGGGATCACCTCTGGTTTAAAAACAAGAAAACTCTCCTCCAATTCCAGGTTGTGGCTGATGTTAATACTGATTGATGGAACTTCAGATAGAGAGTGATAGTACAGGGAAGGTGATCTGAAGACAGAAAGGATAAAGGAATGGGGAGAGACATCTGGCAAGCACATCATGGTTGAAAGAAAGTAGACACCAGACTCATGTGCAGGCTGAAGACACAGACAAAAAAATTAAAGTGATAGGAAATATGTTTCCCAACTCTTTCTGGAAAGCACACTCTCAAAATTTCAACATTAAACCTCTCCATGACGCACAATGTATCTCTGCCTTTACATCTGTCAGTTTTGTGCCATTACAAATGATGTGTTGATTTCTTTATGCAAGAATGTCCTGAAGTCAGTCACAAATACAGTCAGATACTCAGAAAGCTCATATTTTGTTCAGCATAAGACAGTGCAGAACTTTGTTGAATGCCTTCCTGTCTATGGTGCTCTGGATCTCATGGATGAACAGAGCAAGCCGAGTTTCACAAGGTTCCTATTTGCAAATGCATGTTGATTTTTACAAATGAGTTTTCTGTTCTTCAAAAACCTTACAAAACATTAGCATAACATGTTACATAATTGTACAGTACAAATGGAATTTAGATGAAGAAGAAATCAAATTAAATCTATAATTAAAAAAACAGATACAATTAGAAAACGGCAGCTGTGGCCACATATACAGAATGAATAATAGGCTCACAAATAAAATTCTCAACTAAAATTTATCAATGAAGAGTTGCAAAAACTGGCAATAGAATTTCATGAAATCCTGAAGTGAAATGGTAGATATGAATTTTTGGATGTGAGGTCCGCTAGTTATGCAAAACGTTGTCTTGCATAACGGATGGACCTCACATCCAAAAATTTTAACTGCAAACACTTCAGATAGTGGCTGACTTTGTGGTCTGTTGCTTCTGATATTGTTATCGACAAGACAGTAAACCCTAATCTTTCTTCCATTTCCACTTGTGCGTGTTCTCATCATTATATCCCTTATTTTGCTGTCTTGTTGTTGGCTGAAAGGACTTCTTGCAACCACCGTGTAGTATTAGATATAGGCAAAACTTCAGATAGAGAGTGATAGTACAGGGAAGGTGATCTGAAGACAGAAAGGATAAAGGAATGGGGAGAGACATCTGGCAAGCACATCATGGTTGAAAGAAAGTAGACACCAGACTCATGTGCAGGCTGAAGACACAGACAAAAAAATTAAAGTGATAGGAAATATGTTTCCCAACTCTTTCTGGAAAGCACACTCTCAAAATTTCAACATTAAACCTCTCCATGACGCACAATGTATCTCTGCCTTTACATCTGTCAGTTTTGTGCCATTACAAATGATGTGTTGATTTCTTTATGCAAGAATGTCCTGAAGTCAGTCACAAATACAGTCAGATACTCAGAAAGCTCATATTTTGTTCAGCATAAGACAGTGCAGAACTTTGTTGAATGCCTTCCTGTCTATGGTGCTCTGGATCTCATGGATGAACAGAGCAAGCCGAGTTTCACAAGGTTCCTATTTGCAAATGCATGTTGATTTTTACAAATGAGTTTTCTGTTCTTCAAAAACCTTACAAAACATTAGCATAACATGTTACATAATTGTACAGTACAAATGGAATTTAGATGAAGAAGAAATCAAATTAAATCTATAATTAAAAAAACAGATACAATTAGAAAACGGCAGCTGTGGCCACATATACAGAATGAATAATAGGCTCACAAATAAAATTCTCAACTAAAATTTATCAATGAAGAGTTGCAAAAACTGGCAATAGAATTTCATGAAATCCTGAAGTGAAATGGTAGATATGAATTTTTGGATGTGAGGTCCGCTAGTTATGCAAAACGTTGTCTTGCATAACGGATGGACCTCACATCCAAAAATTTTAACTGCAAACACGGCCAATAGAGGGAGCTGCAAATCAAAAAGATGGGTAGATATGAAGTTGTTCAAGGCAGAACAAAATTCAGAACCATAATTAAAAATCACAAATCTGCTGGAAAGCCTCCTGGACAAGCTACAGGGTGGATAGGAGTTACAGAAGAAGAAATGCAATGAATTGATGATTTGATTCTTAGTTGGCACACAAAAACTTACCTTCAGGAGTTCGTTCATGTGAGTTGAAATAATTATGGGCAAACTCCACAATATCATGATAAGCATCATCCAGCACCTCCTTTTCCTGTTGCTCTTCAAGTTCTTGAAGTTTCTTTTCAACTCTGAACTTCCGACGTTGTTCTCTCTCAGCATCTTCTTCAGCACGACCATTGTAACGCCAGGAGTATGAGGATTGCACACCCTGTTGAACCAAAGTAAAAAATCATTACTAACAAATACTTAATAACATTCCGCCTCCTCCCTCCTCCCCGTCTCATCCCATATTCTGTAAAAGTGAAGAACTAGGTTCCAAGAGAGTTGGAAAGGAAGGAAGATGCAGGTTTGTTGACCAATCAACAAGGACATCAGAGATGGAGCTCAAGCTCAGAAAGTACAAGGATCAAGAAGGAAATCAGCTATGTTCTTTTCATGGAAAATATTAATAGCCAGACAGGACTTGAAACTTGGTTCTCCCAAATGAGAGCTCAGGGCATTGGCCATTATACTACTTCACTCAGAATTAAGGATGTATTTGAGAGAGAGAGAGAGAGAGAGAGAGAGAGAGAGAGACTAATCATGTCAAAGGGGATATGGTACTGCAAAAATTCAGTATGTTATGTCACACTTGTCTTTTATTTGACAAGAACATATGGTGACAGATTAATTTCAACTTCTGGTTTATTCACAGCTACTGTCTTCAGTCTTATTTATTGAACAAGAAGTATCTACTACACATTCTGATTTCAAGGATTCAGTAAAATCATCATATAAAGAATAACAGTGCAAGTTAGTGAAATTTTGGTGCGAAATGGTGAGGCAGACAATGACTGAATAAACGTCAGTAAATACAAAAAGAAAAAGGAAGAAAGAAAGAAAAGAAAAGAACAGAAAAACAAAAGGTAGTACATTGCTGTTTATGTGAAAAAAAGGCAACCTATAACAGAAGTAAGTAGAAAGCAGTCTGCCGATGTATGGTTCAAGGAAAATGGGTATGCTCTATGGTTTTTATGCACATTTACATTAATAACTAAAGTTTCCTGTTTGGTTCAGTTTGAAATACATAAACAAAAATGACGACTCAAATAAATGAAAGTAGCTGACCCCCGATACTGTAGATCCACGTGAACTTGGCCTGCTGTGTCGTGGAGAGCCAGCAAGAGGAGAGCCTGGTGTGCGGTGTTGCTGAACACGTTCTACTCCAGGACTCTTTGGTCGTACTAGCTTGTGTGGAGCTGCAGGAGCAGATACGCTGGTTGGTGATGTTACATCATCATCGTCGTCATCTCGAGGAAGAACCTGGTAGAGAATTAAATTTATATTTAATATAGAATATAGACTGCAGACTAAAACAAATAAACAAAAGGTTTCTCTAATATATTGAACAGATAAAAAAAGTTGATCTTGATAAAAGTGACAAAAAAGTTGTGGGACAAATGTTTACTTTTAGGTATGAGATTTGGAAGTATTACCAATGGAAAACACTAGCCATTGGATCTTTTATGTTGCTTCCTCAACGAGGAAAGAGAACATGGCTGGGGAAGGTTGGAAAGGAAGAGTATGTCACTCAGGCTCCAAGTTAAGAGGTTGAGAAAATGAGGAGAAAAAGATGAAGGAGAAACTGTCAGATAGGCTAGGTCAAAGTTAAGGACTTTTCTAGGTTCACTTCGGAAGTGATAGAAGGGACAGAGTGAGAATTAAGTATGGAATTTGAGACATGCATGGGCCTGCATCAGTTCCTTGCTTGAGTAGACTCTTTGTTAGTACTGCTTAGCAGTGGGTTTCTTTGCATCCCGAGTGGTGGGGCCTGGGGTGGTTCTGCAAAGGATTCAGGAACATGCATAGCTCACTCATTATCAGCTGGGGTTTGGGTATGCATGGAATCTCACACAGTATATTGTCTTGCACCCCAAAGCCATGGTAGTCTGGAAGATTGTTGTTTACTTCGCGGACTGAGCAGTCACCTATTGGGCAATTGCAACTTTACCCCGTCTGTGCAGTGACAGGCTATATTCTGCAGTTATACTACAGGTGCCTCTTGCCTTTGCTGGTGGATTTGGCCTCATACACTGCCCATGATTTGTTTTGGCATAATGAAAGAGAGCAAAATTGTTTTTGAGTGTTGGTCAAGATTCACGAGAAAATGCCCCTTCGTTATGCAGTGACTTCAGAGTATCATTTGTTATTTTGGCAGTAAACTGATTCAGGTCATGTTTTTGCTGATGCCTTTCTGTGGATCAGCACCCTGGTAATAAGAATCTGTCTGAGACAAATACTCATTTGGTTATAAGAGAGTGTCAGTTTCAGAAGGCGTATGTGTTTTATTATTATTATTATTTCTCAATTAAAATTTTAGCATGTTGTCTCCATATTTGTCTTCTTTTGATACTGGTGGCCCACATGGACTCAGCGGTAAACCATTGTGTTTCAGTTGTATCCAGTTGCTGTTCAAATTTAATTTGTACTCTGAGCAGATGATTTATAATTTGCTGAGCAACTGACTCGGATATCGGCCAGAACTGAGCCGTTCTCTATTTGTCTCATTTGTATGCTTCAAGCTCTTTGCTTGTCTGAGGTTTTGTTGCTCATAAAAGTACTTGGTAAACTCCTCAGTCTGCTTTACACATGTGTACATTTTAAATTTTTTGCTTTTTATGGTTTGTATATTAGTGAATTAGGCTGATTCACAGCCGTTTATGTAAAGCCAAAAAGCAAAAGCCTGCTTCACAGATGCATACACTTGTTTAACTTCTCTGTTTACTATGATTATGTATATTAGTGAAACAGATATTTCTCTTTGCTTGTTTTGCAGCTGTGTATGTAAAGCTATAATTTTTGTCTGTGTGAGATTTTTTTAAAATTCTATTTTTATATAATTGATGTTTGTAAATGACAAAGTCTGCTTTACAGACATGTACACTGTTTTATAGGTTTATCAGCAAAAGAGCAATTCCTTTTGGCTGCTTCACAACCGACTCTATAAAATTTTATAACTTTAATACTAATTTCATCATCTGGCATTTGATTTCACTTGGTGCAAGTCTGCTTCACGACTCAGATTTCTGCTTTCCCTTATAGTCCAAAATAGTGAAACAATAATTCTTTCCTGTTTAGCATTTTGCTGTGTATGTAAACTAGTTGACACTTTTAGTATTTTCTAATGTTATTGTCTACATTTTATCTTGTCTGCTTTACGGACATATGAATACGTATTTTGATACAATTTGGGTATTTCTCAGAATGTAACAATTTGTTTTCAAAGTTAGCCTCTGTGGTGATCAAATATTACTTACTTTGGCAATTAAAAATTTCCCTGAGGGATGATTCAATAAATGATTTTGCTTGTAATACTATTTATTTTCGCTCAGCACCTTACTACTCCCTGATCACAGCTCCCTACCAGTCCGGAATTAAGAGTAAGAGGAATGAAAAGAGGAATCAACACTACAATCGAGCAGTAGCAAGAATCATTAAATGCATTTTTTCATCTTTCTTGAAGTTGGCTATAGAGTGACATTTACCGATTCTGAAAACCCATTAATTCATTCACATATTGTGTTCTATAAATCCCATTGTGAAGGAGAGACTTCAGGGATGGGTAATGAATCAACTTGTACATTAAAAAGACATAAGTGGGTAGTGCAGGATGTTTCTGAAAAATTTACTAACAACCATTTACAACTAGTACTCATCTAATCGATAACTATGGGAATATCTCTCTCTCTCACCCACTCTTTAAACCCTTTCTCACTCACTCACTCTCTCTCTCTCTCTCTCTCTCTCTCTCTCTCTCTCTCTCTCTCTCTCTCTCTCTCACACACACACACACACACACACACACACACACACACACACACAGGGTGAACATAACTCCAGCAACAAACTTTCAGAGATGGTAGTAAGGAACAAACCAAAAAAAAGTATACTAAATCTCACTGATTGACTATGAAGGTATCTCAAAATATTTTTTGGTCTTTCCTTGCGATTTCTGCTACTGTTAAAAAGAATTCATTGCATTTAGCAATCAGTTATTTGAATTTAACATCATCGGTCTCAGCACTGTTGTCATCGGGGAGTTGAATATAATTTTCTTTACCTCTTTTGTTAACTTCAAATTTATCAATCCTCCAAATTGTCTTACTTTGTTCTTTTAATTCTCTTAATAAAGTTTTTTCCCAATCCTACACAACGGGTGGCGAGCACCAAACTAGTATGAATTAATCTTGTAGTAACTTCTTTAGTCTGGACTACTTTAGTAAATTACTTCTGCAGTAATATACTTTTTTAGTGACTGTTGGAGAGCTCAATTTCTGTTTACTTTTGTAGTTGTAACTAAAGTAGTAATGCCTATTTACTAAAGAAGTAAGCCATTTCTGCACACTGCTGGCACCAACATTACATTCCCTCTTGAAAAATATTGATTGTCGGCAGACATTCTTGTATCACCTTTTGCGTGATTTGTGTTCATCGCTATAGTTTTAGAATCTAGAAAGGATTATTAAATTGAATTATTAAAAATGGAAAATCTAAATGCTAGTACACTAATTAATGATAAGATCTGTGTATTATGAAAAAGAAACATGCTATTGATGGATGAATCTATTGGTAACCCTGCCGTCTACAGCTAATAACGTCCATTGTTGGTTGGTGACGCATATTAATTTAAGTGTCAGTTTGAGAAACGAGCTAGCAGCAACATCGAGGTAGCCAAGAAACATTCAAAAAACATACCAGGAAATGAAAAAGAGCCATTTGCTGAAATAATGAAAAAGTACATAACTACTATTGAATGTAAAAAGCATGATATCGACATGCTAAAAAGGAAAAAGGGTGTTTGGGAAAAAATACACTTTGAATACAATGCAGAAGCTCTTACACAAACACAACAAGAGCAGCTTAAAGTAATTTGGAAGGACATGAAAGTGAAAGCAGAGAAAACGAAAGCTAAATGTAATTGAGAACAGTTTCAAACTGGTGGTGGAGTAGTTGAGACAAAGATAGCCAACATAAGCCAAATGGTTGTTGATATAATCCCATAAGTTTTCGAGGGTATAGCTGGAGTTTACAACAATGACACATCTGAAGATAATGTGATACTTTCAAGCAACTTTGATGATGATAACTGCTCTCAAGGTGGCACTGAAACTGCTGAAGGTGGAGCTTTATCCCATAGTCATGAACCTTGGCATGCGTTCTCTGGTGGGAGCTTATCAAAATATGCGCCAAGCAAAAGAGGGAGAGAACATGTGGTTGCAGTGAATAACTGGGAGTTGTTGAAAAAAGCAGACGAGCTTCATTCCTTAAAAATGTGTTTAATATGTGAGGAATACAATGCAAAAATTTTATTAATAGAAAGACAAAGAGAAATCATAGAAGAAGAGCGAAACCTTAAAATGGAAATTTTGAGTAAGTTCAAGAATGTAATGGAGCAAACTTAAGGTCCCAGTTCTTCAGTCAATGTACTCTAGAAATTTGGGTTTTTGTGAATGAATAAGAAAATATTCATATGAATAAAACAACTTTTATTTCCTGACATTTTTCAAATAGTTAATATGTTCGAGTTTCTTGTATGGCATAATATTTTTGTTTATCATTTCAGAATCGGTGCTAATTTTTGTTAATACCACATTCTAATATTTATCTGAATTTGCAATATTGTAAAAGAAGTCTATTTTATTTTAGAAATAACTGAAACATTGTATGACTTTGTATACTCAGTTAAGAAATAAAATGAGAATGTTAATCCCCTAGTGAAAAAACTATAGAATTACACATAAATTAAATGAGTCACTTTTCACTACAGTAGTGACAATCTGGTGTCTTATTTATTCATTTCAGAAGGGAAAGTGTTTACACTAACTTCTAACTTTACTAGCAAACTAGGTACAATTCTCATTAAAGTAATTAAGTATAATAGACCTTCTGACAGCTTGGCCTGCAGCATCTTCTTCTGGCTGAAATGCATATTGTTCGACGTCATTCACCTCCACAATATCAGGATGAAACACATCACTAACTTCTATTCCAAAGTTGTGTAGAACTGCAGCAGCCACAATAACATTCTCACACTTGTTTGGTTTAGATCGCGTTGTTTTATGAGAATTTGGAAAAGTTTCTTCCAACAATCTGAACACTTGCTCTATTACACATCTGGTAGCAATGTGGGCTCTATTGTAGTGCCATTCGGTTCCTGTATGGGCTCGGAACACAGGAATGTTTGGAGACAACATATCCACTATCTCCAACAAGCAACCCATCATACCGTCCAGTTTCTAATTCTGCAGCAACTCTACTATTGCTCCAAATGCATGCATCATGCGTGGAACCCGGCCAATGACTTACCACATTCAAAATCTTCATATTGACATCACAGATAATTTATGTATTGATAGAAAATAAATTCTTGCGATTTCTGTATAGTTCTGCTTGTGTTCCAGAAGGGCAAAGTATGGGTATATGTACACAGTCTATGGCCCCTACGACATTTGCGAATCGGCCAGTTCAAAAGATTTCCATTTTGTTCTTTGACATATATTCTTGACTCTGTGGAATGAAAATATGCAGTGGCTTTAAGGCAGTTAAACTGTTTATCACACTGTTAAAAGCTCTTCCAGCAGTAGTATGATGGATATTAATGAGATCTCCTGCTATGATTTGATATGTACCTGTGCGAAAGATTCACAGTCCAAAAAGAAGTTGCAGCCTAAGAGACAAAGCACGATTCCTGTCAGAATTATGCTGCAGTAATGATCCAACATAGCAAGCAGCAACTCAAAGAATTCCTTACGAAACCCAAACTGCTCTTTGAAATCACTGTCGCTATACATCACAAATAGGTCTCTTCTTTCCATTACAACCCACATTCTTGAGATGTTCACCTCTTCCTCCATCTCCACATATTCTTTGTAGTCCAGGTAATCCATAGAATTCGACACTTAAAACACAGAGCTCACAGATCGCACCTTACTCTCCTACTTTACTCCTACTACTACCTAGGAATAAATTTTGGCCTTTTTTCCTCAAGTTACTCTTCAATGGTGCTCTCCACCAATAATGGAGTAAATAAATTTACTTTGGAAGTAAATGAAAAATTTACTCCTGGAGAAATTTACTCCTTTAGTTGAGTATCATCGACTGGAAGACGCTGATTTCCTTCTCTCTTGGTAACTTACTACTTTAATTTCACTTACTCCTGGTTGGTGCTCGCCACCCTAAGCTCCCACAATAACTGACCCACAGCTGTTGTAAAGGAAAACTGAATTCATAGCATTGTAAGAATATTTTTGATGAAAAAAATAAATTGCTCACCTACTGTGGATCCTGTAGTGAAAATGGTGTAAGTAGATCCCTGACCGCTCACAGTGCTGTTGCCAGTTTCAACTGTGAAGCACTAATGGCTGCATGCGGAAACAGTACCTGTTACAGAGCTGTGACAACACTGAGGTATCACCATAGAGATGTTCGTAAAATCACATTATTTTATTGTCTGAGGTAGGAGTGCAAAGCTACCACACCTAGTGCCCTGCAACTGTCAGGGATCAACTTATGCCAACTCAACTACAATAATCACATTCCCATTGCTCAGTGAGTAAACACTTCCTGAATAATATGACTGAATTAACATTTATGACACTGTGAAACTGTATATGTCCATTCTTGGCTATACTTTATTGCAAAGAATATTGCTGCCATTTGACTATCATGGTGAGAGCAAAGGTCATGGGGCTCACACCAATTTCGTGAAAGACAGTTGGATTATAAAATAAATTATTGATCATTGTTGCATTATGTCCTATTCTAGTTGCGAATGTTACTGTGGGAAGAACTCAGTAAGTGCCCTCAGTCAGTACTATCTAAAATGAAGTCAATAGTGAAACTTCCATACAATGACTTCCCAGCTATTTCCATAAGTTTTATTTGCACTCTCTAGTGATACACATCACTCAAGGAGAGTGATGCATATCATTACATCGTTTTACTGACGAATGATACTAGCAATGAAAGTACACTGCCTGCCAAAAAAAGTGAAGCATCCAGAAAACATTGTTGGATGTCAATGTACCTTGATACACACATGTACCATCAGTGGGCATGTAAATTATTAGAGCTGCAATCCTCTGTAACAGGTAGAACAGCCACCAGGGTTTATTAGTGCTGTTCATGTTTAGTGTTCGTGCCAGGCCTGATATGGTATATAAGGGGCACGAAGAGCACCAGATGTTGAGTGATCACTGTCAAGGACATGGAGATGTCACATTAGAGACAGCATTATCAGCACCTGACAGAGTTTGAAAGGGGCATCATTATGGGTTCCAAATTGGCTGGCAGGTTGAATCGTATGATATCCAGATTTGTGGATCACTGTAACAATAGCCTGATATTGAACTGTGTGGGAATGTGACAGCATGTACACTCATCGTCAATGTTCCAGTTGACCATATCTGACCACCACAAGGTAGTGTCCCCCGAACACATCTTAACCCACTCACGTCTGTGTCTGCTATCTAAGAACAAGTAATGGACTGCCTGCAAGTTTCCATGTCACCACACATCATTGGTCAAAGACTGGCAGAAGTATGGCCTAGAGAGTTATCATTCCACGTGTAGCGTGTAGGCTTTCCTTGACACCACTTCTCAAATGGTTGCATTTGGAGTGGTGTAATGACCAGGAAGCATGGACTATTGATAAATGGTGTCACAATATGTTCAGCAATGAATCGCAGTTCTACACTACCCCAGATGACCTTTGTTGGGTGAGCATGGCAACAACCTGGAGATGTACCACTGTTCCAACATTTTGGAAAGGTAGAGCACCCTGCCATCATGGTGTGTGGACCCACCAGATATGATTTCAGGTCACAGGTTGTAGTAACTGAGGAAACTCTGATGGCACAACAGTACTGCACAGACATCCTTTGTCCTCAAGTGTTACTTTTCCTGTGACAGCATCATGATGCTGTTTTTCAACAAGGCAATGTCCACCCACAAATGGAGTCTCTATGAACTCTCTGTATGGTGCTGAGATACCCAAAAGACAAGAAAGATCCCCAGAGCTGTCCCCACTAGAACATGTATGGGAACATCTCAGATGTTAATTCCGTGCCAGTACCTATTTTTGGTGCAGTAAGGGCCAGTTACAAAAGTTATGGGGCAGCTTGCCTCAGGAGAGGATATAATGGCTTTATGACATCCTTACCAACTGAATCAGTGCAAGCATCCATGCCAGAGGCAGTGCAATGTCATATAGATTGGGGTCATATTGATCAAGCCTTTGTAAAGTTGACTAGATTTTTAAATCATTCCACCAACATCACGTACCCTCTCAACTCGTGAAGTTTCATTTCATTTTACCTCCGCTTCTGGGTGCTTCATATTTTTTGTCAGGCCACATAATTTATGTAACAAAAAAATAATAAGGTAAAAATTTATGTCTAATACAACATTTCATATATCATGGATGTGGACAGTCATACTGAGGGACAACAGATATCTTCAGCATGGGACAACAGTTGCTATGGCATACCGAGAGGAAATTTAAACTCAGACGCAGTAATAAGAATTCCATAGATTATCATCCTGACCTGAAGATGTGCAGACTTCTCAAGAATTTAGTTTACAATATTCAGATGTTGTAAAGGGAACTGGAGGAACTTTTGAGACTGAGAATGATTTTGTAATCAAAAGAATTAACATACCATATTACCAAAGTATATTGAATATTACCTTACAACTGGAGTGGAGAGTTCTTTCCTGAAAGGTACCATAAAGGTAATTATATTTTTTGAATTTAAAGTAGTAAGTACAGCTTTGGTGATGAAGTAAAGAAGATCATCGTGGGAGGTACACAGTCAAACTGCTGTTATACATGTCTATCAGCAACCCACGTTTGAAGCAACAACTACACTACAAATCTCTCTAGTCGCCTAATGAAGTTTAAACTGTTTCCTGCTGAGGGTCTGTTCACCATCAGAACTGTTCACTGTCAAAAATGTTAGCTTGTGTGTTCTGAAGTCCGTTGGTGAAGCACAGAACTCAGAAATTTGTTCATTGCAGTACTCATTTAGGTCTATGGCATGGGACTTTATTCCATATTTTGTGTAACAGTCACTCACCTTCTTGCATTACATTATACAACAGTGATTTGATGTCACCTTGTAGCCATCTAGGTGCAGCTGTCCTATTTCTTTAACTTCCATCTGGTTTTCTGTTATTTATAACACAAATGTAAAAATAATCTAATATTTTCCAATTTTCTATAGCATTATGAGAATTCGAAAGTCTTTGTATGTTTTGATGGAAAAATCGACATCTGTTTCAAGTTTTACGTTTTTTTATACTCTCATTTTCTTTCCGTTAACTATGTCTTTCAGGGTCATTTGCTTTGAAAAAGGTCTAGTGAAAATATTGGTAATTGCAGTATGACAATACCACCAGGGATTACAGTTCACTGTAGGTCAACCTGCAGAACAGCTCTCTGGTGACATGTCTGTTAAACAGCTTACCCACCAGATGGTGGGACAATGTGCTGTCAGTTTGGTTCACCATCCAGCCAAGGGCATGGCCACACACTGCCTTATTCCACTCCTGAAGTCCAGGTGGCAACTTCAAGTAGCTATCTGAAAAGCTTGCTTCTATACGATGGTAGACATATCAATAATGGAAATTCGTGGGTGGAGCAATACACAAAATAAGTGAAAGGCAACCAATTGCCTGTAGCGTAACGGTGCATGCTATGTGTTTCTGTGCTCCACATGTTGACCCGCTATAGGTGAGTGTTCGCCTTTCCCTTATTTTACGTATAGTAGGTTCAGAGCTGATGGTGGTCAATCATACACACTGATTTTTAATTTAATGTTTGTTTACTTAAAATCATAGCTTGTAATCCATGATTACTGGCACATGAAATGAGTATAAGGCTGTGTGTAAAGCATAGGAACAAATAAAGAAAACTGTATTAAATTGGCAGAAACATCTGGTTTCCATATTTAAGAGTAATCACTACTCTGCGCACAATGAACACCTGGCCTGCACATTTAAGGGGAATCATTACCCTTTGCACCATGATTGATATCAGGCAGAGTTCTGAATCATGCAAAGTCACTAAAGGCCAGTGCAAACATGTTACAGTACTCACTCACATCCACATGCATGAATAATTATAGTCGTGCATATGAGCCTCTCTGAAAAATTATAAAGATCTAGTATTCTGTTGCTGGTAGTATTAAATTTTAAATGGACAATGTTTCTGCATGGTGACGAAAACAGTCTTCCAAAACTTTGATAAATTATTTTAACGAATCCCTGGACTACAGTAGAGAGAAAAAGTTAAAGTATGATATTTTATACATTCTGCATGTCTTCTGCCATAAAGAATTCTAAGTCTGAAAATGGTGACTGAAACACTGCGAAATAATTACAGGTTCCAACCATTTAGTATCCAAAGTCTTATTATTTTACCTGCTTACTCACTTGGTCTTACATACTCTCATTTCAAATCAGTCATCCAGAACACAATCCATGAATAACAAAATTTTAAATAGAAAAGGCGTAACAAATACAGTTTTGAGCTATAATGCTCACTCACACCTGAAAATATGTGGCATTCTGTGACCTCCAAAGTCAAGTTCAAATCTTAATTTATTAGTAATACTACTGGAGATGTAGTCTGAAATTAATTATACTTTGCAATATATTTTAAGAAGAAAAGGCTTAACAGATACAGTTTTGATCCACAGTATTCACCTACACCTGAAAATGTGTCATTTTCCACCCTTTAAAATCGAGCTTGAATCTTAATTTACTACTACTACTACTACTACTACTACTGGAGATATACAAAAACAACTGAAATAATACTTTTTTAACAATCTAATTAATCGGATAGGTACAAAAATCTACTCTCCAAGCAGTGGCATGAGAACACACATATAAAAAAAAAATGTTTTACGTATGCATGTTTTTGGAGCCAATGGCTCCTTCTTCCGGCATATGAATTAAGGGGAAGGAAGAGGGATGAAGGGAAGGATTGGAGAAATTTATGAAAAGGGGCAGAGTTTGGAAAAGTCACCCAGAACCCCAAGTCCGGGGTGACTAACCTGGCAGAATGAAAAGGGGATATAAGGGTTCTTGGTGACTTTTCCAAACTCTGTCCCTTTTCCTAAATGCCTCCAGTACTTTCCCTTCAACCCTTCTGCTGGAAGAAGGAGCCACAGACTCTGAAAGCTTGCAAACGTAAAACCTTTTTTATACATGTGTTCAGCCACCACTTGGTGAGTAGACTTTTTATCCATCCAATTACATTATACTGTCAAAAATTGATTATTTCGGTTGTTTATATGTATCTCCAGAAGTATTACTAGTAAATTAAGTCTCAAGGTTGATTTTAAAGGGTAGATAATGACAGAACACACAATCATCTCCTGCTTACTGGGCAGACACTCTGACCATTAAGCCATCTGGACATGGTGGTCATTGCAATAGCACGGACTACACTAGCACGCCTCCTGTCAGACCTAAATTCTCAACTTCATATTGGAGACATAGTTTGATAAATTAATTACATTTTGCAATATATTTTAAGCAGAACAGGCTTAACAGACAAAGTTTTGAGCTACAGTGCTCACCCACACCTGAAAACGTGTGTCAATCCGTGCCCTTTAAAATCAAGCTTGAATATTAATTTACAAGTAATACTATTGGAGATACAGTTTGATAAATTAATTAGACTTTGCAATATACGAAGTGGTCAGAAACAGTCTGAAAAGCTTGTAAGGGTGTTGCATGGTAAATTGTGCTGGGAAATAACTGTTCAGAATAACAATACCCACCCCTTCTTTACCTCTGTATGTATTTACACTGCATATACATATAAGAATTTTCAAAACAAATGCTTACTGATTCATAGATGGGCTCTGAAGTAGCTGGTGGGCTAGTTGGTGGTGGAGGTGGGGGTGGTCCAGTAGGTTCTGGCAGAGAGGGTGGACCCAATGTACGAGACAGATCCAAACTAGAGGGTGGTACTGGTGCTTCCTTCATCACCGACTCCAGCTGCAAATAAATTGGAGCCAATCCACAGTATGCCAAAAGAAGTTCTCTTTCCATCTTTGATATGTTATTAGAAGGCAATTTAATCTTAAAATGAATTACCTCAACATCCAAGTCTTCCACAAGTTCATCCATTTGTTCTCCAATTTCATCAATAATGTTATTACTACGAGGTTGCACATCAGACAAGAATGCAAACAGATTGTCCAAATCAACAGAATCACCTGATGGTTCAGATGATGCAAGTTTTGAGTTAATTTGTTCTGCCATTTGTGAAAGAGCTGCAATCTCCTGTTGGGCAGCCCTGAAAAAGATGAATCTTCTCAACTATATGCAGTTTTATATCTGTTTGAAAAATAACATAACACATTTCAAACAGAAACAGCTTCTGTCAATACATGTCTGATGCCAACAAAAAAGTTGCCTTAAGCTAGTTGTACACAATCCATTGCATGATATGCAAAGCAAGTGGTTTCCCCGTTATGATTGGCAACATGTTTGGCCACTTGGATGTGTTTTTATGCTGTTTTCCATGCCCCACTACATGAATAGCAGGCTGGTACCCATGTCTCACCTCTGACACACACTATGCAAACATTTAGAAAACTTCCTCACACTTGCACATAGAATTTCCTCTACATGCAGACAGATGGAATGCACTTATTCCATACTGGTGGGCAGCAGGAGGGGGGGGGGGGGGGGGTAGAAGAATTATGACCTTAGATGTTTAGGCTCCTTAAACCCATAATTGACAGCAGCAGTAGCAACATATTAAGCGGAAATTCTGTCAACATGGAGGGTAGTATCACCAACTTTTCACGAATCTACAAAACATTAACTCCCTGCATACTTGAAGTGTTTTAAGATACAGCAGCTAATAGGAGAATAAAAAATGAGAACAAACAATGCATTTGTAGGCATAATACAGGTGCTCAGTTTTGTGAAAAGTGTCACTAAGGAAGGTAATGAAGTAAAATGAAATATTTAATCACAGTGTCCAATTAAAATATAGGGTCAAAATAAGAGACTTTGCTCAGTGAAGCTATTTGTCACTAGCAATTTCCATTATAAATTATAAAGAACAGCTGCATAAACAATGAAAGAGAGAAGAAGCCTGCACCAAGTAGATTAATAGTAATCTTTTTCAAAATTAACATTTTATCTTAATTTATTTGAGCATATCAATCCCTTGGCTTTTCATATAGTTTAACTAACTTCATACAGTTCACAGCAAGAGTTATGGGAATCAACATCATTGCTACTGATAACATTTTAACAGTATTATGAAAAGGATAAATTGTTACTCACTATAGAGATGACATGTTCAGCTACAGACAGGCACAATGAAAAGACTGTTACACACTGAGCTTTCGGCCAAAGCCTTCTTCATAATTGAAAACAAAAAAACACACACATTCACACAAGCAGGTGCACTTCATGTGTACATGACTGCTATCTCCGGCCATTCTGGCCATAATGCAACTGTGTTGTGTTGAATGGACAGAGCAATCCAGAGTGGGGTAGGAAATGGGGAGGGATAGTAGGGTACGAGTGGGGGGAGTGAAGTCTGGCTTGTTTGGCAGAATGTGCAGGGACTAGATGGTGGCAGAACAAGGATGCTGGGTGCAGCAATGTGAGGTTGTGGGGGAAGGATGGCAAAAGGGGGGGGGGGAGAAATGGGGAGTGGAAAAGGAGAGAAGCAGAGAAGGGGAAAAGATTGTTGGGTGATATTGCAGACAGCAGCACACAATGAGGGTGAGGGGACCTGACTAGGGAGGAGGTGATAGGACAGAGAGGGCAAGAACTGTTGGATGGAGGGTGTGAGAACAGTAGGTGACCATAGGTTGAGGCCGGGATAATTTCAGGGGCGGTGAATGTGTTGTAAGTACAATTCCCATCTGCATAGTTCAGGAAAGCTGGTGGTGGAGGAGAGGATCCAAATTACCCAGGTTGTGAAGCAGCCATTGAAATCAAGCATGTTATATTCAACTGAATGTTTTGCCATAGGGTGATGCACTTTGCTCTTGGCCACCACTTGGTGGTGGCCATACATCCTTGCTTTAAGTTCATAATAAAAAGGGGAACAGTGCACATAAAAAAGAGAACATACATTATCAGTAAAATCATGTGTTTTACAACTTAAAAATAAATCAAGTAAAACTACTCTAAATTGAAACAATGAGTTTTTGTAGTTATTTTAAGACTAAATATGCAGTATCTTGTCAGTTTATTCATCATCACCACACTCCATTATCTCATTATTGCCTTTTTCACTTTTATGGCTCGAATATTTGGAGGATGACGAAAATCTCTGTTAACAGTTTATTGCTTCCCAACAACTATCCACAAAAGCACAGGCAGTTCAAGAATCTGAAGTTGTACTGGCACGCACAACATCTTTTATGTTTTCTATTTTAAATCTATCTTTGGTCTCCTGTGTGTTCACAAAAGAAAAGACACTTTCCATGTTAGCATTATCACTAGGTATAGGAAAAAAGAATTATACAATTTTCAGCAGTTCAGAATGGCAAACAAAAGTATATGAATGATTGAGATATGCACACTTCAGCTGCCAGTTGATTCTGTTTCCTTTGATAGTCTTTCAAAAATATTGAGAAATTACGAAACTGATAAAAGATTTCAAGCGTTTGTTCATTGATATATGTGTAGTGTATGACAGAATTGACCACTCCATGCTATGGAAAACGTTAGAACATGTCAACATTCCACCTAAATATATCTGACTAATAACAGCTTGCTACTCCCAATCAACTTGCCAAGTAGGGTTCAGCAGCCATCTATCATCACCATTCAGTATTCAAAATAGATTTCGACAAAGAGATCTTTTGGCACCAATACTATTCAACTTGGCCTTGGAAAAAGTAAGCTGCGACACTGGTCGAAACAGAGAAACGGAGATGGTGGGAACAGATACAGTCCTGGCATTGCTGATAATGTTGTGATCCTTGGCGACATCCAGGAGCAATTAAGTGCTGAAACTTCTTGATACCTCCGCAACGCAAAACAAATAGGGCTGGTAGTGAATGAGAGTAAAACAAAATATCTCGTTGTCTTGCAACATCAAGCTCCTCTCCTCTCCATTATTGTTGACAGGCATGTCTTCAAACGAGTAAGAGAATTCAAGTACTTGGGATCCATACTGACTAAAGCACACTGTCTTCAGGCCACAAGTGGCCTACTGGGACCATCCGACCGCCGTGTCACCCTCAGATGAGGATGTGGATAGGAGGGGCGTGTGGTCAGCACACCACTCTCCTGGTCGTTACAATGGTATTATTGACCAAAGCCGCTACTAATCGGTCGAGTAGCTCCTCAACTGGCACCACGAGGCTGAGTGCACCCTGAAAAATGGCAACAGTGCATGGTGGCCTGGATGGTCACCCATCCAAGTGCCAACCAAGCCCCACAGCGCTTAACTTCGGTGATCTTACGGGAACTCGTGTATCCACTGCGGCAAGGCCGTTGCCATCCATACTGACTAATAAAAATTAATTGATAAAAGAGTTGCAGCAGCAATTAACAAACACTAATCGCATTTTCTTCAGCCTAAACAATCTATTCAAATCCCAGCTGATATCACTAAAAAACAAGATTTAGCTGTACATGACATTAGTACTTTTATATGGTTGTGAAACCTGGGCAGCTTCAGCGACAACTGAAGAAGCAATTTGTGCATCTGATAGGAAGGTACTTCGAAAGATATCTGGACCCGTCTACAATACCATGGAAGGTAAATGGGAACAAAGAACAAAAGAAGACCTTTACCAGTGGTATGGAAAGCCACACATCAGCCGCATATTGGGCAAAAGAGGCTACAGTGGTTTCACCACATCTTCCACGCTGGTGGATCTGTCCTTAACCGTTGTTCTCCATTCCCAACCTTCTGGGAGATGCCCAAAGGGATGACTGAGGGCTCAATGGAAGGATTGGGTGCTGACAATACTCAAACAAATGGAGTCGACAGCAGTAGATTATGAGGCTGGGGACAATCAGCAATGGACCGCCATCTGCAATAAAAGTCTACTATACTGAGATTGTGACTGACAGATATTTCTTTTCATCTTTTAAATGTGTACCTTCACAAATTTTTATAATGTGCGGTTTGTTGTATTCCCTTTACATTGTGGTTTGTACCCACTTTTATTCCACTGTAGGCCTTAAAGGCCTCTAAATGCAATAAATGATGATGATGATGATGATGATGATTGAGATAAGTGACACAGTTTTCATCACCCTCCAAAATAGCAATTCATAAGAACTGCATCTACTTAGATGCTCAGACCTGTATTGAGCCAGCCACTTCTTTAGATATTCAATAGCATATGTGTAAACAACTGTCATCTCTTTACCAAAGCTGTCACACTCCTGTGAGTGACCTCCTTCTCTTTTATGTGTAAGAATTGCACTTATTTTTACAGGCATATAGTTATGTTTGTACCTTCCCTTGAGAGTCTATACAGTAGATCCTAAAACACAAACAGATTCAGCTACAGAATTTGATTCTTTCCCCAAGTTCAGTATATTACTTTAGAAAGTTGACATCAATGAGTGAACAAACAACTAGCTAGCTTCACTTAGTTTATCTTCAAAAGATCTTTCAAATATCACAAGCATAGAACTTTGAGAAAAAAGTATGATTTCAATGTCGGAAACATGAACCAACCTCTCAATACAACTTGAATGATTTGTATTTCCCCATAAGCACATATTAAACACTGACTTTCTTTTTGGCATTTGGTATTTTAGTTCCTAATTTAATTTGTTGCAAAAGATACAACTTTACCTCAAATAAACAATCCAACTTTAAACTCAGCCTCCAAGGCTAGCAGAAGTAACACTAAATAACATATTGTGGAAGACATAAAATACCGGTTGAATGCAAGATAGACAACTTCCTAATGATGTAGCCACGACACAAGAATAAACATACTAAATCAAAGAGAGATTTTTTTTCCATCAAAAGTATTACAGTTGCATTTGTTTATGGTTAATTACAGTGACAACTGATTTCCTTCGTTCAAAACTTGCATTTTTTTCTGAGTCCAAAAAACAGGGCACTCTCTACACTTTTATGAAATAGACTTGGACACATCCTCTTGCCTCAAAAAGAGGACATAAGGTAACCCTAACCTGGTTAGTAGTCGTACCGACATAAAAAGTTGTGCAATGACTGCAGCAGAGCTAGCTTATGAAATGGTTACTTTCACAGGTGGCCCAGTCTCTGTTGGGGTACGATAAGCCTGTGACAGGACTGGAGTAGGAAGTGCTGGGTGGGTGGACTGAGTGGGTCTTACAACTGGGTCTTCTACAGTTGTTCCAGTCCGGCTGATATTGGATGACAAAGGGGGCACATTTTTGTAGCTGGTTCATGGGGATGGTGGGAGAACTGGGGTTTGTGGGGATATGACAAGGGAAATTTGTTTGCAGACTAGGTCTGGAGCATAGTGCCCATCTGTGAAGGCATTTGTTTGACCATCAGCACACTGGGCATGGGAACTCTTTTCACTGAAGATACACCATCCCCGGGTGGTCAGGCTGTATGGAAGGATTTTTTTTTTTTTTTTTCTGAGGTAGTCAATGTCCAGGAAGGTGGCCTGGTGGGTTGAAGAGGACCAGGTGAAGAGGATGGGAGTGGTGTTGAGATTGAGGAGAATAAAGACACGGTGCCTTGGCCATGAGTCCAGATCATGAAGAAATCATCAATGAACCTGAACCAGACCAGTGGTTTGGCATTTTGGAGGCTAGGAAGGTTTGCTCTAGATGGCCCATAAACAGGTTGGCACAGGATGGTGCCACACAGGTGCCCATAGCTATGCCACAGATTTGTATGTATACCATCCCTTCAAAGAGGAATGAGGCATTGGGTTTGGAGTCTGAAGGCCATTGGGAGAGGTAGTGTTAACAGCTGCAAGGCAAGACCATGGGCATGAGGGATGTTGGTGTATAGAAAAGTGGCATCAGCAGAGATGGGTAGCAGTCCAAGAGGTAAATGGATGGTAATGGTGGAGAAATGGTGAAGAAAGTGGTTGGTATTTTTGGTGTTGGAGGCTAGGTTTTGAGCATTTGGTTTGGGATGTTGGTTAATCATGGGCAAAATTTTTTCAGTGGGAGCATAAAACCAGCTATGATGCAGCATCCAGGATTGTTGAGTTTGTAGATTTTGGAGAGCATGTAGCAGGCTGGTGCATGGGATGTAGCAGGGGTGAGGACGGAAATGGACTGAGGAGAGAGGTTTTGGGAAGGACCTAAGATTTAAGTATGGATTGGTGGTTATGTTGGACTTCTGGGATGGGGTCACTCTGGCAGAGTTTATAGGTGGAGGAGTCAGGCAAATGACAGAGGTCTTCTTCTAGGCAGTCACTGCGATTCATAACAACAGTGGTGGAACTTTTGTCTACAGGTAGGATGAATAGGTCAAGATCTGTTTTGAGGTGTGTAGCTGTCCTTCCTTCTGATGACATGTTGGTGTTCTTATGAAAGGACCTGGGGAAGGATGACGAGGCCAAGTTGGACGTAAGGAATTCTTGGAAGGTGACCAGGAGGCGTTAAGTTGAGAGGGGGGGGGGGGGGGGGAGAGATAATGGTTGGAGGGTGGTATGAACTGGAAGAGGCAGGGTTCAATGTTGGGATTAGATTGGCTTTGATTGGAGGGATTGGTGGCAAAGAAGTATTTCCATCACAGGGATCAGGAGAAGGAGAGTAGGTCTCTGACAAGACCGACGTGGTTAAATTTGGATGTAGGGCTGAAGATGAGACCTTTGTGTAGGACAGAAACATCTGTGAAGCTGAGGATTTTGGTGGAAAGGTTAACGACAATGTTCTGGGATTGTTTCAGCTCTGGGTTTAGTGGAATATTTGGGGATGTGGCATACTGGAAAGGTGAGCTTGGTAGCATCTGGGTGTTATGAGGGGTTGATGAGGAGGCCCACTTTGAGTAGGATAGGGGTTGGATAGCATTGCCCCAAGGCAGCAACAGGATGTCAGCAGGCTGGATAACTTATGGAGGTGGTGTCTGTTATGCTCTTCCATTTGCTGGAGTGCAAGAGATTCAATTTTAGAGATGTGATGTACATAGTAGGGATTGCACAGTAGCAGTATCTTAGCAGAAGTGGTTCTGAGATGCCTTTTCTGTGGAGATGTGTTTCTGCAGTATGAGGTTTGTGAGGGACAGTGACTGGTGGAATAGGTAAAGGTAAAAGTCACTGTGAAAGGAGGAGTGGGATCCGGGGAAAGTAATTATTCTGGTTAGGCCACTGGGGAGGATTCCATCTTGTAGGCATCATTCAGGGAACACAATGAAAACCCAGTCCCACAATGTTGACATCATCACAGCATCAAAATGTAGTTATTATCGAGAAAAATTAGCTCCTCCAACAACAAGACAAGAACTAATTGTAACATAGTTAAAATGAAACAGAAACATTGAATTCAGAAACAGGAAATGCCATTAAAGGTACATAAATAATAAGCTGTCCACAGTTGTTGTTGTTGTTGTTGTGGTCTTCAGTCCTGAGACTGGTTTGATGCAGCTCTCCATGCTACTCTATCCTGTGCAAGCTTCTTCATCTCCCAGTACCTACTGCAACCTACATCCTTCTGAATCTGCTTAGTGTATTCATCTCTTGGTCTCCCCCTACGATTTTTACCCTCCACGCTGCCCTCCAATACTAAATTGGTGATCCCTTGATGCCTCAGAACATGTCCTACCAACCGATCCCTTCTTCTGGTCAAGTTGTGCCACAAACTCCTCTTCTCCCCAATCCTATTCAGTACCTCCTCATTAGTTATGTGATCTACCCATCTAATCTTCAGCATTCTTCTGTAGCACCACATTTCGAAAGCTTCTATTCTCTTCTTGTCCAAACTATTTACCGTCCATGTTTCACTTCCATACATGGCTACACTCCATACAAATACTTTCAGAAATGACTTCCTGACACTTAAATCTATACTCGATGTTAACAAATTTCTCTTCTTCAGAAACGCTTTCCTTGCCATTGCCAGTCTACATTTTATATCCTCTCTACTTCGACCATCATCAGTTATTTTGCTCCCCAAATAGCAAAACTCCTTTACTACTTTAAGTGTCTCATTTCCTAATCTAATACCCTCAACATCACCCAACTTAATTCGACTACATTCCATTATCCTCGTTTTGATTTTGTTGATGTTCATCTTATATCCTCCCTTCAAGACACCATCCATTCCGCTCAACTGCTCTTCCAAGTCCTTTGCTGTCTCTGACAGAATTACAATGTCATCGGCGAACCTCAAAGTTTTTAATTCTTCTCCATTGATTTTAATACCTACTCCGAATTTTTCTTTTGTTTCCTTTACTGCTTGCTCAATATACAAATTGAATAACATCGGGGAGAGACTACAACTCTGTCTCACTCCCTTCCCAACCACTGCTCCCCTTTCATGTCCCTCGACTCTTATAACTGCCATCTGGTTTCTGTACAAATTGTAAATAGCCTTTCGCTCCCTGTATTTTACCCCTGCCACCTTTAGAATTTGAAAGAGAGTATTCCAGTCAACATTGTCAAAAGCTTTCTCTAAGTCTACAAATGCTAGAAATGTAGGTCCACAGAAAGTTCCCAAATTAGACACATTTAATACTTTTTTCCTGTCAGAGATAATCTGAGTTACAACACTTCCTTAGGGGATAAGCTACTGTTTCAAAGAAAAGCACTCCCAAACAAGTTTGATCAAATTCAAGTCCATTGTAACAATGGAAGGAGTAATGCTAACCACTTGAGTAATGAACAGACACATAACAATGTAGCTCTGTATGTGTCTTGCTCGGGGAACTGACACTGTTTGGGAGTTCGATGACTCTTTTATGTACAGGTACCTGTCAACTATTCAATGCCTCAGCATATAGTGAGTGATTACTTTCACTCTTCCACTGTTTGTATTCCACCTGTCTTTACAATATTCTATCAGTTATCTTCTACATTTACCAAAGAAGTTTCAATTTGATTAATTCTCTTAAAATTAAATGTTCAACTTATATGAAGAGATCAGTCATAAAAATCTGATTTATCCACGAGTAGCCAGATATCCGCACATATGTCAGAACCAAGAAGAGAAATGGGAGAAGCCACAAGGTGGAAGGGCTCTCTGCAGAGATAGTCAAGATAAACACAGCTGGCTGACAGGACACAGACTGTTATAAGCCCAAAGCCACCTAGGCAACAAAAAGATGCAAAGTCTTCATCAGAACAATGTCAACAAGTCAAGAACAAAGCAAGAGAGAATCCAAAATGCAAACAGAGAGCAGAACCAAACGCCAAATGAGTTTCCTATCAAATAGTGCGTCCTATAGCAATGATAACAACCAACAATATCACACACCGGTACAGAACTGACTGACCATTTGCTGGGCAGCCCTATTTACACCAGCCACAAGGAACACTACTGGCCAGCGTAATTGTGTGCTGAAACATGTGGCCCTCATGCTACATGGGCACAGCACTGCGGCAATACTATGCCTTTAATGGCCATCTACATCTATTTCCTCAAGTAGGCATTTAACATCTGCAGAGCCTAACACTAGATCCCCCCCCCAATAAAAAACAGGCACATACTAGTGGAAACAACCCAGGCAGTGCCATTGGGGTGAAATAGAGATACAAGCAAAGACCTGGTCTCTTCAACTGCCGGCAGTGGGAATGGAGGGTATCCGGTAGTGTCCACTGGGTTGTGGTGACGGCCCTCAAGCCCAATTGGTATTTGGACCAGAGTAACTCGCCGTCTGTGGGTCTTGACTACTGTCGCCAGTGCCCTAGCCTCAGTGCTTGCACACGAGCAAGCCACACAACTGCACCAGACCCATAACACTGGGACAGACGGGTGGGGGGGATTCTGAAGGGGGCAGCATCAGAAGATGAAGTAAGGTCCATGGTTGCCACCTGTGGAGCAGCTCACACAGCATTAATTCTGTTAACATTCTGCAGGCCAAGCCCAAGTGTAGCTCTGGCCACAACTTTGTGTTAAAAAGACCACATCCAAGTACAGGTTTGGCTGTAATTTTCTAGATGTGCGAGCCATCTTTCACTTGAAATCTGGATTCATTGTGTATTGGAAAGACTGTATGGACATCCTGCTACTTTCCCTGTGGCTGGTGTGCCTTCTGCTGTCAATTACTAGAATTATTTAGAAAGAAACGTCAGCCAATGTAATTAGGTTTTGTTGTTTGCTTGAATTCTGCTACAAATATGTCTTGTTTGTTTAGTGAGCAAGAAACTTTGGAAGCTCAAGAGGAATAAATTGCTCAGTAATTTGCCTTGCACTTTTTTTAGAAAGAGGATTATCCTTTCTGTCATCATTATCTTAAAATTTGTTATCTATCAAAGAACTAAAGCAAATATGAAAAATAAATCTTGAAGCTTGGTCTTTTTTTGTATGTATTACTCTTAAGATACACCACTTATGTATGTGCCAGTAAAACTCAAAATAATGGCTAAATGGCCAGTTTCCTAGGCCTTATATTCCTCTAAGTACCTTGTCTCTGAAGTGTTGATAGGTGTGGCTTAATACACGATTAAAAACAGGGTGAGAGTCAATGTAGTGACAGAGGAATTGACAGCTCTTTTCATTTGCTGCTTAAAAGTCCGACAAGATATTCCACTTCACCATTTGAGGAAGAATGGATTGAAGAGCTGCACATATGTTTTTCTTTGAAGGCAGACACAGTGCACTGTGGCCCATTATCAAAGGCCAATGTGTGAGGCAGCCTTTGGTGTCCAAAATCTGGGCCAAGGAGATGTGGGTGGGATCGTTTGTGGTGGACGCCAGGTGTACAACACGTTGGTACTTTGAGTAAGCTCCCACAATGAGTAACCACATCAATCCCAAAAACAGGAATGCAAAATCAAGATGGATATGGTCCCAGAGGAGGTGGAGGTGGTGCGGGTGTAGGCCAAGGGGCAAAGATTGTTGAGGTGCCACCCAGAAATGGGTGCATGCAATGCAGTGACACACATTTCTTTTGATGATTCCTGGACAGTACATATGTCAGTGCAGTAACAATGTCATGTCCCCAGTGCAGCATGCTCAATACAATTGGCACAGTTCTGCTGGGATGACCACCCAATGCATGTCAGTCTCTTTGTCCATTGAAAGACATTATCTGCAACCAAGAGTCCATGAGAAATATGTTTCCAGGAACTGAGTTTGGTCATCAATTGGCAGGTGACATAAGCTGATCAGCCATCAGTCATGTGACCCAAGGTGTGGTCCTCGCACATGGAAGCGGTGATGACATGAGCATTATGGGGAAATCGTCCAACAAATGTTTCTGCGTGCTATGTATGTGGAAGCAGAGGACCTCCTGTTGGTAGAAATCAGGGTCCAGGCCTGTGGGTGGAAGTGACAACACATTGGCATTTGAGTGCTATGCTGTAGGCTTATACCAGATGGTGTAATTGTATGTGATGAGGAATAACATTCAGTGCTTGAGGTGTTGGGCTGGTCACTCTGGGAGGCTGGAGCAAGGCTTAAGTTATACCGCCAACGTAATTATAGAGAACTTTTTGTCCTACAAAGATAGACATCAGATTTTTTAATGGCAAACACTACTGCCAATGCCTCCTTTTCAATGTGGGAATGGTTTCACTGTGCACGGATTAATGTCTTACAAGCATATGCTACAGGCTGTTCAGAGTCAATCCCATTCCTGTGCACCACGATTGCACTGATTTCAAAGGCAGATGCGTTGGACAGCACAGCCAAAGTTCAAGCAGGAGAGAGTGGCACTAGGAAATGTGCAGATTTCAGCAGGGTTTCAAATTGGGTAAAAGCCGGTGCACAGGTCGGGGTCCAGTTCTGATGCACACCCTTTTTACGCAGCTTACTGAGGGGTTGCCCACTGTGAGCCATGGGGGGAAGAGCTTGGAATAATAGTTGATTTTGCATAAAAATCCACTTAACAGTGTAAGGAATCTATTGTGACAACATTTCAATCAGCAGGCCTGATTTCTTCTTCAGTGAGCAAATGGACACACATACAAGGGTGTAAGTTGACAACCAATGAATATAGCATAAATGAAAGTATGGTATATCTCCAAATCCAAGATGACCCTCCATTGTTTAACAAGGGACTACAGAAAAACATGTATACACAGACTAGGTTTATTTTGAAAACTTACAAATGGTTACCTTATTACAGAGAACTGAAGGAGATAATAAAAGTACTGGTACACACAAAATAAAACCAGATAAAGGACTTTCTTAGTCAGATACAAATGCCACTTAGTCCTCCTCACAGGAATGGTCCACAGACTCTGAAGTTTCACTGTCACTGCCATGGTTATGTTGCATTTCTTCCCACAGATCATCTTCACTCCCATCTAATGCATTTGTCGCAGAGCACTTCTTAAAACATTACACAAATGATACACTGGATAAGCATGTCCAAACATTTTGTACCCATTCTGCAATTAGGCTTCATCAACTTCCCAGTAGGGGTCAGGATTCAACCACTGTGAAGTAACAAACTGCTGTACAGTTGCTTCAGATGGCCTTTAAATGGCTTATTCAACATCCCATTTAACACTTGCAGTTGTGAAGTCATGCCTTCCGGAGTGATGGTAATGTCTGTGTTTAATTTCAAGATTTCTGCTTTCGCTGCTGGTGTCAGATGCCAATTTTAAACCATCAAGGATCAGTATCCCTTGACTCTTTATAAAGAGTTCATAGCTTCCTCCCCCAGACTGTACAGAATAATATATAACATGGCACCTTTCTCTTTAGTTGCTGAACTGGATGGAATGTTGAAGTAAACAGGAGTCTTGTCAGCATTTCTGATTTAACCTAAGAGGTAAGAATGTTCCTTTTTTGGTCTCATAATATGTCACTGATACTTGACCAACTTCTCCAGATATGATGCTGAACAAGGGATATTCAATGTTGCAGCACAAGTACATTGCATCACATCATCATTGCACACCTCGTACAGCTGGCTTTAAAACGGATACCATGTTCCTGTGCCATATGACACGCTTTGTTTCGTATCACATCATGGGAGATGCCATTTCTTTTTTACGTTTTTTGTGCACGGACACCACTACTTCCACTTTAATATTTTTGAAATGTCCAACGGGTGGGCCGCTGAAAGCTTTCCTAGTTGGCTTCACATTTTTCAGATGTCATTAGTCCCTTTCCACTGCCGAACATTGACTTCTGTAACTCCATACTTCCTCGAAGCTGCACAGCTGTTTGTTGCTTCTGCATGCCAAACAACCATAATTCTGACATTTGCTGCATAGTAACACCTGCAGCCTGTTGAATAATTGGATGCTGAGCCATGCTGTTCCAAACTACAATCTATTACGCATTTTAGTACACAGTTCAGAAATGGTATCTCTAAAGCCAATCAACAGCTGATAAAAAAATAGCACGACATACACCTACTGCTATCATACAACAATGCTCAAAGCACATGTGTACGTTTTAGGTTACAGCGGTGGGCATGGCAGAGAGTAGTTACATTTTAATGGAAGCTCAAGGTTCTATTCAGTACATAATTTTTGGAAAAGCCCTCATCTTGGATTCAGAAAAATACTCTTAGTGTATTATTTTGAACATATTAGGAAGCTCGGCATGGCCAATGGATTTGGGATTGTTTAATAAGGAGAACAAAGACAGTAGGACCATTAGTCTCATTAAACAGGAAGGATGTCATGCACTGTGTCAATACAGTGAACAATACATTGAGTGAACGAGCCCAAAATACTTGTGGATAGGAGGTGAGGCAGAGCCTGATAGATTACACAGATGTTCAAACACAGCCTCTTCCATAGCTTGCCCTGCTGCAATGGGAGGAGCAAATTGCTCCCTCCCATAATTTAGATGAGGAAGACAGAAATGCCAACTTGATGCTTTATCAGAAATGGTAAGATTGATATTCATCCAAAGACTCATACCTTTTTGATAAGCTCACCCAGTTGGAGCTTTATATTTTGTTGATATAATTGATAACTTTGTACACTTTGTTCAAATACATTGTGAACAGAAGAGGAGTACTGGTGGAAGTAAAGCTATTAGGGAGGGTCATAAGTTGTGCTTGGATAGCTCAGTGATTACAGCACATGCCATAATAGGCAAAATCCCACATTCAAGTCCCAGTCTGTTACATAGTTTTCATTTGCCAGAAAGTTTCAAATCTGTGCACACTCCAATGCAGAGTGAAAATTCATCTGGTGACAAATATACAGCTTGAAATGACATGTTTCAATGAATAAAATACTCATATTGGAATATACTTATTTAAATGAGTATACATTGTTTCTCTTGAAATAAAGAAGGTGCAGACCAACAAACAGGCATACAAAAAAGGTTCCTTTCCTATGTGCATGCCTCTTGCTCAATACATTCCTATTTCCTGTGCAGCTATGTACCCTCACATATATGAGTATGTCCCACTGAAACACAGCAATATATATTTTTGTGCCACATTAGCAGGTGAGAAACCACGAGACCGTTCACTTCTGCTGTTAGAATCACTCCACTGTGAAGTTGTTGAAAGATATAAAAAGGTTTCATGCAGAAGTCATTCCCGTACTAAAAGAAAATTACCAAAACATAACATATCCAGAATACAATTATAAAATTATTTTTAAAAGCTGTAGAAGTAAACATCTAATACGTCTGCATCTTTACGTGTTTAGTGATTTTGATCTCTTAGTTATAGTTCTTAATAATATCATACTGACCCTTTATCCATGCCAACTATTCCATGATACTGATTGCTTGTAACATAAACATAACAGACATGAGAGAACTGCATGAGACAAAAACAATACCATATCAATGATAAAAACACAAATCCATACAATAAATTTATTTGTCCACCAAATTATGTTTCTTGAACTTATTTCATTTTACCCTGAGGTTTAACTAATGTCAATTAATTTAATGTAAAAAGCATTTACTATATCTAAAATTTGTAAGCAACAAAATTTATTAATGGAAAATCTAGAATTGAATACAATATATTGAAGAAGATGCATTAATGATCGCCAAATAGAAACAGTAGTGAACAGTTGACAGACTTGTAAAAATGGCAGAAAAACACATATTTGAAAATCACAAATTTTTCTGACAAAGTAATTTATCAGCACTAACAAAAGTACACACATATATGCTTAAATTCAAACATAACTACATGTCTCCTAATATACAAGGGTTGTTCAAAAAGTAAAGTGACTTTTCAAATTGTGCGGGCAACGTACATTCAATTATCGATCCTTTTTTTGTTATGTTTGTACACATGTCCTGAACATATGTTCAGTTTCAAGTGTTCAGCATACTTTGTTTGTTTTTGACAAATAGAAAGGTTAGATGTGTTTTAGTGTGCAGAGTGATTTTTGATTACTACAAAAAATGGAGCACAGAATTTGCATCAAGTTTAGTGTGAAAAATGGAATCAAGTGCTCTAAAACACTTGAAATGTTGACAGTGACATACGGTTAGTCTGCTCTAAGTAAAAAAACTGTTTGCAAGTGGTACAAGCTCTCTCCAAGATGGCCGAGAAGATGCCCATGACAAACCTCGCTCTGGATGCACCAGCACATCAACAACAGATGATAATATCGAAGCTGCGAAGAAAATTGTTTTGGAAAATCATCGAATTACTGTAAGAGAAGTTGCTAAAGATGTTGGCATATCAGTTGGCTTGTGTCATGCAATTTTTTTGGATGTTTTGGGCAAGAGATGTGTGTCAGCAAAGTTTGTTCCAAAACTTCTCGATTGTGATCAGAAGAACTGTTGCTCAGGAGCTCTTGAATGATGCCAATGATGATCCTGATTTGCTCAAAAGGGTCATAACTGGTGATGAAACATGGGTTTACGGATATGATGTTGAAACCAAAGCCCAATTGTCCCAATGGAAGCATCCTGGAGAGCCAAGACCAAAAAATACACGCCGAGTTTGATCAAATTTCAAAGTTTTTCTCACTGTATTTTTCAATTACCATGGTGTAGTGCATCAAAAATTTTTGCCTCAAGGTCGTACGGTCAATAAGGAGTATTACCTTGATGTTATGCACTGTTTGTGAGAAGCAATTCACAAAAAACATCTGGAATTGTGGAAAAACAATTCATGACTTTTGCATCACGACAATGCACCTGCTCATTCATCGTTGCTTGTGAGAGATTTTTTGGCCAAAAACAACACAACAATCATGCCTCAGCCACCATATTCACCAGATTCGGCCTCCTGGGACTTTTTCCTGTTCTCAAAACTGAAGAGACCTATGAAAGGATGAAGATTTTAGACGATTAAGGAAATAAAAACTGCATCACTGGAGGTACTCAAGGCTGTACCAAAAAGTGCTAATGAGAAGTGCTTTGAGAATTGGAAGAAGCATTGGCAAAGTGTATTGTATCTGAGGGGGATTACTTTGAAGGGGACAACATGAATATTGATGAATAAATAAGTACTTTTTCATAAAACTATAAAGTCACCTTACATTTTGAACACAGTACTGGGGCAAGCAATGATCTCAGATGGAGCAGACTGTGGCAAAATAGAAGTGGCATCAAATAGGGAGGGGAAAAATGGAACAGAAAGAAAGAAACCAGGGGCAGGTGGATGGAATGTTGTTAAAATATGAAATAAAGAAAAGGGAGAGGAGGTAAGTAGGGGAAACTGACTACCAGAGAATGAAACCTAATTGGGACAAAGGATATGTTTCAGACAATTCCCATCTGCACAATTCAAAATGTTTGTTCTTAGTGGGGATGCGGAAGGGGGACTGGTATTGCTAAGGACACAATGTCCCCAGAACACAAAGTTAAGAGAGAGGTATGGATTTTTATTTTATTTATTTATTTATTTATTTTACAAATAAAAATTATCGCCTTCAAGGCACTTTCGATTATGCTTAATACATTTATCCAGTTGGTGATTCCATTGTTGGAAAATTCTTTGTACTCATCTGCGATAATGACTAACAGCTCCTTTTTTATACTGACCACTTCTATGCCATCAAAAAATAGTACTTTCATGCCTCTTTTCAAATGCACGGACAGGAACAACACATACACACACAGAGCTAGACGAGATGAGAAAGGTTTGTGGGGGAGATGGGGAGAGGGAAGGGGAGGGCCAAGTGAGTCCAGCCATTCATGACAACAGTGGCACACTGACTAGGGGAGGCCACAATGTTGGGACACAGATTTACTTCAAACTTTGTACACCTTTAGCAGGCCATTAAAACAACAAATGTGCAAGTACTAAGGTGCACTACTCTGGTAATTCCGAGAAAATCACAAAACAAGTTTTACCCGTCTATTATGTAACTGATATACCTGTGCATAGGAGCCAGATATTAAGAGTTCATGATGGTCAAGTGGTTAGCATTCATGCTCCGTAAGATGAATATGTTTGAGGCAAAGTTTTGGCTCCCACTCAAAACTTCCCTTTTGTAGTCCAAGTGTAAATTCTCTGATATTCAATAAATTTGCACCTACATTATTCATTCTTTCTGTGTTAGCAAAGTCTCACCGCTACGCAGGTTAATTGCCAAATGAGGCATGCCTCTGTGTCTGCAGCTTGAAGCATCATGGTGCAATGTTGTTCTGGGTATCTTACGAGACTGTACATATACGGGATTTCGCAAACCACGATAGGAATACATTTTAAGGAAAACTCTACGCATTTCTTCATTTACTTGTCAATAGTAATAAATATGTTTGTTCTAATAATTAAATTGAATTAAAAATAGTAAATAGTCAAATCACATGAAACTCATTAAAACTTCATGCAAATACATGCGATGTTTTTAAAATTATATTATCTCTCAAATGTCATATAAATTAAATAACGTGACCAGTGATGAAAAAACACAGATTAAAAAATAAGTTTGAGTAGGAGTCAAACCATCACTTCATACACGTTCATCTTTTAAAGCTCAAATGCTAATTACCTGGCCACTATGAACTTTTAACTTTCAGCTCTATGCACAGATACATCAATTATATAATGGACGTGTAAAACTTCTCTTGTGATTCTATCAGAATTGCCAGAGCAGTGCACCTTACTGCTTGCACATTACGTCATTTTAATGGCTTACTAAAGATGAACAAAGTTTGAGGTAAATCTGTGATTCCAATGTCGTGACCTCCCCTTGTGAGATGGCTACATGAGCAGGTGCATTGACATGGTTAAAGAAACCAGTACCTCATCTGCCTTAAATTGGGTCTTCTTTGCATCTTGTTGTCTGACAATCTTCTTAGAATATCCAAAGAGAAAACTTGGTTAATGGCCTGATTTGTGGAACAAGCCCGGAATGCACTATTCCTTTCAGATTTTTTTAAAGTGTGTGTGTGTGTGTGTGTGTGTGTGTGTGTGTGTGTGTGAGAGAGAGAGAGAGAGAGAGAGAGAGAGAGAGAGAGAGAGAGAGAGAAAATATTTGTGTTAGATTTAACATGATAAACTTTTCATAAGTGAAACAACAATGACTTTTTTCACTGACTTCATTGTTGTTTGGTTTAAGCATCAAAACTGAACCTTCATGACTGATATTTACTAATAACATTGGAAAAATTCTGAATCATTTCTGACTGTTCTTTCAAAGGAAGGCATGCTTCTATTCAAGAATTTTTCCTGTTTAGTCAGAACCTGAATCTCAAATTTGGCAGTGACCTTTCTTGTTCCCAAATCTTTCATACATATTTGCTGAACAAGGTACAAGGCAATTAGGTTAACCTCTCGATTTGCTCAATGGTCAGTTGTTGATCTTTATGCACAAACTTAGGAACTTTCTTGACATTTGCACTGGTTCATATACTTGATGGACACCCACAATGAGGTCTGTCATAATAAATGTGTCAAAACAAAGAGGTCACAATTTTTCAAACATAAAAATATTCATTTACTACAGTCTCCTCTCATACAGGACAGGATGAAAGGGAAAATGGAATGTTGGTACTGTAAAAAAAATTGGAAAACCTGTAAACTTAGAAGTGATTGAGAGGGTAGCAGTCAAGTCAGAGATTAGTGAAAATATGTCATCAATTACCCAAACAGAGGAGACAAGTAAGTGCAGGAAAAATTATAAGAGGGAAAAAAAGAAGTAACTGGAGAAGTTTGTCAGGAGCAAGGGAAAAAGGAAGAACATAATGAGAGAAATTACCATAAATGGAAGTCAGGTGGCTAGCAAATACTGAGCAAATAATATAGAACAAGTTCTCATCTGCTAAGTTCTGAGGAACTGTGAACAGGAAGGGAAATACACACAATACTAGTTGTAAAGTAAGCCCCTAAACATAACTATCACACTGCAGAGCATGCTCTGTAAAGGGTACAGTGAGTTCATATGTTCATAGTTAACTGGCAACTTGCTGTTAATATAAGAGGGTGGACATTGGTTCACATACAAATTTAAATGACTTGGTTGGTTAATATTTACTTATTTTAACAGATGAGGGCAGTGACTGCAACAAAACTGGAGAATAAACAAAAGCCTACAGAACTCAATGGAATCAACTATGTAAATGGTTTAGTTACTCGCTCATAACAAGCTGTCTTAATTTTTTCCCAATGATGCAATCAGTTATGTACTTTCAAAGATATATAGGGGTACAGTAAGTACAGACATATGCTAATTCACACAGCTGTTACAGAATGGAAAACAGCAGGTTAAACTCTTCACACCGTCCCCTATGCTTTTTACGTATAACACTTTAAAGACTGAAGCCGACCTATCGTTAAATACTATCTGTGCTAAATTTTCTCTTTTGTTTTCAGAAGGATTTAAAGAAAAAGCACAGAAATCAAGTCTCACTTCAAACAATAGAGTTGTAAGTAGCAGAATGAATTAGTGCTGTCTCTCTCAGCTAGTGCTGCACATGAGATAAATGTGGCCTGCATTCTGTAATTTTAGTGAGAAACTACAGACTTAAAAAAACACCTTCAGAGCAAACTAGATGTTTCATGTAATCAAATATGAAATGTGATCTTATGTACGAAATATGAGTGGATATCTAATGTAATACATACTGCATAATGTCTTATTTGCCACAAAATACTTAGAACACAAAACAACAAATGAAACTCAGTGATCAACAATGGTGCTCTAGTTGCTGTTAGTGCATTACAGAATTGGATGACAGCAGATGCTGGCAACCACATTACTTGTGAAAATTACTTCTGCCTCAGGGATAGGAAATGAAGGACAAAATAATGCAATAGATTGATAAAGAAATACTATACTGAAGAAATCTAAAGGTACTACCTGCAAAAACACAGGGGAAATAAAATACAGAAGTGTCTCTCAAATTACTGTAGCTATTGCTGTCATACAACCTAAAGTGCCAAGAGTACTATACAATGGAAACTCACCTTTCACTTTCCTCTAATGCTTGCTGATTTTCCGCCATTTCTTGTTGTTGTTGCTGCTGCTGATCCACCTCCTCTTGACGCTGCCTTCGTTCCTCCTCTAAGCGTTCTCGTTTCCTCATTTCCTCCTCTACTCGGCGCATTTCACGCAAAGCAGCAGCAACCTAGTTCAATGAAACAATATGACTAACTTAATCTTATGCAACAGAGTTTCTTGATTCACTCACCAAAATACCCCCATTGGTATTTGCTGGAAAGGCATATAAATAAATAGCTGATACCTGCTAACATCAGGACAAAATACAGTACTGACTTTTGGCATTGACACTTAAACCCAAATAAATATCTATTTTTGATTCTGGGTTGTGTTGGGTTATTGTGGTGGAGGAGACCAGACAGTGAGGTCATTGTTCTCATCGGATTGGGGAAGGAAGTCAGCCATGTCCTTTCAAAGAACCCATCCCAACATTTGCCTGGAGCGATTTAGGGGAAACCTAAGACTGATGCTGTTATAGATGGAAGTACAAGTTACAAACAAGCTATATGAAGCCTCTGACATGTGAATTCTTCACAGAAGTAAAATAATGTTTCTCATCCCCCCATTACATTGCCTTATGTTGCACAATGGTTTCACCTGTAAGTGCATGTCAGCTGGATAACTAGCTGTCATGGCATAAGAGTGCATCTTCAGTACATAAGAATGCTTATTCAGAAGACACCAGTCAGCATCTCTGTAAGTAGAAGCTGTGACACCTGAGAGCTCCAGCAAGGCTTTTGGAGCAGCTGACCACACAGGAAAGCCAGGGCGAATGAAGTCATAGTTTCTCAACAATTATTTCTGGCTGCCACTGCTTGTGGCTTACAGGCCAGGAGTGCTGCAGTTTGAGAAAGGCCAGGAGTGCTGCAGTTTGAGAAACACTAGCCAGCCTGGCTCATATATATGCCACCAAATTTAGACCTACAGTCTTAATAGTGTTCTGCTGTACAAAGTTTGCCCATCAATACAGTCCACACCAGCTGCTAGTCACAAGAAGCAAATATCCACAAACATCAGACTTTGCTGCTAATAGCTCCAGGCCTCTGCCTGAGCTGATTCTATATTGTAACATTATGTGTATTTAGGCAAGCTAACCAATCACCTAGAAGGTAATGTGAATTTGTTTGCAAAGCTGTGTGGCCCGAGGGCAGAGAGTGCATCATGGCTGGGAGGACAGCCATGACCGCTACTGGTGAACCATGTGCATTAGCAAAAGACAGAGATGAATTCTGTAATATATTGATGGAAAAATGTGAAGGAAATTCGTGAAGGCAGCATAGCAGTAGTCTCATTAGCTGGTGATGAATTTGATTATGTATCGGCAGTAGTGGGTGATTTATTGTTACAGGGAAGCAACACTGATATTTTAGAGGCTGAAGTTGCAAAAACTGGGGCTACTGATTTAGATATCTCAGAGGAAGGAGTTTGTGGATTAATTTCTTTTGATGGCTTATGAGTAGATGTTGAGGGATGAATGTGAAACTAATGTGTTAGGTAGTGGATCAGAATGCAAAGTGTTAGACAATTCTGAGAGGAGGGAAAATGTTACGGAGACAGTGGTGGAATCATGATGTGGTACAGTGCAGTAACAGCAATTTGTGTAGCATAGCTGAAAGGAGCATGTCCT
This sequence comes from Schistocerca nitens, assembly GCF_023898315.1. Taxonomy (NCBI): domain Eukaryota; kingdom Metazoa; phylum Arthropoda; class Insecta; order Orthoptera; family Acrididae; genus Schistocerca; species Schistocerca nitens. Next base: position 622,518,136 of record NC_064614.1, on the reverse strand, counting down.
ATATCCTTGTAAAAAAAGACACATACGGATGACTAAAGCTGCTGCTGCTGCTACTACTACTACTACAACTTTCCTGTTGGATAGGTGAAGTTATTGCTTCAAAGTGGTGCCATTCAGATTAACAATATCTGTTGTGGTTTTAGTGAGAGTGCTAAGTCACATACTAGGAGGCTGATTAAGGTGCAAACTTGTTGTCTATGAAGACGATATTTTGAGTACCACAGAATCTTGGAAAGAATATTGCGAGTTGTTGGAGGAAATGCTCTTGACCCTAAGAAAGGGAAGAATGACTTTGAAACTCTTTAAGAGTGAATTATTTAGAGCGGAAATTCAGTTTTTAGGTCACAAACACTCACCCAAAGGTATTCTGTCATGCAGTGAGAAACTTACAGTGATTTCAGAGTGCAAAAGGTGAACAACAAGAAAACAATTAAAAATCATACCTAGCATTGTGCGGCTTTTACTGAAAATTTCTGGGTAATGGGGTGATGAATACTCCAAACCTTTACAAACTGTTAAATATGAACTCAACTTGGGCACGGAGCGATGAATGTGAAAGGAAATTCTTAGCAATAAAGAACAGCTTATGCAGTAGTAAAATGTTATACTACCTGACATGTCACTGCCATTCTGTTTAGCTGTAAACAGTTCAGATCACAGCATCGGGTGTGATGTGTTCCAGGAAAAGTTAGTAAGAGGAGAGATAGAACACAAGAGTATAGTTTTTTCCAGCCAAATGTTAAATAATAGTGAGCACCGCTATAGCATTTTTGAAAAAGAGTTACTCGTTGTTGTGTACAGGTTCAAAAATTTCAGGCTGTATCTGGAGGGCTGCAAGGTAAACGTGCTATCTGATCATAAAGCTTTTAGTTTTCTGCAGGATAGTAGGTTGCTAAAGGACTGTCTCATGTGCTGGTTGCAGCAACTCAACTACACCATAAAATGTATAAATGGAACCGAAAATTGGATAGCTGATGCTCTGCCACAGCTACTTGTTGGGAAGGAGGGCAGTGGTGAGAAAGAAGTAAGTGAAGAGTTCCAACCCTTACACATGAAGGGAATAGAAGGAGAGATTTGTGATGTTTGCAAGGACATGTGACAAGCACAAAATGACTACCCTGAACTGAAAAATATAAAAACAAACTTAGGCAGGAAGGGTGTTTTGTTTTGTAGGAAAGATGAGAAAACAAAGCAGTGGCGACAGCACTTTCCGAAAAAGTATGTGGAGCAGCTGATAGACTATGCCCACTTAAGTTATGTGCATTATGGGACACAAAAGTGTATAGAAGTCATTGATGTGCACACACAAGCAACCTAGTCAGAAGGGTACATGCTCAGTTGGCCTCTTGTGACAAATACCAGAGTGTGAAACATTGCACTACCTGACCCCAGGGGGAAATGGAAAGTATCATACCTAAAAAAGTTGGCGAGCCATTGGCGGTAGACAATTTCAGTCCACTCATAACTGGTGGTATGAAATATGTGAAGTATGAAGCATGTGAAGTACGAAGAATGTGGTTGTTGAAGTATGTTCCAAATTTATCAAATTGTATCCTACACGGAAAGCTAATAGCAAAACTCGGATCACCAAACTGGAAAAGGATTTCTTTACTACATTAATAAAACCAGAGAGGCTGTTGTCTGACAATGGATCACAATTTGCGACTAAAATGTGGAATGACTTCATGAATAATCAAGCCATCAAACACATAAAGATATCAATACAACCATCTGGCAGTCAAAAGAAAGGAAGCAGTAGAGACTCATATGGAGAAGATGGCAAATGAAAGAAAAAAGCGACATGATGCGCGTTTTAAGATGATTAAAAACAAGACTGGGGACTGCGTCTTGGTGAAAACCAAAGAAAAATCTACTGAAGTAGATGGAGAAATAAAAAAAAGCTTCTCCAAATACACTATGGACCATTTGTCGTCATTGAATGTCCACACCTCAATGCATATAGACTCAAATATCCTGCATCAGGTGAATCACTGGGACTACAAAATGTGACATAGCTGCGATTATACATAGAAAGAAGAATGTATTAGGCCTGTATGTGTAATTTTCACATGTAGTACATAAGAATTTTGGGGATTATGTAGCTTGTGTAAAGGCTGAATTTGGTAGATTCAGTATGTAAGTAATAAAGTATGGAAGCACAACTTAGTGCAAGAAGAGTTTTTACAATGGCTGCACAAATGTTGGTGTGAGGAGGATGACAGAACATTTCGGTATTTTCGTAAGAGAGTAATGTAAACTGTACCATACGTAAGATATGTGGGAGAAATTTCAATGGCTTATTTAAATGTGTTGCTTGCAGTATTTTGGATGGGTTTCTCATATTATATGTTTAGTTTAATTGTAATTATTGTTCATACAAAATTTGGTGCATGGAGGTCATAAGACATCATTAAAATTTTAATTACTTGTGGGAACAGAATGTGGGGTTATGATGTGCAAAATATAAGCTACGTTTTTGAGGGTATATTATATAGGTTAATCATATAATGTATTTTGTTTGGAAAGGGCTTATGAATAGATTTATATACGTAAACGTCTGGGGATAACTGATGCTTTTAGTGCAAATATGAGTGAAAATTTGCCGAATTTATGATCCAGTTACCCACCGAGTTAAAATAGAAAGTTAAAGGCGATTTCTGTGCAGGGTACTATTAGTTTTAAAGTTTCTAAATATATATGGTAAAATTGTAGACAAATGATAAAATGTTAGTTGATTTATGGTGTTGAAAAATTTCATAGCACAAAAGCTGTGTTTTCTAGTATGAACATGGACAGACTGTTTGAAACGTCGAGCTAAATCAAATGTGTTTTGCTGATGCTTTAAATCAATTTTTGCTTGCTATCCTACTTGTGAATGTATCTATTCCACAGTGAAGAATGTTCAGTGCCTGATCTATGGGGATTCGAGAAGTCATGTGATTATTGTTAACTACAACACAGTCGTAATTCGACAGCTATCATCTTTCAGCACTGACGGTGACTGTGAACTGACGCATCTTGTGGCGCAATACATGGCCAAAAGCATCATGATTTTTGGCAGAGATGGCTGGACTGTCCTCGACGCCAGAATACCAACCACGTGCTGTGATGGTGAAGAGCTGCAGTAAGGTCACAGCAAAAAAGTGCTATCAAATGAGTGCAAAAGCACTAAAATTTTTTTTTAAGCATATGAGCTCACTCGAGAGGTTATTTAAATTTAAGTGTTTTGTTGGGCATCTAATTAATATGTTGTAATTTTTATAATTTGTGTTAGATTTAGTAAATTTGTGCTCATAATAGATGTTATGAGATATCCTAGGAGGTAAATGCTGTTTCATGCACCACCACACAGATAATTACATTAGTGTTCTGAGACACAAGTAGAGTATTCTATTTGTTATGTTACACAAGTGTTTATTATCTTATGTATGTATAACAAATTTAGTGCTATTTAATGTGCCAAGTTAGGAAGACAATATGCCACATTAACGCTGCGCGTATTTAGGCAAGCTAATCGCTCACCTACAATTGGTGCAAGGTAAGGTGAATTTGTTTGTGAAGCTCTTGGACTGAGAGCACATCACAGCCAGGCAGGCAGCCACGGCCACTCCAGGTGAGTGACATGCTTTAGCAAAGGTCTGGAAATGGGGAAATCTCTATGCAGAAATGGGGAAAATCTCTAACCCGGGAATTTGGCATTTGTACAGGAAACGTTCCAAGAAATGGCAGTGTGTCAGATAATCTTAAAGATGGCCAAGTTACAGCTCTTTGGGATTCAACAATGACTCACATCAATTATTAATGCAAATCTGAATACATTTGGGATCTCAGAAAAATGAGGATAATATCTCAATATCTTGAAAACCACAGAAGTTAAGCTCTCACAGTAAATAAACATTCGTACAAAGAACCTCTGAATTAACAACATTTAAATGTTTCATGCAATTTCTCCATACAGTATCTCAGATGATAGTATTAAGCCTTAGCTGTCATCCCTGAAAGCTGCCTATCTGTATGCATTTCATTTACTGATTTACATTGCCCTATACATCTTTTTCATTATGCAAGTGTTTGTCAGAACATAGTATTCTCCACATTTACACAACAAAGGAATGCAGCATTAATACCTCATATTTTGTCATAATTGTGTTTTTATTTAATGAATAGTTTAGTATTTTGCCAGCAATTTTATTTGAATACTGATTGCAAGTGCTCTTAAAAAACTGTGCTAATTTAAAAGTGGTGAGTCGCATGTGTTAGTAGACACCACCTTTGTAAAAGAAAACCAAAAGACACTTCTGACAAGCAGGGCTAAATAACTGTTTAAACTATTTTAACAACAGTTCATTGTCATTTAATGTGAGTGCACTTGTGCAAGAATGCTGGCTTATTTATTTATGAACCAACTATTACCTTTATTTACTGTAAATCGTATGAATGTAACCAAACGTTTATTATATTTCTTTTATTTAAATATTATAATATATTAGTTTAGTGGAGGAAAGTGGTCAAGTGAGTCAAATCATGTCTGTAGAGCTTGAGAATGATGTATTCTTGTTGGAATCAATTGGAAACACTGACTTTCCGAGTAAAGCACTCAAGGGAGTGATTCTGGACTCTTTATGTTGAGTCCTGGAAGAAGGCAGACTGACTGTGGTAATGAAAATGATTCTATCATGAACGTTACTGATTTTGGGCAGGGAACAGCCGCTATCTTACTTCTAAAGGGACTTTATAATTCAAGAGGTTTAAATGTGTTCCACGGTAGGATTCTTAACTTTTTCTGCTTGCAATATGGAACTGTGCATGGACAGTGTATTCTTTGTATCACATTTATTAATTTGTAAATCATCGTGCTGAACTCTGAACTATTTCGAACTGGTGGGTCTTTTGTACATTATGATCATGAAAGAACTTAGTTGTCATGAGTCTTTGATGACTAGTTAGTTTGGGAATTTTGCTAACATTCTCATAACGCTCTCAACAAAACTTTACTGCCTGTGATAAGTGTTTTTTTTTTTTTTTGTGTATCTCAACTAAATGTAGTAGGTACACTTCCTGTTTATTTGTGATGTCCTTTCTTGAATAAACATTATTCAACATAATTCTCTGTAATCTACATCAATGACGAACATTAAAATAGAATCCACATTATTCAATTATTCATTTAACTTTTATTTTGTATTTCTATGTATTTTATTAACCTGCATTTCTAGCCAGTGCATAGACCATTTGACTGCAGGATCACAGCTGTTGTTGTGGTGGTCTTCAGTCCAGAGACTGGTTCGATGCAGCTCTCCATGTAACTCTATCCTGTGCAAGCTTCTTCATCTCCCAGTACCTACTACAACCTACATCCTTCTCAATCTGCTTAGTGTATTCATCTCTTGGTCTCCCTCTGTGATTTTTACCCTCCACACTGCCCTGCAATACTAACTTGGTGATCCCTTGATGCCTCAAAACATGTCCTACTAACTGACCCCTTCTTCTAGTCAAGTTGTGCCACAAGTTTCTCTTCTCCCCAATTCTATTCAATACCTCCTCATTATTTATGTGATCTACCCATCTCATCTTCAGCATTCTTCTGTAGTACCACACTTTGAAAGCTTCTATTCTCTTCGTGTCCAAACTATTTATCGTCCATGTTTCACTTCCATACATGGCTACACTCCATACAAGTACTTTCAGAAACGACTTCCTGACACTTAAATCTATACTCAATGTTAATAAATTTCTCTTCTTCAGAAATGCTTTCCTTGCCATTACCAGCCTACATTTTATATCCTCTCTACTTCAACCACCATCAGTTATTTTGCTCCCCAAACAGCAAAACTCATCTACTAAAGTGTCTTATTTCCTAACCTAATACCCTCAGCATCACCTGACTTAATTCGACTACATTCCATTATCCTTGTTTTGCCTTTGTTGATGTTCATCTTGTATCCTCCTTTCAAGACACTGTCCATTCCGTTCAACTGCTCTTCCAAGTCCTTTGCTGTCTCTGACAGAATTACAATGTCATCGTCGAACTTCAAAATTTTTATTTCTTCTTCATGGATTTTAATTCCTACTCCAAATTTTTCTTTTGTTTCCTTTACTGCTTGCTCAATATACAGATTGAATAACATTGGGGAGAGGCTACAGCCCTGTCTCACTCCCTTCCCAACCACTGCTTCCCTTTCATGCCCCTCGACTCTTATAACTGCTATCTGGTTTCTGTACAAATTGTAAATAGCCTTTTGCTCCCTGTATTTTACCCCTGCCACCATCAGAATTTGAAAGAGAGTATTCCAGTCAACACTGTCAAAAACTTTCTCTAAGTCTGCAAATGCTAGAAACATAGGTTATCCTTTCCTTAACGTATCTTCTAAGATAAGATCACAGCTACAGGTTATTATTTGCAGCAAACTAACTGCCAGATATGAAAGCAGATGTGCGCAGCTTGATCCTATGACTACATCAAGCTATTCTATCTAAACAGAGCCGTGCATAGGCCAAGTACCTAAAGTACAAGTAACGACCGGTAAACACACAACTGGTTTGCTTGAATGGAACGTTTTTAAAAGAGCAATTACACAAGCAGCAACTGTTAGGTTGCCTTGTCCGGGATATGAATCTGATCCCTTTAGAATTGCAATGGCTTCAAAACTGGGCTATCCAGCTACACAGCAACCACCGTCCTGTCTGTTCATCGTCATCAGCCTGCCCCAGATTACTTTCAGCCGAGTTACAAAAGCAGGCCAGCAACTAAGGTTGCTTCCTGCTGCTCATTGCCTGTAGATTCCACTCAGCTGCACCAGCACTCCATTGCTGTGCTGTTCACAGCACGACACCACCAGTCGCCGTCGCTCTGCACTCCCAGTGGACAACTGCTGATGCTGGCATGATTCAGCAGCCATGGTCACCTACAGCAGTGAGGCCAACAACTGCCTCCCCACCTTCAATTCCATAAATGTGACTATTTTGGATAAAATGCTTTTCCAACCAGAAATGTTTATCTGATGGGCCACTGCTTGACACCTGCTGTTGCCACCACCACCACCACCACCACCACCACCACCACCATCACCACCACAACTACAGACAAACCCTGGTGAGAGAACTGCACTACATCTTGAAAAACCAGCAGCCAAATTCATCCTCTACCATAGGGGTCAAAATGGCGACAGAAGTGACTGCTGCCACCTGTATGTCAGCAGCTGCAACATGCGGCGCACGTTGTACAGTGAGTGTAGCAACTTTTCTTTTTTACTACAAGGCTCATGGCCAGTCACTGAGTCTTTTCCCTGACTTTAATCAATTGTGTTTGGGTGTGCAGTTTGGGGTTCTCAGAACTATAAAAAATGTGTTAGTTTGCTCCTTCTGGAACAGGCAACATATTTTGTTCTCATTATCATGGAACTTGTAAAGTAGTAAGCATAAGCAGCCATTCAGGTGGAGGAATTGTGTAGCAATAAGAAACTTTATGTTAGTATTATATTTAAGAGTTCTTCTCAGTGCTCTATTTTATTCTCTTTCGTTGTCTGCTGGTTTTTCTGTAATTCGTAGGTCAACCAAGACACAACAGGGGACTGCTCTGGCCAAAGAATTCTGAATTGACCTCATTTGATTTGGTTTTCACCTATCACTATCTGCGTACTCCCTCAGATTTCAACTTATTTCTATTTCATCTGTTTCTTCCCTTTTGTAATTTTCCCCCATGTGTCTTAGTGTGTTTATGTGAATTTTTTCGAACATAATTCTACATTATTTACGTATTTTTTCCACCACCATAGATCCTTGCTCCTTTCATCTGCGCCAATACAGAAAAGTTTCCTTATACCTAGCCAGAACCTGGTCCCACATACTGTTCCTGCATTGTTGCTTGCCTCATAGAATCCTCCAAACTGCCTTACTACCAAATTACCCATCTCCAGCTGCCACCTTTCCTTCCACAATGACCTCCCTCTGTTCAGATGTTCAGATTCTGCTAGTCCTTAGCACTCACCTACATACTCCAGCAAAACCATATCAGTCACTGAAACTCTTGCCCTCCAGAACTAAAGCAACAAGCACAACACCATCTCAAAAAACTCTCCAACCTGCTCGCTTCTTACTCCTGCCTTGGACTAACACTGACCACCACCTCTACAACAACCGCCAAACCTCTCCCACATGCCCTCATAGGTGACAAATTCTCTCTCGCAAACCTAGTACATTTACCAAACCCTCCAAAACTCCCTCCCAACACCACACAGAATCCAGAACTTAAACAGACCCGAAACACAGTCACAAACCATCCCCCCCCCCAAAAAAAAAAAAAATAAATAAATAAATAAATAAATAAATACGGTCATGCAAGACTTGTTATAGACTTCCTCTCCTTATCCAGGTTCCTACAGTGGAAACACTTTTTGGCCACCAACCCTATCAATCAGACTCAACCATAGACTAATGTTGAACCCTGCCTAGCTCAGTTCTCCCATCCTTTCAACTGTGATCCACCCCCACTGCCCCCAAATCACCCCCTGTTAACTTCCCAGAATTTCTTAACCTTGAACCTTGCCTCACCATCATTTCCCAAATCCCTCAACATGCAAACTGATTTTACATCTGCACAAAGGTTCACAATCCACCACCTAAGAACTGATCTCAACCTTATAATCTTACCTGCTGACAAAGACTCCACCACTGGTTTTTTTTAGCCGCAAGAATTATGTGGCAGAAGGACTCCACCAGCTGTCTGACTCATCCATCTACAAACCCTGCCACAGTGACCCCATTCCAGCAGGATCTCCAGTCTCTCCTCAATTCCTTAGGTCAGTCCAAGAATCTCTTCCCAGAGCCCATTTCTCTCCTCACTCCTACCATTCCCCGCACTCCTACCTTCTATGTGCTTCCTAAAGTCCATAAACCCAACCACCAAGCATGCCCCATTGTGGCCGGTCACTGTGCCCCCACTGAGAGAATCTCTGCTCTTGTAGACATCACTTTCAGCCTATTACCCGCAACCTACCCTCCTATAAAAAAGATACCACCCATTTCCTCCACCGACTCTCCACAGTTCCTGTTCCTTCACTATTGATGCCACCTCCCTCTACACTAACATATCCTAATCCCCATGGCCTTATCACTATTCAACATTATCTTTCCTGCCTGAGGAATTCCAAGGCAACTATCTTCTTCCTAGTCACCATGACCAACTACATCCTCACCCAAAATTACTTCTCCTTTGAAGGAATTACATACAAACAAATCTGGCGTATGGCTATGGGCACTCACATGGCACTATCCTATGCCACCCTATGGATGGGCTGTCTAGAGGAATCCTTCCTAAACACCCAGAATCCCAAACTCCTCATCTGGTTAAGATTCAATGATGACATCTTCGTGATCTAGATCAAGGGTGAGCACTCCCTAACCACATTCCTCCAGAACCTCAACATCTTCTAACCCATCCGCTTCACCTGGACCTACTCAACTGATCAAGCCACCTCCCTCGATCTTGACCTCCACCTCAAAGATGGTTACATCTATACCTCTTTCCATATCAAACCCACCAACGACCAGCAATACCTCCAATTCGACAGCTGCCAGCCATTCCATACCAACAAGTCCCTTCCATACAGCCTAGTCACCCACGGCCATTGCACTTGTAGTGATGAGTAGCCCCACTCGAAATATACTGAGGGTCTCATTGAGGCCTTCACAGATCATAATTACCTTCCAAACCTTGTACAAGAACAGATCTCCCATGCCTTATCTTTCCAGTCACCCACCATCTCCAAAAGCTACACAGTCCAGCCAGAGAAGAACATTCCCCCCATGACTCAGCACCACCCAGGGCTGGAGCAACTGAATTATGTTCTCTGCCAGGGTTTGGACTACCTCTCATTGTGCCCTGAAATGAGGATTGTGCTACCCACTATCCTTCCCACTCCTCCTACAGTGGTATTCCGCCACCCACACAAACCTACACTATATCCTTGCCCATCCCCACACAACCCCTGCTCCCTGCCCCTTGTCTCATGGCTCATATCCATATAACAGACCTAATGGCTCAAATGGCTCTGAGCACTATGGGACTTAACTTCTGAGGTCATCAGTCACAGACCTAATGCAAGACCTGTACCATACATCCTCCCACCATCACCTACTCCAGTCCTGTCACAAACATCATCTATCGCATCGAAGGTAGGGCTACCTGTGACACCAGTCATGTGATCTAAAAGCTAACCTGCAACCACTGTGCTTTATTCTACGTGAGCATGACAACCAACAAGCTGTCTTTCCACAGGAATGACCACCAACAAACTGTGGCCAGGAAACAACTGGACCATTCTGTTGTTGAGCACACTGCCCAATACAACATCCTTCATTTCAATGACTGCTTCACAGCCTGTGCCATCTGGATCTTATCCATCGACACCAGCTTTTCTGAATTGTGCAGGTGGGAACTCTCCCTGCAATACATACTATGTTCCCATAACCCTCCTGGCCTTAACCTTCATTAGTCATTGTCCTTATCCATCTCGCCCCTTTCCTGTTCCCATTCCAGCACTACACAGCCCTCTATTCCACCAACACACCTAGTCTTTCTACTCCTCTCCTTTTCTGCTACCCCCACCTCCTGACTGCACCTAGCTGCTCCACTATCTGCCTTGTCCCTGGATGCTCCCAGCAGCATTTTACCGTCCCTGATCCCTACCCTGTTCTCTCTCCCACTCCCCACCCTAGCCTCCTCCCTAACCCCACCTGGTTGCCTCTCCCATAATTCCCTGCTGCTAGCAGTCTAGCTGTAGCTGCCAGGGACTGTGGTCATGTGTGTGTGAGTTGCATTAGCCTGAGTGTGTGTATGTTGTTTATTTTTAACAAAGGGTTTGTTGGCCGAAAGCTAACTTTTTGACAATCTTTCTGTTGTGCCTTTCTGTGACTCAGCATCTGTGCTTTATGATGAGTAGCAGCTATCCTTTTCATTATATTTTTACATTATTTTCTTTGCATTTTTGGTGAGATTTCTACATTGTTTGACGAATTAAGAAGGTTTTAGTCCTTGCTGTTTGTTATATCAACAATCAAGATACATTAATCCAAAAACATGTAATGTGCTTGACCATGTTGACAACGACCCCCCCCCCCCCCCCCCCGTCCCCCACTCCACCGCACACATATACACACACAGTGTACTTAAAAGCTAATTCTGAAACTTTTTACTGATACAGTTAAGATCTGAACATACTTCCCGTGCAAAAACTCCTCGTAAGTGGGACTGGATGACAATTGCAGCGCGGCGTTCCTTGAGAAATTGCAGACGTTGCCTCCAGCCACGGTATGCATGCTGTATCCTGAGAGCAGCCTTTCGTGTCCTCAGGTACTCTGTTGCAGACAATGAAAATATAATATTTCAACATGAATGAGATTTCCTTATATTAGCAAAAAGAAGAAGAAAAACATTTCAACGTAAGTGGCATTTCATGAAAATATGATAAACTTTGGCAGCCTTATGTTTCAGTTTTGTCTCACACTCCCCTACCCAAATGTCAAAGTACTTCTTGCACTTTGTCTAAACAAAGCTCTTGTATTTGACAATTCAATAAGTAAGGAAATTACTGCACACAAAAAAAATGTGTTTGCTTCCAGTCATAAACCACTGACAGGTTGATGAACATGTGACACATCTAAGACAAATCTAAAAATAACTTCCTGTTTCTAGTAGTGGACACATGATTTTGAACTATGTGTCCACCACTAGTAATAATAACTTATTTTTTGATTTGTCATAGCTTTGTAAACTTATATTCACAGTATGCCACTTTGTAATACGCCAATGTAATCTTAATGCCAAAATGAATCTTCCTTATGTTGCATCCTTCATTAATTTCCATTTGCACTTTCATTATTTTGTAAAAGCCTTTAGTTCTTTGACTTGCTAATTCAGTATTGTAATTTTTTAACTTTACTAATAAATGTCATTATTGCTAAATCATGACCTCCACCTTGATCAGATATGAAAAATTGAGATTTGACCTTTTTTATCTTGTACCTATCTTAGCAGAGATTCTCTTTTCTGCCAGAACACATGGATGATATTGTATAATTCCTGAGACTTCATAAAGTTCAGTTTTCATCCCTTCATAATAGTTCCTAGTCAAGAGGAGAGACATGTGAAATGCAAACAAAATTGAGAAACTTACAAAAGGCAAAAGGAACAAACTATAAGTTTTCTCTACAAAATTAAACGAAAACCTCAGTAACTGAAACTGATACAAATTTAGCATGAAAAAGTGTAGCATTCGAAAAACTGGACTTTATATTTCTAAGGCCGATGTTTGAATGTGTAAGACGAACAACCTTAGTGGTTATTTTATAAGTTTTCTGGAATATTTTAATCACAAATTAGAAGTGAACACGCTGTGAAGTAGAAAGCATAACACTATGATAACACTCACCCCTTTGACAGCAATGTCGTCGCCAGCATGTCTGAATACGAGTAGCCATGCACCTCACTATCTGACCTCGTGCATCTTCCAAGGGTTCATGTACACAATTCCGCAAGAACACTTTGCTTTTACCGACTTGCCATTCTGTACTTTCTGCTTTCTGTAGTTTGATTATAGATCTGCAATAATATTAAAAGATGCATATTTGTCAAATTATAGAACAAGAAGAAATAAATATGGTAATTGGAAGTCCTAGTGAATGTAAATAGTTTAAGAGGAAAAGTATCAACTCATCAAATAGTAGACGTACTGAGTTGTCAAAAGGCACATAAACAAGACTGAAAATTGGTTCATAGGATAAGAAAGTGGGAGGGAGGGGCAGAAGGTGCACAATATAGGAATGTATACCAGTTAATAACTATTTTGAGATACCGTACAATAAAATATGTATGACAAAATATATAATTGATAAATGGTAATAATGATCAAACCAACCAGATTGGAGGCAAAGCAGACATGTGAATAGTTAAACAGAAATTACTACTGCTGATAGACTATATATAAAACCAGTAACTTAATCTGCATGTTACTAGATTTGTTGACTAGACAGGTTGATGAATTTTATTTCTGAACTTGTAAAATATAGATGAGTATAAACAGAAAATTGAGGTCCATTGCTGTTTCCTCTTTTTTCCTCTGCCTATTATCCAGTCCTAACCTTGTGTCAACAAGGAAATAGAACAATAACATCACAAAATCCAGTCTGTCTTCTTTCACTTTGCAATTGCTATCGGAGCTCAGTGAAACACAGTACCTTTATTTTCAAATGCACTTCCAGATTTATGAATAGGCTGATTATTTGAGAGATTTTATTGAGATTTGCAGGTAGAAAATGAAAGTAAATAAAATATGACATGTATCAGGAAGGAATTATTGGCTCAAATGGTTCAAATGGCTCTGAGCACTATGGGACTTAACATCTATGGTCATCAGTCCCCTAGAACTTAGAACTACTTAAACCTAACTAACCTAAGGACATCACACAACACCCAGCCATCACGAGGCAGAGAAAATCCCTGACCCCGCCGGGAATCGAACCCGGGAACCCCGGCGTGGGAAGCGAGAACGCTACCGCACGACCACGAGATGCGGGCGAAGGAATTATTTTTCCCCTGTCAACATTTTATTGATAGTGCTGTATCAGTGAAGCAAAGGTTTAACATTTTCACCATGTGATTCAAGGCAATAATTGAAAACCAAAGGCAAGACAGACAGATGACTATCTGAGCTCATCTCCTTACAATAATAGCGCTATGGAATTCAGCCTTGGCTTCTACTGAGATTCAACAGCCCACTTTTTCCATGGATTCAGAAAGTGAGAATACCACCACTGTATCAGACCCCATGGTTTGCTGCTTCCTGGTATCCATAAAATCCTCTTTTAAGTGACTCAATAAAAAGTTTACATAAACTGAATTATGGTTTCCAAGACCATATCCATGACCTGTTGCATCCATCCAACTTCAAACTACATTCTAATTGTCTGGTAATTTCTATCTACTTTCCACTCTCTTTCTTCCTATCTAATTTCCATTATCAACTTCCCAACCCCTTTCCCACATTCAGTTTTCTGCCTCTTTGTCTCTCTCTTTTGTAACTCAGGTTTGCAGTTTCGGTCTTATATTTTATAAAGCTTTCTCCCCTTCCACACTCTGCAGTTTTTTATATATATATATAAAAACAAAGATGACGTGACTTACCAAAATGAAAGTGCTGGCAGGTCGATAGACACACAAACATACACAAAAAATTCTAGCTTTCGCAACCAACGGTTGCTTCGTCAGGAAAGAGGGAAGGAGAGGGAAAGACGAAAGGATCCTTTTGTCTTTCCCTCTCCTTCCCTCTTTCCTGATGAAGCAACCATTGGTTGCGAAAGCTAGAATTTTTTGTGTATGTTTGTGTGTCTATCGACCTGCCAGCGCTTTCGTTTTGGTAAGTCACATCATCTTTGTTTTTAGATATATTTTTCCCACGTGGAATGTTTTCCCTCTCTCTCTCTCTCTCTCTCTCTCTATCTATCTATCTATCTATATATATATATATATCTAAAAACAAAGATGATGTGACTTACCAAATTAAATATGTCTGCTTGTGTCTGTATATGTGTGGATGGATAAGTGTGTGTGTGTGCGAGTGTATACCCGTCCTTTTTTCCCCCTAAGGTAAGTCTTTCCGCTCCCGGGATTGGAATGACTCCTTACCTTCTCCCCTAAAACGCACATCCTTTCGTCTTTCCCTCTCCTTCCCTCTTTCCTGATGAGGCAACAGTTTGTTGCGAAAGCTTGAATTTTGTGTGTATGTTTGTGTTCGTTTGTGTGTCTGTCGACCTGCCAGCACTTTCATTTGGTAAGTCACATCATCTTTGTTTTTAGATATATTTTTCCTACGTGGAATGTTTCCCTCTATTATATATATATATATATATATATATATATATATATATATATACAAAGATGATGTGACTTACCAAATGAAAGTGCTGGCAGGTCGACAGACACACAAACATACACACAAAATTCAAGCTTTCGCAACAAACTGTTGGCCTCATCAGGAAAGAGGGAAGGAGAGGGAAAGACGAAAGGATGTGGGTTTTAGGGGAGAGGGTAAGGAGTCATTCCAATCCCGGGAGCGGAAAGACTTCCCTTAGGGGGAAAAAAGGACGGGTATACACTCGCGCACACACACACACACATATCCATCCACACATATACAGACACAAGCAGACATCTCACAAGCAGACGAAGCAACCATTGGTTGCGAAAGCTTGAATTTTGTGT
This sequence comes from Schistocerca nitens, assembly GCF_023898315.1. NCBI lineage: Eukaryota > Metazoa > Arthropoda > Insecta > Orthoptera > Acrididae > Schistocerca > Schistocerca nitens. The sequence goes on along the minus strand of NC_064614.1, from coordinate 622,502,880 downwards.
GTATGTTTGTGTTTGTTTGTGTGTCTATTGACCTGCCAGCACTTTCGTTTGGTAAGTCACATCATCTTTGTTTTTAGATATATTTTTCCCACGTGGAATGCATCCCTCTATTTTATATATATCAGTTGTTAATTTAAAACTGGTTCCCCCTTCTCACTGAGAAGGAGGACTTGCCTGTTTAAGCACTAAATAGGTTTCATTTCTTCCAACTATTTATTTTGGTTCACACACACAGACACGCACTCTCTCTCTCTCTCTCTCTCTCTCTCTCTCTCTCTCTCTCTCTCACACACACACACACACACACACACACACACACACACACTTATGTGGAAAGGAAATACTTGAAAGGGAAAGACAAATTTTGTTGTCTAGTTACTGAATGATAACAGTAAGAGTTATGTCCTGTAGAAGTGCAACAAAAGTCCTGTAGAAGTGCAAAAAGTCACTGAAGTTTTATGGCAGTTTTCTTACCACAGTGGTTTACTTTGCACTTTGTGTAACACATTCATACAAATTAGCATATAAATTGTAGTGTACCATTCAAAATATAAGGAAACAAGCAAATCCAAACAAAATCAGGTAATACTGCTGCAGAAGAGGAGTTTCCAACCACTGAAACTGAAACAACCTAAACTGGTCTGGCACACATACGTTTAAAAATACAGATGAATCTTGAGATTCCAGAATTTTCTTTAATTGGTTCAGCAAGAAAAATAAAAATGGAAATTCTACTAAAATAAAGGAAAAATCTCTCCAAAACCCTTTATTTCCTGGATCTCATATGTCTTCAGATCCACAAAGTGGATTGCCTCATCTTTTCCTCCATTTTTAAACTCACAAGTAAAAACTCCTCTTCTACTAATTATTCACTTTAATTTTGAGTGAATTATTAGAGCAGAAAAGAGATGTGCAATTGTGACAACAACTTACTTAACAGCTTCTTTAGGGCAAGATGGTAGTTTTTGTGCCGAACCAATGAGACACCTGTATCTTTGTATAAACTCATCAAATGGCATGTGTACTGGATAGCCCTCCTTGCGAATACGTATTATATCCAACATGCCCAAATATTTAAGTTGGTCCAGCACCAACTTTTCGTTATAGTTATTAGGAGATTTCTGCATGTTTGGTTTAATACATCGCACATACCTGCCACAAAGAACACAATTTACATTGATAGCATATTCATTTTCGTTGCACAGTTATGAATAAGTAAGTACCAACATATTATATAAAAAGAGAAGAGTTTGAGTATAATAAGAAGCAATTATTATATAACAGACCACAGTGGTGAAAATAATATGTTTTATCATTGATTGAGTCAGTCTACAACTTCCTTTTTATTAACAGCATTTTCCATCTTTTACTGCAATTGATTCATTTGTACATGGTTTTTATTTCTAATCTTTTTTTTTTTTAATTTTTGAACACTAGTTAATGATCTTTCATTGGTTTGTAGTAATTTTTAATATGAGATCAAAAACTGACTTCCCAAGTGTATCAAACACACTTGAATAGTTCTGGACACATTCATTAGAACAATAAGCAATGTAGGGAAGTACTGCCACCATTTCTAGTACCATGCTTGCGAAGCTTCTCTCTCAAATGTAAGATGCTTGCATGGACATCATACAGCACTGTGTTGGAAAGGGATGGACAGAATAATAAAATACAAAAATTTTGCAAGATGGAATATCAAGGAGCTGAAAAAAAAGTATTCGAGTAATAATTTATAGAGTGGAAAAGCTAAATGGGCAAAAGGCAATTTAGTCTTCCACAGTAATTTATGCACTGACATTAAAGCACAACTGTATGATTTAAGTGGAAACTCTTACACCTTGTAGTTATTTATAATGCCAATGGTTGGTACCACCACTACGGCCAGAGGTAACTGTACACCAAAGATATAGGACCCATATCTTACTGTAATGTAGTTTGCTGCCTTTTCAGTTCACTGTTCCACTTAAATCTGTGTGTTCGTGAAGTAGATCTCTAAAGTTTCAGTTTATCAGAAAATGGAAAAGAGTAATAGAAAAGGAATATGGTGGATTCAAGAACTGGTGGGAAGTATAACTCTAACCCCACACCAACAAACAAGTTTTGCATCAATTTTGTTACTGTTTTTGGTCTCATTACAATTTTTTTTAACTGCTTGTGTTTCTACTGTGTAATTCATAACTTTCATGTTTACTTACTGTTGATGATATTTAAAAAAGAAATTAAGAAAATTTGGAATTTTACAATGGCATTCTAAATGCCTAACAACTTAATAAGGATTGGACTTATAGCAGAATGAAAAATTTAATATGGGTATTTTCTGACTGAAAAATTGTAAAAAATAATCTGTTTGATCCAGTTTTCTTAAAGTTGTTACTGCACCTGGAAATGCTCATCATTCTCAGCATCTAACAAAACAATAAATAAATAATCTGTTAAAATTTTTACTGCCACAAGTCCATTTTGGTCTCCTGAAAAAAAATTCTGGAACTTAGCTCAATTAGTTTTCCACTCTGCATTCGTAAAGTAATAATGTTAACAGCATGTATAATTCTGGATAAGCCAGGGAAATACAAGACAGATATAGAAGGGAAGAACACAATGAACTTACAAGAGGTCAGTTAAGGTCCAAGGTGTACCCCACCAACAGTAAGGGATTTCTCGACAATCAAAGATGACTATTTTTAACATAACTGTGAAGAATGTTGCTCTTGTTGGTTCAGATTAGAAATGTTGACAAATATTATCTGCTTTAAGTTATAGAGAGAGACAATAAATTTCAAAACAAGAGTACACTGTTTATGTGCACTGCATAAGTCTTTTGAGCTTTGCTTGAAACCCGTTTGGTAATTCAGTAGGTGCAAGTATTTCATCTTGCGATCATTTTGCACGTTTTCATATACAAAATAGAAAGTATTACCGTAACTCCAAAGTTGACTAAGTGGGCCTAATTTTAGATAAATCATCAGCAAAAATATGCCAAGGCTGTCACATGAAAATAAGCAGGAATCGTCATATCAACAATCAGCTACAGTTATGATTCAATCAAGGATACAGTTGAGTTTCAGTGAAGCTTGAAGGCCTTGACCTACAGATACAGAGATTTCCCTTTGCTAAAAAAAAAGTGCTTTTTAATTATGACAATAAAACTTTCCCTTTACCTCTATCATTTTGGATATTATATGCAACATTGGTACTGTAGTATATCGTGACAAACTGGTGAATCAAAACATTACAACTGCCTTTGTAATGGGGTATTCATCCATTTTTTAAACATAGCACAGCAGCAGTTCTGGATGGTATGGATTCAGCAAGTCCTAGGTAGGTTTCTGGAAGTACGTGGCACCAGAAGTCTTCTCACAAGTCACATAATTCCTGTAAATTATGGGTATGTGGTTTGCGGGTGCAAAACTCCTGTCCGATGGCATCCCAGATGTTATCCATCAGGTTAAGATCAGGTGAATTTGGTGGGCAAGACATTATTGTAGGTTCACTACCATGCTCCTCACACCACCTGGCCCCGTAACACAAACAGTTATCATGCTGGAAGATGCTCTAGCCATTGGGAAAAAATCAAGCATTAAGAGATGTAGGTGGTTTAAAATTATATTTATGCTGTCATGGTCCTGCTGGAAGATGCTCTTGCCATCGGGAAAGAAATCAAGCATGAAGAGATGTAAGTGGTCCACAATTATATTTATGTAATCCACAGCTGTCATGGTGCCTTCAGTTACTAACAAGGATCCTCTGGAAGCTCAGGTGAATGTGCCGCCTAAAGCACAATACTGCTCCAACCAGCCTGCATCTGTGGCACAGTACATGCTTCGAGCAACCTTTCACCTGGGTGACAGCATATCGGACACGACCTCCAAGCTAGCGCAACAGCTATGAGCAAGTGACACATTTCCATTGATCCGTGGTCCAATCTCAATTATCCCATGACCACTGCAATTCTAATAGGCTATATTGTTGGGTCAACATGGGAGCACATAGGGGTTGTCCGTTGCAGAGTCCCACGTTCAATGATGTGCACTGAACACTGTGCTCTGAAAAACTTGGACATTATATGCAATGCAGCAGCATTGTACTCTGTCATCACAGAATGTGGCGGTTGGTGGTTGCCCTACTGTTAAGCAGAATAGTGACAGATTGCCACCTATTCTGCTTAACTGTAGGGCAACCACCAACCGCCACATTCTGTGATGATCTGGATGCCTGTTCGCCTACTCATAGTTTCACTGACCTCCAACCACTTTCCATTGATGCTCATGACAATAGCACAGGAACAGCTTCACCATTTCAAAGTTTCTCGATCACAGGTGCCAAGCCATAAAAACTTGTCCTTTGTCCATATCCTGTGTCCATAAATACACCAGGCAGCATTCTATTTCACAGCGAGCAGTTGTTTTAATGTTTTGACTCATCATGTTGTGACCGAAAAATTAAATATTCAGTTTAATCCTAGTTACAATAATTTCTTGTCTTACATGCACATGTTAACTTAAAATAGAATCCATACACGTCCCAATCTGATACTGCTCATTAAATATTTTACAGTTTTCTATCTGTTTTTAATGTAAATAGTTAATCCATGTAGCCTACTATAGAATTGCTGCTTTACTGGGAGATAACGAGTATATGGAAAGATATTATTATAAAAAAACTAATGTTCTGTTCTTATGAAACTCAGAGAAATGTCTATAAGGATTGAAAAGGAAGAAGATTGTATGAGGACACCTGTTATCTGTGCTTACAGTGAAACAAAAGAAAGAATTCTCATACTTCCTGGCCACTACATTAATTAGACAACACACAGAACATTAAATGACCAAACAATAGTATACGAAGACAATTATTTACGCACCATGGATTTGTAGCTTGGAGCACATCAACAAGTGCCTGCAGCTGATGGCGAAATGTGTCACTTACTGTTGGTTTACCCTTACTTGTACCGCGAGATGACATTGTACCCATTCTAGTGGCACAACACATTAAATCCTGTTAAAAGAATTGAGAATCTTTCAATGCATGCTGGGTAACAAGAACCAGTTATTAATGACAAGCACTGGTGCACAATCATATATGCTGGTAAAGTTTCATATAAACTTGCAAAAAAAATTAAAATATTGCAGCTATATACGTGCATTTTACAGTAACAATAACATATCTACAGCATTACTTCACTGTAAAATATTAACAATAGTAATAGTAATAATAATAAACAGTTATTTATTTAATGCCAGAGATGGACCTTATATTGTGAAGGTAGTAATAAAGAAATTCTCTGTAGAAAAGTTTTCTCATCTTACGGTAAGCTACAATCTGGTAAGTGGACTGTCCTACTACAACTGTCTCAGAACATCATAAAATGCTTTAAATTCTACTTTCTTTTTGCCCTCTTTGGTAAGACAGTATTTAGGGATTTTTTGGTGTTCAAAAGCACATCTGCTATAATGATGAAAATATTTTTTCCATGTAAAGATTCATGACTAAAACAAATATTTCACTATGTATATTCAAAATTTTTAAAGGCCTGCCATCATCAAACTGAGCCTTCTTCAATTACTAATGTCTGATGCGTGTCATCTCTATGTACAAGGAATAAAATAATGCATACTATACCTGATATTTGGTTATCTCCTGTACAAAGTCATTTGTCGAGCGACTCATGAAGTCAAAGAAAACATCCTGCTGGACATCACGATTCTTGTCAACAAATCCTTCAACACAGTATGTCACACAACCAGCATAATGATGAATACCAAATTCCTTCTCCCATTTTCTTCTATCATCACCTTTCACATAATTTGGATGATTTTCAAATTCAGCATGAAGATTGGTCAAATATGCCAGATCGGATCCCTAGCAAGAAATTCATTTAGAATATTGGTTACAATTTGAAAAAAAGTTGAAGAATATATAAAAAGGATTCAGAAAAAAGAGCTTAAAGTAAAAGAATATTCTACATATTTGTCTCCATCGAAGGTGTCTTCATTCCACTGACTTACTCTAATCTTTTCCCTTCCTTTCCTCCCTCCACTTCCAATTTTCGTTGTTATTAACTTTTCATTTCCACTAACACTATGAAATTTCTCCCTGTCTTTAGCTCTAATCATTCACATTTATACCATTAATAATATCCTCAAATTTTAATTTGAGCTATTATGATGCACATTACTTAAGTGGTTCCGAACCTCGCTGAGACCAGTGCCACTGAGTGCAAACAGATTTTAGCTAGAGACCCTCCTCACCCCTCTGTCATCAACATTACCACCTTACTAAAGTTTAGAATGAAAAAGACTTTTTTTAACACTTTTACTTTAAAAACAACAAAAGGTATATGATATTTATTTTTTGTAGGTTTTTATTAAAAAATTCAATGAGACAGCTGGTGATGCTTATTTTTAAAAGCCATTTTTTTTTAATAAAGTGATGAAGCAATTATCAGTTCATCACAAGTGTTACCTACAACTCCTTCTCAGAAAAGAAAGCTAACTATCCACAGGAGGGTGGACATTTGTTACAAAACGTGCTTCCCCTCCACTACTCCTCTCCCCAGGACACTTGCTTCGCCCATCCTTGCATCGTCATTTAAAATCAACCAAGTCAGCAATTGTGTGCTACAAATTACAGTTTGTAAAATCACATGATTGCTGAATTACTTACTTCAGAAATGGCTAAAATTTAAGGCTTCACAGGCTGTGAATGTTTCGTGTCTCATGTTCAGTAATAGCACTGGGTAACATTACATTGGGGCTTTGCATGAAAATAGGTGTTTTTAAATCGTTTCTTAGAGCTGTTTACAAATATGGTATAAAAAAAATGGTTCTGAGCACTATGGGACTTAACATCTGTGGTCATCAGTCCCCTAGAACTCAGAACTACTTAAACCTAACTAACCTAAGGACATCACACACATCCATGCCCGAGGCAGGATTCGAACCTGCGACCGTAGCAGTCGCGCAGTTCCGGACTGCGTGCCTAGAACCACTAGACCACCATGGCCGGCTAATATGGTATCAGATTTCCTTTAACACACACAGTTTTTTATATAATTATGTAATTCTGCTTCTGCTACAATTAGTGTATCACAATGTACAGCGGTCAACATAATACATTAGAGTAATCGAAAACAGCCAGTAGTGATAAAAGCAAGCTCCTAAAAATGAAAGTGTGTGGGCAATTCCAATGTTTTTTGCTTCATCTAAAAAACTTACCTCGCTTATTCTGTGTCAAATTAGGAGACCAAGATAAAATATTCGTGCCACGTAAGTGTCATTAAGAAAACAGATCCAGAGGAAGCAGAAGACATTATCTTTTGGAATTCTGATGATATGATGAGAGCAAACAAGCTACATAGATGACTTATTTTTGCATGGTAAAGGCTGAGGGCCATAACAAAAAAAAAGAGTATTAAAGGCATTGTATACACAAAGTTGAAATCAGCCACCACATCCGTACCACATGGACTCAGCATTCCCCAAACTAACCCATAGATCCTAAATTGATACAGTTCCTAAACATAGTAATGAAAAATTGGAAAACCACACTTAATATCCAAATAAATTCAAATAATATCACATCACAGCCAATACAGATTAAGCGTGGAATATACCAAGGAGACTCATTAAGTCCTTTCTGGTTCTGCCTTGCTCTGAACCCACTATCCAACATGCTAAATAATACAAATTATGGATACAATATTACTGGAACATACCCACACAAAATCACACATTTGCTATACATGGATGATCTAAAACTACTGGCAGCAACAAATCAACAACTCAACCAATTACTAAAGATAACAGAAGTATTCAGCAATGATATAAGTATGGCTTTTGGAACAGACAAATGTAAGAAAAATAGCATAGTCAAGGGAAAACACACTAAACAAGAAGATTACATGTTGGATAACCACAGCGACTGCATAGAAGCGATGGAAAAAACAGATGCCTATAAATATCTAGGATACAGACAAAAAATAGGAATAGATAATACAAATATTAAAGAAGAACTAAAAGAAAAATATAGACAAAGACTAACAAAAATACTGAAAACAGAATTGACAGCAAGAAACAAGACAAAAGCTATAAATACTTATGCCATACCAATATTGACCTACTCATTTGGAGTAGTGAAATGGAGTAACACAGACCTAGAAGCACTCAATACACTTACACGCTCACAATGCCACAAATATAGAATACATCACATACATTCAGCAACAGAAAGATTCACATTAAGCAGAAAGGAAGGAGGAAGGGGATTTATCGATATAAAAAACCTACATTATGGACAGGTAGACAATTTAAGAAAATTCTTTATAGAACGAGCAGAAACTAGCAAAATACACAAAGCAATCACTCATATAAATACATCGGCTACACCACTACAATTTCATAACCACCTCTACAACCCTTTAGACCACATAACATCAACAGATACGAAGAAAGTAAATTGGAAAAAGAAAACACTTCATGGCAAGCACCCGTATCATCTAACACAGCCACACATCGATCAAGACGCATCCAACACACGGCTAAGAAAAGGCAATATATACAGTGAGACAGAAGGATTCATGATTGCAATACAGGATCAAACAATAAACACCAGGTATTACAGCAAGCATATTATTAAAGATCCTAATACCACAACAGATAAATGCAGACTTTGTAAACAACAAATAGAAACAGTAGATCACATCACAAGCGGATGTACAATACTAGCAAATACAGAATACCCCAGAAGACATGACAATGTCGCAAAAATAATACATCAACAGCTTGCCTTACAACATAAACTTATAAAACAACACGTTCCTACATACAAGTATGCACCACAAAATGTACTGGAGAATGATGAATACAAATTATACTGGAACAGAACCATTATAACAGATAAAACAACGCCACATAACAAACCTGACATCATACTCACCAATAAAAAGAAGAAATTAACACAATTAATCGAAATATCCATACCCAATACAACAAATATACAAAAGAAAACAGGAGAAAAAATTGAAAAATACGTCCAACTGGCTGAGGAAGTCAAAGACATGTGGCATCAGGATAAAGTTGACATCATACCAATTATACTATCAACTACAGGAGTCATACCACACAATATCCACCAATACATCAATGCAATACAGCTACATCCAAACATATATATACAATTACAGAAATCCGTAATTATTGATACATGTTCAATTACCCGAAAGTTCCTAAATGCAATATAACATGTACCGTACAGCAAAAAGGAAGTGACGCTTGATAAAGGTCCGCGTCACTCCATTCTTAACCAGACTTCTAAAAAGTCTGAGAAAGTAATCAAATAATAATAATAACAGTAATAACAACAACAGTAATAATAATAATAACAGTAATAACAATAATAATAATAATAATAATAACAGAGTGTAAACCATACATCAGTGTAGTAGCAATTACGTAATTACCATTATGCTGTGCTGTCAGTTTATTCATTTATGGTTGCAGAGTGTATAATGAAGAAATTTTTGGTGTATTGTAGGAACTAACTACAACTCAGATAAGGCATTTTTCAGAGATATTTAAACATATTTGATGTATATGTCTGAATGTTACTGTCACAGATGCACAGGACAAAATACAAAGTATGTATGTGTGTTGTGGGTGAGCTATGTGTGGGAGATGATGTTGACACATTTGTATCACAAGCTGTAGCCTTCACCACACAGTGTCACACACAATGTTAGTATCAGAAGAAAAGTAATTATTGGTAACTTATACAATTAGCATTACAGTCTTACAAATTACTGATAACAGTAATGATCTTTTAAAATTAATACAGTTTCATGACCAAAACACAATTGAACCCCTTTGTTTTAACTCCTCAAAAAATTTCGTTTTATCCCTCACAGGGTTATTACCCCTGAGTTTAGAACCACTGCTCTACTTCGAATAAAATCCCCGAGCTTTCGATGACCATCTTCGCCATCGTCATCAGGAGTTCACTGAACTCCTTACAATGATGGCAGAGATGGTCATCGAAAGGTTGAGGATTTTATTCGAATTGATGCAGCTTTAAAACCGAGAACTTTTTATTCATGTATGCAGTCTCTAAAGACTCCGAGGACACACTGTTCTACTTCTATTGCTTAAATGCACATTGTTTGTCTCTCCTCAAAACATAATGTCAGACATTAATCTGCACAAATGAAAATGATTTTACTGAATTTTTGTCAACAAACAAAACTTAATTTTAAAACACTGTATTATTCTGCAGTATTTTCATGTCTGCAAACACTGATTCAATAGTGTTATTTTCATCACCAGCACAAATATGTAGAATTTTAAATGAACATCACTGGATTTGGTGTATGCTTACCTTTGGCATATGACACTGTTCAGTTAGGAGTTTAAGTATGCACCGTGGTGGTTTCTCAATCAGTTCCAAACAAGACGTATTATCTGTGAACTGAATATGAGCAAATTCGATCCCTTCTTGTTGGTACTGCAACAAAAAAAGACATGTCATATAATAGCTTCCCATGAAAACATAAAATAACTGTATTATAAAAGCCTAGTGACTATCTGTGCCAGAAGAAATACATATATCAGAGGGAGTAAAGGTATCAACTTACCGTACAGTTGGGGATTTTGAGTGTTTGATATACACAAGACAGAAAATGCTTTTGAGCTTTCACACAATGTCCTTCTTCACAATCAACCAACCAACACACACACACACACACACACACACACACACACAGAGAGAGAGAGAGAGAGAGAGAGAGAGAGAGAGAGAGAGAATACATCTTTTCCTCCACGGACCCAACACTTTCTCGCCATCCCCTTTCTAGACATTGACCTCCATCTTGCCGGAGGTTCCATATGAGCCCACAATCAACAGTAACTCTGGTTTGATAGCTTTCCATCTTATGCATGCAAAAAAGTCTCTGCTACAAGCCTGACCACCTGCAGATGGTACATCTGCGGTGACGGGCAATTCATTGTCCAGTATGCTGAAGATCTTACAAAGCCTTTCACACACAAGCACTACCCTCCAAACCCAATCAAAATGAGATCTCTAATGCCATATCTATTCACACCCCTATTTACTCCAACAATCCCCATAAAGTAGCTACAAAAGAACACATCCTCCACTAACCAATATGACTCCAGAGCGGAAAAATTTAACGACATCCTTCACCAAAAATTCGATTACAGATTGTCATGTCCTGAAATGAGAAACATCCTACTAAAAATATTTCTTACCCCTCTCAAAGCATTACTTTGCCACCCACACAACTTATGAAAAATCCTGATCCACCTTTATGCCACACCTACTTCCAACCCCTTGTCACATGAGACACATCTCCATGGAAGACTCAGTTGCAAAACCTGTCCTATGCACATATCTGGCACATTCTATTCCAGTTATGTCAAAGATGTAGCTTACACTACCAAATGTAGAGTCCCTGTGAAAGTAGTCACGTCATATAGCACCTACGCAGCAACTCTTGCACAGACTTTTATGTGGGCATGACCACCAACCAGCTGTACTCTCAAACTAATGGTTGCTGCCAAACTATAAGCAACAGAAAAGTAGATCACCCTGTGGCAGGACATGCTGTTGAACACAGTATACTTGACTTCAATGGTGCTTTACAAATTGCACCCTCTGGCTCCGGAGCTCTGCCCCTTCCTCCCTCCATTTCCCTCAAAACACATTTCTATGATTTGCATATACGAGAATGTCCTTACAACACATACTTCGACCCCATGATCTTCCTGGCCTTAGCCGCCAGCAGGTCTGTCCCACACCCAACTCTTATCTTCCTACATGCCCACCAGCTTCACTCGTGTTACACCCACCTGTCCCCTCTTCGTGTGTTCTACCCCTTTCCCTCACTCCCAATCCATTCCTCCACTTCACTATGTGCTACACACTGCTGGTCCTGCCTATCCCTGGGCAGGCTCCCCAGTCCCACATTCCTATTCTGCCTCTCTCCCAGCTGTCAGTCACCCTTCCCTCTACACTTCTCTCCCCCTTCTTGCCTTCTCTCTCCACTCATCAACACAACCTCTCACCTCACAAGGAAACATCAACTTAACCTCATATTTTACAGAAAAAAAACACATTGGTAAGATATTAGTCCCTCCAATCTAGCCTGCCATGTACCCATCATTCGCCTAAAGGGATTGGCAACATGTCAGACACTAAGGTGTCGTGGGTTGCATACGTACAAGGCATTACCTCCCCAAACTGCATCGATCACAACAAGGAAGACAGACAGCAGAAGGCAGGACAAGAGCCACCAGGGGTCCTCCGTGCCAGGAACCTATTTCCTCCACTGTGTCACGTGTGTGGAGCTGGATCGGCATGAATTCCTCCATGCCCTGGCTGTTTAGGGCAGCACAAGTCAATATAGTGGCAGTCTGCTCCACTGGAGCTCTGGGCCAATTTATGTGCCGGCTCTTAGCAGCCCATCAGTCAGAGCCTGGTTGGAAGCCACCGTAGAGGGACCTACGACTTTCCAGCAATATCCCGAGGCACACCTGTCCGCCAACTACACATAATGCTCAACCTCAATTGTTAGGGATTATCAGTAACATAGCATTCACATCTCACTACATTTATTCACTGTGTGTTCCAGGTTTGGGCTATAATTCCATTAGTATATAGTTGTAGCATGAACATACTGATTTTAAACATGAAACAATGACAAATCCAGGATGGAATGTAACAATATTATGAAAAGAGTAGTCTCTACTCACCATACAGCAGAGATGCTGAGTTACAGATATGCACAGTAAAGAGACTATCAGAAAGTGAGCTTTTGGCGAACAAGGCAAGGCCTTCATTGAAAATTGACAATGTACACACCCACACACTCCCACAAACACAACTCACACACATGACCACAGTCTCCGGTAGCTGAAGCCAGACAGTGGGAGGTAGGAAGAGAAAAGAGGGGAGGGGGGGGTTAGTGGAAGAGGAGAGAAGTAAAAAACTATGAATCGGACTGGAGTAGGTACTGGTGGGAGGATGTATGGGACAGCTCTTGTATCTGGATATTACAGGGATATGAGCCACAAGGCAAGGGGTTGGGAGCAGGGGTTGTATAGGGATGGATGAGGATATTGTGTAGGTTCGGTGGGCAGCGGAATACCACTGTGGGAGGGATGGGAAGGATAGTGGATAGCACATTTCTCATTTCAGGGCATGATAAGAGCGAGTCGAAACCCTAGTGGAGAATGTAATTCAGTTGCTCCAGATATGTGTGGTACTGTGTCATGAGGAGAGTGTTGTTCTGTGGCCATACAGTGGGACTTTGGGAGGTGGTAGGTGACTAGAAAGATAAGGCATGGGAAATCTGTTTTTGTACAAGGTTTGATGGGTAATTAGGGTTTGTGAAGGCCTCAGTGAGACCCTTTGTATATTTTGAGAGACACTGCTCATCACTATAGATGGGACAGCCACAGATGGCTAGGTTGTATGGAAGGAACTTGTGGGTATGGAAAGAATGGTAGCTGTAAAAGTGGAGGTATTGTTTGCGGTTGGTGGGTCTGATATGGCCAGATGTACTGATATAGCCATCTTTAAGGTTGAGGTCAACATTGAAGAAGATGGCTTGTTGGGTTGAGTAGGACAAGGTGAAGCGAATGGGAAAGGAATTGAGGTTCTGGAGGAAAGTGGATAGGGTGTCCTCATCCTCAATCCAGATCATAAAGATGTCATCACTGCCTCCCTGCCTGACTCAGTTCACTCCTCCATCCAACCATGATCCACCCCCTTTGACCCCAAATCATCCCCTGTTAGCTTTCCTGAATATCTTAACCTCTAACCTTACTTCATTATCATTCCCCAAATCCCACAACATGCAAACTAACCTGACATCCACAGCAAGAACTGTAATCTATCACCTAAAAACTGCTCCAAATCTTATAATCCTACCTGCTGACAAAGGCTCCACCACTGTTGTCTTGAACCGCATGGATTACTTGGTAGAAGGACTCTGCCAGCTGTCTGATTCATCCACCAACAAACCCTGCCACAGTCACCTCATTCCAGAAATTCAGCAGGATCTACAGTCTTTCCTCAAACCATTGGGCCCATCCCAGAACCTTTCCTCGGAGTCCATCTCTCTCCTCACCGCTTTCAATCTCTGCTCTCCTACCTCCTACATGCTTTCTTAAAGTCCATAAACCCAACCACGCAGGATTCCCCATTGTGGCTGGTTACTGTGCTCCCACTGAGAGAATCTCTGCTCTTGTAGACCAACACCTTTAGCCTATTACTCACAACCATTTCCTTCACCGATTCTCCAAAGTTCCTGCTCCTTTACCACTTGGTGCCCTGCTCATCACTGTTGATGCTACCTTCCTTTACACTAACATCCCTAATGCCATGGCCTTACCACTATTGAACACTACTTTCCCAAAGCCCGATGGCTTCCAAACCAACAACCTCCCTCCCAGTCACCATGAACAACTATATCCTCAACCACAATTATTTCTCCTTTGAAGGAATTACCTACAAACAAATCTGGGGTATGACTATAGGCACTCACATGGCACCATCCTATGCCACCCTATTCATGGGCCATCTAGAGGAATCCTTCCTAAACACCCAGAATCCCACACCCCTCATCAGGTTCAGATTCACTGATGACATCTTTGTGATCTGGATCAAGGGTGAGGACTCCCTAACCACATTCCTCCAGAACCTCAACACATTCTCACCCATTCACTTCACCTGATCCTACTCAGCCGATCAAGTCACCTTCCTAGATGTTGACCTCCACCTCAAAGATGGTTACAACCTAGCCACCTGTGGCAGTCATATCTGTAGTGAAGAGCAGTCCCCCTCAAAATATACTGAGAACATCACTGAGGCCTTGACAGACTGTAATTACCCTCCATCTTGGATAAAAGCAGATCTCCCATGCCATATCTTTCCTGTCACCCAACACCTCCCAAAACTTCAACTGTCTGGCCACAGGGGAGCATTCCTCTCACATCTCAGTACCACCCAGGACTGGAGCAACTGAATTACAATCTCCGCCCAGGTTTCGACTACCTCTTGTCATGCCCTGAAATGAGAAATGTCCTACCCACTATCCTTCCCATCTCTCACAGTGGTATTCCACTGCCCACCGAACTTACACAATATCCTCATCAAACCCTACACAAACCATTGCCTAATGTCTCATATCCCTGTAACAGGTCTAGATGCTTGACCTGCCCCATACATCCTCCCACTGACACCTACTCCAGTTTGGCCACAAACATCACATTTCCCATCAAACGCAGGGCTACCTGTGAAACCAGTCATGTAATCTACAAGCTAACCTGCAACCACTGTGTTGCATTCTACATGGGCATGACAACCAACGAGCGTCTTTCCACATGAATGGTCACCGACAAACTGGCTAAGAAACAGACGGGCCACTCCACAGCTGAGCACACCACCCAACATGACGTTCTTCATTTTAATGACTGCTTCACATCCTGTGGCACCTGGATCGTCCCCACCAACACCAACTTTTCTGAATTGCGCATGTGGAAACTCTCCTTGCAATATATCCTACGTTCCCACAACCCTCCTGGCCTCGACCTTCGTTAGTCATTGTCTTACCCATCTAGCCCCTTCCCTGTTCCCATTCCAGCACTACACAGACCTCTATTCCACCAACACAGGCTCAGTCTTTTACTTCTCTCCTTTTCCATTACCCTCTCCCCGCTTGCCCTCCATCTAACCTTCCAACTGTGCCTAGCTAACATACCCTCTCTCCACTTTGTCCCTGTATGCTCCCACAAGCAGCACTTTATCATTCCCCACCTCTACCCTGCTATCCCTACCCCTCCTCCACCATACCCCCACCACCCGGTTGGCTCTCCCATCATACACTGCTGCTCGCCGTCTGGCTTTAGCTTCTAGAGGCTGTGGTCGTGTGTGTGAGCAGCATTTGCATGCACGCATCTGCGTGTGTGTGTGTGTGTGTGTGTGTGTGTGTGTGTGTGTGTGTGAGAGAGAGAGAGAGAGAGAGAGAGAGAGAGAGAGAGAGAGTTCGACAATGGCCTTGTGGCCAAAACTCACTTTCCAACAGTCTTTTTGTTGTGCCTACCTGTGACTCAGCCTCTTCACTTTATGGTAAGTAGCAACTATCCTTTCCATAATATTCTTAGATTTTAAAAATGTATACACATCAGTTGTCACTCACTCCACCTCACTCCTGCTACTTAACACCAGAATAAATGTACTGTACAAGTAAGTGAGTAAGAGGCTCATGAAATAATGTTTCAGCACTGGTAACCCACTTTGTCCATTGTGTGAAAATGCACAGTTTCTAAAGTGTACCTTGTGCCAGAGACCTCTTTCCTTTAAACATTTTTATCTTGCAATTCTCAAATACAGTGTGAATGATGAAACAAATGAGTGTGTCATAAGCACTGTTTAATTATTAACATCACTGTTGTGCATTATTTTCTTTGGACTTTAAGGCTGACACTGTTAAATTGAAAGTATTTCACTTCATTCCAATATAATTCTTCCGCTTCTTAGATTTATTCATTTTGATTTTGAGGCATATATACATAGCTTCATAATATCAATACAAGAGTCTTGTTAAAAAATACTGAATGTAAAAGGGCATGTGGTTGATGTATTATGTACTCATATCACCTATCTATTTTTCACATAGAATAAAAAGTGTTCTCAAACAAGATTTTAAAACACAATGGGCCTTTTTTTTAACATCCAGTGAATAGGAGAGCTCTGTTTGTCATTCCCCTGAACAGTACTTCATGCTCAGTCATTACACAGCGGCAGTGGGGCGTAGCGAGTGAGAAGCAACTAGTGCGTGTGAAGTATAAAAACTGTACATTCAGAAGGTCATTATTGGGTACTATTAGAAATATGGCTCAAATTATTACATAGGATCAATTTCTGGGGTGAATATCTTGCAATTGCATCATCCACAGGGAAATCGCCCATGGGATGCAGGAGTTTCATCGTGTATGATATAAGGCTGGGGTATTATGGTAACTCTTTCAGAGTTGATGGGACACATATGTCCTACTAATGTAGTATGCAGTTTTCAACATTGGGACATCTCTGTTCCATACCTGCCTACTGTTAACAGCTAGTGAGAAGCTTTCCAAACTCGGAGAAAAATACTATGCACCATTGGGCTAAACATAAAGATTGCTGTGAGTGATCATTGGTGTGTTTCCACCTGGCATAGTGCACCTGCTTCATGAAAAGCAAATCAAATCATCACCACCTCCGTTCCAAGAATGTCTGATGTGATCATCGTGTGTAAATTGTCTTAATACATGATTTATTTTTGCTCTTGAATGGGGAGAAATGCATATTCATATCATGAAAAGGTTTGATTTTAGGTTATGAATTTCATAAGCCAAATGTGGAAAAAATATGTGGAACATCAGAGAAAATGAACAGTGTAAACTTACTAAATGTTCTATGAAAGGAGTTTTTAACTTTTTAACACCATTCTTTTTTTTGTATTATGTGGTAAGTTTACAGTGTTCATTTTGCCCACTGTTTCACATATATTTTCTGCAATTGGCTTAAAAAATTCATAACCTAACATCAAACCTTTCAAGACAGGAATATACACTTCGCTTCATTCAAGAGCAAAAATAAATCATGTATTAAGACAAGTTACACCTGATAATGAACCCACAGGGTCTGAAATGCATCATGTATTTAATAAAACATGAAAATTTGTGACTGAAGGTGTTTTTTTAATTCATACATCCAGGGTATAGAATACAGTCACTTTTGCAGCTGCAAATTATGGATAACATTAAAAATCAAAGAATATGTTATGATACATTATTACACATCTCAGTAATTTTGCTGGAATGGACATAATTTGCAGTTAGGCTTTGTCCTGAGTAAGTGTGACAGCTTCAGGTGACAAAACACAACTGCAGACAGCTACAGAAGTTTCACAAATTGGTGACATCCATTTCCCTGCTTCTCGTATGCTGCAATGGATGATGTTTACATTCAAATGTGTTTGAATCTTGTCACTGCAACACATGTGACAGTGACAGCGACAGCTATGAGTCTCCTCAGAGAAATGTTGGAGTGAATGTGCCAGCTGTTATGAAATACTTATCAACCTCTTTTAAGAAAACTATTCAATGAAAAAATTTGATACTTTCTCATCTTACAACTTGATATCTTCACTTGATAAAGGAAATTTCTTTTTGTTATTTGTGTGCTGCAGGAAAATAAGTAAGCAACTGCACTTAAATTAAGAGTTTGCAGAGAGAAAAACACATTGCACAGACTTTGCATTCAGCTCATTTTAAGTCATACATATATGCATATGAAATGTTGCCAATATATCAAAATTGTATTTAAAGTTGAGAACAGCATGATCTTTCTCTCAGTTCTTTTGGATTGTATGTGTGGTGGATGGGTAGTGTGCTCTATTTCATTCCTGCACATCACAAATCATGTGGTTGTAAAAACTGTTATATTTCATAAATGGTTAAAGATACTGAAATAAAATATTTCAGAAATGACAGCATGTAAAGAAGATGTGTTTTGTCATCTGATTAACACTTAAAACATGATTGTCAAATGTTTGAGCAGGGGAAAACCAAGCCTCACTATAAATTATGCAATCAGTTGTTTCCAAATTTTCATACCCAAAGAAAGAGTGAGAAACAGACAAATAGGTTATCAAAGTAACCATCATGAGATCTAATTTTGCATGACAATTCACATTACTAACAAAGACACTACTAGCACACCATGGAGATCTCATGGAGAAAGGCATTCATTTTTCCTTCTTACTTTATTAGTCATTCTTCAGCACTATTGGCAACTGGAAGTTTGTGGTCGTATAAGAAAGTGATAGCCAAATGTATCTCTACTCATCCACACATATTCTAAGAATCTGTTTAGTGATCTTTGTAGTTGATAATATAAATTATGAATCTCTCCATGAAGATTGCTCCCTTTGTAAATTTCTTACACAGCACTCATGTATTGCCTTATTTTCCTAAGTAAAGCTACTTTTGTTACCTAATTCTTGAGCTATAATATCTTACAGTTTATGGGTGCTGTTTTACAGAAACGGCTCGTCGCTATAGCAGCCTTGTTGTAGTGGAAGTTTGTCACTTGCAGATAGGATAGCTGAGCGTACCACTTGTAACTGAAGTGTAACATTTCATATGTTGTGTGCTGTTGCTCGCTTCTATCACTTACAAGGGACATTGTCTTAGAGGGATGTACATGCCCTGGCAATCTTAATACAATGTGAAAAACATTGGTACATAGTGTGCCAGAGTCATCTTAAAATTTTATGTTGAAAATTTGTATGTGATATTTCATGTTTCTCATTGTCGTGAGAATAAATGTGTTTTGGCACTGATTTGTGCTGTTGGTCGCTTCTGCCACTTACAAGGGAGATGCCTTTACACACAGAAATTTAACTTTGAGAATCCTAGATAAAACAAAAAAATGGACCTAGTTAGGTTCATGAGACACATGCGTACCACCTCACCAATTTTCAGACCTTCATCTTAAAATTTTGTTGTTGATGAAAGTGTAATATTTTCCACAACAGAAAACAATTTTTTACCTTTTATTTATCAAATATGTGTAAAATGACTTTTAGCTACCAAAGTGTTAAGTAGTTTAGGTAGATGAAAGAATATTACTTAGTGGAATGAAGATAAGTTTCTGATAGGATATCTTTCATTTTGGGTCAAAGCCATGGTGAAGGATGTGGTTAGGTTTTTCAAGGCATAGTTGCTACTAGATAATGAGAGGAATATCATCAGTAGGCTGGTTTATTATGACATTCAATTTGTTGGTGTGATATTCCATTGCTCACCCAACCTACACAGTATCCTTGAACATCCTTATGCCATCCCTTCTCCCAATCCCACATACCATTGCCCTGTACACAACACAGGTGTAAGTTTTGTCCCAGACACTCATCGACAACATCCCACTGTACTCCAATCACCAGGAATTCCCATCCAGTTGCACATCACATTTGCATGCAGCCACATCACACTGAGGATAAGTAATAGAACTGGCCTGTGCATAAGCAAATGGTTTGGTCAGGAGAGGAGATAATGATGGTGCTGGGTAGTGATTGAAGTTTCATTAGCACAACTACCACAGGGTATGTGAATGCTGAACTCACTGAGATGCCTCTTTGGACACATATTCAGTAACATTTTATAACGTCACATGACTGACTACTACGTACTCTGATTGCACTTACTGCACTTGGTGAGTACAATACCATGACGTATATAACTGATATAGCAATAACAACACTTAAAAGTGTTCTGGCTGGCAGCCACCAGGCATCTGAGATGGCCACTTTTTCGGAACAAAGTGATGGATTCACCCAATACCTAGAGCAAGAGTGAGTCTTCTGCACACAGACCATCTTATCGTGTGTGAACTCCACCAGCAGTGCCGTAATTAATGTGTGCATCTGTATATGGATATGCCAACTAACCAGCTGTTTACTTGCATAAATGTCAGTTGCCAAACTGTAGCTAACTGCTAACTGTTCACATGGTTACTGGACATACATGCTATACACTGCAATACTAGTGAATACACAACAGCTACTTCAATACCTGTCCCTTTGGATTGCTCTTCGCTTTATAACATCAACTCCTCTGAACTGCACAAGGGAGGGCACAAGTGGGGTCGAGGGAGAGGGCCCGAACATCACTGTGGTATTCATATTTTCGATTATCATAATCCACCTAGCTTGAACATCTCTACCATCACCTACCCCTTAAGTATCACCTAGCCTTCTTTTGTCATTTTCCACCACATTATTCCGTCTTGTCAACATTATACTCCCCCACCCCCCTCTCTCTCCCCCCCCCCTCTCTCTGTGTTTCCATCTCTCTCTCTCTCTCTCTCTCTCTCTCTCTCTCTCTCTCTCTCTCTCTCTCTCTCTCTCTCTCTCTCTTATATAAACAGAGTGGCTACTAAATCTACATTACAGTATGGGAACCATCCGAACGTGAAAAAGAAGACTAATGATGTTCTGAATGAATTATCCAGCTTTTTGACTTTCACTGCTAAAGATCCATTCACAACAGTCAAATAAAATCTCTTATCACCAAATTACCACACTCTAGACAGACCGAGTAGTCGTTTTCTGCATTTCACATAAAAACTTAGCACATACTTTATGAATTTCCTTCTGCTGTGAAATAACACAGTGAAACTTATTTACAAACCATGAACATGAAAAGAAGCAAGATACATGGGAAATATGAGTGTGACACTTGGGAGTCAGGATCTTGACTAGTTACAAATAATTATTACTAACTACATAAGAGTTCTGCACATTGTACCTAGCATTACTTTGATTCTACTAAAAATCAAACAACAGTGATTAATCTTTCAATGTGTTATGCCAAGACAATGTGTGGACTACCCCAAGGGCCAGCAAATAGGTTACGTACAAAGGCAGAAAAATGGAGAATGTGTTAATTGGTTAAATCCATAATAGCATAGCTTATTCCAATGACAACTTTAATTTAAGGAAATATTTTAAATTTTTGTCTGGTAAAAAAGTTCTTTGGTGTACACTATATTACTAGGAACTATTATATAATGTTGACTTATAGTATACCTCTCAAAACTTACAATCTCTTGTTCCAAGGCAAAAACATAGTGATTGAAGAATTTGTGAAGTTTTTCATTTGTATAATTGATGCACAGCTGTTCAAATGAATTCACGGTGAAGTTCTCAAAACCAAAAATATCGAGGACACCAAGGAAGCGGGAAGAATCCTGCCCAGGATTGGTACATGTATTTATGTGAGAGACTAGCCACGCAAATGTCCGAGAGTAAAGAGCCTTTGCCATGGCATGTCTGTTCTCCTTTGCCTGCAATAACAACAAAAACATCATAAATGAGCTTACAAACATATAAATTAATAATCGGTGTCAGACAGAAAAAACAAACCATTGTAAGGAGTAACCAAAAATATGTCAATGTTCACAATAGCTGTTAAGGAAATTGTATTCAATAAAATTAAAATTATGAGGATTTTAGGAGTAATATATCAAATACTGAAGAATGTTAGAATATTTTTAAAACCTGGGAAAGCCTAATGCTCTATCGTATGGCAGTTGAGAGGGAGGGTGACAGTGCAGTGAAAGGATTTTGATACAATGACAGAACACAAGGAAAGTGAAATGCCTAATGCTGCAAAAAGGAAAAAAAAATATTATTCAAAATATTCGGCAATATGAGAATTTCTGTAACTTTGGGATGAAGTACATCATGGATGTATTTTCTAATGGAACTTCTTAACTTTTTTCTGTTGGCGATGTCTATTGGATCAAGGCATTACACATGAAGGATGTGTTACATAAAAATACAAGATCTTTTAATCAACAACACGAGATCGAAAGAAGAGAGATGCACACCTACCAATGTGTGAGAGATAACAAAGAGCATGAACAGGTTCTAATTCAAAACATGGTTAAAAAAGATAAGCATAAAAAGGAAAGGGCAGGCACAGAAGTCATAATTTTTTTAACACTGTTGTCTTTTCTCCCAGGCAGAATTAATTAGTTCATGCAATTCTAACAAGACTTCAAGTGTATGTTTGTCATACACCAAATTTTAGTATATAAGTTATCTTTTGCTTCCTGTGTTTTTTATTTATTTTACTAAACACTCTACTTTTTGTGACATGGAATAGTATTAACAATATTTTCAGTTATCATTTGTTATTTTCATTTTACACATTTCATTTTATCTCTTACTGTACGTCATAACACAACTGGAGTACTGTAAGTTCTTTTCTTTTTTAGGGTTTTGTCCTCAGTCGACAAATACAGAACCTTATAGGATCTCTTTGTTGTCCATCTGTCAGTCTGTCTGTCCGACTGTTAAAAACCCCTTTTCTAAGAAACAGGTAGACACCTCAAGTTGAAATTTATGACACGTACTAAGGCCTATAGTCCCTTGTTGGTATAAAAATTGAAGCTTTTAAGTCAATGCAGTCAAAATATATAGCCATTTATGTTCCTATTTTGATACTCATAAAATCACTCATCAAATCCTACAGTGTACTTTCCATTGGCCTAGAATCCTGAAATTTGGCATGAAGCAAAGTTGCACAGTACAACCAATGAAAAAAAACCATAAATTTGCGCAAACTCTTTGTCTTTACAAATGTCTGCTTGTGTCTTTGTATGTGCGGATGGATATGTGTGTGTGTGCGTGAGTGTATACCTGTCCTTTTTTCCCCCTAAGATAAGTCTTTCCACTCTCGGGATTGGAATGACTCCTTACCCTCTCCCTTAAAACCCACAACCTTTTGTCTTTCCCTCTCCTTCCCTCTTTCCTGATGAAGCAACCGTTCGTTGCGAAAGCTTGAATTTTGTGTGTATGTTTGTGTTTGTTTGTGTGTCTATCAACCTGCCAGCGCTTTCGTTTGGTAAGTCACATCATCTTTGTTTTTAGATATATTTTTCCCACGTGGAATGTTTCCCTCTATTATATTCAAATTGTTTAATTGGATAGACAAACAATCTACTCACCAAGCAGAAGAACACAAACATAAAAAAACTGTTGTAACTGGCAAGATTTTGGAGCCAGTGACTCCTTCTTAATGTCAGGTTTGCTGTTGGAAATGTTTTAGGTTTGGATTGCAAAGTGAAATTTCCAATTGATAATACACATGAAAGGTAGGTTCTTCACCAAAGTTGCATGATCAAATGCAGGTTTAGGGCTGAAAGTGATGCTCTTAGATAATACAGATAATTCAGGAGGGGAGAGTGCTTTAGATGAGAGGTTAAGGTCACTGTACTGTTGTGACACATTCTTGGGATTATGGGTTATTCTTGGTCTGGGAGGCAGTGGTGAAGGCTCTGGGATGTTAAGGAGGTTGGCCAAGCTCAATTTGTAGGAGAGAAATGATGGTTGATGGTGTGGCTGTTTAGGGAGTTGCAGAGGGACAGGAAGGGAAACACCACTGTTCAGGTAGTTTAGGAGAAGGTGGGATAGCTTTTTGAGGTGAAGTCTGGTATGTTATTGCAGTTTGAAGCTGGCATGGCGGATAATAACACCCAAGGAAACATATGGGGCAGATAACTGCATGATATTGCAGACTGAAAGAAGTCTGGTAGGGTGGAAATTTGCTGATGAGGCATATAGGTCACAGATTAGATAGGTAAGAGCAAGAGATCGCTATATTTAAAAATGTAAAGGAGTCTGGTGTAGAGTAGGATTGCACCCAGAAACAGGGACTTTCAATGTTAGACCTTTTGGAGTAACTCCAAGGGACAAGCAGGTTTCAAGAAACAGAATATGGGACCTTAGTTTTGACTGTACAAAGGCATCTTTTCAAAAAGAATGGATGTAATATGAGATGGGATTCATCATGGCAAGAGAGGAAAGTTTGGAGGGTTAGAAATCATGGAAGTGGCAAAAAAATAAATAAGCAGAGTATGGAAAAGACAAGTAATCAGAAAAAAGCAAGGACAAAAGTCAGAAAAAAAGTCCAAAAAATTAGAAATATTCGTACGAAAATCGTTTATAAGAGGTAATGAGTAGGAGGTCTATATGATATGAAAACAAATGATAAAAGGAAAAAATCGATCAGGGAAAGTCATGAAAACAGAAAATTTAGAAACTGGGTAAACAGAAAGTAAAAGTCACATGAGAAAATGTAATCTACTTAACTTGGCAATTAAAGTGACAAAAGAAATGGCAATAAAAGTCAATCAAAGCACTTTGCTAAAAACAAACACACAAAAAGTGAAGGAATTAATGTATAACAAGATAAGTGGATGGTGGAAAAGAAAATAGCTGTCAAATTTGTGAATAAATTGGCAAAAGATGATCAGGAGAAGGCCATGCAGTGTAATGGATCTTAAATTGTTGTATGCTAATTCATAAATAGCAATGGAACTGTTATATGCAAATAAAAATGGAACCCTCTACGAGCATTTGAAATCGATATTAGAAAAGCTGTAGGAGCAAAGTGTTGATTAATCTTGGTGACACAGATAAATAAATGAATGGATCAGCACATTAAGGTAGAAAACAGATGACTGTTTGAACAAGACTGACAAGAGGGTTAAATAAGAAGGGATGATGGCCACATGGGTTAACATAAGAACAAAAACAATCAATTATTGACAAATTTATTTAATTGGATAGCTAAAAAAACCTACTCACCAAGCGACAGTAGCACAACCACATAAGAGACTGTTGTAATTGGAAGATTGCCAATTACAACAGTCTGTTATGTGTGTGTTCTGGCACTGCTTAGTAAGTAGATTTTTTATCCATCCAATAAAATAATTCTATCAATAACTGATTGTTTTTATTGTTATATAAAAATAAAAGATAGACACTGATATGAAGATGAAGAGTGTTCAGAGAGTAAACAGACAGAATACAGAAAAATAAGACATAGAAATACATTGAGAAGAGACTAAATTAAATCCCACCCGATCCTGCCTCAGACACCCAAAAGAACAAACAGACCGCTTTGTCATCCTCAGCCGATAGGCATCACTGGATGCAGATATGAGAGGCATATGGTCAGTACACTGCTCTTCCAGCATTTGTCAGCTTTTGTGACTGGAACCGCTACTTCTCAGTTGTAGTTCCTCAACTGGTCTCTTAAGGGCTGAGTGTATCCCACCTGGCAGCAGCAATCAGCAGCCCCAGATAGTCAGCCATCTAAATGCTAGCCATGCCCACCAGAACTTAACTTCTGTGATCTAATGTAAACTAGTGTTACCACTGCAGCAGGGCCATTGGCACCGAGAAGAGAAAATAATCAAATATAGCTTAAGACCAGGTAAGAACCAAGAACGTAGCTGAGCCAGCTCTGGAAGTAATGGTAATTGGAAGAGTGTGAGGGAGGAGAGGAGCGGCTACCAATAGCATGACAAATACAGGTACTACACCAGTTATGAGTAATGGAAATGTGAAGCACTGACCATGTCTAGGGAATGTGAATTGTGTCTTTAGGATGTAGCAGCCTTTCAGTGTATGAGCTGGCAGATAATAACATTGGATCAGTTTTGAATTTCAAATTGTCAGTCTTCTTTGAATAAAGTACAACTTACTGCTGAAGCTTCCTCCTTATATTTGTCCTCTTAATGGCTGATGATGTCATTATGTCATCTCAATGACAGCATAATTTGAACGTATTAACAACAGAGGTAGCAGTCAAGCACTGCCCCCATTCAGGCATGAACCACTGTAAGGTGAGGAGGTAAGCACTGACACTGAACTCTCAGTTGTTAGGTTGTCTCAAGTGAAGCACAAATAATCCCACATAATATCCAACACCATTCACTATGCAGTCACAGACAGTCTTCATTGTTCAGTATTTCTGTTCATTCCATAGACTTCCTTGTAAAAGGATTCAAGAAGTCTGTTGGACTTTTAGTTTCCCCAAAATGAATTTTGTGTCCTTTTTGGTGAGTTATCTTCTGAGATTGCAGATGTTGCTAGATACACGATCTTGATGGCACACCAAATTTGTGTAAAATATGCAAAACTGTTAATCCATGCACATCCTGGTTCTCTAACAGAACAGCTTGTCAGTATCTGCCTGAATTAAAACATCCTCAAATAAGAACACTACATCTACTGAATAACTCACAAAAACATGTTGGATGCCATGCATTCCTAACAACAGAACTCTGTCATATTATAATTAAGTAAGGTGATCATACATGTGGCAGTTCATAACAACAGATGTGCAGATAGAGGCTGTGAAACTGTATACCTTCACTGAAACATCTCATCTTGTATATGCTAATCCCTGGGCCCAATTTATGATGGGCTAATAGCATCGGTCAATGAGACTGAAACCACTGTACACACAAGAATGCTTTACAATAGCTTCCAGATTTGGTCTCAATAAAGAGGAATGGCCTTCTTAATAGGGTGAATTTAAAATAAAAATAAAAACATCACAGATTTTTTTCTCTGTAGACATCATTGCAATAAAATTGTAAACATGCAAACAGAGCCATAATATATCTTGTCATATAGTATTAACTATGTTTTGTTACATTTTCAGATTTCAAGGTAATGTGACAGAAGAATCAAGATCTAGTACACTCATTTTCAAGCTAGCTGTAAATGTAAGAGATTTTATTTAAAGAAACAACCAACAGAATAGATGGAAGTAATAAATAAAGCACATCTTCAGAAGTACACATCCTACCACACATATGATGAGAAGTTTTGTATCTGACCTCCTGCAACTTCAGTGGAATTTCGGTGATGTTGCCTCGTACATTAATTTGCCGTAAAAGTGCCACTTGTACTAGATCTTCCTGCTGTAGACCCAATAGACTTGCAACTACTGATAAGATTTCTATGTCCTCTTCTGTAAGTTTACATTTCTCACCATCTATATCCTGTAAATAAAATGAGAATAACAGAAACTATTTCAAAACATACTAAAAAGTTAAAAGAACTACTTACATTGAGATGTAATTCTTTGTTAGAAATACAGGGAATGGCATTATTGTAAAGAAAAATTTTTCATGGCTGTTTTGATTGCCAACAGTTAGTCTGCAGTGTAAGTTTTCAAATTTGATGTAAGAGGTGGTTTGGCAGTGTTAGACTGTAACCAGCACCAGGCTGGTATGGTTTCTTAACGATGATACCACGTAATACCAAACACACACACTACCATCCTTTGTTCTTACCACTTAATAATTGTAGAAAACAATATCAAACTTGATTTTCACATGCTAGTGATCAGTGTTGGGAGTAACCACATGTAAACGATGTTGAGGACGTCACTGGGATGAAATACAGATGGTACTTGTACTCACTATTTGACAGTCTTGAGATATTTCTGTTTCCAGCTGCTGTGACCCCACTGTGTGATAGCAAGCTTGGCTGTGGGAGTACAGAATAGATGTGGGGTGGGAGAGGGAGATATAGTGGGGTAAGAGTTGGGGAAAATGCTCTAGTGCTACCAGCTAGGTATAGCATCAGGAGATGCTATGCTGGAGGAAAATGATCATGGGGAGAAGCAGAGAAAGGGAAAGGACTAAGCTGAAGAGCTTTGGTGAAACAAAGTATGTATGGTTGGTTGGTCGGTTGGTTGGTTGATTTGGGGGATGGGACCAAACAGTGAGGTCATCGGTACCATCGGATTAGGAAAGGAACACTCCGTGCCGTTTCAAAAACCATCCCAGCATTTTCCTGAAGTGATTTAGGGAAGTCATGAAAAACCTAAATCAGGATGGCCGGGTGCAGGTTTGAACTGTTATCCTCTTGAACGCAAGTCAAGTGGAGGTAAGTATGAGGCTAAAGTGGGAGTTGGAAAAGGGATAGAGGCAGGTGGAGGAGAGGGACTAGTGAAGGCTGAGGCCATGTGGTTAAAGGCACAAAAGAATGTTGCTCAGAGAGTTCCCAATAGCACAATTTAGGTAAGCTACTGTTAGTATGAACAAATCCAATGGTAAGGGCTGTGAAGGGTAGCATGCTCAGCAACTGTGTGGTCCAGCTTTCTCTTGGTCACAGTTTGGTAGTGATTGTTCATGTGGACAGGGACATTTTGACATCACCCCTTCCCAAGGGCATCTCTCCTAATGCTGCAACTAGCAACCCATCATCCCTGTCCCTGACATGTACTGACACACTCTCACAGGCACCACTAAAGCATTTCCCCCAACCCCTACCCTGCTTAACCCCCCCCCCCCCCACCTCATGCTTTTTCTGTACCCCTACTACTCACCCCAGGCTAGATCACACACACACACACACACACAGAGAGAGAGAGAGAGAGAGAGAGAGAGAGAGAGAGAGACAGAGAGAGAGAGAGAGAGAGAGGGAGAGAGTGATCTTCTGCTAGAGGACTTTGTTCAAAAGCGAATAATATCCAAAACTCAATTTTTAAAGGTGCCTATCTGCCACTCAACACCTCCCTTGAGTGGTGAGTACCCATCTATCCAATTCATATTTTTGTTGTTATTCCATTCCAGATTTTCCATAATTTGGAACATTGTACTTCACATGCCCATGAAATTATATAATATGTTTAAAAAATATGATAACATATTGATGAATAGGGGTCCTGCTGTTAATCAGTGCTACAAGTTAGCTTAAATCAACTGTGGTTTACAGCAAAGATAAACTTTTAATCTGGAAAAAATGGCAACTGTACACAATTTTATGAACTTACAAAAAAGAGAGAATTCACACAGAGTGGTATTGTTGTTTTACATCCCATTTCTACTTAGAAGAATTTGTGAAGCTGTGTATTAACATTGATTTATTTGCACTCGGGAGCCAATAACAGTATCTAGTCTGAATTACTGTTACAATTTACTACCTAAAATTGTCATGAGAATGACATGTCTGAAAACCACATTCAGACTGATGATCAGAACCAACCTGGAACAGGCTAGGTTGAATCAAGACAACATGACTTGATGATGAAGAGACACATATGTAACAGAGGATGGCATGTCTTTGCTATGTGAATGGAGCTACAAAAACAAGTAGTTTTAATGTTGGAGCTGATGTTTATTATGTTGAACTGATAATTGACCAAAAATGGAAGTATACAGCTTGTGTTAGTACTTAAATTGGAATAAAATATCTAAGAAAGTTTTTATAGAATGTAAATACTTGCTAGCTTTTGGACATCCTTTGACAAACTAAAGTAACACACACACGCGCGCGCGCGCGCGCGCGCGCGCGCGCGCCCACACACACACACACACACACACACACACACACACACACACACACACACACACACACACACACACACACACACACCTGCCAGATAGACTGATAGTGCCAATGCTCTTTTGCAGTACGTCTGGCTGTGCTAGGGGTAGTGTCAGGTGGGGTAGGTGGAGTGGGAGGGAGGCAGGAGGCAGGGAGAGGGACTTGGGGGGCGGGGTGGATAGTGGCTCGGAGGGAGGCACCTCGTTTGCTGGTTACGAATGCAGGAGGGAGGGTTGGCAGGTGTATAGGTTGGCATGACTGTAGTGGCCTGTGGGCAGCAGCACACGCTGAAGGCAATGTGAGGACTTGAACTGGGAAGGGGTGACAGGGCAGAGAAAGCAGAAATTGTTGGGTGGAGGATGCGGGGACAGAGGATCACATGACAGTGCGGTCAGGATGATCACAGGAGCGGAGGATGTGTTGTAAAGATAACTCCCTCTCTGCATAGTTCAGAGAAGCTGTTGGTGGAGGGTAGGATCCAAATGGCTCAGGTTGTGAAGCAGCCATTGAAACTCTGAGCATGCTGTGGTCAGCTGTATGTTGCACCATTGGTGGTCAACTTTGTTTTTGGCAACAGTTTGGCATTGGCCACTCATCCTGGTGGACAGCTGGTTGGTAGTCATGCCAAAATAACAGGCTGTGCAGTGTTTGCATCACAGTTGGTATATTACGTAGCTGCTTTCGCAGGTGGTCTGGCCTCTGATGAGGTAGGATAAGCCTGTAAGAGGAGTGGAGTATGAGGTGGTGGGCGGGTGGATTGGGAAGGTCTTGCACCTCTGTCTGCCACAGGTATATGCTCCCTGTGATGAGGGGTTGGGAGAGAGAGTGGCATAGGGATGGAATAAGATGATGTGTAGGTTGGATAGGTGACAGAACACCACTTTAGGAGGGGTGGAAAGGATCTTGGGTACAATGTCTCAGTTAAAGGCAGGATGAGGGATAATCAAAGCCCAGGTGAAGGATATGGTTCAGGTGTTCCAGTCCAAGGTGATAATCGGTGATGAGGGGGACACTCCTTTGTAGCTGAATCTTGGGGATGGTAGGAGAACTGGGAGTCTGCACGAGGACATGGCATGGGAAATCAATACCTAGTCCACAAACAGATTTCCTGTTCCTGTTCCTATACCACACGTCAGCCTGCTTGTCACTAAGGATGCCACCTCCCTGTATACTAACATCCCTAATGCCCTTAGCCTTGCCATTTTCCCAACACCTAGACTGACATCAAACCTACAACCCCCTTCCTGGACATCATGACCAACTATAGCCTCACCTACAATCAGTGTGTGTGTGTGTGTGTGTGTGTGTGTGTGTGTGATTGGCATTTACTGGCACTAAATGCCAAGATTATCAATGCCCTTCACACACATAACTATTTCACCTTCGAAGTAATCACCTACAAACAAATTGTGGTACAGCAATGTACATCTGCATGGCACCATACTATGCCAACCTATCTCACACCTGGATTCATTCATGGCACAGTCACCCAGGCATCACTTACAGCATCAAGGAAAGGGCTACCTGTGAAAGCAGGCAAGTGATCTATAAACTAAGCTGCAGTCACTGTGCTGCTTTCTTCAAGGACTTGACAATGAACAAGCTTTCTGTCTACATGAATGGCCACTGACACAGGCAGCTGTACCATTTAGTTGATGTATATGCTGCCTAACACAATGTGCTTCACTTCAATGACTGTGAAGCAGTCTGCATCATATGCGTCCTTCCCACCAACACCAGCTTTTCTAAATTGTGTGAGTGGGAACTCTACCTGCAATATATGCTACATTCCCATTACCCCGACTGCCCTCAATCTGTGCTAGTTCCTGTCCTCCACCCATCTATCCCCTTCCCTGTTCACACTACAGTGCTACACAGTCTTCTATTCCACCAACACGCCTAGTCTTTTTCTCTCCTGTACTTCTCTCCTTCTGTGCTCCCCTTCTCCCCCCTCAAATATCCTGACTGCATCTAGCAGCACTACCCTATGTCCACCAGGTTTCTGCATGCTCCCACAGACATCAGTACACCTCTACCCTGCTATCCCTTCCACTCACTACCCCCGCCTCTTCCTTACTCCCATCATCCACAGACTGGTTCTACCATCAGATGCAGTCGCTGTATGCAGTCTGGCCTCCACAGCCAGAGATAGTAGCCACATGTGTGTGAGTTGTGTTTGTGTGTGTGATTGTGTTTTCTATTTTTAGACAAAGGCCTTTTGACTGAAAGCTCAAATGAGTGGCAATCTTTTTGTTTAGGACATCTGCAAACCAAAATCTCCTCTAGTATAGTGAATTGCAGTCTATTCTTTTCGACAAAAATAATCAACTTTGAAAATATAAGTAACTGGAAAGCTAGACAATCTACCACCAAGTGGCAGCAGGAGACCAAACATCCACAGAATTGCTAGCTTTCAGAGCCAGTGGCTCCTTCTTCTGGCAGAAGGGTTGAAGGGTAAGGAAGGGGTCGAAGGAAAAGGGATGAAGGTTCAAATGGCTCTGAGCACTATGGGACATAACAGCTATGGTCATCAGTCCCCTAGAACTTAGAACTACTTAAACCTAACTAACCTAAGGACATCACACAACACCCAGTCATCACGAGGCAGAGAAAATCCCTGACCCCGCCGGGAATCGAACCCGGAAACCCGGAGGGATGAAGGAAGAGGAGTGAAAGAAAAGAACCTGTGAGGTTTAGGAAAATGGGGTTGAGTTTGGTACAGTCACCCAGAATGCTGGGTCAGGGGAGACTTATCGGACAGGATGATTAGCAAAGACCGTTTGTTCGGAACTGCACCGGGTAAGATTTGAAAACCTGAGAGCCATACCTAACCTTTTCATACTATTGTCATTTTCAAGCCAATGTTATATGAAGCCACAAGCAAGAATTCATACATGGCTGGGGTATTTGTCTCAGGTCTGACTAAAAATTAGACGACATGAACTGTGAACCTGCCTAAGTTCTGAAGTGAATAACAAAATAGCTGTGAGATTTCACAACTATCTCCAGATTAATACCATGACTCAAATTACTGATACATCAGATTTTCAATTTCCTGCAGTTGCAGGTCCTGACTTGTGCCTATTATCTCAAAACCAGTTTTCTACAGCAGCTCATTTTAGGAAATACATTAAATATTACTATAAACATATAAATTTTAAATTTCTGTCTACAACGAAAATTTATGACATACTCCACAGTGCTACACAAGGTTATGAACAGAAAAGGTGCTGTGCCACACAGTAAAATGTCACGGCACACAGTATGCTAGGAGGATACATCAATAAACTATTCTTACGTAGATTTGGTAAGACTGTTGAGGCAAATAATCCCTGTTGATAACATGTGATATAAGTTCACAACAATGCACAGTAGGCTATAATGGAACAGAACATGTATACAAAACTCTTGTGCCAATTTGTAATACGTAAAATGCATTTTACTAAAACAGAATTACATCAACTATTTTGATGCGTCAGAAATTATGCTAATTTTATGTTAACAAAATGGTATTATTTCCAATGCCTTAAAAATACTGCACTATCACTTGTACATAATCCTATATAATGTTGCAGCAGTGGAATCTGTGTTCCAGAATTCATAACTCTATGACTGCGTGTTACACATTGTTGCATTATGTAGGGATTGAGTATTTGTCTTTGTATAAATCAGAATTGTTACAACTTGCTGAGAGAACATTTAGTTTTACATAGAAGAGCAAGTGTAGTAGACTTGTGTAACACAACCAAGTTACAGTGTAACTTTGTTCACCTATGAACCCAAAAGCATAAGTCGGAAAGAGAAAATATTAATTTCTACACTAGATAACAGGAAAAATATATGACATTTGAAAGTTGAAAATATATTCTTTTCATGAGTTGGCACCCACTCAATTTCTATGAGGTGGGAAACAGAATAACATATAGTCCTAGAGTTAGAGAAGTTTGCAACACAGTTAGCACAGCTGAACATTAATGTGGCAAAATTCAGTAATAAGCTCTTAAAAATTGGTTCTGCCAGACAATTTGAGTGTGTTTTTAAATTTCCTCTCATCAATATAGTTCAATGTTGGGCCTGGGATGTTCATTATACAAGCAACATAGAAGTCCATCTTTCAAAAGATGTCCATAGAATTGTAAATGTGCACATTTAAAATATAGAAAAGATGAAAATAATTCAATACATCCATTAATATGGTTAATTGTGAAGTTTTGTAAGGAAAAAAAGTGTTCTAATTATCATCAAAGTTGAATAACTGATTTTTCTAGTTTATAATATATTTTTCAGTTTGTAGAAGTATCATTCTAATTTTTCTAACAACAAACAGGATCTTTTCAGTGGTTCCTGTCTTTATATATATATATATATATATATATATATATATATATATAAATTTCTCTGTTGGTTGGTATATTTTTAAGATATCTTTCGAATTTTTTCTAGCTTGATTTTCTAACTTATTAATCATTTAGTCGGGCTCACACAGAATTTAACAACATGAAGTCATAATTTGAGATCCTTAACTGAAAAAAAATGATACCCTTAATCATATTATTAACAATTTAAAACTATGTATTTTGTGTATGCTAGTAGAATATGATTACTTTTAGCTCTCAAAGTAATCTATATTAACGTAATACTGAATGGATAACTATCAATCCTTTGAGGTACAGTAACGTTTGTGCACTCCCTGCCAAATTTAGTTCTTGGGGCAAGACACATCTTCACAATCACCATATACAAGGCCTCTGTTCAAATGCTAGAACACACAGTAAAAACATGCATCATCACTGCTCATGTGGACATTCTGACTTTCTGTTTTTACTCTAAGTTACTGCTGCTGATGCCCCCCTTGTCTCATTTTTGTCCCTAAATCAATGACACTGTCTGGTACCTTCAACACATCACAGTGACAGCAGCAGACACTGTTCTTAACACCATATCAAAAATGTAAAAAATTAATAAAAGTGAAGACAATACCTCAAAGCTCATGTTGCCCAGCCAGAGGATGGCGGACAGGACGCTGAAAATACCATCGCACATCTCTGCTGGGATGTGCAGCACGTTGAAAGCGAGCCTCAGTGCATCAAACTTGCGTGCATCGCACACGCCGTCGATGTGGACGCAGCCCGACTGGTCGAGGTAGCGGTAGTGCTCGGCTGGCTTCAGCCTCAGCTGCTCTGCCAGCTCTTTGTTGTTCTGAAACCAGAGTGCCATACAACACTCACTATATTGGTATCTCTCCTATCTTTGTGAATTCCTCCACGAAGCAATAGCTCACTTGAGATTAGTTAATGCTGTCTCATGATATTACACAGTAAGAAAAAAATCAATTTATATTTTCAAAAAACAAAGATGATGTGACTTACCAAATGAAAGTGATGGCAGGTTGATAGACACACAAACATACACACAAAATTCAAGCTTTCGCAACCAATGGTTACTTCATCAGGAAAGAGGGAAGGAGAGGGAAAGACGAAAGGATGTGGGTTTTAAGGGGGAGGGTAAGGAGTCATTCCAATCCCGGGAGCGGAAAGACTTACCTTAGGGGGAAAAAAGGACAGGTATACACTCGCATACACACACATATCCATCCGCACATACACAGACACAAGCAGACATTTGTAAAGGCAAAGAGTTTGGGCAGAGATGTCAGTCGAGGCGGAAGTACAAAGGCAAAGATGTTGTTGAATGACAGGTGAGGTATGAGCGGCGGCAACTTGAAATTAGCGGAGGTTGACGCCTGGCGGGTAACGAGAAGAGAGGATATACTGAAGGGCAAGTTCCCATCTCCGGAGTTCTGACAGGTTGGTGTCAGTGGGGAGTATCCAGATAACCCGGATGGTGTAACACTGTGCCAAGATGTGCTGGCCGTGCACCAAGTCATGTTTAGCCACAGGGTGATCCTCATTACCAACAAACACTGTCTGCCTGTGTCCATTCATGTGAATGGACAGTTTGTTGCTGGTCATTCCCACATAGAAAGCTTCACAGTGTAGGCAGGTCAGTTGGTAAATCACATGGGTGCTTTCACACGTGGCTCTGCCTTTGATCGTGTACACCTTCCAGGTTACAGGACTAGAGTAGGTGGTGGTGGGAGGGTGCATGGGACAGGTTTTACACCGGGGGTGGTTACAAGGGTAGGAGCCAGAGGGTAGGGAAGGTGGTTTGGGGATTTCATAGGGATGAACTAAGAGGTTACGAAGGTTAGGTGGACGGCGGAAAGACACTCTTGGTGGAGTGGGGAGGATTTCATGAAGGACGGATCTCATTTCTGGGCAGGATTTGAGGAAGTCGTATCCCTGCTGGAGAGCCACATTCAGAGTCTGATCCAGTCCTGGAAAGTATCCTGTCACAAGTGCGGCACTTTTGAGGTTCTTCTGTGGGATGTTCTGGGTTTGAGGGGATGAGGAAGTGGCTCTGGTTATTTGCTTCTGTACCAGGTCGGGAGGGTAGTTGCGGGATGCGAAAGCTGTTTTCAGGTTGTTGGTGTAATGGTTCAGGGATTCCGGACTGGAGCAGATTCGTTTGCCACGAAGACCTAGGTTGTAGGGAAGGGACCGTTTGATGTGGAATGGGTGGCAGCTGTCATAATGGAGGTACTGTTGTTTGTTTGAGGTCGCTATGACCTTTCGAAAGAACGAGCGAAGTCGAAAGCGATTGTCGGTTCTAATAAACTAAAATGTGATCAAGACTGCAGCTTATACATTTTATTTGATTATTTTGTGCCATATTCATCAGAAAATAGCAGCTGATGGAAAGTTTCCATTAAATTCCCTGCAATGGTAATGCCTCGTCCAACACTAGAACATACAATATTATATCCTCTTGACCATTTTATGATCAGATACAGGTAATTCAGCTATTCTGTTTCTTATTTTTACACTTAATAAGCTATCTGTGCATTTACATGACCCACTGAGCCTGTATCAATTGTAACAAACTTTAAGTTTGTTGCCGTCAAGTACAACGAGTGCACTCAAGCGATAACATCATTGACGCCACCCATATCCATTTTTTCACACAAGCAACATATCATTTGGTGATCCCTTTCCATCGCTCTCTCGCACATTAGTTGCAGTTCCTTAGGCTCTTAGTGTTTCACAAAAATATCTAAATCTGGTGAGCATGGAAATGGGTTGTTTTCGCTACTGCTTGTGATAAAGCCCGTGTACAAATTTTGCACCTCTAGCTCTCAGCTTGCTGCCCCAAGCAACTGCTTATTTGTGATTTTTTCATTGCTTATTATTTGTGATTTCTTTAATGACTTTTTACATTTATACAGGCATACGCAGTCGGCCGCCCTGTGTTATTCACGATGTTCAAAGCAGCTGTTCTTCCAGGTGACGGCGTGCTAGCGACTTTCCATTCTGTTCCGTACCATCTGTAGCAGTCATCTTCACTGTTGGTCAGTTGGCTCTTGAGAAAGTTGTGGAGAGAACTGAGATGGAAAGACATCTACTGACGGTTCTCTTTTTCAACCTCACTACCTTCGGCATCAGTTGTCTCTGGCAGAAAATCACCACCTGAATCCGGTAAGTCGCATTTTGATTCAATACTTGAATTCTCCAGAACGCACAAAATCTGTGTTTAATAATACCGCTCTGAAGCGACATAATTAAAAAGCACCTGTTACAAGCAAAAAAACGTGTCTAACTGACGACGAGAATAACAGCAGCGAGACACAAAACATGACTGAAAAGTTAAATAATAATGTCCAGCCTGCCAACTCTTTCGACAATGGATATATCACCATTGCAGTAGTGATTGTTGAAGAAAGTAAACCGTAACTCAAGTATTGTACCGGTACATTTGTAACTATAATCCAGATTAGGTGGGACAGGTTGTAATCCGGATGACCAAAAACACTCTACAAATGCAAAAACTCTAATATGTACAATATACAAATCTTTCATTTTGACATTAACGAGAAGCACTTTTTTGGCACTGAGACTGTAGTCCACTCACGTCTATTTACTGAAAAATTGTGTAAGTTTGTTTCAAATTTACATGGCGTTTGAGATCAGTACGATCGCATAGACATTTCACGAACATCAGCTCGGCTTTCTGATTGACGTTCTAGGTAAACCGTAACTCTTTCCACCCGTGCCATTGTCACCGTAAGATAGGGTGACCAAATTATTTTCGGTGAAAACCGGGACACATTCACCCGGGTGCCGCCGGCCGGTGTGGCCGTGCGGTTAAAGGCACTTCAGTCTGGAACCGCGTGACCGCTACGGTCGCAGGTTCGAATCCTGCCTCGGGCATGGATGTGTGTGATGTCCTTAGGTTAGTTAGGTTTAATTAGTTCTAAGTTCTAGGGGAGTGATGACCTCAGAAGTTAAGTCGCATAGTGCTCAGAGCCAACCCGGGTGCCAATGGGCACCTCATTCCACATGCACCCAGGTTTCTTAAGGGGCTCCGGAAAGGCTCAAAATCATGAAAAGTTCAATTTTTACTTTTTTGCGTTTTCTGAATCTGCAGACTATTACCTTTTAATATATATATAATTTACTCAATTCCGAAGACTACAACTATTTTTAAATTTTTTTTGAAATGTGTTCTACATGGGCGTGACCACTGTGGCGCTGTTAAACTGCTGTCAAATGGTGTTATTATTAACGTCCGTGTTCATCAGGTACATTTTAGTGATGTGAGATAAAGTATGTGTTGTGGCTAACCTGTGATGGTTCAATATATATCGCTGGTGTGATTGTCGATTGTTTCATGTTTATTTACTCTGTCGTTATCTCAAAAGTATTCGTAATTAATTCTGTTTCTTGAGTCTCTGTTTTGTTGAAGTATAATAATGAGTAAAAGTAAATTTATTAGAAATCCTCTGAAGGCTTTTAAGAAAAGGAGAAATGTTGGAAAGCCAGAGGTATGTGTTATTACTGTAAACAATAAAGACGATAACCAAGTGAGTGAACCTAACCTCTCAAGTACACCTGCCCATAGCAGTCAAAGTGGGAAAGAAAATACTTCACAGAAGAAGCTTGGTTCAATGAGTGAAAACTATGAATGTTTTATGGGCGAATCGGATGTGAATGAAATATTTGATATGTCGGTTCTCAAAGGAATTTTTTCAAACTGTGTAAGATGTATTCATTGTAGTGAAGTTGGTCTGGAACTCTCCATAATAAAGCACGTAGGACTTGCTAGTGAAATACAACTGAAATGTGATAAGTGTTCATACATGACCACCTTTTGGAACAGTGTTGCAGTAACTGCAACTGAAGAAAATGGTAGCAAAATCTATGAACACAACATTATATTTGTTTATTCCTTGCGTTCAGTTGGTAAGGGTGCTACTGCAGGTGCAATTTTCTGTGGCATCATGAATCTTCCAAATCCCGCAACCAAGTTTACGACCTATAATAAATTAATAGGGTCTAAAGTAGAAGATGTCTGTATAGAATCTATGAAGAACGCTGTGGAAGAGGCAGTAATGGAAAATAATGGTAACAGAGATTTGACTGCAGCGTTTGATGGTACCTGTCATAAACGGGGACACACATCTCTTCATGGTGTAGTATCTGCCACCAGTATGTATACAGGGAAAGTTTTAGATGTAGCAGTAATATCAAAGTATTGTAGATGTCCACAAAAATATAAAGGTACACATGAAAATAATTGCAAAGCTAACTATAGTGGCAGTAGTGGAGGAATGGAAGTGGCTGGTGTTGCCAGTATATTCCAGCGTTCTGAGGCGTGTGATAAAGTGCGATATGTTAATTACCTTGGTGACGGTGATTCTAAAAGTTTCAAACATGTTCAAGGACTGAAGCCCTATGGTGATGATGTTGTAGTGCAGAAATTTGAGTGTATTGGACACGTACAGAAGCGAATGGGAACAAGACTTCGGCGACTGAAGGCTTCGTACAAAAAACAAAAACTCAGTGATGGTAAAGGGTTGGATGGGAAGGGAAGGTTAACTGACAGTGTAATTGACAAAATACAGAACTATTATGGAATGGCTATTAGGCAAAATACACAAAGTGTCGACGAAATGAAGAAGGCTGTTTGGGCTCGTTTTTTTTCATACTTCTTCAACCGATGAAAATCCCCAACATAGCTTGTGTCCCAAAGAAGAAGACAGTTGGTGTAAATATAACAAAGGATTGCTAACTGGTGAAGTGTACACTCATAAGCATAGTCTGCCTCATGCAATAATGGAGGTCATAAAACCTATTTTCAGAGACTTAGCAGCACCTGAACTGTTGAAAAAGTGTATTCACTCAAAACCCCAATGAAAGTGTAAATAGTGTTATATGGTCGAGAATCCCCAAGACTGTATTTGTTGGAATAGAAACAGTTCACTTTGGTGTGTATAATGCTGTTGCGACTTTCAATGATGGCAACATTGTAAGGTGCAAGGTATTAAGGAATATGGGAATGAAGATAGGTTCTAACATGGTACGAGCGATGCTTGCTTTAGACAAGGAACACCTTCGGGCTGCAGACAGGGCTGTAAAGAGTCTAGAAATACAAGCAAGAGTAAACAGGAGGAGGAACAAGAGGAAGCTGGAGGAGGAGTTTGCAGAGGATGAAGATAATCCATCCCATGGACCTGGAATGCACTAAAAAGTTAATCCAATCTTTGTCGCTCGATTCCCAAAACTTTTATTTTCTCATACTAATTACATGTTTTCTAAGGATCTTCCAAACATATTTGTTTCAAACTTTCAGTAAATGTTACACAGTACCTTCTGCATAATTTAACACAGCCTTTTTCCAAAAAACTGTATATTTTTGAATATATAAATAAAAAATTGCAAAAAAAATGTTGTGAATTTTCATTACAATTGAAAAAAAATCATCTTTAATAACTGAACTAAAATTTTGTAAAATCCCTGTGTTAAGTTGTAGCCCATATTCCAATAAATAATCTGTAAAAAGTTCAACTTCCTACCTCAAATACTTTGTGAGGAAAGATGTAATTTATAAGCGTTATTTTAACATTGCAAGTATAGGGCGTTCCGGAGCCCCTTAATTTTAAATATTAATGTTTTGTTGATACATTTTGTTAAACCGATTATTATAACTAATAAGAGGATACAAAAGATAGATATAATCTAGATTATCTGTATAATTAATGACATTTAATAAACGTATACAGTAATGAACCATGGACCTTGCCGTTGGTGGGGAGGCTTGCGTGCCTCATCGATACAGATAGCCGTACCGTAGGTACAACCACAACGGAGGGGTATCTGTTGAGAGGCCAGACAAACGTGTGGTTCCTGAAGAGGGGCAGCAGCCTTTTCAGTAGTTGCAAGGGCAACAGTCTGGATGATTGACTGATCTGGCCTTGTAACAATAACCAAAACGGCCTTGCTGTGCTGGTACTGCGAACGGCTGAAAGCAAGGGGAAACTACGGCCGTAATTTTTCCCGAGGGCATGCAGCCTTACTGTATGATTAAATGATGATGGCATCCTCTTGGGTAAAATATTCCGGAGGTAAAATAGTCCCCCATTCGGATCTCCGGGCGGGGACTACTCAAGAGGATGTCGTTATCAGGAGAAAGAAAACTGGCGTTCTACGGATCGGAGCGTGGAATGTCAGGTCCCTTAATCGGGCAGGTAGGTTAGAAAATTTGAAAAGGGAAATGGATAGGTTAAAGTTAGATATAGTGGGAATTAGTGAAGTTCGGTGGCAGGAGGAACAAGACTTCTGGTCAGGTGACTACAGGGTTATAAACACAAAGTCAAATAGGGGTAATGCAGGAGTAGGTTTAATAATGAATAGGAAAATAGGAACGCGGGTAAGCTACTACAAACAGCTTAGTGAACGCATAATTGTGGCCAAGATAGATACGAAGCCCACACCTACTACAGTAGTACAAGTTTATATGCCAACTAGCGCCGCAGATGACGAAGAAATTGAAGAAATGTATGATGAAATAAAAGAAATTATTCAGATTGTGAAGGGAGACGAAAATTTAATAGTCATGGGTGACTGGAATTCGAGTGTAGGAAAAGGGAGAGAAGGAAACGTAGTAGGTGAATATGGATTGGGGCTAAGAAATGAAAGAGGAAGCCGCCTGGTAGAATTTTGCACAGAGCACAATTTAATCATAGCTAACACTTGGTTTAAGAATCATGATAGAAGGTTGTATACATGGAAGAACCCTGGAGATACTAAAAGGTATCAGATTGATTATATAATGGTAAGACAGAGATT
The DNA here is from genome assembly GCF_023898315.1 of Schistocerca nitens. NCBI lineage: Eukaryota > Metazoa > Arthropoda > Insecta > Orthoptera > Acrididae > Schistocerca > Schistocerca nitens. The sequence continues at coordinate 622,460,931 of NC_064614.1, read as the reverse complement.
TAGGAACCAGGTTTTAAATTGTAAGACATTTCCAGGGGCAGATGTGGACTCTGACCACAATCTATTGGTTATGACCTGTAGATTAAAACTGAAGAAACTACAAAAAGGTGGGAATTTAAGGAGATGGGACCTGGATAAACTGAAAGAACCAGAGGTTGTACAGAGTTTCAGGGAGAGCATAAGGGAACAATTGACAGGAATGGGGGAAAGAAACACAGTAGAAGAAGAATGGGTAGCTTTGAGGGATGAAGTAGTGAAGGCAGCAGAGGATCAAGTAGGTAAAAATACGAGGGCTAGTAGAAATCCTTGGGTAACAGAAGAAATATTGAATTTAATTGATGAAAGGAGAAAATATAAAAATGCAGTAAATGAAGCAGGCAAAAAGGAATACAAACGTCTCAAAAATGAGATCGACAGGAAGTGCAAAATGGCTAAGCAGGGATGGCTAGAGGACAAATGTAAGGATGTAGAGGCTTATCTCACTAGGGGTAAGATAGATACTGCCTACAGGAAAATTAAAGAGACCTTTGGAGATAAGAGAACCACTTGTATGAACATCAAGAGCTCAGATGGAAACCCAGTTCTAACCAAAGAAGGGAAAGCAGAAAGGTGGAAGGAGTATATAGAGGGTCTGTACAAGGGCGATGTACTTGAGGACAATATTATGGAAATGGAAGAGGATGTAGATGAAGATGAAATGGGAGATACGATACTACGTGAAGAGTTTGACAGAGCACTGAAAGACCTGAGTCGAAACAAGGCCCCCGGAGTAGACAACATTCCATTGGAACTACTGACGGCCTTGGGAGAGCCAGTCCTGACAAAACTCTACCATCTGGTGAGCAAGATGTATGAAACAGGCGAAATACCCTCAGACTTCAAGAAGAATATAATAATTCCAATCCCAAAGAAAGCAGGTGTTGACAGATGTGAGAATTACCGAACAATCAGTTTAATAAGCCACAGCTGCAAAATACTAACACGAATTCTTTACAGACGAATGGAAAAACTAGTAGAAGCCGACCTCGGGGAAGATCAGTTTGGATTCCGTAGAAAGACTGGAACACGTGAGGCAATACTGACCTTACGACTTATCTTAGAAGAAAGATTAAGGAAAGGCAAACCTACGTTTCTAGCATTTGTAGACTTAGAGAAAGCTTTTGACAATGTTGACTGGAATACTCTCTTTCAAATTCTAAGGGTGGCAGTGGTAAAATACAGGGAGCGAAAGGCTATTTACAATTTGTACAGAAACCAGATGGCAGTTATAAGAGTTGAGGGATATGAAAGGGAAGCAGTGGTTGGGAAGGGAGTAAGACAGGGTTGTAGCCTCTCCCCGATGTTATTCAATCTGTATATTGACCAAGCAGTAAAGGAAACAAAAGAAAAATTCGGAGTAGGTATTAAAATCCATGGAGAAGAAATAAAAACTTTGAGGTTCGCTGATGACATTGTAATTCTGTCAGAGACAGCAAAGGACTTGGAAGAGCAGTTGAATGGAATGGATGGTGTCTTGAAGGGAGGATATAAGATGAACATCAACAAAAGCAAAACAAGGATAATGGAATGTAGTCGAATTAAGTCGGGTGATGTTGAGGGTATTAGATTAGGAAATGAGACACTTAAAGTAGTAAAGGAGTTTTGCTATTTGGGGAGCAAAATAACTGATGATGGTCGAAGTAGAGAGGATATAAAATGTAGACTGGCAATGGCAAGGAAAGCGTTTCTGAAGAAGAGAAATTTGTTAACATCGAGTATAGATTTAAGTGTCAGGAAGTCTTTTCTGAAAGTATTTGTATGGAGTGTAGCCATGTATGGAAGTGAAACATGGACGATAAATAGTTTGGACAAGAAGAGAATAGAAGATTTCGAAATGTGGTGCTACAGAAGAATGCTGAAGATTAGATGGGTGGATCACATAACTAATGAGGAGGTACTGAACAGGATTGGGGAGAAGAGGAGTTTGTGGCACAACTTGACCAGAAGAAGGGATCGGTTGGTAGGACATGTTCTGAGGCATCAAGGGATCACCAATTTAGTATTGGAGGGCAGCGTGGAGGGTAAAAATCGTAGGGGGAGACCAAGAGATGCATACACTAAGCAGATTCAGAAGGATGTAGGTTGCAGTAGGTACTGGGAGATGAAGAAGCTTGCACAGGATAGAGTAGCATGGAGAGCTGCATCAAACCAGTCTCAGGACTGAAGACCACAACAACAACAACAGTAATAAAGAAATGTATTACGATTTTACAAAATTTTACATCCATTCAACTTTTAATCAATTAATATTAACATGAGCTTTAATATTACTGAGCACTTGTAGATGGAATTGAAGGTCCTTGGAGAAAAGGGTATTTTTCACTGCCTCCAGCCTTCTTGATCATGTCTTTGAGACACAGTGATAAAACTCGGCACAATCCATTTTGTAGTTGTACAGGATCTGCAGGATTGATTCAAGAGAGTCCACCTCCATTCTGTTTCTTTCATCAGTCTACTGGATATTCATGAACAAAAATATTCTTTCCACATTGGCATTATGGGCTGGGATTGCAAATAAATACCTTGCAATTATTACCAACTGAGAGTAATGCTGAAGACAGTCACAGCTTTTAAAAAAACTCACCCACTTCTCATGACATTCCAATGGTGTTTTTTTTTCTTTTTTTTTCCCCACTTGTGAAGACTTTCTTCAACAAAATTTGTCAGTATGCCGAACTGATCAAAGACAATGGAATCATCGATTTCAATCTCTTTACTCTTCAAAAAAAGGAACTGTCTTTTCAACATTTTCCCATTTTGGCACTCTCTTCAGTAACATCCAATCAGACACCGGCGATAAGGGTAAATATGAGGCGCTCCACTTGCTGAGATATTCTACACAAGTGTCATAAAACTTCTTAACTTCTTCTCTAAAACTCCTTTCCGCTGCTTCTGCTCTTTTATGGACAGATTTAACATTAACAGAAATGAACTGCTGTTCTCTCCTCTTGGTAACAGTTTCCAGAGTATTTTTCAAAACATCATTTACCTCTATTACACTTTTCGTGCTTCCCTCAATTTCCTTCATCCCAAGCTGCAAAGTGCTAAGCTGACTGTGAATGAACCATAAGTAGACTTCACTTAAAGGGTTACTGAAAAACTGAACCAATTTTCAAACAGGCGGATTGCTCTTTCAACTGCTGGAAACAGTGATAACCAGCGAGTTTTCGAGTGACACATTACATTCATATATTCAGTTCCCACATAATCACAGAACTCCTTAAGCCTCTCTGTTCTAACAGTATATATGTAAAAGTGTGAGTATACCTTCATGACGATAGTTTCAACATCACAGCTTAAACTGTCAACACGCTATTGTGTAAAACATGTGCAGGGCACCCTATGCCTTCAATGTTTTCATACAATGTTGCCGTTGCCACCACCAAAGTTTGTGTTGGTGTTGTCTCCACAAAATGCCACACATTTATTTTTCTCAAGATCAAAAATTTCGATAGTATTCATACAAAATCTTGAAATTTCGTCAGATGTTTCATTAGGTAGGAAACTCACCTTCAAAAGTTTGGTCTGAATTCCCTGATTAATATCGAAAAACTGAACAACAAACGGAAATATTTTAGTGGCCTTATGATTGCTGGAATCAGTGGATATCCCATAGAAAGGAGACTTTTTGATGTATTCAAGGCTTTCCTTCACACTCTGGGGAGTAATAACTCCTTTCACTAAGGCTGACACTTTAGTTCTTGCTGAACTAAACTTTTTTGCAATGGAAGAATCATCAAACATAATGCTGTTAAGCTTATTAGTACAATCACTAGATCTATGATGTTTTACCGTGTGGTAGGCTAGTGAAAGCTTGGCTGCTCGAACTTTCGTCTCTTCACTTGACTGATGTTTCACAAAATAATTTTGTAGTGTTTTACTGCAGCTCGGTGCAATGTATCTGTTAATGTGTTTCTTTGACCTGATGTGATCAACTCTGCTTCATAATCAAAACGACCTTTCCTAATGAAATTCCATTCCTTGGAATAACAGTCACTGAACTTGCAGGCACGTTTCGGCATTGCGTTTCACAGTACTGCAGCAATAATACCACTAATATGAGAAAAAACTATTGCAGTTTGTCTGACAAAACATCAACTACTACACTATTCTGACAATGAGTGTGTAAGTGGCGCGACAATCGGACGGTTTCATAGCTCTGTTACTATAATACAACTTACTACTTGTTGGCCAAAGTACTGCTCAAAGTAAATTATTGCCTTAGTGTAACTATCAATACTGATACTGTGATTACTAGTATGGGACAATGGAGGTTATAGACAAATAAGCTAAAATATATTAATTTCTTGTGTTGTATTTCCTTTAATATAGCGAAATCCCGAAAATTTGAGAAAGCTTCACGAAATGTATTTAAAAATTGAATTCCGGGACTTTTGAGCGTCCCGAAACAAATTTTCGGGACACCGGAACACAGGGATGAAAACCGGGACAATCCCAGTTTTCCGGGACGTTTGGTCACCCAACCGTAAGAGATATTATTTCTTCCCATGAAATGCCACTTTCGTTGTGTACTTCAGCATCACTGTCACCCTCCGTAGTACAACAGACGGCTATCCAAATTTCGGAATCGGTCATCGTAGGGTAACTAACAACACTGTCATTTTGCAACCAACTTTTTCTCCACGAAGTAATTACATTCTTTCGCTTCGAAGACATTTCAGCCACGCATACTCAAAACCCGGGACCACAACAATAATTCCGGTACAGTTTCCCAACTCTGTAAGGGAAAATGTTCACAACGACCGTGGTTATGGTACGTGTAAGTGTGGGATCGACGATCTATTATCTATATGCTGCCTGCATTGCCAACATGACAATTGCAGGCAAATCATTCTGTACCAACTGCGTACCGCATATTTTCACGTTAAAAAAGGAAGGGGATCTCTTGCTGTTCTAGGCATACTTCATGAAATTTCTATGAGAATTCTGCAAAAGAAGAAGAAAAAAGGATAAATCACTAGGTTTGACGGAAAAATGTTATTAACGGAATTCGTTAAGACGGAAATAAAAATTACCAAATGTTTTTTCATCCATTTTTCTTTTTTATGTTAACAGGATTTTTGACAATAAAAGCATTTTGTAATACGAAATTCAAATCTGTGGAAATTTTCTTAACTACACTCCTGGAAATGGAAAAAAGAACACATTGACACCGGTGTGTCAGACCCACCATACTTGCTCCGGACACTGCGAGAGGGCTGTACAAGCAATGATCACACGCACGGCACAGCGGACACACCAGGAACCGCGGTGTTGGCCGTCGAATGGCGCTAGCTGCGCAGCATTTGTGCACCGCCGCCGTCAGTGTCAGCCAGTTTGCCGTGGCATACGGAGCTCCATCGCAGTCTTTAACACTGGTAGCATGCCGCGACAGCGTGGACGTGAACCGTATGTGCAGTTGACGGACTTTGAGCGAGGGCGTATAGTGGGCATGCGGGAGGCCAGGTGGACGTACCGCCGAATTGCTCAACACGTGGGGCGTGAGGTCTCCACAGTACATCGATGTTGTCGCCAGTGGTCGGCGGAAGGTGCACGTGCCCGTCGACCTGGGACCGGACCGCAACGACGCACGGATGCACGCCAAGACCGTAGGATCCTACGCAGTGCCGTAGGGGACCGCACCGCCACTTCCCAGCAAATTAGGGACACTGTTGCTCCTGGGGTATCGGCGAGGACCATTCGCAACCGTCTCCATGAAGCTGGGCTACGGTCCCGCACACCGTTAGGCCGTCTTCCGCTCACGCCCCAACATCGTGCAGCCCGCCTCCAGTGGTGTCGCGACAGGCGTGAATGGAGGGACGAATGGAGACGTGTCGTCTTCAGCGATGAGAGTCGCTTCTGCCTTGGTGCCAATGATGGTCGTATGCGTGTTTGGCGCCGTGCAGGTGAGCGCCACAATCAGGACTGCATACGACCGAGGCACACAGGGCCAACACCCGGCATCATGGTGTGGGGAGCGATCTCCTACACTGGCCGTACACCACTGGTGATCGTCGAGGGGACACTGAATAGTGCACGGTACATCGAAACCGTCATCGAACCCATCGTTCTACCATTCCTAGACCGGCAAGGGAACTTGCTGTTCCAACAGGACAATGCACGTCCGCATGTATCCCATGCCACCCAACGTGCTCTAGAAGGTGTAAGTCAACTACCCTGGCCAGCAAGATCTCCGGATCTGTCCCCCATTGAGCATGTTTGGGACTGGATGAAGCGTCGTCTCGCGCGGTCTGCACATCCAGCACGAACGCTGGTCCAACTGAGGCGCCAGGTGGAAATGGCATGGCAAGCCATTCCACAGGACTACATCCAGCATCTCTACGATCGTCTCCATGGGAGAATAGCAGCCTGCATTGCTGCGAAAGGTGGATATACACTGTACTAGTGCCGACATTGTGCATGCTCTGTTGCCTGTGTCTATGTGCCTGTGGTTCTGTCAGTGTGATCATGTGATGTATCTGACCCCAGGAATGTGTCAATAAAGTTTCCCCTTCCTGGGACAATGAATTCACGGTGTTCTTATTTCAATTTCCAGGAGTGTATTTCCTCTATAGAACATGCAGAGCTGAAGTAGTAGTACCATACTTGATGGTTTAACTTTAACATGGAATCCAGCCATTCTTCCTATCATTACCGCTGCATCATCGATTCAAACACCAACACATTTGTTCCATTCAAAGCCTATTTCAGAGAAAAGTTCATTCACTGTTTTAAACATCTGGTCACCTGTAACATGCCCAGCTTATAACGTACACAATAGCAAATTTTCGTGCACACTCTCAGCATTACCATACGTAAACTCCGCCCACAGGCTCTGGCGGGCCCAGCGGTACCGACCGGCCGCCGTTTCATCCTCAGCCCACAGCGCGTCACTGGATGCGGATATGGAGGGTCATGTGGTCAGCAAACCGCTCTCCCGGTCGTATGTCAGTTTCCGAGACCAGAGCCGTTACTTCTCAATCAAGTACGAGGTGCATTCAAGTTCTAAGGCCTCCGATTTTTTTTCTCCGGACTGGATAGAGATAGAAACATGCGCATTGTTTTAAAATGAGGCCGCGTTCATTGTCAATACGTCCCAGAGATGGCAGCACCGTACGGCAGATGAAATTTTACCGCCAGTGGCGAGAATGACAACTGTTTTAAATACTTAAAATGGCGACGTTTTCCTTACTTGAACAGCGTGCAATCATTCGTTTTCTGAATTTGCGTGGTGTGAAACCAATTTAAATTCATCGACAGTTGAAGGAGACATGTGGTGATGGAGTTATGGATGCGTGGAAAGTGCGTTCGTGGGTGCGACAGTTTAATGAAGGCAGAACATCGTGTGACAACAACCCGAAACAACCTCGGGCTCGCACAAGCCGGTCTGACGATATGATCGAGAAAGTGGAGAGAATTGTTTTGGGGGATCGCCGAATGACTGTTGAACAGATCGCCTCCAGAGTTGGCATTTCTGTGGGTTCTGTGCACACAATCCTGCACGACGACCTCAAAATGCGAAAAGTATCATCCAGGTGGGTGCCACGAATGCTGACGGACGACCACATGGCTGCCCGTGTGGCATGTTGCCAAGCAATGTTGACGCGCAACGACAGCATGAATGGGACTTTCCTTTCGTCGGTTGTGACAATGGATGAGACGTGGATGCCATTTTTCAATCTAGAAACAAAGCGCCAGTCAGCTCAATGGAAGCACACAGATTCACTGCCACCAAAAAAATTTCGGGTAACCGCCAGTGCCGAAAAAATGATGGTGTCCATGTTCTGGGACACCGAGGGCGTAATCCTTACCCATTGCGTTCCAAAGGGCACTACGGTAACAGGTGCATCCTACGAAAATGTTTTGAAGAACAAATTCCTTCCTGCACTGCAACAAAAACGTCCGGGAAGGGCTGCGCGTGTGCTGTTTCACCAAGACAACGCACCCGCACATCGAGCTAACGTTACGCAACAGTTTCTTCGTGATAACAACTTTGAAGTGATTCCTCATGCTCCCTACTCACCTGACCTGGCTCCTAGTGACTTTTGGCTTTTTCCAACAATGAAAGACACTCTCCGTGGCCGCACATTCACCAGCAGTGCTGCTATTGCCTCAGCGATTTTCCAGTGGTCAAAACAGACTCCTAAAGAAGCCTTCGCCGCTGCCATGGAATCATGGCGTCAGCGTTGTGAAAAATGTGTACGTCTGCAGGGCAATTACCTCGAGAAGTAACGCCAGTTTCATCGATTTCGGGTGAGTAGGTAATTAGAAAAAAAAATCGGAGGCCTTAGAACTTGAATGCACCTCTTAATTCCTCAGTTTGCCTCACAAGGGCTGAGTGCAGCCCGCTTGCCAACAGCCCTCGGCAGACCGGATGGTCACCCATCCAAGTGCTAGCCCACCCCGACAGCGCTTAACTTCGGTGATCTAACGGGAACCGATGTTACCACTGCGGCAAGGCCGTTGGCCAGTATTACTATACCTGACATAATATCAACAGCTGCGTGATATTTGTAGCATCAGTCGATTCATCCACTTGTATCGTACATTTCGAACCCGCTTTAATTTTTGCTCCCACTGGTCATTTCTAATATCCAAAATACGTCGACATATTGTGTCATACGACAGAGGAACCTTGTTTTATTCGTATGGGAATTTTTTGTCAAGAATAATTTCATTCATTCTTACTACCAGTGGTAAAACTGCCACCAACCGTTGCAGAGGCGGCCCTTCCCCAGTATTGGGGAGGAAGAGGGGGGGGGGGGGCTGCACCGCATCTAGGCGCAGTCTCCGGGTAAGGGGGAGAGACAGAGCGCACGATCCAACACTCAGCCAATTATTAATTTGTACTGAAAGCTGCTATATCGGTAAATTATTGCAAAATTAACACCCTGTGCTGGATTAGTCAGCTGGGATGACAAGGTAGACTGGGATCGTGTGAATGGTAATAAAAAGCGAGTGGTTACAGTTATTCATCTTTTACAGCACAATGCAAACACAGTTGCCGAAAGTAAGTGATGTGGTTAAAAATTACGAAAAAACACTTTACTTTCCACATCATTACGCGACCTCCAAAAATGATCACGCGAACCCGGTTTGAGAATCCCTGAGCTAAATCAACGAAATCTTTTCGAGTGTGTGAATCATACAATCTCAAAAAAACGTTCGTATACGTTACGTATTCCGAAAGTTATGATATACCGAAGTTGTAAAGTACGTATTGAAACAGTGTGTCTGTTCAGTGACATACATCACTTCTGTTCAGTACAAAACATCCAAAGAGTATTTAAGATTGACCAACTCTCGCCAAAATTTTCCTCTGCACTTTTTTATGAAGCACAGACACTCGTCAAGAGAAGCTCACATAATGACAGTGACAGTGTATTGGCTCACCTTGGCCGCTTCAACCAGCTGGTAGAAAACGTGGTAGTTCCTTTCTCCGGGGCTCTGGAACGTGATCCTTGACTGCTCCAGCAGGTAGTCTTGTATTATACAACCCTTTATCATCCATTTGCTGTCGAAACAAACTTGCATAAACTTCCCAAACCTACTGGAGTTGTCATTTCTGACGGTCTTCGCGTTGCCTGAAAAAAAAAGACAGTAAAAAGATATTGGCAATTTTATCTGCAGTGCTTTACAAAAAAATTCTAGTCTTTAAAAAACAAATTACAAAAACAGCTATGTTAAGTGAAAGATGACACTTAACATTAGCCGGGATTAGCTTATAGCTTCCTAAATAGAATAGCTGTTAATTAAGATAACTGCATTCACGAATAAGACAGCGTCACAGAAAACAAGAGCTTCTTAGTGAATGTGCCGTTTCAGGAACCACTCACATATTTAAAGAGCACTGAATTAAAAAATTACAAGTCGTGCACTATGACTTCTTATTGGTTGTCACTAATGTATAGTTACTGCACACCAGCTTCAGTTACGAAAGTGATTATTGTATTTTTTCAACAGTCGTTGAGAGGTCGTTATAAACTATTTGCCTCAACAATGTGAATCTAACTGCGTAGGCTTCCGCGACCAGAGTCAGTCGACATAAAAGTTTTCTGGGTATGGTACCGTGTCATAATATATAAAACTACTGCTGCTAATGACCCAGAAGTCCGCTGCAACCGTGGCCGGGACGTTGTTTTTGCTCCACCAGCATTAGTTTTGTACATTATGACGCAGTACCATACCCAGAAAACTTCTATGTCGAATTTGTATCTCTTGATCCATATTATTTTGAGAGATACGGGGTCCAAATCACCGTTTCGCAGATTGTTTACGTGAATAACGAAATTTTTCCCTAGTCAGGTCACGAGTACTTTAGCTTCCTCTACCAATTGATTATGAGGTTCACCTGCAACGATTCCGTCGTTGAAAAGACTCGAGGGGTGGGGGGGTCATCCATTTGGTCTATTACGGCTTGTTCAGTAAGAACACCAGACAGTGTTGCTAAATAAGCTTTTTAGGGCTAATACTGGCTTCTTCTCAATACCGTTTAGCTGGCAAATGGGTGGCTAAGTTGGGATCCGGAAATATGTCTTTTTTTACCAATTATTTGGTTGCTTTTCCTAGTTTCCTTTCTTGACAACAGGAAAGCATTAAAATCCATGTTATTAAAGAAAAATTATTTGTATTGAACTAAGATTTCAAAACTCACTTCAATATTCCTGAAAATGTATCATTAGATTGTATTAAAAAGCACAACAAAGCGAAATGAATGTGTGTGTGTTCTGGGCTCATCAGCATAGTTATACACAACACCAGATACAGAACTACGAAAAACAATTGTGAGCCTTACTGGAAACGCTGTTGCAGCATAATATACTTTGCAACTTCCCAATAATTAAGGAACCTGTTCTGAGCAATGTGGACTTTATGCAGGATGAAGCAGATGACATACACCTCACAGTTGCAATAAACACTGTACCAGAGACTGGACTGAGGAGAACAACAGCGAATTTTTATTCAGTGGAGTAGTTTGCTAAGTGAAGATATTATGAAGTTTGTCCTGCAAGTGTCTAGGAGAAGCATTATTTACATTTCTGTTCTGAGAAAAAGGAAATTATGCGAAAGAAACTGACTTTCAGATGTTTATTTAAATACATATTTGCGTAAAAAATCAAGACCTTAAAAGTGGCTGATATTTTATATGCATATCATAGGAATAAAATCTAAGAGGGTTATATCTGCAATCGAAATACTAGTGCATCCAGAAATCATGAGGCATAATTCTAAATTTTCATTCCTTCGTGCTTTCCTCTCGGGCTATTAAAGCCATTAAAATGGAACGTCGTACACACTGTAAGATAAGATGCAAAATGTTACGGAACAGTTATTTCCTCAGGTCGTTGTAAACTTAATTATATACCGGAGATGACTAAATCTGAGTGAACTATTTTTCAAGAAACTGATTTCAAAAAGTAAAAAAAGGTCCATCAGAATAACATCAGCGTTAATTTCATTTTGGCTTATCTGTGTATAAAATTTGATCAGATTGTTCTTCATGTAGTTGGATAACAGTATAACAGTATCTACCTTATTGGATTTTCGTTTACGTCCTTCCCACACTTAAATACCTAGCAAAGTGTATTACTGCAAAAATAAAACTGCACAATAGTACGACTTGCTTTATTTAAGCTTTTTCTGGCTTTTTTCGTAAACAAATTTAGCTTACTTCGTTTTGGAGAGTTGGCAACACTGCCACCAGACAAAAAATTATGTCATCAACAGGGGACATCACGCAAACATCACGCCCCTGGTCCTGATAAAGGTCTCAGTTCAGAGAGGAAAAAAGTCCATGAGTTCTTTCAGGCACCTATATGAGGCTGAAGCCACTGACGATCAGAGCCCATAGAGCTAGCAAATTGAGGAGCTATTGATATGCCACCTGCTGCTCAAAAGTCATAGACATCTGTTATGGGATTAAGTGTGGGTGATATAAGGGCTAGTCGAAGTGCAGTAGGGAGCCTGACAAATCAGGAACATCCATTATGTGATCAAAAGTATCCGGACACCCCCAAAACATACGTTTTTCATAATAGGTGCATTGTGCTGCCACCTACTGCCAGGTACTCCATATCAGCGACCTCAGTAGTCATTAGCCTCGTGAGAGAGCAGAATGGGGCACTCCGCGGAACTCACGGACTTCGAACGTGGTCAGGTGATTGGGTGCCACTTGTGCCATACGTCTGTACGCCAGATTTCCACACTCCTGAACATCCCTAGGTACACTGTTCCGATGTGATAGTGAAGTGGAAGCGTGAAGGGACACGTACAGCACAAAAGCGTGCACGCCGACCTCGTCTTTTGACTGACAGAGACCGCTGACAATTGAAGAGGGTCGTAATGCGTAATAGGCAGACATCTATCCAGACCATCACACAGGAATTCGAAACTGCATCAGGATCCACTGCAAGTACTATGACAGTTAGGCAGGAGGTGAAAAAACTCGTATTTCATGGTCGAACGGCTGCTCATAAGCCACACATCACGCTGGTAAATACCAAACGACGCATTGCTTGGTGTCAGGAGCGTAATCACTGGACGATTGAACAGTGTAAAAACATTTTGTGGAGTGACGAATCACGGTACACAATGTGGCGATCCGATGGCAGGGTGTGGGTATGGCGAATGCCCGGTGACGTCATCTGCCAGCGGGTGTAGTCCCAACAGTAAAATTCGGAGGCTGTGGTGTTATGGTGTTGTCGTGTTTTTCATGGAGGGGCTTGTACCCCTTGTTGTTTTGCGTGGTACTGTCACAGTACAGGCATACGTTGATGTTTTAAGCGCCTTGTTGCTTACCACTGTTGAAGAGCAATTCGGGGATGGCGATTGCATCTTTCAACACGATCGAGCACCTGTTCATAATGCACGTCCTGTGGTGGAGTCGTTACGAAACGAAAGTAACATCCCTGTAATTGACTGACCTTCACAGATTCCTGACCTGAATCCTATAGAGAATCTTAAAATCATGCGAGCACTGACTGAGTTTTGGTTTCAACTGTTGCAGCCTCACTGCTTAAATTTTATTTGAATTCACAGCTGCAAATTGACCACTGTTACTTAGGTTGACTATTGTTTCTGAGGTTGGCCGTTGTTGTTAGGGACATGAATAATTACTAGAATTCATAAATACTGTAATTCGTAAGCTATACTTTAGTATTTACTGACCGTTGCTGACTTCTGACTAAACAAAATCTTAAGATCCTGGGCAAGAAGTGGAAAAACGTTGCGTCTAATCTACTAAAACTGCAGGTAAAAATGGAGAGAAAGGTGCTTAAGCATGAAATAAAAGGATAAAGTGTGAAGTGTAGCAAACTCGCAAAAAGGAGCAAGAAATTGTGCTTATGTGGCTTCATTTCATGTGTCCAAATGCCTGTATTGACGCATCTATGTGAAAATAATAGATTTCAGCTATCGGTCGTCCTTTTTAAATTTTATTGGCAGATCTAGATTTCAGCTAGAAACTAGCCATTATCAATGCACTATCATTTTTGATCAATGCATGTAATGCCTGTTGGTCGGGCTTCATCCACAGTTCACTGAATACTACTCAACTGTGGATGAAGCCCGACCAACAGGCATTAATTACATGCATTGATCAAAAATGATAGTGCATTGATTGATAATTGCTACTTTCTAGCTGAAATCTAGATCTGCCAATAAACTTAAAAAGGACGACTGACAACTGAAACCTATTATTTACAAGTCAATATAACAGTCGTTGCGTGCAACAGCCCTCTGAATGGAAGGTAACCTAATAATCATATTTTTGTAAAAGTGCTGAACCTTAAAATCCTTTCCTCACTAATAACATATAAATCATAACAATATTTTTAAAGAATGTCGAAAAAAGATAACTCCATGTTACTAATAGTTTCTTGGGGAGCACTTATTCGTTTGCTGCGGAAAACCAGTGTTCCAGGGACCAATGTACTGTCTGTTGAGATTACATGTTGCTGTAGCAAGTATGTACCGCATTTAAATAAGAAGTGTTGTATTCTGAGCACTGACCGAAGGCTTCGAGGATGGTGTTGGCCTCGAGGATCTGCTGCTCGACCCAGGTGCTGACGTTGCTGGTGACGGAGCAGAGGTACTGCAGGATGAACTTGGTGGTCTCGGTCTTGCCCGCGCCGCTCTCCCCGGAGATGACGGTTGACTGGTTGCGGCACGTGCTCTGCAGGGACTTGTACGCCGCCTCTGCCAGAGCGAACACGTGCGGCTCCAGCGCCGCCATCTTGCGTCCGTGATAGCGGAACACATGCTCCTGCAACACAGGCGACAACAGCATATACATCTGCACATGGGCGTACCCGAAGGTGCGGGAGAGGTGGGGTGAAGGGAGGGGTACAGACGCCATGTCTCCCCGCTCCTAGAATGGTAGCAGGGAGCTATCGTGTTTGGATGTGTCCATGAACGCATCGAAAATGAAGTTCCCTGATCCGTTTAGCTGCAGTCACGAGCGACGGCGATCGAATTTATACTTGTTCTGCGCACGTATTGAGCCCTTGTGAGGTCAACTGAGGAGCTACTTGACTGAGAAGTAGCGTCTCTGGGCACGATAGCTGACAACGGCCGGGAGAGCGGTGTGCTGACAGGGTGTATACGCGATCAAAGAAAAATAATTCCCGGATTTTTCCCGAATTTCCCGGTAAAAAATACACGTTTTCCCGGGTGAAAATAGACTTTTTCCGTGTTAAGTGACAGTATACTCTTCCTCGGCACTGTAAAACTCATCAAACCTTTGAATGTTTATGGTTTTATATACCGACGTAGAATTTACCGGCACTTCAGAAAACGAAACTCCCGGCAGGGGGGTGGGGGCATGCACGCTGCATATTTTCATATTACCTTCAGCATTGAAATCGAGATTGCGATGCGCTTTTGTAAGCCAGTCATAGCTCATGTCACTTGATCTCGCCCGCTGATGACAGCATAGGACACGTGATGTAGGCAGCCAATAGCAAGATCACTTAAGTATCGCGAACACACAAATAAGAAAAGTTCATTGTTAAAATTAAGATACATCACACAAATGTGCCAGTAAAATTTTTAATAACGACGTAAATGTCTGATCTGGGCTCGAAATTCTTCTAAATGGTCGTCCTCGAAGAGTTGATTTTTAAATGAGAGTCAAACCCTTTGTGATTTAAGAAATTCATCGTACATTCACGCATACAGTTCACCTTGCGCAAAAGGAAATTTGCTTTGTAACGCTTTTCAAACCACCATTTGCAATATTTTCCCGCGACCTGTTAAAAATAGGTTCGTTTCAGTAGTTGCAAGAGAGCGCCAGATAACAGGCGTCACCGCGCTTGCGCAGCTAAGATGACGCAGGAAGCCCATATGTTCGTACGTGTAAAACATTAAAAGATCTTATGTTATGTCATAAAAGAAACAAGACATCAGAGGATACTTCAAGAGCATCGGAATTTTCGTGAGCCACACGAAAATGCATAATTCGGCATGAAATGCACATTCGTATGCCCATATTCGGATGTAAATTTTCTTGGAGTACCAGTGCTGTATTATCTCATGTTTGGTTCTTTATTATGGTATAATGCCATACATGCACTTGAAATGCAGCGAACAGTTGAAACCAGCCAAGAGTGTGAAATTAAACACTTCGTTTCAAATAAATTGACTGCCTCAGCAGAAAAGATTAATAAGTCAAATCTCTTTAGCAAACCGACAAAAATAACTTCATTGTTCTGCAAGGCGATTAATGCTTGACTGTCAGAAAAGTGGAAATAAAATCTGAAACTAATAACATATTTTTGCCTTCCGTTACTAAGCGAACGTATTTTAATTCATTTCATATAGCTCCCGGCCACAAAAATCCGTTTTATCATCATTTAACGTGAGAGCAATAAACGAAGAGGAATCAACAAAATCACTGAACGTAAACACGGGTCACGTGGAGGCGACCCACCTCCCCACCACTACTCTGACTGCTCTGGGCATCAGCCCCAGATTTCCGAACCGGGGCAATATTAGGTAGTGGCGCCCAGCCACACTTCGGTAACTAGAAGCGGGAGAAAGTACTACGCATACGCGACTAAACTGCGCATGCGCAAGAGCCCGCTCGCAACTGCTCAACCGACTCTAATTTAAACAGTTGTCACGTCACGCTCATCGGAGGCAATTTGTTGTTATGAAGCATTGCATAGTCTTCCTAAGCCTTCGACACACTGTGCTGTTGGCAGACGCTTGTATGAGCACTGTGTTTTGTTGTTGTATATGGCGCATTTCCTTTGCAACTAAAGTTTTATTTTCGGTTTTTTTTCTCTCGTTCATGTTTTGTTGCTGCAGTATTATTCTGCAGTAGCGGGATACAGTAATATCCTGTGTTAGAGTATTGGTTCTTACCAGTCAAAAATCACAAAAATTTAACTAAAACAAAAACAATCAAAAATTCCCGGAATTCTAAACAATTCCCGAGTTTTTCCCGGTTTTCTCCCGGAATTTTCCCGGTTGTCCCGGGTCGTATACACCCTGGCGTCGACACCGCTGGGCCCTCTGAGGCCTACTCGGACTGAGTCTGCGCTTCATCATTCATTCTCCTAGAGCCAATGAGTGTTCAGAAATGTGATCGTAGCGAATTATTTAGTGACTTTTTATTCCATTTCTTGCGAGTTGTCACGGTTGATGGTGGTGGTAAGCGATAAATTCTACACAAGCAAGTAAGTGACATAATTTGCTAGAAACACGCTATCATGAAACTCAAAGCACTTGCATGGTCGTACCGCAACTATCGATTGGAACCGGCAACAGTGCAATCCCCGTCTGCGTCTCGCCCTGGCTCGGACTCTAGTAGCAAGTGTGACCAGAACCACTTGCCGTGAAATCTCAAAACTGTTTCGCCGCCGCGCCGAGTGGCCGCCTGGTTTGAGGCGCCATGTCACGGATTGCGCGGCCCCTCTCGCCGGAGGTACGAGTCCTCCCACGGGCACGGGTGTGTGTGTGTTGTTCTTAGCATACGTTAGTTTAAGTTATTATAGGTTATCTGTCTAGACCGACTGCAATCTGATTAAAAAGAATTACACCAAACGCGTTTTGATTGTATTTACAAAGCATTTTCTGTAGTTATTCTGTAAACTGGATACACACGTTTGTACATTTTTTATACGGTGTTTCTTTACATAATCTGCTCCTTTCCCTCTTCCTAGGAATGGTTAGTATCGACAGGCCTCATTTCACATCCGCGCTTGGCAATTTTTTAGCATTCCGCGTTATTTCTTGTTCTGTCCTCTGTTAGTCCTGTTTGGTGATAGTCCCACGCACTTGGGCAATATTCTGGGACGGGACAGGCAAGTGTTTTGTACGTAGTCTCCCTTGTTAGACAGACACCATTTTTCGGCATCCTGCCACCTACTTTACCTACGACTGAGCCTACGTCATCATTACGTTTCACATCCATACAAATTGTTATACCCTCTGGTATTTGTATGACTTGCCTAATTCTAACCGGGACACGCTGACGTTTTAGTCGTAGGATACTACTTCTTTGCGTTTTGTTAAGCGCACAATTCTGCATTTCTGAACATTTCAAGCAATCTGAAAATATTTGTTCCACTTTGAAATCATGTCAAGCACTAACGGGATATTTGTACAGCTTTTTTTCATGTAGTACTTCATTATGGAACGGCACCATTTGTCTGAGGTTACTATTAATGTTGTCTTCTAGGTCATTAATATAAGACATGAGAGCAAGGGTCCCACCACGCTGTCTTAGGGCAAGCCTGAAGTTACTTTTATACCTGCCGATAACCCTCCGTACAAGACAATATGCTGCGTCCTCCCTACCAAGAATTCCCGTATCCCACCATGAATTTTGTCTGATACTCCATGCGATCGTACACTCATTAATAAGTGTTGGTGTGATGCTGATTCAAACCAGCTAACCTCTGATTGCACTCGAAGGTAACGCTCTCAGAAAGATTGGGAACCACTGCTCAATAGGCTAGTATCAGAAAGACGAACATTGTTAAGACGGAAGAACTGGCCACAATCGTTATTGTTGGTGACGTGGTCAGACTGGAAATGGCTGGGTCTGCGGGTGGCCTTCGAAATAATGTAGCGTACAAGGATGACTGTCCTTCCACTACATGCGTATCACTCAAGAAACATGCATAAAGGTCCATATTGCATCCACAAGCACTTCCAAAATCTAAGATCAACTTGTCGCTGACTTTTTATTTACCTGCGAAGGAAAACGTTTACTAACACATGGGATCCGTATCAAAAAGGTGTGCCAACAGACGCCGAACGAGCAGAGAGGCGCGCTAGGATCCTAACAGGTCGCTATAGACCATACTAAAGTGTAACATCAATTCTTGGGGAGTGAAATAAATATCTTTGGAAGAAATATGACTTTGATCTAGGGAAACTCTGTTGGGTGAATGTGAGTTACCATCTTCTAGTATCATGAGAGCAAGATAAGAAAGACTGAGATACACACAGAGATATTTGCTCTCGTCAATACAAAAATGGAATGCATTCGTATAAAATTATACAGTGAGGTGACAAAAGCCATGGAATACCTCCTAATATCGTGTCAGACTCAACAAGTCAGCAACACTGAGCCAAGTTGGCTCTACAGCCGTCCGTAATTGTAAAAGTGTTGCTGGTGCAGGGTTTTGTGCAGGAACTGGTCTCTCGATTGTCCCATAAATGTTCGACGGGGTACATGCTGGGCGACCTGGGTAGCCTAAACATTCGCTCGAACTGTCCCAAATGTTCTTCAAACCAATCGGAAAAATTGCAGCCTGGTGACATGACGAACTGTCGCCCAAAAAATTCCAGCGATGCTTGGGAACATGAAGTACATGAATGGCTGCAGACGGTCTCCAAGTACCCGTACATAACCATTTCCAGCCAATGATCAGTTTAGTTGGACCAGAGGACGCAGTACATCCAATGCAAACACAGCCCACACCGCTATGCAGCCAGTACCAGGTTGCACAGTGCCTTGTTGATGACCTGGATCCACGGCTTCGTGGGGTCTGCGCTGCATCCCAACCCTGCCGTTAGCTCTTACCAACTGAAATCGGGTCTTATCTGACCTGACCACAGTATTCCAGCAGTCCAGGTTCCAACCGATATGGTCACGAGCCCAGGAGAGGCGCTGCAGGTGACGTTGTGCTGTTGGCAGAGGCGCTCGCGACGGTCGTCTGCTGCCGTAGCCCATTAACACCAAATTTCGCCGCACTATCTTAACGGATACGTTCGTCATACGTCCCACATTGATTTCAGCGGTTATTTCACGCTGTGTTGCCTGTCTATTATCACTGACAATTCTATGCAAACAACGCTGCTGTCGGTCGTTAAGTGAAGGAAAACTGGAAATTTGTGGTGAGGTCTTACGGGACCAAATTGTTGAGGTCATCGGTCCCTAAGCCTACACACTACTTAATCTTACTTAAACTAACTTACGCTATGGGCAACACACACCCATGCCTGAGGGAGGACTCGATCCTCCGACGGGAGGAGCCGCACGGATCGTGACAAGGCGCCTCAGACTGCGCAGCTACCCCGCGCGGCGTTAAGTGAAGGCCAACAGCCACTGCGTTGTCCGTAATGCCTGAAATTTGGTATTCTTAGCGCTCTTTTGACACTGTGGATCTCGAAATATTGAATTTTCTAACGATTTCCGAAATGGAATGTCCCATGCGTCTAGCTCCAATAGCCTTGCCGCGTTCAAAGTGTGTTAATTCCCGCTGTGCGGCCATAATCACGTCAGAAACTTTTTCACATGAATCGCGTGAGTTCTAATTACAGCTCCGCCCTTTTATACCATGTGGGTCCGCCCCCGGTAACTGAGTAGTCAGCGCGACAGAATGTCAATCCTGAGGGCTGCCGGCACGGTAGCTCAGCGTGTTCGGTCAGAGAATCGGTTGGCCTCTATGATAAAAAACTGAGTGGGAGGATCAACAAAACGAACTTGAGCGGATGTCATGTGACGTCCGCAACGACCAAACACAACGATCAACAACGAACAAAATGCTAAAACAAAAAAGGGCCCGGGTTCGATTCCCGGCTGGGTCGGAGATTTTCTCCGCTCAGGGACTGGGTGTTGTGTTGTCCTAATCATCATCATTTCATCCCCATTCACGCGCAAGGCGCCGAAGTGGCGTCAAATCGAAAGTCTTGCACCCGTCGGTCTACCCGACGGGAGGCCCTAGTCATGCGACATTTATTTATACCTTGTGTACGTGTTACTACCACCATCTGTATATGTACATATGGCTTGCTATCCCATGATTTTTGTCATCTCAGTGTATAGTTGTTGATTTAAAACAGTGGAGAAATGCGTGTGTGATGTTCTGGGACGAGTCCACAGAATCAGAGCGCAAGGTCTGGCCGGAGACGGCAAGTGGATAGCGGTAGGGTCCGTGGTGTGCGAACGTAAACAGTGCGGAGCGCAGTTGCCAGCAGAGGCGCAACAGTTGGTCGCTGAGACGCCGCAGCCCCAGCCGCCTGCAGCCGTCGCCCACCCACAGCGCAAACACCCACCAACCAACACCCGCGCGCTCCGCGACAGCAAAAATCGTTTCCAGCGTCCAAATTTGTCTGCACACTGGCTACTCCCATCTCGTATTACTAGACAAAGCAGAGTATGCCCTGGTCTGCGGCAGCAACTATCTTGGCCATGTGGCTTGATGGTATGTATCTTTATATTAAACCGGGGACCTAGAAACGAAGTGGAGGCTTCGTCCCGCCGTAGCCCTCAGTGGTTCACAACCCCGCAACAAGCCACAGCAGTCTACCCACCCCACAGCCGCCCCACACCGAACCTTGGGTTATTGTGCGGTTCGGCCCCCAGTGGACCCCCTACCCCTCCGGGAACGTCTCATACCAGACGAGTGGAACACCAAATGTTTGCGTGGTAGAATAATTATGGTGTACACGTACGTGGAAACGGTATTTGCGCAGCAATCGCCGACACAATGTAACTGAGGCGGAATAAGGGGAACCAGCCCGCAGTCGCTGAGGTAGATGGAAAACCGCCTTAAAAACCCACAGGTTGGCCGGCACAACGTACCTCGACGCGAATCCGCCGGGCAGATTCGTGCCGGGGACCGACACTCCTTCCCGCCCGGGAAGCAGCGCGTTAGACCGCGCGGCTAGCCGGGCGGGCACTGGCTTGATGGAGGTCGCCTAGTACAGCAGAATGTGTCTTTTGTGTGAGGGTTTGTGAATGATTCCGTCTATGTGCCTCTCTTTCCAACGAATTAGGGTAAACAGTGATGCCATACGCCTACATCGGTGAATGCAGTATCTACAGACATGATTGGAAAAGTATGGTACGGGTTTGACTATCGTCTGGATGCTTCTCGTGTGTCCGGTGGTGGGCACAATTGAACATTTGTGACAGGTGAATGGAAACTTTGAAACTATGCGTAAGCGTAAATGAAAATATTTGTCAGGTTTAAGGCGGAGAACTTGGGGCGCATGAAATACACAATTGATTGATGAATAATTCACCTCCATACTATTATCTATTGCATGTGCTCCACGTTTTCGGTTTAAATGTTACAAGCATTTTGATAGCGCCTGAAAATTCACAATCACAAATTTTCAGGACTAGAAATTCTCTTACACTTTTTGGCCCGATTTAAAACGCGTATTATTTTTTCTCTATTTATTTGCAACATGCTCCATTACAATATTTGTAATACTACATGTGTATTTGTGTGTCTGTGCGGAGTCTATTGCAATGCTTGTGTTGGATGATGATGATAATGATGATGATGAAAGAAGGGAGGGGGTGAAATCCGGTGCCGGCACATAGCCTACTTCTCACGAATAGCACCAAGTGGGCCGCCAAGCTGAGGTCTCCACCCACAGGATTCCAATCGGCTTACCCCGCACTAGCGTGCGTTAGCGACCTCGGCCACGGACTCGCGGAAGCGTGATACATTAAAATTGATTTGTATTTAAATAATTATTTTCTGTCTTTTACTCCAATGTATGTGTGTGTGTGTGTGTGTGTGTGTGTGTGTGTGTGTGTGTGTGTATGTTTGTGTTTCTGAGAAATTTTTCGGTAGATTTCAGACCAATTGATGAGATTACAACAGAGGCGTGTGGTAAATTTGAGGAGGTTTACTTCAGTTTCTCTTCACCTCAGCCAATCAATGTATAGGTCCCTCCTACGTGTGTGTAACTTGAGGAAAGACCGTGAGGGTAAAAATTAGAGAAATTCGAACTTACACGGAGGCTTGCCAGCAATCGTTCTTCCCGCGAACCATTCGGAACTGGAACAGGAAAAGGGGGAACTGGCAGTGGTACACAAATTGCTCTCCGCCACACACCAGACAACAAAGGGAGTTAAGAATTGTATTGTCATGCAGTTCTGAGGTACGTGGAAAGTTTAAGTCTCTAGCTCATTGGGAAGTTAGTTCAAACCAATTGCAAAACTTATACCGAACAGACAAGAGAGCGACCTAATAAAAACAACTTAAAAAGTACCCCAAGGTTCTAAGTGCAGGAATGTAAAAGATGTACCTTTGTATAGTAGGATGGTTGTTTTGAAAATAACACATTTTAGTTCTATGCGTAACTTAAAATTCACCTCAAATTTGTAGCCTCATTCCCGTAGAAGACATAGCCTTCTGAAACCGGCTGAATCTTTCTGAAATACGCTTAATGTTTTGTTTTCAGTAAAGTACAATCTTTGACGAGAAGCTTGTACGCTGGATAGTGATTAGTCACGAAAGAAAGAACTACGATCGTTGTAGTAACAACGGCCCGAATATCCGATAGGGTAAAGCTTAAATTGGAGGTCGTCATTTGGCAACCGGAATTTTAATTCCAGAGTAATGAAAACACTATTATAGTTATAAAGGGCTGTTTCTGATGCAGTACGAGGTGAATACGCAGCATTCAGCACTGGACACTTTTTTTTTCCTTTGGCGTCAGCAGATGGAGGAGTTGTTTATAACCCTGCAAAGTTTGACGAATAAAGACTAGTACAGGGTGACGGGGACATAGGTATACACAAACAAATCCTTATAAGGAAAGAAGTCGACATTTTATGTTGTTGGGTAAATGCGCTACCGACAGAGACACTCTCTCCAAGATGTGATCCTCGCCATTTCATGAGCAGAGCTGAATCGCATGCCCGCCAGTGACAAGACACACATATCTCGACATGTTGGCGAATTATGCAGTTCCACAGGTGCCTCCCGACGTCATTTTTCAGCGGTATGGTGCCCCTCTGACTATCATGGCGAAATACCCCATTTCTCCACGAGATGTTTCCTGACATTTGGAGGGGAATCGGGGTGTCATTGCCAGGCCTCTTCGGTCTCCCAATCTGACTACGCTGGATTTCAGCGCATAGGACTTTCTCAAGAACACTGTTTGCAGAACAAGGGTTCAAGATCTGGTAGACTTGAGACAACGGATTTACAACGCAGCAGAGGTCACAACACCTGTCATGCTTACGAACATACGGCGAGAAGTGGAGTACCGTTTCGATATCTGCCGAACTACAAATGGTGTCCGCATTGAACTTTACCAACACGCATAAAAATGTTTGAGCTTCTGTGTGAAGTGTTGGACAAATAAAGTTAGTTACCTTAATAGGTACTGAAATACAAACAAATGTTTTTGTATACCTCTAGCCAGGACACCCTGTAATGGGATCGAGTTTCTTATAACTACGAGGAGAAGAAAAGTAGAATACCTGAGGCAGAATTTACAGGACTTGGACATGGACATATGGGGTTCAAATCTTCTTCTGGGTTTAAGCTACTCCCGGTTTCCCTAAATTATTTCCGGCAAAAGCCGGGACGATTCATGGAAAGGGGTAAGGCTACATACTTCCCACGTCCCTGTACAACTTAGATTGTTCAAATGGCTCTGAGCACTATGGGATTTAACATCTGAGGTCATTAGTCCCCTAGAACTTAGAACTACTTAAACCTAACTAACCTAAGAACATCACACACATGCATGTCCGAGGCAGGATTCGAACCTGCGACCGTAGCAGTCGCGCGGTTCCGGACTGAAGCGCCTAGAGCCGCTCGGCCACCGCGGCCGGCAATTTAGATGGGTTTCCGTCTCTAATGAACACCTTTTCCTAGTCGAACTAAAGTTCCTTTGAATAGAATGACATGTTTCCAATTCAAACCGTTAGGTTTTTGCTTTCCTATTCTGTCCTCGTGGACTCATATCAGTTGAAAGCAAATTTCTCGAAGATTCTGCGCTACTTCTAGCGCGTGGAATCCTTTCTGCTTTTGCAATGTCCCGTTATTCAGAGCTGGGGACGAAAATCGTGAATATCACGCATCTGACTGAGAGACTCGCACTGATCAACAGCTTTTATACATCACATCCCAGCCGGAAACTGCGAACAGCTTCGGCACTGTTCTGGATGGAAGTGGAGAAGCCTGTATCCTGGTTACACGAAGGAAGGATGATGAAGTTCCCTATCCAGGTGACGGCGAGGTAATCGGAGCTCCAACTTAGGATGGCGAAGAGTGGCCACCAAGTTTCATTCCACAACCACAAAAATTTAATTGTTCATTCTGATAAGTCAAGTGTTTAATTTATTAATATACAATACAGAGTGATAGAGGTATTGCACACACGCACAGAACGGGAAACGCTGTCCTCGATGCAGACTTATAACACTGAAAAAGTTTAACATCGTTTCTGGTACGTGGGCCTACATAATTAAATTATCATAATGACTGAAGCCTGAACGATGGACCATTCATTAACGATTTGGAACAGTGCTCAGTTATGACAATATTGTTAAAATGATTAGAATGTGATTAATGGAGAGGCTCTCAATTGTATATTATACCATTCGAGTAAACGTAAAACATTAACTCTCTAACCGGCGTAACTTAAACTGTAACACACGAGAACAAAGTGGTCGTTAGTCGGGTTAGACAACCGTGAAATCTAAGCTGAGCTGTAATTAACTGTCGGCGCGCTGTGGCGTGAGATCGCTCATGGGACATCATTAGCTCACCCGTACCCAGCTAGTCCAGCAACTTCCCATGTATAACTTTCTGCTGACGCAGCTTGAATTTCGAACTACTCCGTTACTGTCAGGTGGATTTTTTTTTTTTTTTTACTCTGGGATAATCTTATTAGGTTTGAGAGTATTTATTACACAGCAGACAACGAACAAGGCCAAGTCTATTCTAATTGGAAGCCGCTGTGATGTTTGTAATGCACAGCAAGTCTACTGCACTATAAGTGGCGGTCTTCTCGTAAACAGAAGATCCACGTCGTAAGCCCGCTCGGACTCGCTTTTTCGCGAAAGACCGAGCGCCAACTTATAAATCAGTTTGATTGCGATATTTATTGCCAGATCCACCCAGTGGAATTCAGGGCTGTTTATGTCTCATCAACTTTACGACGAGAGGTCGTTAGAGCTTTCACACGCATGGGCGTGTAATTCAAAATTTAGTGAATGGCCAACAGGCAAAAAATTCAAAATTCCCTTTGTGCTTGTCCCTCTTTTTTTATTCTCTCACCAAAGTAATTAAATTTTTGACACAGTTACATCACATGAATAATAAAAAAATAAATGATTGTAAAACAGTACACTTCAGTCTTCAAATAACTACCGAATACAAATAAGATAAATTTTTAATACAGCACGTTTTTAAAACGGACTAAAAAGTATTAAGAAAGTTCTCCTACGTGGGGCGCTGCAATAGATAATAGTTAAAGAGAACTATTCAAGCATGAACTATGTATTCATGCGTTCGACGGTTTTCGTTAAATATCTTACAAGTGTTTTCATAGCTATTAAACATTAACAATGACAAATTTTCAGAACTGTCTGTATCGGTTAGGAATCTTAATGGGGCTAGGAAAAATTATTTTATACTTCTCAGTTTAAAATCGTGTAATAACATTTCATTTTTATTTAAATAATAATTTTCTGCTTTTTAATCTCGTGTGTATGAAACATCTCATCGGATTTTAAACATTTGGATGAGATTTTAAGAGGGACTTGTGTTAAATTTAAGGTTTATTTAAGTGTCTTTTTCACCTGATCATATTTTCAGTAGACTAGCGTTATACCTACCTACCTACCTACCAATAACAATTACATCGATCTGTTTAAACGTTAGCCCACCGCGGTGGCCGAGCGGTTCTAGGCGCTCCAGCTCGGAACCGCGCGACTGCTACGGTCGCAGGTTCGAATCCTGCCTTGGGCATGGATGTGTGTGATGTCCTTAGGTTAGTTAGGTTTAAGTAGTTCTAAGTTCTAGGGGACTGCTGACCTCAGATGTTAAGTCCCATAGTGCTCAGAGCCGTTTGAACCATTTGTTTAAACGTTATTTTCCTAAAAACTAATATAAAGAAGCAAGAAAAATTAATTTATGTGAGTTTCTAAACGATTTTTTTCTGAATATTAGTTCTATACCTGCGGCTTCTCCCTTGTACGCGAATGTCACATAGACTCCAAGAGAAAAATGAAAAACAAAAAACAAAAAACGATGCTCCACAAAGGAATTATGCGAATGAGACGGATATTAGTAGTACATGTGCAGACAAACAAATGATTGCAATTTCAGAAAAATTGGTTGATTTATTCAAGAGAAAGAGCTTCACAAATTCAGCAAGTTAATAACGCATTGGTTCACCTCTAGCTCTTATACAAACAGTTACTCGGTTTGGCATTGACAAATACAGTTGCTGGATGTCCTCCTGAGGGATATCTCGCCAAATTTTGTCCAATTGGAGCGTTAGATCGTCAGACTCCAGAGCTGATTGGGGAGCCCTGTCCAAAATGCTCCAAATGTTCACGATTGGGGAGGGATTCTGCGACCTTGCTGGCCAACGTAGGATTTGGCCAGGACGAAGACAAACAGGAGAAGCTCTCACCAGGTGTGGGGTGCAAGGGGGCATTATCTTGCTGAAATGTAAGCTCAGGATGCCTTCACAAAACGGGGCGTAGAATATCGTCAACTCACCGCTGTGCTGTAAGGGCGCCGCACACGACAACCAGAGAGATCCTGCTACGGAAAGAAATGGCACCCCAGACAAACATTCCTGGTTGTCTGGCCGTATGGAGAGAGACAGTCAGGTTGGTATCTCACCGCTGTTCGGGCCGCCTCCAGACACGTCTTAACTGGTCATCGGGGCTCAGATCGAAGCGGGGCTTATCACGGAGACAATTCTACTCCAGTCAATGCGATTCCAGGCACGCCGTACGGCCTGACAACCAGGAGTGATGGTCTGGATGTGCCATTTCTTTTCGTAGCAGGACCCTTTGGTTGTCATCCGCGGCACCCTTGCAGCACAGCGGTGAGTCGACGATATTCTACGCCTCGTTTTGTTACTCTTCACGGCAAGCCATCCCGGGCTTGCATTTCAGCAAGATAATGCCTGCCCACATACTGCGAGAGTTTCTACTTCTTGCCTTCGTCCTTGTCAAATCCTACCTTGGCCAGCTAGAAAGCAGGATCTCTCCCCCATTGAGAGCGTTAGGAACATTGCGGGCAGGCTCTCCAACCAAATTGGGATTTTGACACGATATCCCCCAGGAGGTCATTCAACAACTGTATACATCAGTGCCAAGC
This sequence comes from Schistocerca nitens, assembly GCF_023898315.1. Taxonomy (NCBI): domain Eukaryota; kingdom Metazoa; phylum Arthropoda; class Insecta; order Orthoptera; family Acrididae; genus Schistocerca; species Schistocerca nitens. The sequence goes on along the minus strand of NC_064614.1, from coordinate 622,433,338 downwards.
CGAACAACTGCTGGTGTAAGGGACAGAGGTAGAGCAATGCCTTACTGACTTGCTCAAACTATGAAGCTATTTCTTTTGAATAAATCACTCAATGTCCGTGCATGTACATCACATCTACGAATTTCCCTCACATTCGCGTAATTCCTTCGTCGTGCGTTTTTTTTTATCTTAGGGTGTGTTTAGCACACATCTCCTCCTCCCTTCTCTCTCTGTCCAGCTCCTCCTCCTCCTCCTCCTCCTCAACTCCCTCTCCCCCTCTCTTTCCAGCGCCTCCACCCCCCTCAATAACTCCACCCACCTCCCTCTGCCCATCTCCTCAAACGGTTCAAATGGCTCTGAGCACTATGGGACTTAACATCTGAGGTCATCAGTCCCCTAGACTTAGAAGTACTTAAACCTAACTAAGGGCAGCACACACATCCATGCCCGAGGCAGGATTCGAACCTGTGACCGTAGCAGCCACGTGAGTGAAGCGCCTAGAACCACTCGACCACAGCGGCCGGCGCCATCTCCTTCTCCCCTCCTTCTCGTCCATCTCCTCCTCCCACTTCCATCTTTCCATATCCTCCTGCCACCTGTCTCCACCCATGTCCTCCTACCCCCCCCCCCCCCCCCCTCACTACGCATCTCCTCCTTCCCCCCATCTCTGCTTAGCTGTGCCCATCCACACACATATATCCCCTGAAGCACATTCCAATACTACCTGCCTAACACGCTGGTTGTGTACAACCTAGATGTTGAACATAAGCAACCGTTTTCGTCCCCACACCCTTCCGTACTGAACAGACCGACAAGAAGGAGAGTTAATATTGTCTCCCAGTTCTGAGCTATGTTTAAAATCTAAAGTCTCTAGTGTATCAGGGATTTAGTTTAAAATCAATTCCAAAATGTACACTGAACAGACAGGCAGACAAGAAACTGCTCTAATAAAAACGCTTTGAAATGGAAATCAATATATGAGAAAAATCTATCCACTTTTTAAATACACATATAGTACTTAGGGATTGATAATTATATACAGCTTTAAGTTTGTTCGAAACTGTTTTCTGGTTACTGATTTAATTTGTTCATGATTGTTATAGAAATAATAGTCCACAGATGTTGCGTGTGTACTGTGTGTAATACATGAGATTTTATTGTTCTATTGTATCTCAGTTTTTGGGTAGAATTATTTCCATCAAGTCTATGTGCTTCTGAGTAGTGCAGCTATCATGCAGCATCTCTGACAAAGGTAGTTTGACGGTGTAGCTGTGTTCCCGTAGGTAAAACTTAAGACTAGACTGCAGGGTGCAGTTATAAGTTGATTTAGTCTTTTATTTTTAATTTGTCGTTTGTGTTGTTATATCGTTAACTGTCAAGTGACATAAGGCTTTGTTTTGGTGATTGTCTTTCCAAGCAAAGTCTCATTCGGTTTGAAGATGTTTGTCGTTAATGTGGTTTCTGTTATTTATGTTTGTGATAATTCTGTAACTCTGTCGGAGCCTCTGCTGTTGCTACGCTTGCTTGTGTAGAGGTTTGTGTTGAACTGTCGGACTGACGATGCTAGGCCGAATGGCGCCTATGGTTCAAATGGCTCTGAGCACTATGGGACTCAACTGCTCTGGTCATCAGTCCCCTAGAACTTAGAACTACTTAAACCTAACTAACCTAAGGACATCACACACACCCATGCCCGAGGCAGGATTCGAACCTGCGACCGTAGGGGTTGCGCGGTTTCGGACTGAACCGCCTAGAACCGCTCGGCCACTCCGGCCGGTGCGCATATGTTTACTGGTGATTCGAAGACGTATGGTTTCCATTGTCCTGCTAACTTGCTGACTTGAAACACAAGTAAGGGGGGGGGGCGGGAGGGAGGGGGGGGGCGAGAAATTAGAAGTGACTGCTGCCTTCGTTACTTTGATGTACTGTTGCAGGACTGTCCTTACACCAACAGTACGACTGTGCTAAGACAGTAGCGGACAAAGGCAATCGTAAATGACAAAAGACATACGCATTCGGCACGAGCGAGTCAGTGCCTAGATGCTGTCGGCAGCTTCCGTGGGTCGCTTCAAGCGCACTGTGGCAGCGCCTAAAATAAAACCAAGCCGACTCCACCTTCCGTCTCTTTTCAGATAACATGATGCTTCCTTTCTTATGACCTCGACGTCAACAGAGTGTTACCCACAATCGTTTTGTTCCATATATTCCTAAATCAGGATGACCGGACGCGGGATTGATCCGTCGTCCTCCCGAATGCGTGTCCAGTGTGCTAACCACTGCGCCACTTCGCTGTGTCGAACATCCAGGGAACTTAATCGTGCAGTATCCTTAGCATTTTAATTATAGAGTGGCTTTACGTACATTAATTGCGTTGAGAGGGATCAACGCAATGGTTTTCTCGTTACTGAGACGTACGACAGGCAGGTCGTGGACTTCGCAGCGGTCGTACCCAGTCGTTTCGGTCTCCTTGACATTATCTTATTGGACATTTACTAACACTCTGTTCCACTGTTTGCCACAATCACCTTCTGTTCTGTGTACAATGCTACATTTATAAAACGTCGCTTTGTATCTTGCGTGATGCATGCCTGGCCTTGCGGAGTACGACCCAGCTAGCTCTCCTGCACTCTTTTACACCGCTGGTCACTAAAATTTCAACGCCACGATGGCGGTATGCAGCAAAGGTCAAAAGGCACGAAGTGCACTGTGCTTGGATATGCAAATGGATAGCATTTCAGCACGACCGCGCGAAGTATATAGGAGTAAAGCCTCTACATTCTATGTACACTCCTGGAAATTGAAATAAGAACACCGTGAATTCATTGTCCCAGGAAGGGGAAACTTTATTGACACATTCCTGGGGTCAGATACATCACATGATCACACTGACAGAACCACAGGCACATAGACACAGGCAACAGAGCATGCACAATGTCGGCACTAGTACAGTGTATATCCACCTTTCGCAGCAATGCAGGCTGCTATTCTCCCATGGAGACGATCGTAGAGATGCTGGATGTAGTCCTGTGGAACGGCTTGCCATGCCATTTCCACCTGGCGCCTCAGTTGGACCAGCGTTCGTGCTGGACGTGCAGACCGCGTGAGACGACGCTTCATCCAGTCCCAAACATGCTCAATGGGGGACAGATCCGGAGATCTTGCTGGCCAGGGTAGTTGACTTACACCTTCTAGAGCACGTTGGGTGGCACGGGATACATGCGGACGTGCATTGTCCTGTTGGAACAGCAAGTTCCCTTGCCGGTCTAGGAATGGTAGAATGATGGGTTCGATGACGGTTTGGATGTACCGTGCACTATTCAGTGTCCCCTCGACGATCACCAGTGGTGTACGGCCAGTGTAGGAGATCGCTCCCCACACCATGATGCCGGGTGTTGGCCCTGTGTGCCTCGGTCGTATGCAGTCCTGGTGGTGGCGCTCACCTGCACGGCGCCAAACACGCATACGGCCATCATTGGCACCAAGGCAGAAGCGACTCTCATCGCTGAAGACGACACGTCTCCATTCGTCCCTCCATTCACGCCTGTCGCGACACCACTGGAGGCGGGCTGCACGATGTTGGGGCGTGAGCGGAAGACGGCCTAACGGTGTGCGGGACCGTAGCCCAGCTTCATGGAGACGGTTGCGAATGGTCCTCGCCGATACCCCAGGAGCAACAGTGTCCCTAATTTGCTGGGAAGTGGCGGTGCGGTCCCCTACGGCACTGCGTAGGATCCTACGGTCTTGGCGTGCATCCGTGCGTCGCTGCGGTCCGGTCCCAGGTCGACGGGCACGTGCACCTTCCGCCGACCACTGGCGACAACATCGATGTACTGTGGAGACCTCACGCCCCACGTGTTGAGCAATTCGGCGGTACGTCCACCCGGCCTCCCGCATGCCCACTATACGCCCTCGCTCAAAGTCCGTCAACTGCACATACGGTTCACGTCCACGCTGTCGCGGCATGCTACCAGTGTTAAAGACTGTGATGGAGCTCCGTATGCCACGGCAAACTGGCTGACACTGACGGCGGCGGTGCACAAATGCTGCGCAGCTAGCGCCATTCGACGGCCAACACCGCGGTTCCTGGTGTGTCCGCTGTGCCGTGCGTGTGATCATTGCTTGTACAGCCCTCTCGCAGTGTCCGGAGCAAGTATGGTGGGTCTGACACACCGGTGTCAATGTGTTCTTTTTTCCGTTTCCAGGAGTGTATAAGGAAAGATTTAGCAGCGAGTTCCTTTCTTATTCAAAACTCGCATTTGAATATTGGTTGTGTGTGAGAAGTTCGTGTTATGCTTCGTGTGAGAAGGATAAAAGTCTACCAGCACTCGTCGGAAATCGACAGGAGCAGGAAAGTGGCCTGTAGATACTGCAGTTTATAGTTCCGCGATGTTCTGCTGTCGTTGGTCAGAATCCCACGGCTGTCGTGCGAATATGGACTCGGTGGGTTCAGGAAGCTCATACTCAGTGCCATGCATGATTTCAGTGACCACATGCGACTAGCGCCCAAGAGCACAGTCAAATTGTTGGCACGTCCAAGCAGGGTCGTACAGCCACGTCACGTACTTAGAGCCAACGTCTGTCGCAGAATGAGTTTTAGCACTGACAGTGCGATCACGTCTGAAGAACCACCGATTGTCAGTACGGCGACCGTTGTTGCGGCTTCCTTTGACATGGCAGAGAGAGATATATGCGCGCCGACATTGTACACAGCAGTTAATGACGCCATCTTTTCAGACGAGTCCAGATTTTGCGTACAGTGTGAAGATGGAGGTATTCCGAGGTGTGGAAGTTCAGAGCAGAACGAACGCTCTATATGTCAGCGTCATATGGACACAGCATATGGCGTGATAGTAAGGAATGCCACTGGATAAATAAGACGATCACCTCTGATTTATATATTTTGGACAGCTGCCATTATATTTCTGATGTTTTATACTTGGCGGCTGTGTCATCTCTTTAAGGTATCCTTCATGTTGCCTTCCAACACGGTAATGCAAGGCATCGTATTGCCCATGATATTCTATATACCTGCAAATAGTTAATTTTGCTTTATACCCACAAAAAGTAAAATTTCGTTACTTGCTATCCATAGCAGTTTTATAGATTTGAGCCTGGTATAAGGAAGACGAGACAGAATTTGATTGGAGAGTTTCTACCAACTGACCTATTGCGTATCTTATTCCATTCTCAAACTGGCAAGTTGCATATCTTACTCCTTTCTCGGCCTATAACTGTTGTCTTCTGAGACCTGTTGGTGCTGCGTTAGATAAAAGTTTAAACTAGGAAAATAGTGCTCATTCTACTGTGCGAGTGGCAGTTTTCAATGTATCGTTTAGCTGGACACCTATCTTGTTATGTGACCGCTTCTACCCCACAGTCATATAACTGATGCAGGATTTGAAGATATTGCTAATTACAATGGATAAATTTTTTCTTCTTTCTTTTCTTGTGCATCCTTTTATTCTGTACGTATATATTTGATGGCCTGTAATATTTTTTTGTTTTGCTCAATAATATGAAACTTTACTATATTTTTCTTCATTTGTATTACTGCGTGAACCCTTTAACTGAGTATGCGAGAGTTTCAATGCGTGTTTCATTTTCTTTGTAATGCTTATATGTAGTGCACCGTGTAAAGCTAAATGTAATATGCAGGACTGTTGTATGAACTGAAATCCGATAGCGACATTGATAATTGCAGTTGGACAGTAAAGGAGGACGTGCAGTGTCGTGGCGCACGCGCATTTACAGGGGGGTATCCAAGAAAAACCGTAATTATTTTTTAAACGCTATACATTTTCAACTTATTTACAGAACAGCCTTACCCCTTCAAAACACTCTCCATTAAAACTACTACATTTGTCCCACCTGTACCGGAAGATTTTTTGTAGTCATCTTTACAAATGGCTGACAGCTCCTCCCTTGATTTTTTCTTGACGTCATCAGTGTTGTCAAATCGATGTCCTTTCATGCACCTTTTCATGCGTGGAAATAAAAAAAAAGTCGCACAGAGCCAGTTTAAGCGAGTAAGATGCATAGAGCAGCGGAACCATACAATTGCTATCCAAAATCTGAGTACTAGAGATGGCTGTGTATGCAGGTGCATTATTGTCGTGGAAGAACCAGTTTCCTGTCTGCCACATATCGAGTTTTGAGATGCGCCTAGCGGCAGAAATGTGTACTAAACAAGCTCCGCCCACGGCTGTGTTATTCCTTTTTTTTTTTTTTACCTTCGTATGTAGTGTAACCGCGCTAGACTAAAACAAACGTAAATTTACGGCCGTATTCTTATTTCTCCGACATGGCCTGAACTAAACTTCAGCGTGGACGTTAAGGAACAAAATGTTGGACTGAGTGAGTACTGTGAGTTTCGTAGAGTACCATAAACAGCAGTGGCAATGCTTGTGCGAATGGACTGTGATGTGATCGTCGTTGTGAGAAGTACACTGTTTGTAGCTAACCGAACTGCACAAACTAATATACTTTTGAGTCACTATCACGTTTGCAGCTAAATTAACATCCGCGCGCGTTGAACATTAACTGTCGCCGTGGAGGCTTTTAAATTTCCTATCACGTGTGGCGCTCTTTACCCCAGAGCAGTGAATCTGTGATCGTGATTGCTGAAAGTGGAAGGACTATAAACTCGCTATCAGCGAGTCACAGTGGTTTTTATAATGTTTTAAAAGTGTGTACGGGACGTTGATAACGGAATCGTGTGTTTAAGGAACGTCGTAATCGCACCCCCATGGCCTTGGATTTTATACAGCAACAACTATGTCCGACCGGCCTGTGATTGAAGGGCTGTAACGGAGGGTAGATATTGCCGGCTGGAGGAGCCTATACCAAACAAGAGGACGCATCCCTCTCAGTTTCATGAGTAATTGAGCCATAATACGTGATTCCGTGCTATCAGTCTTTATACACCAGCATATTTTTTATTGTAATCCATAAATTTTCTGTTTGTTGAATGATGGATGACATAACTAGTGATTGTTAAAACAATATAGCAGCAGTGGCGAATCAGTCAGGGTCTCAATTGTCCGACGGTTTTTGTAAGCCAGTTTTGCTATAGTTTCGTAACCGTATTACGAAATAAACAAGTAATTGTGAAAGAGAAACATCGTGACAACCCTAATTCCTTGAAATTTCTCTTACTACCAAATCATTAGTTACACTGTCACGAACTCAGCAAGTTGCAGCAAATTTTGGTGGAGCAGACATTCGCAAATTCTTTTACAGCCACTGCAGCATAGGAGATCGCCGAAAAACGAAACTGATTATTTGCTGTGAACTGTTACGACCTGTTGCATTTCACAAAAGCGACTATGATGTAATTCGCCAAATCTTAGCTGACTGTAAACTCCAAACCACGGAAAGTTGATCAGCGTTGTAAGTGCCTAACGAGCTGCTTAAGAATCATCGGACTCAGATAGCACTGCATAACTAAACGTGGATTTAGAACTTTTCTGACTTTGAGAAAATCATATCAAACGGATCTTTTACAAATTTTCAGAACTGTTGCTGTACCTCAAAACGTTCATTTTCATCAGTTAACAAAAGGTTAATGAACAATTTGTTTAAATTTTTACGGCCACACAGATCTGTTGATCTCCTGGAAGGAATGTTCCTGACACTTTGGTCAATCAGCTCTGCCACTCTACAGTCAGTGGCGTTAAGTAGGGCGCGAAGCGATATCGCGTACGTCGCGCGGACGACTGCGGCGGCCCATCTTAAGGCACTGCGAGACGTGGAGAGGGGGCGCTAAACGGCTCAGGTGCGGCAGGCAGGGCGGCGGTGCGGCTGCCGGAGCGAGAACGGCCGCGCGCCGGCACGCCGCTGGGTCGATAGGCGTGTTCTTGCGGCGCGGCCGGTCCTGCCGGAATAATTCGGCGGCGATGGCCGCGGGCTGCGAGCCGGGTCGATGCCAAGAGTAATGAAGCGCCGGCTGCGCCGCCTCCTTCTCCTCTGTTCCTCGCCGTGACCCACTGCAGCCGCGGCGCGCGCCCACCCATTGACGCGCACGTCCACACCTCCTCTGCCCACAGTGCTGGCTCCGTGTTGTCTAGAAACACGAGCGCCCCTACTGTGACGGCTACGTGAGTGTTGGCGATCTCAGTACCAAAATGCATTGTTTTCGGAAGAGTGCCTGTTTCGACAGTTTCGGCAGTGATGTCCAAATACTTGTTGGGTGTTGCTACGGTGACTATTATTGGGACAATTGGCAGTGGCAGGTGAGAGCGGGAAATAAGTGTCCAAGAAATAGAAAAACAACTTAAATCACTCAACAGAGGAAAGTCCACTGGACTTGACAGGATACCAATTCGATTCTACACAGAGTACGCGAAAGAGCTTGTCCCCCTTCTAACAGCCGTGTACCGCAAGTCTAAAAATGGTTCAAATGGCTCTCAGCACTATGGGTCTTAACATCTATGGTCATTAGTCCCCTAGAACTTAGAACTACTTAAACCTAACTAACCTAAGGAGATCACACAACACCCAGTCATTACGAGGCAGAGAAAATCCCTGACCCCGCCGGGAATCGAACCCGGGAACCCGCGCGTGGGAAGCGAGAACGCTGCCGCACGACCACGAGCTGCGGACGTACCGCAAGTCTCTAGAGGAACGGAAGGTTCCAAATGATTGGAAAAGAGCCCAGGTAGTCCCAGTTTTCAAGAAGGGTCGTCGAGCAGATGCGCAAAACTATAGACCTATATCTCCGACGTCGATCTGTTGTAGAATTTTAGAACATGTTTTTTGCTCGCGTATTGTGTCGTTTCTGGAAACCCAGAATCTACTCTGTAGGAATCAACATGGATTCCGGAAACAGCGATCGTGTGAGACCCAACTCGCTTTATTTGTTCATGAGACCCAGAAAATATTAGATACAGGCTCCCAGGTAAATGCCATTTTCCTTGATTTCCGGAAGGCGTTCGATACAGTTCCGCACTGTCGCCTGATAAACAAAGTAAGCGCCTACGGAATATCAGACCAGCTGTGTGGCTGGATTGAAGAGTTTTTAGCAAACAGAACACATCATGTTGTTCTCAATGGAGAGACGTCTAGAGACATTAAAGTAACCTCTGGCGTGCCAAAGGGGAGTGTTATGGGACCATTGCTTTTCACAATATATATAAATGACTTAGTAGATAGTGGATAGTGTCGGAAGTTCCATGAGGTTTTTCGCGGATGATGCTGTAGTATACAGAGAAGTTGTAGCATTAGAAAATTGTAGCGAAATGCAGGAAGATCTGCAGCGGATAGGCACTTGGTGCTGGGAGTGGCAACTGGCCCTTAACGTAGACAAATGTAATGTATTGCGAATACATAGAAAGAAGGATCCTTTATTGTATGATTATATATAGCGGAACAAACACTGTTAGCAGTTACTTCTGTAAAATATCTGGGAGTATGCGTGCGGAACGATTTGAAGTGGAATGATCATATAAAATTAATTGTTGGTAAGGCGGGTGCCAGGTTGAGATTCATTGGGAGAGTCCTTAGAAAATGTAGTCCATCAACAAAGGAGGTGGCTTACAAAACACTCGTTCGGCCTATACTTGAGTATTGCTCATCAGTGTGGGATCCGTACCAGGTCGGGTTGACGGAGGAGATAGAGAAGATCCAAAGAAGAGCGGTGCGTTTCGTCACAGGGTTATCTGGTAAGCGTGATAGCGTTACGGAGATGTTTAGCAAACTCAAGTGGCAGACTCTGCAAGAGAGGCGCCCTGCATCGCGGTGTAGCTTGCTGTCCAGGTTTCGAGAGGGTGCGTTTCTGGAAGAGGTATCGAATATATTGCTTCAATCTACTTATACCTCCCGAGGAGATCACGAATGTAAAATTAGAGAGATTCGAGCGCGCACGGAGGCTTTCCGGCAGTCGTTCTTCTCGCGAACCATACGCGACTCGAACAGGAGAGGGAGGTAATGACAGTGGCACAGTGGCACGTAAAGTGCCCTCCGCCACACACCGTTGGGTGGCTTGCGGAGTATAAATGTAGATGTAGATGTAGAATAGTGGAGGGCGAGAGGGGTCATTCCTCGTTCGGCGATAGAGATTTGGGTTTTCCGTTGTTTTCCCAAATAGCTTAATGCGAGTGCAGGGATACCTCCTCTGAGAAACACGGTTGAATTTCCTGCACTGTCCGATCCTCCTCTAATGTCCTCGTTCTTGGGGGGACGTTACACTTTAATCTTTTCTCTTCGTTTGAATTGTTGGGCGGCATAGAATACAAAGGCCATGTAAGATTGACTTGGAACACGGCTGTATGCGACGTGCAGCTCGACATAACCGTACGAAATGTGTAGCGGAAATCTTGGTCGAAGGCCGAAGAGCCGGCGGCTAGGGGACTGATGACCTCAGATGTTAAGGGTCATTCGAAGAACGAAGGTTATCAGTGCTTTCTTTGTCAGCACGTTTAATTCTTCTGTCGCTCATGGAACGTTTGGTTTACGGATGGTGGAAAAACTATTATTCTCGCTCCTCTAAATACTACTTCTGCTTTGTGTTTTCGCTAGTTAAGCTTTTTAGATTCCATTCCTCGACGTTTGACGGCTCTGGTTGCAGCGTGTGATCTCTCCTAACCATACTGAATTCTCAGAATAAAATAATGAAGCAGTCACAAGACGCGTATAACTTCCTTTATTACCAGGGCCTCTTGTCAGACGCGAGTATCTTCAGAAAATTAGCAGTCAACAGCTGCACGTTAAATGTTTCTGACGCTGTACACAGTCAGACAGCCGTTTGCTGTCAAATATCTGAAGATACTCACGTCTGACGAACGGACCTGATAATAAAGGAACGTCACATGCGACTTGTGGCTGCTCCACAATCTCATCTCTTCGATTTTTTTTATTGTTCTTCTACGACGAGTAGTCATACCGCTACTTCACAAGTATTCTAGTCTCCCCCCCCCCCCCCCACCTCTATCTGGGTACAATTGCAAAATGCTGTAGGACATTTCGGTACGTGCCAAAACAGTTAAATTGAAGATACGAATGTACTCCATAATATACAAGAATCATTATCAAACTGGAAACGAAATCCGTCTCTCTCCAGATCAAGACAATTATTGTAAATGTAGGACCAAATAACAGTTAAGACTTCCTGTGATTCCGCAAACCCCATAGGGGAATTCTGTGATGATGTGTTTTGTGGAACCTCAGCCCATTGTCTACTACACTTTGTCGAAACTGAACTCTTTTCTTTAGTCTAAGGCCTTTTAATAGATCAAATTATCGCAATAACAAAACTGTGAATACCTTCTAAGAAGAATAGTGTCGATGAAGATCCAAAATTCTTGGATTCGATATTCTGTACATTCCCCATCGCTCCAGCTTAATGTCGTACAGGGCCATGAAACAAAGCTATACCTACTCTCCAGTCAGTGTCCAAAAAGAACAAGTTTTCCATCTATAATCAAGTATGTGAAACGAGGCGGTCTGGAACTGCGCAAGCGATGTGTGACTTTTATGCTCGATGACATATAGTGCAGAATATTGTATCGAAAGTAAAGACGATATAAAAAAGCTCGAAAACTCTAACTATACATGTAAGATGATTTGAATAAAATAGTAAGAAGTAAAAATGGTAGAAATATGGAATTAAAATCCGACGTAATGTAGAAGTAGGCGAATCTCTCCCAGGCGGCGTCAGCAGCTGCGGTACGGTATACTTTTCATATAACACCTTTACGATCCAACCGTATAAATATAATCTTCAAGCAAATTTTAAACTTTTTTTATGCTTTTAACTTGTATCTTGCATTATATGTTACGCTTTTTTATGAGGCGTGAAAAAGAGGTGATTTATGGCTTTTACATATATAGAATTTATCATTTAGTCTTAAAGATACAGATTATGACATATTTTAGAAATGGATAAAAAAGTTATTCCTCTCGCACAGGTTGTCTCACTAAAGAGTCGTCAAACGCATTTTCTTTGTTTCGGCAGATATTTGTAATTTCGTTTCTGCAGTGTGTAGATGGAGTTATCCCAAACTATTGCGGCACATCACATCACATGTTTCATGCAACGCACAATGTCAACGGAAAGAGACGGTTTGTCTCCTGTTACAGACAAAATTATTTTTAAAGCGGAATTTTACGTGCCCATTCGTTAGAGTGGTCCCAAATCAGTCAACCTCGATGCTCGGTTTAGCGGTATGTATTAAAAGCTACATCGAAACACAAAGAATAACCAGTTCTACAACAGCGAATGAGCAGCGCTGCTGCATGGGTGTAGCAGACATGGCGGGTCAGGGCGTCACACGAGTCGCTGTTGGAGTACTGTTTATGTTCCGTGTTTTACTGTCCCTATTAATACACAACGATAACACGAATATCGCACTGCATTAACTTGGGGTCGCTGTATCGAATGGGCAGGTAAAGTTCTCCTTTAAAGATAATTTTGTTTGTAACGAGAAACATACCGACGATTTACGTTGACACAATGCTTCGCATGAAAGATTTGATAAGTTATATACGTTTGGGCTGACTCCAGTTACACGTTGCAAAAAACTAAATTGCAAATATCTGCCGACACACCAGAGAGAATGTGCCTGACGTCTTTCAGAGGTATATATTCAACTGTTTGTAACTTTTATTCTCCTATCGCAGATCATTCTAAACTTTTCCTCCCTGTTCTTATTCTTCAATGTACTCACTACGCGCCTACTTAGAGCTTATGTTAGACTTAGGTAAGCCGTTCAGTTTATTCGCAATTTTAACCACACAATTTTTTTTGAAGAAGGCTATTATTTTACTAGACTGTGCTTAAAATATTTTATTTTCAATAGAAGTTCCCATTCTTAGGTGCAACTATAGTAACAGATCTGTATACGTCGTTGTCGTTTCGTTACAAAAATCGCATATTTGTGCACAGCACGGTCGTCACCGAGCGAGGTGGCGCAGTGGTTAGTACACTGGACTCGCGTTCGGGAGGACGATGGTTCAAAGCCGTGTCCGGTCATCGTGATGTAGGTTTTCCTTGATTTTCCTGAATCGTATCAGGCAAATGTCGGGTTGGTTCCTTTGATAAGGGCACTGCTGACTTCCTCCCCCAGCCTTCCCTAATCCGATGGGACCGATGATCTGGCTGTTTGGTCCCCTCCGCCCCAAATCAACCGATCAACCAACCACGGTCGTCAACGGTCATCATCTAACATATCAGATGCACGACATGACTGTGCTTTTAAGAACAATAGCGTTACTAAGTTATTAAAATGTCACAGCCGGCGAGAAGCACCAAGGAAACAAAACCTTGTAATGTTTACTACAAATCACGCTATGCACACTTGTTTATGACTATCATTTGAGCACTACTAATTGGGAAAGCGGTAATCAATTATAAGAGAGTAACATGTGACCAAGAAATTGTCTTTTATGATCATATCTAATCATGTAACTGAAAACGATAGGTTCAATTACTGTCACACATTCACTGGTTCAAATGGCTCTGAGCGCTATGGGACTTAACATCTGAGGTCATCAGTCCCCTAGAACGTAGAACTACTTATACCTAACTAATCTAAGGACATCACACACATCCATGCCCGAGGCAGGATTCGAACCTGCGACCGTAGCGGTCACGCGGTTCCAGACTGTAGCGCCTAGAACTGCTCGGCCACCCCGGCCGGCACACTCATTCACTGGATGAAACCTCTAAAGTCAGTGTGCCATTCACTTGCTGCAAATTGCACAGAGAATCTCGTTGCATTCTTTATGTGAGAAGAAACCAGGTAACAGTCAGGCAGGAAATAGACGGACTGCGCTGAGCAGAGTCATTTTTCTACACGCAAGTTTCCCAGCCAACAAGCGAAGGAAAGAAAACTTGGCTTACGTTTATGACGACACTTATCTCGGTGCTGAACCTCGACGCGGACGATATACACGCCAACATATTAGGACTAGCAAACAGACATTTAATTGCTAAGACTTCTTTCGTTCTCTTGTATGCGTACTACGAATCTAAATCACTAATTCATACACTTTTCGATGTCTATTAGGTTGCGGGCGTGATATGTATAATGAAATTCCCTTACTTTCAAGCCTTCTAACGAAAGTATCGAATCGGACGTCATAATTGTCCACGGTTTTCTCGGAAATAATATTATAGTGGCGTAAATCCTTTCGCTGGAGTTGCTTGCAAGTGGCCCTCGGCTAGTAGGACGATGCTCTTCAAAATTGCCGAATCACAGGCTCTGGCACCTGCTTGTTCGATCGGATGTTAAATTTTTCCCCCTGTCCATACTTTCGCTGTGCAACCGCCAAACAGCGCTGTCTTGCGGGTAGCCACTCAACTTGGCGATAGGCGTATATCGCTGCGTTTACAAGGGTTATTCAAATAGGAGAGTTTCAAGCCTTGCCACAGTGAGACCGTATGTTTAATATCGGGACTCCTGTGGCCGTATAATAATGAAGTCGTTAACACAGATGCACGCTTCAATTTAGAGCAGGCAAGCTCCACATAATTTGGTGACGACACGCAATATTTTGAACGATGAAGAGGGGCAAAGCATTCGAAAATATTTCATAAGCAGTCAGAAGATACAAAGCTGCTCATTTACACTCGTAAATGTGTTTCTAGAAGTATTGTCTAACCGTAACTGAGAATATAACACCTGATAAACTTATTTTTCAATCTGAAGTAATCTTTTCAAGAGAAACTCTCGTGTTTAGGGCATGTGACGTGAGTAGCACAAGCATCTGTCGTACTGTGGCTTATGGCCTACTTGTTCTTTTGCTTTGTAGTTTCCACGGAATTTTCTCTATTTTCTTTTTTTCCCCCTCTTCTCGTTTATTCAGTTGTCTCTTGAGGGACAGAGCACCGTATATCGACACATCTTTCACGAACTTCACAAATTGAGCAAGTCAAAACGGGTTGGTCCACCTCTGGCTCTTATGCAATCAGTTATCGGTCTGGCATTGATTGATAGGGTTGTTAGGTGTCCTCCTGACGGATATCGTGCCAAACTCTGTTAACTAACGCGTTAGATCGTCAGTATCTCGAGCAAGTTGGAGGGCCCTGCCCATAATTTTCCAAACGCTATCAACTGTGGAGAGATCCGGGTACCTTGCTGGGCAAGACAGGGATTGTAAAGCATGTAGGCAAGCAGTAGAAGCTCTCGCCTTGTCAGGGCGGCCGTTATCCTGCTCAAATTTTAAGCCCATGTTGGCTCACCATGAAGTGCAAAGTGGCGCGTAGAATACCGTCGACGTACCGCTGTGCTGTAAAGGCGCTGTGGATGACACCCAACGGTGTCCTGCTGTGAAGTGAAATGGCATCTCAGACCCTCACTCCTAGTTGTCCAGCCGTATGGGGGGCGCTAGCCAGGTTGGTGTCCCATCGTTGCCCGGGAAGTCTCCATAGACGACTTCGACCTGGAATCTCATTGACTGGAGTAGAATTCTCTTCCCCTGTGTGTATGTGAGTGTTATGGGAGCGGGGTAGAGAGGGAGGGAGAGGGAGAGAGAGAGAGAGAGAGTGCAAAACAGTCTTGCAGTGGGTTAGGGACGGGGGGGATGGCGACAACTGGTGATAACTGGTATAGGTAAGGAGTAGTTCAGATGATAGGGAAACAAAAAGAGAGCAAGGTAGAGGGGTGGAGGTGAAGAGTAGGGGCCGATAGTTGATTAGAGGAAAAGTGGAAGAGTGCAATGGTTGATGAGATAGAAGTAGGGTGGAGGGGGGAGTGACAGAGAGGTGTAGATGCGACAAGGAATAGAGGGGAATGAGAAGTGAAAGAAGAAGAGTGAAGTGAAGAGTGCATTGAAAGGGGCGAGAGGGTACGAAGAGGTGGAGAATGGGGGTATAAGGCGTGGAAGATCAACGGAGGTACAGAGTAGCTCAACTGTCCAAAGGGAGGGGGGCGGGTTAAGAATGAGTGGAGTAAAAGGAAGGGAGAAGACTGAGGAGATAATTAAATAGTTTGCATAGAGAGAGAAATGAATAACACTTTAGGCGCCAGTCTGTCCATATCTGGAATGCATCAAGTCTGCTTCCTTTCCTAACGACAAAAGAAAGAAGAAAGAGCGATTAGTGCGTTTTTCAGACTGGCTACGATAGCAAAGTGCTAAAATGGTTCACATTCTACGTTTCAAATTTTTCGAGCGCCTTTTGTATACTACTTCATGTTTAAGTATCTGTTGCTTTATTTTACCATGTAATTTGTCTCCTACGAGGCATTCAGTATAAACCTGTGGCTACTCATTTTCCTCCTCTGATGTGGGCACTCACGTTCGCAACCTTGGGCAAAATAACAGGAAGATATCACAAATTACATAAAATTTATTACGCACTGAACAGACTTGAGTCCTCGCCGCAGCACTTACTTTAATACACGCTTCAGGTCCTTATTTTTGTTGCTGTGACTATAATTCGAAAACTCTGCGGCACTGAAGCTTAGCTTACTGATCATTAGGCATAGTCGGCCGGAGTGGCCGAGCTGTTTTAGGCGCTACAGTCTGGAACCGCGCGACCGTTACGGTCACAGGTTCGAATCCTGCCTCGGGCATGGATGTGTGTGATGTCCTTAGGTTTAAGTAGTTCTAAGTTCTAGGGCACTGATGACCTCAGCAGTTAAGTCCCATAGTGCCCAGAGCCATTTGAACCATTAGGCATACGTACTGCGGCTCTGGAGATGGGCTTCGATTAACGAACCATTTTATAGCTACAGGAATTGAAAGGTTCGTCCGCTGTAATGGCTTGTGTTGATCGTGCAATAACTCAGTGGATCGTTCAGATTGCATAAACCCACAGAAAATGCCAATATGAGCTACTGTTTCAGCCAATTAGTAATCTATCTAGGGCGAAATTTAAATAAATAGGTAGAGGTTATAACTGACAATCGGAATAAATTAATAATGGGGTCCTTTTACCGATCACGCGACTCACAATCAGATCATACATTAGAGAACAGTTCAGAAAAGACTTCGAGTCTCATTTCACATGGATACGCCACTCATACAACTAAAATAGGTCGTAACTTTCACTCTGTCCTCGATATGTTGACGAAAATACACGTATAAAGTCGGTGGAAGGCATAAAACATTGTCATATATCGCAATAAATGCTTTCTCCGAAAATTGTTTTGAACAATTAGTTCGAGGGCTCACTAGAAGTGTATATGGTTTCGAAAACATAATTGACCTCTCAGTAACAAATAATCCTGAGCAAATAGGGAGAAATAGCACGGGCAGAGGGATTAGTGACCGCAAGATCATTGTAGTAAGACTGAATACCGTAACATCCAAATCCGCAAAAACAAACGCAAAATATGTCTATTTAAAAAAGCAGATGAAAATTCGCTTGTCACCTTCCTGAGTGACTGCCTCCATTCCTGCCGAACAATGTGAGCACAGGCCAGGTATGGCTTAAATTCAGAGATATAGTATTGTCAGCAATGGAGAGATTTACACACAAAAAAAAGACATGGAACTGATCCCTCCATAAGCACACAAAACCGGTCAGAATACTGTTGCAGTAGCACGAAAAAAGTATGGCAAATTTAAAATAACGCAAAATCCCCAAAATTGGCGAAGTTTTTCAGAAGCTTGAAATTTAGAGCGAACTTCATTGCGAGATGCTTTAAACAATAGAACTGCCTCAAAATCTGGCAGAAGTTACAAACATATTCTTGTCGTATATGAAATACATCAGCAGCAAAACAGAATCATTACTGTCACTACCGATGACAGTGCCGCTAAAAACCGTGTTCCGAAATTCCTTCACCAAAGAAGCCGAAGCAAATATTGCGGAATTCGAATCAAGAACTACTGCCAACGTAACTTAGATATCCCAGTTACAGCAAAGAAGCTTAAATCACTCAATAATGTCAAGTTCTCCGGTGCACACTGTACACCAATTAGAGTCCTTTCAGAGTATAGTGATATAATAGATCCGCACTTAACAATCACATACAACCTTTCTCTCGAAGAGAGATTTGTATCTAAAGACTGGGAAGTCACATAGGTCGCACCAACACTCAAAAAAGGAAGAAGGAATAATCCGATAAATTGACGTCCATTTGCGGTAGGATTTTGGAATATAAAATATGTGCGAACATTACGCATTACCTTGAGGGAAACAACCGGTTGACACACAGTTATCACAATTCGGAAAATATCTTTCTTGTGAAACACAACAAGCACTCTATTCTTACGAACTAATGAGTGCTATCGACAGGGGATCTCAAACTGATTCCACATTTCTACACTTTTGATACCGTTCCTCTCAAGCAGCGTCTAATCCAGTTACTTGCCTATAGAGTATTGTCTCAGCTGTGCGACACGATTCGTGACTTCCTGTCAGAAAGGTCACAGTTCGTAGTGAGTGACGGAAGTCATCGAGTAAAATTGAAGTTATATCTGGCGTTCTCCATGGATGTGTTACAGGCCCTCTGATGTTGATGATCTATATAAACGTTTTAGGAAACAATTTGAAAAGCCCTCTTAGATTGTATGAAGATGTATCCCTATGATGCGGGCCGGAGTGGCCGAGCGGTTCTAGGCGCTACTCTCTGGAACCGCGCGACCGCTACGGTCGCAGGTTCGAATCCTGCCTCGGGCATGGATGTATGTGATGTCCTTAGGTTAGTTAGGTTTACGTAGTTCTATGTTCTAGGGGAGTGATGACCGTAGAAGTTAAGTCCCATAGTGCTCAGAGCCATTTGAACCAATATCTCTATGATGCGAAAAGTAGCACTTGACCTTAAATGATGAAAAGTATGAGATCATCCACATGTGTACTAAACGGAATGCGTTAAATTTCGGTTACGTGATCAATCACGCAACTCTAAAGGCTGTCAAATTCAGCTACATATCAAGTCATTTTAATTACCAACAATTTAAGTTGGAACAATAATGGACACTGTTGTGACGCAGACAAACCAAGGACTGCTTTTTAGTGGTAGAACACTTAGAATCTGCAATACGTTTATTAAAGAGGCTGTCTATACTACTCTTGTCCGTCCTCTGTTCGAATACTGCTGTCTGGTATACGATCCTTACCAGGTAGGATTGACGGAGGACACTGATAAGGTTCAGATGAGGGCAAATCGTTTTGTACCATCGCGAAATAGGGGAGAGAGTGTCACGGATATGATAGTGATTTGTGTTGTTGTTGTTGTCTTCAGTCCTGAGACTGGTTTGATGCAGCTCTCCATGCTACTCTATTCTGTGCAAGCTTCTTCATCTCCCAGTACCTACCGCAACCTACTTCCTTCTGAATCTGCTTAGTGTATTCATCTCTTGGTCTCCCTCTACGATTTTTACCCTCCACGCTGCTCTCCAATACTAAATTGGTGATCCCTTGATGCCTCAGATCATGTCCTACCAACCGATCCCTTCTTCTTGTCAAGTTGTGCCACAAACTCCTCTTCTCTCCAATTCTATTCAAAACCTCCTCATTAGTTATGTGATCTACCCATCTAATCTTCAGCATTCTTTTGTAGCACCATATTTCGAAAGCTTCTATTCTCTTCTTGTCCAAACCATTTATTGTGCATGTTTCACTTCCATACATGGCTACACTCCATACAAATACTTTCAGAAACGACTTCATGACATTTGTATCTATACTCGATGTTAACAAATTTCTCTTCTTCAGAAACGCTTTCCTTGCCATTGCCAGTCTACATTTTATATACTTTCTACTTCGACCATCATCAGTTATTTTGCTCCCCAAATAGCAAAACTCCTTTACTACTATAAGTGTCTCATTTCCTCATCTAATTCCCTCTGCATTTATAGTGATTTATAGTGCTTTATAGTGGCTATTATCAAACAAAGATGGTTCTCGTTGCGGCAAGATCTTTTCACGTAATTTCTGTCTCCAAGTTCTCCTTTGAATACGAATATATTTTCTTGACACCCACCTACATACGAAGAAATTATCATTGTTATAAAATAAGAAACAGCAGAGCTCGCAAGGAAAAATTTAAGTTTTCTTTCGAGAACGGAACGATAGAGAAGTAGTGTAAAGGTGAGTCGATGAACGCTGTATCAGGTACTTAGTGTGAACTCCAGAGTACTCATGTAGACGTAGTTGTACCGGAGGCGTGGTGCGTGCATGGAGTGAGTACAGCACGCAGCTGAAGAATGGTTGTGAGGGACGAGGCGAGAAAGCAATGGTGACACAGTGCTTCCCGTCGCTCCCTCCTGCCCCGCGGCTGCCTGTGGACTGTGGTAATGGCCATCGAAAAACAGTGCCCTACCGGTAAAATAGTCCCCCATTCGGATCTCCGGGCGGGGACTACTCAAGAGGACGTCGTTATCAGGAGAAAGAAAACTGGCATTCTACGGATCGGAGCGTGGAATGTCAGATCCCTTAATCGGGCAAGTAGGTTAGAAAATTTAAAAAGGGAAATGGATAGGTTAAAGTTAGATATAGTGGGAATTAGTGAAGTTCGGTGGCAGGAGGAACAAGACTTTTGGTCAGGTGATTACATGGTTATAAATACAAAATCAAATAGGGGTAATGCAGGAGTAGGTTTAATAATGAATAAAAAAATAGGAGTGCGGGTTAGCTACTACAAACAGCATAGTGAACGCATTATTGTGGCCAAGATAGACACAAAGCCCATGCCTACTACAGTAGTACAAGTTTATATGCCAACTAGCTCTGCAGATGATGAAGAAATTGATGAAATGTATGACGAGATAAAAGAAATTATTCAGGTAGTGAAGGGAGACGAAAATTTAATAGTCATGGGTGACTGGAATTCGTCAGTAGGAAAAGGGAGAGAAGGAAACATAGTAGGTGAATATGGATTGGGGGGAAGAAATGAAAGAGGAAGCCGCCTTGTAGAATTTTGCACAGAGCATAACTTAATCATAGCTAACACTTGGTTCAAGAATCATAAAAGAAGGTTGTATACCTGGAAGAATCCTGGAGATACTAATAGGTATCAGATAGATTATATAATGGTAAGACAGAGATTTAGGAACCAGGTTTTAAATTGTAAGACATTTCCAGGGGCAGATGTGGATTCTGACCACAATCTATTGGTTATGAATTGCAGATTGAAACTGAAGAAACTGCAAAAAGGTGGGAATTTAAGGAGATGGGACCTGGATAAACTGAAAGAACCAGAGGTTGTAGAGAGTTTCAGGGAGAGCATAAGGGAACAATTGACAGGAATGGGGGAAAGAAAGACAGTAGAAGAAGAATGGGTAGCTCTGAGGGATGAAGTAGTGAAGGCAGCAGAGGATCAAGTAGGTAAAAAGACGAGGGCTAACAGAAATCCTTGGGTAACAGAAGAAATATTGAATTTAATTGATGAAAGGAGAAAATATAAAAATGCAGTAAATGAAGCAGGCAAAAAGGAATACAAACGTCTCAAAAATGAGATCGACAGGAAGTGCAAAATGGCTAAGCAGGGATGGCTAGAGGACAAATGTAAGGATGTAGAGGCTTGTCTCACTAGGGGTAAGATAGATACTGCCTACAGGAAAATTAAAGAGACCTTTGGAGAGAAGAAAACCACTTGTATGAATATCAAGAGCTCAGATGGCAACCCAGTTCTAAGCAAAGAAGGTAAGGCAGAAAGGTGGAAGGAGTATATAGAGGGTTTATACAAGGGCGATGTACTTGAGGAGAATATTATGGAAATGGAAGAGGATGTAGATGAAGATGAAATGGGAGATAAGATACTGCGTGAAGAGTTTGACAGAGCACTGAAAGACCTGAGTCGAAACAAGGCCCCGGGAGTAGACAACATTCCATTAGAACTACTGATGGCGTTGGGAGAGCCAATCATGACAAAACTCTACCATCTGGTGAGCAAGATGAATGAGACAGGCGAAATACCCACAGACTTCAAGAAGAATATAATAATTCCAATACCAAAGAAAGCAGGTGTTGACAGATGTGAAAATTACCGAACTATCAGTTTAATAAGTCACAGCTGCAAAATACTAACGCGAATTCTGTACAGACGAATGGAAAAACTGGTAGAAGCCGACCTTGGGGGAGATCAGTTTGGATTCCGTAGAAATGTTGGAACACGTGAGGCAATACTAACCTTACGACTTATCTTAGAAGAAAGATTAAGAAAAGGCAAACCTACGTTTCTAGCATTTGTAGACTTAGAAAAAAATGGTTCAAATGGCTCTGAGCACTATGGGACTCAACTGCTGTGGTCATCAGTCCCCTAGAACTTAGAACTACTTAAACCTAACTAACCTAAGGACATCACACACACCCATGCCCGAGGCAGAATTCGAACCTGCGACCGTAGCAGCAGCGCGGCTCCGGACTGGAGCGCCTAGAACCGCACGGCCATGTAGACTTAGAGAAAGCTTTTGACAACGTTAACTGGAATACTCTCTTTCAAATTCTGAAGGTGGCAGGGGTAAAATACAGGGAGCGAAAGGCTATTTACAATTTGTACAAAAACCAGATGGCAGTTATAAGAGTCGAGGGGCATGAAAGGGAAGCAGTGGTTGGGAAAGGAGTGAGACAGGGTTGTAGCCTCTCCCCGATGTTATTCAATCTGTATATTGAGCAAGCAGTAAAGGAAACAAAAGAAAAATTCGGAGTAGGTATTAAAATTCATGGAGAAGAAGTAAAAACTTTGAGGTTCGCCGATGACATTGTAATTCTGTCAGAGACAGCAAAGGACTTGGAAGAGCAGTTGAACGGAATGGACAGTGTCTTGAAAGGAGGATATAAGATGAACATCAACAAAAGCAAAACGAGGATAATGGAATGTAGTCAAATTAAATCGGGTGATGCTCAGGGGATTAGATTAGGAAATGAGACACTTAAAGTAGTAAAGGAGTTTTGCTACTTAGGGAGTAAAATAACTGATGATGGTCGAAGTAGAGAGGATATAAGATGTCGACTGGCAATGGCAAGGAAATCGTTTCTGAAGAAGAGAAATTTGTTAACATCGAGTATAGATTTAAGTGTCAGGAAGTCGTTTCTGAAAGTATTTGTATGGAGTGTAGCCATGTATGGAAGTGAAACATGGACGATAACCAGTTTGGACAAGAAGAGAATAGAAGCTTTCGAAATGTGGTGCTACAGAAGAATGCTGAAGATAAGGTGGGTAGATCACGTAACTAATGAGGAAGTATTGAATAGGATTGGGGAGAAGAGGAGTTTGTGGCACAACTTGACGAGAAGAAGGGACCAGTTGGTAGGACATGTTCTGAGGCATCAAGGGATCACAAATTTAGCATTGGAGGGCAGCGTGGAGGGTAAAAATCGTAGAGGGAGACCAAGAGATCAATACACTGAGCAGATTCAGAAGGATGTAGGTTGCAGTAGGTACTGGGAGATGAAGAAGCTTGCACAGGATAGAGTAGCATGGAGAGCTGCATCAAACCAGTCTCAGGACTGAAGACCACAACAACAACAACACCGGTAGACTTTATTGTTAATCCGACTGTGGCGTGTTTCATTGTCCGATATTACAGTGACGCTATTTTTACAACGACGTGTGCAACACTGGCTTAGATTACGCCACGACCTACAGCCGCATTTTTCTCAGCAGGCACCGTGCGTCTCAGTGACAGAGCAAAGCGTAGGTGGGGCGCCAGGTCCAGGGGCGCAGCGCGCCGGTTTCGGGGAAGGCCCGGGATGTGTGGCCGCAGTTTGGGGATCGACCGCTGCGCGCAGCCAGGCCGCGCCGTTATTAGCGCGGCCATTCACACAGCGCGGCCACCAACACACGGCCGGCCCGCCTTTCCTCTCCTTTCAGGCGCTGCCGGCTGCTGCTGCCTGGCGCCGCCCCAGGCTGCGCTGGGAGGCTTCACTCCGCTGACACGCGCAGCGCCCGCCACGAATATTAAATTTCACACGTCCCTCTCGTGACAGTATTTCCCTCGCTACCTGCTGCTTCTTTTATTTGGGGATTTTCCTGGTCTTACATTTCTTTCACTGCGGCTGACGGCAGGCCAATGTTTGTGCGACTCTGCTGCTGTAGTTTCTTATACTTCTTTCCTGGTATCTTCTAGTCCAGATAGGAGAACGCATATGGAACTGAAAATGATAAAAGAAGTAAGTCTACTTATTTGGCGCCCTTCTGCGTATACATTACAGAGCCGGTTCGCGAATATTTTTCCACACAAGCGACATATCAATTGGCAACTAAGTCTCCCTTCCCCTTTTCCTCGTACACTTTCATCGTACCAAGTTTCGCTAGTAATTGTCATACGCACTGTATACAGATCTTGCACCTCTCAGCTGGGCGCCCCAAGCGGCCTCTAGAAATTGTGATATATCCTGAATATAAATACACTACTGGCCATTAAAATTGCTACATCACGAAGACGACGTGCTACAGACGTGAAATTTAACCGACAAAAAAAAAAAAAAAAAAAAATGGCTCTGAGCACTATGGGACTTAACATCTATGGTCATCAGTCTCCTAGAACTTAGAACTACTTAAACCTAACTAACCTAAGGACATCACACAACACCCAGTCATCACGAGGCAGAGAAAATCCCTGACCCCGCCGGGAATCGAACCCGGGAACCCGGGCGTGGGAAGCGAGAACGCTACAGCACGACCACGAGCTGCGGACTTTAACCGACAGGAAGAAGATGCTGTGATATGCAAATGATTAGCTTTTCAGAGCATTCACACACGGTTGGCGCCGGTGGCGACACCTACAACGTGCTGACATGAGGAACGTTTACAACCGATTTTTGATACACAAACAGCGTTGCCTGGTGAAACGTTGTTGTGATGCCTCGTGTAAGGAGGAGAAATGCCTACCATCACGTTTCCGACTTTGTTAAAGGTCGGATTGTAGCCTATGGTCGGATTGTAGCCTATCGCGACTGCGGTTTATCGTATCGCGACATTGCTGCTCGCGTTGGTCGAGATCCAATGACTGTTAGCAGAATATGGAATCTGTGGGTTCAGGAGGGTAATACGGAACGCCGTGCTGGATCCCAACGGCCTCGTATCACTAGCAGTCGAGATGACACGCATCTTATCCGCATGGCTGTAACGTATCGTGCAGCCACGTCTCGATCCCTGAGTCAGCAGATGGGGACGTGTGCAAGACAACAACCATCAGGACGAACAGTTCGATGACATATCAATAATACAATAGTAATTATACATATGTGACCCACTTCCTTACATGATTAGTGGGTCTTTTATTGTTACATAGATTGAAAATTTTTGCAGCTTAGATTACAATTTTTTGTTAGTGAGCTACTATTTAATTCCTAAGGTGTGTTAGTCTCCTACAACAACAATGGGCAGTTTAGTTATTACCTACTTCTAACCTAGAAATGACTACTAACTGCAGCGTCACAGGTGTGCCAGCAATTATATAAACCTACTTGGAGTGGCCAGGCTCCTCGAGCTAACCCCGGGGAGCATGCCCCTGGCACCGGGCCGGCCAAGGTTAGTAATCGCTGCAGCTTCCTATGTTAGTATTCTAATTACGTCCTACTACAACTAGCTTACCCTACGTCATAATCGGTGCTTTGTCGTGATCGGTGCAAAAGATCCCATCCCCCTGATCCTATGCGTGGCGGTTTCCAACTGAAGGGAGTCGGCCATTCCACGCACAGGCGGTATGGGACTGGGACCAGGTCATAATCGGTTGGTTGAGAGTTCAATATCTATTCTTCTTGATCCCTCAAGTATTCTATTAAGACCTTTCGCGATACCTCTTCCGCCAGAGCATTCAAGATACGGAAAGTGTCTTCTTGTCTTAGTAGATTGTATGTCTCATTGTGCGGTAGTCTGTCTCTGAGTGCAGTCGCCACGTCGTTGAAGAGAGGGCACTCGAAAATCACATGATCAGGAGTTCCCTCCGCCGCGCCACAGTCACACTCGGGGGTTGCCCTTTTCCCGAACCGACATAGATATGTCGGATAGGGTCCATGACCAGTGAGAAAGTGAATGAGTCCACGTGAGGGTTCAAAATATTGCATGGTCCTGCGTTCTTTAACATCAGGTAGAAATCGGAATGTTCTTCTCCCCGTTTCGTCTTCCTCCCAGTTCTTCTGCCACAATTCCTCCCCTCGGTTTCTTATTTCCCTCTTGTCCTCTACTCTCACACCCATAATATCTATTATTTTTTCTCCATTCCCTTTCTTTGCCCAGTACCATGCCGCTTGCTCACGTATTTTAATGTCCAACGGGCAGAGCCCCATTATGACTAACAGAGCTCCCCCCGGTGATGTCCTGTAGGCCCCCACTGATCTTAAAATCATATTTCTTTGGACTCTTCTCACTATCATGGCGGGCACGACCCGCGTGAGCCTGTGCGCCCAGACTCCCGAGCCGTAACCCACTACTGAGGTTAAAATGCTGTTATGATAGAGTTTAATGAGGTGAGGGGGAAGATGAAATCGTTTGTGTCCAATGGAAATGAGATTATTTAGTAACTGGAGGGCTCTCTGAGTTACTGCTTCTATGTGCTTTCCGAAGTTCCATCTCTCGTCAATTACAACTCCCAGATATCGCGCCTCTCGTCGCCGAAGAACTGGCGAGCCATCAATTCTAACCGTGGGATTCCTAATAAGCTGACCTTTTAACAGTAGATATGTGGATTTGGTAGGAGATAGTTTCATTTTTGTGTTAAGGCACCATTGGTGCAGTTTTTCAATGGCCCTTGCAATCTTTGGTTCGATGTCTTCTCGGCTTCGGCCGCCGACCAGCAAAAGGAGGTCGTCTGCGTAGGCTATCACCTCTAGCACCTCCTCACTTTGTTGCAGTTCATCTAATAGTGGTTCCATTTGGATATCCCAGAACAGGGGACCCAAAACAGAGCCCTGGGGACACCCCTTTGTGATTACTTTTCCAATTCTCCCGCTAGGGGATGATAGCCAGACCTTCCTGTCTTTACAATAGCTCCTCAGACACCCATAAAGCGGCCCTGGACACTCTTTCTCCCGCAAGCAGGAGAAGAGCGAAGGCCACCACAGGTTGTCAAAGGCGCCACTGATATCCACCATGATGCCGACGACGTACTTTTGCGGGGTCGAGCCACAGACCTCGGCCGCCAGAGCGATGGCATCAGATGCCGACCGCCCCGGCCTGAAGCCGAACTGCCTGCTGCTCATCCCCCACAGTACCCGATGAGCCGTCAATCTGTCAGCCAGCAGTTTCTCTAGGAGCTTCCCGAACAGGTCCAATAGGCAGATTGGCCTGTAGGATTTAACCTCGGTTGGATCTTTTTCCTGTCCTTTTTTAATTATTATCACATTCGCGGTTTTCCACCTCATGGGAAACCTTCCTTGTCTGAGACATTCATTGAATAGGTGGGTTAACGGCGCGACTAACTGGGGTGCCAAAAATTGCACCACCTCAGCCACAATGCCGTCTGGTCCTGGAGCTTTCCCTATTTTTAGGGATCTTATTTGTGCAGCCACCTCCTCTTCCGAGAATGGGTAGACTGCCGTGTTGTTGTTATAGTCCACAAGATATGCGTCACGCAGTTGCTTCTGAATTTCAGTTTCTTCATCCGCATTGTCGTCAGGCAGCAGGGACTGGAGAAGGACCTCAGCAGTTTCCTGCCAAGACTCCGTCATCCCGTCCCCTCGCCTGACCGTTGTTAACTCCAGGGGAGAGCGGATTTTTTCCCTTACTAATTTATAAGGGAGACCCCACGGATCTAAGGCCAACTGGTTTAATACGTAGGTTTCCCAGCTACGCATTCTTACTTCACGCAACTCCTTTTGGAATCTTTGCTTGGCCTCCCTGTATTGCAACTGCCATCTTTGTCTTTCCAGCCAGACGACACTGCGCTGGTAGTTTCTCCTTAGCCTTCTGACAGATTGCCGTAACTCCTCTAATTCGGGCGACCATGGTGATGGCGAGGCCGCCACGGCCTTCCTCCTGGTTGGTACAGCGGCCCGCACCGCTCTATGTACTGCACTCACCAGTTCCTCGGCTCTTTCGTCTACGTCTATGTCTTGATGTACGTCACCTTCTGGTAAGGGAGGAATGTCGCACTCCC
This sequence comes from Schistocerca nitens, assembly GCF_023898315.1. Lineage (NCBI taxonomy): Eukaryota > Metazoa > Arthropoda > Insecta > Orthoptera > Acrididae > Schistocerca > Schistocerca nitens. Next base: position 622,405,429 of record NC_064614.1, on the reverse strand, counting down.
TTGCTAAAAGTTCCCAATTTGCCTTGTTATAGTTAAATTGCACCTCCCACCCCATGTTCCAGCGGCATTCTCTATCACTTAGAGTAAAGGTTATCAGGTTGTGGTCACTCGTGGTGGCATTATTTACAACTATCCAGTTCTTAATTAAATTAGCTGCATTGTGTGACGTCAGGGTCACATCTATATTCGTACCTAGTCCTCCTCCTGCTGTGTAGGTAGGAGGATTGCCCGGTCTATTGGCCACCACGAGCTGGGAGGCCATAATGAAGTCTTCTACTTTTTCGCCGTTTGCGTCTCTGGTGCCGCTGTACCACAGGGGGGATTTTGCATTTATGTCAGCTGTTATGATTATCTTCCGTCCCCGCAACGCCGCGGTAACTCTTACTAGATGTTCTAGATGTAGCTCAATTTCATCTCCGTATTGAAAATACGTATTTATAAGAATAATTACTCCCATTGGGGACTGAAGCTCCACGACGTTGCAGTGACGAGTTGTAAATTGAGAGAGCGTAGTAACCCTTAAGAGTTTGTTTGTTACTAGTATTGCTGCTCTAGGGTCCTCCTCTCTGCTGACAATTTGCCAAGTTGTGGCAGCAAAAGCTATTTTCCCTGCTTGGGAGTACGGCTCCTGTAGGCAGAGCACGTCCAGTCTCCTCTCCTCCACCTCTTTTCGGAGCTCCTGCATCACAAGTCGACTGTTATGCGTATTTAATTGCCCAATTTTTATCTCAGTCGTCATGGAGAATATGTGTGTATGTGGTCGTCCGGCCAGGTCTTATTCCAGTCAAAAGCAATTCGTCCATTTGCCAGTACGGCCTGTTCGTAGATGTTCTGAAGGTTAAATGTTTCACCACGTCTCTCAAATACTTTTTTCAGCAAGTCCCGCAGGGCTCCGAAATCCGTGGGGAGATTCACTGACTTGAGCTGAATTCTGTCTACAGCCTCCATTACCGAGAAGGTTACATTTTTACCCTCTACGTGTCCTACTCGAACCACATGCCGTAAGGCTGCGGTCAGGGTAATCGGCTCTTCCAGCCTGGCCAGTTGCATCGTGAACTCGATGTTAGGGTACACCCTTACCGGGTCCACGGGTGGCAACCTGACCACCGGAGTATTCTGCGCAGTGGACTTCACAATTGTACTTGTAATAGCACCATCTTGGAGGGGTCGGTTTTCCTTGAGTTCTGTCTGGGATATTACAGTTATGGGATGCCCTTGCCGCTTTTGATGAATTGTCGGCTTCGTTTCCCGGCGTTGAGGGGCGGGATCTGTGTTCAGTACAGGGACATCTGTTTGTATGCTTATATTTATCATGTAAGGCTCTGTTTGTATGGCCTTATCTATTGTCTGTATCTTTGTGGCACCCGAAAGCGCCGCCAGGTAGTTCTTAAACTTAGTTGCCCTCATAGCATCCCGCCTCCTCTTACTAGGGGACTTTCGTTTTGGCATCCTGTTTGGTGGGCTGTGATCAGCCATAGTCAATTTTGGAAATTAAACGTTGTTCCAACATTCTGTATGTTGGGCAATTGCGTCCCGAGGCTCCACATGACTTTTTCCCTCGGGTTTTGCATGGAATACAGACCGCTGCTGCTTTGCAGTCCTTGCGGTTGTGTCCACTTGTACCACACTTCGTGCAGGCCGACTCCCTGGTACACAGCCTTAGGATGTGGTCCAGGTCACCACAATTATGGCAGCGAGGTACCACGATGTAGTCTCTGACATTGACGGAGTGAAAACCCACATATAGTCTGCCCATTGCTGTAATTTTCCTCCACATTGGTGCCGTGACCTCAGCAACGTGATGAACCACATCACGCCCCCGAGGCCCCGTCTTAAATCTCAGTTTAAAACTCTTTTGAAATTCCTCCTCATTTACATCATCAAAATTTTGTTCTTTAATTGTGTTCATTAGTTCTTCGTCAGTCATTACTGTTGGTACGTCATAGAGTATTACTAATGGATTTCTTTTCTTAGGTGGTTCGCATTTTACCAGTGAGTTTAGTTTCTGATGATTTAATAATTTATCTTTGTCTTCCTCTGAAGCTACTTCTACAATTACCGAATTTTTGCTGGGTTTAATTCTCTTTATTTTAATTTTGTCTTTAGCTGGGTTCACAGTTTTTGTAAGCAGCTCCTGAATTTTCTTTACACTGGTGTCTTGCCCAGGCAATGTCCTGAGAAAGACCGCAGTGTCTGTTCTTTTAACTGTTTTATCAATGGTGTCTTTAGTAGTGTGCGGTTTAGATGGCGCTTGCGCAGCCACCGCCGCCCAGGTCTTAGTCGGTTGGTTCCTCAGTCTGCTATTTTCTTTTTCTAATTCCTCTAATCGGCCTTCAAGTTTTGCGTGGGCAATGGCCCATGCAGTGAGTTCATTTTTTATAATTGTTAAGGCCGCCTGGCTTATTTTGCCATTTTTGACGTTCTGCTCCAAGAGCAGTGAAATTCTGCCATGTCTCTGCGTTACAGTTTCAAATTCACCTTCTGCCTGTCCCAGCTCGTCCTGGGGAGAGGGATCAGGCGCAGTAGAAGCGCGTTTGGTCGCACAAGAATCACTCGTTTCAGATGCCGCCATGATGAGTAACGAGTGATAAGAAATGGGAGCCCGTCTCTTACCCCGGACCGGCTCCTCTGGCATGGGGGGGGGGGGGGGGGGGGGGACATGAGGCAGCTCGCCCACCGGCCTCGCCCCAAGGCCAAGGGCACTCTTCGAACTGCAGGGTTCAGCGCGCCGTTGCCAGCGCACTGGTCCCCATCGGTGGCTCCGTCATCGTCGATTTCACTCGACGCTCCTCGGCAAGTGCACCCCGCACTCGATGACGTTTGCAGCAGCATGGACTATCGGCTCGGAGACCAATTCCAGGTTCTGTTTACAGCATCATGATGATCACATCCGTGTTTGGCGACATCGCGGTGAACGCACATTGGAAGAGTGTATTCGTCATCGCCATACTGGCGTATCACCCGGCGTGATGATATGGGGTGCCATTGTTTACACGTCTCGGTCACCTCTTGTTCGCACTGACGGCACTTTCAACAGTGGACGTTACATTTCAGATGTGTTACGACCCGTGCCTCTACCCTTCATTCGATCCCTGCGAAACGCTACATTTCAGCAGGATAATGCACGACCGCATGTTGCACGTCCTGTACGGGCCTTTCTGGATACAGAAAATGTTCGACTGCTGCCCTGGCCAGCACATTCTCCCGACCTCTCACCAATTGAAAACGTCTCGTCAATGGTGGCCGAGCAACTGGCTCGTCACAAATACGCCAGTCACTACTCATGATGAACTGTGGTATCGTGTTGAAGCTGCATGGGCAGCTGTACCTGTACACGTCATCCAAGCTCTGTTTGAATCAATGCCCAGGCGTATCAAGGCCGTTATTACAGCTAGAGGTGATAGTTCTGGGTACTGATTTCTCAGGATCTATGCACCCAAATTGCGTGAAAATGTAATCACATGTCAGTTCTAGTATGATATATTTGTCCAATGAATACCCGTTTATCATCTGCATTTCTTCTTGGTGTAGCAGTTTTAATGGCCAGTAGTGTATTTAAGAGTTGTGGCCACTCTGCCGCCCCTCTGTGTTTGCCGCCCCATTCGGCGGTTTCTTTTACTTGGCCGTTAAACTGGTCCTGGTACTTAAATATGCATGGGTATGAAGCAACAGTCCAGTACATTTATTTATTGCTGTTTGGCTGTCTGCGAGTACATCTGATTACGAGATGAATAACTATCTGCAAGACTCGGCATTAGCCCAAGTATCTCTAGTTTTAACGTTGTGGCCGGCCGTTGTGGCCTAGCGGTTCTAGGCGCTTCAGTCCGGGACCGCACGACCGCAACGGTCGCAGGTTCGAATCCTGCCTCGGACATGGAAGTGTGTGATGTCCTTAGGTTAGTTAGGTTTAAGTAGTTCTAAGTTCTAGGGGACTGATGACCTCAGATGTTAAGTCCCATGGTGCTCAGAGCCATTTGAACCATTTTTTTAACGTTGTGGCCAATACGAGTGAAGTATGCGGCAGGAGATAACAGGTTTGTGTCACGATTCGTAACATGCAAAGTTGCAGTGTCAGGAGTATGCCGCGGTTCACAGTGTCTTTCTTACAGCCTCTCCCAATATAAATTCTTGCGAATGGCAGTATTCTGTTTATTATCCGTACAGTTGCGTAGTTTTAACCGTGGGTCATTTTCAGGCACATGTTGCAACCTTCACGCTTCATTTCATAATCTAATACATTGCTGAAGCTTAAAACAGGAGGCTGAAAATGATCCATGATTGACACTGCCCAACTGCACGGATAATAAACACAGTACAACCTACTTTCACCAGGCTGAGGCTGTGTACCTCAACAAAAATAAAATTTTAAATACATTTTTGAGTAGTACTGTGGCGCTCTCACTTTGCATAAGCGAGCACATGATGAATACTGACGGTCTTCGGTAAAACTTCTCTCTCTCTCGCTCTCTCTCTCTCTCTTCTGTTAATTCAGCACAGCAACGGTCGAACTTCAATAATTCCTCGAAAATCGGAGTCCGAGGATTATTTAAAATAAATGTGGATATGTACAACCTAGCAACTGTTCCAACTAATCTCGCTGTGGTACCCGTCTTTAATCAAAATCAGCTTTATCTGGTTGATTTACATTAAGCCTGACGTCGGTGACTGACAGCCAGTGATGCAGTGGAACGGTCTCCTTGTGAAACAGTTCAATGGCCCACGCGCCGATCACTGCTCGATAGTGGCAGACTTGTGTCAGGTTCAACTAATACATGATGCTAAAACTTCTGCATGTTTACTCGGGGTTTTCCTTATCGAAAGAAGGTGGCAGAAATGCTGAAACATCTTGACTCGTAGACGGCTGAGCAGAAACGTGACCAACATTTGCTTGTGGGTGCCAAGAACTTCAGACAGAAAAAAGGTCTACAACAGCTACACAGCGTTGGTGTTGGGTCGGCCGTAGGTGTGCTACGCGTGCCTAGTATTATGTAAGTATCCGTAGGTTACACAGCTATGCTGACTTTTGGCAAGGTATTGCGTCATTCAGTGTGAAATGCCAAATTTCGACGTTTCTGAAATTCAGCGATTACTCCAAATTCCTTGGTATTACGAGACAAATAGCACTCGAGTGACTGCAGTGAAGTGTATCAGTGACGTCGTACTACACACAGCCGAAGCTCGGGTTTCTCATCAAAACAGAGAAAATCGTGCTTCGAGGCTGGACGTAAACGTATAACGACAGCAGCGAAAACGACGCTGCTTAGCGAACGTCGGGCCCACCACACTGTTCATATAAGTACTTCATTAAGAACTGCTAGCTAGTTTCAACCATATGCCCGTCCTCTAGTGCACAATGCATGTAGACACATCATCCCAAAATTGGTATAAAACAGAAATCAGATACCATGCAGAGCTACCCATGGCCTGGTCGTAAATGCACACAACCTAGGAATATGTATCGTCGAACCACGCACACAGTGTTTGTAATTCATCCACATGTGCAGACACACATGGCTGAAATGCAAAAGGTTGTGGATGCATGGTTTGTTGATACCTATTCCGAGGTCGTGTTCATTGACAACCATACCATGGTATGTGATTTCTCTCTTATAATGCTTATATTAAGACAATGTCGCTTTTAGTCACTATGGGGCAGTACCGCCCTGAAGTACTGTTTCTAATGTTTACGGCGAAATGAGATGAAAGTACGGGCTATTAGCATTAGCATTGGAATAGGATGAATGTTTTAGGAGTGCATTCGTAGGCTCAGACAGAAATGAAAGCGCAAGCCAGTGAGCCGAGTAAACTCAGCGTTGTGATACTCGTATCTCGCTGTGACGATCTCGTTACGCACGTAATTATGTCAGACAAACGCTTCAATTTTATATATTGATCAAACTCTTCATATAACATTCGCTGCCGCATAAAGTGCGTCACCGAGAGACATCTTGATTGCAGTTGTTAATTTTCAAAGTAAATATTAAAAAGTTCTTTTGACTCTTTACATGACTTATTTACGATCCAACGAAAAGTACTCCAGTTTTAAACAATTTTTTTCTGAGTCCGACGGCGTTTTTGGCTATTGAATATTGCTGATATTTGTGACGTTATCACGATTTTATATTGATACTATATTGAAACTGCGCATTCTCTTGCAGCACCCAGCGGCGATCGACAGGTATTATGGGGAACTCCACCGTAGGTGCTGACCTAGATCAGCCAGTATTACACGATTTGGTGTGCTGGCTCGCATAGTCAGGGTCCCTAGCCAGCGACGCTGACGTCTGTTGTCACCTAGATGGGCTAATCAGCCACGCCCATCTTGCCTTAGACTCACCTACCGCAAATTCGGGACGCGACAGTCATGTATCATCCGATTGATAGAATATCGCTATGAACAAAATTTCACAGTACACTTGTAGAGAAAGGAGTTCGACCCAGAATTCATCTCTGACTGGGAATGATGTGATAGAACTTTTGTAAACAGAAGAGGTGCAGAGACCATTATAGATGTGTCATTAGCAATTTGATCAACTACTAATTGCGCTTCTAAGTTGAGCTTTTCATACGTATTTACCACAATGACATTCTGATGGAAGTATCCAACTCCACGTAGGGATGTTGGAATCTATGATATGAAGCACACGCTGCAATGTATAGAAGGCCTCTTCGTAATGCTTGTAGGATTTCGTCGAACTTCCATTAGCATATCATATGAGATGCAACATTTCCTCTGAGTGATGCAACCTTTCCTCTGAGTGCTAATTGCTGACAACGAAAGTGAATAGCCGGCCTCTGTGGCCGAGCGGTCCTAGGCGCTTCAGACTGGAACCGCGCGACCGCTACGGTGGCAGGTTCGAATCCTGCCTCGGGCATGGATGTGTGTGATGTCCTTAGGTTAGTTAGGTTTAAGTAGTTCTAAGCTCTAGGGGACTGATGATCTCAGAAGTTAAGTCCCATAGTGCTCAGAGCCTATTATCAAGACACATACGACATGTCTGCACAGTGATGAAAAGCAAATGAGTCTGCTGAATATAGAAGTTCAACGATTAACGGCGAATAATTGGGAAGAGTATATTAGAAATCAGCCTGAAACAAATTCATAAGGCGTCCCATGTAAACTGTGCCTAAAAAAAATATTTACTTGTCTTATTTTAATATTTTCTGCCGGTGAACTACGGAACTGCGTCGCAAACGTGCATAGGCTCAGTTCAGTTTTTGCTATAAACGCTTTTAACAGAGTGCAACGGGAGTGACAAGATAATATATAGAATGCAGGCATTGTGAAAATCTGAATTCTGTTACTCCGCTTATATTAAAAAAGAGTTGATGGAAGCTCTGCAGTTAAGGAGAAACAAAGCTCCATATTAATCTACTGCGCATCGAGATATGGCAAGCTGATAAAGGAAAAGTTGCCCATACACGGAACTACGCTGTAGCCGTAATTACACAGTAGAGAAATCGGTAACGCTCACGGGCTGGTAAAAGTAGTGGATTTTTTGTCGAGTCGGGTCGGTATTCTGGAATGTGGCGCTGCGGTGTGATAAGGTGTCATATGATTGTGTAAAATTTGAGTTCAACTGAAATCAGTCTGCCAGTCACCTGCAGATATTGTGGGAATGATGCGTGGCTATTTTGGGCTTCGTATTGGAAAGCTTGGAGTGGTGAATTTCACTTTACATTGTGTTTTTCATGCTAAGATGTTAAACTTGTGGCTTTGTGAAGTAGGCGATCTTCGACGCATGGTACAGGATCGTGTTTACCTTAAACTCATCATATACCCATCAAATGCCCCGCTTTCAATATTTTTCGAGATGTATAGATTTTATTTTGTTCTAATATTTCAGCTGGCGTAGCAATTTGTACCGTGTGCTTTGCACGCAAATGTCGTGTGTGCCATAGTGGCTTGCCTATATTTTTGGAGTAACTATATGTTTTTCTATTCAAATATTTTCACAGTCATTCGAATTTCGTTGCCATCATTCATAAATTCTGACGATTTTATGCCGAGTTGCGCTTTCAAACTGGAATTAAACCATTCCATGTAAGGCGCATTGTGTGTTCAGCAACACTAGCCATTTTATTGAGTTGTTTCTACGACCAACGCTATATTATTCAGTAAATACTATGAGTAACATTCTATGTATGCTTTTACGGAACAGAAGGTATGTCAGTCGCTGCCAGTCCTGACAAAATTGAGTTCATCATTTTATATGAAGTGTGACTGTTTTATGTCTTGCATTTGTGAGCTATGCTAACAAACTGGGCCCACAATGCCCCTTGCACATAACTGAGCAGTAAGCACCGTTTTTTACAGCTAACTCGTGTAAATTCATATGTTTATTACAACCTGTCAGGTTCACATTAATCAAATAATTGATTACTATACTCAGTATAAATACGTTTTGCAAAGTAAATCTCCTCAGTGCTATGTAACATTTCCTTACTGGTGCAGTCAGATCGCGTTAGTATTTAAATTCATGGATCTAAATTTAGTATACGAGAGTGTCTTTCAATTCAGCACATTTTTGGATGTATATTTGCATGTAATGCGGCTACAGTACTGAAACAGGGAGTTTACAAGTCGTATACCCAAAAGTATCCCAACAGATGGTGTCCAAAAAGAATAATAATCCCGCGAATGTGCAAAGAAATTGTTATTGCAAAGGCAATGAAAGACTACACAGAAATATGGAGCAAGCCTGCAAAGAGCGTAGGGACCGAAACATATTCTGGGAGCTGTTGGTCATAATCCACTTATTAGCGCTAGAGGAACTGCGGGTGCCTCGGGAATAAGCAAGCCCAAAATTGTTCACATTCCACGTGCAAACAGCTTCCATCCATATCGTGTCACCTGACCAGCAGATTAACCAGCGTGGTTGCAGAAGAAGCAAGGCGTTCTGTCGTTCGGTTCTGACACATCAGGACAAAAAGCTCCTTCTGCAAAGGATTCTCTTTATCGATGAAGCTGCTTTTACAAATCATGGAAACTTGAATATAAGAAACGTACGTTACTGGACTGCTGAGAATCCGAACTAGCTGAGGCTGCTTGATCACAAACGGTGAAGACTGAACGTTTGGTGAAGGATTGTTGGAGACTACGCCATTGCTCCTTACTTTATTGACGAAATCTCAACGAGTAAAAGGTACGGACAATTTCTTACCGAAGTGCTACCGGCTCTCCTAGAGAAGCACCACTTGAAATATGTAGACGTATGCGGTACCAGCACATGAGGTGCGTGACTCATTAGTCGCTTGTGACAAGGGAAGTTCACCTGATTTGATGCCACTGGACTTTCTTTCTCTGAGGTAAATTCAAAGTTGGAGACGACGCTCAAGTTCGTGCAGCGATAGCGAAGTAACCTCCCCAGTCTGTCCAGATGTCGTTGCACCAGCGACTGCAGACGTGGGTTGCAGTAGACTCTGTACCCTTTGAACACATAATGACATAAATGGAATTTTGAGGTGTTTTTGACCACATTCTTTTATGATTTCCTTTCTATTGCCGTTACTCATGTAATTTGGCAATAAAATTATGGGTCTTGACACTAAACTCATGATACAAAGTAATTACTTAATAACCTTTATATCTCAATTTCCTGTTTTATAAATCCTTATCATGTCTGAAGTGCACCTTTCTTTCAGTTAATTGATGAATCATCTCTAGAGACCACGACACTTGCCTTCCAGTTGTTGTGTCTGTCCGCCTACAGGTAGTCAAGTGCACGTATTATCAGTTTGAATCTAAGCTTAACTATTTGGCTTTTGTACGTATACTCTCTTAGCTGCCTGAAGCTGGAGCGTACCCATCAGCCTGACACGACAGTCCCGTATGACATCACGAATTTCTGTGTAAGACAACACTCAGTTTCATGCTCAAAGCAGGTAAATCCTAAGTTCTAAATATTGTAATTTCTCCGAAACTACTTATCGGATTTCGAAGAGTGAAACGCCATTGAATTCGTCTCTTTTAGAATTAGGATACTAATAGCAAAAATTACGGTAGTTCCATTTGAAAAAGCAAAGTTATCACTGTAGTTCATATATGAAAAGAGATAATACGTCATTTAGTGAAGAATTTCTCGCAATTCATTTTGAGCGAAAACAGGATTATGATAAATAATATGGCCATACAAATGAAGAATAGAATTATGATATCTTAAATAGTTCAGTAAGTATGTTAGGTGGACTCTATATAAATTCGACTCACATTGCTTCCTGGCTAATTTTTGACTCTGCTTGAACCGACCACTTCCGAAAGTCGCATCCTCATTAGTTACATGTACTTTTTAATGGCGCAAGAATCAACCGCTGATAGGCAGTCATAAGTCTGGTATGACCTAGATGCTTCGCCGGTTCTTATTCACTGGATGTGATGGTCACTTTTGAGTCGTAAGAGATGACAAACTTCATTGCCGGACGGGTTTCGTGCGTTACGCCCATTATCTGCTGTTACATCATATATAGTCAAAGGGCAGAAAAATTTGTCAACTTATAACTTCTTATCTCGTTTGTTGGTATAGGAAACTATCTGCTACAATGTGATTAGTCTGTGCATGTTATAGCTCGTACGTAGCAAACCAACATTCTGCTATGAACAATCCACAGCGTCCACGAATGCGTATATGTAAACATCACGGGAAACGCAAATGTAGGCAAAGCCTAAGAACTGGGCAGAGATGCCTGAAACTGGTACGGCAAAAGAGTTTAAACAAATTAAAAAATGTCGAAACTTGTGTGTCAAAAATGACGTTCATCACATACGTGGAAGCTACCAAATATCCAAGTTCCAAAGTTTATACAATGAAAAATATATATCTGCCATACGCACGAACTTCTCGCCCGAAGTTAACACACACGCACACCTTGCAGAGAGTGTCTACTCCTCGTGTCGCTGGGCTATGCATGTTCGTACGACGTGTGACGTATAAAATCAGTTCCTCTCGCTGTAACGTCAATAGCGGCTCGGCTCGAGGTGCGGCCTGTTTGGAATGATGACAGCAACGCGCATGCGCCGGCAATGGCAGCGTGGGAGGTCATTAGGGTAATTACGGCGGCAGAGCGCCCTCCGCTTGGCCTACTTTTTAATTACGCCACCAAAGCGCGGCCCTCGACCGCTCTTCTGGGCGCGACGGCCTGCCGTCCGCAAACGAAGACATCGGCGACGTGGGCGGTGGCAGCACCTGGGCGCCCGTGCGGGTGCTCGCGCTCGCGCTCGGCGGTCTGCGAAATCAGAGCTGTTATTACGAGCGAGCGGCTCCCGCCGGCATAACGAAGGCCTCCAGCTGATTACAGGGGCATCGAGGCAGCCGGCGGCGCGCCGAGCGGCGGCGATTACAGGAGGCAGGCGTCTGACAGCGGCAAAAGCAGGACACAGAGAGACAATTCTGGACCTCACGGAAACGGAGGTGCGGCGAAAGAAAATAGTGCTACGATTCCGTACAACAAATTTAGTTAGCATTGCGTGTAACGTTAAAAGTATGTCAACGCTATTTTAGTTGCACAGCGTTGATAATATACACTCCTGGAAATTGAAATAAGAACACCGTGAATTCATTGTCCCAGGAAGGGAAAACTTTATTGACACATTCCTGGGGTCAGATACATCACATGATCACACTGACAGAACCACAGGCACATAGACACAGGCAACAGAGCATGCACAATGTCGGCACTAGTACAGTGTATATCCACCTTTCGCAGCAATGCAGGCTGCTATTCTCCCATGGAGACGATCGTAGAGATGCTGGATGTAGTCCTGTGGAACGGCTTGCCATGCCATTTCCACCTGGCGCCTCAGTTGGACCAGCGTTCGTGCTGGACGTGCAGACCGCGTGAGACGACGCTTCATCCAGTCCCAAACATGCTCAATGGGGGACAGATCCGGAGATCTTGCTGGCCAGGGTAGTTGACTTACACCTTCTAGAGCACGTTGGGTGGCACGGGATACATGCGGACGTGCATTGTCCTGTTGGAACAGCAAGTTCCCTTGCCGGTCTAGGAATGGTAGAATGATGGGTTCGATGACGGTTTGGATGTACCGTGCACTATTCAGTGTCCCCTCGACGATCACCAGTGGTGTACGGCCAGTGTAGGAGATCGCTCCCCACACCATGATGCCGGGTGTTGGCCCTGTGTGCCTCGGTCGTATGCAGTCCTGGTGGTGGCGCTCACCTGCACGGCGCCAAACACGCATACGACCATCATTGGCACCAAGGCAGAAGCGACTCTCATCGCTGAAGACGACACGTCTCCATTCGTCCCTCCATTCACGCCTGTCGCGACACCACTGGAGGCGGGCTGCACGATGTTGGGGCGTGAGCGGAAGACGGCCTAACGGTGTGCGGGACCGTAGCCCAGCTTCATGGAGACGGTTGCGAATGGTCCTCGCCGATACCCCAGGAGCAACAGTGTCCCTAATTTGCTGGGAAGTGGCGGTGCGGTCCCCTACGGCACTGCGTAGGATCCTACGGTCTTGGCGTGCATCCGTGCGTCGCTGCGGTCCGGTCCCAGGTCGACGGGCACGTGCACCTTCCGCCGACCACTGGCGACAACATCGATGTACTGTGGAGACCTCACGCCCCACGTGTTGAGCAATTCGGCGGTACGTCCACCCGGCCTCCCGCATGCCCACTATACGCCCTCGCTCAAAGTCCGTCAACTGCACATACGGTTCACGTCCACGCTGTCGCGGCATGCTACCAGTGTTAAAGACTGCGATGGAGCTCCGTATGCCACGACAAACTGGCTGACACTGACGGCGGCGGTGCACGAATGCTGCGCAGCTAGCGCCATTCGACGGCCAACACCGCGGTTCCTGGTGTGTCCGCTGTGCCGTGCGTGTGATCATTGCTTGTACAGCCCTCTCGCAGTGTCCGGAGCAAGTATGGTGGGTCTGACACACCGGTGTCAATGTGTTCTTTTTTCCATTTCCAGGAGTGTATTATGTGAGAAAATACTCAGTGATAACCAATTAATGGGTTAGACTCGCTAACGTATTTCCATTCGTCTGTTGTTATTCTAGAGCTCATGTACCATACTCGATCTTCTTCTTCTTCTTCTTCTTCTTCTTCCGGTGTCTGTCTTAGACGTGTATCACGCAGCTCTGAATTATTTCTATATATGCTCAGCGGTCATTAGGAAGACGTTGTCAATCACTGATAGTATACTATGCTGCACAATCAGCAGAGCATTCTTCTGTGCTTGTTGGGAGAGCTTCATCAATCTGGAGCTCTGATCTTCCGTGGTCTATGACTGCTTGTGCTGCCTACAAGAAGTCCCATCAGAGAATGACATTAGCACTACATTCTGTTAAAACCACAAATTCAAAGTGCTGCATTCTGTCACTGATGGCTGTTCTTGCAATACTTTTTACGATTCTTTTCTACTGCATTTTCTCGATGCGCTGGGACCACTTGATGAAGTCCTCAGTTGTTCTGACATTATTTACCAGAACAACTTGGTACATGTCTTCTGCAAATCATTTCATCACGTGTGAGATTTTGCAACTTTCTGCGAGATTTTGATTCGTTTCTCCACGACGTTGGGCCCTTCTCTTCAATTGTTCCTCCGCCAAGCGGATTTGCTGCTGATTGTCGCCAAATGTTTTCTTCAGTTCAGCCTGGAATTTATCCCTCCTACTGAGCTCCTCTTCGTTGTTTTCGAACCACTGCTGGGCTGTGTCGTCCAGGTCAAAGTGCACATTTGCCAAACACCTATTGTACCTGGCGACTCAATCTACTCCTTTAGCCATTTCGTCCGGTACTGAGCTCCATCCCCGCAAAACACCGACGAATACCTGATGTGCAGCTCGCAGCTGACTTACTGCTTGCTTGGAATCCATTGGTCTCCTGGCTATACAGACAGTAATGTCGATGTCCAGCTTGTATTACGGTTCCTGTCCGTGTAGGCTGTAAGTGTAGGCTACGGCTTTTACGTTGCCACCACGAGGATGTAGATATTTTGATGTATCCGCCGTCTCCACCGTACTCGCCGTCTCCACCAAACAATGTCACGTCGTAATCCACAATCAAGGCGAATTCCAATATCAGCATTGTCAATGTAATGCACACTTAGCACTGAAGCATTTTTATTGCGAATACTAACATACAGCCAGATCAGACGTGATCTTCTGGTCGGAGGGTTCAGCTATTTGTACAAACATCGAATATTCATGAATGCTTCTATTTATAGAAACACCGATTATTCTAGAATATACCAACATTATAAACATATATCAAGAACCTTCCACAGATGATAAATGATGATGACGAGAGGTCCCATACTCTGAGGAGCGTAGAGAACGATGCGGGAGACCCGCACCGTTGTACTAGGCAAGGTCCTAGCGGAGGCGGTTTGCCATTGCCTTCCTCCGACCGTAATGGCGACGAATGACGATGATGAAGACAACACAACAACACCCAGTCATCTCGAGGCAGGGAAAATTCCGGACCCCGCCGGGAATCGAATACGGGAACCCGTGCGCGGGAAGCGAGAACGCTACCGCCAGACCACGAGCTGCAAACAAATGATAAATAACAACTAACAAATAATTGCCGGTCGTTGAGTTGGAACTGGTGACCCTCAGTGCGCCTGCCAATGACGCTAATCACTACGCCATACTACATGCACCAGAACTCGCGGCTATTTCCACTTGCTGTCGGAGACATTTTTATACTATGACTCTGTAGCAGTTCAATCCTCCCACGACAGAAATGTATTTGTGATGGAAAAACAGGAGTGAAGTGATTTAATTGGCGTGAGGTTCTGTTTCCATGCGATTTGATTCCACTACATGTGTAGGCACTCCGTGCAATTCAGTCCACAGCGGCAGTTCTTAGGAAAGAAGGTTTACCGTTGCAACAAGGACTTCCTGGAGACTTCCCTATAGCTGTCTGTCGGCGAATGGCTTGTCGTACCTAAACTCTATCTTGTCCAATTGGACATAGGAGGCTGACGAAAGCGGCAGTACAGAACTACACCAACGATGACAGTCATTGGAAATTTGGCCGTTTGTAAAGAGAACTTTTCCACCACCAGAGGCATGTGGCAGGGAAACAAGAAATTCCGATTGCAACGTGTATTTGTTTGATGGTTGCATAAAGTGGCACCAGTCACACTAAGTGCAAGCCACGAGTTTGTAACGCCACACCACACTGGCTGGAGAACGTATATCTGTACAACTGACATCAGTTCGAAGATCAGTTTCAAACAGAATCTTCCAATGAGTTTCGAACTGTGTTACGCAGCCAGTTACTGCGTGACCTGCCTTTCTCAGACCAATCAGACACTGGCTAGTAGCCCCGCCTCCCCCTCCCCCCCCCCCCTTCCCCGTATCCCTCTTCCTCTCCAGCCACATTATCAGCAACTTTAGCACCTGACTAAGCTATAGAATGAAAGACTTTTCATGGAGCACTTTTATTTTTAAAACGATGAAAGATAAACAACATTTAGTTTGTGTGTGTGTGTGTGTGTGTGTTTGGGGGTGGGTGGGGGGTGGTGGTGGTGTTAGAATGAATGACGAAGGAATTCATTGTCCATCGCAAGTGCTACCCGTAACTTCTCGGATATGAAAGCTAACAATCGACAGTAGTGAGGGTAGACACTTGTTACAAAACATACGTCCCCTGCATTAGTCCTCACCATTGCGGCACTTGCTTTACCTGAACACTTCAACCCCGTTTAAACTGGCCGGAGTGGCCGAGCGGTTCTAGGCGCTACATTCTTGAACCGCGCGACCGCTCCGGTCGCAGGTTCGAATCCTGCCTCGGGCATGGATGTGTGTGATGTCCTTAGGTTAGTTAGGTTTAAGTAGTTCTAATTTCTAGGGGACTGATGACCTCAGCAGTTAAGTCCCATAGTACTTACAAGGGAACTTCCCCATCGCACCCCCCTCAGATTTAGTTATAAGTTGGCACAGTGGATAGGCCTTGAAAAACTGAACACAGATCAATCGAGAAAACAGGAAGAAGTTGTGTGGAACTATGAAAAAACTAAGCAAAATATACAAACTCAGTAGTCCATGTGCAAGATAGGCAACATCTAGGAGAGTCCGAGATCAGGAGCGCCGTGGTCCCGTGGTTAGCGTGAGCAACTGCGGAACGAGAGCACCTTGGTTCAAATCTTCCCTAGAGTGGAAATTTTACTTCATTTTTGCAAAGTTATGATCTGTCCGTTCGTTCATTGACGTCTCTGTTTAGTGTCTGTGTTTTGCGACCGCACCGCAAAACCGTGCGATTAGTAGCCGAAAGGACGTGCCTGTCCAATGGAAACCGAAAACATTTGATCACAAGGTCATAGGTCAACCGATTCCTCCACAGGAAAACACGTCTGATATATTCTATACGACACTGGTGATGGCATGTGCGTCACATGACAGGAATATGTTGTCGACCCACCTAACTTGTACACTTGGTGAATGGGTAAAAAGATTCTTCTACCTTGCCCAATTTAGGTTTTCTTGTGGATGTGATAATCACTCGCAAAAAAGTGTGAAAACATAAGAGTTGGTCACATAAACTGCAACAAATGAATGCAACAGTTTCACAGTCGCACAGTTTTCCCTGTGCTCTGTCAAAACATATGTTTTTAACGTTTTCAAATTTTTCCGTGTGTAAACCGTCAAATCCTGCATATGTCCAAGCAAATCTGAACATGACCTGGAATTTTGGAGAGCGAAGTTGATTATATGTGAGTGACTGAACTTTGATAATTGTCTGAAAATAAAAAATTAAAATTTTCTCCCAAGGGAAGACTTGAACAAAGGACCTATCGTTCCGCAGCTGCACACGCTAGCCACGGGACCACGGCGCTCATGGTTTCACGCTAACCTGGATGTTGCCTATCTTACACATGGACTAGTCGGTTTGTATATTTTTCTTATTTTTTCATAGTTCCACACAATTTCTTCCTGTTTTCTCGATTGACCTGTGTTCAGTTTTTCAAGGCCTATCCACTGTACCAACTTATAACTAATTCTGAGGGGGGTGCGATGGGGAGGTTCCCTTGTTAGAGCCATGTGAACCATTTGAACCCCGTTTAAAATCAAACAAGTTCAGATGAGTGCACTGTACTTACGAGGGCAGTTCAATAAGTAATGCAACACATTTTTTTTCTGAAACAGGGGTTGTTTTATTCAGTATTGAAATACACCAGGTTATTCCCAAATCTTTTAGCTACACAACACTATTTTTCAACGTAATCTCCATTCAATGCTACGGCCTTACGCCATCTTGAAATGAGGGCCTGTATGCCTGCACGGTACCATTCCACTGGTCGATGTCGGAGCCAACGTCGTACTGCATCAATAACTTCATCATCATCCGCGTAGTGCGTCCCACGGATTGCGTCCTTCATTGGGCCAAACATATGGAAATCCGACGGTGCGAGATCGGGGCTGTAGGGTGCATGAGGAAGAACAGTCCACTGAAGTTTTGTGAGCTCCTCTCGGGTGCGAAGACTTGTGTGAGGTCTTGCGTTGTCATGAAGAAGGAGAAGTTCGTTCTGATTTTTGTGCCTACGAACACGCTGAAGTCGTTTCTTCAATTTCTGAAGAGTAGCACAATACACTTCAGAGTTGATCGTTTGACCATGGGGAAGGACATTGAACAGAATAACCCCTTCAGCGTCCCAGAAGACTGTAACCATGACTTTACCGGCTGAGGGTATGGCTTTAAACTTTTTCTTGGTAGGGGAGTGGGTGTGGCGCCACTCCATTGATTGCCGTTTTGTTTCAGGTTCGAAGTGATGAACCCATGTTTCATCGCCTGTAACAATCTTTGACAAGAAATTGTCACCCTCAGCCACATGACGAGCAAGCAAATCCGCACAGATTGTTCTCCTTTGCTCTTTATGGTGTTCGGTTAGACAACGAGGGACCCAGCGGGAACAAACCTTTGAATATCCCAACTGGTGAACAATTGTGACAGCACTACCAACAGAGATGTCAAGTTGAGCACTGAGTTGTTTGATGGTGATCCGTCGATCATCTCGAACGAGTGTGTTCGCACGCTCCGCCATTGCAGGAGTCACAGCTGTGCACGGCCGGCCCGCACGCGGGAGATCAGACAGTCTTGCTTGACCTTGCGGCGATGATGACACACGCTTTGCCCAACGACTCACCGTGCTTTTGTCCACTGCCAGATCACCGTAGACATTCTGCAAGCGCCTATGAATATCTGAGATGCCCTGGTTTTCCGCCAAAAGGAACTCGATCACTGCCCGTTGTTTGCAACGCACATCCGTTACAGACGCCATTTTAACAGCTCCGTACAGGGCTGCCACCAGTCGGAAGTCAATGAAACTATACGAGACGAAGCGGGAATGTTTGAAAATATTCCACAAGAAATTTCCGGTTTTTTCAACCAAAATTGGCCGAGAAAAAAAAAGTGTTGCATTACTTATTGAACTGCCCTCGTACTATTTGTGAATTACTTGATTGCTGGACTCCTTACTTCTGAACTGGCACAAATTGGACGACTTTAGGGTGTTAATGCTTAGTATCTAACCAGTCTAATAATAATAATAATAATAATACTGTGAACAGCCTTATGTAGTTACTGCAGTGTCGTACTGTGGATTAATTCATTTATCTGCTTTGAAGCGAGTAATGAAATAATTTCTGGACGACCGCAGGTACTGTCTACAACTTGGAGAAGAGCTTTTCAAGAGATATTTAGCATTTATCATCAGCAAAGTCCGGGACAAAGTACAACATAAGTGTGTAATGAGTGGACTATGTGAGGAACCTATAAACACGGTATTAATGCTACTAATTGAGAAAAAGTAATTATTGATAACTTATATAATCAGTATTAGAGTCTTACAAAAGAGGGAAAGTGCACGCGCAGTTATACGAACCAGGAGTTGGGGGCAGTGACACCCATGGCTGCAACCAACGTAATCCGAATTTATGAACGAGCTTTCTCTTCCTTTCAGGTCTCGCAATCAACGATACCATATGCTGCGTCAATCGTGGAGACTCCAGTGACAGTACGAGAAACTAATACGGTCATGACCGCATTACGAAGATCGCTGAGGGAGAAAACCCATAAGGACAATGGAATGGCGCGTCCAACAGATATTTCCTCTACTGTTCTATTTCCAAAACTTACGAGAAGATCGCTGAATAGTGACCATATGAAGAAGAGAGGCAGTGAGTCTTAGCCATCCGCAGTCGTCAGGTTACAGCTTACACAAGCTACAGCTGCTCGGATACTTCCAACCGTTACCATCACACGCTGTGCTGCAGTTGTAAAAAAGCCCATTTTTGTATACCGACTTCAATACCTCTCTCATAAATAAGCAGTTTATTGTGAATTAAGTAAGCTCGTTAGAAGCTGGTAGCGCCCGAAAAACGGTCACGTGTGCAGAAGGTCGAAGAGATATTGCTCGACCGGCACGGGCCGTCTGAAAATGGGGAACTGTTGGCGGTGGATTGCACCAACGCTCGGGTTTCTCAAATGTCAATCACAGATATATGCGAAGACATTGCTGGAAACGTTTATGTGAGTTGTTCTCAGTGTGTCCAGTGGTAAATGTGTCATCAATTATCCAGGTAACTACAAACCGTAGATCTGTACCTGGACCAGAATAACAAGGTGACTACTGACAGGGCAGCTTCGATAGCAACGGTTTCGTCACACCCTCTGTCTTGTGCATAGAGATACCGCTCTGTTATCTCAGCTGTGGGCTGGCCGGTGTGGCCGGTCGCAGGTTCGAATCCTGCCTCGGGCATGGATGTGTGTGATGTCCTTAGGTTAGTTAGGTTTAAGTAGTTCTAAGTTCTAGGGGACTGATGACCTCAGATGTTAAGTCCCATAGTGCTCAGAGCCATTTTTGAACCTCAGCTGTGGGCGACAATAGTGGCGTATAATATAACTGTTGTGATTAGTTTTTTTGCTTTGTTTCTCTGTGCGGTATGTTTACTTTGCAGAATGTATGAAGCTAACTGTGAAATTGCATAGGAAAGTGATAAGACTATTATGATCCGGCAAAACGAACTCACCACTGCTCGTTAACGGGGAACGTACGAGCGCACTCAGTACCGAAGTGCGCAGCTGTTGCCGAGCCGGGTGCGCTTGCCCGTAAAAGCGAACCGACATCTCCCCCTTCCATGCTCAACTGTCAGCCACTTCGTTATTCTCACCCAGGCGGAGTCTGTTTATATTTAACGAGACACAAATTGAACGATAACTAGGAATTTCTGCTTCTGTTATTGGATTTTTTAGTTCTTTTTATGATCATATGAACGTGATTGCCTTATGCTGTTAACTATATCTTAACAGCTACTAACTTCCACAATTTTGCGAAGGATTTCAGTGTTAAGCTCGTTCGTGGGTTGCATGTTCTCTCTTGAGACAACTGTTGTAATACTTTCTAAACAAGACGACAAATTGTATGCAGTTCTAAGACTGGTTATAGGCACTTTAAAAGTCTCCTGAAATGTCACATGTTCCCGAAACATTGGTTGTAGTGACAAGATTTTCTCCATAATGAATTAAGAAATACCGTGACTGTATCGTAAACGACACGCGAAGGAACTGCAGTAACGTGACTCTGTGTTTTTCATAAAGTTTGTTTTCATTTGATATAAACAGTGAGTTGTTACCGCATTTCCTTTTTCAGTAAGTAATCGGTTGCACCCATTTCCGTAGCCGAGGTAACTAATCCTCAATGTGTGGTGAGTCCCGGCTCATGGCCACTCAGATCTAATGCTCGTGGTGCAACTCATTTTCATCACTGGGGCGATGGATGACTAGAAATTGAACTCGTTTTTGCCAAGAGTAGCATCAGCGCTAATTAGGAAATAGGTAATAGTGCAATAGTAACGTGATAGTGAGTACAACGAAATAATACAGTTGTTTTTTTAACGGTATTTCAGTGCCGTACGTGGTAAGTTACATCGAGAATTTTCTGCTACATATCCGCGGAACTTTGGTGTCCGGTTGCTTGCCACTTTACGAGGCACTAGGCACAAGACTTCGTTTCTGACGTGAGAGTTGCGTGTGAATATCGCCGGGAAGTATTTCTCATGTAAATGAAAAATGAAGTAATTGTCGACTTGTTCCCGAAACACTTTGAGCCCAAAGCTACCATCAAAAGCAAAATGAGAAGGAAAGCTCGTTCTCCAGTACAAGTAAGGAATGTTACGTAAAAAATAATAGTAACCCTGAAAAAACCAATGAAGATCAATAACCACACTGTGAGCCTCGTTAACCCTGTAGGATGTTTCATCATTGCCTTCTAGTTTGATCTAAATCATTCCTTGGTACTGCAGTTTTAGCCTGTACTGTATTTCTGGCGAATGTTCAATGTAGTGAATATCAACCAAATATTCGTCAGTTACAACCAACCAAGATCACCATAGAGCGCCAGTCACTTGACAGGCTACCAAACGTTCTCCTTTTAGACCGGAATGAGTTCTGAATATCGACATATGAAGCACAACCTTGCGCCTAAGAGAAATGATGTCCGTGAGAAAATCAGAGAAAAAATTGATACCATTTGATAAAAAAAAATTTTTGCTTGGAGAACTATGTTGAAGGTAAAATATGAATTGAAGTATTTACGGGAATAGGCGGAGGAATAAGTCTGTGGTGAACTCAGATGAAAATAAGGGAATTCAGGAATTATTATCTGAAAATAAAAGAAAAGAGTATGAGAAGAAGTTGCAAAAGGTGAGAACGGCCGGCCGTAAGATTATTGGAAAGTTCTTGGTCACGGAATGAAATGGACCGCAACTTATTGACAGAACGTATTCTCCGCGTAGCAAATAGCCAGGGAAGAAGTGCAGAAGAGTAAGCAGAAAACGCGATGCGATGCGAAGAGCCGGCGACGCGGGGGAATGAGATTACCGTAGCGCTGCGCTCCGCGAAAACAGCCGCTATTACGGCGCACAGCTCACATTTCTCTCTCAGCAGCGGAAAACAAACATCAAAGGAGCGCTTTGACTCATTCAGCCGAGGGACAGCTCTTGTTCCCAGCAGATCTCGCGTCACGTTCCTCCCAGAGACTTCTTTCCAAACAGACCTGAGTGTACAATTGACTTTTATGATGATGGAAACAGAAGTGTGAAAGCGCCTTCGCTACTCCTCTTTTCTTTTTTGCCCTCGTTCAGTGCGAAAATGTACTGTTACCGCACACAATACTGAATGTTGCGCTGTAATCTTTATTCATTCATTTAGTTCGCTTGTAAATCGTTCTGTCAACAAACAAACGCTCTGCCGCGGTAAAACGGCAACAAGAAACGGAAATACTAACAGGATCCTGTTACGTCAAGAACGCATCGATGTGTTGAAAACAGCTGCCGATCTAGAAGCTGTGCAGAAGAATTAAATAAGTGACGCTACGAACCGCTTATCTCTACCAAACTATTTTCCGGAAAATGATTACGTTGTGTTTTTTACATACTCTGATTGAAACGCTGCCTGGCATATGACAATATTTTATTTCGAATTAAGGTGAGTTTCTTTTTAGTGTTAACATAATTTCATGATCAAACATAATACAGTAAATGACGCTATCATTGTTCCTGACCCTGCAGCAGAGCTCATAAAATATATGAGCGATGGTGGCAAATTTTGTTCCTGCTTCTAGAATCACTGCGAATGTCTCAATGAATCTGACTCCCCGGGAAGCGCAATATAGTCTTCGCTTCTACTTAGAGGGACGTTTGCTGTTGCGATGGTTTATCCATGAAAAAGGATGCTGGGCAAATAATCTACTCGACGAGTTAGCGTTTGCGTAGAGAAATAATTCCAAAAAGAACGAGACTGTAAGAGAGACAAAGATTCTTTCAAATGACGATAATGAACAGTAAGACGCATAATGGAGTGCCATTCTTTGACAAGGGATCCCTTGAGCGCGAGGTAGCAAGTTCAGTCTTTTGTAAGGCTCATTTAAGAGTGTTGAGTTAACAATTATGACATGAAAAATATCAGCTGCTAATAACTCACCAAGTACATCAGGAGGGCAACAGAAAATGAATATCCGGGAGGCACACAGCTCAACACTTCATAAAATGGACATCGTCGACATTCAAGAAATGTTCAAAATAAACCATTAACTTGTACCATGAAGATCGAATGAAAAACGGCGCGCCACAGTGATTAGAAAGGTTCGCAACATCAAGATCGAAGACGAACTCCTCGGGAGTTACAGATAGTGCAGGACGTTCAGCTGGGTATCCACTCTTAAGGAATGCATATAGAATCATATTGGTGTAACAGGGTGATGAGAACTGATGGAATGTGATGGCTTGCAACCGAATGGAAACAGTCCGTCGTGGAGCTTATCGTGAAACTGGCTATCCTTTAAGGCGTACCTGCATATAGTGCGACAAAATATTTTACACGCACGAAAAGACAAACATACAGAGCCTGAATTTGTCCAGTGGCTCCAGGTGGTGTGAACTGCAACGTTACACACTTTAAGGAGCGACAATTTACTCTAAAGGAATATGATTTTTGTACTTAGACCAGGAATCAAGCAAATGTGAGTTATTTTGACCAGCTATTGGCCAAAATCAATGATCATACCAAAGCTGTTGTTCTCTTACGCCCACTTCCCCACTCTTACTTGCTGTGACGTAAATATTCCCTACTGTTCTTGCAAGATAATGCACGCGAGAAATAATTGTAGGGGACAGAGCACCTCCAACTTCTCGCAGCACAATAAATAACTTTCCAGCCAGTTTACCATCTGTATTCACAATCGGTGTAACTGTATACTGATGCGTTAAGGTTCAAATGGCTCTGAGCACTATGGGACTCAACTGCTGAGGTCATTAGTCCCCTAGAACTTAGAACTAGTTAAACCTAACTAACCTAAGGACATCACAAACAGCCATGCCCGAGGCAGGATTCGAACCTGCGACCGTAGCGGTCTTGCGGTTCCAGACTGCAGCGCCTTTAACCGCACGGCCACTTCGGCCGGCGATGCGTTAAGGCATTGATGTTAGTTGATCTTGATACAAATGTCTTGGTACCTCTAATTTTCAGGGTTCCTTTTCATATGCATTTGCTCTTCAAATCCCGATTGGTCGCAGTTCACGTTTCTTACTGAACGAAAGTATGTTTACCTAATCAAATTTTCGGGCCGATTCCGGAGTTTGTTGTGCATCGTCAAGTTCACACTTTATCTAAAATTTCGTTATCTTCACGTCTTCCACATCTGTAGCATCGTTTCAAGCTATGCAACCGTCCACTGATTCCATTGAAATCTCTGTAATCTATGTTGGACGCAGTATGATGCGCACAACGTAGTAGGTCACATCCTGTAACACGTATCGAGCATCCTTGAATCGCGCAAACACAAGTTTACAACAATTGCGCCTTATCCTCCCTTGAATATCAGTAGTTTTTCTAATGCACTACACGGTCACATTGTCGGGGACTTATTCGAAATCTGTTCACTACTTTCTTTTTTTTTTTTTGTTACTATGCTGAGAATTATCTTCCCTGTACGTAATTATATTTAGTAGGTGCTCCATGGACAACGATTACCCTTTAATAAGTTTCACTGGAGACGCGATTTGTGGCTCCCTACCCTACAAGATGATGAAATACTTGACTCGACACCTGTTCAGTGTCACTCGTTAAGCACGTATCGTCATCGTTGTACTCCTTATATACATTATCCGCACAGTCGAGCGTATACGACACTATACATTCTCCTGACTCATCTTGCAAAAATGCTAATATTTCATCTGCCATTTCTTTCTCACTCTGCGAAATTCCTTAGGTTCCTTTTTGACTTTGGCAACTGTTGTTGTGGATATAATGCAATGTTTGCTTTATTCACCGTCGCCATTGCTCTGCTTTGTATCAACACCACTAGCAGTGTTGTGAGTTAATCGCCGACTAAGCAGTTCAACTACGTTCCGTAGCCTCATTCTATGCTCACGATTGGTTACGTCCAGTTCCGCTCCGTGTAGACATTTGCAGCCAATATTATGGTTGCATGGTAGGTAATATGTGGGGCGTTGAATATCGTATATTTACGTGCAATAAGCAACAATTGTTTATGTTGATGGTTAACTGCCAGTCCCTGCACCAAACGTCGATCCTGTGTAGGTCTTCCTGCATTGGGCCGGCCGAAGTGGCCGTGCGGTTAAAGGCGCTGCAGTCTGGAACCGCAAGACCGCTCCGGTCGCAGGTTCGAATCCTGCCTCGGGCATGGATGTTTGTGATGTCCTTAGGTTAGTTAGGTTTAACTAGTTCTAAGTTCTAGGTGACTAATGAACTCAGCAGTTGAGTCCCATAGTGCTCAGAGCCATTTGAACCATTTCTTCCTGCATTTCGGTGTAATTTCCTAGTCTGGCTCCTCCTCTGTATACCTTCATCCTCGACAAGCAGCATAGAACATCCGATGTTATCCACTACATCTTTTATACATCCTGTGAAAATTAATGGTCCTACAACACTCCGTTGGGTTACATTAGAAGTTATTCATTCGTCTAAAGCTTTTCTCTCTGTTAAGAATGACGTGCTGTGTTCTGTTTGTTAAGAAAAAGAAGTTTTCAATCCAGTCACATAACTGGTCTAATATTCCGCACGCTCGTATATTGTTCATTAAGTGGCAGTGTGAAACTGTGTCGAACGATTTCTGGAAGTAAAGGAGCACGACATCAGCCTGGGCTTTCTGGATAGCAAGTTGTAACGGCCGTCGTTTGCGGAATCCCTGTTGATATCCACAGAGGGGGTTTCAGGTCTCTAGAAATGTCGTAATAGTCTTGTCAGCAGTAATGATTTTCGGCTGACAGTTTCACTGGAGTATTGAAGATGAAAACGCTCTGATTCCATTCCTCCGTTGAAGTCTTCTTCAGGAAGGTGGTGTGTGATTTGGCATAGATGTCGTTTTACTGCGACTGACTGTACGAAAGGGTGGCCACGTGTTACAGAATCCACGTACGTATGCCAGGAGATCACGCGGAAGAGACCCGAACGGACATCGAACTGATCAAGCGGGGAAAATTTTACGAACCACTCTTAATAAACATGAATTACGTGAGAACTTCTTAATGTCCTCGTACGTTGTAGAAGAAATGGTATCTGACGTATCTGAAAGTTTATAGAATATATTTAGAAAAATTAATTACGTGATGACCACAGTTGAGAGGTACAATGCCTGTACGTGAAATGTGACTCGATGTTGAATGCAGAAGTCAATTCAGACGACGGTGCAGGAATAAGGCATGCAGATGGTGGCTTTCAGCACGTCCGCCCATTCTGGAATTCCTACATCTTTTGTATAGTACATGGTGGCAAGATGGTGACTGTACACTTGCTGTTGGCGAGGTCGGACTATCTGGCCCGCAACGGGAGGCTTGCAATATCTGTTGACTTTTCAGTGATACAACCAATGCAAGCAGCGCACAGTGTCGTTCTTTAAAGTTGGTAATACTGCCAACTCGTCTGAGCGGATTCAGTTTCATCCGATAGTGATTTGTAAAGCAATGGTCTAGGCTGAGTGCGTAGGCTAGCATTAAGGGACCTTTCAGTGTCAGATTTTGTAGTGTTTTTAATTTAGGAAATGTACTTTGTATGTAAGCGGAATGTTGCACTGTTATAGTGTTTAAACTTTTCATGGTCACTCGCACAGAATGTGGTACTAAATAGATGCAATATTCTAAAAGCAGCGTAGGTCAGTCTTACAAAAGTGTACTCGCATTTCTAGTAAAAGCCACCTATTGGTCTGATTTTGTGCATAGCAAGTTTAAAAAATTTAACATAGCTGACGCCGACCGGTTAGTGGCGAGAATCCGTTTGTGGTAACGACTGACTAATTGAGAAGGCGCCGGGCTGTTCGTTCTTAACTGCAAGTCCCCTCCTGCAGCTAGTTCGTGTTGCGAGTAAAGGGTGTAGAATAGCTGCTACCCCGGTAGCAGGTTTCATAAGCGTGAGGATTGCAAGCTATTATGACTAAAGCTCATTAAAGTACGCATCATTAACTTTACGAAACAGCTTTTGGATTAGCGTTCAGTATCTTACAAATTTCAATCCATTTATCGGGAAATTAAATGTGGTGGTGATGAGGTAGTAGCCGAATAGTTGCCGTTGATAGAGGGGAGAACTAGAAGTGACAAAGGGGAAGTATGGCCGCTGGCGGGCGGGAGACGCCCATCAGCCACCGCCCTCGCTTTCAGCTGGCGGTCGCTTCAGCAGATTAGCGCGGCTTTCATTTGTATGGGTGCGACCTCGCGACTTAATGAGGGCGCCTTCTATTTATAAGCCGCGATTTTCTGTCCTTTAATGCCCAGGGCCCCCCATGACAAAAACTATTTCTGGCTCTATTGTCTCCCCCGTGAATAGACAGGCGCATAAATTTCCTCGTTAAATCACGCAAACTATGAAATCGTGCGCAGCTACAAACGCCGCAAAAAGACTAAAGAACCACCATCGAACTAATCTAATTACGTTAGCGATAATACAATGCGTGTTCGACAGGATAATAACGCTAATGTTTTCCTCGTCACCAGAATTACGCAGAGTTGAAGAAGTGGTTAACACTCTGAATGCTCATTCAGGATCCAAAACCATAAAGCCTCCCCTACTTCCAATAAGATGAATGGTTGCTTTGAAAGGGACCTGATTTCTTTCCCTATCCTTGGTCTGCACGAGCATGCCCTCATAGGAGTGTAAGGAACTTGTTATTGACAGTCACAGCCTTCAAGTATCTAGAAGACCCTCTATGAAGTGATTGTATCTATAAGACCACATTGAGCTGTGTTGCGGCTCGCATTGGTGCCGTTGGTAGATTGGCATCGTGTAATAGGTATAGTGGCGTCTCGTTTTCTTCTTGTGTTTACTGGCGCCATAAGTTTGCTAGCGATGTCTGTCCGCGACTGGCAGCAGCAGCAGTTATCGATATCTAACAAGGTGGTACTATCTTTGGAGGGACGTCAAGTGTTTTCCGGGTCGGAGTGTGTCGGGGAATTTGGTAGGGACGGAGCAGTAGTGAGGTCCGGCAGTGGGGACACATGCCGGGACCACTGCCGGCACGCGGGCACTGCCGGATCGAGGGGCTGTAGTTGCGAGGGCCACAACCTCGTTGTCCACCGGACCCAGGGCGTTTGAACTGAGTGAACTATAATCCAGTAGTGAAACCTCCACTATTTTGAGATTACGTCGTTTGTTCGCACGTTGTTACTCGCAGGGTCGCTGAGACGAAGAGCAACGAGTGGAGTGTTTGGAGTTGGCGAAATTAATTAGCCGTCCTCCACCTCTTATTATTAATCATTGAATTCCTTGTGTTATTATTGGTGAAGTTCAAACAGCGGTATTCTTCTGCCTAGTGGCCGCTAACGCCCCAGTTGCCTGCCCTGGAGGTTAGCGTATTTTCACGGAAGTGTACCTTTCCTCACCTTGCCGCTGCTGTTCGATAAGGCGTGTAGTTCGGCAACCTCCTTGATTGTGTTTCGGATATTTTGTTTCTTTTGGACTACTTTGGTCGTAGTGTTTCCTTCTGCTTCTGGATGTTCTAAACACCGCAGTCTGAAGAAGCAGTGCTGTGCGCCAGTTCCGCCTGGCCTAGGTTATTCCATCGTTGTATTGGTTATCAGGTAAATTTTGCAAGAGTGTTGGTCTGCGTTTAAACTGTCACTAATTTGAGTTGCCATCCGGTTAAGTGAATACAACTCTTGGCTGCCTATCTCATCGTTTACGAAGTTGGGCGACTTCCCCAGGTCGATCCTTCGAGCACTGTCTGAGGCCCACTTCTTTCTTGATATGGTCAGATTGTAATGATTTAAAAAAAAGATTAATTTTGAATTATTACTGTTTGGGCCTTCAGCCGACAAAGAGTTTGAATTTCTTGTTAATAAGGCCTTCAGCCATGAGTGTAACTTGTCTTGAGAAATTTTAATTAGACAAAATATCTTAACACTGAAATGTTGATGATTGTTCTTTAAATATCTCTCGAAGAAGTTTAATTGCTTCTCAAAAATTTGCTATCCAGGCCTTCAGCCGTCCATCTGTTTTTTTGAGTTATTAATATTGGGGCCTTCAGCCGACAAATAATTTGAATTTCTTGTCAACAGGCCCTCAGCCGTGAACGCAATTGGTCTTAAGAATTTTTAATTCGGTATTGTGTCTTAATAGTGAAATTTTGATGATTGTCTTTTTTTAAAATAATTTAATATCTCTTGGAGAAGTTTAACTGGTTCTTAAGAATTTGCTACCCAGGCCTTCAGCCGTCAAATTGTGTTTTCAGTTATTACTATTGGGGGCTCCAGCCGACAAATAATTTCAATTTCTGGTCAATAAGGCATTCAGCCGTGAATGCAACTTACTTAAGAATTTTTTCAATTAGACATTGTGTCTTAACAGTCAAATTTGATAATTGTTCCTTATTGTCAACTTTATCTGCAATTGTTTTCAAATAAAGTTTACGTGATTAAAAAAAAAAACTGAGCAACCAACGGTAACTGATTATGGCCCCGTCCACAAAAATCCTGCCTTTCCCTAAGTAACAGGTCTCATACATTAAATGTGAGAAAGGCAGACCTTCAGGGTTAGATTTATTGACAGCTTTCTAAGACAGTCCAAATTACGAACGAAAGAGTTCGCTTGCGAATCATTAGCCCGTCTAGGATGCTTACTGTTCTGTCTGAACACAAGAGATAGAAAAGATTCGACGAAGAGCAGCATGATTCGTCACTGATTATTTCAATCAGTGTGAGAGAGTTATGGAACTGCCCAACAAACTGCAGTGGCGGAAGTTACACGGCAGACGTCGCGCTTTACTGAGAACCGTACTCACAAAATTCCAATAGCCCCCGTTCCAGAATATGTTAACAGCGTACTACATCTTTAAAGATACTTGTTGCATAATGACCACGACTCTAAAATTAGAGAAATTCGGGCTCGTACAGAGCAGTATCTACAGTCTTCTTGCGTACCATCCGCAAATAGTCCGGCGAGTTCTGCTACATTAACTGCAGAGTGTCTAACAAAGGACTCCCTGATTTTAAAATTAAATAACATGAAAACAAAGATCGACACAAGAATG
This sequence comes from Schistocerca nitens, assembly GCF_023898315.1. Lineage (NCBI taxonomy): Eukaryota > Metazoa > Arthropoda > Insecta > Orthoptera > Acrididae > Schistocerca > Schistocerca nitens. The sequence continues at coordinate 622,375,420 of NC_064614.1, read as the reverse complement.
CAACCAAACGTAAGTTTATTGTGAAACCTATAGGATTTTACATGGAAGCAGCAGTAATGTAGTGCCTACAAATTGTCTCCGAAGCCCACAGCGTCAGTTCCACTGATGAAACGTGAAATGACGTTAACGTATCGAAGTAAGAGGTTGAAAACATGTATTCCATCGAACAAGATGTGTTTCTGGCACTGGAATATCACAGGTTCAGAATATAGTACTATTATAAAAAACCATTCACAAACTTTTCGCCACTAAATTCGGTCCGGTAGTGTGACGGATGATCTAGTGGGGAATGTTGTCCCAGGTCAACTGCAGCTGTGCCTGAAAACGTCGCCACAGTTTTTAGACTTCTTCAGCAGCATCTGAGGAGCGCCGTCTGAAAAAAAGCAGCAGAGACTGATACGAAGCGTTCTAGCAAGCATACGCCACTGATAAACAGTCTACACATGTTTTCCACTCAAAATCCAAAGTCACTAGGTATACACGTATCCATAATGCGACAAAGGGTCTGATGTTGGCGTCATCTAGTTCACAGATGAAGCACACTTCCGCACGAATTGGTTCGTGAATAAACAACACTGTCGATTTTCGGGTTCTGAAAATCCCTATTTGTGTGAAACGAAAGCACTGCATTCGATAAAAGTTACTGTTTGGGATGCAGTATGCAGCAGAAGTATTATCGGCCTTTTTTCTTGTGACAAACGATCACTATGGAAGGTTACGTTGAAATTTTGGAACAATTTGTCACCACACAGCAATCGTTGTAGCATCTACCAGTCACAGGCATCGACTGGTTCATGCAAGATGAGGCCCAAGCGCATCGCAACTAACGAGTTGTTCGCTTTCTTGATGAATACTTCGAAAATAGCCATTGCGTTGAATTATCAAAAATTTACTGGCGCAGACGTGGACTGGTCTCCATATCCAATCTGACTCTTTTTGGCTACTTTTTGTGGGGCACTTTGAAAGATGCTGTCCAGAGGGACTAACCCACCACGCTGGAAGACCCTGAATCGTTGACATGTGTGCCAACTGAATCCATTTCCGTCGAGAAACAACAAGATGTGATGGCAGATTTCAATGTTTATTTACGTACCCACTCTACTACCAGAGGTGCATATTTTAAAAGCACTGCGTTGTAATTGCAACGACTGCTTGGAAACGATGATTTTAATTTTGGTGCTGCTAGGAGCAGTACAGCGTCATGTCATCTGTTAGCGGATTTTGTACATTTTTCGAAACTTCTGTATCAAATTATTACAGTTTTCACAATAAATATACTGTTTGTTGCATAGTATCGATCTTTGTTTTCATTTTATTTAATTGTAAAATCAAGGAGTTTTTGTTGGACAACCAGTACTTTCTGCCCAACGCCATGCCGTGGCCTGCAAAGTACATACATATTGCAAATATCTCCCTTCCTTTCTCTTAAGACTCAGCAACTTCGTTGCACTGTCAGGAAAGAATGTTCTGTATTTATGGGGGAGCGTCTTGTTTTTTTGGAATTTCTAGAACCAAAGCCGGTCGGAGTGGCCGTGCGGTTCTAGGCGCTATATTCTGGAGCCGAGCGACCGCTACGGTCGCAGGTTCGAATCCTGCCTCGGGCATGGATGTGTGTGATGTCCTTAGGTTAGTTAGGTTTAATTAGTTCTAAGTTCTAGGCGACTGATGACCTCAGAAGTTAAGTCGCATAGTGCTCAGAGCCATCTGAACCATCTAGAACCAAAGGGAAATTAGTGGGGGCGAGTTGTCTAAATTATCGTCTACAGGATCTAGATCGCTGCATATCAACTGCACACATAAAGGTATGCTCCAACGTACACTTGACTTAAACTGACACACACCGTTAGGGGTAAATCTGGGACTCACTGATAGTACAAAACTCCAAATCTCATTGTTGAAGCACAATTTCAGTATTTTCGATTGATGTATGCGGTGACGTAGTCGAAAATAACTTATTTAGTTCTTCTAAACGCTCTGAAAGATTATATGAAGATTGGCTTACACTACCTGATAGAGGTTTCTGTCACTGCAAGAATGGATATGATCTTTCAGTATACACAGGGTGTCCCATGAAGAATCGTCATTATTTAGTAATATGACAGGAACGGTCACTCGAAGCAAAAAACTAGTAAACATGAGCTCTAAATGCGTACCTTAAGAGGAGGATGAGATTAGTGTTTAACGTCCCGTCGACAACGAGGTCATTAGAGACGGAGCGCAAGCTCCGATTAGGGAAGGAAATCGGCCGTGCCCTTTCGACGAAAACGTCCCGGCATGCGTACCTTAAGAACTATGAGCAACTGTTCGTCTTCGCTACTGTGGAACACATTTCTTCTACTGCAAAAAAAATGGTTCAAATGGCTCTGAGCACTGTGGGACTTAACATCTGAGGTCATCAGTCCCCTAGAACTTAGAACTACTTAAACCTAAATAATCTAAGGACATCACACACATCCATGCCCGAGACAGGATTCGAACCCGCGACCGTAGCGGTCGCGCGGTTCCAGACTGTAGCACCTAGAACCGCTCGGCCACTCCGACGGGCTCTTCTAGTGCAAGCTCATTACTTTCCAATTTATGGGAGAAGGTATTAAGGACCGAAAGAAGGATCCCGGCGGAGGTTGGAGTCCTCCGTCGGGCATGGATGTGTGTGTTTGCCCTTATGATAATTTAGGTTAAGTAGTGTGTAAGCTTAGGGACTGATGACCTTAGCAGTTAAGTCCCATAAGATTTCACACACTTTGAACATTTGAACCAAAAGAAGAAAACAACGTCTAGTAAACATGGCCTTTAAAAGGCATAGGTTAAAAGCTATAACTTACTAAGTAGAAGAGCTACTCCACAATAACGAAGCTGAGTAAGTGCTCATAGCTATTAAGATATGCACTTCAGAGCCCATGTTTACTAGACGTTTATGCTTAGAACGATTGTTTTTACCATGTGCATGAATATTCACCATTCCTTATATACACTGTTTCTCCTCAAACAAAGTGAGCATTATATATAGTGTTTTCGTGGAATAGCGTCATAACGTAGACAGGAGTTGGTATTTTCTGATAACCTCCGTGTAACTAGCAAGTAAGACGGATCTATGGGCGCGCGGAGAACATTAAGCAGCAACGTGACACACGTATTTTGTCACACTACGTTGGTATAAGATCCGTATGAAAACGCCTCGATCGCTGTTCTCGTACTGTTCTGTTGGTAGAAAACATTTCTTCAACTGTAATGTGTGTACATGACGTCCATTTAAAACAAAAACACTACTCGTATGCTGGAGAAAATAACATAAAAGAATAAGTCACGCTCGTCCCTCTCTTGAACTATGCGAGCATGAATTTGTAAACACTGTCGCAGCTGTCAAAATTACTGTCTTAAAATGATAAAAACTCACTATTACCTAAATATTTATTTTGCAATAAAAGGGGCAAAGTACTAGTAAACCCTCAACGTTAAACCTCTTGGTAACCAGTACTCTTATACTTATTCTAATTATTAAAACTAAACTAAACTCCGTCCGAACAGACCACAGAATGCCTAACGGTACCGAGCGACCGCCGTGTCATCCACAGCCGAGAGGCGTCACTGGTTGCAGATATGGAGAAGCACGTGGTCGGCGCACTGCTCTCCCGGCTGCTGTCAGTTTTCGTGACTGGAGCCGCTACTGCTCTGTCAAGTATCTCCTCAACTGTCCTCATAAGGGCTGAGTGCACCCCTCTTGCCAACAGCACTCGGCAGACCCGAACGGTCACTCATGCAAGTGCTAGCCAAGCCCGAGTGCTTAACTTCAGTGACCTGACGAGAACCAGTGTTACCACTGCGACGAGGCTGTTCACTTATTCTAATTATTAGATGTAATTTATATGCAACATTTCTGTGAAAAATCACAAAGCAAAATCAATTCCTTGGTTAATTTAGTAGATGCGACAGTAGGAGCTATTTTCTCTTAGAAATGTATCTTCTGCAATAAATATTTGTGTTTTTACTTTTGTTATCACGTAGATATACCGAAAAACTATGTTTTACGTACGAAATCTTAATCGTATGGGTCCGAAATTGAAGTTATCTTACATTCAGGACACACTGCATCTATATATAAAATTTAAAAAAATTGTTATATACTTATTGAGATTTTTCTCTACACAAAGGTTTTTCTCCAACACAACAAATGGCCAGAATTTATTACATCTGTTACGTAAGATCTTAATTTATCGCCTCAGGATGTCCCTCCAGGCGTTTCGATCTTGTATATCTTCTTCCTCTGCACCAAGACTTCTCATTGTTAATCGAACATTTTGGAGCCAGGTGGTCAAAGGGGGTCCTCTTCTCTTCTTTCCTTCCGGTTCCCATTCCCGGATCATTTTCGGTATTCTGGCTCCCTCTGTTCTTTTTACATGCCAAACCATTGTAACTTCTTTCTATTCATGATATCATGTATTATTTCCCTTAGTTCCATTCTCTTTATTATTTCGTCGTATCTTATTTCCTCTCTTCTAGAAATTCTTGCTGATCTTTCCTCTGGAAGTCCATTTTTACAGCTTGCAGATTTTTTTACATGTTTCATATTAGTAGCCCGAGTCTCCACTCCATGCATAACAATGTTCTCTAGTATTGATTTATATGTGATTCTTTTGGTTCGATTTATTACATTTCTGCTTCATAAGATTGAGTTGAACATCCTAATGATCTTCCTTCGACTGCTCTTTTATTAATTTCTACCTCTGATTTTTCCCTCTATCTCTAAAGTGGATCCCAAATAATTGAAAGTATTGAATTTCACAATTTTCTTTCCCTCTGTGTATAAGTCATTTGTATCATTAGCGAGGTACACTGTTTTCTGATAATTCATCTTCAATCCCCAGTTTCTGCATTCCATTGCTAACTGGTTGCATATACAATATACATCTTCCCCGACTTGTGCTACGCCTGTTTGATCATCAACAGATGGTAGATGATAGCCCCATCCCTTTGAATTTACGGGACCATGTCTTAAGACTTATGCCTATATAGATTTTAAATAGTGTCGGCGACGTGGGGCAGCCTTGTAACAGACCCTTGCCTGTTCTAAATTTCTGCGAAAGTGAACTGCCAATTTTCACTTGACATATATCTTTATATACTTCTTGTATTATTTTAATTAAAGGACCCTTTATATTCGCCATATTTAATACTCTCTAAAGTAGTTTTCTCGGGACAGTATCATAAGCTTTTTCTAAATCTATGAAAATTAGAATTAATGGTATGTTTTTTTTTTATTTTTCCTTGTCTTTCTCTAAGATGTGTCGTAATGTGAAAATATGGTCTACGCACGATCTACCAGATGTGAAGCCACACTGTTTTTCCTGGGTTTCAAAATTTATTTCCAGCTATTTTTAATTATTTTACCAAAAATTCTAATTATGTTTATAACACACATTCCTCGATAGTTCAAGTAGATTTTGCGATCCCGTTGCTTAAATATTGTTTTAATCTAGCCCAGGTTCATTTCCTTGGATACTGAATCTCCATGTAACATTTTACTGAATAGCCGTGTTATTTGTTTCACAATTTTGTCACCACCATATTTTAAGCACTCCAGACTGATACTGTCTCGTCGAGGTACGTTATCATTCTTTTCTGTTCTCAACACTTACGTCGATTTCCAAAATATGGATCTCCTCCCCTTCCTGTTCCGTTTTTTCGCTGTTCCTTCCTCCAGATACTCTTCCCCATCCTTCCCTCCACATTCTCTTCTCCATTCTCTTCTCCAGATACTCTTCTCTACACTCATTTAATAATTTGCAGAAATAGTCATCCTATTCTTTTGGTGTTATCAGTTGAAGACTGGTTTTGGCATTCGTCTGTTGTCGATTTCCTTTTGATACTGACCACGCTTTTTTAGTTCCCCATCTCCTTGTTTGCTGATGACAGTGGCACATGTCTTTTTACATTCTTCAGTCATTCCTATCCTTATCTTTTTATCACTTGATTCTTCTTTTCCTTGTAGATTGATTTTGTTGCTTCCGAATTATCATTAAAGCACTGGCTGAATGCGTTCCTCTTTTCTTTAACAGCCGCCTCTATTTCTTCCGACCACCATTCTGCTGCACGGCTGGTTGTTTCCCTTACGCGCAGCACCTCTGTTGTTGTTTAAAATTTTAATTCTCGTCATGTGAGGGGCATCCAAATGAAAACTAAAGATCCGCCACAAAGGTCGCCTTCAGAAGTAATCACCACACGCGTTAAAACATGTATCACACTGGGTGACGAGACGATCAATTCCTGTTTCTTAGAACGCGGTCGCCCGCTGACGGATCCACAATCGGACCCATTCTTGCACTTCCTCGTCCGTTCAAGCCGACGTCCACGCATGCCTTCTTCAGGTCGCCAAAGATGTGAAAATAACACTGTGAAACACCCTTGCTTTACGGAGAGAGTTGCAGTGTTTCCCAACCAAATGGCTTCGCCTTCGACCGATCGGCAGTGTGGGGGTGAGCGTTATCGTGCAACAGGATGCTTCCGTCTGACAACATTCTGGGGCGATCTGACTTAATGGCGCGCCGAAATTTCTGCAAAATGTCTTCAAGCGGTGCGCGCTGATTGTGGTTCCATGCTAGAGGAACTCGAGGAGCCGAGAAAGCACCATGTTGCTCCCACACTGTCAATCGGATGCAGGCTACGCTTCAGCGATTTGGTTGGGAAACACTGCAACACACTCCGTACAGCCAGGATGTTTCACAGTGTGGTTGTCACGTCTTTGGCGACCTGAAGAGAGACATGGGTGGACTTCGGTTTCAATCGGATGAGGAAGTGCAAGAGTGGCTTCGGTTTGTGGATCCGTCAGCAGCCAACCACGTTCTACGGAACAGGAATTGATCTTCTCGTCTCCCAGTCGGATAAATGTCTGAACACGTGTTGTGGTTACTTTTGAATCGAACCATTTCATAGTCGCGTTGTGGCGGCTGTTCGGTTTTCATTCGACTGCTGGGTATACTTCATCGGGCTACCTCAGGCCATCTACATCTACATGAATACTCTGTAAATCACATTTAAGTGCCCGGCAGAGGGTTCATCGAACCACCTTCACAATTATCTATTATTCCAATCTCGTACAGCGCGCGGAAAGAATGAACACCTATATCTTTCCGTACGAGCTCTAATTTCCCTTATTTTATCGTGGTGATCGTTCCTCCCTATGTAGGTCGGTGTCAACAAAATATTTCGCATTCGGAGAAGAAAGTTGGTGACTGGAATTTCGTGAGAAGATTCGGTCACAACGAAAAACGCCTTTCTTTTAATGATTCCCAGCCCAAATCCTGTATCATTTCTGTGACACTCTCTCCCATATTTCGCGATATTACAAAACGTGCTCTGCCCTTCTTTGAACTTTTTCGATGTACTCCGTCAGTCCTACCTGGTAAGGATCCCACACCGCGCAGCAGTATTCTAAAAGAGGACGGACAAGCGTAGTGTAGGCAGTCTCCTTACTAGGTCTGTTACATTTCCTAAGTGTCCTGCCAATAAAACGCAGCCTTTGGTTAGCCTTCCCCCACAAAATTTTCTGTGTGTTCTTTCCAATTTAAGTTATTCGTAATTGTAATACCTAGCTATATAGTTGAATTTACGGCTTTTAGATTAGACTGATTTATCGTGTAACAGAAATTTAACGAGTTCCTTTTAGTACTCAGCTGGCTGACCTCACACTTTTCGTTATTTAGGGCCAACTACCACTTTTCGCACCATTCAGATATTTTTCTAAATCGTTTTGCAGTTTTTTTTTATCTTCTGATGACTTTATTAGTCGATAAACGACAGGGTCATCTGCAAACAACCGAAGACGGCTGCTCAGATTGTCTCCCAAATCGTTTACATAGATAAGGAACACCAAAGGGCCTATAACAGTACCTTGGGGAACGCCTGAAATCACTTCTGTTTTACTCGATGAGTTTCCGTCAATTACTACGAACTGTGACCTCTCTGACAGGAAATGGCAAATCCAGTCACATAACTGAGACGATATTCCATAAGCATGCAATTTTACTACGAGCCGCTTGTGTGGTACAGTGTCAAAAGCCTTCCGGAAATCCAGGAATACGGAATCGATCTGAAATCCCTTGTCAGTAGCACTCAGCACTTCATGTAAATAAAAAGCTAGTTATGTTTCACAGGAACGATGTTTTCTAAACCCATGTTGACTGTATGTCCATAGACCGTTTCCTTCGAGGTAATTCATAATGTTCGAACACAATATATGTTCTAAAATCCTGCTGCATATCGACGTTAACGATATGGGCCTGTAATTTAGTGGATTACTCCTACTACCTTTTTTGAATATATATATATATATATATATATATATATATATATATATATATATATATATATATATATATATATGCGCAAACAGTAGATGTTTACTAAGATAGACACGTACGTTACCAGACCTACCAGTGAGACAGCGATCAACAGGTGCGGGACTATCGATCTAGGGTGTCGATCCAATCACCATCTCGCAAGCTACACCTAAAGACGGGAAACGAGGACGATTATGTTTCGGTGTCATGTCGTTCGCCTGTATTGCCTACGATTAGCAAATCGTGGGCGCCGATACGTGTCGGCAATCCCCGTCCCCCGCACAAAGATCGACATAGATGATGTGCTGGCGTGTCATTCGCGAGATTAGCCACGCCGCAGCATGCGCCGCGAAACACAGCGTTCTGGCTCGCGTGCCCCCAGTTAGACATTCCGTCTGTAGAGCTCGTCGTCCGCGCCGACTGCTGTCTGCAGGCGCGTCACGTCCCACCTGCACTGAGCTGCAGCCGCAGACTCCTGCTGCCGCACCACGCGCAAGAGCCGCGGGTTGCGGTCGCTCAGGGGCTATCTAGTCTTGGGCATCTCATTTGGATCACGAAACAAAATCTCGATAAGCAGTTTAATAGTTGAAACTTCCTGGCAGATTAAAACTGTGTGCCGGACCGAGACTCGAACTTGGGACCTTTGCCTTACGCGGGAAAGTGCTCTACCAACTGAGCTACCCAAGCACGACTCACGCCCCGTCCTCACAGCTTCACTTCTGCCAGTACCTCGTCTCCTACCTTCCAAACAGTTTTAATCTGCCAGGAAGTTTCATATCAGAGCACACCCCGCTGCAGAGTGAAAATCTCATTCTGGAAAATCCCCAAGGCTGTGGCTAAGCCATGTCTCCGCAATATCCTTTCTTTCAGGAGTGCTAGTTCTGCAAGTTTCGCAGGAGAGCTTCTGTAAAGTTTGGAAGGTAGGAGACGAGGTACTGGCAGAAGTGAAGCTGTGAGGACGGGGCGTGAGTCGTGCTTGGGTAGCTCAGTTGATAGAGCACTTTCCCGCGTAAGGTAAAGGTCCCGAGTTCGAGTCTCGGTCCGGCACACAGTTTTAATCTGCCAGTAAGTTTCATATCAGCGCACACTCCGCTGCAGAGTGAAAATCTCATTCTAGTGTAATAGTTTTAACTAATTTTTGGCTTTTCATACTTGCCCAACGGGAAACAGTAGAGTTCATGTGAGTAGCAATAAAGTAGGTCATGATGTATTTGTTTCCCACGTCTTTGCATGACATAGAAAGACAAAAACCATTTTGTAGAATCTTTTGACGATGTTTACTGGTGTAACACTTCGGAATTTTTAAGTTAGGTTTACCAAGAGCAAATAAAATAATCGCATAACTGCTGTCACATTAGCAGTTCAGTGTTGGATAAGGGGAGACAATGGACGATACACCGCTATCTGCCAGTCGTGCGCTAAGAGTGTGTAAGATGAAAATGTCCGTCTAGTGGAGCGTGTGTTCATCTGCCATCGGCCCAATTGATTCAGTTACTGCTCTCAATGTTTGGAGTACTGACCGAGCTGCCTTCTTTGGATCCTCGAACGGTTGTCCTCAAGTAAGTCCCTGTCTGGTCACACAACTGACTGTACACTGCAAATAATTTGGGAGGTTCGGCCTTGATCAAAAACAAAATTCCCTATTATTATTCTTTTATCTGCACACGTTTTGGTGATGTTATACCAACATAGCTGGACTTACCTTAATTTTGCGTTCAAACAGTAAGCAATGTTGAAATTGTGGTTACCGTATTGACAACAAGTATTTCAACAAAAACACGTGCCTTTCTCACAGCACTTTCTTCAGTACGGCTGATATGTGGAAAAATTTTGTCAGTTGCAACAAACAATTATTTCTTTAAGTACTTTAAAATTATTTCTTTAAGTACTGTACTCTCCAAGGAGTGAAAATGTAGGCCTAATTTGATACTGTGATGATTGGTACTATTTTTCAGTTATTTAGCTTTCTGCCGCCATTTATTTGTTACTTCTACTGTCAACAGTGCTACGCTCATTATTTTCCTAGGTTTTTCCCCCTAGATTTACGTGACTGTCTGCGAAATAATGTGCCTGATTGTTGCCTCAGTCGGGGGAAACGTTACTCTTGATGGAGTTTATGAAATTCATAGTTCATGGAGTAGTGACAAGGTGGATTCCTTAACACCATAAAGAAGCTAGTTAAAGCAAATGATAAGCACTTTCTCACACTCACAAATTTTACAAACTTCACCACTAGTAACGTGTTCTCGAAACGAATAATCAGACATATTATTTCTTCAAAGGGTCGGAAAAACCTAAAGAATCGAAAATCAAAATGCGTACAGCAATGTTAAACAGAAGTAACAAATAAGTAGCCATTATACGTTAAATGAAACTTCCTGGCAATTAAAACTGTGTGCTGGGCTGGGTCTCGAACCAGGGACCTTTGCCTTTCTCAAGCATCTGCTCTACCGACTGAACTACGCTAGTCCCAGTCCGTCACACAGTTATAATGTGCCAGAAGTTTGGTATCAGCGCACACTCCGCTATAGAGTGAAAATTTCATTCTGTAAATGTTAAATAACTGAAAAATAGCACATGTCACCAGTAGTACTATTATAGGCCCACTTTTTCGCTCCATAGATAGTACCGTACTTGGAAGAAATTGTATATAAATATCAGTTATAGTGTAGAAGATAGCAACATGATAACCATATACTGGTAAATTATATAGTTCTGTTGGAACACTTATGAATATGATGACCGCGATTCCAACTTGTCTGTACGAGGCCCCTTAACTGTGCTGTCCCAGAAGCTTTTAGTCTAGAGTACCCTTAAATGAACAGAAGTATCTCATTTGCGCACAGCTGCCCAGCTTGTGTGCTTCAGTCACACGTGTCTCTGACGTGTCCCGTGTCCCTTCTTCCTCTCCTCCTCATCAGGCAATCACGCCGAGAAATTCTCATTATTCATTCGTCCATCGTACTGTCTAGCAGTTTTGTTTCCTATGCATTCAATTCTTCATTGTCTCTCCTCTGAAACCCCAGCGAAGTAAATATTCTGGAAATGCAGTCGAGAGGAACGAGCCGATCCTGATTTAGGGTCTTCTGTGAATTCCCTAAAAGTGTGGTAACACGAAGTTGGGTCCTTAAAGCAGACTATTGTGACTACGTGTTCGATTCCACACAGGTTATGCAAAAGAAACTGCTCGCCTTCTAAAATTTATTTATCGTTACGTCGTAGGAGCAACGAAGGGCAGCAAGCAATTTGGAAAAAAAAGGGCGCATGTCATTCCCGTTTTAATGAAGGGCTGTACGACAGATGTACATAATAGTAAAGCAATATCGCTGATGTCAGGCGCAGAATATTGGAAAACGTTTCATGCTCAAATCTTTCAGAACAAAGATAATTGCCTCTAAAAGAACCAACTGGGATTCTGCAAATAGAGGCCTTGTCAAACTCAGCTCGCTCTGCTCGTCCATGAGATCCAGAGACCAGTAGATATATGGGCACCGAAGTTGATGCCATGTTCCTTGACTTCTAAGAGGTATTCTATACAGTTCCACACGCCTAATGGATAAAAAACGGGACCTTACCGAATATCGGACTATATAATTGAAAGAAGTAATGTTAACATCGAGCGTATTCCAAGGGCGTGTTATAAATGCTATTACAGCAGAATATATACACTGATGCGCCAAAGAAACTGGTATAGGCATGCGTATTCAAATACAGAGAGATGCAAACAGGAAGAATAAGGCGCTGCGGTCGGCAACGCCTATAAAAGACAACAAGTGTCTGTCGCAGTCGTTAGATCGGTTACTGCTGCTACAATGGCAGGTTATCAACATTTACGTGAGATTGAACGTGGTGTTATGGTCGGCGCACGAGGGATGGGACAAAGCATCTCCGAGGTGGCGATGAAATGCGTATTTTCCCGTACGACCATTTTACGAGTGTGCTGTGAACATCAGGAATACGGCAAAACATCAAATCTCCGATATCGCTGCGGCCGGAAAAAGATTCTGCAAGAACGAGACCACCGACGACTGAAGAGAATCGTTCAACGTAACAGAAATTCTACCCTTTTTTTGCGGCAGATTTCAATGCTGGGCCATCCACAAGTGTCAACGCGCGAGCGAACCATTCAACGAAACATCGTCGATATGGGCTTTCGGAGCCGAAGGCCTACTCGTGTACACTTGATGACTGCGCGACACAAAGCTTTACGCGTCGCCAAGGCCCGTCAACATCGACATTGGACTGTTGATAACTGGAAACATGTTGCCTTGTCGGACGAGTCTCGTTTCAGATTTTATCTAGCGTCGTGTACAGGTATGGAGACAACCGCGTGAATCCATGGACATTGCATGTCAGCAGGGGACTGTACAAGGTGATGGAGGCTCTGGTAATGGTGTGGAGCGTGTGCAGTTGGAGTGATATGGGACACCTGATACGTTTAGGTACGACTCCAACGTGTGATACGTGCATAAGAATTCTGTCTGATCACCTGCATCCATTCATGTCCATTGTGCATTTCGACGGACTTGGGTAGTTCCAGCGGGACAACACGACACCCCACATGTCCAGAATTGCTACAGAGTGGCTCTCTTCTGAGTTTAAACACTTTCGTTGGCCACCATACTCCCCAGACATGAACATTATTGAGCGTATTTGAAGTGCATTGCAAAGTGATGTTCATAAGAGATCTCCACCCCCTCGTACTCTTGCGGATTTGCGGACAGCCTACAGGATTCATGGTGTCAGTTCCCTCCAGCACTACTTCAGACATTAGTCGAGTCCATACCACGTCGTGGTGGGCAGTTCTGCGTGCTCGCGGATGTCTTCACGATATCAGGCAGGTGTTCCAGTTTCTTTGGCTCTTTAGTGTGTATAAACTTTAGTCGCAGACTTACAACATCGACTTAATTTTTTTTCCTAATGCAACCAAAATTTTTTTCTGTGGCATTTGATGGCATTTGAAAGAGGCTTCCGAGAGAATTTCAACGACATAACATGTATGGAACTTCCTCAAATCGTATCAAGATAATAGCGTCGCAAACCACTGTCCCACCATTAGGAGAAGAGGTTCCACAAGCGTCTGCCCTGTTGTACCAGACGTAAATAAGCACGCATCTCAGTTACGGTTCGTGTGCTTATTATCGCGGCTGTTATACCAAATTCACAAAATGTTGATCTTGAGCATTTTTACACGCTTTAAAACGATTCTGGAGAAACAATTCTGCACGTTGAAATCACAGGCCCGAGTTATAAGGCATTGCATGTCTTCAGGAGTCGTCTATGTTTCGTAACACATTCGTCACACTCAGAAGTATAGAAGAGTTAAGATTGGTGAGTGTGCAGACCATTTTCCGTTTCTTAAACAACAGTCCCATTGCTCTCCACATGTTCCCTTAGGAGGGTCTGTCATTACAAGTACGAATGGGACATCCGTCATCTCTTAGGAAATCGACCTACTTGAATGTATTTAGATTCCCATCAATCAACAGGGACCGATGATACTGGTGTTGAAAAACACGCACGAAACGTTGACAGACCAAGACCAATGTTTTTACCCAGTTCTTTGAGTTAGCGCGGATATTCAACTGGTGATTAGTGCATATTGCGTTACTGACTTGTCCACGGTTTCCAAACGATGCGTCTTCCATGAACAAAATTTTGCATAGATATGTCGCATAACCTTGCCCTTTACGTAAATAACATTCAGAGAAGTGTAAGCCATTTTAGAAGCCACTGTCACGAAGCTGTAGAAGTAGCGAAACGTGAAACGCATGAAATGCAATGAAATGCAATGCTGGCAGATCACTCGTTTGATTGATCCATGTCGTTCTTCCGAGATGCCTCTTAGTGACATTTGCATTGCTTGTTTCTGCTGCCAAATACATTCACAATGTTTCATTTCTTTCATCAGCTGCTCTTCTTTTCCCTTAGCGTATTTTATTCTTCACACCTCCAGTTTCTAGAACTTTTTTGTATAATGTTTGCAAAGACCATCTGAGTGCTCGTTACGGTTTACTTTTTCGACTGTCGCATACATTGTGAATGTCTTAGAAGCTTTACAAGCAAGTTATCTGATTGCTACAACAGCAGAACACACATTTATGGGCTTGAGTAGCACAAATAAACACAAGAACCATTCCCCAGTTGCATGGTTGCTTACATTTGGTATAGTAGGAAAGACGATTGTGGAACCTCTTCTCCTGACGGTGGAGGAGTGGTTTGCTGCGCTGTTATCTTGATACTAATTGATAAAGTCCCATACATGTTATGTCCTTGAAGTTCTCTTAGAAGCTTCTACAAATGTCAGAAAAAAGTATATAGATCTGGTAGAAAAAATAATGTTGATGTCGTAATTCGCCGACTATAAATTATAAAAATTACTTGCCAACATCAGGAAGATCGCTATATTGTCTGCTGTATCTTGGCGAAAACCCCACCTCGATATTTTTTTTCATTCTGAATATGCAGGGTGAGTCAAAAAGGACTTCAGAACTTTTGAGTAATACAGAAATTTACAGAGGTAACTAATAGAATCGGTAGATGTGTCATTTTCTCGCAAAGAACCTCAAGTTTGATTCACGTAGTGCATCAGTACATCGTTCCACTACCAGGAGTGCCAGCGTAGTGCACAGTTAAATGACTGCTTTCAATGGTGCGGAGCGTACTCACTGTGCGTTTTGGTTTCATGAAACAAACTCTGCAGCAACTGCTCGGCGTAAAATTTCGCACCGAATACGCTTACGAAGCTCCAAGCAGGCCTACAATTTTCAAGACTTTGTTTCAAGATGGTGCACAACCTCATTTCCTCAGGAAAGTTCGAGGTTTTGCTCGATAATCCCTTCCCAGGGCGGTGGACCGGCCGTGAAGGACCAATCGCATGGCCACCTCGCACCCGAGACTCGATACCACTAGATTTCCTCCCCCGGGATTTCATTAAAGATCGTGTGTGTGTTTCTCCCATGCCAAACAAATTGGCCGACCTGAAAAATCGGATCTACGCTGTCGTTACACAAGTTACGCCCGATTTGTTGGACGTCCGTGGTGGCCGAGCGGTTCTAGGCGCTTCAGTCCGGAACCGCGCGACTGCTACGGTCGCAGGTTCGAATCCTGTCTCGGGCATGGATGTGTATGATGCCCTTAGGTTAGTTAGGTTTAAGTAGTTCGAAGTTCTAGGGGACTGATGACCTCAGATGTTAAGTCCCATAGTGCTCAAGCCATTTTTGAACCGATTTGTTGCAACGAGTGTGGGAAGAAATTGATTACCTGTGGGATGTTTGCCACATCACAAATGGTAGTCACGTCGAACCAAATTGACATCTGACACTTTTAAGTGAAACTTGAGGTTGTTTGCTACCGATTCTGTAAGTTATCTCAATAAATTTCTATATCATTCCAAAGTTATAAAGTCCTTTCTGACCCGTCCTGTCTTTGAGGTGGCCCGTCTCAGCTGACTCGCCCTGCATATAATTGCATAGAATCAGCGATTGGTAAAGAGACTTACAGTTGATCTTGAACGAAAATAATTGTAAAATATCAGGCGTAAATACGTGGAAACATCTGTATATTGGCGACGAATCACTGAAAACACTAAGAACCGTAAAACATCTAGGATAACCGTCCAAAGCCAGCGAAAGTCAAATAATCAGATAAAACTAGTTGCTGGAGAAGTAGATGCCATTCACTGGAAGAATAGAGAATAGTAAGGAGCTGCTATTCATTCACTAAAGTAGTGGCTAACAAAACTCTTGTTCAACTGATTAGTGTTGTACTGTTCATTAATCTGGGATCCTTACTAGGTTGCCGTAACAGAAGAGAGAGAAGATCCAACGAAGATTGGGCTGTTTCGTCATGGGTTCGTTTACTATGCGCGACAATGTTACGTAGATGCCCAACGAACTCCAACAGCAATGCTACAACGCCGTTGTGCATCACGCAGATGTTTACCCTTAAAGTTCCGAGAACGTACGTTCCAACATACGCCTTACTTCCTCCAACGTAAGTCTCGCGAAACGACGGGGAAACACAAGACGGTAGAGCTCATACAGAGGCCTACAGGCAGTCGCCGTTTCCGCGCTCATTCGCGATTGCAACAGGATAGGGTGAAGTGATGGTGGCACCAAAAGCACCCACCACCACACACCACAAGTTGGCTTGCGGAGAAGACACGCAGATGTCGAAAGCAGTGCTGTGGTTTCAGCATATAGGTGAAGGTTGCAATTTGTCCGATTTTAATGCCTGCAATCTGTCCTTTTTACGTTGTACCTAACGTTGGCCACTCTGGTATTATATTTGCCATTTGACTCGATACGTAAAGCGAGGAGGTGCTCATACTGGCAGCCTGCCCCAGCCTGCCCACTGACAGAGGAGACAAACTTGTGTGTACTTAGTGGTCCGCCACCGGCGCGGTTGTTTCCGAGAAGGTCTGCGCTGATTGGGAGGTTGTTTGCGAGCCGGTGGGCGGGCGGCGGCGCCTGTTGTTGTTTACCGGGGTGGCGCCCCGGCGCCGGGCGCCGCGGCCTGACGTCAGCGGGGGTGGAAGACGGTGGCGCCCCTGGCGGCAGATCGATACAGCGGCCACGCCCGTCGCGCGGCGCGGCCAGCACGTGGGCCGCACGTGGGCGGCTGCAGGGTGTGCCCCGGCCCTGGCACTCGATAGCGCCGCCAGCTGCCGCCCGGGCCCCGGCTAAAGGGCAAGGCCGATCCACCGCCCCAACTCTGCTCACACCTTACCTCCAGCTGCTCTCCTAAACTGCCCTCGAAGTTCTAAAAAGGGCTGGATTAAATAGCCCCAGCATCAAAGTAGCATGGCAATAAGGAGACGACCACATGTTCGATGAATGGATTCAACAGGTCTCGTCGTATCTACACTATTTATAGGGGTATGGTTTAAGAGATGCGGTTACATACCTCTGTTGTGCACAGTTATGGGAAACAAAAGTAACCCGGAAATCTATAGCCTGAAATGACAAATACAATATTTACATCATTATGACGGATTTATTTTCCTGTTGTAGCGGTGGCTAATTTTCAATATATTGGTACTCCCTTTTGTAGCAAATATGTGCGATTGCCTTCAACTAGGGCGTAGCTTGTTGGAATCCTTGAGGTGGATGAAATTTTCATTGCCATTATTTGACCAGCTAGAACAATAGAGCATTTCACGTCAATCCACTTTGAAATGTCACGAGTTAAATCCAAACCCCTTTGCAGTGAGGTGGAGTTAGGGCATGAGCCTCGATACTGATCAGTTCTTCAGATGGAGACGTTAAGCCCAGCAGTCCCCTTCTTACTATTCGAGAGGAGTAGGCTATGAGCCGACATCGAGTTTCACCCTCTTTCTCCGTTATCGTACGACAAAGCATGACACTACAGGGCATGCACACTCATAACAATCATACTCAATCAACAGATACATTAACACGCTGAGACTTCGCGAAGGAAAGGTGTCGTTGTGCGTGAAGGACAAAAAACTTTTCCAATGAGGAGGCTGAAAATTCCCGGAGCCTCCCACTCAACAGTGCCATAAGATTTTACCTTACGTATTCGACAGGCACATTACAACGGATAACTTATTGTCGGATAAAAGAACACACATAGTTTTAGAGATACATCTCTGAAAGCTCACCCTCCCCTTTCTTCGGTGTCTAATGCTGCACATATTATGCTCATCCACTGTTTCTAGTGGCGATATGTAGACGACAGTCTGCACGTAGCTTCATAGGAGAAAATCGAGAAAAGGGGAATCGGGGGCGCGCTGGCCAAGGCACTGCGTATCTCCTTTCTTGTTACTGTCTGACTGGAGATATTTGCGACGTACGTGAGGGCCAGGCGCACGAGTCTTCTGGACCATCACCGTGCTTACATTCCGTAGAGAGTTCAAAATTAGTGCACCACTCAAACGATCTGGTAGTACGCGTGGTCTTACGAGGTCGCCTCAAAATTGCAATGCAAATTTTAACCGAAAAGCTCACCTACAAATCTCTAGGGTGAGCAGTGCGGCTATTTTCGACGCTTCATTTGAAGTTAATGGTATTAACGAAAAAATGAAGTTTGATTCACAGCAGGATTAATCATAAATGCGCATCCCCTCAAATTTTAGTTTGGCTTTACCCCACAAATGGCAAAATAGGCGCAACGCTGGTTGCAAAATCGCTAATGAAAAACATACACGTGATCAAAGAGAATTTATGGTATTTATTTGGCTGCAGGAAGCCGTGAGCATTCTAAGACGCTGAGTATTATCTAAAAAGAATTTGTGGTAAGTACAATCATGCTCAGACACGTTCCTGAGAACATTCGGTTTAAATTTTATCGTGTAGCGACGCAGGTCCGCCTTCGTAGCTGATTGATCAGAGTATCTCGCAGCTATGCGTAGGAAACGAATTCGGTTCACTTTGTTGGCAGAGGTTTTTCCTTGAGGGGCGGGGAAGAGGGTGCACTCAGCCTCTTGACGCCAACTGAGGAACCCCGAGTGAGAAGTATCAACCAGTTAAAGACTTCAAATAAACTTGGCGAAAACGAACAAATCTTCCAGCTTTTAGTATAGGGAGGCAGTGTTTCACGTGATTACGAATTTTGTGACTGTCAGAAACATAAAGATCTCCTTTAGTTTCTGTTACATGCTGATGTCGTTTGTGTAAATGTCAGGGAAGAATAAAATTAAAGAGTGGTCAGAGAAATTTACAGAAGCCATTGCAATATTTGCGCGAATACCAGTAGGATTAGGAATTCCGCAAGACCATGGCTAGGCGATGAAGATACAGGCTTGGGGAACTGAATTAAGAGTAGTTATAAAATCGAAATAGTGCAAGTGACATAATGAAGGCATACACACAGCCCTTACCGGACGGATGACTATTTAATGGAGCAACTCAGTGAACTCGTCTGTGAGACACGATCAGGTTAGAACCTAACGCAAAAGTCGTCGTCGTGTCATAATAAAGTGGACCTGGATACACAAGTACTATTATTAAAATAGCACCCATTACACAAAAGGTGTATGAATCCATACTGAGATTGTACAGACCGGTTGACTAAATTGTGAAGTAAAGTTTCCCCTTAGTGATGAATTTGTCTGTACTATCGCCAGAATTACACTCACAATCAACTGAATTACAAACATCTTGCCAATAACGTCTTACATCCTTTTCGCCCTGATTAAAGCGCCAACGCATCGTGGCAGCGTCTCCATGGGACACAGGCAGCGTGGGAAGCGATCTTGAATCAACATCACCTCAGGCTGATCGGTAGCACCTGCACCTTAGAAGCGCATATCTCACTCTTAAGGCGTCTCAGAATGATTGGGGCTATGTGACCTGGTGTGACACAAGTGTTCTCATATTCACGAAAAACTTCCAGGTTTCTGACACAATTCAATATGATGAAGTGGTGAAGTGGTTCGTTCCCTTTCTAAAATTATGGATTACCCACGGGGTGTTGTTGGTGAACAAATGGGTACGCTTGGTTATACTGTAGATTCCTGACTTATCAGAGGCTAAATTTCATACCATGTAAATATTCTCCACTTGAGAATACCTTCACTGCTTGCTAGAACAGTAGGCCTGCGCTGCTGGTATAGGTGATGCGTACCGCGACTGATTGCGCAATTCTTCCAATGTCCTATGGTGGTAGACGTGTGTTCGTGTGACATGCGGTAAGCACGTGTGGGAATATCGTTTGGTTATAAAATGTACAAAGTGGAACTCGTTTAATTTAGGAAGTACGTTTACATTTACATTGACATCTTCATCTTCAGTCTGGAACCGCGTGACCGCTACAGTCGCAGGTTCGAGTCCTGCCCCGGGCATGGATGTGTGTGATGTCCTTAGGTTAGTTAAGTTTAAGTAGTTCTCAGTTCTAGGGGACTGATGACCTCAGATGTTAAGTCCCATAGTGCTCAGAGCCATTTGAACCATTTTTCAACATCTTCATCTACATTTACATAGTTATTCCGCATACCACCATACGGTGCGTGGCGGGGGGTACCCTGTACCACTTCTAGTCATTTTCTTTCCTGTTCCACTCGTAAATAGAGCATGGAAAAAATGAATTTCTTGTATCCGTCCGTATGAGCTCTAATTTCTCTTCTCTTATCTTCGTAGTCCTTACACGAAATGTACGTTGACGGCAGGAGAATCATTCTGCAGTCAGCTTCAAATGCTGGTTCTGTAAGTTTCCTCAGTAGTGTTCCTCGAAAGGAACGTCGCTGGTACGTCGCGCGGCTGACGCCAGTACCTCTTTCTTGTAGTGTCATCTTTGCCATTGATTTCGCTTCGGCCGGCCGCAAGTCGGTCGTTCATCACGGGTGCGGCTGTTTAAGTCTGCAGCGTCGAGGCAGCTGGCCTCACGATGTGGTCTGTCGGTTGCGGTTACAACGGGGTCGGTAGGCTGGCCCTTACTTGGTGCGCATGCTCATTGCGCGTGGTATTACCGGAGTGCTGCGGCCGGAGATGGCGGGAAGGTTTGGGTTCCGTCACGAGGAGTGGTTTCTGGTTTTTCTCGCCATGCGGTGTACGTTGAGAGGAAGAGCTTGGCGGAGCGTTGCCTTCCACTAAACATTCGCCTGGGCATATGGTGTGTGTTTCATTTAAACAGGTGCAATTGTGTGCTTATCTATGTTTGTTAATGGTTAACTGGTTAACTAATGTTGTCTTCAGTGTGAATTTAGTGACGAGTCTGATATGTGAAGGTTATGTCACGAGTGGCATGATAACGGGGCTTGGGCTTTCCATCTTAGTTTCCTACCACTTGATGAAGGATCTGCAGCTATATGTAAGGAAGGAGCTGCTCATTATTGAGTGATTGTATCTCTAAAGTTGTTGAACCTTGGTGATCAAGTACCAAAATTTGCACCTAAGTTTACGAGTAACGAAATACTAAGCTGTCTTGTAAAACTACATCAGATTCCATCAAAGTGTAGTTCTGGTGGGCTCTTGCCCGTTTAAAATAATACTCAGCTGTTACTATCACGTTTCAAGGAACAATCTTATTTACGCTTGTACTAAAGTGTTTAAATGAATTATTAAGTGCTGTGTTTAAAAATAGCGAACTTTCTTGTTTTGACGTTGCAATTCCTTTATGTAATATGAATGTGCGATATCAACTGTGCTGTTGTAGTCAGTTTATGTGCGGAGCGCAGTGTATTTCGTCCGGTACGGTGGTGCATGGCGCCGCGGCTTGACGACTTGGCCGTTGCCACTGGAACCGTGATTCGTTAGATCGGGATACATGTTGCTGGTCTTCTGTCTCGATCTCGTCCGTAAGTTGAGTATTGCTGTTCTCTTTGTTCCTGGCTCTGTCAGGTCGTTAAGCTTTGTAGCTCGTTCCTCTGCCGCTTTGGCGAATGCACCTTTCGCTTGAAATATAAATTTAAAGTTGTAAAACGGGGTTTCACTCTGGAATTAGTGCCCGATCAGATTGCTGTAGGCCACGCCTTATTAATTCTGTATTCCCTTATGAGCAATTTGATTGTTATACACATGTCAAAGAAAGTTTTGCATCACCCCGGTTCCCAGAATTCCTGAAGATAGACCTTGACTGTGGATATTGTACCACAGACACAGTCCCTTTGATTGTTCATAGATGTCACTAAACCCGCCCAAAGATGTAAACCACCATGCATGAGCAGCGCCTATTAAACGGAGGGGGTCCGACAGCCAATCAGTTCCAGTCATTCCACCAGGAAGGGGGTACACGGCTCGTGTTGTCTGTAGTTCAACCATGCCTAGACAGTCAATACCGCGGTTCGATCGCGTCCGCATTGTTACTTTGTGCCAGGAAGGGCTCTTAACAAGGGAAGTGTCCAGGCATCTCGAAGTGAACCAAAGTGATGTTGTTCGGACATGGAGGAGATACAGAGAGACAGGAATTGTCAATGAAATGCCTCGCTCAGGCCGCCCAAGGGCAGTGGATGACCGCTACCTACGGATTATGGCTCGGAGGAACCCTGACAGCAATGCCACCATGTTGAAGAATGCTTGTCGTGCAGCCACAGGACGTCGTGTTACGACTCCAAACTGAGCGCAATAGGCTGCATGATGCGACTTTACTCCCGACGTCCATGGCGAGGTCCATCTTTGCAACCACGAGACCATGCAGCGCGGTACTGATGGGCCCAACAACAAGCCGAATGAACCGCTCAGGATTAACATCTCGTTCTCTTCACCGATGAGTGTCGCATATGCTTTCAACCAGACAATCGTCGGAGACGAGTTTGGAGGCAACCCGGTCAGGCTGAACGCGTTAGACACACTGTTCAGCAAGTGCAGCAAGATGGAGGTTCCCTGCTGTTTTGGGGTGGCATTATGTGGGGCCAACGTACACCACTGGCGGTCATGGAAGGCGCCGTAACGGCTGTACGATACGTGAATTCCATCCTCCGACCGATAGTGCAACCATAACGGCAGCATTTTGGCGAGGCATTCGTCTTCGCGCCCCCATCGTGCACATCTTGTGAATGACTTCCTTCAGGATAACGACATCGATCGACTAGATTGGCCAGCATGTTCTCCAGACATGAACCCTGTCGAACATGCCTGGGATAGATTAGAAAGGGCTGTTTATGGATGACGTGACCCACCACACACTCTGAGGGATCTACGCCGAATCACCGTTGAGGAGTGGGACAATCTGGACCAAGAGTGCCTTGATGAACTTGTCGATAGTATGCCACGACGAATACAGGCATGCATCAATGCAAGAGGACGTGCTATTGGGCATTAGAGGTACCGGTCTGTACAGTAATCTGAACCACCACCTCTGAAGGTCTTGCTGTATTGTGGTACAACATGCAATATATGGTTTTCATGAGCAATAAAAAAGACAGAAATGATGTTTACGTTGATCTCTAACCCAATTTTCTGTACAGGTCCCGGAACTCTCGGAACCGAGGTGATGCAAAACTTTTTTTGATGTGTGTATTTGTACCTTGTGTGCTGGTTGTGAAGTTTAAATTTTTATAAAGGAGGTTTTCACGTGCATCTGTTCTCAGGGAACATTTAGATGCGGAGATGCTGTTTTTAATTAATTGTTTGTTATTTTAATTAGTGCCTCCCTGTACTGGCAACAACTGGATTATTCGTTAGTCAGAAGTTCGTGTGTCCGGTGACTTCATTGCCGAGCTTGAAGTTTTAGAAGTTGCTTTTATTGTTACTTGTGTGCCTTATGTTATGCCTTAATGTCATACCTTGGTATGAATTTATACTGCAAAAAAGAAGTCATTGTACAAGATAGTCTTGCGGGTTCAGAGTTTGACAATTTTTGATTTTATTAAGTATTTACACCATCAAAAAAAATGGTTCAAGTGGCTCTGAGCACTATGGGACTTAACATCTGAGGTCATCAGTCCCCTAGAACTTAGAACTACTTAAACCTAACTAACCTAAGGACATCACACACATCCATGCCCGAGGCAGGATTCGAACCTGCGACCGTAGCGGTCTCGCGGTTCCAGACTGAAGCGCCTAGAACCGCACGGCCACATCGGCCGGCTTTACACCAACAGAAATTTTGTCAATGTTTTATGCTTTTGTTATGCAGATTTTAACATGGGTTTAAGAAAACGTTTTAGTGTGCTCCTGTGATGTTAAATTTATCTGTTTTATTGTATTAAACTGTACAAGGTAATAAACATTGTTTAACAGAAGCTGTGTATGTTTGATAATTATGGCTCTGCTGCTTCTTATGTTATTACTGGACGCAAATAACACGTTACAGTCGCCTTCCTCCAGGAATTCCCATTTGAGTATACGAAGCATCTCCGTAATACTTGCGTATAGTTTTAACGTACTGATAACAAATTTATCTGACTGCCTATGAACCGCTCCGATGTATTCCTTTAATGCGACTTGGTGTTGATACCAAACATTCGAGTAGTGCTCAAGAATGGGTCGCACTTGGGTCCTCTATATGGTCTCCTTTACAGAAAAACCACGCTTTCCTAAAATTCTCCCAATAAACCGAGATCGACCATTCGCCTTCTCTAATAGTTACCTCAGGCGTTCCTTTCATTTCTAATCGCTCTGCAACGTTACGCCTAGGCATTTAATCGATGTGATTGTGTCATGCAGCACACTACTGGAGAGCCCGCATCTCGTGGTCGTGCGGTAGCGTTCTCGCTTCCCACGCCCGGGTTCCCGGGTTCGATTCCCGGCGGGGTCAGGGATTTTCTCTGCCTCGTGATGGCTGGGTGTTGTGTGCTGTCCTTAGGTTAGTTAGGTTTAAGTAGTTCTAAGTTCTAGGGGACTTATGACCACAGCAGTTGAGTCCCATAGTGCTCAGAGCCATTTGAACCATTTGAACCAGACTACTGGAGAAGTATTCGCAAAATTAATGGTTTGTTTTTCTTACTCATCTACATTAACTTTCATTTTTCTACATTTAGAGCAAGCTTCCATTCGTCACAACGATTAGAAATTCTGTAAACGTAGGCTTCCGCGGCGGTTGTTACAGTCAATAATATTCTTCTGGGTTTGAGGCCGCATTGTCATCTGCAGTTAGCAATACACCCTGAGGAAGGCGCCTTGCAACAGTCGCCGAAACGTCGGAATTTTACAGATGACAATGCGGCCTCAAACCCAGAAGAATTTTATTGACAGAAATACTGTCCAAGTCGTCCTGTATCCTCCTACAGCTACACAACGACGACACCTTCCCGCGCGCCACAGCAAACAGCCGCCGATTGCTGTTCATCTGTCCGCCACATTACTTATGTATATAGCAAACAGTAGCGGTCATATCACACTTCCCTGCGGTGAAATCAAACAAGAATAATTCCAGGATGTGCCCTTCCCCAACCGAATTTGCAGTTTATCTCAGTGGGAAAGCAATCAACAATTGTAAAAGATCTATTGAGAATCTTAGGTTAGGTTAGTGTTTAACGTCCCGTCGACAACGAGGTCATTAGAGACGGAGCGCAAGCTCGGGTTAGGGAAGGATTGAGAAGGAAATCGGCCGTGCCCTTTCAAAGGAACCATCCCGGCATTTGCCTGAAGCGATTTAGGGAAATCACGGAAAACCTAAATCAGGATGGCTGGAGACGGGATTGAACCGTCGTCCTCCCGAATGCGAGTCCAGTGTGCTACGACTGCGCCACCTCGCTCGGTTTGAGAATCTTACAGTCACGTAAAATAATTGAGCCACGTACATCATTAATGTGTAGATACGTTATACATATGGAAGAAAGAGATCTGTCAACTGAGCACTTTAATGTTCTACCAACATCGCTTGAAACTTAGGACGCTGGGTGACGATACAACAACGGCGAGGAAGTCGGCAGTCCGCCTTTACGTCCAAAATCATCCGCATGAGCCTTCGTAGAAATGTGTAGGAGCAGCACAGAGGAAGAAGTCAAAGCGGTATAGCCAGTTGTGACTTGCTCCACTGCACGTTCTGTCCGACATACATCGTGCACCGCCTTCCGTCCCGTCAGATACCATAGCAGGGTCAGACTCCTACACTTTCATTTGTTTCTGCTGTCTGCAGACGTAGCTAGCGCTTTGGTGGAAGGCGACCAGAGCAGGCTCGATAGGTTTGTCGTCAGCTCACGTTATGATTCTTTTTTCCATATCGTGAAGCAAAAGTCATAGGACAGATTATGCACATACTACATATGGCGGTAGTATCGCGTACACAAGGTATGAAAGGGCTGTGCATTGGCTGAGCTGTCACTTGCACTCACGTGATTCACGTGGAAAGGTGTCCGACGTTATTATCGCCGCACGACGGGGATTAACAGACTCTGAACGCGGACTGGTAGTTGGAGCTAGAGGCATGGGACATTCCAGTTCGGAAATCTTAGGCAGTTCAGTATTCCGAGGTCCAAAGGGTCAAGAGTGTGTCGAAAATACCAAACTTCAGGCATTACCTCTCACCACGGAAAACGAAGTGGCCGACGATTTTCACTTAACGACCGTGAGCAGCAGAGTTTGCATAGAGTTGTTAAACAGACAAGTAACACTGCTTGAAATAACAGCGGAAATCAATGTGGGACGTACCAGGATCATATCCGTCACGACAGTGCGGCGAAATTTGATTTTAATGGGCTGTGGCATCAGATGACCAACGCGAGTGCCGTTGCTAACAACACGACATCGCCAGTAGCGCCTCTCCTGGGTTCGTCACCATACAGGTTGGACCCTAGACGACTGGAAAGCCGAGGCCGGTCAGCTGATAGCAGGAGTGTGGCGCAGACCCCAAGAAGCCATGGACCCAAGTTGGAGGAGAAGGAGCAGATTAGTTTTTAACGTCCCGTCCACAACGAGCTGAGTAGAGACGGAGCACAAGCTCGAATTAGGGAAGAACGAGGAAAGAAATCGAATCTCGTGATTTGCCTGAAGCGATTTAGGGAAATCACGAATAACATAAAATCAGGATACGATACTGCAGTGTCTCTGTTATTCTGAATTACGACACATAAAGTTCCTTTGGACATACATGCATGTCCAAAGGAACAGGCACTGCGGCGACTACAGCCGTTATGAAAGACATTAAATGTATTGGCACGGCCGAAGTGGCCGTGCGGTTAAAGGCGCTGCAGTCTGGAACCGCGAGACCGCTACGGTCGCAGGTTCGAATCCTGCCTCGGGCATGGATGTTTGTGATGTCCTTAGGTTAGTTAGGTTTAACTAGTTCTAAGTTCTAGGGGACTAATGACCTCAGAAGTTGAGTCCCATAGTGCTCAGAGCCATTTTGTATTGGCAACTGCGAACAAACAACGATCAGCTATAGGATGGAACCGCGACAGTCAAAATTTGTGCCGGACCAGGAATCGAACCCGGTTTTCCCGCTTATGGCGAGCGGTCGCCTTACCATTTGGCTATCTTTTCACGACTCGCGGCCAGACCCAAACTTCCATATGTCGTCAACCATGCGTCTACAAACTGCACTCTTACATCCATTATGTATATTTCCGTACAGGTGAGACATTTTACTTGAAAGTCGCTTGCCCGGTTCGGCAGATAAATACGGTATTGCAGTGCCTGTGTTATTCCGAATTGCGATGCAAAGTTCCTTTGAACATGCATTCATGTCCAAAGGACTTGTTGATTACACGCCACATTGAGTTGCTGCACTGCGCCGAGCGAAAGGAGATCCGACACGATATTAGGACTATCCCATGACTTATCGTTACTGTAACACACGGTTCACATAGTCTGCTATTGTTGCTACATTCTTAGAAAAAAAGAAACATAAGAAACATTTCTCAAACTCTCTCCATTGCAGCCACTCTCCTGCGCATCAACTGGTCCCTTTTTTTATTACAAATTTTACTGCCCGACTCTCATAAATAAAATCTCTGATTAAAAACACTTCATTCCGTATTTTAATATCAAACATTTTGGAACGAAATGGTACACAAAGCTAAGAGATTTTATAAGGAAAGTTTGTAACCGAGAAGACGTTTTTTTATCGTTGTTAGTTTTATGAGCGATTCTACGGCATGCTGTATCTATTAAAAACAAGTGAACCTGAGGTTGGGTAGTAATGGGATGAGGCACACTTTCACTTATTAGCGAAGTCACAACCTCTACCAGCTGCCCAATCAATAGCGAAGTAGTGTTCTGTGCTCTTTTACTGTATCCACATTACTCCCTCTGAAGCTTTTGCACTTTATAGCGGAATGAGTTTCACTGTAGAAGGAAAAGAAATTCCAGCATGGTTTTGCATTTAGCTGTGTCGCTCGGTGGTTTAACAGGTGTCAGATCATAAATCCAAAGATCCAAGCCAAAATCCTCAGTTGCTTCTAGAACTTTTATTTATTATTATCGCTTCCATCGCTTCCAGCAATACTTTGTTAATGTGAAGGACGGCCAGATGCACCGCGGTTCGGAATCCACGTTACACTGTACGCCACCCTATAATTGGCTGTTCATAGGCTAAAGAAAGGCAAGGGCATACCACTTCCAGTAGGACATTTCCTAGGAAGGTAATGTGCCTTTCAAACATTCCTTCTGTACAGGAGAGCTTTAACGTTTTTTTATGTGGAAGCTGCGTGGTGGAATTTGTTGTCTTTATGCAGACTCTCTTCTTTATTTCCTTTGCCTTTCCTCTCTTACCTTCATCGTTTCTGCAATTTCTGTTATTGTCATTACTTATTGTTTTTAGTAGTTTTCACCCTGTATTATTTAAAGCATTCTCTCAATCACAATAAAATGCCTTCTGAGATATTTTGTACATTGCAAAGCATAAAATTGTATAACAGCCACCCGGGGGTAGCCGTGAGGTCTCGGGCATCTTACCACGGATCGCGGCGCCCCTCCCCTCGTCGGAGGTTCAAGTCCTCCCTTGGGCATGGGCATGTGTGTTGTCCTTAGTGTAAGTTAAAGTTAGATTAAGTAGTGTGTAAGCCTAGGGACCCATTGCCTACTCAATTTTGTCCCATAGAACTTACCACAAATTTTCAATATATAACATACTAATCACTGATTTCATTATTACATTTACAATTTTTTCCGTGTTACTGTCTCAATGATCTTCTCAGGAAGAGTTAATGTGTACTATATTGTGTGGACCAACTATGACATCTCTTGTCTGTAAAAACTAATACTTAATTTTTGGTACAGCATTGACAGATGAAGCAAATGTATAATTGAAGTAAAAAATACTACTATTTCGGGAATCTGTCACGCTGGTTTACTAAGATTTCATCGTCAAATCTTTCAGTTTTTCCTTGTAAACGCGCAGTTCATATTTAGCCATCTTACATTCACATAGGATTCATTTCCTGATCTTCTCTTTGCCTTTCTCACTAATAAGTTACGAAGAAAAGCAGGAAAAATATTATAATGTATTATTACGATCTCAAAACCAATCAGTTAAAAAATAATTTTTTACGAAACTGTTTTGCTAGCAGCATCCTGTACAACAGAGGACAGTATTTATGGCACTACAGTGGTAAGAGTACGTGTATGGAATCAAAATAAGAAATTTCCTTGGTTTTTCAGAGGTCCCAGCGCAATGTTGAAAACATCTGTTTAAAACTGAAGCAGGTGTTTACTTTACCACAAGTTCATGAATAGAGGGACTAGATGTTCATGGAGAACTCGGAAAATAGCAAAATGCTGAATGGTCGCCAGTTTTAGCCGCCTGGGAGCCAATGCGCCCATCTCTCGCAGGAGCAGAACGCTACGGCGTCCATAACGCATATGGCGTCATTACGATAAAACGGCTGTAGTGAAAGCCAAGGAGTAAAAGGAAAGTCATTCTTTTATTTTGTCGACTTTACTCCCTTAAAATCTATTTATTGGTACTGAAAAAGGATGGCATCGTTTCCTGGACTGCACTTCCTTTGATTAGAATGGCTTCTCTTCTTGACACAAACCTGAAAGTCTCCGTCAGTCCGATATGGAAAGAATCTTAGTGCGGGGTGTGGAGTAGAGGCTACCAAGGCGATATGCATCAACGTAATAACCTCGTTCATTAGCATTTTGATACCACCACGAATAAGGAAATTAAAAACACATACTCCGTAGACAATAGAATGGCATGTGATGGAGAGCACTCTGACGCATGAACAGTCAAATCTTTACCGTTCCATTCACGTACGGAGAACATACCTGCACACGCTCCTACATCACTCCTCCTCTATGATCCTTAACAGAAATTTACAAGACACATTCTTTACGAGGAAGTGTCGTCGGTTTCAGAGAGCAGATACACAATTTTAAATCTCATTTAACGATAATTCTTGTGGTACAAACGCATCGTCTGTGATACGCAACGCGCGCGCGCGCGCTCATACATACAAACACACACACACACACACACACACACACACACACACACACACACACCCCTACCTTCCCATTTTTTTTAGATTAATAAAAAGCTGTACAATAATACTACGACAATGTTCCAGGGCTCAATTGAAAGCTACTGAGAAATGCTTTCTTTTGACCTCAGCACCAGTAATATGCAAATCCATACCACGTTCAAGAGGCCGATGATTACACCAATTTGCAATAAACAGTTTGGCATAAAGTTTAAACAGCAACAAATACGTATGACCAGAACAGTTAGAGGTTAAGGTGTTGAAATATTCAACTTTTTCAGATGATGTGAGTGTATATTGCGCCATCGCCGTTTAATGCTTAAACAATTACTATAGTTCAAACAGATGCGCGATACGCAAAAACTAACTCCGTCAGGGATTTTCTTTGCCTCGTGATGACTGGGTGTTGTGTGATGTCCTCAGGTTAGTTATGTTTAAGTAGTTCTAAGTTCTAGGGGACTGATGACCATAGATGTTAAGTCCCATAGTGCTCAGAGGCATTTGAATCATATTTTATCTCCGTCAGTGTTACCAGCAGGCAAAAATAGAATGGACTGATATGATACACGGATTCTTATTTATTGCTGTTAAATTATTTAGTGTGTTATTATTTAGTACAGTTTTGTAATTAAGGATTCAGATAGTAATTTCAGTTGTAAAATTGTAAGTGACATACCATTTTAATCGTCGTGCCAATGGGCATCCGACGGTGCAATTATCATGACCCTAGATTAATTTAATTACATAATGATTTATGCAGCGATATGCAGTGAGATGGGTCCATTAATACGCGAAATGGCGGTGGAACTTTTCGGGCAGCCTGTGGGAAGATAGAGAGCGAGGGAGTTGGGGTAAGAGTTGAGCTGGGGACGCTTTGGGTAACGGATGGAAACAACAAGACCGCTAGTTTTAAAGTGTAGAACATTATTTCGGAACAGGTAATGTTGAATTCATGGAGATAAAGGTGAACATTTACTAATGGTTTAAATATGAAAAATTCATAAATTTTTGAGTGAGAAATTATATTTAACTGAGGTGATCTCGAGTTATTGACCACTGATTGATTCATACCACTATACTGAAAGCTACAAGGGACTAAAATGAAAGAGCTGAAACACACAAAATTTTGTCAGTGAAAGCAATGTACAGCCTGCCACTTGTACCAAAGAAATATTTATTTTAACCACTGAAAATTTTGTGTACTAACATTCCAGGTTGATGGATCAAATATTACGCGATAGGGTGGTCGACCCTAACAGAGAGAGCGAACCAAGGATTTTCGTTGGCCACTGCAAACTGACCCAAGCTCGTTGCACAAAAGTATCTATTAACATGGGGCGGCGGCACAGTAACGTCCCTTGCGCTCTCGCGCTTACTAATCGAATCTGCGGGGGCCCGGGTTCGATTTCTGGCAGGGGACTGGGTGTTGTGTGTCCTTCATCATAATTTTCATCATCGTTGACCCGCAAGTCGCCGAAGTGGCGTCAACTAAAGAGGACTTGCAATACGGCGGTTGAACTGCCCCGCATGGAGCCTCCCGGCCAACAATGCCATACGATCATTTCATTTCCATCGGATCTGTGTTGAACGAGCCGCTCTTCTTTCGATGTTTCCTACCTTTTTCTGTTAGTCTTACCTTGTAAAGTCCTCAGACTACCAATACTCAAGAATCGTTCGAAGGAAGGATCAGTAACTGAATTTCCTTGGGATTTGCCCTACGACATTTAACGAGTAATTCACCCTGTAAAGGAAGAAGGGGAGATCAAAATCTAATAATCGTAGGAGATTTTTTCGCTATAGTAGGGGAAGGAATGGATGTCGGAATTATGAGAGAATATGGGATCGGCAATAAGACTAAGGGAGGAGGAAAATTCTTAAAATTATGCAACAAATTTAACCTACTGCTCAAAAATTGCAAGAAGAGAAGGAGGAACATATACCTAAAATGATGGATAGGCAAATGTAGATATAGGGAAGATGACTGCTAGGAAACTGTGGTAACGCAATAAATATTTCATTGATCAACGAAATAAGGAAACATAAAAATGATCAAGAAAAGAAATTCCTGAATAACAGTGGCAAGAATCTCTTAGGAATGAAGTCAACAGCAAGTGCAAGTATGCTAAAGCGAAATAGATGCAGGCAAAGGTGAAGACATCGAACAAGAAATAGTCATTGGAACGGTACTTTCAGCATGCAGAAATGTCAAAATAACATTAGGAGAATTTAAAAACAATTGTTTCGACACTAAGGTTGTCAAAAGAATTACAATATTAAAACTAGAAAAAAGAGATATTAGGTAGAAATGGTAATCTGAGGGCTTCTGCCAGGAGGCGGAACAGCTTGCTAACGTGACATAAGAAGAAATGAGTGTCGCTGTGGCACACACAGGGGGTCCAATCAGAGAGTCAGAGTCTGCCGTTGCTTTGGAAGACTTGCAATCAAATATGGCAGAAGGGATAGATTACATTGCTTCAGAATTTCTAAAATCATTGATTTCAGTTATAAGTAAACAATTATTGAAGTTTGTGTGTAGAATATATTAAACTGGACGCATATAATCAGGCTTTCTGAGGGATGTCAGCCACACAATCCCAAAGGTAGCAAGGGGAAATAATTGCGACAGCTATCTCACTTTCAGCTTGGCAGGTCATGTATCCATGTTGTCAACCAGAATAATACAAAGAAGAATGAAATTTAAAATTTATGATGTGTTAGAAGATCATTAGTTTCTTTTTCTTAGGTCTTGAATACCTAGTATTTTGTCTCCCTGGCACGTGCAACTATTTTACAGACAGGGGGAGGCCACGACGCTCGGATCACGGTCTTACTTCAAACTCTGTACACTTTTCGTAGTCCAATACGACAACATAATGTGCAAGTAGTAAGGCTTACTACTTAGGCGAATTCGAGAAAATCGCAAGAGAAATTTTTAGTGTAGTGATGTACCGGTCTGTTGCGACCGTAAGCACGAGATGGCGTCGGTCATGTCGGTCTTGTCGTTAGCGTTCAAGCTCCGTAATCGGTGCATTGCAGAAATGAGTCCTGCTCACATATTTTTTTAATTTATATTTGTTTCAAAACCAGTCATATTATTTCATATAAATTACAGTTGAAAGGTAATGTAATGAAAAGATACGCGTATTTGCATGAACTCTCATGAACACTCGCCAGTCGATACGCATGAAGGAAAATCAAACCGCGTTCATAGTAAATACAGTTCGACTGTAAAAATTTTATCATTAAATTGCCGAAGTATTCGTAACAAAGTTCCCGAATTTACTGCCCTCCAGGAAAATTCTCAAACTCAAATTATTCTTGGGATTGAGAGCTGGCTAAAACTCGAGGTAAAAAGCTCTGAGATATTTAGCGAGTCTTGGAACGTTTGTCGGAAAGACAGATTAGACGCCGTAGGAGGGGGAGTCTCCACTGAGGTTGAAATTGAGTGTAATAATGAAGTTATCTGGTGGCGCATAACAGGTCTAGATAAAATCAAGTTAATTGTTGGATGTTTTCACCGACCACTCGACTCCGCTGTGGGAGTTCTAGAGCCATTCAAAGCAAGTCTACGGTCAGTTGTGCATAAATACCCAGATTATGCAGTTAGTGGTAAATTTAACCTACCGAGTATAAACTCGGACATGCATGTATGGATTCATTGCAGGGGGTGGAGAAAAACATTCCTGTGAAGCACTTTCAAACACGTTTTCCGAAAACTGTCTTGAGCAACTAGCTCGGCAGCCAGCAGGCAATGGAAGTATCTTGGATCTTGCAGCTACAAACAAGCCGGACCCTATGAATGGCGTCAGTGTAGAGACGGCGATTAGTGATCGTGATGTCATCATAGCGACTTTGGTTACGAAAGTTAATAAATCAGTCAAGAGGACTAGGAGAGTGTTTCTGCTAGAAAGAACGGATAAGCAGTTGTTAGCATCTCACTTAGACAATGAACTGCAATCATTTAGTTCCAGAATGATGGCCATAGAGGAATTATGGGAAAATGTTAAACAGATTGTAGATCGTGCTCTGGACAAGTATGTGCCTAGTAAGTTGATTAAGGACGGAAAAGACCCACTGTGGTTTAATAACGAGATTCTGAGGAAGCAAAGGCTGTTGCACTCTCGGTTCAAAAGAGGACGCGCAAACGAAGACAGGCAAAGATTAGTACAGATTTGTGAAAAGATCTATGCACGGAGCATACAACAGCTACCACCGTCATACCTTGGCTAAAGATCTGGCAGAGAACCCCAAGAAATTGTCTTCCTAAGTAAAATCGCCAAGCGACTATAAGGCTTCCATTCAGTCAGTCGTTGACCAGGCTGCTTTGTCAGGAGAAGAAAGCAAAAGTAAGGCCGAAGTTTTAAATTCCACATTTAAGAAATCGTTCACGCAGGAGAATCGTACAAACGTTCCGTCGCTTGACCCTCGCCCAGAGTCCCATATGGATCACGTAGCAATTAGCATCCCTGCTGTAGAGAAACAACTGAAAGTGTTGAGAAGAAATAAATCGCCAGGTCCGGATGGAATCTCAATTCGGTTTTACAAAGAGTACTCTTCGTCATTAGCCCCTTACTTCGTTTGCATTTATTGTGAATCGACCAGCGCAGTCCCAAGCGTTTGGGAAAAAACGCAGGCGACTCCTCTATATAAGAAGGGTAAAAGAACGGACCCGCCAACTTATGGACCAATATCGTTAACATCGGTTTTCTTTACTATTCTAAAGCATGTTCTGGATTCGAATATAATAAATTTCCTAAAGACGGAAAATCTCATGTCCAAGAATCAGCAAGGCTTTAGAAAACCAGCTTACTCTTTTCTCACAAGATATACTGAGAACTACGGGCTAAGGGCAATAGGGTAATTCCATATTTCTAGATATCCAAACAGCATTCGCCACGGTACCCCACTGCAGACTGTTAAACGAAGTTATGTGCATACGGAATAGGCTCCCAGATATGTGGCTGGCTCGAAGACTTCTTAAGGAATAGAACCCAGTATATTGTCCTCGACAGCGAGTGTAGATCGGAGATAGGGGTAACATCAGGAGTGCCCCAGGGAAGTGTGAAAGGGCTGTTGCTGTTTTCTGTATACATAAATGATCTGGCAAGCAGGGTGGGCAGGAATCTGCGGTTGTGCGCTGATGACGCTGTGGTGTACAGGAAGGTGTCGAAGATATAAGATGACCTAGAAAAAATTTCTAATTTGTGTGATGAGTGACAGCTGGCTGTTAATATAGAAAAATGTAAGTTAATTCGGATGAATAGGAAAAACAAACTCGTACTGTTCGGATACAGCATTAGTAGTGTCTTGCTTGACAGACAAGTCGTTTAAATATCTGGGAGTAAAGCGATAGCGAAACGATATGAAATGGAACGAGCATGTCAGGATTGTGGTAGGGAAGGCGAATGGACGTCTTTGGTTTTTTAGTAGACTTTTAAGAAAGTGTGGTTTATCTGCAAGGGAGACAGCATATAGGCCGCTAGTGCGATCTATTCTTGAGTGCTGGCCGGAGTGGCCGAGCCGTTCTAGGCGCTACAGTCTGGAACCGCGCGACCGCTACGGTCGCAGGTTCGAATCCTGCCTCGGGCATGGATGTGTGTGATGTCCTTAGGTTAGTTAGGTTGAAGTAGTTCTAAGTTCAAGGGACTGATGACCTCAGCAGTTAAGTCCCATGGTGCTCAGAGCCATTTGAACCATTTTTATTCTTGAGTACTGCTCGAGAGTTTGGGATCCGCACTAGATCGGATTGAAAGAAGACATCGAAACAATTCATAGTCGAGCTGCTAGATTTGTTACCGGTAGGTTCGATCAGCATGCATTACTGATGTGCTTCGGGAGCTCAAGTGGGAATCCCTGGAGGGAGGAAGGCACTCATTTCGAAGAACACCACTGAGAAAGTTTAGAGGACCGGCATCTGAAGCTGACTGCAGAACGATCCTACTGCCAACAACATACATTTCGCGTAGGACCACAAAGATAAGATACGAGACATTAGGACTTATGCGGAGGCATATAGAGAGTCACTTTTCCCTCGTTCTATCTGCGAGTGGAACAGGAAAGGAAATGACTGTTTGTGGTACAGGGTACCCTCTGCCAAGCACCGTAGGTTGGTTTGCGGAGTATGTATGTAGATGTAGAACTTTTACTGAATTACCAATGTTATTTGGTTGTTTGCTAATTTTTATCATCACAACAAATATTATATTTATAAATGGCGACAAACACACGACGCTTCGATCTCCAGAGACAGATTTCAACGACGAGGGACAGGCGAGGAAAGCCAAATCAAACATCGATAAACAGAGGTGTCAATGACTTTATTCAATAATACAATGGTTAGAATACACCAGAATATGATTAACCGTCAGATGTGCTTTGGACATTACAAGTTGCAGGATTATGTTTTTCATGCAGGCACGGAAAACATATATTAAAACGGCATCTACTACATCGAATGAATGCAATTCTCCCGTTTGCACAAGGAATCTTCAGGGTTTGTAAGGAGAAACAAAGCTCGCTGACATTTTGAAAAAATTCTCTTTCTTCTAACAATTTGGATGCAAATGAAGCGTAACGCAACATAATCGTAAATATCGGTGCCGAAAATTGACTATGTACGATTAAATGTATTTTAATAGCATCTTTACGGGCAGCAATTTTCCGTTCGTTGTCCATCAAATATGAGTACGTTTTAACGCGCTTGACAAAGTTTACAGCTTGCCTATGGAAACAAAAGTCGCCTAATATTTGTTGTTATAATAAAAATTAGTAAACAGCAAAATTCCATCAAAAATTCAATAACAGTTCATAAATATACATGTGTCTTTTCACCATATTGCCTCTAAAATGTAATATGTACCAAATAATATGACTAGTGTTGAAAAATTATAAAACTGAATAAAAAAGATGAGAGGGACTCGATCCAGTGATCCATCGACTCCGGAACTTGAACGCTTACAACATGACCGCCACCATCTCGTGCTCTGGGTCACAACGCACTGGTCATCATTGACACGGGAAACTTCTATTGCGATTTTCTCGATACCACCTCAGTGTAGTAGTACGCTTCACTACTTTCTTCTGTTACGTAAGCGTCTACATTGATGCAGACGTTGCGTCTTATCTTCGTTTTACGAGCAGACACTAAACATTTTTTTATAATCGGTGTGTACCTGAGCTTTTGCCTATATTATTAAGGTTTATGTAATCCTTTCTTGTCTTTTTCCTCAGTTTTCTGTTATTCCAGATCTGAAGATGGCTGTATAATCAGCTGAAACTACTCATCACTTAATGTTATTTACTTGCAATCTTGACTATCAAAAGAATTTATCAATTTTTTAACTTTATGTAAAACTTTTAGATCGCTTGTTCCCATACTGGCTATGTCAGGGAATTAATACCATAAGTTTTGTTTTAGGGAAAGACAGAAGTATCAGAAAAGTCGACCTTCACAGAGTGCGACAATGTAAAATGGTACGAAATGTTACAAATTCTCAGAAAAGTAGCTATAAGTTACAAGGAAAGAGGGATAATATGCAACATGTACAAGAACCAAGGGAAAATCAAGAGAGAAGTGCTCGTATTAAGGACTTAAGAGTACAGTCGGTCTATTTTTCATTCTGTATATCGAAGAAGCAATGAAAGAAATAAAAATTCAATGCGAGATTAAAATTCAAGATGAAAAAATTTCTGTGAAAGTGAGGATACGTTACAGGAGCTGTTGAACAGGATGGAAAATTTACTAATAAGGAAAGTATTTGCGTTCGAAACAACATTTCTGCATGTAGTTTTGGTTACAGGACCTCTCAATGTGCTTGTACGTGTTGTTTTTCTAACAGACTCTGAAGGCGAGCTCTAGATGTCACTGTAGAAGTCAAACGCAATGCAGATATCTTAATTACACAAGAAAGTGAAGACTTCCAATAAAATGCTCAAAACATTATGAATAACTGCAAAACGCATAGGTAAGAAAAGCAAGTTGACCATACGTCATACCTGACCAATGAATTTCATTCTGGTATTGGCGTTTCCCACTATTTGTTTACGTGGTCCTTCGACTTTAGGTCCCCACGGAATCACACTTCTACATAGTTTTCAGTTGTTACTATTATCTGCGACTGATCACCAATCATGTAAGCATACGGCAATGTGTCTTTTCTCCTGTTTACGCACAATAAGTTACATTTACGTTGACGGTTAATTGCCACTCCCTGCACCAAATGTCGCTGGTCTACAGGCCTTTTTGCGTGTCGCTCCAATTACCCGATGCTGTGACTTTTCTGCAAAGAATAGCATCGCTCGCGAACAGCCGCAAAGACCTTCCGACACCATTCACCACTTCGTTTACATATACCGTGGACACAAACAGTTCTACAACTTTTGGCGGGACACACCTAAATTCACGTTTACATTAGACGATTTCTTCCATTTAATAACGGCATACTGAGTTATATCTACCATGAAGTCATGAATCTCGTCCGAAAATCTGTAAGTTCATATCTTGTTTACGAGCCTACAGGAGGAAATTTTCAGGAGGAACTTTTACTCTCGCCACCCGCAAACTTCCCTGCCAGAAATACTTCCTAACAACGGCATTCGCTACAGCGATTTCGAAGTTTCCCAATTTATCGAGTAATCTTAACAACTGCTCTATCATTCGAGTATCCGGCATTAAAACTGTTTCTTTAACATCCCGCTACTAAACTATGTGCAGACACGTTGCAAGTGAGAAATTGCTTGGACAGAAGAGTGAAGCACAAGGCTATCAAGACCTGGAAGGGAGGGAGGGACAAGCTGAGGCAATTTCAGAAAACGAGCTCCCCCGTGTATGCAAGTGGCAAGTGCCTCCCAGCACTTACCTTCAGGAATAAGCCCTGTGTGTAGCTGGAAAGCAGTTCCATCTTCGTTAGTAAAATATGCAGGCCGCCCACAGCTAATTCTGAGAACACTGAGTTCGTTATGCTTTCTAGCAGAAGTAAGTAATGTCGTTTGAACATATTAATGAGCAACTCGTACATGGCGAGAGAGTAAGACTAGTTACAGAAACGTGGAAGCTACCTTAACTACTGAGAAGTTGGGCATCGTAAAAGCATAGTCAGTCCAACTTGTCCATGCACGGTTTGGCTGCTGCGGACCCACGGAACATTCTAATCAACAGGCTGTACTGGTTCACGTGGCGAAGCAATTTGAGACTCAGTAAACTTTACCCGTTGGAGATATCTACACGGGATTCAAATCACACAGCGTTAATATGATTCATCTGCTGCTACACAACGAACATATATATATATATATATATATATATATATATATATATATATATATATATATATAAGATGGTATCTGTTCTTTCGAACATGTCCGAAAAAACAGATACCATCGGTGACCATTCAGCTCGTTAGAATGAAATTACAATGAAATGAACACCCTTAGCTGCTTACAGGCGTTGACATACGTCAACGGGGACAGATGAAAATGTGTGACCCGACCGG
Source organism: Schistocerca nitens (assembly GCF_023898315.1). NCBI lineage: Eukaryota > Metazoa > Arthropoda > Insecta > Orthoptera > Acrididae > Schistocerca > Schistocerca nitens. The sequence goes on along the minus strand of NC_064614.1, from coordinate 622,335,827 downwards.
GACTCGAACCGGGGGTCTCCTGCTTACATCGCGGGCGCTCTATCCATCTGAGCCACCGAGGACACAGAGGATAGCGCGGCTGCAGGGATGTATCTCTGGCACGCCTCCCGCGAAACCCACATTCTCAACGTATTGTCCCGCACTACATTCGTAGTGCCCCCGCCCATTATACTCACTACTCGCGGCGCGTTGCCGATTCCCGTAAGAGTTCGGGCTCTGTTTGAAGTGGCCGGTGAAACTATATATATGCAGCTCTTTAGAATGAAATTACGTCCGAAAGAACAGACACCACCTATATATATATATATATATATATATATATATATATATATATATATATAAGGCTCACCGGCCATTTGACCATCTTCTTCTGTGCGAATGCACAAATGGAGCCCGAACTCTTACGGGAATCGGCTACGCGCCGCGAGTAATTAGTATAATGGGCGGGGGCACTACGAATGTAGTGCGGGACAATACTGTGAGTATGCGAGTTTCGCGGGAGGCGTGCCAGAGATAAATCCCTGCAGCCGCGCTATCCTCTGTATCCTCGGTGGCTCAGATGGATAGAGCGTCCGCGGTGTAAGCAGGAGATCCCGGGTTCGAGTCCCGGTCGGGGCACACATTTTCATCTGTCCCCGTTGACATACGTCAACGCCTGTAGGCAGCTAAGGGTGTTCATTTCATTGTAATATGTTAAATATCTTTGATTGTGACTTGTTTATGTTTCAGCAATTCCTCGGTCTTCCTAAATAGACGGCTCAATATTCGAATATCCTTCCGTATCTTTCTACGAGGGCGTGGTGAAAAATACCTTCTAATTTTTATGTGGAATCTCTTGAAGCGTATGAAATAAAACAAATTTTATTAACATCTTTATTCTTCGTTATCAACATAGTCACCATGGCGACGAACACTTTTCTCCCGAGAGACTAGTTCGTTGATGCCATCACTGTCTGACTTTGTTGTCGGAGCCAAAACCTCATCTCTGCTTGCACCGATTCGTCAATATCAAAGTTCTCGAAGGTGTTCTGTAATTTTTGGAAATACATGAAAATCGGATGAGGCCAAGTCGGGACTATAAGGGACAATCGACGACAGCGAATCCATGGCGTCTGACTGTTGCTGACGCCACAGAGCTCCTGTATGGCCTGGCCTTGTCATCCTGAAGGAATAGGTGCTCCATGTGTGGACGAATTCTTCTGCAGTCAGAAACTCGATTACGGCAAGCTGTTTCTCACGCAGCGGCATACCTACGCCAAACAGCGCCGTACTACACGCTGCAATTCGGAGCCCTCCGGCGACACTGGGTTGCAGCTTGTGTCAGCGAAGCGGGAAAGTTGACCGAATAATATGCATGAAATGTAACACCTCAACCGATGTTGGGAACAGAGTAAGATATTCGGAGGCATCACTTTTCGGCACACCATCGTAAGGTAATGCGCTACCATACGACGCTCCGAAAATGTGACACGTACCAATCCAAGGCTTCAGTTCACCTCAAGTACGTGTCGTATGTGTTCCCCAACTAGCGCGCTGGGAGAAGTGATTATTTTGTGTTGTCAGACTAGGCAGTCTCTTAAAATTATAGTACCATTAACACCCAGCCTCTACCATTTTTGAACATATTGAAATGTCTGTCTTCTCTATAAGTTTTGTCAGCTATGACTGCCCTGTATAACCGTGGAAGTTATTCAAAAATGGTTCAAATGGCTCTGAGCACTATGGGCCTTAACTTCTGAGGTCATCAGTCCCCTAGAACTTAGAACTACTTAAACCTAATTAACCTATGGACATCACACACATACATGCCCGAGGCAGGATTCGAACCTACGACTGTAGCGCCTGGAACCGCTCGGCCACCCCGGCCGGCGTGGAAGTTATTCCCTGATGTCTTAATATATGTACCATCATCCTGCACGAACTACTAAGTGTTTGCCATATTTTCCTTTTTTTGCCGATTCTGCGGAGAACTGCCTCACTTGTGTGAGCATCCTTCTGCAAAGCCACACCTCAAACGCTTCGATTTTCTTCTTTTCCTGTTTCCCTACAGTTCGTAATTCACCGCAATAAAAATGGCTCTGAGCAATATGGGAATTAACTTCTATGGTCATCAGTCCCCTAGAACTTAGAACTACTTAAACCTAACTAACCTAAGGACATCACACAACACCCAGCCATCACGAGGCAGAGAAAATCCCTGACCCCGCCGGGAATCGAACCCGGGAACCCGGGCGTGGGAAGCGAGAACGCTACCGCACGACCACGAGATGTGGGCTCACCGCAATAAAATTCTGTGGTCCAGACGTACATTCTCAGAGTTTTCCTCAAGTTCAGCAGTATGCTTTATATTAGCAGAGTATTTTTGATCCTCATACGTTATTTCATTTCAAGTTACGAGATTTTTCCCTCCTTCCACTACGTGGTCCCAATTCTGATATTAAGTCAGTCGCTTTTCTCATATCTGCTGCTCCCTAAATGTTTACAGCTTGTAATTCTTCACTTCTACAGAGGATATCATCTCCCAACCTTGTAACTAACATTCTTACGCAATGAATTTTAATCTCACATCAGAACCTTTTTCTTATTTTCTTCAGTGCCTCTCCGCGTAAGCTCTTTTACGGTCCGAGTACTTCTTTCTTGGCCGTTCGTCCTTATTGTTCCCTCTAGTTTATGTGCATTGTATGTTACGAATGCAGCCCTAAACCATATTTATATCTTTGTTCTCAAAATAATAGGAATATGGTATACATCTTGTACCATTTTACGTTGTCGAGAGATATTTCTACGTTGACGGAACTTATCCTTATGGAATGACGGTGAATAGCTTAACCATGGCTAGAAGAAATGAGCAATAATTTACCAGGTTATTTTATTTTTTAAATATGTTACAAATCTTTTCTATTTTATTGCTTTTAGTAATTAACGTCTTATCGCACAATTGCCTTTCGTAATCACAAATTTCAAGGGATAGTGGAAAAAGTCCGACGGTCACTGTCTCACTTCAGCTGCGATGTCTAAAATGCCATCTGATTAAATGAAAGTGGATTTCTCTCTTCTGCGGCTAGCTTATAATCATTATTTATTTAACTATTTGCACCGGGTATCGTGTAGTTTGTCCAGACCGTACTGGCTCATTTTCCATACATGGTGTAATAAAGCAGTCTCTGTAAGATACCCGTTAATCGAACACACATCAAAATTATTGGTCCTTTTCTGATTTTAGACAGTGTTTCGCTGACTATGAAAAAAATATACCAATTAGAAAAAGAAAGGGGGGAGGGGAGGTGGAAAATTGAGTGGTGGGGAAGGAATATGGCGAAATATATCCCAGAAAATCTCCAGAAATCATTACGTAACACTCTGCAGGCTGTTTTATAACGTCAAGCGATGTTAAGTTCATTCATTTCTGTTGAGAAAACGTGGAGTCTGAGTGCTTGATCCATAACAAGAGGAAGGAGAGAAAAGAAAGGGCCCCTTTCCGGCTAACTCGTAAGAGAAGTGACATTCACGAACTAATGACGTTCTTTTCCAGAGCAGCCTTATGTCACCGTGCTGTTGAGGAGAGGGTGGGATGTAGTTGCGCGAGAGGCTTATTCCAGGCGCCGGTAGGAAAAATTGCTGCCAGTTTGGTTTCGGATGCAAAGCTCTCCCTAGGGAGCGCGCTTGCGGAGATAACAGACTCTGGCCGGATTGCACGTGCCATTACTCAAAAAGGCGACATTCTGAGTTTTTATTGCCACCATGTAACTTTCTCACTTTTAATGGCACACCACGATTGACAGTAACAAATTCCAGTATACACGTATTAAAAAGATAAATTATTTGAACACCGATGCGTTTTACCCAGTCGGGCTATTTGACTGCAAATATTGTGCCCTTGGCTTCCTCCAAACTTTCAACTGACTTATCCAATCAGACACAGCGACAACTACAGGCTAATGTGGACTTAAAACCACGGTGTAGTTGAGTATTCCTCACATTAACAAATGGTTATCAGCGGTGAAAGAAGCAATAGGTGTCGAAGCAAACCGTAGTAGCGACTGTAGATTGACACCTAGGCCTCAGGATTTCTAATGTAGGACTGATCCATGTAGCCACACACGTGTACACACGCTTACCAAATTATTGATATAACAATATTTCAAGACCCAGTGAAGTGCTAACATTTAGTGGGCATTCTTTCTCTATGGGTAAATAATCCGTATCGTGTAAAAGTCAGTGAAGAATTTTAACTAAACACTGTATCACTAAACAACAAAGTAAACTGTATTTTGGCTAAATGGATACGATTTACATAACATTTTCAGTTTTAGATAGCCATTAGCATTTCACTTGTTGCATGCCATTATTTTCGTCTGTTGTATTGTGTGCGTGGATCTGGTGTTATTTGTTGTACGAATCACAGAAATTGGTAATAACTGAGAGAATGTGGGAATCAAACTGTGAAACGTTGATGTGAATCGTATACATGGGGGAATGTAATGATTGTAAAGTAGCCAGTTTTCGGAACTTCGGATGAATAATGCTTACTTCGGTCCTTCAGACGAGTAAAGATGGGCATTTTAGTGTTCTGAGTGATAGGCTGCATACAATAAATGAGTTCCCAAGTGGCATGAAAACGATGCTTTATTAACACTACACAGAAAGAACAAAGGTTTAACATAATGTTGCTTCTGGATGGTACAACAGAAAGTGATCGGGGATCCTCCTGATCTGGTAATGTGGCATAACCAAGTGTTTGTCGTGACCTGGGTCGTGCTGATATCGCATCGTTGGTCGTTACGCTGTTCCATCGTGACGTGGGTCGTGATGGTAACTGAAGTGGACGCTGAGGTACCGAGTTCAAAAATGGTTCAAATGGGTCTGAGCACAATGGGACTCAACATCTGAGGTCATCAGTCCCCTAGAACTTAAACAACTTAAATCTAACTAACCTAAGGACATCATACACATCCATGCCCGAGGCAGGATTCGAACCTGCGACCGTAGCAGTCACGCGGTTCCGGACTGAAGTGCCTAGAACCGCACGGCTACCGCGGGCGGCGTACCGAGTCCGGGGAAGTGCACTGTCGGATGGGCGAAAACTCCGAAAGCGACTGTCGTGCCTGGTGTAAGCTCCTGTGGTGGGCCTTGAAGCCTTCGTTAAGCCCGAAGCGGTCGCTGCGCACTGCTAGCTACTTGCAGCCAAACTGCACCTTTATAGGCAGCAGGCAGCAGGATGTCGCGCAGCGCTCGGCGAGCGCGTGGCGGTATGGCACCAACACTATTGCCGATGTACACCGTCGGACTGCTTGAGAGCTACGCTGGCGACCCTGGTGGCACCTGCTAGAGATCGGTTTGTCAACAGGAGTGTTATGGTTTGTCTGCATTACAGTTTCCACAACACGCGATGATCGGCGCGTTCTGTCGTCGGTGGAGGAGCGCCTGCGGCACTGAACACGCTACCCGCTGACCGCGGGCGTTGTGCGGGAAGTAGAAGCGGCCGGGGTATGGTCACGTATAGGCAGAATTAATTTTATTTACTTGCTTTTTGGAATTTATTATTTTATGTGTTCGCGTAAATGGGATTAGTGAAAACAGGAACTGTAACAGGTTGTGCGGATCAAAATAGGAAACTACTTGGCTATTGTGTTATGCGGCCGATCAGGCAATAAATCTTTAGCGTGCTTTGTTATCGGGAGATGATAGCGAGTCACAAGGAGTCCGTGTTCAGCTCTTGTGATGTGAGGTCATGTAGTGCGATGTTCTAGTCAGTTCCGTTAAGATTTCGCAGTAGTTGTTCTACGAAGAACTGGATTAATGTCTAAGACTTTTGTGATCAGTCGTGGAAGGCATCTACCGAAATTTCTAGTATTTTAGTGAGCACTGAGTCTTTCTTTCGGAGTGTGTAAATTCCACATGCCTTGCTGAGCAGTCATAACCTTGAACTTTCAGAGTCCAAAAGTGATGATCTGCGCAGTATTCGAGCAGGCATTGAAAATCACAGAAAGTTGTGTGCTTTTACAAGCTGCTGATTAAAATGTGCAATTCTTTGAATAACAAGCTACTATGAAACTTCCTGGCAGATTAAAACTGTGTGCCGGACCGATACTCGAACTCGGGACCTTTGCCTTTCGCGCACAAGTGCTCTACCGACTGAGCTACCCAAGCACGACTCGCGCCCCGTCCTCACAGCGTTAATTCCGCCAGTACCGCGTCTCCTACCTACTAGTTCAAATCTTAAGCTGGCTAACAGAAAGAGAAAGAGTCCTGTAAGTGCGGGAGAATTAATGCGAAATGTGATTATTTTCGTACTTGCATTTTTGAATCTGTGTTCTAAGACTGACGTGGTATCAGTATTTGTGTACTCAAAGGGATAATGCAGGATAGAAACTTTACTAAAGAATGTTTCTTGATTTAGTAGTAATAGCCAGACCTAATGAAAGGAACACAGTTTATAGCTATAATGCAGGTAAATTGCTCTATGCACCCTGCTGACACGTGTAATACAGCTAGTTTCTTCACAGCTTTTCTTAGCTGAGAAATATATGTCGCTTCAGGGTAGGCTGTACTTCTGAAGAACTCACCAAGGTGAGTAATATGATATCCGCAGAAAGACGTAAGAGGACGCGCCGCTGCACAACACACAAAAATCTAAGTGGTGGTGACAGCTAAATTCCGAGCATAATTGCCACGAAGGGCCGCAGAGGTTGTTTTAGAAAATATTTGTTAGAATCGAATTATTTCACGGTCAAAAGATCTCTCTGTAACAAATCAATACGAACTCCGCAAGCGAAGGCTTTGTAAAACGCAACTCTGTTTTAGTTTACGAGAGAGTGGAAAGTGTAGAGAGCAAAGCTCTAGTTGACGGGATGTTCATAGACTTCCGGAAAACCTCCGCCACAGTCCACGACTGCTGCCTTGCAAACAAAATACGTGCCTACGAAACAGCTCACCAGTGTTAGGATTAGTGTAGACTGAAGCCTCGTTAACAGATGCAACTCATTACGTCGCTCTCAAAGGGATATAGAGCAGCAACCTGCACTACACAGAAAAATTAAATGAGCTCTGCGTAATAATTCGTTATGAGTTTCCTTATTCAGCGTGTGACCGTCGGAGAAATGTCCAACAAACTCTAGAGGAAGACGCACGAAGCAAGATGTAGAGCATCGTGAAAAGTTTCCTTTTTAAAATTCAAACAGTGGGACATTCGCCGACGAATTTAGAGACATGTTACAGATTGCTTCTAAACCGTTCAACTAATTTCACATGACTATATGTTCTGCATCAATAAATATAGAAAGTTGGGATCAATTTTAACATACACAATGAAACTAAGATTTTATCTTGGTGCCACTTGTAATTTCTCGGTTCATTTTGTTGCCGATAGAGGTCTCCTTGATACAGGTGTAGCTCTGTGTCTCCAATGTGCGTCGAGTCCAGATACGGATAATACAGCAGCAAAAGCCGTTTTGCGTTCCTCGTCTGAATAGCTTCAATTCAGTTGCAATAGTGCGGTGTGATTTCTGTCGAGGGTAAGACACTACCACATACCTCTTAAAGCCTCAAAGGTCGCCTGATCACACGGAAAGTAACTCTTTTTAAATATGGATTTTGTGGAAGACGATCAGTCGTCCTTTTTAAATTTTATTGGCAGATCTAGATTTCAGCTAGAAGCTAGCCATTCTCAATGCTAAGGATACAAGAGGTACATAGTTAGATGTCATAAAAAGTTACAAGTAATGGCTTAACTCATATGGTTTGTATATTACATACCACTTCTATTATTACTCAATGCATGTAATGCCTCTTGGTCGGGCTTCACCCACAGTTCATCGAATACTACTGTTTGCGGAAAGCGGGCTGTATGGAGAACACATCGGTTGGTTACATGGCGCCATCTATGTGAACTACATATATAAACTTCAAGGGCAGTAAACCACTTCAAAATTTGCATGAAAATTACATAGAATGAAACTTATTTCATATTTGACAGCAAGTAATAAAATTTCCATGTTGACTCCTTGTGAGTCCGTTATTATTATTAAAACATTTGGTTCAAATGGCTCTGAGCACTATGGGACTTAACATCTGTGGTCATCAGTCCCCTAGAACTTAGAACTACTTAAACCTAACTAACCTAAGGACATCACACACATCCATGCCCGAGGCAGGATTCGAACCTGCGACCGTAGCAGTCCCGCGGTTGCGGACTGAGCGCCTAGAACCGCTAGACCACCGCGGCCGGCATTAAAACATTTAAATTACGTCAGATGCGTAAAACCTTTTTAATTTTTTTAAAAAATTACAAAACACAAGAAGACACGTGCTGTATACGCCTATTAGTTGATATGGCTTAAATATATTTATCTTTATATTATATCTCCCTTTATTAAAACATAGTAAGTATATCGTTCACCATATTTACTAAATAGTTCATAGTTGGCGCCAAACATCAGTCAGATGCAGGGTTGTTGCAGTTTGGCTATTCCGCTATAGATATAGATGCATAAACAGTATTATTAAGAGCAGTTCAAAAAATTGGTTGTTCTGCATTTACAAGGAAAATCGGTTTTAAAGGAGACAGAGGTTAGCACCATCTACAGAGGAATAGCCAAATTACAACAACCCTGCATCTGACTGATGCTTGGCGCCAACTATGAACTATTTAGTAAATATGATGAACAATATTCTTATTATGTTTTAATAAAGGGAGATATAATATAAAGATAAATATATTTAAGCCATATCAACTAACAGGCGTATACAGCACGTATCTTCTTGTGTTCTGTAAATGCAAAAAAAAAAAAAAATTAAAAAGGTTTTACGCATCTGACGTAATTTAAATGTTTTAATAATAATAACGGACTCACAAGGAGTGAACATGGAAATTTTATTACTTGCTGTCAAATATAAAATAAGTCGGATGACAATGTAAGAATTTTACATATGTTTGATATTATGTCATTTTCATGCAAATTTGAAGTGGTTTACTTCCCTTGAAGTTTACATATGTAGTTCACATAGATGGCGCCATGTAACCAACCGATGTGTTCTCCATACAGCCCGCCTTCCGCAAACAGTAGTATTCAATGAACTGTGGGTGAAGCGCGACCAAGAGGCATTACATGCATTGAGCTATAATAAAAGTGGTATGTAATATACAAACCATATGAGTTAAACCATTACTTGTAACTTTCTATGACATCATCTAACTATGTACTTCTTGTATTCTTAGCATTGAGAATGGCTAGCTTCTAGCTGAAATCTAGATCTGCCAATAAAATTTAGAAAGGACGACTGATCGCTGCAATCTATAATTTACAAGTCAATATAACAGTCGCTGAGTGCAACAGCTTTCCCAATGGAAGGTAACCTGATCTCGTCTGGGTGTTCGTCGTGCGTCCGGTGGAGAGTACATTGAAAATTTGGGATAGATAAATGAAAAGTTTGATCTTAAACACTATTGTAACAAATACCCCGAGGTTTTATGTACGCCCGTATAATAGATATGGTGATTTTGACGATGAAAACATTCAGATGGTGCTTTCGAAAACATTGCACTCTTATGCGTAAGTCAAATTTTATCCCAAATTTCAGTCTTCCTAGTGTAGAAGAAACAGTCTTGTGATACATGATGAATGTTATTGAAACGTTCCGTATATCCTCTTAGATCACTATGAAGTAACATTGCTAAACTGTAGGCGACACGGATGCATACCGATGGTAGGTCATCCAGTGCACCACCCGCAGATGGAAGAAAGTAGGGGAAATGGCACGGGTACAGCATGTACCCACCGACACTCACCGCGTTGTGAATGTGTGCTGCAGAGAACAAGTAGGTGAAGCAAATGCGACGCAAATGTCGCCGATACGTGGAGATTTCAGGTGTCAGATATATCTCGTGGTACGGGTATTTTCTGTCGATAAGGCGATTTGGAGCGCAGGGGTAATTTCAGCAACTTCTGAATGAATTTCCGACTCTCCTGTCGCGTGCATGGTACACTCCTGGAAATGGAAAAAAGAACACATTGACACCGGTGTGTCAGACCCACCATACTTGCTCCGGACACTGCGAGAGGGCTGTACAAGCAATGATCACACGCACGGCACAGCGGACACACCAGGAACCGCGGTGTTGGCCGTCGAATGGCGCTAGCAGCGCAGCATTTGTCCACCGCCGCCGTCAGTGTCGGCCAGTTTGCCGTGGCATACGGAGCTCCATCGCAGTCTTTAACACTGGTAGCATGCCGCGACAGCGTGGACGTGAACCGTATGTGCAGTTGACGGACTTTGAGCGAGGGCGTATAGTGGGCATGCGGGAGGCCGGGTGGACGTACCGCCGAATTGCTCAACACGTGGGGCGTGAGGTCTCCACAGTACATCGATGTTGTCGCCAGTGGTCGGCGGAAGGTGCACGTGCCCGTCGACCTCGGACCGGACCGCAGCGACGCACGGATGCACGCCAAGACCGTAGGATCCTACGCAGTGCCGTAGGGGACCGCACCGCCACTTCCCAGCAAATTAGGGACACTGTTGCTCCTGGGGTATCGGCGAGGACCATTCGCAACCGTCTCCATGAAGCTGGGCTACGGTCCCGCACACCGTTAGGCCGTCTTCCGCTCACGCCCCAACATCGTGCAGCCCGCCTCCAGTGGTGTCACGACAGGCGTGAATGGAGGGACGAATGGAGACGTGTCGTCTTCAGCGATGAGAGTCGCTTCTGCCTTGGTGCCAATGATGGTCGTATGCGTGTTTGGCGCCGTGCAGGTGAGCGCCACAATCAGGACTGCATACGACCGAGGCACACAGGGCCAACACCCGGCATCATGGTGTGGGGAGCGATCTCCTACACTGGCCGTACACCACTGGTGATCGTCGAGGGGACACTGAATAGTGCACGGTACATCCAAACCGTCATCGAACCCATCTTTCTACCATTCCTAGACCGGCAAGGGAACTTGCTGTTCCAACAGGAGAATGCACGTCCGCATGTATCCCGTGCCACCCAACGTGCTCTAGAAGGTGTAAGTCAACTACCCTGGCCAGCAAGATCTCCGGATCTGTCCCCCATTGAGCATGTTTGGGACTGGATGAAGCGTCGTCTCACGCGGTCTGCACGTCCGGCACGAACGCTGGTCCAACTGAGGCGCCAGGTGGAAATGGCATGGCAAGCCGTTCCACAGGACTACATCCAGCATCTCTACGATCGTCTCCATGGGAGAATAGCAGCCTGCATTGCTGCGAAAAGTGGATATACACTGTACTAGTGCCGACATTGTGCATGCTCTGTTGCCTGTGTCTATGTGCCTGTGGTTCTGTCAGTGTGATCATGTGATTTATCTGACCCCAGGAATGTGTCAATAAAGTTTCCCCTTCCTGGGACAATGAATTCACGGTGTTCTTATTTCAATTTCCAGGAGTGTAATTATATTGGAACATAGTCGAGCATTTCTAGGAGAGAATTACGCCGTGTCGAACGGCACAGTTGTTCTCCCCGACTCCAGAGAGTCGTTTTAGTGGAGTGCCGCACTGGAGCCGCGAGAGAGGGGACGACCAGGCCACGTGACTGCCGCGATCGCTGCGGTCAGCGGCAGCGAGTGGAACCTCATCTCCTGGAGTCCGGCGCCGTGCTGCGGTGAAGGAGCCTCCGGGGCGTCGTCGGCACACGGACCGTGCAGTCGAACGTCAACGTTGAACGTTCCGAGTTGCGCGTGCTGCTGAACGCTCCGAAACGATGCGACTCTTGCACACGGTACGTGTGTCTTAACGTGGTGTACGCGATCGCTGCGTGCTGCAGCCGCAGTCGGCTGTGTCTGGCCCGCAAATCTCACTGTTTGTGAAATGGACGGAAGTAAATTTCCTACGTTAGTTCTATTAAAACGCACATTTCCTCCATTGACCATATGCTAATCATGTTGTTCTGTCTGTAGCATAGATCAACAAAAACTTCAGTATCAGTGGACATGTTACAAGGCATAATGGGGGGAACCAAGTCCAGTCAATAACCACATTGGCTCACAAAGGCTCCATCACAAATAGTGCGATGCAAAATTACAGTAATTCTCTACATAAGATAAAAATTACTCCAACATTCTCACTTTTTAGTAGTACTCTAAGGTCATTCTTACTTGATCACCCTTAATATTCAGCAGCAGAATCTTTACACCATGTGAAACACCAAACTTAAAACAAAAAAGTGCTTTGCAAGTTGTGCAAGCTGCCTTTTAGATCAGGCCAATCTGACAAAATTACTCCACACAAAGAGCGCACTTATATTTAAATAATACTAAATATTATAGAATACACTTTTGTGAACCTAATAAGGAAGTATCAGAACCTATTTGGAAAACTCGAACACGGTAAAAAGTTTTTTGAGTACTGTGAGACGCGAACCACCACCACATCACCCGATACCTTACACTATTACGACTCTACGTTATACCGGCCAAGACTGTTATACGGCCATATTTTGCATCTTACCCTCTGCTGAAAGCATTAATCGTAGATGTATTAACTGAAAGCTTTAATCATAGATATGTTATTAACTGCCATTTAGCTATAACAAATTGTACCAAGAACATTGCATTTCTTGTGGATCCTCGGTGTGCCATACATACCTTCATGATATGCAAATTACAATAATTCTTTGCCCAGCAATACGACGTTTCCCGTAATTTTATTACAACAAAACATAGAATAGTTAACGACGCGTTTCCGAGAGATGCTCAGCTTGCTGATGCTTACAAACGGCATATTACATAAGGGCTTCAACTGAAAGCCAATATGGCGTCCCGCGACTCTGTAGTGAAGGGAGATGGCGTGCATGTGACGTAGGTGGCGCTCTGCCATCTCACTGTCCAACGTTCAGACACACGTTCAGAATATCTGCCATGCTAGATATTTCTCTGCACGTTCGAAAAGACTCCCTAACGTGCTTTTCCACGCTATGAGGTCAGAAACTTGGCACGCTCAACGTTCGAATACACGGTCTGTGTGCCGACGGCTTCATGGGGGGCTGGGCCTACAGGTGTGGTAGTCAAGTTGTTGCACGGACACAAACGACTGGGCAGAGTCAAAAGCGAAGGCCTCAAGTTCAAAAAATTGGTTCAAATGGCTCTGAGCACTATGGGACTTAACTTCTGAGGTCGTCAGTCCCCTAGAACTTAGAACTACTTCACCTAACTAACCTAAGGACATCACACACATCCATGCCCGAGGCAGGATTCGAACCTGCGACAGTAGTGGTCGCGCGGTTCCAGACTGTAGCGCCTAGAACCGCTCGGCCACTCCGGCCGGCGAAGGCCTCAAGTACCTGGTGAGCTGCGCTACGGTACGGTTAGACGGACTTCACTATGGTCAGTGCAGGGTGCGGCCGTTGTGTGGACGCAAGTCTGGTGGAGCAATTGGTGCCTTTTCCTGGCCGCAAGGACAACGATCCCATTAGAGGTGGATAAACGGGCTTTGCGTATCAAGAGGAGCACTATCTGCATGCTTTAGCAACTGATGGTTGCATCGTGCTGATTTTGTGTTTAGTTCAATGGACCTGAAGAGGGACACATGTGCTGAAACCAGGTTGTGTTTTCCCTTTTGGAAAAAAATAATAATAATATACTTTGTACGACCCATGTATTGGGTATATTCACTAGCAAACAACGTTCTGCACGGAAATCTGTGGTTGTCATGACAAGTTGTGGCTGTTTAATGATGGCACGCTGTGTGTGTGTGTGTGTGTGTGTGTGTGTGTGTGTGTGTGTGTGTGTGTGTGTGTGTGTGTGCGCGCGCGCGCTCTTGTGAGAGCTCTTCCGTTTGTTAAGCTATAAACTGTGAGCGTGATTAAGTGTATTAAACCAAAAGAGATTTTCTTCAAGTTACACTGTGAGTGTAACTCATTTGTACTACATTAAGGATTTATCTCGTCAATTGTTCTATGTGAATTAGTTTTATATGTTGTTGTACAAGAAATTATTTAGATATACGCGTAGGTAATTTCGTACAGCATTGTGCACAGTTTGCTGTGGTAGCTTTCTGGTGACAGTAGTACCAATACACCAGTGTGTAGTTGTGTATTATGTAACTGCTCAGCAAATGTTTCGATTATTAGTTATGGCTGAGGGCCACGCATTTTAAATTCTTAATGCTGTTGCCAGATTGAGTATCGGGAAAAGAGTATTTTAACTGTGTTTATTGGTTGGATGGAATTCGTATTGATTGTTTTGAGTCCTGGTTTAGGATCTATATGGGCTACTGAAAGATGTATTGTTTTATTGAAGTTTTATTATTATTCTGCAATAAGAAATAATTTGATATGTAATACATACTATTAAATTGAGTCCCACGGGTCTACACTCCACCTAAATCCTACGCAACAGAATACACTGCAGATCACTAATCTTTCATAAACGAACTAATCGCATCGCCGATATTTCTTCTGGGAGCAATTCACGAACTGAGTACATCTTTTTTTTTATGTATATTGGTATCCACATCTTTGACACACTACGGCACATCTCCACCACTGACTGTTCCCTAAACGTTCCTGGTAGCGGATCCCGCCTCGGCTCCACGTGGCCGCAGAGGTGCTATGAAAGCCACAGTGTTTCCCGAGTGGGGCGGTCACCGGCAGCTAATCTGCTGCCAGCAGTGGCCCTCCACGCCAGACACAATGCTGCCGCCCAACTTGGCCGGCCCTGCCGTTTAAGTATTTATACGTAAATCCGATCAACGCTGCGCCGCTTCTCGCCTCGCAGATTTTGCCGCCTCGCGACTTGGGAGCGGCGGCAGCTGGCAGATAACTTGGCCCGCAGCAAAATAGGAGGTGGTGGGGACTTCAAAAATATGCTAGTGTTTTACTGACGTGTTTTCGAGAGGAGCAGGTCCAATATTACTATCGAGGGAGAATTTCTAAAAACAGGCCGAGAGAGAGATATTCTTGTTTTTTTACATTGATCAGCTGCATGACATGATTACCAATACTGTAATCAATATCTTACATTTAGGAACATAAACATATTGGCATATTCTCGAGCAGTGGACTGCTTCAACAGGAAGCTAACCAGCGTTTCAATAAATAAAGCACTTCATTAACTACTTTGTTTTCGGAACGAAAACTCACACAGTGTTGTTCTATTGCTCTATACCTATTCCCGCAGTAAATATAAACTGAAATACGCGAGCTAAATGGAATTTCCATGCAAACTGCTTTTGTTCGACAGTTACTTTTATCCTGTCAAAAAAAAAAAAAATGGCTCAGCACTATGGGACTCAACATCTTAGGTCATAAGTCCCCTAGAACTTAGAACTACTTAAACCTAACTAACCTAAGGACATCACACACACCCATGCCCGAGGCAGGATTCGAACCTGCGACCGTAGCAGTCCCGCGGTTCACTTTTATCCTGTCCTCCTTTTTATTATGTACAGGGTGATTCAAAAAGAATACCACAACTTTAAAAATGTGTATTTAATGAAAGAAACATAACATAACCTTCTGTTATACATCATTACAAAGAGTATTTAAAAAGGTTGTTTTTCACTCAAAAACAAGTTCAGAGATGTTCAATATGGCCCCCTCCAGACATTCGAGCAATATCAACCCGATACTCCAACTCGTTCCACACTCTCTGTAGCATATCAGGCGTAACAGTTTGGATAGCTGCTGTTATTTCTCGTTTCAAATCATCAATGGTGGCTGGGAGAGGTGGCCGAAACACCATATCCTTAACATACCCCCATAAGAAAAAATCGCAGGGGGTAAGATCAGGGCTTCTTGGAGGCCAGTGATGAAGTGCTCTGTTGAGCGGTCGCCATCTTAGCATCAACTGACGCTGACGCCTAGTCAACAGCGCCTCAAGCGAACAAATGTACAACTAAATGAAACTTTATAGCTCCCTTAATTCGCCGACAGATTGTGCTTAGCTCTGCCTTTTGTCGTTGCAGAGTTTTAAATTCCTAAAGTTGTGGTATTCTTTTTGAATCACCGTATAGCTACATATTCATACACGTTATAAAAATGGATACCTGTGTGTGTGTGTGTGTTTTCCACATCACTTCCTAGACCACTGGACAGATTTCAGCCATACTCGGTACACATATCCGTTACTTTCAGACAACAATCGCTGTGAGAACCACGTGCTTCATAGTTCAGGAGATATGACGTCATAGACAGTGAGATGCGTGATAAACTGCCGCATTGTGCATGACGTTTTAATTTAATTACTTCTTTGATACTAACTCTATCCGCAACAAATTTTGCAGACCGTATCCACACTCTGAATATATCTACAAAATTATATCACGGTACCACGCTCAGTTCAGGAGATATGGCGCCAAAGATAATGAGATGACTGAAAAACTGCCGCATCATGCATGAAGTGTTAATACATTTAGTATTCATTACTAAGACACACTTACAGTCAAGTCAGCTTAAGAAAATCCCTGACACCAGGGAGCGCTTTTTGAAATCTTTTCAGCTGCGAAGTGCAAACGTCTTCGTCGTATACAGGGTGTGAAGGGACGTTGCTATACAATCGCTTACAAAATCGCGCTGCAGTTACGTGAAGCACTTGCGCCCAGCGTACAGAAACTGTTCGGGATACTGTACTTACAGATTTGTGTATTACCCATATTTCTTTGGACGACTGTTTCAAATTTTCAACAGTGTTTTCACGAATACACGGAAATGAAATTTTTTCGACTTTACACTAAGCACAGTTCATTCTTTTCGTTTTTGTTCCTAATAGAAAAGTGGCAAAATAAATACCCGAGCAATACTGCGTTTGTTAGTCAGTATAATTACGAGTTGGCTTTAGTACACGTAACCGCTCTCTGACATCTTCACTGAGCGTTAATTAAATACTGTTACAAACGTGAGATAATTTCGACCATTTCACTAGAAATAGTGTACGGTAATCTGCGTTCTTTTCTTTTATATCAGTGTGTTCCATCGAGATGACAAAAAAAAACCATAAAGAATATTTTAAATGAACATATGGTGACCGCGAGAGTATCACTAGTTCGGTCCGACAAGTATGGGAGAAGGAATCGGTGTTTCTCTCCTGAAAGGAATCATCTCGGCATTCACCTGAAGTTCTTCAGGACAGTCAAGGAAAATATTAACCAGGAATGCAAGACTGGCACACGTATCCGTCTGAAAACAAGGCCAGTGTTTAATCACTATGCCAAAACGCTACACCAAAGATTGTAAGTGGAAAAATCCAGATTTCAAACGTTCATCGTAACCATAACACAAAAGGAAGCCACTACTGAAGAAACGTGGTGTTACATTTTGAGAAATATTCTATTATTAATGTCGCTGTTCAGGCTGTGTTCTCTTTCGTAACAAACTAAAACTGTACGCCGCAACCTGCCTCTCGCAGCCACTGGTCTTGCGACTGAGCCACGTGAGGATATTCTTCCGTCAATTAGTGTTTCGTTTCTTCCACAGTCGACAAAGTTCCTCTGCATCTCTCAAAGAACTGTTGTAGCACTGAATTCGACTTAACGTCAGCAGTACGAATGGAGAGGAACCTAATTCTAGTTGTGAGTGGTCTGTGAGGCGTGCTCGAATGGCTCAGCTGGAAGAGTAGATAAATTTCTAATTAGCAAATTCAGCAATGCTTCGCAGTTGCTAAATATGTATGGGAATTACATATACATCCTAAATTCCTTATCCCCCTCTCTGCCTCTCTTCTCATCCCTCCTCCCTCTCCGTACATCTCCTTCTCCCCCACGTCTCTGTGCATCTCCTCCTCCACTCTTTTCCTGAATGTTCGCTAGAGTATAGTGTAAAACTTTTTAGTACATCCGTCAAGTTCTTTGCAAGATTTTTCGTAGCGACGTTTCCCCGTTATGTATCACATACATATTTATTTATGTATATATTAAAAATATATAGCCTTTTTTGCCCGAATGTTCATTAGAATATAATGTAAAAATTAGAAACAAATTGGCCAAGAACTTTAAAGAGATTTTTGGTAACTACGTTTTCCCTTTATGTATTACTTACACACATTATATATATATATATAAAAACTGATTACAAAAAGATATGTCATCTATGTCGGTGTGAACATTAATTAGACTGTCGTATAAAAATTTGTAGTAAATCGGCCAAGAACTTTCGAGATTTTCGGTAACAACGTTTTCCCTTTATATATGTGCTTATGTATTATATATATAACTGCCAAATTAATTTTTTGTGTTATGAAAACATTTGACAGCAGAACTGTCAAACTGAACGCATTTTTTATTTTCTTTCTCATACCAAAAACACCATTAGCATCCATAATTACGAAGACAATTAAAAAGAAAAGAAATCAACCAAATCGGTCGAGCTGTTCTCAAGTGATGATCTTTCGCAATTTACTTTACTTTTAGATTTTTCCGGCGATTTTTCCAAAAATTTTCTTTCTTACAAATCTTGTCCTGGCAATTACGAACACAGCAAAGACAAAAATAACCCTAACCGGTCAAGACATTCTCAACTGATGATCCTTCATACATGCGGCAACTGATTTTTATTATAGGTATTAATTGGTACTCCAAGTGAAAATGATTGAAGATCTTTTACTGTCTTTCCCCGAGTCCGGATGCAATGAGAGTGCATTTGTGAACGTCTCCTTCGCTGAGACCAGGCACAAGCGTGAAGAGCGAAAGTAAAATTTGTTGTGGAAACCACAACAAGCGGCCAGGCTGGCATGCGCGGCTGTTGTGCAGGTAGACATGCAACCATCCAGCCATCCGCGATGTGCTCCTGCCACAGCGCGTCCGTTCGTGGCCAGCGTATCGGAAGCAGTATCGACGGTGCCGCTCGATAAAACTCGATCAGAGCGCGGCGCCGCGCCTCGCTGTTTCACGCTACGATAATTTAATGCGCCGGCGGCAGAGTGCATCACAACAAAGCGGACACCGAGATTAAAGGGGGACACTTCGGACCATCGCGCGTGTCCCCCACCTGAGCCCAGCGTCAGATTTATTGCGACGACGCACACGGGGCCGAAACCAGCTATTGTCGCGTCCGGACAAAGAAAACTACCAAAAACAGCCAAACAAACGCCTGCGGTATCTCTGCGCAGAACTCGGATATATCATCTGATGATGGCCACTGAGCTAAAAGGGCTATCTTTCATTCGCTCGGGGATGAATCGGAAACATTCTCTTCGAAATATGCAGAACTCTCAGGCAACAGTGCAAATACCATTGCTCTACATGCTGCACCGATGACAAGAACGTGATGGCGGGAATAATAAAAAAAAAAAAGTCTTCAGCGGCGAATACATGAACAGTGTGAACTAATTAAGATGCACGTTATGAAATTTAGTTCATTGGAGCAACGAACATAAAATGCGATTAACCGCCACAATACCAAAGGCGTGCGGGTTAGGGGAGGGGTCATTTACCTCATGCCGGCCTTTTAAAACTATTGTAATCTAGTCAAATACTTCATATTTTAAGATTTCGAAAAAAATATTTGTTGTTTTTAATGGGATCTTCCACTAGATTCCTTAATTTTTAAAAAATTTCAGTTAAATTTAATACGAAATTTCAGTCAAAGTAGTACTCGTAGATGTTACTTTCGCAATGAATGTCATATTCAGTATTTTCAGGTTCAAGACCCTACTTTCACATCAGTAAGTCTTTAAAAAGTATGTTGTGCGTAAAAATCAACAACAATTAACGAAATTTGTATTTCTTAAATTTATTTTGTGATGGTCATAGAGTAGTTACTAAAAGTGCGTTGTATTAAAGAGACATTTTGAAGTTCTGGACCCTACTTACGCCACAGTATCTCTTCAAAAAGCGTATTGTTAATATAACGAATTCTGCAGGTGTTTAATTTTTGTATAGTGGACATAAAACACGTCTCTCCCAGCCTGGTAATACATGTTAGTGAAAATGTGTTAGTATAGCTAGGCTTAGTATCCATAGAAAATTTGTAGCATCTAATCTGCGTTTCACTACACATTTTGCCAAGCTTACAACTTGCCATTAAATTTAATTTCAGACGACATATGCAGCCATACTCATATAGTGCAGCTGTGAAAGGCTTGTTGGTAGGGCGGGGTTAAGGGACTAAAAAGCAAGATCATGAGCCCCTCCATCGAGTTTGTGGTTTCGCCAGAAATTTTCTCGGATTACGGAGTGGTAAAATAGGAGAATTAAAAGCAATATTGATGCCATAAATCATAAATAATTTAGGGAGAAATAAAAGTATATGGGCAGGGTCAGTACGTACGTCGGAGCAGACGAGGGGTCTCCCAGAGCTCTTCCGCCCTACCGTCAACTCGATTAAGGGCGAAGACAATCACAGAGTAAAGAATGCCTTCTAGCCGGGAAATTCGTAACAGATAAGGCTAGAAACACTATAGCCATTGGTAGTACCGACAATAATAAAACAAGGAGAGAAAAATAATAAGGTCGGTAGGAGGGGGGAGGGGAGAATAGGCAATTGTAACAGGGGACTCTGTATGCGACGGAGCCCGTTGCTCGCACAGCTGCCCCGCATGCGATCCGTTATAGTCAAAGTGATAAAGAGGGAACAGCACCTACTACTCATCGGAGTGCTAACCGTAAACCGGAAAATAGCACGCGGCTTTAAAACGCGGCAAACTGCATCAGTTACAATAGAAGAGGGATGACCAAGGCAGGTAGGGTGGCCTAACGTCCCCTAGACTGTATGTTTCTGGAGCTCATGGGCGCTCAACGCCGAGGTTATCAGTGCCTTACACATATTAAAAGAAACGAATGTGGATAAAATGACTAAAATTGTGAGGAGGAAACCTATAAAATGACGCTCGGCCTTAATACAACGGAGAAGAGTGAAAAGTGCTGTATCTGCGATTAAAACATAAGTAAAATCACAGACTAGCTAAAAGAAAGGCACAGAGAAATGTGACTGGCTGACAACTTACAAAAAACGCGACTGAGCCAGTCACCCTATTAACACATTAAGAACAATTCCATAAAAATTTAAGGAAACAAGTTGGACAAAACACGGAACCTTAAAACTCTCACCACATTCGTTTGAACGTTACTTAAAATGGCAGATCTGTTGGCACATCTGCTGCTGCCCTCATGTCGGAAAGTAGAACACAGCCTAATGAAATGGCCGGCCAGTGTGACCGAGCGGTTCTAGGCGCTACAATCTGGAACCGCGCGACCGCTACGGTCGCAGGTTCGAATCCTGCCTCGGGCATGGTTGTGTGTGATGTCCTTAGGTTAGTTAAGTTTAAGTAGTTCTACGTTCTATGGGACTGACGACCTCAGCAGTTAAGTCCCATAGTGCTCAGAGCCTAATGAAATGTGGGGCACAGTGATATGTACGCCACAAGCACCACACATGGAGGGTCCTCTTGCCCGAGCAAGAAGTCCGCTTAAAACGGTATATCTGACAATAAAAACGACTTTCACGAAGAAAACGGAGAACCAATCAATTGTCCGTAAGTCGTCCGCCAGAATTCAGACCACGCTTAGCAACGAGAGCAAAAAGGAGGGGGCCTTCCGCCATGATGTGAGCTAGTGTCTGTAATGCTCCGCAACCAAAACGAGAGGGTGGCTCATTACATTAAAAAGAAAAGTGTTAACCTGGTGTGGCCGCTGTGGAGGCGACGTAGGGCGTTTCCTCCCAGAATGAACGGAAGGAGAAGCGCCATGTGGAATTTATTAGAGGGGACAGTTCTCCACCAGATGTTGTTGATTCTAGAATGAGATTTTCACTCTGCAGCGGAGTGTGCGCTGATATGAAACTTCCTGGCAGATTAAAACTGTGTGCCCGACCGAGACTCGAACTCGCGACCTTTGCAAAGGTCCCGAGTTCGAGTCTCGGTCGGGCACACAGTTTTAATCTGCCAGGAAGTTTCGTTGTTGATTCTTCTTGTGGGGAGATGTCTATCTGCACCCGCAGATTTGCACGAGGATCGCCAAAGCGAATGTTGCCTCTCTAGCCAAACGGTCGGCCAATTTATTACCTGGGATACTCTCATCATTTGGGATCCACAGAAAGACAGATAGGACGATTAAGATTAGAGAAAAAGTCATGAACAGCAGATACATCAGTGACGAGACTGACAGCTTTCAAAAGACTAGAGAAATGCTCACTGAGCCACTATAAAACTGTTTGCTTACTAAGAAGCTAGGCTCTGTAAATGGCTATCAGCTTCGCCGTAAAAACACTACACGTTCCTGGCAACAACCAGCGGGATACGTAAAAGCATATCCCATCCTATCCACGGTTTTTGTGCCGCCAGTGTAAATGAAGATAGCACTGTAATGGCTCTGAAGAACTGAGAAAAGAGAGAAACAGGCGCCGAAAGGTCATGGAAGCGACTGAAACGTTTTGTTCTTCAAATAGATCCGTTGCAATTTGTGGTGTGTAGATGCTAACCAAAGGGGGATGCGCGGGAAAACAAGGGACGCGCGTTCTACGGAGATTTGACGGAGTTCCCGACAGAGGGCCTAGAGGCGCATTCCAGCTCGTAACCCCACCCAAGAGCGGGTGTCAGGGTGTTGATGCCCCCTTGTGTACAAAAAGAATATGAGAAGTTAGATGAGTAGGAAAGTACGTAAGAATTGGTACAGTTTTAACTGAAGACGTAAGGTACCCAGCCGGCAAGAAGACTTTCTGCATCATCTGTAGAAGGCGAAGACGTAATAGTGATGTTGATTATTAGCCACTCATGAATGGTGTCTGGTATTATCGCTGGCACGGATTCCGAAATCGAGCGATCCAAGCTAGCTTTCTTTAGTCTTCTGACTAGATAGTTGTGGCCACAAATTCCTCTCCCGTGTCAACCTCTTCATCTTGGTTCATTACACTTGTAACCAACAATTTCAATTATTTGCTAGATATAGTCTCTCTCTTCCTCTTTGTACGCCTCCTGTAACACCATGGAAATTATTCCTTGTGGTTTTGACATATGAACCACTGCAAAATCTTGACCATGTCCATATTTTTTATTATATTATAAACCACAACGCTGTCCCTTCTTGTCAGTATTTTCCACAGGTTCCTCTCCTCGCCGATTTTGAAGAGAGCCATTTCTTATCTTACGAGTCCACTTAATTTTCAGCATTCTTCTGTAGAGACACACCTCACACGCTTCGAATCTCTTCTTTTCCGCTTTTCCCGCAGTCCATGACTCACTTCCATGCTGTGCTCCTGACGTACATTCTCAGAAATTTGTTTCTCAAATTAAGGCTAATATTTAATATTAGCAGACATGTTTTGATCAGGAACGCCCTCTTTGCCCGTGCAAGTCTGCTTTTTATATTCTTTCTAGTTCGTTCGTCGCTTGGCTCTGAACATAATAAAAATTTATCTTCGATTTTTCACTATTAATTGATGCATCCAGATTGTTATCCAACTGCTATTAGACTTTTACAAGATGCGTATATTGTACAACTTGTTAGGCATCGCTTCGGATGCCATTTAATGTAGTGATCCTTTTTCACGTTCCTCCTTCGGAAGCTAATATACGTTGTGACATAATTATTACACTCTCTTTAGAGCAACAGAAACCGAATTACATTTGTTAATTATGAAAACAGCAGTTGTGTGCAGCGCTTGAAATCAACGACAAATTCGCCGCGCGGGATTAGCCGAGCGGTCTCAGGCGCTGCAGTCATGGACTGTGCGGCTGGTCCCGGCGGAGGTTCGAGTCCTCCCTCGGGTGTGTGTGTGTGTGTGTGTGTGTGTGTGTGTGTGTGTGTGTGTGTGTGTGTGTACTTAGGATAATTTAGGTTAAGTAGTGTGTAAGCTTAGGGACTGATGACCTTAGCAGTTAGGTCCCATAAGATTTCACACACTTTTGAACATTTTTCAACGACAAATTAAAGGATTAACGTACAATTTATTGCTTTTATATTCACAAATTTGATCAGTTTTGGATCGTACGTAAACTTACCGGAGTTACTCTTTACAAACTTGTTCGGATACCACTAACACCCTTTAGTTATTACTTTTAGGCAAAGAGAACACTGGCAGATGGATCTCTTCTGGGTGTGCTGTAGTGCAAGGTGTAGGAGGTTTTATTAATGTCAAGAGACTCAAGGCAGGCAGCGGCTATTGGTGTCTGCAGCGGTGTCCTGTCCTGGGCTGAACCAGACATCGGAATGGGCAGCAATGACTCCAACTGCCTGTCATTGCTTGCAGCCCAGACCGAAGTTTTAAGCGAGCCGACCTCCCAGTAGATATCAAAGCGTTTCACTTCAGGCTTAGCAATGGAATGTCCCACAACAGGAGTGGGCTCTTTCTTTCCTACTGTTCTGCAGTATTTTTCTCTGCGTGATACCTTATAGCTGGTTTGCCAGCCCAAATTCTTCATCTGGCCAATGGTATTATTTGTTCACAACTGTAGTTGCTGCTGTATAATACTCTTCTTCATCAAGCCAAATTAAATAACCTGCTGAGATGCCAAAACTGTGCCCTTCTAAAAGCATTCCAATTTGAATGGTTATGCAGTATCTGCAAATTTCTTTTTCTGTTGAGTAGTAAATCGTGTTACGCCCCTCCAATTGCCACCGTCACTGAACAAACAGTCTTAGTTGCAGTATTAAAATTTTTACTACTATTAATTTCTTTAAATTTTTAACACTGCAACCAAAGCTGTTTGTTCATATCACAAATACTGCTATACCAACCCCGGAATGTAACGGAGAAAAGTTTTGTCTCCACCACTGTACTATTATCATCCCGACCTATAGACGAAACAGACGCTGAATGTCCACCCGGTCCCTCCAGACACAGCAATATCGTTGGATCCGCCTGGAGCGTCATTGTCCAGTGAAATGTGTCCTGTCCGTCAGGCACATCACGAACACTAGCAAAATTTGCATATAAATTGTAGGCTATTCGGACAGTCCACTTACGGGAAGGGTTGAGTGCATGTCAAACGCAAGATCTACTCTTTTGACACGATTATTTTCGCGAATGTCCCTTATAAGAACGGACCTGTGCAGTCTGAGTGTGTTATGTGCTCCCAAACACAGGTGGCAAAATGCCGCCTAAAGCCTGCGGCCTAGCTACACTGACTGGCAGACCTCCGTTAAGGATGAACCAGTCTCGGCCGACGGTGGAGGCCTGGCTTTCTTGCCGTGATGGGCAGCAGGCAGTGCTTAACGGCGGTCCTCAGCAGCGGAGCGCTAATGGGGCACTCGGAAGGCCACATCAGAGTCTCGACCCTACCCCTGCCCCTGCCTCCTCTAGCCGGCACTCGGGAGCCGAGCAGCCGGCGCACCACGCCGTGGCTCCGCGATCGACCGGCCGGTGGCTGCTCGTATGTCCGCGACCCCGCGAACTCACCAGCGCTGTGGCGCTGTGATGACTATAGTGTAAGCTGATTGCTGCTGGGGTTGTTTTGTGCCACGATTAATTCTTACTTTCCGTCGGTCATTCTGTCCCGGACCTCTATAAATCAAAGACGTGCTGTTTGCTTCGATAGCAGTCCATATCTTTATTCTCTTTCTTCTGAACCTCTAGGACAAGGCTATCTGTTCGGGGTCCACACTTTTATCCGTCTTAAACGTGGTCTCTTTACATTCGCTATACTCTATATGTGGTACAGAATCACTCGTTCAGATCCGACAATATACTGTCACAGTGGATTGTGCCCCGATTTGAAAGTGAATAGCAAGTTAAAATTGTGTACCGGACCGGCCGTCGTTCATTTTTTCCATCTCTTTTTTTTTTTCGTCATATAGAGGTTGTACATTCACTTCCGACTACATAGCGGAGCACAATCTTTCACGTCCAGCAGGAAGCTGGCTGTGTATTTAATAATTTCATTGGACTGATGCGCGGCAGCATATTCCCTCACGAATATTTCCAACATAGACAGCCTCAGCCCAGCTGTCAGCTCGCCTGGTATTTGGCTGAGAAGTACCTGACGGGTCAGTAGTAAACTTAAAAGAAAGACTAATTTACACGAAAGTATAGTATTGTGGACACTGCCACGTGTACCTTCCAGTCTTATTCCTTAATATTCAGTATTTTACGCTAAGTATTAACATCTACGTAATTTCTTTATTTTGCTGTGGTTTAGCTGTCTTACGTGAGAGAGTGTGATACCTGTCACTTGTAAGCAGTACTATGAAATTATGACTTTCACTTGATCGCATGATATGAATTTCTACGTGTAAACATTACAATCGTTTGGTGGAGCACTATTTGGACAGCAACCTCATTCCCACAAATAATCGTCAGAAAATAGTATGTAGATGTGTCTCATTGACGTCGTGATTTGATGCAGAATTTCGTTATTTTGCAAAATCGTCAACATAAGTGTTAAATAACGCCAGAACATGATTTGTTTGTAACTGCTGCAACTGGAGTTCTTAAAGTTGAATCGGATGTTTGTAATTCTAAAAAATACTTTTGAAATTACTTATTCAACTGAGTGTAGTCCACAGCTGCTTCTTGTTTATCCGATAGTGAGCCTTTTCAAAATCGGTATGTGTAAACGCCCCCGCCCTCTTGTAACTGAATTACATATCAACGAAGACTTCTGGTGTAAGAAGTCACACTCGCTCCGCCAACGGCCTTGTCAAAGAGTTACAGGAAATGTATTCGCAGTTGTGAATGTGAACTACCGTCGGCTGTATATTGGAATCAGGACAATGAAAATTTGTGCCGGACCAGGGCTCGAATCCGGATTTTCCGCTTTACACGACTCGTCGCCTTAACCGCTTCGGCCATCCGTGCACGAATCACCGCCAGACCCAATCTTGTGTACGAAATTAGAATTATATTAATACCTTCAGCTGCTGACGGGTGTTGATATATATCAATGGGTACACGTGAAAATGTGTGGTCCGACCGGGACTCGAACCCCGGATCTCCTGCTTACATGGCAGATGCCCTATCCATCTGTGCCATCGACCTATTACGTTACTTGGTAAGTTTGTCTTCCACGAGTAATGAGTGTGTTGGGGTGGGACACTACAAAAGTAGTGTGTGGACATACAAGGTGAGAATGTGGGTCTCACGGGAGGCGTGCACGAGTTATTCCCTGCAGTCGCATTAGTCTCTGTGCCCTCGGTGGCTCAGATGGATAGAGCGTCTGCCATGTAAGCAGGAGATCCCGGGTTAGAGTCCCGGTCGGGGCACACATTTTCATCTGTCCCCGTTGATATATATCAACTCCCGTCAGCAGCTGAAGGTATTAATATAAATCTAATTTCGTTGTAGACGGCTGCAGGTCATCAATGGTGTCTCTTCTATACAATCTTCTGTATGTCGTCACCCATGTGTACGTTACGAATATTACCATTCAGTAAGGCCACATTTATTGAGAGTCGATGGCCTGGTATTGTCGAATAACTACGAAATTGCAGTGCCTGTGTTATTAAGAAGTAGGATGCAATGTTCCTTCGGACATGCATCCTACTTTTTAGTAACACAGGCACTGCTATATCGTACTTGTCAAAGAGGGCGCAACAAAAAATGGTTCAGATGACTCAGAGTACTATGGGATTTAACATCTGTGGTCATCAGTCCCCTAGAACTTAGAACTACTTAAACCTAACCAAACTAATGACATCACACACATCTATGCCCGAGGCAGGATTCGAACCTGCGACCGTAGCGGTCTCGCGGTTCCAGACTGAAGCGCCTAGAACCGCCCGGCCACTCTGGCTGACAGGGCGCAACAACAGTGGACCAAGGTTCAGGGAACCCTCCTGACCTTGCAGCGGCAAACTGCAGTATAGAAGCTGTGGTGGCAGGGATCTACGTGGGTGGTGCAACCGAGTTGGTGGATCGGGACGTCACTAGTTCACCACCTTGCGCGAGGTAGTAGTGAAGCGGTGAGTGGATGCCAGATAGTCGAACGACGTACCGTCATGAAAACATCATTGTCAACATAAAACATTCTTTTATTGGTCAGCAATTACAGCAATCTTGGTGATACTCAGAGGCCAACGTCCCTTGAACGTAAGCAGCAGGCTGCCTCTAAAGAGATGCGGTCGTACGGTTGGGGAAGTGATGACGGCAGCGGGTGGGCAAGGCCGCTGGCCACAGCACCGAGCGGCAGCTCACATTTCAGGCTAGACGCTGCCTAGCTGCACAGAATGAGGTGTTCACAAGCGCGCAGAATCACGCCGTGGACCGAGCGCGGAGGAGAAGGCTCAGAGCAGCATCAGTGCAACTCGCACGAGCACAGGCAGGCAGCTACGGGTTTGCCAAACCTCGGTGTGTCAGGTGAGCGGCTGCACTACATTGCGTTCGAACCGCAGGCCACCTGGTGGGCCGTCGGTTGGAGGGCGCCAAGTCCACAGCACAGGTCTCAGAGCGAGCAGCTAGCAGCAGCGGGGCTCGTAGGACTGGTTAATCCAGGTAGACTCATGTACCATTGTAGCTTCTCCCTAGGAGCTGGTGGCTGGCAGACTGCGGTACCTCTGAGTAGAAATGAGAAGTCTTTAGACGGACTTGGCTCGTCCTTGTTTCGTTGAATATCAGTTTCTATCACGTAACCCAAAACAGAGCCATGGCTCGGGTGTTACGTAATCAGATCACACACGCCCCAGTCTTCCTTCCGTGTCAAAGCTCTCACGTCTCTGCTCTCGACACCGCACATCAGCAGGTAGCCCCTGATGTAACATCGCCTGGCCAGACCGAGCTAATATGCCTGCGCGGCTCTTGATTACGGAAGGTGTCTCCATTTTACTAAGCCGTGCCCAGTAAATCATTTTTACTGCAACACCCCTAAGATGTAAAACAATCTGCAGTGATCAAGGGCATAATGCAGAAGGCAAGGGAAACCTCTGAATTAAAAAAATGTTCAAATGTGTGTGAAATCTTATGGGACTTAATTGCTAAGGTCATCAGTCCCTATGCTTACACAATACTTAACCTAAATTATCCTAAGGACATACACACACACCTATGCCTGAGGGAGGACTCGAACCTCCTCCGGGATCAGCTCCACAGTCCATGACTGGAGCGCCCCAGACCGCTCGGCTAATCCCGCGCGGCTCTGAATTAAAAACACATCAGATGTGTCCACAGGACATGTGGCCTGCAATTGAGAAAGTGTCATGATGATCTACCCAATGGCAAAATATTCCAGATAAGTCGCCCACTCACATATCTGTGAGGGGCTTCCAAGGGGGAAGTGACCATGAGAAAAATATGGAATAATCAATGACGGGATAACATTCTATGGGTCGGAGCATGGAATGTCAAGAAGTTTGAACATAGTAGGAAAGATAGAAATTTTGAAACGGTAAGGATCAGTCTAGATATAGTCCGGGTCAGTGAAGTGGTATTGATATAAGACAATGATTTCTGGCCGGCCGCGGTGGCCGTGCGGTTCTGGCGCTGCAGTCCGGAACCGTGGGACTGCTACGGTCGCAGGTTCGAATCCTGCCTCGGGCATGGGTGTGTGTGATGTCCTTAGGTTAGTTAGGTTTAAGTAGTTCTAAGTTCTAGGAGACTTATGACCTAAGATGTTGAGTCCCATAGTGCTCAGAGCCATTTGAACCAATGATTTCTGGTTAGACGAATATACGGTAATACCAAAAGCAGTAAAAAATTGTGAAAGGGGAGAAGGATTCGTTATGGACACGAAGGTAGGGCAGAGAGTTACAATGATACGGTTGTTCACATCATAATTGACAGCAAACCAATGTAGACAACAATAGTTCAGTTTTATAAGCCTACGTCACAAGCAGGAGATAAAGAGAGAGGAAAAGTATATGATACTAAACATATAATTCAGTATGGAAAGGGTGATGAAAATCTAATAATCATAGGTCATGGAAACATTTTTGTACGAGAAATATTAAAAATAACGGAAGATATGGGCTCGGAAAAACGAATGAGGGGGGAGAAAGACTGAGTTTTGTAATAAATTTCAGCTTAAAACAGTGATTACACTGTTCAAAAATCACAAGACGCATAGTTATACCTAGTAAAGGCCCGCAGAAACTAGAAGATTCAAGCTGGATTACACCACTGTCTGAAAGACATTCTGATATCACATACTGGATTGTAAGGCATATCCTGTAGCAGACATGGATTCAGATCACACTTTAGTGATGATGAAGAGTAGGTTGACGTTTAAGAGACTCGTGCCATAGAATAAATGTGGAAAGAAGTTGGAAAATAAAGTGTTCAGGGATGATGAGAGGTGTTTGAAGTTCTCTACGACTGTAGATATTGTGATAATGAGTAGTCATTTCGGTTAAAGAGGACTGGACATCTATAAAAGAAAGCCATTTGCTCAAGTCTGACAGGCAAGCATAATTACAAGGAAGTTTAATGTGAAGAAACCTTGGATAGCAGAAGTACTTCAATTGACCAACGAAAGAAGTGCAAGAATGTTCAGGGAAAGACAAGAATACAGCAAAATAAATTCCTTAGGAATGAAATAATAGGAAGCGCAGAGAAGCCAAAGCGAATTGGCTGCAGGAAGAATGTAAAGAAATTCAAAACGAAATGTTGTCGGAAAGACTGATTCAGTACAGAATGCGAGAGGTGATATCGACACGGCACAGCTTCACTCTGAATGTTGGAGCACTGCTCCAGGTGTACCAGCTGGCTACCGCAAGCGCTCGGAGCAGCGAGCGAGTTATACCGTGGATTGCGCGTGTGCAGGCTATAGTTCCCACCACACCAAAGATGCGTCCAGGTACAATAGGAGGTACGCATCAAAGGGTAACAAAGGCATTGACTCTACTCTCGATTCAATTCGGAGTAAACTGGTGGCGCTATTCTGGCGAATGCGCTATCCATCATTGTCAAAGAACGCTTGGCAGCATCGTCCATTGAACCATTCACTGTTATAGTCGAGCCCAGCTACAAGGGTGTCGCAGTAGCGACTGCTTCATAACAGAAGATGTAGTTCCAGAGCGTACTGCCCCTTCAACGCAAACTTGTTATCTACAGTACAAGAACATTTCATGGTGAATCTATCAGACGATATGCCTCCCATTGAAGACATTTCATAGACCAGCGAGTTGGCTTAAAATCACATCTTGCAGCTCGTACAAACGAAATGCAGTTAACACCATTCCTCGGGAACACATGTAATGTGTTCCTGATTTGGTGTCACGCCGCTTCAGAACACTTATCGAAGCAGGAAGCAACTTCACCGAGAGCTAATTTTGCCATTGTATACATTAAATTTCAATAATTCTACATTATTATTTAATAGTAGAACGTAACGGTACGACTAGGCTTTCTTCATATGCGACGTGTTAAAGATATACATGGTGTATCATCATTAAATGCGTAAACGCAAAGAGTTGAAAGTACACGATACTGGAAGCAAAAAGGCCTCAGTAAACATAGGGTCGAAAATGCATACCTTATGCAATTTCTTATCTTCGATACTGTGAAGCAAATCTCTTCTACTGAAAGGTCTTTGCTTTCCATATTTTGGGAAATGGTAATGTGGGCCAAAACAAGAAAAAAATGTCCAGTAAACATGTGCTCTAAAATATATACCTTACGAGCCTTGACCACGTGCTCATCTTCGCTACTTGGAAACACACCTCTTCTCATGAACAATTGCTCATGACTTTTATGGTATGCATTTTAGAGAAAATGTTTACTGGACATTTTTTCTTCTTTTGGTCCATACTAGTACTTTCCAAAATGTGGAAAGAAAATAGCTTGCAGTAGAAGAGATTTGTTTAACACTATACAAGATTAAAAATTGCTCGTAGCTCTTAAGGTATGCATTTTCGACCCTATGTTTACTGAGACTTTTTTGCTTCTAGTATCGTGTACTTTCAACTGTATGCGTTTACGCCATTAATTATGATACACCCTGTACACAGGACGGGTCTCAAACTTAGGTCACCTGATTTTCGTTGCAATGTTGTTGTATGTGATAAGCGGACCAACCTATTCCTATTAAATTCCACTTAAAATCTCCCACGACCATAGGGAAGACACATATTGAAGTTTGCGAACTGCTAACTGTTTGACTTCGCCAGGTACTCAACGGAAATAGCTCTATTTTACCCCCTGGTTTAATGGAGTAGTGTACTAGACTATTAAGGCTGATATTTTAGAAAAATATCACTGTCTTAATATATTTACGTGTAATAAGTTGTTTTTTTTCCTTAAAAATTTTCCGTTGATGGAGGGGACGTAGTTCAGGATGAATGTATTGGATGTAGCCCCGCGTAACGAATCATTCGGCTTGGGACCCCACGATTAACTCACACCACGTAGCCGTAAGTTTCTCTCACGCGAGTTTACACTCGTCCACGCCCACTGTTGGCGATGTTGTTGAGAAGCGGAAAGTCAGAGAAGCATTAAAGACAATCAGCGATGTTATAGCTCTGCGAGACAGCTCATATGGACCGCTGGATTCTAACGCGCTATATAGGAACCAGCCGTAAAACATCTTTTTCAGATATTGAGTAAGTTCACGTATAGTCAGCAACAGAAGGGCGATAGACGAAAAGTCTCTAAAAAAGAAATGGCTCCGAGCACTATGGGACTTAACATCTGTGGTCATCAGTCCCCTAGAACTTAGAACTACTTAAACCTAACTAACCTAAGGACATCACACACATCCATGCCCGAGGCAGGATTCGAACCTGCGACCGTAGCGGTCACGCGGTTCCAGACTGAAGCGCCTAGAACCGCACGGCCACACCGGCCGGCGACAAGTCTCTGTTTTCATGTTCATGCTGCTGTCGAAAAGTCAATGATCACGAAACCAAATAAGCAAGGTCCCCATTATTAAACAAGAACGGTATTATTCTGGGACTGATTACTCACGATACGACATAATGACCTGGTTAATGGTAAATACCTGACTATCTTGAGACGACAGTGAAATTTTGGGGTAGTCTTACAATGGTCTAAAACTGCTTCAACTGATTTAGACTCGGCTATTAGTTTTTTCGATGGCTAAATTAAAGCAGGTGTTTCTGAATACATTTTGCGTATTAGTATGCATCTCACATCGTCGGATCAGTTTGGATTTGCAAGGTCTCTGTATATCCTGCAAAGTCTCCTGTCCACTAATAATCAAGTGGGTTTTCTGGACTGGGCTGCTCCAACTCTAAACTCCGTCTAACATTCATTCATTGAACCAGAGCATGGGAAGTATGGGAGACAAATTTGCTCAAAAAGCCATCAGAAGGTGTTAAGAAAGCTTCAGGAAGATTGGAATAAAATTGTACCTTCAGAATATCATAATATATTTAAAGCATTCAACCGAAATTAAAGTAGTTAAACGTCTGTCGTCTTCTTGGTCACAGATGTAATTGACAGTGGCAGAGCTGGGGTTTGGAGTTTGCCAGTCGTGAACAGCACCAACACAGCAAGAGCAGCTCGCGCGAGCAGTGGCGGCTGGGCGCCGGCTGTGCCGAGTCCACCGGGGCGGTGGCGGCTATCAGCGCAAGTGCATCGTGCTGGCGCCAGCAATCGATGCGCCGCCGCTGCACTCTGTCCGGCCGCACGCCACTCGCTATACTCAACAACCCGCAGCACTCTGCGCGTCGATACACACTACACAGCTCCAACTTTTGCACCCGGCCTCTGCGCTACGCTCTCATACAGATCTGACGTCGTCGCACAACATGCATATCGAGCTTTAATACACACGAGTTAAAGTTGGAATAAGAACGTTTCTCGTCGAGAAACAGCGGTCTGGCTAAGAATGCTTTAAAATAGACACAAACAGTCTCGGTAGCAAAAACCTTTATTTCGACGGCAAACGGTTTCCGTCAGTTTTTGGCCATCTTCACGCCCTCACACCTAGGCGGTGTCGGTGAATGGAATGCGCTACTGGTCTTTGGGTCTTCTCTACTTCCTCTCTCAATCCTATCCATTCCAACTGACAATTATCATCCATATGTTGGACAAAATGCCCAAGGCAGCTTCTTTGGCAGGCGAATTCGGGCTTAGTTTATCTACATTTAATCTTATCATTACATCTGTATAGGCGAGTGGTAGAATAATTTCATTGTTATCTGCAAAGTCCCAGGTAACGTTGTAAAATGGTTCAAATGGCTCTGATCACTATACGACTTAACTTCTGAGGTCTTCAGTCGCCTAGAACTTAGAACTACTTAAACCTAACTAACCTAAGGACATCACAAACATCCATGCCCGAGGCAAGATTCGAACCTGCGACCGCAGCGGTCGCTGGGCTCCAGACTGCAGCGCCTAGAACCGCACGGCCATTCCGGCCGGCCGGTAGCGTTGCAATTTGTACAAATAGTAGTGTATGTCTTCGTTATTATGCGCCTGTCATGCCATAAAATTTTGTTGTATAATTGCGACACATAAGGAGTACAGTGTATCGAAGTATATAAATGCCATCTTTTCAGTTGATTAACTTACCGAAGCAGGCTCAACTGTCCTAATAGCGGAAACGGCACGCATTGTACTCTCGCCTCTACAAACTGTAATAGCCCTGCAGTGGAGAGGTGAGGCGGGGGACGTGTCAGCCACCTGGAGGGCCTTCGTATACTTTTGTAGAATGTAACTGTTCCGGTTTTGCAGAACGAAATGCCGAATCACAGAAAACTGAAAATTTTGAAACCATCTGTTTTAATGTTGGTCGCCAGGTACACGTATTTTATTTTATTTCTTCAAACCTACATTGACGGAAAAAAATCACATCACCAAGAAGGAGCTGTGCGACATAAACGAAAGTTGGTAGACGTGTTTCTACATCTCAAGGATGATGTCTATTCAAACTTATCACCACTCGTATAAGAGTGGCACTAGTAGCGTCACTATGAGGATGCAAGTCGAGTCTGCTTTAAATACACGCTGTAACGGTCGTGATTGTTAGTAATCTTTGAGATTGGGCGTGGTGATTTGATGTTAGTTAACAATGCCTTTAAGGCAACAAGGACACCATTATCAATACCTCACTGACTTTGAAAGAGGTCATGTTACAGGTCTACGAGAAGGTATGTTACTTCAGCGATATTGCAGAAAGACTTGGCAGAACTGGACCTACTGTACATGATTGCTTGTAGCAATGTCACGAGAATGTACTGTCGCAAGAAGACGGGGCTCCGAACGGCCACGTGACATTACCGAGAGGAAAGACCATTGTATTCGCCGTATGGCTCACACGCATCGTACTGCATCTGCAGCAGCAATTTTAGCAGCAGTTCTCACCACAGTGACAGAACGAACTGTTATAAATCGGTTACTTCAAGCACAGCTCCGAGCCAGACGCACTGTAGCGTGTATTCCACTGATCCCAAACCTACGCCATTTGCGACTTCAGTCGTGTCAAGCGAGAGCTCATTGGAGAGTAGGGTGGAGTCTGTTATGTTTTCTGATGAAATCTTGTTCTGCCTCGATTCCAGTGATGACCTTGTGGTGGTTGAGACCAACTGATGGCTTGCAGTCAACCTGTCTGCGTGCTAAACACACTGGAGCTGGACCTGGAGTTGTGGTGCGGTGTGCGATTTCGTATGACGGCAGGAGCACTGTTGTGGTTGTCCAGCGCTCCCTGACTGCAAATTTGTACGTCAAGCTGGTAATTCGACCCGTTGTGCTGCCACTCATGAACAGCACTCCAGTGGTGTTTTCCAACAGGATAATGGTCGCCTATATACAGCTGTTATAACCTAAAACGTGTTAGTGTCGACATATTGCATTCGGCTACTCGATCACTAGATCTGTCTCCAATCGAGCACATATGGAGCATAATCGAACGACAACTCTAGCGTCATCCACAACCAGTATTAACCGTCCCTGTATAGACCGATCAAGTGCAACAGGCATGGGACTCCATCCCACAAACTGACATCCGACACTTCTACAGCACACTGCATGCACGTTTGCGTGCTTGCTTTCAACATTCTGGCGGTTACATCATTTACTAATGTACCATCATTTCACATATTCAGTGACTTTATCTTTCACTTACATTAATCTCTGATCTTACAATGTTAATCACTTACATATGTTACCTAGACAAATGTATTCCCGAAATTTCATTACTCTAGACTAATATTTTTTGTGCTGACTTTGTTTCGTCAGTGTATATATCGACTAGATCCGAACACACACTTTAATCGATGTTCAAGCGATGTTAAATAATAACCTTCATTCCTGCGACTTCCTCATTATCTGTTTTGAATGCTTTAATATTTGACGGTGCATACAAAATTTCTTCTCGACTACTCTGGATGCCCTAGGACATTGCCCAAAGACTTCACTCACTATTCCATGAAGTTACGGGATTGCGGCCAGATAATGTTGATATCTTGCCACGGTATTTCGTCTGAGAACCAATTATCCATCTTCAGGTGTCTATTTCAATACTCATCTGAGGATGGCTGAATGTTTGTTATCCGAAATGTCGTGGCAAGATGTCGACATGATCTGGCTCCAATCCCGAAACCTCGTGAAATACTCGTGACTCTGGAAATCCTTCGTCTGTTTTTCCTAGCAGCTCTCGTTTCTTTAGCGTCAACTTAATTTTTTATGCTCTTCTCAAGCACAACGTATCGAATGCTTCTAGCTTCATCTTTTCCCATTTTTCCACGGCCCACCACGTTTCTTTTGCACACAGTACTGTGCTTTAGGCTCTCAGTTTTCGGGACCTAAGAATCAATGTGTCAGAATAACTGAATAGAAGCGTGCTTTCTTCTCCTGCGCCATACTCTTTGAGCTGTCTTCCTGACTTTTGTAATATCTACTTCCCAGATGCATAATATTTCTTCTTCTCCTTCAACAACCACCACCACCACCACCATCACCACCACTACTACTAGTAATAGTAATGTTCCTTTCCCAATTATGATATTTAGTACGTCTTTAACCTGTATTACTTTACCAAGATCGATTTTGCTTTAGTCTTCTACTTGTGCTAACTGGATTGTGCATTCTATCCAACCTTACTTGGCCAAGGAAAGCTATGCCATCTGCGTACCTTATCAATGGTACTCTGCTCCCTGTGCATTTTTATTCCCCCGTTCGCCGGCCGCGATGACCGAGCGGTTCTAGGCGCTTCTGTCCGGAACCACGCGGCTGCTACGGTCGCAGGTTCGAATCCTGCCTCCGGCATGGATGTGGGTGATGTCTTTAGGTTTGTTAGGTTTACATAGTTCTAACTCTAGGGACTGATGACCCATGTTAAGTCCCATAGTGCTTAGAGCCATTTGAACCATTTTTCTATTCCCCTGTTCTTCCACCTCCTCAACAGTTCTGTTTAATGGCGAGACGCGCTAATCGCTCTGACGTATGAAGAATATGATTTTGATTGACTTAACACTGTATTGTGCATTCATCTCACTTGAAAACTGTTGGGACAAGGAATGTTGAGGAGCACTCAATCGCTCCTGAACAGCTACTTTGTATATATTAAAAAATACAAGTGTATCCTGTTATGTCAGTCAGCACAAATTATTTGTAACGTGTCACATGACGGCCTATCGCAAATGACAGCAAAGGCTAGTATATGATTGCTCTACATCGTTGTCTTGTACCAATCCAATTCTGTATGCGTCGTTTCCACAACACCGTAATGGAGCTGTGGTTGAAGTCTATAACAGGGGCCCTGCAGGAAGGGCGCTTCTTTCTACTGTATGCTGGCTACGCGTTATTTCCTCGTAACCAATGGGAGGATAATTTAGGTACGTAATGAAAGGTGAGAAGACAGAGGAAGCATTTTGGGTGCCGTAACTGAAACCGTACGTTGACGGATTATTCGTGGTTCCGCTAAAAATCATGAGTTTGCCTTAAATTTACTCCTCCACCATGAAAAGTTGCTTTAAATTTATGCCTCCGCATGTTAGTCATTACTTTCATTGTAATTTTTTTGGAATGAAGGTGATGGTAACCGCTTGGTCTGTAGTATGCATAAAGGTGCAACTTAGATTGGAAGGGGAAAGTTTGGTTGCGATTTGGAGAAGCCAGTTAGTGTGATGTCATGAGAAAAGTTAAGCTATAGTCACTGAACTTTTCAAGCAGTCATTTTCAAGACAATTTGTAATCAGAGCTTACATATATCATGTTCCACAAAATTACTTCTATGGTAATGAATATCTCGTGAACGGCTGGGATTGTGAGAATTACTTTTATACATACACCACCTATTTCGTGGTTGCGCTCACACTCACCACGAAACTACTCGTATACGTCTGTTTTGCCTGCTACTCTCTCAGTGGGTCCCTACAACATTGGGTTCCCGACACACCTCACGGCAGATGCTTCAAACACTGTTCCGCAGAACGATTAACAGCACTGCCCATATTGTAGACTATTTTCGGAAGCTTCTGTAGATTTTAAAACCAACGGAAAGAAGAGTGTACCGGTAGCTTCGGCGATTAAATACGTGAGGTGAGCTTGTGTGGCCGCGCGGAGTGGACGCGCAGTTTAGAGGCGTCATGTTATGTATTGGGCGGCCACTTTCATCGGAGGTTCGAGTCCTCCCTCGGGCATGGGTGTGTGTGTTGTCCATAGTGTAAGTTAATTTAAGTTAGTTTAAATAGTGTGTATGTCAAGGGACCGATGACCTCAGCAGTTTGGTCCCATAGGAATTCACACGCATTTGAACGTTTGAGCTTGTGTGACTTAATTGGTATAGCACCACTCACAAAACGCATGTGTTTGTACTACATTCACCGTCCAATACTTTGCTTTAAAATGCCACATTTTACCATAATAAGTTATTGTTGGTTTGTAGAGTGAGTATCTAATTCTTTACGTGAGTAATCGACGTCGCAGCGTGCATTATCCAAATTAAGGAGCGCATTGTGCTGCCGATTGCAGTACCGAAATCTGAGCTATTTCTGCCAGTTGAATAATTTCATTGGAATTTACAAATCTGAGTAACGATTCAGTGCATGTGCAGCTGAAAAGCTCGTGTTATGAACGGAACGAAAAATTACGGCAGAGGTCAGAAAGCTATGATAATGTTGGCGTTTATCATTTCCGCTTAGTCAGTTTTACATACGAGTATGCCCCGCACCGATGATTATAAACGAAAGGACGAAACAGGGACAATAAAGGGTAGAAGGAACAAAAGCGAGTAATGAGAAAGAAGATCGTTACTTGTGGCACACAAAAGGCGCGCTCCCGCGCGTCTTGTGGCGGGCCGACAGTGTTGTCTTCCCGTTCCCATTTCAGAAGTGACGCTCGGAATGCTTGCGGGACGTTTCGCCGTTCGGCTCCCTTGTGGTTTAGCTTTATTAAAAGCAAGGCAGTCGGTGAATGCACGCGCGCACACACACATGGGAGAGCAGCGCCGCGCGGCGCCTATTCACGGAGCAACGGGGCGCGCGCTCCGCTAAAGGGCAGCCGCTCGTTACGTACCAGCGTAAGGCGTGCCGGCAGCGGGGGGATTGACGACCGCTCTCTGGCGCGTTCTGCAATTCGGCGGCATTCCACACGATTACCTCGTTAACGTCAAACGCATTGATGCAGGGAGTCTCAATACGTTCCTAGCCAAGGCTGAGAATACCTACAATTTAATTCCAGAAGAAATCGTTCACTCTGAAGGAAAGAGGTACTGGCGGAGTGGAACTGTGGTGGCAGGACGCGAGATGTGCAAACACCGAATCCAACTAACAGTGGGAGAATATATTGGGGAAAAAAACAAACATGAGATATTTTTGTATAAAGGCAACAAACACCGCTCTGGATGTAGAAAGTTAATTAAAACGCTGACCGGGTTCACGCGTCCTTCAGTGATCTAAACAGAGGTTGGAAAGGAAGTATTTTACTGTTTTTCTTTTTACGCAGACTTAGTGAATACTGTTACATGGAGCAGAACAGTATCTGTACGTTAGATATCAAACAAATGAGGCTACAACATTATTTAACGTTTTTCTTGAAGCGCCTCCCCGTCGTTCATGTAACTGATAAAATTAATTTGTGTGTTGTAGACACAGTTATGTAAGTACCTAATGTGCAGGTCTATTCTAGTCCATGTAACAGTATTCACTACGCTTGCGTACAAAGAAAAATTGTGAAATACTTCCTGTGCAGATCACCTAAATTGGCTTGAAACCGTCATGGGTTTAATAAACTTTTTACAGCCAGAGCGGTGTTTGTTGCCTTTATATAAAAATGTAGATATTTGGCTGCAGCTGCCAATCCTCACATCCTACACTTGGGCAACTACGATCACAACCATAGATGGAAACACAAGCGCCCAAAGACACTCCTTAGGGACTAACCATCTATGGTAACTTCGTAACTACGCAAACGACAGAATGAGGCGAGCCCCTGCACATTAGCCACTGACTAGCTTGCTAGCTGAGCCTCTGCCATGAGAACGTGCAATCGCAGGGAAGCCAAACACGACTCACAAACAGACTCCCGACACATATCACACTGCCAGTTCCTTTGAGGACCATCGAACTGACAAACCTATAACGACATGGCTATGTTACAGGAGCAGCAGCAGCAGCAGCAGCAGCAGCAGCAGCAGCTGGCCCAGGAGACATCGTCGGCCCAGCAGCAGCAGCGCTCACCTCCTCGACAGGACTCATCATTCCATGACAATCTGGCGTTGCTTCTATGGTACTGACGCGTGATACCCAACCGCTAACATAACCCTACCTTGCACGATCTGTCGCAGATGGCAAGAAACCGCTACTGCCCTTACCACCCAACCTGACACTGTCGCAGAAGATTTTTTCCCTTGGCACTTGCCTTGGCACTTTTTTCCCTCTGCCCTTTAAACCGCTCTTCTTTCAAACTTGATTCTGTCAAGCTTTTTCGACCACTTCTATCACCCAGATGTGCCCTTATTAATGCGTAACCTTATCCAGACGTATGGATAACATCGCTGTTCCTCGCTCCTGCAATCTCCTCGATTCTAAATACTAACAACGCAGAGGTGACAGACCTTTTGAGTTGGTCACGATGCTTGTGCGAGCGTGGAGGGGCTCACACCTATGGCATGGCTGCAGCTGCCCTAATCCACGCTAATATTAACTGTAAAATTTTAAAAATCGAAATAAGATCCATGTGGCATAGAATAGTTGACCATATTTGTACAAACAAATGGCACGAAATTTATCACATGTTCCACTCGCAAATCGAGAGAGGGAAAAGCTACTGACTACACGCCTCTGTACGAGCCCTAAATTCTCTTATCTTCGTGGTTCTTACGCGAAATGTACGTCGGCGGCAGTAAAATTGTTCTGGAGCCAGCCGCAAATTCCGGTTCTCCAACTTTTCTCAATAGTGCTCCGCGAATAGAACGTCGTCTTCCTTCCAGGGATTCCCATTTGAGTTCATGAAACATCTTCGTAACACCCGCTGGTAATAAACTTAGCTTCGCGCCTCTGAACTGCTTCCTTTAATCTGATCTGCTGTAGATCCCAAACAATCGAGCAGTACTCAAGAATGGGTCGCACTACTATTCTATGCGCGATCTCCTTTATAGATGAGCTAACTTTTCCTAAAATAGACCGAACTCAACCATTCGCCATCTATAATGCCGACCTCACGTGCTCATTCCATTTCATATAGCTTTTCAGTGTTACACATGGATATTATATCGTCGTGTGTCAAATTACACATCTGCAACACTGTATTCAAACATTACAGGGTTGTTTTTCCTACACTCTATATTAACTTAACTTTTTTCTACGTTTAGTGCATTTACAGCGACTCATTACAGCAAATAGAAATTCTGTCTCAAAGTTTATCCATATCCTCCTGCAGTCATACAGCTTCGGTACTTTCCTGTACAGCATAGCATCATCAGCACACAGTCGCAAATTGGTGTTCCCCCTGTCTCTCAATCATTTACGTCTTTAGGGAATAAGGGCGGTCCTGTCGCACTTGTCTGCCCGACGATACCGTTGTCTCTGATGAACACTCGCCATCCAAAACAACGTACTGGATTCCGTTACTTAAAGCCGGCCGGGGTGGCCAAGCGGTTCTAGGCGCTTCAGTCTGGAACCGCTCGACCGCTACGGTCGCAGGTTCGAATCCTGCCTCGGGCATGGATGTGTGTGATGTCCTTAGGTTACTTAGGTTTAGGTAGTTCTAAGTTCTAGGGGACTGATGACCTCAGAAGTTAAGTCCCATAGTGCAAAGAGCCATTTTTTGTTACTTAAAAAGTCCTCATGCAACTCAGATTCTGCGAACCTATTCCGTAATTATCAGTAATATCTACATTACTGGCCATTAAATTGCTACACCAAGAAGAAATGCAGATGATAAACGGGTAATCATTGGACAAATGTGATTACATTTTCACCCAATTTGGGTGCATAGATCCTGAGAAATCAGTACCCAGAACAACCACCTCTGGCCGTAACAACGGCCTTGATACGCCTGGGTATTGAGTCAAACAGAGCTTAGATGGCGTGTACAGGTACAGCTGCCCATGCAGCTTCAACACGATACCACAGTTCATCAAGAGTAGTGACTGGCGTATTGTGACGTACCAGTTGCTCTGCCACCATTGACCAGACGTTTTGAATTGGTGGGAGATCTGGAGAATGTGCTGGCCAGGGCAGGAGTGACACATTTTCTGTCTCCGCAAAGGCCCGTACAGGACCTGCAACATGCGGTCGTGCATTATCCTGCTGAAATTTTGGGTTTCGCAAGGATCGAATGAAGGGTAGAGCCAGGAGTCGTAACAGATCTGAAATGTAACGTACACTGTTCAAATTGCCGTCAATGCGAACAAGAGGTGACCGAGACGTGTAACCAATGGCACCCCGTACCATCACGGCGGGTCATACGCCAGTATGGCGATGACGAATACACGCTTCCAATGTGCGTTCAATGTCGCCAAACACGGATGCGACCATCATGATGCTGTAAACAGAATCTGGATTCATCCGAAAAAATGACGTTTTGCCATTCGAGCAACCAGGATCGTCGTTGAGTACACCATCGCAGGCGCTCCTGTCTCTGATGCAGCGTCAAGGGTAACCGCAGCCATGGTCTCCGAGCTGATAGTCCATGCTGCTGCAAATGTCGTCGAAGTGTTTGTGCAGATGATTGTTTAAGATGCCTGTCATCTCGACTGATAGTGATACGAGGCCGTTGGTATCCAGCACGGCGTTCCGTATTACCCTCCTGAACACACCGATTCCATATTCTGCTAACAGTCATTGGATCTCGACCAACGTAGCAGCAATGTAGCGATACGATAAACCGCAATCGCGATAGGCTACATTCCGACCTTTATCAAAGTCGGAAACGTGATGGTACGCATTTCTCCACCTTACACGAGGCATCACAACAACGTTTCACCAGGCAACGCCGGTCAACTTCTGTTTGTGTATGAGAAATCGGTTGGAAACTTTCCTCATGTCAGCACGTTGTAGGTGTCGCCACCGGCGCAAACCTTGTGTGAATGCTCTGAAAAGCTAATCATTTGCATATCACAGCATCTTCTTCCTGTCGGCTAAATTTCACGTTTGTAGCACGTCATCTTCATGGTGTAGCAATTTTAATGGCCAGTAGTGTATGTCAAGAGGGTCGTGATATAATAGGTACAAGCAATTTTATTTCATCTGAAAATGCTCCTAAGCGTACATGTAATGAGGAGCTGTACGTCGAACTGATATTGGAAGCCTCTGGGCCAGCAAGGCAACACAAATACCGTGGGGAAAAGTGGAAACAACAGCTCGAAGAGGCGCTAAGTATCGGTAAGGAAGAGAGTTTGTATGAAAACAGAAATTAGTGTAGCCGAAATGCTCTGCCGTAGCATACTGTGTAATCCCTCAACGATGTATCGGAACGAACATTATGTTTATTTTAAATGTAATGTTAGTGGTAGCAGTACTTGTAATCTTTATGTGTGTGTGATTTATGTATCTGCTGTGCATGCAATGCAAAAGAAACAATTGTGAATTTCCTATTAGACGGCAAAAAGAAAACATTCTACGTCAACGCAAACCGTTTGTAAATGTGAAATCATATTTGTAAATTTAACTTTGGAAATATCTGAATGTAAATAATGTATTGTTGACTAATAACTTTAAACAATACTCTGCCACTAAATAATATCGCTGGATAAAATAAACGACGGTTAGATTAGCAGAATGTTCTTTTTTCCGATTGCGTACTCAAGTTATTCTGAGGAGTCGAATGTCTAAATGTTTTAAGACAAGAGGAGCCTGGTGGATGAAAGCGCTCGGAAAGTGAATTAGTAATACAAAAAAAACTTCGTGCTTATTTAAAGCATTAAATGGCTCATAATTACAATCTCAAGCGCAACGAAAGACTAATAGCGTAGTGGAAGCTATGCATAATACAGCATTATGACGTGACTGCAAAACAATCGTATTGAAGTGAATGCATCACTACCTAAAGGCAGAACTGTTTGTAAGGACAGGTTGTATTTTACGTGCGGGGGTTTACATTTTATAATTTCACAGGCTTGCTCCAGATGAAATAATCGGGGACGTCAGTTAGAATATCTGTGTCTTATTCCAAT
Organism: Schistocerca nitens; assembly: GCF_023898315.1. NCBI lineage: Eukaryota > Metazoa > Arthropoda > Insecta > Orthoptera > Acrididae > Schistocerca > Schistocerca nitens. The sequence goes on along the minus strand of NC_064614.1, from coordinate 622,291,497 downwards.
TCCTGTACTCCATCTGTCGTTTTCAGTATAATATTGCACAGACTGGAAGAGCAGTTGAACGGAATGGACAGTGTCTTGAAAGGAGGGTATAAGATGAACATCAACAAAAGCAAAACTAGGATAATGGAATGTAGTCTAATTACGTCGGGTGATGCTGAGGGAATTAGATTAGGAAATGAGACACTTAAAGCAGTAAAGGAGTTTTGCTATTTGGGGAGCAAAATAACTGATGATGGTCGAAGTAGAGAGGATATAAAATGTAGACTGGCAATGGCAAGGAAAGCGTTTCTGAAGAAGAAAAATTTGTTAACATCGAGTGTAGATTTAAGTGTCAGGAAATCGTTTCTGAAAGTATTTGTATGGAGTGTAGCCATATATGGAAGTGAAACGTGGACGATAAATAGTTTAGATAAGAAGAGAATAGAAGCTTTCGAAATGTGGTGCTACAGAAGAATGCTGAAGATTAGATGGGTAGATCACATAACTAATGAGGAGGTATTGAATAGAATTGAGGAGAAGAGGAGCTTGTGGCACAACTTGACTAGAAGAAGGGATCGGTTGGTAGGACATGTTCTGAGACATCGAGGGATCACCAATTTAGTATTGGAGGGCAGCGTGGAGGGTGAAAATCGTAGAGGGAGACCAAGAGATGAATACACTAAGCAGATTCAGAAGGATGTAGGCTGCAGTAGGTACTGGGAGATGAAGAAGCTTGCACGGGATAGAGTAGCATGGAGAGCTGCATCAAACCAGTCTCAGGACTGAAGACCACCACCACCACCACAACAACAACAACAACAACAACAACATTGCACAGACTGTTATGCACTCACGGAAACGTGTTTGTGCGAGAAAAGGGGTTTCTAGATAGTTTTCTAATTACCTGCTACAATAATTAATCAATCCTTTGATCTGCTTCAAGACAGATGCCGCTCCTACCATCTAAGAGAAAAACCAAAGAATGCAACTCTCCGTCTTTAATCGTCAACAGCGAGTAAGTAATATCGATGGAGTGAGCGTACGTTTTCCGCTTGGAGCCAATATCAAACCCAAATAGTCACGTGACACTGGTGTGACGCTGTTGTTCACATTTTACACAAAGATCGGCACTTAAACATAACTCGTATTTTCCGTGTTTTCACACTTTTGTGTATTCGTGACAGAAATGGTGCTGAACTGTTGCTGCTAGAATGCAAATCGAATTCATCAGAGGAGGAAAAGTTACTTTTTTATATGTAAGTACCACAAACGTCTAATTAATTGTTATACTTATCATACTAGTAAAAGGCACTTTATGCGTTGATTAATCATCATTCCACAACCGCAATACCAGATCGGATACGTCTAGCATCTTGGCTGTACCTTTACATAACACAAAATCTTTCTCCGTGTCATTCTCCATCTCAGCCATACGACTATGGAACGCGCTCCCCTGTGATCTGCGTCTTATCCAGAACCATTCAACATTCAATAGGGAACTCAAGACTTACATATTAGGGACGGTATAGCCACCATTGTTGTGCCCCTCTCATCTCTTTCTTTCTCCTCTCCATCGTAGCTTCGAATTTTACCATTCTATTTCTCTTCCTCTAACCTACTACCTCTTCTATATCTCTTTCACCCCATTCTATAGTCTGATGTCTCTGCTTGATGAGAATAACTCACAAGCTGCAAGAATATATAACGAGAAAATTCCCAACTAGCAATAGGACTGACATTCATAAAAGAAAAATATGTTTACTTTCACATACATAGTCATTATTATTATTATTATTATTATTATTATTATTATTATTATTGATTGTTATAATTATTTTTTGATTGTTATAATTATCATTGTACTACTTTTATAATCTCCATTTCTTTCTTTAACATTAATACTGTAATAACATGTTATATGTCCTTAATGTTCTGTAGGAACTGAATTTTGTTGAATCTGAGTATGCCTGGTTAGGTGTAAGAGAGGGCCTGAAGGCCCTAATCTTGCCAGGTAAAATAAATGCATAAATAAATAAATTAATTAATTAATTAACATTGACACATCGCGCAATGAAGGCATAGAAGCGCGAGGCTCACTTATGGGACTGTATCTCCATACATTTACGACCCAAGTGTTACATACATTCTGTAATGTGGGAATGTGCTGGCAATCAATTCGCTGAACGTATACACATTTCGAGCAATTTTCTCATGAAGATAAAATTTATAAAGGACAGTCTCAGATATTAAGTCCAGGTTATACAGGTCTCGAAACAGCTGTGCTCATTTGAAAGTAATCACAGTAGAACACTGTAGAACTAATACCTATGACTTTGGGAATGAGTATGTGAAATCAATATTTTAGTCGTTTTTAATTGATGCTGAACGAAGAATAAATATATGGTACCAGAAAGTGAAAACGGAAGAATTTCGTCGCTGAAATATTCCTGAGTGTGATAAATCTCTAATTTGCTGCAAGTTATACCTCCAGATTCTATGCTCAACAAAACTCTTTCACTTGGGTGTACAAGGAAATCATTTAGCAGTGCAACTAGAGCATATTTTATTAAGGCAGAGATAGGCAAAACTATGGAATTCCGCAAAAAATCTAAAAATTGTGGTGATTATCCCTTCTTTTCCTATAAAATAACAAATGTAAGGGACATAAGCTGACACTTGTTTACAAGTAAGTGAAACGTTCTTGCATTTATCTGTTTAAAACTTCTAGCCAGGTTCGTTTCAAATTTCTATTTTTTTTAAATTTAATTATCTTGATCGCAAAATTGGACATAATTACCGGTTTCGGCTATACAATAGAAGTGAAAAACGAAACATTGCTATCAGCTACTAAAGAGATTAAAAAGAAAAGACAGAAATTATACCATAAACACGATATATCTCTCATTCTGTTGCACTGCAAGAAGTCATAACGAATTAAAAATTAAATGATAATTAATTGAAACCCTCAGCTGCCGACAGGTGTTGTTGATATACCTCGATGGGGACAGCTGAAAATGTGTGCCCCGACCGGGACTCGAACCCGGGATCTTCTGCTTACATGGGAGACGCTGTATCCGAGCCACCGAGGACACAGATAAATAGCGCGACTGTAGGGACTTATCCCTTGAACGTTTCCCGTGAGACCCACATTCGTCCGCAGCTCGTGGTCGTGCGGTAGCGTTCTTGCTTCCCGCGCCCGGATTCCCGGGTTCGATTCCCGGCGGGGTCAGGGATTTTCTCTGCCTCGTGATGACTGGGTGTTGTGTGATGTCCTCAAGTTAGTTAGGTTTACGTAGTTCTAAGTTCTAGGGGACTGATGACCACAGATGTTAAGTCCCATAGTGCTCAGAGCCATTTGAACCATTTTGAGACCCACATTCCCAACTGTCCACAATCTACATATGTAATGTACCCACCTGATAGCCCGCAGCCCACCGAATGTTGGCTGGGGTGAGGAAGCACGCTGCTGTCATTTGAGCTAAGTACAGCTAATTGACATGGTACACATTGTTAAGGGAACTGCATACAATGGGCATTTGGAGCCGGGTATCTCTCAAAAGGCCATTTACTATCTGGCATATAATTGTATGTCTTCAGTGGGCCAACCAACACAGGAATTGGAGAACAGTTGACAGGTGGCGTGTATTGCAATCGAACGATTCGCGAGTTGCCCCTTGTGAAATGATGCAAGGCACGGATGGGACCGACGATCCATTGAAGCGTTTAACCAGCGATGTATGGACGGTGCAGTTAGTACCGGAGCTGTTTCTGTGATATTTTGAGAGCGTTTTCTGCACCATGACTTGGACCCACTGATTCGTGTTATCGTGAACATGAAACAAGATTATTTCAACATTGGAAATGAAACGAGCGTTTGGCGTCATTGGCCGGGAGGCCCCTTGCAGGGCAGGTCCGGCCGCCTTGATGCAGGTCTCATAACATTCGACGCCACATTGGGCGACCTGCGCGCCGGATGGGGATGAATGAAGGTAGCTCAAATGGCTCTGAGCACTATGGGACTTAACATCTGAGGTCATCAGTCCCCTAGACTTAGAACTACTTAAACCTAACTAACCTACGGACATCACACACATCCATGCCCAAGGCAGGATTCGAACCTGCGACTGTAGCGGTCGCGCGGTTCCAGACTGAAGCGCCTAGAACCGCTCGGCCACACCGGCCGGCGATGAATGATGATGAAGACAACACAACACCCAGTCCCTGAGCGGAGAAAATCTCCGACCCAGCCGGGAATCGAACCAGGGCCTGTAGGACGGCAATCCGTCACGCTCAGCTATCGGGGCGGACATTTCAACATTATCGGAGACAAAAGCCCTTCCCATTACATCTGTAACATAATAGCGCAGTGGACACTCCCATCTTATAACACGACGATAGCAGTGCTCACAGAGCCGCATGCGTACTTCTCTAGTTTGTCGAACAGTGATGCAGTCTATCGCTTCTCGACTGGTCCTCTAAATCACCCGATCTCAGTCCCACATAAAATGGCTGGGCATATTTGGAACAGTGAGCTGAACCGAGCAATCGTCATACCCGCAATTTGGAAACTTCACGGCATTAAATCATGAGTGGCCTCAGTTGGATATGGCATACCTGAAGAAACTTTTGGTCTCTTTTCCTCGGGACAGTTATCGAGGCTAGAGACGGGAATACAGGATATTAGTGCTGTCTCTCCTTTGGGTGACTAATTTTTTGCCTTTAGGCCAGAAGTCGTGAGGTGTCGTCGTCAAATCCCAAATAGCTGATACTGGTTTCTAGTCGACCTCTTCTACACCAACGCAGCCAAATTCTGGGATGAGTGCTTCAAAATAACCATTTAAGAATAATTACCTCCCGACCGCTAAACCTTTGGAATGTGTGTGCTTCCAGAGGTAGTCGAACCGAAATGGGGAAGCGCAGAGGGCGGCGGCGGCTCGGAGGACGGAAAGGTTTTTGCAGCAGGTGATTTATCGCCGTAGCAATCGCAGATCTGGCAGTCAGGCGTGACAGCGGAGCTGGCAGGCAGAGGGCCCGCCACTACCGGCGGCCGCGTAATTGAATCCGGCCTGCGCGGCTGCGGGGCCCCTCTGCATGCACTGCTCACGCTCAGCGGGCACACAACTGGACGCCGCACCAGCAGCACAAAGGGAAACGACGCGGACGATAACTCCGTGAAGTCTTCTTTCAAAGTACTGAATTTACAAACGGCACGCAAAATGAGACAGCCATGTAATACACTGAAGGAAACTGAAAGTTGTACACCGTGAGCGGACCCTACCAAACTATAACTTCGATATTTCAATGCCTGTGGACTTTTTTCTTTTTCTTATGGGACTTAACTGGTAAGGTCATCAGTCCCTAAGCTTACACACTACTTAACCTAAATTATCCTAAGGGCAAACACACACACCCATGCCCGAGAGAGGACTCGAACCTCCGCCGGGATCAGCGGCACAGTCCATGACTGCAGCGCCTTAGACCGCTCGGCTAAAACCCGCGCGGCCCTGTGGACTACGTTCATGAAACTTTCATCCTTACGCGAGCTTATTTCCACTACAGAAAGAAGCCATTCCTACTGATGAAGAACGGTGGGAGTACACGATGGACATTGGGTGTGTCTAACGTTACTAGAACGTTTTGGGCGTGCAAATGCATTTATTCGCTATCATTTCGATATTGAGAAAAGTCGAATCGTTCGCAGGAGGTGCATGGAAGCATCGCACTAATGTCCTGAGTCGATGGCTCACCACTCTTTCTTTATTGTGATAATAAGTCACGGGTAGTTCCAGAAAGATAACCCGCTAGGTTAGCCGAGCGCGCTAACGCGCGGCTTCCTGGACTCGGGTAGACGCGCCGGCCCTGGATCGAATCCACCCGGCTGATTAACGACGAGGGCCGGTGTGCCGGCCAGCCTGGATGTGGTTTTTACTCGGTTTTCCACATCCCGCTAGGTGAATACCAGGCTGGTCCCCACGTCCCGCCTCAGTTACACGGCTCGCAGACATCTGAACACTTTCGCACTAGTCCATGGATTACGCTAGTCGCAGACAGTTGGGTTACACTAATTCCTTCCCGGGGGGTACGGGATGGCGGCAGGAAGGGCATCCGGCCACCCCTTCAACTAACATTGCCACATCCGATCAATCATGCCGACCCTGCGTATCCGCGGGAAAAACGGCACAAGCAAAAGAAAGAAAGAAAGTTCCAGAAAGACTACACCACGAGAAGATCGCAGGAAGGTGCTCGACTAGTTGTGATGAACAGACGGATGACAATAGTTGAAACCCGAGCAGAGCTTCCAGGAAAAGCGTCACCACGAACCGCCAGGAAAAGATTGTTGGAAACTGGGTTAAAATCTCTAATTTCTATGCCTCCTTACCACAGACAACAGAGCTCTGCGTGGTGCAAGGACAAACTGGCCACTGAGCGGTATTCTATGGTGCTCAGCGATAAGTCTCGATTCTGCCAGTGACGGTCACGTCTACACCATCATTTCCCGTACACGACCAGTTGAAAGGGCATCTCCAAATCCTCAGGTCCTGGTATCGAGAGCTGTTCGTTGCTACAAGACCGGTTTGGCAACTGAATGGGAAGTAAATGCCCGCAATAATATGGCAGGGATGGTAATGCCTGCTGTCATACTTCAGGAGAATAATGCGAGAGTCCACACATCTATTCACACTAACACGACTTGAGAAATGTACGGATCCTTGACTGGCTTTCCTGATTCTCTGGCTTCTCACCTGTAGGGCATGTGTGGGATGCGATGGCAACACCTATCCTTTTACTCCACTCTCCAGCCAGCAACAAGCATGAACTGACGAGAAATACTTCAAAATGACATTCGGAGGCAGTTTGCTTCCTTGCCTCAACGAAAGGAAGAGTGCATTCGTACGTCTGGAGGTCACAGTTCATGCTGCAGATGGTGATGATTATCGTCATTATCATCTGCACAGAGATTGATAAATACTGGACTGGTGCTCCACAGCGTAAAAGTAGAACAGCTATAAAGAAGCTACAAAGAAGAATATACCATCTTTATTTGTACATAAGATATTATGTCAAAACAGCAGTCATGGACTGTGCGGCTGGTCCCGGCGGAGGTTCGAGTCCTCCCTCGGGCATGGGTGTGTGTGTTTGTCCTTAGGATTATTTAGGTTAAGTAGTGTGTAAGCTTAGGGACTGATGACTTTAGCAGTTAAGTCCCATAAGATTTCACACACATTTGAACATGTCAAAACGCACACACACACACACACACACACACACACACACAATATTTCCATGCAAAATAGAATGTTCCTGTAACTCCTCTATCTGGTGATTAGCTTGCAGTGGTTCGAAAATTAGTTCACAGCACAGCAAAATTTATCAGCTTCAAAAAGTGACTGGTTGCATATTACACTACATAAACCGCCAGTTTGAGCATTGTTTCGGTGCAGAAGGACAACGTGTTTTTAGAGTGCAGCGCGCATGATACCGCTGGACAGGAGCCCTTGAAGTGATTTTGTAGAGAACGGTCGATATATATGACAAATGTAGTATTAAGTCGCGATTATTTTCGTAATGATTAATGTTCGGTGAAATTTCCGATAACGTCGATTGTATCAAGAATTAAAACAAATTAGTAAGGGCAGGCCGAGTTTCAGTGTATTCAGTTGAAATTCTCATCGATTGGTGCACGCTTATACCGTGGGTTTGGACAAACATATAACATTTATAATGAAGTCTTGCTAGTGCTACCGACTTGGAGTACCGGATTCAAGCTAATTAATTTTGAGAGTATAATACACTGAAGCGCCAAAGAGACTGGTATAGTCATGCTTATTCAAATACAGAGATACGTAAACAGGCAGAATACGCCGCTGCGGTCGGCAACGCTTGTTAGATCGGCTACTGTTGCTAAAACGACAGGTTATCAAGATTTAAGTGAGTTTCAATGTGGTGTTGTAGTCGGCGCACGAGTGGTGGGACAGAGCATCTCCGAGGTAGCGATGAAGTAGGGATTTTCCCGTACGACCATTTCACGAGTGTAGAGTGAATATCAGGAATCTGATGAAACATGAAAACTCCGGCATCGCTGCGACCGGAAAAAGATCCTACAAGAACGGGACCAATGACGACTGAAGAGAACGGTTTAACGTGACAGCAGTGCATCCCTTCAGCAAATTTCAGTGCTGGGCCATCAACAAAAGCCCACTCGTGTACCCTTGGTGACTGCACGACACAAAGCTTTACGCTTCGCCAGGGTCCGTCGACACCGACATTGGACTATTGATGACTGGAAACATGTTGCCTGGTCGATCAAGTCTCGTTTCAAATAGTATCGAGCGGATAGACGTGTACGCGTATGGAAACAGCCTCATGAATCCTTGGAGCCTGCATGTTTCAAACTGGTGGAGGCTCTGTAATGGTATGGGTTGTGTGCAGTTTGAATGATATGAGACCCAAGATACGTCTTGATACTACTCGGACAGATGACACATACGTAAGCATCCTGTCTGGTCATCTGCATCCATTCAGTCCAGTGTGCATTCCGACGGACTTGAGCAATCCCAGCAGGACAATGCGACACCTCACACGTCCAGAATTGCTACATAATGGCTCCAGGAACACTCTTCTGAGTTTAAACACTTCCGCTGGCCACCAAACTCCCCAGACATGAGCATTATTGGGCGTATGTGGGATGCCTTACAACGTGCTGTTCAGAAGAGATCTCCACCCCTCGTACTCTTACGGATTTATGGACAGCCCTGCAGGATTCATGGTGTCAATTCCCTCCAGCACTACTTCAGTCATTATTTGAGTCCATGGCACGTCGTGTTGCGGCACTTCCGCGTGCTCACGGGGGCCCTACACGATATTGGGCGTGTTACCAGGTCCTCTGGCCCTTCAGTGTAAATTCCAAGTTGCGCCACAGTTCGGAGTCAACAGTCAACTGTACAACAGTTCCCTGTATAAACAGCTGGCTAACTCAGTTCAAAGTTCAGAGGAAAGCAAGGTTTCTATAGGTCCATGTATAGTGCAGCACCGCGGTGATAAAAGCAAATTTCGAGTTGAAGACAAGCTTCATCTTTACAGCATCTACCATGTGTGCGTCTGAGTTCTTCACTTCAAATAACTTTAGGCTCGTTAAGGTAGTCTACAATCCCAATTCACATAAGCGAATAGCGACCAGGGTCTCATGAAACAAAAACATTCCAAGTCTCGCAACTTCAGTAGTCAAAGAAATACAGGACTTAACTACGGTTTTGAAATAGTGCTATCGCACTTTTTGCGCCAGAGTATTATATCTGTGTAACAAAAATTCAATGTTACTACACTGTTATAGGTGTGTCAAATTACCGGAGTAGAAATACACTGAATATAGGGATTTATATGCAGATGTTGTCATTTGAATGGCGAACCCGCCTGGGAGCTTGCACAACTTAAATACAATACATCAGAAACCTTTAGCTTCATCTTTATCGACTTAAAAGTAACAATAGCGCTTCCCCAGTAATTATCGATTCCACGAAGGTGGAATATACTGTACATTAAATAGCAAAAGTGTGCTGGATATTGGGCAACGTTATGTGAATCTTATAAGTACGGGACTTAAAAGCTGAAAATACAAAATTAAAATTCACCTCAGTGTTTTCAGTAACCTACTATAACAGAAAGATGGTGCTAACCGTAACTGTGCAGTCAACTATTCGCGTACTGCCTCTCAAACTGCTGCCGTTGGCAGAGGATGACACAGTGGACTGTCGGCGTCGCATGGTCTTCTTCGGGGCGTTGTAACGGAGTTTCTTTCTTTTCCTTCATTAATTTTTAGGACAATTTGTAGCTTGATAATGACAGTCATTCAACGAATGCCGTTATACGTCAGTGCGTTGTTCAGTGTTAAAGATTCATCGATTTTCACAGCTTATTATGTTGCGCTGTACGAGACATCCTTGAAAGATCCGGAGTAAAATTAAGACAATATGTACACCTTGGCATTGCGTAGTCTGTTTTCGAGACGCAGGTCGTCCTAGAATAGCAAATGAACGCCGAAGTAAGTGGATAAATAGTCGATGTGAGATGAATAAAATAATAATAATAAAATTACTGTTATTATTATTGTTATTAATATTAACGTAAATCAGCAAGCCCTCACTAGAATAAGACTTTGCGTTGTTCCATTCAACCCAGTTTCAGCGCTAATCACTGCTAAGTTGAATGTGACCAAAGAACAGAGAGTTTGTACAACTAATACCAAGACAGTACTTACCGTGGAGTAGATGTCGATTTCCTTGTAAGGGTTGACGGCCACCAGGATAGTTCCCGTGTAGGTCTGTTCATAGTCAGTCAAGGAAAAGCATTTACAAACAGCGGTTACTTACAACAAATTGCATCAGTTCTCTAATATACACCTTTCACAGTCTATCTAGTAAACACTCAGCAGTACAAAGAATATGAGAAAAGATCTATAACACTTTGTACATATACATCTCTATCATAATAATATACACAATAAAAATCAGAATTATAAATTTGCATAAGTAAAAAAATAATGCAGAACAAATCAATAGTATGTTGGTGAAGCTACAAGATAGAATTAAATGGAATGAACTTTTCTTTTTTGGTTATTGTCATGAGCCTATTAGCCACTTCGGTGCTGCCTCACTACGTTTCTTGATATCCTGCGCCGAATCTGAATAGCCACCAAATTGTTAAGGCTTTCGTGGAAATTCACTCAGAAACTACGATGGGGCGTAAGTGATACATGTTCCACTTGTTTTTCGTCCCCCTACAATAGTTTCCTCTTACTGTTTCCTTCTTTGCTATACTAATTAGTCTATAAAGCCGCAGCATGATCCAACATTTTATTCATCATTCAGCAATTCAGCAGAGCTATTCCTGTATACTTATAATAGTGTTGGCTATCCTATCGCGTTTCGTTTGTAAAAATGATAAAAATATTCCTCCTTCAGAGCCAAATTTTAGATTCCACCTTCCGCATTCTCAGGTTTCTTTCCTTTTACAAACATCCTCCGATAGTTTTCTTTCCCCTTTCACCCTTTCCACTTTATGCTTATCAGCTTTTCATATAACTTCCCGTGCTTCACTAATTCCTCAATTTACTTAACTATTTTCTCTGTTCTGCTGTCATCAATTTGGCTTGTGGACACGATTTTCTAACCAGTGGTATTCCCTGACAGTGAACAAGTTGATTTTTCTCCTTAATTCCGTACTGCTGCAAACAGCGTGATGAAATAGAAACACGACACTTCAGACAGTTGAACAGCTCTGTTGAAATCTGAGCTGAAAGGTGTGTACATCAGCCACGCTAAAGCACAGCACTTCCGAACTGAGGAATAATTTTCAAAATATTTGCTCAAGTCTGTTTCGTATTTACTGCAACTGTGACTGAACTTTGATTCTCACGTTCTAAATATGGATATGATGGTGGTAATAACCGAAACGTGTCAACAATTTAATTAATAAAATAAATTAGCCAATCTCGACAGAAAAATTCAATAAATTTCTGCCGTTTTCGACTCAACAGCCATCATTAATCTTCGGCCAGAAAGTCCGGTCCTTGATCGACCGTATTTCATCCTACATCCCTTTACACCCCGCCACACGGGCCGCTCCCCCCCCCCCCCCCAAATCAGAAGAAATCAATGGTATACTACCCGCGATAGGAGCGTGCCTAGTAAAATAGTAATATCCGAATCGACGACTCCTGACAGTATACAGAAGCAAACTGGAAAGTCAAATATGGGCTAGATTGCCCTCGCAGTACCTTAAAAGGTGCAGCAACGCACTGGGGGTGTAATCATAACACTGTTAATATACGCTCTTTTTAAGACGTGTAGGTAGGTGTTAAGTCGAAAACAGAGATTTATTTAAATAAATCGAAAGGTGCCTGAGCCACTGAATTCTTTACTTTCTTTTTATATCAAGGAAACTGGTCGCTGCCAAAAGTGCAAGTGACCTCTGTTCGTAATTTTAGGGTTATTTGTGACAGTGATAAAGCGTAACGTGCGATGTGATGTCCGAGGAGAGGCCGCAGAGAGCAGTCACGGCCTGGTACAGAACCAGTCAGAGAGAAGCCGCGCGTCTTCATAGGCACGTAGCCACAGTGCAGCTACCTGCAGGCAGCACACTGCGACAGATATGTGGGATACGTGATTTACAGTTTTTATACTTCACATCCTGAATCCAGTAATGTAATCCGATGTTTACATAATAAGGCAGGCGAACCTACACTGCACCGGCAACGTTGTCCTCCTCTTTCAGCATATCAACAAATCTTCTTTCTTCTTTTTCTTGGCCTTTGTCCTATATTTTCACGGGGTCCGCATGTTAATTACTGGATTTGGCAATGTTAATGTTAGTGGTAGAGGGGACCCGGATGCCCTTCCTGTCACCACCCATTCCCCCGAGGACGGAATTTATGTACCCCATCTAGCGTTATTTCGTGTGAAAGTGTGCGAACGGTTTCTAAATGTTTGCGAAACGTGTGACTGAGGTGAACTGTTGGTACCAGCCCGGTATTCATCTATTCGGATGTAGGAAACAAGGGTTATATCGGTGTACTTTTCATTTTGAGAGCTGCTGAAAGTCGCTATAAAACAGTACATTTATCGATTAAAGACACATCAATATCTCGATGAAAAAGGTTGACAATAATAGCCAAACCAATCGCTATCATAAAGTATCCATGAGTATACTCCAGTAACCACTTAAAGTGAAAACATCACAAGAAACAGTAACAGGAAAGTCGAATGTCAGTCTGAGATTTATTGGAAGAGTTCTATGGAAATTTAATTACCCCTTGAAAGAGGCAGTTTACAGAAGCCTCGCAGGTCGAACGAGGCTTCCGTTTCTTACACACTACTCATTAGTCTGAGGTCTTGCTACAATGGCAGGTTATCAAGAGTTAAATGAGTTTGAACGTGGTATTATAGTCGGCGCACGAGCGATGGGAGACAGCGTCTCCAAGATTTCCCTTACGACAATTTCATAAGCGTACCGTGAATGTCAGGAATCCGCTAAAACATCAGATCTCCGACATCGCTGCGGCCCGAAAAAGATCCTGCAAGAACGGGACCAACGACGACTGAAGACAATCATTCAACCTGACAGAAGTGCAACGCTTGCGCAAATTGCTGCAGATTTCAATGTTCGGTCATCAACAGGTGTCAGCCTGCGAACCATTCAACAAAACATCATCGAAATGGGCTTTCGGAACCGAAGGCCCACTCTTGTACCCTTGACGACTGCTCGACACAAAGCTTTACGCCTCGCCTGGGCTCGTCAACACCGGCATTGGAGTGTAGATGACTGGAAACATGTTACCTGGTCGGACGAGTCTCGTTTCAAATTGTATCGAACGGATGGACATGTACGGGTATGGAGTGCCCTCCCCCCCCCCCCCCCCGGCAATCCTTCCGGATTGGGAAGGAGTGTCTGGCCTCCGGCACGAATCCACCCGGCGGATTTGTGTCGAGGTCCGGTGATCCGGCCAGTCTGTGGATGGTTTTTAGGCGGTTTTCCATCTGCCTTGGCGAATGCGGGCTGGTTCCCCTCATTCCGCCAAAGCTACACTATGTCGGCGATTGCTGCGCAAACAATTTCTCCACGTACGCGTACACCACCATTACTCTACCACGCAAACATAGGGGTTACACTCGTCTGGTGTGAGACTTCCCTGGGGGTTGTCCACCGGGGGCCGAACTCCACAATAATCCTGAAAGAGTGGTTCGGTGTGGGGCGGCGGAGGGGTGAAGTGAACTGCGGCAGTAGTCGTGGGATTGTGGACAAATGCGGCTGCGGCGGGGTTGGAGCCTCTCCGTCGTTTCTAGGCCCCACGGTTAACATACAACACAATACAATACAATACGGGTATGGAGACAGCCTCATGAATCCATGGACCCTGCATGTCAGCAGGGGACTGTTCAAGCTGTGGAGGCTCTGTAATGGTGTGGGGTGTGTGCAGTTGATGTGATATGGGACTCCTGATACGTCTAGATATCACTCTGACAGGTGACACGTATGTAATCATCCTGTGTTATCACCTGCATCCATTCATGTCCATTGTGCATTCCGACGGACTTGGGAAATTCCAGCAGGACAATGCGACACCCCACACGTCCAGAATTGCCACAGAGTGGCTCCAGGAACCCTCTTATGAGTTTAAACACTTCCGCTGGCCACCAGACTCCACAGACATGAACATTAATGAGTATATCTGGAATGCCTTGCAACGTGCTGTTCAGAAGAGATCTCCACCCTCTCGTACACTTATGGATGTATGGACAGCTCTGCAGGATCCATGGTGTCAATTTCCTCCAGCACTACTTCAGACATTAAACGAGTCCATGCCACATCGTGTTGCGACACGTCTACGTGTTCGCGGGGGCCTTACACGAAGTTACGAAGGTGTACCATTTTATTTGGCTCTTCAGTGTATTCACTGGCTGCCGCGGAATGTTATATCTCACTGGAATGGTCTGAAGTGATGATTCCGTGCTAATGGATCATATTCTTTTTTAAGGCATGCGCTCCACACCTCTCGAAACACTACAGCATTTATAGGCCATTCAAACGATGAAGAAGGAAGAAGACAGCGCTCAGATTCTTTTTAGGGGGAAACGGGCAAGGGGGCGAGTGCAAACAACACAGTATCTGTAGCGATCGTTTCTTGCAGAATTTTAGCAGCTTGTTACAGAGGTTGTAAAGTGAACAGCTGTCAGAATGATCAAGCATAGAAAGAACCAAAAGACACGTCTCTAATACCATCTTAAACAAACACATCGTCAATAACATTTTATACTTCCTGGGTAGAACAATGTTCTTCTTTCTGCCTTCCACTGAGGTTTAACAGATAAATAACTGAATTCGTTTCGTCTTGGAACTATACTGCAAAAGAAATGATTTTTTTTAATTGAGAAATTATTCCCAGTCCTACACTAAACATCTTAATTTGTGTGAAATTGATGGTATGTTCCCGAAATACAATGCTGTTATTATAATTATTGGAAAGAATTTAGAAAGGTTGTGTGGTCCCTTAAAAATATTACTGATTTTCTCGGAATTTCTTCACTAACTGGCACGATGAATTGCGGGTTTAACCGATCATCTGATGACCTATTATAAACAGACAAAAGTAATTATAAACGCGGAAAAGTAACATGTTATGTTATACATTTTACAGAAACGCAATTTTCTTATAGGAGTCAGTTCTAAAAGAACTATATCCACGAAAAAAATGCTTGTTGATGCAGAAATACATACCATTTTAGACACAAGTACATGAGTCTTTGATGTACACGTCAAATAAGTACCATACAAGCATAGCCAGCGACACCAGGTGTACTGGAAGCGAAGCTCGGTCACAGTCTTTTTAAATTCTTTCCAGTAATTATATTCATAATGGTTGCATGTCTCTACAAGGACTTTCAGTCTAATTCAGAACGTTAACATTTTTGTCTGAGAAGTATTTAATTAAGAAGAGAGATCACTGTAAAGCAATAACCAATCCACGGAGAAAAGTCGTGACATGCTTTATGTAATTAGTTTTATTTGTTCTAGACACAATCACAGCAACAGGCATTTTTTCACGACCGATTTTGGACTTACATCGGCCATTTTCAGAAACCGCAGATCATGAGCAGCATTGGGCAACTCGTTTTTTTTAGCGTATTAAAGCGAGATCAGAGAAGCCTTGTATTCCGGAGTAACAAATGATGTTTTCGACACTGTACGAACAGTACCCTTTTGTGATAAAGTAGTTTTTGTGTAGCTGTGTTAATTACTTATTTATTTCCCGTGCAGAACTGTAAAATTTTCTACAAATGAAAATAGAAAGAGGAGCCTGGAATTCTGTTTCAGAACAACAATGAATACTCGCAAATGACTTAGTTTCAAGAATTTTTTTTTTCAAGAAAGAAAGAAAGAAAAGAGCAGCAGCGTATGACTGCCAGATTAAACCTCACACGCATGGACGCAATTACTGACTGCGAGGCGTGTGGTCTGCTGAGGGGTGATACGTGCATACAGCGTGGGCGTCGTGAGTATCGTATGCGACGCATTCGATCGCGTTGCTGAGTGCACAAGATAGGTAGGCGCCTGTCTGTTTTCCACAAAAAAGTTCGGTGTTCTTCGTTCTGCTAATCCCAAATTTAAAGTCGCAGATAATCAGAAATTATGAGCCCGCGCTGCAGTTTTAAATGCGTATGTCCTAAGCGAAAAAGAGACGGCAGAACATTGTGCACTAGAAAAGAACAAGAATGGAGGTTTGACAGTTATAGGAATCTCCTTAGTTTTGCCAATACAAGTAATAAGTATCACGATCACATTTCACCAGTAGGTCAAACCTGAAGACCTTTCAAACCAGGTTTTGGCTTTTTGCAAGTTTTTTCCAGTTACCAAATTATTTCAAAGGCACCATGACGCACATCTTAAGAATATACTGACAATACCCATTTATAAGTAATAGTAATTTACTTTTAAGAAATTTTATTTCGATAGCAAGTCTTTGTGGAGGAGGGAGGACGAGCTTTTTAAGGAGTTTGTGAAATATTTCAAATCCAAATAATATGTCCTTCACGTTAAGAGTGAATATTATAAATGAATATCTTGGAAGCCTCCAGCATGCGAGGCCTGTATATGCTAAATTTCAGGCTTATGACGACTCCAAAGCCTAATAATAAAAAGTATTCATCTTTAATACAGTTATCTTGCCCCATGCAATATGCGTAATATAACAAAATGTGCAACATATCGGAACAAGAGCAACTGAGGAAAGGACACGGTCCGAGCCATCTCTAGGAGGGTACACTTGGCGTGGCTTGAAGGCGACGCGAATATATGTGCAGAAAATAATTATCTCCATACATTTACTGGAATGTTCCCTCGTTAATATAGATTTGCACACGGCTCAAAATATCAGTCTATCATTTGCTTGCAATTAACATCGAATATATGTTTCAAAAGAGTTAACACAGCACGGCACGGCACCAGGGCAGGCTACACATTATTTTCTCATCAAGCTGATCATGAGGCATATCATGGCATCACTTACTTTTAGTTTTTTTAAACGTTCGAGCATATCCAAGAAATCTTGCGCAGGTTTTCGATTTATTTCTCCTCGAGCTCCGTTGGCCATGAAGGATGAAGATTCTAGATAACCGTACAGGTCCCTAGATAATTCACAGAACACTGATAGAAACCTAAGAAATAAATTCTGAATGATTTTTAAGAAATATTACAAACAAAATATTTACCGTAGCACACACACAAATAAGTAACACTTTACCGCGAAATTCTGTACGCCACTGCGTGGGCCTAAGCAAAGGAAAGGAAATGACACAAGGAAATCTTTCAACTCAAATTTGACAATCAGGGATTTTTCACTCTTGTTGTTCACTGCTGCTATGCTCCAAATTGAAACAGAATCTCCAGACTAACGCACACCTTTCCGTACAGTGACTAAGAAAAGATATAGCCGTCACTGAGTGAATGCTGCATCTCCTTTAGAATGAGTCTGTATCATTAACAACAATCACAAAAATGAGAGAGTGAAAGTAAGCAAATTTAACAGATGTAACACTCCAATACCAGACGCAACTGAAATTATTTTTCCGCTGAAGGTAGCGACATTCAAATTCTGCGAAATATCCAGACTGTGACACTTCCTCGAAAACTGTACATAGCCAGTTTGTCTCTCCTAATAGTCGTCAGGCACGAGTTCTCTGTTGTTTCGGCAGATATCTACAATTTCGTTTTGGCAGTAGATGGACTCGGCCCAAGCAAATATTACTCACCATGTCTTTCAAGTGACGTCCAATGTCGACGGAAAACGTTGGTTTGTTGCCGGTTACAAACAGAACAGTTTTTTAAGCTGAATTTTATGTGCGCATACGATAGATCGGACCCTAATTAGTCTCGGGCAATATTCGGTCTAGCGGTATACACTGATCAGCCAAAACATTATGTTCAAAATGTGTGTGAAATCTTATGGACTGCTAAGGTCATCAGTCCCTAAGCTTACACACTACTTAACCTAAATTATCCTAAGGACAAACACACACACCCATGCCCGAGGGAGGACTTGAACCTCCGCCGGGACCAGTCGCACAATTCATGACTGTAGCGCCTAAGACCGCTCGGCTAATCCCGCGCGGCTAAGACATTATGACCACCTCCTTATAGCCAGTATGTCTACCTTTGGCACCGATAACAGCGGCGACGCGTCGTGGCATGGAAGCAATGAAGCATTGGTAGGTCGCCGGAGGGAGTTGGCACCACATCTGCACACGCAAGTCACCTAATTCACATAAATTCCGGGAAGGAGGCGATGAGCTGTGACGCCACGTTCAATCACATCCCAGATGTGATCGATCAGGTTCAAATCTGGTGAGTTTGGGGGCAAGCACAACAACTGCCGGCCGAAGTGGCCGTGCGGTTAAAGGCGCTGCAGTCTGGAACCGCAAGACCGCTACGGTCGCAGGTTCGAATCCTGCCTCGGGCATGGATGTTTGTGATGTCCTTAGGTTAGTTAGGTTTAACTAGTTCTAAGTTCTAGGGGACTAATGACCTCAGCAGTTGAGTCCCATAGTGCTCAGAGCCATTTGAGCCACAACAACTAAAATACGTCACTGTGTTCCCCTCGAACCACTCCACCATACTCCTGCCCTTATGACATGACAAATTATCTTGCTGAAAAAAGCCACAGCCATCGGGAAACATGATCAGCACGAAGGGGTTTACGTGGTCTGTAAGCAGTGTACGATACTCCTTGGCCGTCATGGTGCGTTGTACGAGCTCCACTGGATGCCCACGTGGATGTTCCCCAGAGCATAATGGAGCCGCCTCCAGCTTGTTTCTGCACTGCAGTACAGGTATCACGGAGCTGTTCCCCTGGAAGACGATGGCGCTCTCCCATTGGCACGATGAAGAAGGTATCGGGATTCATCAGACCATGTAACGTTCTGCCACTGCGCCAACGTCTAGTGCCGACGGTCACGTGCCCATTTCAGTCGTTAGGAGTGTTGGTTGCACTGTGTGTTCAGACACACTTATACTCTGCGCAGCTTTAGAGTATGATGTTAGTTCCGCCACATTCCTGTTTTACCAATCGGTCCAGCCCACGACGTCCGACACCTGTAATAAGGGGTGGTCGCCCAACCCCACGACGTCAGGACGTGGTTTCTTCTTGGTTTCGCTACGTGTTTAACTCACTCACCACAGCACCCCTCGAAAACCCGACAAGTTCTGCAGTTTCCAAATGCTCTTGCCGAGGGTCCGGGCCCTCACAATCTGCTCTTGGTCAAACTCAGATAGATCGTGCGCCTTCCCCATTCTACACATAGGCAGCAGGCTTGCTGATACTACATGCGTCCGTGTGTCTAACTAGCAGTCATTCCTCGCCATGTGACACTGCTATCGCCCGGATTGCTTTATATCGACAGTAGGTCGTTGGTACTGTAGCTGCATGGCGGTATCACAGCGTTTGGTAGGGCCGTACATGAAATAGGGTAAGTTCTTCAAGTTTTACTATCCCCTTTAATTCATATCGCAAAAACGAATATCGCTTTACAGAATGGGTACTCGAAATTCAGCTTCAAAAATAATTTTGTTTGTAAGGGGCGTCGTATGAAAGACTTGATATGTCTAGGCCCATTCCGGCTACACATTGCCATAACCGAACTGAAAACATCTCCCGAAACACCATAAAAATGCCCCCGACGACTCCTAGGAAAGACACAGAGTATTGACAGTGCTAAGAATTAAAAATTATTTTATAACCTTGTAACTGCGAAATTTTGGTACGATGACTGATACGTGGCAGAAACATTATGAAAAGTTATTTTTTGCAGTCGAGCAGGACGCTGCCCTTCGTAAACAACAAAAGAAAATACTTTATTGTCATGGCAAGTTACTAAGCGACTGGTTTTAGATCTTGAAATATCTCCTTCGGCTACGAGAAGTTTCATCAAAAAAATGGTTCAAATGGCTCTGAGCACTAAGGGACTTAACTTCTGAGGTCATCAGTCCCCTAGAACTTAGAACTACTTAAATCTAACTAACCTAAGGACATCACACACATCCATGCCCGAGGCAGGATTCGAACCTGCCACCGTAGCAGCTGCGTGGTTCCGAACTGAAGCGCCTAGAACCGCTCGGCCACCGCGGTCGGCAGTTTCATCAAATTGATCGGTTCAGTGGCAGTGGGTGAGTCATTAATTACATATATGTCCTTCATTTCGCCAGAAAATGTCGTGTACACACCAGATGTTAAGTCTTAGGAATTTCTACACTTAACAAACGTGACGATAGCCTTCAAAGTAGATTAATTTTCCGGGACCACGCCTTGCTGGCTTTCGGTGGAGCGAAAAAACGCGATTGTAGTAAACAAGTCGATCGCAGACTCCTGGGTTGATCAATTTTGATGAAATCTATCACAGCCTGAAAATATAGTTCAAGGTCGAAAACATCACACACTTATGCGTTCTGACAAACATCGCGAGGTGTAGTCTTTTCCGACAATTTACTAGTTCAGAAAATACAAAGAGGCCAGAGCAATAACTCCATCACTGGTGAGAGTCCAACAGACAAATGTTAGTTAAGTTACAGGTAGTATGTGTTCATAGACAATCATCGATGTCGTGTGATCTCGTTCGACTGCTGGCGTTCTTAAGTAAAAGCAGGTAGTACATCGGAGTAGTGCAACCATCAGGCGGGAAGTTGGTGGCTGCCTTACTGCCGACACCCAGCCCAGCAGGGCAGATGGGCGTGTTGCAGTCAAGAAGGGCCCTTCACAATTTCCGTCTAAACCTCGCTACGACCCTTCTCACAAGAGTTTGACATTAACGCTGCATGACACGTGCTGAATGCTGAAACGATCTTCATTCGCCAATACGTACGGAGCAAGGTGGCGCAGTGGGTAGCGACTATACACGCATTCGGAAGGACGACGGTTCAAATCGCGACCGCCCATCCAGATTTAGGTTTTCCGTGATATCCGTAAATCGCTCCAAGCAAATGCTGTGATGGTTCCTTTGAAAAGTCACGGCTGATTTCATTCCCCATCCTTTAACATTCCTTCGCCAGTACCGGGGAGCGTGTTCGGAAACTCTGTGACAAAATCTGGCTTTTCTAACAGGTATGACAGGCGCGTACTACGAGCTTTTGGAGAGCAAACTTCGACGTGACGCGCTTTGTAGATAAATTTAGTCGAAACACTGCAGTGCAAAATGAGTCTTACCATCTTCTTAAATCGACGAGAAACTGCCATACCGCAGATTTCGTTCTTGAACATAACTCTCTTAGTGGAATGCCTGCGTTTCACAAGATGGAAATGAAAGCGTCTTTCATGTGGTTTACAGTTATTCGTAAATTTTCAACAAACTGCTCTGTTGCACTTAACCCCCTTTTGGGATCAATCCCTGTCACTCTTTCCGACAAAGTAGAAACTTCGTATTGTATGGTTTCTACATAAATCCTCGTACTACGGTGCAATCAGTGCATCTAGTTCTGCACATTTTTGTTAGCATTTCTATCAAGCTATTCTCTTTACACAAAATATGTTATACAAACGACGTACCTATTTTCGATATATGCAATTTTCTTAGAGAATTACGTTACAAATTCAGGAAATGGTTGTTATATGGCTGTCATAGAAAACTCTGAAATCAAAAATTTAGAAGATACATTACTTTGTGATATAGAGGTTCTCCAACTACACACACATAAAACTAGAAAAAGCAGTAGAATATCCTGTATGAATCCACAAGTGCAATAAGGAAATGGATTCGTACAAGCAAAGGAAAACAAATGAGCAGTGATAAGAAAAAAAGAAAAAACCGAAACGGCTGTTCTCACAGCTGCTTAGAGAGAGAGAGAGAGAGAGAGAGAGAGAGAGAGAGAGAGAGAGGGAACGAAATAATAGTGACACGCCACAATTACCATATTGTTCGCGGCGGATGTGGATAAATGTAATTGTGGGTATCTGGCAAATTTATTTACCTTAGAGGTGTTTGAGATGTAATTAAAAAAACGGTTTCAGCATTATCACATTATTTAATAAATGTTACATTTTTGTTTACTAGAAATTTACAAAAAAGGAAAATTCCTGAAAATGTATACCATTAAGTTAAATACCATTTCTTGCATTTATAAAATTCAAAACGAATTTACCTCGGTTCAGAAACGAAAATATCACAGAGTATTATCTGGTTATTAAATTGTTGATTAAGTGTAACTTCCTCGTGTCTGACTTGATCGTACCTCGTCACGTGTGATACTGTACTTCACCGCACAGTATTGCAAGTTGTCGACTGAATGCTCAGGTTCGCCCTAAATACTCCTCGAACTCTATGATGTTCCGTAAACGCTTCCAGCATAAAAATAACTGAACTGAAATAGAGAACAACGATGCAATGACTTGTTTATGCATTATATTATTTTCTACTGTAACGTTGCTTTCCTATGTGGTCTGTTCTGTACAACACTTGTGCTAATCGTTTTCTCATGTTTTTTTTTTTTTTATAAAGTAATAATTTTTGTTCCAAATACAAAGTCTGCGATGACAAACTGAAATCGACATCGAGACTCGATTGTGGAACACATGGGAAAAAAGTGCTTTTTCAGCTGAGTAGCGTGAAGTCTCACTTTGTGTGATTTAGCACTGTTCGAAATGTAATGCATCATTTACCTAAAGAAAATGTTTTGCTGTGGGACACATGAACGTAACGTAGAGAGAACTTATTCCAGTAACAAATGAAAGTATTTGTACTTGATCCTGCGGAGTGAAACAGTTGTATTTAGACTGTTGCCTGGTGTGGAACTTCCGGTGCCACAATGAGAGGAAACCACTTGGTAGATTGCATGACGTGGATGGGCAACAATCTTGAGCCTTCTTGTTCCCTCGCTATTATTAGGGACACATTTTGTAAATGTTTGCGCATATAAAACGAATACATGAGTGCAGTTTATATTTTGGTAACCTACAGACATTACTCACTGATAATCAAATCACTCGCCTTCCATTCGCGGTTTATGATTTCAATATAAAATACCAGTATTTGTTTTCAAATTTTAAATGTTTATAGCTCGGATAAAATAACTTTGTGATTGACAGATCGCAGCGGCGGGAGCCAGAGTTGCCGGTGTGCGTCCAACCGCGCTTGACAAGGCTCTACATGTACCGGTACCTACAACACAGCGAGCACGTGCCGCCTGGGAAACAACTGCGGTTGGCTGGCTGCTGGCCCCAACCACTCGACTCGTTCAATGGTCAGTCATAACTGAAGTACAGTAAAGCAATTGAATTTGCAACTAAAAGTAGTTATTTGTTTCATTAAGGTAGCTAGAATAGACGCAATAAACGCCCTATGTACCGTAACTGGATGTATGCAGTTTCAGTATTTCGTTAGTAGCAAAGACAAAGAAGAATTCTCAAAGTTACAGTGCGAATGGCATTGTTAAGCAGACAATCGAATAATGCATTTAATTCATGCTCTGTATTTCTTCGAGATCTCGTTCACTATTTTCCTAGAAGTGCTGACAATCATAATTACATTTCTGCGGATTTTCAACACAATTGAAAATATCTTCGCGGTAATTATTCCTAAGTTCGCAACATATAAAACGGAGAGCCGTCATCGTATGGATAAGTGCTGGCCAACCAGTCTTGACTGTTAGCTGTTAGTGGTTGATAGCAGTGAGCAGCGCCAGATTCAAGTTTCGCAGCTCCTGTGAGCTTGTTTCCCAGGCTTGTCTACTTCTTTCTGTGACTATAAGTGGCAGTTAGAGATGTGTGATGTGTTGAAACAGTCGTCGGTTAAGCGTGACGTGGTAATGCACAGTGCTGTAGTAATTTATGTAGAAGCTCTCTCGCCTGTTTAGGATGCAAACTGAAACACCACCCACTGTTAGGATAATGCACATGTTTCGGGTTTTGTGACTGCATGTGAAAGACTGTTATTGGAGGCAGCTGTTTGGTGTGATTTTTTTTTTTTGTTCAGGAAAACAACAGATTAGTTACTGTAGAAAGGATATTTGGTTCCATTTTCAGCAACACACAAGAATTTTCCGCTAAGAAAATGAGTCCAGGCCCACAGTAGAACCATCTTCTGCACGCCATACCATTCAATAGAGAAGATCCTGGATTCACTGAGAACCAACAGTTTGTAGGTAGAGGTAAGAAGAAATGTTTGGCGCACGAATTGGTCGCATATTCAGCTGGCGACATCTCGGTTGACTGGAGACGAAACTATTACCATCCCATTCTTACGCAGCGTATCGTCTACAAACTGAACAGTATTATCACGCTCACCACATCGATTTTTTAATATAGTGGAATCTTTAAATGCTATTCATAATCTTTAGTATATTACCGTACGTTCCTTGATATTTTTGCTCGCTTCTTACATAATGATGGTCGTATTCAAAGTAGGAGTAGAAAGCGTCGAAGATGGTGCAGCGGTTCCGTATTCTGGACGTAGCTAAGATCGTTTCGCATTTTGTGTCAACATATTAAAGTTGATACAGTTTCAGATTAAAGTTCTCCCACTATATGAAATTTATTTTTTAACGCCTTCATTACTAATTGTGATATTTTAAAAGGCTATCTTGTCCGCATACGACAGTTCCGCATACGACAGTTAGTATCATTCATGATTTTCCATACAACTTGCGCTCAATTTTATTACTCAAACGAAACTGCTTCTTCTACAAGCGGTGTGCGTTTACTTCAAGTATTGATATCTGAACTCCTTGAAAAGCGTTTCAGATGAGCCGTGGGAACCAAGTCGTGTCAAATGCTTGTAGCGAAAGCTTAATCACATTGAAGAACAGGAGACTTGATCGAAGTTACATGTGCGCGTTTTCTGGGGATGCGAGGAAAGACGGAAGGGACAAAGGGGTCCTGCAGGCAAACCGGAAGGCCCTCTGCTGGCGGGCTCCCGTGGAAGTGTTTACGGCGCAGCGCTGGCCCTAAGGGTGTAAACTAGCTTTTACGACTATCACTTCATTATCACTTCACGCACCACCTGGCAGAGATTTGAATGGCGCGCGTGCAACACCGCCCTGTTGCATGAACAGTGAAGTGTAGCTCAGCCGCACGAGTGTCTTTCGGAAGGGCTAAAGCTTCATCTTCCACACCTAGCGACGGTTGACACTACCTGCCCCTCTGAGGAAAGAATATGGAGGGGGAGTCATAACGGTCCTCCTCACGTTCACTCAGAGAATGCCGGCAACATTCTTTAAACTGGCGCCACTGAAGACTATTATTTTGTTCTTGGCTCAGTAACCGCAACGTCAAACATCTGCGACGAGTTACAAGAAGTGCCGCTTGGGGCTCGAATCCGGCGTCTCACGCAACAATTTTCTCACTCTCCCAATAGGAAAAGTTTCGTGCTTCCATGTTTTCAGTCCCGTTTGATTTTCTGCACATGTTACGAACTGTACAACAGTGAGGAATTTGACAGCTACTTCATTTAACGACAAATGGTTACATAGTGTGCCAGAAAATAAGTCTCGTTCTGCTCTTTACATTCAGTAAGACAAATCTCTTGCACTGCCTCCGGTGCCCAAATATTACATATTATACTGTTCGAATACAGTATTAGTGGTGCGGTGCGCTGCTTGACAGTCACGCCCATTAAATACGAGGGTTAGAACTTTAATAGTGACAACTATTTATTTGCAGCTCGTACAAAATAGATACGTGCTTCAAAGTTTTACTGACCTTCAAAGTAGTCACCAGCATTGTGTATAACTCGTTGCCAGCGATGTGGAAGTCGTAGGATACTCTTAGCAGTGACAGTTGTGTTGACAGTTTGAGCGGCGTGGTCTATTGCCCGACGAATTTGTAGGAGTGCAGTAGGTGGTATAGCACTTAGCAGTCCCGTCAGTCAAACAAATCAGTAACAGCTTGCACTGTTCGTGTTTGAGGATTGTCCTCCAAAATGTGTGGTCAGGTCCTGCATAAAGTGTCATCACTTCTGTCTCTAAGCTGGTCGTAGGTTGTGTTCCAAAAATGAGCAGCATAGAGATTTAAGTCCTCGTGAGTTCTACTCGATTTCTAAAATGAAGGAAACACTTCACGGCATTCGCTTCAGAACTGCTACAAATTCGTCGGGCAATAGACCGCGCCGCTCGAACTGTAAACACAACTGGCAATGCTAAGAGTATCTTGCGACTTCCACATCGCTGGCAACGGGTTATACACAATGTTGGTGACTACTTTGATGGCAGTAAAACTTTGAAACACGTATCTATTTTGTACGAGCTGCAAATAAATAGTTGCCACTATTAAAGTTCCAACCTTCGTATCCAGTCGTAACGTTACAAAGCGACATGAAGTGGACTGAGTACGTAAGGTGGGCTGTAAGTCAAGCGTTCGACTTCGGTATGTAGGGAGCATTCTAAGAAAGAGCAGCTCATCTGCAGTGTAGACTGAAAACGGAACTGTTGTACGGTCCATTCTTGAGTAGTGCTAGAGTATTTGCAACCTCGCCAGTTCGGACAAAAGGAAGACCTCGAAGCAATTCAGAGATATAACGCTAGATCTTTTACCCGTAGTTTATAGAACAATCCCACTGCCATCAAGATAAGAAAAATCTGTGCTCGTATGGAACCATATAGACGGTCGTTTTCCGTCTATTTGCGAGTGGAACAAGAAAGTGAACGACTAGCAGTACTGCGAGGCACGCTCCACCATGCAAGGCATGATAGCTTGAGGAATATATATGCAGATGTAGAATCATTTCAACTGTACGTTACTACTACAGCCAACAGCCAGTGGAGTCTGTGCTGATTTTGAAACTTCAAGGCAGGTTAAGACTGTGTGCCGGAACGGGCCTCGAACCTGAACATTTCGCGAGCAAGTGCTCTGTTGACTGAGATATCTAACCACGACTACGACTCTGTCTCATGGCTTTACTTCCGCCAGTAAATCTTCTCCTACCTTTGAAAGCTGTGAGGACGGGTCGTGAGTCGTGCTTCGATAGCGCAGTCGATAGAGCACTTCCCCTTGAAAGGAAAACCTTTGTTGAGTACGTTAATAATGTGCCTGTCAGAGACTTCGACATCCATTCACCTGAGTGGTGCGTCACAACTGCACTAGCGCTTGACAGCAGGCAACCCCACCTAAGGGGTGTAAAAGGGGTTGCCTGACCTCGGGTGCTAGAGCAGCCGGCAGGCACACTAAGTCGATTGTGTCGAAGTCTCTGACAGGTACGTTAAGAAGGTGTTACCAGACTGGACGGGGGACGCACATAGGGGTCCTGTGCCGTTTTGTTCAACACATGTTAGTGTTGCACTCTCCTGTGATCACGCCACGCCACAGAAGGGTTGGGAAAGCATTAACAACCTTTTCTGCTTTGGATAACTTTCACATTACGTCGACTGGTTTTGAACGGTCCCTAGTGCTTTCAACCTGTATACTGGAGCAAAAATTGCAGTCCCAGTACATTCCAAATTGGTCAGACCGTGTTCAATAGTGTTTCAGGCCTAAAATGTTCTTAGGGAAGGACTGAATCGTCTGGGGAGTGTCAGCAGTGTCGAGCGTTGTCAAGGACGTCGTCCTGTTGCTCATCACACTGCGAAATGCCGTTTACGGCCACGGAATGTGCAGGATTGTTTCATTGACGCTCTGCATGCCACCTCCTTAGTGCATTCGTGTCGATTCTGAGCGGGGGTGTTTCTGAAATGTTTTCCTGTCACCCATAAGAAAACGGCGTGATTTCAATGCTGGGTGTCGCTGTTCTGACCCCAATCGCAGAAGCGACAGAATAAGGGGTGAAATGTGGCTAAGAGGGGGAATGACGGCCGTCCCATCGCGTGACAAGACCGCGATGGAATTGGAGAGAATTGTGATGAAATTAGGTGCGAATGTGACACAATTAAGCCGCCTTACACCTAACACGAACTTTCGAGCTGTGGCGTTTCTTTCGCATGTTTCGACACCTTGCTGTTTCAAGCGTAGCTGGGCGCCAGGGCGACATCACAGGGCGCCACGCTTTTGCACAATTAGAGAAGTCTGTAGACACTTTTCGGCCAAATCTGAAACTTACACGTTGCAATGGGAGAAAAACTGGGGCTTCGAAAAAGTGATACGTATCTTTTTTACGCAGTTTTTTTCCCTTTACTGGTACTTCTGCTGTGTTCACGCCTTGCGCCTTCTCAGCCAGCAACCAACGGCACGGACGAGTTTTGCGGGCAAGGACGCCACAGGGGACAGATCTTCAGACGACAGACAACGGATGGTCGCACTCTGCTCGGCAGCAAACCAAGCGCCGCTATGGGTCACTGGCTGCCGGGCATTTCTCCACGGCAGCCCGTATTACTTGCAGTATCCCGGTTCCTGGGCAGTATTTAGGACGGCGCCCGAGCTACGCACGGGCAGTTCGCTCCAAGTGAGATTCCTGGACCTGACGCGGATTTGAAAGTATCTCACAATCAGGATCACACTCTGGAGCCGCCGCTATAACGACGCTGCCGCCCACGCCGATCTTCGTCTCCAGGAGCTGCGAGCTATAGACCTACACCATTCGTGGTCTCTACAACGAAGACACCTGGCCTCCGATTCCGCGACCAGCTGTTGGGCTTTGTAAACATTTGTCTTTGCTTTTCTTCGGCGATACACTGGACCTGAACTTTTGAATAAAAGAGTGAGACAAAAATTGGAGAAGCGAGCTAACGGCTAAGCAGTCTCCTGCAATATCATTTACACTATGAGAACAACTGACACTAGTCGTATCTGGCAGGCTGCTTCAATTTGCGCGCGCGACAACCTAATTGGCTAATTTCAATGCATGTTCCTCCCAGGCTTTTATTGCGGTACATTTAGTGTAGGGACATTCGAGTTTGGCACCTTCAGCCATCTGATGTCATTGTTCCTTCAATATTCAGGAAGTGGCTCGTTTCCAAATATTCTGTTCCATATCTACTACCGCCAGAGAAGTTTGTTAATGTGTGTTACAATAATCTTCATATTCATTTTATACCTAGGTATTTTTACTGTGGCGCCTTCGGCGGACACATCTTCTTCGATCATCTTGTTAGCTATTCCTGAATGCCCTAAAAGACACATCCATAACCTGTCTCTTCTCAAATGGTTCAATGGCTCTAAGCACTATGGGACTTAACATCTGAGGTCACCAGTCCCCTAGACTTAGAACGACTTAAACCTAACTACCCTAAGGACATCACACACATTCATGCCCGAGGCAGGATTCGAACCTGCGACCGTAGCAGCAGCGTGGTTCCGGACTGAGGTGCCTAGAACCGCTCGGCCACAGCGGCCGGCTGTCTCTTCTTCTTCTGCACTACTGGCAATTAAAATTGCTACACCACGAAGATGACGTGCTGCAAAAGCGAAATTTAACCGACAGGAACAAGATGCTGTGATATGCAAATGATTAGCTTTTCAGAGCATTCACACAAGGTTGGCGCCGGTGGCGACACCTACATCGTGCTGACATGAGGAAATTTTCCACCCGATTTCTCACACACAAACAGCAGTTGACCGGCGTTGCCTGGTGAAACGTTGTTGTGATGCCTCGTGTAAGGAGGAGAAATGCGTACCATCACGTTTCCGACTTCGATAAAGGTCGGATTGTAGCCTATCGCGATTGCGGTTTATCGTATCGCGACACTGCTGCTCGCATTGGTCGAGATCCAATGACAATTAGCAGAATATGGAATCGATGAGTTCAGGAGGGTAATACGGAACGCCGAGCTGGATCCCAACGGCCTCGTATCACTAGCAGTCGAGATGACAGGCATCTTATCCGCATGGCTGTAACGGATCGTGCAGCCACGTCTCGATAGCTGAGTCAACAGATGGGGACGTTTGCAAGACAACAACCTTCTGCACGAACAGTTCGGCGACGTTGGAAGCAGCATGGACTTTCTGCACGAACAGTTCGGCGACGTTTGCAGCAGCATGGACTATCAGCTCAGAGACCATGGCTGCGGTTACCCTTGACGCTGCATCACAGACAGGAGCGCCTGCGACGGTGTACTCGACGACGAGCCTGGGTGCACGAATGGCAAAACGTCATTTTTTCGGATGGATCCAGTTTCTGTTTACAGCATCGTGATGGTCACATCCGTGTTTGGCGACATCGCGGTGAACGCACATTGGAAGCGTGTATTCGTCATCGCCATACTGGCGTATGACCCGCCGTGATGGTATGGGGTGCCATTGGTTACACGTCTCGGTCACCTCTTGTTCGCATTGACGGCACTTTGAACAGTGGACGTTACATTTCAGATGTGTTACGACTCGTGGCTTACCCTTCATTCGAACCCTGCGAAACCCCTACATTTCAGCAGGAGAATGCACGACCGCATGTTGCAGGTCGTGTACGGGCCTTTCTGCCCTGGCCAGCACATTCTCCAGTTCTCTCACCAATTGAAAACGTCTGGTCAATGGTGGCCGAGCAACTGGCTCGTCACAATACGCCAGTCACTACTCCTGATGAAATGTGGTATCGTGTTGAAGCTGCATGGGCAGCTGAACCTGTACACGCCATCCAAGCTCTGTGTGACTCAATGCCCAGGCGTATCAAGGCCGTTATTACGGCCAGAGGTGGTTGTCCTGGGTACTGATTTCTCAGGATCTATGCACCCAAATTGCGTGAAAATGTAATCATATGTCAGTTCTAGTATAATATATTTGTCTAATGGCTACCCGTTTCTGATCTGCATTTCTTCTTGGTGTAGCAATTTTAATGGGCAGTAGTGTATTTTTCCTTCTTTTCATTGGAAGCCTAAATGAAAAATGTGCTCGACGACAGACGAGTCGTCTTACTTCCTAACGTTTTACAGGAGTGCGTAGACTTTATGTAGTCTAAGAGAATACACAAAATCTGCCGAAGCCCCTCAGTGCGAGGGATCTGCGCGCTGAAGGGCAACGACAACGTCTCAGGAGCGACAGCTGAAATGGAAGCGGCCACTGCACGCAGTGAGTGTGAAGAGGAATAAACGAATACATAAGTGATGTGGACGAGGACTGCAGAAGGGGACTGCAGCGCAGAGCTGGAAAGGCGCGAGAGTGCGTGCGGTGCAAACCAGATGAGGCGCTGGCGGGCGGCCAGGGCGGCCAGACAGCTCACCGGGACCCTCCGCCAGCCACCAGCGTCCACGCTGCAGCCAGTCGATAAAGGCGACACCGCGCTGCCCTAATCCTCGGCCGAATACTTACTGATACTATACGAGCGAGAAACGTCGAGTGACACCAGTCCGTAAAACATTGCCATGAAATATGCGCAGCATTATCACTTCTTCCAACGGGTCCTAGTCACTGTTAACGCGTTTCAGTGGCGTCAGCAGCATCGTGTGAGAATCTGAGTGCGGCATAATCAACCCGATCTGGCTTGCCAACCGAAACCGATGAGGCACTCTAGTGTGGTGATTCTTGCGCCACATGATGTTAGTTTGAATCCTGCGCGTCGGTATTTGACCTGCATCCCGTATCGAATCGTGAACGTCCTCGCAATATCTCTGAGGCGCTGTTGATGGCGACCCGCCTCCAGGTTGAGTACGTAGCTCAGCGGCTTCAGACTCGCTATTGCAAAGGAGAGAGTTCTAAACCTGCATCTATACTCTGCAAACAACTCAACTGTGTGGCAGAGAGTACTTCCCATTTGTGCTTGTTATTAGGGATTTTCCCCATTCCATTGTGTACGTACTGTGGGAAGAATGATTAAACTCCAATGTGCCTGTGGTACAGTCTAGACTACGGGAACGATATGTAGCGGTTTGTAGTACCAGGTGATCAAAAAGTCAGTATAAATTTGAAAACTGAATAAATCACAAAATAATGTAGATAGAGAGGTACAAATTGACACACATGCTTGGAATGACATGGGTTTTTATTAGAACCAAAAAATACAAACGTTCAAAAAATGTCCGACAGATGGCGCTTTATCTGATCAGAATAGCAATAATTAGCATAACAAAGGAAGACAAAGTAAAGATGATGTTCTTTACAGGAAATGCTCAATATGTCCACTAACATTCCTCAACAATAGACGAGGAATAATTTTGTGAACAGCAATGTAAAGCATGTCCGGAGTTATGGTGAGGCATTGGCGTCGGATGTTGTCTTTCAGCATCCTTAGAGATGTCGGTCGATCACGATACACTTGCGACTTCAAGTAACCCCAAAACCAATAATCGCACGGACTGAGGTCTGGGGACCTGGGAGGCCAAGCATGACGAAAGTGGCGGCTGAGCACACGATCATCACCAAACGACGTGCGCAAGAGATCTTTCACGCGTCTAGCAATATGGGGTGGAGCGCCATCCTTTTTTTTTTTTTTTGTTCTAATAAACCCCCATGTCATTCCAAGCATGTGTGTCAATTTTTACCTCTCCATCTACATTATTCCGTGGTTTATTAAGTTTTCAAATTTATACTGACTTTTTGATCACCCGGTACACTCCTAGACCGATCTCTTAAACTTGGTTGTTGAAACTCTAAGTAGGCTTCCACGGGAAAGTTTTCGTCTATTTTCAGGCGCCTGCTAGCTCAATTTTTACATGTTTTTATTTTCCAACACCAAGAGTTCGCCTAAGGATCATGAAGGTAAGATCAGAGAGATTAGGGCTCGTACAGAGACATGCAGACAGTCCTTTTTCCCTCGCTCTATTTGCGAGTGGACAGGAAAAGAAATGACTAATAGTGGTACACGACAACCTCCGCCACGCACCTTACGGTGCGTCAGTCTCTTCTTAGACGAATATGTTACGTTTGTACTGGTGTGAATGCTTTATTAGTAGTTTTGTTGTTACTAATGAGTATGGAAATGAAAAGGGAGGTAGTGAATTTACATCTACGTACGTACACCGCCACACACCTGACGGTGGCATGCGGAGTACGTGCGTAGATTCATCACCTCTCTTTTCATTTCCATAATCACTAGTAACAACGAAACAACTAATAAAACAATTCACACTAGTACAAACGTAACATATTCGTCTAAGAAAAGAATACTTCCTCAATACGTGAACATATAAGTATCATCCAAGTATTACGGCGTAAAGTCAGCGCCAGCACGCCAGTCGGGAACGACAGAGACGAGAAGGCTGTGAGAAGAGGTCAGCTAATCGCACGCTGACCGACCACACTCCAGGACGACAAAGCGACAGCAGCGGACCCTATGTGAAGACATAAGCTCCGCGCCCGACTGGTGGGAGGCCACTTCAATAGCAACTTCAACGTTAGCTGGTTCAAATGGCTTTGAGCACTATGGGACTTACCATCTGAGGTCATCATCAGTCCCCTAGAACCTAGAACTACTTAACCCTAACCAACCTAAGGACATCACACACATCCATGCTCGAGGCAGGATTCGAACCTGCGACCGTAGCAGTCGCGCGGTTCCAGACTGGAGAGCCTAGAACCGCTCGGCTACCGAGGCCCGCTTCAGCGTTAGCCACTTCGTTAGCCGACGTATCCTAGCCTCTTCATTAACAATCTCTACATAGCACAGTTAGAGATCAACAGTCACGGCAGTTCAGTTGACAGACTTTTGTTAGTAGCGGTCGCTAGGACCAGAAGTGTTACTTGTGTTTGTCTTTTCTGAAGAAGACTGATTATTTTGTATGTCGCCCTTTGCTTGCGACACATCTGTGTAATTGCACTTGTGGATGATCATGTATAAAGGACTACAAGAATTCTCAGATCAATGTTGAGTATTTGTACTTGCCTTGTTATTTGTCTAGCGAACCCAGTATGCAGAATTCCTAGACACAACACCAAGAAAACAGATCACAGTGCTCTGATTCGAATTAACGACTAGATAATTTTTCACAACTATACCGAGCCGCACGGAGCATTATATCTGGGAAGGCACTGATAAAATCAAAACTACACGACACGCAGTATTACCAGAGTATGGAGAATAACTCCTTCAAAACATCGGCGTGCCCTCCCAGCTTGGTCTCTGCAGCAGCCGACCATCACTGCGCAGAATCGTCCATTTGAAACCACTGACGTTTAGCCAAATAACACATACATCACATGAGAAATACAAGAGAGACGTATTAGTGAGATCAATGTGCAGATTTCTGATGCCGAGGGCAACAGTACACAGATGGGAGTACCGTTACTAACACAACGCCGTCGTGACTATAGTCAGACTTGAGCGTGTTGATGAACTGATTAGAATGCACCAGGAGAACAGGACGCTGTGAATCGCAGCTATGACAGTGTTCCATATAACGTTGCGGGATGTATGTATGACAGGATAGCGTGTCAGGTGAAACTGGTATTTCCGGTTCGTACAGTGGCAAAGTACATTCATTTGTTGAATCCAAGCACCCTTCGAAAGATAGCTTTTCTCAGTACAGCAATGCGTCATGTTACCTTGACAACATCTTACACAAAACAGAGTTTTGAGGGACTCGACCAAAATAATTTTCTTTGGAGTATTCCAAAGCACACATATATTAACAGAAAGTTTACTATTCATCAAGATCAACAGAACAGATTTTTGCTAGTACTGATTCGGTTTGTTTAATAAACCAGCTTCATGTCTGCCAGTAAGAGAGGAACAGGTCTAGTCAACAGGCGTAATGATTAATGGTGCACTTGTTACTTACTCTACTATCCACCTCTTTCACTTGACGTTGACACACTAAAGAAAAAAGTTTCTTGCGCAATTTGAATTATCATTATTTCTTCTATTAACGCTAAACTTTCAGCATAATTTTTGATATTATAATGATTAATATAACAACGACACCACATACTAACATCCATGATCTCATTGTTGCATAAGAAAATCTATTTGCTGGTGTACCACTACAGTATCCTGAAACTCTCAAGAGCCTCCACCTCATGTGGACTCTTCACTAGTGGAAGAATGTGATTTTAAGAACAAACAGCCAAGTTAATATAAACAGCTGCAAGAAACCGCTTTGTCGACGGGCCTTTAAACTCTAATCTTCCTTTCCTGCACTAAACCGCGGTGCTCATGCCAGCGGCGCCATGCAAGTGCGGAAACTGCGTTGAAACAGGAAATGAAAGAGGATCAGGGGAAGGATGTGGAGAGACACTGGGTATGATAACTGAACGTGACGACACTGTGTTTACAGCAGTCCGCAGGAAGGCGAGGAAATATCCTTTCGGTACCCAGGACGCTGCTAAAATACGCCTATAATATTGCAGAAGTTTTGGAGAGGTGAAGCTTCGCGTTGTATAAAACTTTCTTGGTAAACTCGTCGCATCATACAAAAGTAAAATCCAAAGTTTTCCCTAATGTCCTCCATCTCTTGGTTAAGAAAGCAACCGACAGTCAAACAGCTGACGGGATGCAAAGATATGCGCTACATATATGTCCCAAAACACCGCGCATAAAAACAGGATTTTTTTCGGGGCTCATACGTCGGCTTCTATAGGTGGAAAGGTAGGATCAAGTGCTCTGGATAGACACTGGGTTAGGGGTCATTTGTATACCAAACAAAAGGATCTTCTTACCGAAACTATCCTACAGTATAGGGCCAAAGTTTGAAAATTACACACTTCCTCCATCTTAGGAAAATGATGCAAATCGGTTGGTTCTTTTGCATTAGATGTAGTCTACAGTGCACCTTGAGGGACTTATGGAAGCACCATTTAGTTCGTGGACGGTTCCTCAGCAAACTAGGAATAAGCGTTTTTCACCAATTTTCGCCGTCAGTAGCGGATATTTAAATAACTAACGGCAGCAAAGTGTTCAGATTTTTACGGTACATTCTCTAGGCACTTTTCTACAAGTAACACCTTCCAGTTTTCAAAAATCTTTACCCTTTATGGAGAAATACCCCCAGAACATGGTTTTTGGGTACCAAAACCGAGACGCGGACTCAAAGACGGCTATGCGCAGAAAATGGGTGTAATTTTCACGAATTACTCCTAAGAACCCGAACTTGAACAGCCTAGAACATTTTCTTGAAATCTTTATCCGTTTTCGAGATGCAGAGGTTCAAAGTTACTCTACTTCTACACGTAAAAATCGAGTGTGAGGCGAAGACGTAGCTTATAAAGTGAAGTAGCACGAAGAAATATGCTGTAAAGTGTTTCCCTTATCATCAGAAGCGTATGGGAACCGCATGTACTATTACTGAAGCACATGCAAAATTTTTTATTCACATGAAGTCCGCTCTGAGGTGTGAAATTAGTTTTATGTTATTTCAATTTCACATAAGTAAACTATCAAATATTTACTGACCCATTAATTTGTTTTCATATGAATGACATGCCCTGCTATGGCAGGGGAAAAAAGGGAACGAGCGAAAAAATACTCCTATAGCAACACACAAAGGGCGAAAGGCGAATATGCTCCTGTTTAAAAGATTATGACTGGAATGTGGTGTACCAGTTGCCTCATTCTGGCTTCCTTAGAACCTTTAAAAGTTTTCCCAAAACTTTTGGCATGCGAACATATTCGCGCTTTTTTATGCTGAGAGAGAAGGAGACAATGGTACGGGAAAGAGACGGGAAATTAGGAAATACTGGAAGATAGTAGACAGGGGTGGTGTTATAGAAAGAGAGGAGGAGACAAGGGCAGTTTGAGAGAAAGAGAGGGACATAGTGGCAGGGGAACATAGTTGACAGAGACAGAACACTGGTAGGAAAAGGGAGAAAGAGTCCGTTTCAGTAGGTGAGAAAGAAAGAGACGGACCAAATGGAAGTGGGCGAGAGCCAGTGGAAATGAGAGGCAGAGTCTATGACAGTGACAATGAGAAAGAGAAGGAAGAGAGAGACAGTGAGAAGACACAGCAGCAGTGGAAACCGATGAATGAGATAGCAGCAGTGAGAGACAGCAAGAGGGAGACACTGACAGCGAGAGGAGACAGTAGTAGTAGGATAGAACGAAGGGGACTGTGGCTGTGATGCAGGAGACAGTGACAGAGAGAAACAGAGTTAATGACATCGAGCTGGACTGAATGACTGAGTGAGAGTGGGCAAGTGGGAGTGGGTGGGTATGAGCAACTTACAGCGATGTTCTGGTGGATGTGAGAGACTTACTTAGGGGAGCTTGTGGGAGTGATTGGCGGGTTGTAAGTTAAAAAGAGCGCGAATATGTTCGCATGCCAAATTTTTAACGGTGCTGAGGAATGTAGAATGAGGCATCTGTACCCCACTTTTCAGTCGGAGTGTTTTAAATAAAATCGAGCATATTCGCCTTTTTGTGCTCCGGTAGGATCATTTTTCCGCAGATAATTAATGATCTAGTGAACTGCCCGCAGTTTCCCAGCCCTCATCACAGTGTAAATTGTATATGTGAATAGTTCTCTCAGCTCCCTCGATATAAGGCTTTCGCTTCAGCGCA
The DNA here is from genome assembly GCF_023898315.1 of Schistocerca nitens. NCBI lineage: Eukaryota > Metazoa > Arthropoda > Insecta > Orthoptera > Acrididae > Schistocerca > Schistocerca nitens. Next base: position 622,254,205 of record NC_064614.1, on the reverse strand, counting down.
TTTCTATTTAAACTGTTAACGCACATATATGGTGTATTGTACACTTTTCTAATGTGTAACTACCACCATGTACTATTAGCATGTTAGATTGGACACTCTTGGGAAAGATGGTTCCCCTGAAAATGACAAAGTAGTCAAAATTGGCAGGCGTTACGTACAAACAATTCTCTTGAATTAAAAACCAGCGCTGCAGGTAAAATTGTGTCTTACAATAAATTATTTCTTATCCTGAGACGCGCAGTTTGTTCGTTGCTACGGCTGACTCAGACTTCTCGAGGCGAAATCTTGCTCCGTTGGAAACTACACAAATGAAAGAGCAAATGAAATGAGTAGGTACTACCGAATAAATTGCATTTACATAGGCTTTTTTAAATTCGTTCTCCTGAGAACTAAGTTACCGGTATTGGACAGGCGAGCGTTGTTTATTGACTAACAGTTTGGGAATGTTGACCCAATTTCTTCTTTCAGTTTTCCAATATTTATAATATGTCGCCGTAATTTGCACATAATTATGACACCCGCAAATATCTAATGGTTTTTTATTATGAAGTTTCATTTCTAGTATCTTTTATTCTTCTTTATCCGAATTTCGGAGCTTATATACTTTCCTATGTTTCCTGCACTTTCAGCTTTGATAAAACGGCAGGTTTCTTCTAATTTTGTTCTTCGGCTGTGGTTGTTCATCTGCCATTTATTTCTGTTTTGACAAACACAGCATCAGAAGTTGCACGTTTGTGTTAACATGATGAGTTATTCGCTAAGTTTACTACTCGCACTTGAAAGATGTTTTTGTGTGTAAGAGCTGTGCGTGTTTTGTGGCAGGAATACCTGGAGCTAGGGAATTTGACGAGTTCGTCGTGAACCAACGTGGAGGGTGTAAAGTGCAGTCTCAACGTGAAGCAACACATGGTGTTCATTTACGGAATTTTCCCCTTTTGTCTTAAGCCCTAATTTGTGATCCACATGGATAAGCATAGCTACATTTCAAATGCGAAGATTTATTGTTAGGTAACAGTTATAGTTCCTTTCAGTGGCGCGTACTTTTATATCTGGAACTGCGATTTTCGAATGCAGACTAGTATCGAGCTCCGAGGGATGTTGGTCGAAGAAACTAGCTTGGCGATACATACTACAGAGCAAATATACAGTATTGTTTCCGTAGAAATTGCGGTGATTTGATGTGAGTGGACCATCACTCTTTTGAATGCGTATTCCGGGACTTCACATTTCTGAGATTTCCCTCAAGGAACTAGCTTATAGGTTAAGTGGAACTTGTTCTCGGTGAATAGTCGGATTAAGGAGGAGGAGGAGATTAGTTTATGTCCCGTCGACAGCAAGGTCATTAGAGTCGGAGTACAAGCTCGGATTAAGGAAGGACGGGGAAGGAAATCGGTTGTGCCCTTTCAAAGGAACCATCCTGCCGTTAGCATTAAGCGATTTTGGGAAATCACGGAAAACTTAAATCTGGATAGACATCGAGGGGAACTTTAAGACCTAGTCTCCCTTGATGCCTTTTCAGGTCACTGGTGTAAGAGTTGTGGCAATTTAATTTAATTTTGGAAAAACTGAGCGCTTTGGTTAGTATCTTAAGTTTGTTTCGACAAATCCATCTTTACTTTCCACTTGAATGTGTCTCGCCCAAAAGGATTAGCACAGTTACATGACCTCGCTGCTATATGCATGCGCAAGCAGTGATGAGCAGCTCACTCAACGTTAGAACTGCCGAATTTCCCGATGAGTAGTTTCGGTACACCGCCCTGCCTTGACAAGCCGTCTCGACAGGCAGTAGCTCGCGACACGGGACGCTACGGGTCCGCTTGGGACTCTGGCTCTGGCGATGCGTGCGGTGTGGAGTCCGGCAGGAAAAGCGGAGTTAGGCTAGCAGCGGCCACTTAGCGACAGCCGGGCCGCGCCGCGCTCATCACGGCCAGAGCCCGTCTCGCGCTCTCCGCCCACGCTGCTGCACACTCAGCCCTCTGCGCGCTACGACTCTTCATGTGAATGGCCTCAATTCAAGACATTTCAACCAAGTAGTAAAAGGAAAAGCGACAATCGTCGGAAATTGTGAATTTTACGAGCGTCACGCTGGCAGCTCAAGAGGGATCCAAACTGAGCGACTTCGGACTCGCTTGAGAGCAGAAAAATATTGGAAGAAGTTTTAATTTAAACGGCTCTTCGATGAAAACAGAGACTGAGCACTAGCTCTATTGGACACGAATAGGGAAGAAAATTTGTCCTGCCTGGTAGTCGTTTCCTCCGCACTCGGGGTAGGGCGTACGGGCAGCGCGCCGCCCCCACACCCCGCCTCCCCCTCCCTCTCTCCCCTAGGAGGACATAAGTATTCGGGTTTCATCAATATCGAGATATTTGCTTGTTGTTCTGGTCTGTTTAATGTTTACCATGGAGTTATGCGTCGCCTCTACAGCGTCTGTGGGCGCCAACCTTGCCGACGGGTAGCGTGCCTGTCGCAGCAGGGAGCGCTGTCGGGTCCGCATTATTTTGCTACGCCAGATCACGTTCCCTCACTGTGCCACGTGGATATCCATCCATCCGCACCGACTATTTAGGCCACCGCCGCGCCTTGCGAAGTGAGTTACGCCCTACGCCTCAAGTTGGCAGTACCAGCAGTTCAGTTTGAGCGCTGCAAGTTGGCAGTACCAGCCATTTCGTTTCAGCACTCTGCGCAGGCAGACCCGGCCCATTTCGCCTTGGTCTTTACCAAGAGCAAATCAGCCGTCATACGCCGGCAGCACGGGCCCGGTAACATCTCAGGCCTTCACGCCGCCGCCTGCCAAAAAGTTCAAATGTGTGTGAAATCTTGTGGGACTTAACTGCTAAGGTCATCAGTCCCTAAGCTGTCCATGACTGCTGCGCCTGAGACCGTTCGGCTAATCCCGCGCGGCGCCTGCTACCACTCTAGGGTTTATCGTGTAGGCACATCACAGACAACGTCACACGGAAGACATTTCTTTTGTATGCGGTTTTGTGGATATTCATCCAAGGACATTGTAGTTGAGTTTTGGTTTTATTCATAAACAGTTATTTTGAAATGTCCTCAATCACTATCCAGTATGAGGATGCTTTACCTGCCTTTCGTATAGCAACCGCCTTCATACTTCACAGTCGCGGTACGAAGTTCATTCTAGGGCAGGGCCAAAATCTTGAGTTGGACCCCGATCCTCCCTAACAAGAGTCCAGCATCTAAACCTCTGCGCCACCACTTTCGGTTTGGGACCTTGTATGTTAAACATCATGAAGCTAAATATCGCATTAAGCTAAATATCACGTTAAGCATCCTCAGGATATAATGGATGGACGGCCCCAAATGGTTCTTCACTTGTCCAATTGGAAAGTTTTCCATTTTTGCGAGCATTGGTGTCCTTGTTGACAAGTAACGACTTATGATATTCATGTCATACAGTAGATTGTAGTGTCACCGAAAGAGACATATAGTAAGAACGTGCAAGTCTTTGTCGCCGTTGTTGTAGGTGGTGGTGGTAGTGGTAGTGGTGGTGGTGGTGGTGGTGGTGGTGGTGGTGGTGGAAAGGGAGAGGGATGGGCATAATGGCAGAGTTAACATTACATCGACATCGAACTTGTTAAAAACGAATCACTATCTTATTTGGGCGGAAATGAATTTCTCAAGGAGGTGGCGCAAGAACAATCTCAATATTTTATGGCGGTAGTACACGTAAAATTCTGTACCAATGTATCGGGAGGGAATTTTCGCTTTTCCAGAACCTGAGTCCAGTGTGTTACACAAAGCGCCACAGATCAAACTGAGAAACTACTGATGCCAGCACAGATCATGCTCCTCTCGAGAAGCACCAAATCGTTTACCAAATGTCTCATCAAGTAGATGGGTCGCCATCAACAATTTACGTGTTCAACCGTATGAGGTTTGCAATTCAGAACCCTAAGATGAAGTTCTATGTCCGTGAAAATATAAGCTCGCTCTATTCTTACCGGTTAAAAGCTGTAAACATAATTTTTTAGTTCTCCATAATTTTGTAATATCGGATCATCTCTATTTTAAAGAAGTCCGAGTTTTCCTCTACCAACCTGAGTGTAGTCAGTCACTAGTAACATCTACTAAGTTTATTTCAGTGTGTCCCTTGGAATCATGGCGGTGCAGAGTTCAATAATATCGTGAGATGCGGGGAAGCTGTTATATTACGCAAAGACTCTTCGAACGTTCTTGACAAGTTTCAATTTTTTACCAAAGTTCAGCGTAGCCAATAGTACGAGCGCAGTCTAAAAGAAAAAGTGTGCAGCGAGTGGCAGTTATAAGATCAGAGCGAAATGTTGGCAGAAGTACTGAACGCCTTTGCAAAGTGCCCTCGTCGTGAACCAAGAGCAGCTCAGAACAGCATCTCCGAGGGTGCAGACTCTTGTATTCCTGATCTGTGTTACATAAAGTGCAGACTTGCAATGGCGACTTTTAAACAGCCTCATTGCTGCGTGGTTTACAGTGTAGGTTTATCTACACCCCATACGTCACTATACACTCTATTGCAGAGGACTTCTCTCCCTATTCGATTACCAGGTGAGCGACAAGAGAAACTTAGTCAGCTAGTTTTATTTGCTCATTCTACGCACAGGGATACATTCACTTGTAACGACGTATCCCCATTGAGAGCTATATACTGCGTTGTACTTGCTAGTATATTTTCAACCATTTGCATAGCTGGCCGATGCTCCGTATGCACATATTTTGATGTATCTAAGAGTGTGGAACTGTATCGAAAGCTTTCCGTAACAAAGTAACATTAGTTCATCGCGGGGACTGTCGCTATTTATATGACAATCTAAGCCATATAACGCGTATGATAAAAAGAAACAGATTGTAAACTCCATCGAGCGATTTTCTGCGATAAATAATACTTGGATAGAAACATAGGCACGACGATGATAATAATGTAGGCAGGAGCTCCCGAGAGACGTTTGTCCTTTTTTAAGATCCGTTGTTACGCAATGCTACAGTGATAGAGCACGAGAAATAAAACTAGAAAGACGATTAAATTTTAGTGTTCCGTCGACGAAGTCATTACAGAAGGGTCACAAAATCGAATAGGAGTAAGAGTGAAGAAGGAAATTTTCAGTGCTCTCTTCAAATGAATAATCCTGGTACTCACCTTAACATATTCACGAGAAGTATGGAAGACCTACATCGAGATGGCGGAAAGGGCATTTGAATCCTGCTTCTCCCATATGCGAGTCCAGGGCTTTAAAACTTGCACCAGCTCGTTCGATAACGAAACTAGGAAATATGTGTGAAGTTTGGACATATTTCTTTCTAAATACTGCAAGGAAACGTGCTCTATATAAAAGATAAAGATATTTATTAGGAAACGAAATGTTTGGGGGTTCTGCGATCCTAAAAAGGAGATTAGTCAGTAACTTCTTAAAACTATAACAATCAACCGAATGGTGCCAGTCCTGCCTCTGCTCCTCTTGTCGCACTACAGACGAGAGACTGGTCCAAAATAAATACCATTTAATTAGAAATATGAATTAACTAAGCCAGATCTTTACTCAGTTTAGCTAATTAGAAAACTGAAAAACCAAGAGTGCCAGAAAGAAATTTCTTCTACATAAAATATATTACTGAAAACTTGTCCGAATCGATATGCGTATGCGACTTTGACTTTTAGTGACCACCGTAACTTTTCTATGTCATCACTGCACCACTTGCGTCATGTAGTACCGTAACGCCAACAGTAGTCTTGAGCTTGGCTGCTCCAGGATGACTCATTGCGTAAGTCGCTCTTTAAGTCAGTGGCAGCATATTTCAAAACAATATTAACGTTGTGAGGAGAACAATCAGGTACTTCAGACTTACTCGTGAGTATAGTTAAGCTTACCGCTTCAGAATAGCAGTCTTCAGGGAGAAGAGGGCGGAGTACTAAAGGAACAGTACATGGCGAACATAAATTTGCGTGGCCGTATCTACGTATTATCCCAGGCAATAAACTAAGTTGCGGTGGGGAAACGACCTTGTACAGTTAGCGGATTTTTGTTTATCGAATGAGTCGCCAAACGAATAAGGTGAAATTTTTTTCAGGAGATGGGTTGGACACCAGGTCGCGCAACTCTGGCTTGTCGGTCTGTGCCAAAGCTCTATGGAAGGCATCCCATGCGAAACTTCCGCATACCATACGAAACATTTTTGTTACACTTTACACAAGTGTTGTCAACAGTGCTCTCTTCCTTAGCAAAACACGCTTGAAGTACTCATTCAGCCCCATGATGATCAAGAGAACTTTGTGACAAAATTGCACTACACCGGGCCAATGTAAACCTACCACAGAAGCAAATTTCAACTGTCGATCTCATTATCCTTTTTTAAAGGGTTTCCACATTCTTTTCAAACAGCCCGGCATAACTTGTATTGCTATGCGTGTAGTATTATCGATCCTAGATCTTCAGCGTTTGTAGCACTTAATGACGGACGGCAACCCATCCACGATTTGCCAGCTGTATTTCGTTCTACGGTCACCTCAGCTTCTTGTTGCTTCAAAGGTGGGGAAGGTTGTGCGAGCCACCTTTCCTTCGATAGTGTAAACTTTCATCTGTAGATAATACTTATCCTAACTGTTTATGTTTGTAATTTCAAGGCGGAGACGGGAATTCAGCTCTGAATTCACACAGATGTGAGAAAAAAAATCACTCAAGCTGACTAGTCCAACATACCAACCGTTCGGTCCGTGAAGCCTGATTCCATCGCTCTCGGTAGAGCATTTCTCTCGTCCGGCACGGGTCGAGGTTCCAGTGGTGACGTGACGCTTAGTTGTCGAAAAAAAAAAACTATGGATCTGTGTCCAATGAAGAACCCAGATTTGACAGATTTAGGAACTACGGATAAGATGTTTGAAAAACTTCATCAATATCTTGAAGCAACGGTTTATAACAAGAGCAGGAGGGTTAAGGGTTCAAATGGCTCTGAGCACTATGGGACTTCTAAGGTCATCAGTCCCCTAGAACACAGAACTACTTAAACTAGACTAGCGCCTAGAACCGCTCGGCCACTTCGGCCGGCGCAGGAGGGTTATTGAGACATTTGCCTATTCATCTTGACAAATTTAACTTGATACTGGAAGAAGCAGCAGAGGGGGAAAACAGAACGGAGAGGCAAGTAATACAACAGATTCGTCACATCACAAAGAATGTTACATTTAACATACTACGAAGTCCGCCTCTATACTGAGTGGTCAGTGCGGCAGAGTGTCACGCAAGAGGCCCAGGGGTTCGATTCCCGGCCGAGTCGGAGATTTTCTCCGCTCGTGGACTGGGTATTGTGTTTTGTTTTCCTCCTCATTTCATCCTCATCGATACGCAAGTCGACAAAGTGGCATCCACTAAAAAGACTTGCACCAGCCGACCGGTCTACCGACGGGAGGCCACAGTAATACGCATATTTCATTTCATTTCACTGAAGTACAAAAAGAAACAGAAGGTATAGGGACGACAGCATCAGAGCAGACGAAAAAACTGAAATAGCTATGCCACTATTAAGACAGCTCAACGCCGAAAGGCATCTAACAGTTGAGCATTATCTTACGACTAATGAATAGGAAAGTATTAACCGGAGATCTCACATAGGGAAAAAAGTGCATTTTTTTCGTGAGTTTCAGTTCTTTTCACGGAAAAGTTATTCCTGTTGGAGGTCTTAGGGTAATTATTTCCAATTAATTGCTAGTAAGAGAAAAGTATACCATTATGAGGCTCAGCTGTTGGTGACCTTCGACGTGGGGTTATCTGCAGACCGCCAAAATCTTTTAAGCTGTGGCTTGCTTACTTTGCTTACGAAAACACGTAACACAAATTAGGAACAACATAACTGGCATGTTCAAAAATCAACGTCGTCGTGTGATTCTGGATTTGGCAGTGTTTGTGATAGACAGTGGCCAGAGGCCTGACCATCGCTAGACCTTCCTCTCCCGGGACGGTATTTATGTACCCCATCTTTCTACGTCTAGGTTTTTGCAATGTAAAAGTGCGAGAACTTGTTCGTAGTGTTTGCGAATCGTGTAGGTGAGGTAGGACCCAGGTAACAGCCTGGAATTCAGCTAGTCGGATGTAGGAGACGGCCTGAAAACCACATTCAGTTGGCCTTCGTCATTAACCCGCCGGGCAGGTTGGATTCCGAGGCGCCGCATCTCGAACAATCCCGGAAATGGCGCGGTAGAGTGCGCAGCTATTCGGGTGCTGCAAGAAAACCGTTTCTCTTCATAAATATAAAATCATTTCAAACTTTGCCCGTCGAAGAATCAACCCAGAGATGAGATCTCTCAGGGTTTCTCGGCGTAACTGGTGAAAGGGATACTTCCTGATGGTTTACCGAAATGTCGTTTCCATTTTTTGAACAATATTTCGAGGACCGACTCCTCCCTCGGGCATGGACTCGTTCCAACACTTTGTTCTCACTTTTCCACAAAGGGCCATATCTTTAGTTTTGTTTGTTGATATGATGAAAACATATTGTTTTCCCGTTATATGTAAGGACCATGCAGTTCACTGTAATTTGTCTTCCGTATCCTCCAGTATAACCTGGCCATCGGAAAAAGTCGTGGTTTAAATACTGTACATCTCGATGGTTGGAATCATCCATCTTGTTTTGTCATTTATTGACAACGTTATTTACATAGATGTTAAATAGTGTGCGCGGTAGAGGACACCGTTGTTTGTAATTTCATATATGAAACACCTAAAATATAACCTTTGTTCCTCAGGACCAACGACACCCGAGTGCTGCAAACTTCTGCTCCCTGCAATAGCTTACGTCGAACAGTAGCTGGAAAGCACTTACGTCACGCTAACATAGGATGCCCCGACCAGGGGCACAATGCACTTAGGATTACGGACAGACCAACCCATCATCTTCCAAGCTGAACAAAAGCCCTCTGTCCCAGGACCCAATAACCGGCTGTGGCGTCCACAGTAGCCATGAACTGAACCTCCTGGCGCGGAGACGTAATAATTTGTTACATTTTGTTTACGGAAATGGCTCCAACCAATATGGGATTTGAGCTTATCAGTTCCCTAGACTTAGAACTTCTTAAACCTAACTAACCTAAGGACATCACACACAGCCACGCCTGAGGCAGGATTCGAACCTGCGACCCTGCGACCACAGGAGCAGCGCGGTTCCAGACTGGAGCGCCTAAGCCGGGCGGGATTAGCCGAGCGGTCTAGGGCGCTGCAGTCATGGACTGTGCGGCTGATCCCGGCGAAGGTTCGCGCCCTCCCTCGGGCATGTGTGTGTGTGTTCGTCCTTAGAATAATTTAGGTTAAGTAGTGTGTACGCTTAGGGACTGATGACCTTAGCAGTTAAGTCCCATAAGATTTCACACACATTTGAACATTTTTTTGAGGACCGACTCAGTCGTCTTCTTCAAATACTGCGAGTTTTGCTGTTATGAATACTCGCTGCCTGGACTCCAGTCCAACATAGCTCGCAGTTCCCGGGTCCGTTGTCGAAATATCGCGCAAAAAATGGAAACAACAACTCGGCTGAGCACCCGGGAGTACACTGTTAAACCAGACATGACTTCACGAGGAGAAAAAAAAAATATAGAGTAGATGTACTGATGCAAATGCAACTGGCGGCACGATCATAACGACGAAGTGTTGTGTTGTCTTTCTCTGGAATTATGAGAGAACTTTGGCCCGCAGGGCTGTTGTTTTCCTTATGTAGACGGAGAGGGGAATTGCAGAGCGCGCTTATGCAAAGGCTCCGGGGGTGAGTGAGGAAGCTTCGCGGAAGCGGCTGCAGCTGCAGCGCATTGCAATGCGAGGGCCAGGAAGTTGGGCGCGTGCCACTCGGGCCGGCCGGCCTGCCACACGCGGGGCGCCGTGCGTGCGCCGGTGGTCCGCGCCTTAACGCGGCGTCACGCAAGAGCGTGCTGGCCACGCACCAGCCACACCCCGCCACTGGCCGCTCAACTCGGTCATCGCACCAGCCGCTTCTCGCCTGAATAACTTTGGCGAACTCCATATCGGCCGTGCACACAGGATAAACAAGAAATTAGTCACCCTCAGGAGACATTGGCGAGGAAGGAGTTCACAAGTTTCCCATCCGGCTGAAGCTACTGACTGAGAATAAGATCCCATAGAGCTACCAAAACACGGGGATATTGGTTGCTTCGTTTCAACCGCTGCCCAAATGCACTGCTAAAAAAAATATTTTAGAGCTTTTCAATTCACTATATATTTATTGTTGCAACAGTGCATATGGAGTACATGAAATGATATCATTTACACTGGAGACAAGTCCGGAGATTGTGCTGGCCATGAAAGATGCTGTACGTCTCGCAGAGCACGTTAAGTTTCACGGCAGTGTGTGGGCGAGCATTATCCTGTTGGAACAGTGTAGCACCTCCCTGTTGCAAGAACGGAAAGAGAACGGGTCTAACAACATTGTGCACATACCGAGCGGTGTGGCTTTAGATGCACACAGTTACTTGCCCCCTCACATATTTATATCTTACTCTGAGTAATTCGATTTGGGGAAGTACGGCCGAGTATCGTCATTACAAGGCTAGTATTGAGAACTCAGACGATATGAATATTTTCCTGTCTAATTGCATGTGGTGAAAAGTTGTTATTGCTTCACAAAAAAATGGTTCAAATGGCTCTGAGCACTATGGGACTCAACTGCTGAGGTCATTAGTCCCCTAGAACTTAGAACTAGTTAAACCTAACTAACCTAAGGACATCACAAACATCCATGCCCGAGGCAGGATTCGAACCTGCGACCGTAGCGGTCTTGCGGTTCAAGACTGCAGCGCCTTTAACCGCACGGCCACTTCGGCCGGCTTATTGCTTCACACGCGGACTTCCCACACAGCGTCTCTTGTCACCCGGGTGGTCCGGTGACAGGCAGGTTCTGCTGATCTTGAAAGGGTTATGCCGACGGGTGTGAGGGAGTCGAGTGGATGCTTTCCAGACGCCGACATCGTCATATCAGCGGGGGCGACACGTCCATAGGGGCCTGAAGGAGGGCTGGGGCTAGAGATTCCTTTACTTCGCAGAAACTTTGTGAAAACACTTTTTGACGGGCTACCAGCGAGGCGTGAGAATGACTTGTGATCCCAGGCAGTCTTGGTGGGCAAATTCCCGCGTTTTATGCAAAATCATAACTGTAATTGGCTTGCTCATGGGATAGCTGCGTGACATAGCAAATCGGCGCACAAATTGGCGCCAAGTATCTCCATTGGTGGAATAGAAGTGCTTCGGCAATAGAGTGGATTTTTCCGCCGGTTTTCAAGTTGCTGATTGGAACGTTTAACCACGACCACTGTCGTGGGGGCAGGAATGTTCTGTGTTTGGCCTGTACGTGTGCTCTTGAAGGGTCGGCTCTCGCCTTTCGGTCGGGGTAGGTTACAAGACTGAGCTCTCGCTGCTCTGGACAGCCTGCCTTCTGTTGTCTGTCTAATATACTTTCATTTAATTGTAACTGTTTGACGAAGTTGCTGAAGTTTCGACTTCAACGTAACTTTCCGAGTACAGTTGGCAATTGAGCGTTCTGCGTACAAGCGGCCTATGTTGTCCGTCTTGAGCAGTTTCGGCTAAAGTTGACTGTATCGGAGTTACTGTGTGACTTCGCTTGTTAAAATCAATCACTGTACCGTCAGTGATTGTGTAGCGAGCCTCCTTCATCTCCCTCAGAGGCGCATTTGTGTTGCTAGGAAGTCTTTAGTCTGGAACAACCAGACCAGGATAATTTGTTTCGGGCTATACTCGCGACATTATCATGACCACGAGGAACATCGAAGCAACCAGCCATCGCCTCCGGTATGCCAGATCGTGTCCTTGCAGTTAAGAAGACAACTTGGTAATGTATGTCCGCAGCACCGGCAGATTAGGAAATTTTGCTAGGTGATAATCAGAGCTCAGCAGAGCGCGCCTGTTCCCGTCTTTTCTAACATGGTTCTGTCTTGGGTGTTCATCGTCTCAGTTCTCACTACTGTAGCAGCAATCAATGTTGGGTTGGCTGGGTGTTTCTCTTAAGATTTGAGTTTCAAGGAATTGGCTCCACACACACAATCTAGTTTATGGACAACTTCACCTTCACGGCATTTATTTGAGTATCCAATTTGATGTATTGTAAATGTTTCATGTGTTTTGTTTATTATTTTGAGTTTATTCACAATAAATCAAATTGTTATTTTGGACAGAAATTTCATTCTGTTGATCGGTAGAGCAACCTTTTCATTTCTCACTACGTTAATGAAACTTTCCTTTATCAAATCAATTTCTATCAAATGAAATTATTGCAGGTGCCAAACTCTTTTCTACTCCACTTGCAGGGTCGATTACAGTCAGTTCGCGTTTCTTCTTAATCCAAGTGCAGCAGCAAAAGCCGGAGTCAGAAAAGGGAAGGGGGCTTAGATCATCATTTCCATTTGAAGATTCTAGAAGAATTTAGTGTTAAATACACTGCTAGCCCCGGCACCTCGCAACACCAAAGGTGAACGTGAGTCGTAGCTCATCGCACCCCAGACCATAACGCGTGAGGTGTGGCCAGTGTATCTTGGACGAATGCACTCTGCGAGACATCGATCACCAGGTCTACATCGTACGCACAAACAACTATCACTTCCGTGTAGGCAAAATCTGCTTTCATCGCTGAATACCACGACGTGCCATTCCATCTTTCAAGTGATCCTCTGACGGCATCAATCGAGCCTTGCACGTTGATGCTGTGGCGTGAATGGAAGATGGGTTAGATGTGTGCGTGCCTATAGCCCCATTGCTAGTAGTCGGTTCGCAATAGTTCATGCTGACACGTCTGACCTCACAAGCCTTCTTACCTGTTCTGTAGTAGCTATACGATTTGCCACTGCTACCGTTACAATACGACAACCCTGGTGGGCGTCTGTTCCGTGTGGACGTCCAGAACCTCGTCAAATGGTCTTAGAATGTTCACGTGACCACTGATACTGACGCAGTTTGTCCAACTTGTGTGGCAATTCTTCGAAAGGACCATCGCGCCACTCGGAAGGCCACAATTTGACCCCTTTCAAACTCGCTCAGTTGGCTGGAGGAAGCACGAGCGCGTCTCCGTGACGTGGTAGCCTGCTTGCTTCACACGTTTGCACCACACTGAGCTTCTGGTTGCGAGGGTCCCCTGTTAAAGCCTAGACACAGATTGCGCTCTGGTAGCTATGCCACTACGCTATCTGTTGGCGGACACTGTAGAAACCATTATCAGTACATCTATTAATCCTCAGGCTGCATATGCCGTCGCCGGATCAAAATCGACGTCGTTTTTCCTGTTGCACTATTTTTTTCCGGCAGCGTAGTCTAGCCTCTGTGATTATGCTTTAACAAATCCAAATTCTGTACTTAAAGCTATAGGAAATACGTGCGTAGTCCCTTAGCTCACTGGAAACGTTTTTACAAACAGCGGATGCACCGTACTTCCGATATCACACATCGGCTCTCAACAAACCGATCTTGACTATAAAATAACAAGTGTGCTGGATTATATCTATACGATTACTTATTTCAACCTTGAAAAAGAATCCAACTTAGAAGCGTCGTCCTCAGTCAGATGCGACCTACTCGCTTCCCTCTTCAGTTTTTCCCCACTCCTGGCGATATTACCGGAAACATAAATAAGGCGCCGGGGAGTGTGCGTGCCCTCCCACTGGCAGGGCAGGACACTAAGGTCAGCCGCGGTTGCCACAAACACAGTCCATTCAACTGCAGCATCTCTTTCCAGTATCGCGCGAGCCACGTGAAATGCTCGAGTTTTCATATCACGTGCTTAGGCTTTTTAATGTACAAAATCAACTCGTGGATGTACCATTCGATGGTGTCGTTATTTTACTACGAAAAGGTAGTGACAAATGTTTGTTGGCGATACTGATGTGCGCGTAATCTTTTAAGACCTTTCCTGTGCTCCTCATTTCTTCAGGTTTTAGTACAAGGGCCATCTACTTGTTCTTCGCGTATTTAAAAGTAGTTCTGCACTGGTTTCTTCACCAGATGAGTACTCCAGCAGCCCAAGTGCTGTGTTCGCTAAGGGTATTGAACAGTCCTGCTGTGGACGTAGTGGGCTTTTTATTTCATTTCCGTAGTCGATGTGCTGTTATCCACTGTCTCCTGGTGGCGGTCATGCATAATGTAAACCAGAAGGCCTTGAAACATTGCCACTATGTTCGTAAGTTTCGGTATAGCTTAGATGATACGAAAGTATTTGGCAGGAATTTGCGAAATACTCCCAAGAGAGCAAAAAATAGATCTTTGCATAACCGTCAGCAAACGGTCCGGTGCCGCTCTTTGCTGTTGCGGGTGATTATCAGTTACACAAGTACTAGTAACAAATTATCTAGAAAATTAGCCAAGCCGGCCGCTGGTGGCCGAGCGGTTCTGGCGCTACAGTCTGGAACCGCGCGACCGCTTCGGTCGCAGGTTCGAATCCTGCCTCGGGCATGGATGTGTGTGTTGTCCTTAGGTTAGTTAGGTTTAAGTAGTTCTCAGTTCTAGGGGACTTATGACCTCAGCAGTTGAGTCCCATAGTGCTCAGAGCCGTTTGAAACGTTTTTTGAAATTAGCCAACCTCAAAGAAATTTCCCTTTACAATCACGAAGCAACTGGCAAAAGGGTCTTGCACAGCGTCCAGATAATGCAGTGCCAAAACTGCCCGGTTTATGATTATAGGATCGTACCTATCCTCCTATACCGCAATATCGATAGCCGTATTCTGTTTTAAAGTACAGAACCACTGCAACAGAAAAGCTTAATTTACATGATACAATCTGCTTTGCCTAATAATCTTCCACCGCGAACATTTGCTGCTTCTGCCGTGCAATGAAACATTCATTTTCTTTTCCTATACAGTCATATGAACGACTTAGTGGTTAGTTTCCTTACTAAATAGGTTAATGCGTTTTTTAGCGTGTGGCATTTCTAAAGCGCAACTGTAGGCATCTGGGCGTCAAACTGCTACAAAGCGTCAGACCTCGGCAGTAGAATTAACGCTAGAAGATTGACAAGAAAATTACTGAAGTAAACGCAAGAACGTCAATTCGAGATGTAGTAAGTAGCTTTGATACCGGTATCCTCTAAGTAAAATTCGTATCCAGTGAACTATCCAGGCACAGGCTGAATTCCAGTTACGACTCATTCATATGGAAAGCAAACAAACCCCGCACATTTACGTTATCGTGTATGCAGATCATGTTGTACACTCATTTGCACAATAAAATTTATTTCATCGGACCACCTGTTGTTCCTGTGACAGCATGACAAATATTTGTACTGTTCAACTGAGTTGAAATCGTCCTGCCAGCCACGCTTAGTCCCGCGAGACAGGGCCAAAACACCCATACTATTGATAAATTCCCTGTACCAATCCAACAACTTTTCGAAAAATTCTCAGATCCAGCATTAAATTGAAAACGTACACTACCTCAAACTGATTTCTAGCAACTCCGATAATCTCCTCAAAAAACAAAACAGGATAGCAGTTCGAAATCAAACAGGAAAACGACGCACAAAAACACCACACATCTAGGTTCCATGGGAAGTAACGGAATTTATTGTCTGCTATTTGATTCCCCAAGTCTGCCTCATACATTGTGCACCATTTCCAGCTCAGTTGTGCGTCCTGTTCCTATGGAGCATATGCACGTTCGCTGTAAACTCGCTTAGAAAATCGTCAGTATAAGCATAAATCCACACCCGCCCACGGGAACGCATTTGGTAACTCTTTCAAAACTTTCCTTACTGGCAGAACAACTTCACTGATCACTGCGGATCACTCACACCTGACTTCATATACTGTCATCATCATCATCAAATACGTTTTCGGGTTAGACATTTCTGTCTGTTCCGAAAATAAGTGATTTGAAAAAGGCTCGAACCATCTTTTTCGTGGTCATTCTATCCTCCTCCTCCTACTTGGGGCTGTAGCCGTAGATTTTCCTTGGTACCCAACTTTGATCCGTATGTAGTAGGTGGACACGCTATTCCTTTCTATACTGTCGTATCTTCACTATTAGGCGATGAAATTCCTCTCTTATGTGTCTCCTCCTCTTACGATCTTCTAATTTGTATGCTGCGAAGTTTTCAGAAGTCTCATTTCTGCCGTCTCAGTTCTCCGTAATTGTTCGAGCGTTGAAGTCTATACTTCGGCTCCATAGCGCATTAAAGGTACAGTTGTAGTACTATAAAATTTAAGCACTGTCTCTTTCGCAGTTTTGTTGAAGAGCGTTGCCTGAATTGTACAAGTGTAAGTACTCGTACCTTCCTAGTTTCTTTCCAAGAGCATTAAAAATATATGTTTAGAGATAAGTATTGCTATCTGTTGCTGGATAGGGAAACTATCAAAAACTGACATTGGTCTCACCCCTAAATATCACATTAAGATATTTAGGGGTGAGACCAATGTGAATTTTGATAGTTCCCGTACCCAGCAACACATGGCAACACTTACCTCTGAGTTTTTACATTTGAGGGTTAGCCGTCTTTCCGCGCATGTCTTCATATGGACTCGTTCCAACGCTTTGTTCTCGATTGTGATTTTAGCTCTAAGATGTTCGTTTCCATAAAGGGCCTTATCTTTAGTTTTGTTCGTGGATATGACGAAAACATATTGTTTTGTCGTTATATGTAAGGACCATACAGTTCGTTGTAATTTGTCTTCCGTATCCTCCAGTATAAACTGGCCATCTGAAAAAGTGGTGGGTTAAAATACTGTACATCTCGGTGGTAGGAATCATCCATCTTGTTTTGTCATTTATTGGCAACGTTATTTACATAGATGTTAAATAGTGTGGGCGGTAGAGGACACCGTGCCTGACTGCTTTTGACTTCATATACAGGGTGGCGCATGAAATGTGTTACCAACTTTTTCTTTCACAATTTACGATGCACATTAGATATCCCGCTGGGGTCTCTACAGCAGTACCAGCAGAGCTTGGAAAAACAAATGAGTTACGAAACGACGTGTAATTCACGATACTGCCGATGGGAGACTAGTAAGCAGCAATGGCTGACAATGGAAGACTGACGACACAGCAACGATCGACAATTGTGTTACTTTTTCATGAAACGAAACGCCTTGTTGTGACTCAGAGGTGTTTTCGACAACAGTTTAACACACGATGGGTCTCTTACAAGAAGACCATCCACAGGTTGTACGATAAATTTGTACAGGAAGGAACAGTATTGGAAGCGAAGCGACCTCGGCCTACGCCTGTTTGTTCGCCGGAGAGAATATTGAAGCGGTACGAGTTGATGTACAGAGAAGTCCCGGGAAATCGTGTAGAAAGGCAGCAGTGCAACTGGGAATATCCAGACGCTCCGTTCAACGCATTTTTAAAAGTGAACTCCATATGTACCCATACAAGATGACCTGTGCACAGAAGCTCACTGAAGAACACAAGCAGCAGAGACTACTGTTTGCTCAGTGGGCGGAGGATAGGGAAGAAACTCTCAACAACGTTTGGTTTTCAGACGAGGCGCATTTTCATTTAGACGGTGTGGTTAACAAACAAAATGTACGCTTTTGGGCCACTGAAAACCAACAAGTGCTTCATGAACGACAACATTATGCTCCGAGGATTACAGCGTGGGCAGCAATTTCCAGTCACGGACTTATTGGACCCTTTTTCTTTGAAGAAACTGTGAACAGCGAGCGTTATTTGAGTATGCTTCGCATAGCTTCATTCCACAGCTTCTTGCTACTGCCTTGCCCTTCAACACGCAGTGGTTCATGCAAGATGGAGCAAGGCCACATACTGCAAACACTGTGTTGGAGTTTTTACACGAGCATTTGGACAAGCAGATCATTTCACTCAGGTTCCCAGATCGCTTCAATGACGGCAAAATTGGTCCCCCAATAGTTCAGACCTCAATCCAGGTGACTTTTTTCTTTGGGGGTACCTAAAGGAAAAAATTTTCCCGAAACGTCCACGTGATTTAATGGAGCTCAGAAGGCTTATTCTTCAAGCTTGCAGTGAAATTAAGGAAGACATGTGCCGTAGGGTAATCACTAACTTCAGTGTTCGTTCGAAAGAAGTTAGGAAACTAAATGGTGGACATATTGAGCATGTGCTGAGTTAGAACAAATCTCCATGGACGGCTCTTCATTGTAGTATATGTTCCTTTCAGATTTTATTGACAATAAAGTTTATATTCAAAAACAAAATGGTAACACATTTCGTGCGCCACCCTGTATGAAACACCTAAAATATTACCTTCGTTCCTCAGGACCAACGATAGTGCTCAGAGCCATTTGAACCATTTGAAGCTTAAGCTAACATAAGATGCTCCGACAAGAGCCACAATGCACTGAGGATTACGGACAGACCAACCCATCATCTTTAAAACTGAACAAAAGCCCCCTTTCCCAGGACTCCAACAACCGGCCGTGGCGTCCACAGTAGCCAAGAACGGAAACCGCCGGCGCGGAGACGAACTAATTTGTTACAATTTGTTTCCGGAAATGGTTCCAAGCACTATGGGACTTAACATCTGAGGTCATCAGTCCCCTAGACTTAGAACTACCTAAACCTAACTAACCTAAGGACATCACACACAGCCATGCCCGAGGCAGGATTCGACCTTGCGACCATAGCAGCAGCGCGGTTCCAGACTAGAACCGCTCATCCACAGCGGCCGGGTTGTTTACGAAAATGGCACGAAGCATAAGCACATTCTCCGGATGACTCTTATTTTCGGCTACGCAAGTATATCACACTCTGAAGGGTCTGACAGTTCAGCTGTTAACTTCGGTTCAGCCGAGAGAATGAAAGCGTTACGCCACGGCTTCGCTTATCACAAACTACGGATTGTAGTCGCTGTAATACCGACAATATTGGGTGTTGCAACGAGAAAGACGCGACACGGGTTGACACTCGTGTACCGCCGGCCGTTCCCCTAGCTAGTCGGCGCGCGTGGAGTGTCGCGGCCTGCCCTTTGGGCGCGGGCAGAGAAGCGGTGGCGTGCCGCTGCGGGCTGCGCTGCGCCGCGCCTTCTACCGGAGCGGCGGCCTTTCCCCGCGGGACCGCAAATGTCACGCGCAGCCTGCAGCCCGCAGCCCCGCGCGCAGCGCCAGCACGTAGGGAGGGCGGCGGCTCTCTACCTACAGTGTACGAGGCAGCGCACTGAGCTAGCCACTGGAGGAGCGCCGTTACATGGTTTCATTGATTCAAGAATCTTCCATAAAATAACGGAAAAATTATACTACGTCATGTTAAATCCTTAATTACTGCTAAGCTAGGGCATGACTGAAATGGCTCAACAAATTTCGGGTTCCGCGAGAACTTACGATTGCACCGCGATCTGGCGACTTCTATTGGTTCTACCTCAACTACGTGTCTTCGCATTATTAATGTGCTCTGGATTTTTATAATAAAAATAACTGTCAAGCACGGGCTTCAATATGTTCTACGATGCAAGTTGTGTGTAAAAACATCAACCGATTCATACATATTATAAAAAGATGTGTGTATGTATATGTCTGGTGTATGTATGTATGTATCTATCTATCTATCTATGTATACACTACCGGCCATTAAAATTGCTATACCAAGAAGAAACGCAGATGGTAAACGGCTATTCATTGGACAAATATATTATACTAGAACTGATATGTGATTACATTTTCACGAAATTTGGGTGCATAGATCCTGAGAAAACAGTACCCGGAACAACCATCTCTGGCCGTAATAACGGCCTTGATACGCCTGGGCATTGAGTCAAACAGAGCTTGGATGGCGTGTACAGGTACAGCTGCCCATGCAGCTTCAACACGACACCACAGTTCATCACGAGTATTGACTGGCGTATTGTGACGAGCCAGTTGCTCGGCCACCATTGACCAGACGTTGTCAATTGGAGAGAGATCTGGAGAATGTGCTGGCCAGGGCAGCAGTCGAACATTTTCTGTATCCAGAAAGGCCCGTAAAGGACCTGCAACATGCGGTCGTGCATTGTCCTGCTGAAATGTAGGGTTTAGCAGGGATCGAATGAAGGGTAGAGCCAGGGGTCGTAACACATCTGAAATGTAACGTCCACTGTTCAAAGTGCCGTCGATGCGAACAAGAAAAAGGTGACCGAGACGTGTAACCAATGGCACCCCATACCATCACGCCGGGTGATATGCCAGTATGGCGATGACGAATACACGCTTCCAATGTGCGTTCACCGCGATGTCGCCAAACACGGATGCAGCCATCATCATGCTGTAAACAGAACCTGGATTAATCCGAAAAAATGACGTTTTGCCATTCGTGCACCCAGGTTCGTCGTTGAGTACTCCATCGCAGGCGTTCCGGTCTGTGATGCAGCGTCGAGGGTAACCGCAGCCATAGTCTCCGAGCAGATAGTCCATGCTGCTGCAAACGTCGTCGAACTGTTATCTTGCAAATGTCCCCATCTGTTGACTCATGGATCGAGACGTGGCTGCACGATCCGTTACAGCCATGCGGATAAGATGCCTGTCATCTCGACTGCTAGTGATACGAGGCCGTTGGGATCCAGCACGGCGTTTCGTATTACCCTCCTGAACCCACCGATTACATATTCTGCTAACAGTCATTAAATCTCGACCAACGCGAGCAGCAATGTCGCGATACGACAAACCGCAATCGCGATAGGCTACAATCCGACCTTTATCAAAGTCAGAAACGTGATGGTACGCATTTCTCCTCCTTACACGAGGCATCACAACAACGTTTCACCAGGCAACGCCCGCCAACTGCTGTTTGTGTATGAGAAATCGGTTGGAAACTTTCCTCATGCCAGTATGTTGTAGGTGTCGCCACCGGCGCCAACCTTGTCTGAATGCTCTAATCACTTGAATATCACAGCATCTTCTTCCTGTCGGTTAAATTTCGCGTCTGTAGCACGTCATCTTCGTGGTGTAGCAATTTTAATGGCCAGTAGTGTATATGTGTATGTATATGTGTGGTGTATATATGTATATATGTTCCACATCTCCTCCTAAACTACTGGACCGATTTCAACCAAACTTGTTACACATATCACTTATCATCTGGAAATAATCGTGTAAGGGTAAGAATCACTTACCTATCAAAGAGGTAGAGGTAGGGGTGAAAAGGAAGTGTAGTCCACGATGCGAGAATACCCAGATTTTATTCATCCGGTATTTGAGAATGAGGGTAGTTACTGACTTGCAACAAACTCTACACACAATTTCAAACTTTCACAAAACTTTTTCTCGCTGACAAACCCCACAAAATGATAAAAGGAAAAAAGTTTATTGCTTATTACATTTTCGTTGTTCCTGCAATAAAACTGCCGTATCAGGCACGGCGTTTCAATTTTTTTTTTTTACTACTGACTATATTAGAGATACATTTTGCAGACAGTATCCTCTTATACCATTGAACATTCCTGCAAAATTATATCGCTGTACGACACATAGTTCAGGAAATATGACGTCATAAACATTGAGCTGCGTGATAACGAAACAGCAGGGCGAAATTCGTTAGAGATACAAGTGAACTATATGTACAAAGATGTGCGAAATACGTTAAATATATGTGGCATGTGCATACGTGGGCAAAGCCATGCGTAAATATTTCCTTCAGAACATATGGATCGAGGTCAGCCAAACTTGGTATACACACTACTTACTATCTGAAAAGAAATACTGTCGGGGATGAGAATCAGCAACCTCCTATTCGGTTAGGGGTGATAACGATGAAGAGAGACTGGGCTTGGAGGAGATGGACAGACAGAGAGGAGGAAAGAAGAGATAGACACAGATAGGGGGGAGGAAGAAATGGACAGATAGGGAAGAGGAGGAAACGAAAGGAGGAGATTGACAGAGAGAGGGGAAAGAAGGAGAGGGACAGAGAGAACGGGAGTAGCAAACGGACAGAGAAGGCGACGAGGAGGAGTCTGATGTGGAGTTGTTGAGGAGAAGACTGACAGAGAAGGCGACGAGGAGTAGTCTGATGTGGAGTTGTTGAGGAGAAGACTGACAGAGAAGGCGACGAGGAGGAGTCTGATGTGGAGTTGTTGAGGAGAAGACTGACAGAGAAGGCGACGAGGAGGAGTCTGATGTGGAGTTGTTGAGGAGAAGACTGACAGAGAAGGCGACGAGGAAGAGTCTGATGTGGAGTTGTTGAGGAGAAGACTGACAGAGAAAGGAAAGAGGAGGAGAAGGACAGCGAGAGGGTGGAGGGGGAGAAGGACAGAGGATGGGGAGGAGATAGAGGGGTAAGAAGGAAGTAGAGAGGGGATGAGGATGTGAGCACAGAAATAGGAGGAGATTAGGAGGGAGGGAGGGAGGAAGCGAGCGAGCGAGCGAGCGAGAGAGGGACGGAGGGAGGAGGAGGAGATGGACAGCGAGAGTGGGGCAGAGAAGATTGTCAATGAGAGAGGACGGGAGGAATTGGACAGAGGGGAAAGGAGCAGATGGATAGAGAGGAAGAGGATATGGCCAAAAAGCATGGATGAAGCGTCCATTAAGGTTCTAGTCCTGAGCCTAAACAGAAAATTCCAAAATAATTCTTCCAAACTGAATTTTATCAGATCTGATCACGTACCCTCGTAAATGTTTTCAAGTATTCTACTTTTGAACTTCCTATATGCATCTGCCAGTATAATGCATCACTCCTCTAGCTTTGCAACCAGTAGCATCCGGAATTCTGTTCTTGTTACGAGGATGCGCAGTAAGACCCTTTCTTTCATGTGGCGGACTGGGGTTTCTACAGCATGGATATGGTTTTTAAAAGCTGGCGTTTGATTCGTTTCTACTTCTCGCCTGCAGGTGGATACGCGCCTAAGTATAATGACAGGTCTTTCAGCAGTTCCCTGACCGATAACGTTATTTCGCATCGTCTACCACGCTAGCAGCAAGCCAGGTAGAATGGGAAACCATCAACTATTAATTTAAGTGTTTATTTAAAAAGCAAATAACAAGAAGACATTCATAATTCATAGAAAATATATGTGAATGCATCATCGAATGTAGTTCCAAGATGACAGGAAACAGCCTGTGTAATTTCATTGTTCCTCATATTAAAATTTAGCAGCCTTACTTATTACAAACGTTGGTAGTTCAGTAGCGTGTCTGTAGGTTTTCATATCAACAGTACTAGACGTGCTTATGTTGAAACCTCTAACATGAATTTTGTAGTTGAAATGTAGTAAATAGTTGTAGTGATTAACTGATTAGTATGGCCGTCCGGAGTGGCTGTGCGGTTCTGGGCGCTACAGTCTGGAGCCGAGTGACCGCTACGGTCGCAGGTTCGAATCCTGCCTCGGGCATGGATGTGTGTGATGTCCTTAGGTTAGTTAGGTTTAATTAGTTCTAAGTTCTAGGCGACTGATGGTCCAGAAGTTAAGTCGCATAGTGCTCAGAGCCATTTGAACCATTTTGAACATTTGATTAGTAAAGTGTGCCGGTCCATGTGGCCGAGCGGTTCTAGACGCTTCAGTCTGGCACCGCGCGACCGCTACGGTCGCAGGTACGAATCCTGCCTCGGGCATGGATGTGTGTGATGTCCTTAGGCTAGTTAGGTTTAAGTAGTTGTAAGTTCTAGGGGGCTGATGACCTCAGATGTTAAGTCCCATAGTTCTCAGAGCCATTTGAACCATTTTAGTGAAGTGTATTTCGGTGTGCCCAGTTACGTGTGAGCTGTCATCGTCAGTCTGTCTTGACATTGTGTTGTCGAAAGGAAAACTGTAAGCTGTCTAATGTTTAAAATAATTATGTTGTAAAGCATGCTATTTCGGACTACCTGAAGCTCCTATGGACGCGTTTAAGACATCTCAAGACCCACCGAATTTTTTAACTGAAAACCCTGCATACTGGTCTTGTCTTTCTTTGGAAAATAAACTCCTGCTGAAAGGACGAAAGCCTCCGCCAAGTATGTCTATAAAAAATGTTAGGGAAAATTTGTAAGACGCTTCCAAACACAATGGTACAATTCAAAACCGTGGTTAAGTGGCAGCGTTGTAAGGAATGAACTTTTTGGTTTTCACTGTGTACTGTTTGAAATGGGTAATGACGGTTTTTAATGGCGTGAGTGGAGAGTAGGCGAAGTCTTCAAAATTTCCTTTCAAAAATTAAAAAGCATGAATGTTCCATTTGACATATCACAGCATCTGTTAAATACAATCAGTTAGGCACAGTAATAATTGGCCATGCTGTTTCAGAAGCAGCACGCTTGGAAGCTTTGAAACACAACGAGAAGGCTGATTGAAACATAAGTATAATGAAGAGACCTATTTCGACAATTTGCGTTTTAGCACGGTAAGAGTTAGGTCATGGCGAATCAGAGATGTCAGTAAATATAGTAAATTATTTAGAACTTTTGGATTTCTTGTCAGAAGAAGACCATACATGAAAGATCATTTAGCATCCGATGGTGTATTTAAAGGCACTTTGTATGACACAGAGAATGAATTAACAGCTTGTATTACGGATGCCTTGAAGCGCAAATTTAATGTGAAGTTAAAACTAGTCTTTTTATATCAATATAAGCCGACGAAACAACGGATATCTCAATTAGAAGTCAAATGAGTGTAAGTTTTCGTTTTGCAAATAACGAATCAGGAGAAATACAACAGATATTCGTAGGGTTTTATGACCATCTAAAGACCGGAGTGCACAAGGCATAGTCACTGTTTTGTTGCAAGTGTTAAACAGTTGGAATATTGATTAAAACTAATCAGTATCGCAAACATACGACGGATGCAGTGCCATGGCACGAAAAAATATATTATTGTGAAACAAGCATATCCTTATGCTCTCTCTATTCACTGTTATGCACAACAGTTGAACCCTGTCCTCCTCTATGCTTGAAAAAAAAAAATACGCAATTGAAAATTTTTGTGACAATTTTGCGCATTTTCTAGCCGTTCCAGTAAAAGATGTGAACGTCTGAGAGAAAGGGGATTTAAAGCACCAGGTCATTGTGAAACAAGGTGGAATTGTCATTCAAGAGCTGTACAAACCAATATTCTTCGATATACAGACCTGAGAGCAGCATTTAATGATGTGAAAACCAGCGAAGACTGGGATGATAATTCTTTACATCAAGCAGTTGGGCTAAATGGTATACTGGATTACTAGATTTTTCTTTCTCTACTACAGCTGTACAATTCGATTTTCCAGCACACAAGTATCTTGTTTGACATCTTGCAAAGTAAAACTGTGAACATAAGACGCTGCAAGCTTACAGTTAAGAACTGTGTTAAGGCTGTTGAAAGATTAAGATGTGAGGAAATTATTCTGAAATGCATAGTGAAAGCTAAGAGCCTTATACATTCATCAGAAGTACCTGAAATGAATTTTAACGAAACAGAAGTGAGTATTCAGAAATTGAGAAGGCTAGTGTTCGAAATAATTGACACAGTAGTAGTAAACATCGAAACTAGATTCCAGGTCTTCCATGAGACAGATTTTATAGAACTCGTGAGAAAAAGTTCTCAGGCTATAGTAGGTCACACAATTTCCTCATACGTGAAGTTGAAAAACTACTTAAAATATATCTTCTTATCGACAACGAAAAACTGAAAAGATAACTTACGTTTATTTACAGCAGTGACGATAAACGTCTAAAGCATCAGGAAATCCTTAAATCCATGCATTATGAACAATGGATTAAAAAAGTGTTCTCTGAATGTGTGAAATTACTGTCGTTGGTTTTTGCAATTCCAGCGATCACTGCGTCTTACCAAAGAAGCATGAGTACATTAAAGCTCGTTAAAGCATACTTCTTCAAGACAATAGCAAATGACAAGACTGTCGAATTCGGCGATTTTCTGCTGTAGAGAAGGGAACTGTGAAAGCTTGACCCAATCGGCAGGATTTCACATCACGTATCATTGATGTTTACGCCCAGAAAAGGGACAGGATGATAGAACAAATGTACAATATACATGTAAATGTGCATTACTATGTGTTATATCTTTATGAATGTGTAGCTGTTTAGTATTTTTATGCATTATTTATAACAGCTTCTGTAGTAGTTTCAATCTTAGTAGAAATATGTAACTAAGCTACTTTTGTAGTGCTTCTATTTTACGAGATTTGTTTTAAGATTTTTTTTTTCTTTATTTGTAATTCTCAGCGTACCCTACGAAAAATGCCACGCTTCGCCACCGTCAAAGAGAGGAGGTAGGAGGAGATGGACAGTGAAAGGGGGAAGAAAGAGAATCACTAATAGAAGTCTGCAAGATATATACATATCCGGGTAACGCCGGGTACTAAGCTAGTAAATAAATAAAGGATCGCAGTCACGATTCAGTTCGACTGTCGAGCTTTCACTCGTCTACAATACCATTATCATGCCTACAATTCTTTGTGGATGTGAAACCTGAGTCACCTACAGGCATCACTTACAGTCCTAGAAAAATACCGCAAACTCTGCATAAGGAGAATATTGAAAGTAAATTGGCAAGATCGGCGAACAAACAACAGCATTTTGGAAGAAACCAAATCCACCAGCATTGACGCAAAAACTGTTATATACCAACTTCGCTGGGCTGGTCGTATCATCCGCATACCAAACTCCCGTCTCCCTACGAAAATCATGTTCTCCCAACTGAAGAATGGCCAGCGCAATCAGGGAGGGAAAACAAAACGATATAAAAATATCCTCAAGTCAAAATGACAAAATGTCAAACAAACATAAATGATTGGGAAACTGTAGCCCTAGATGGATCTAAACGGTGACAAATTGTTCACCAAGGAACACTTAATTTAAAACGCAGAGACAATTGCAGGAGAAAAGGAAGAGAAATCGCAGAAGAGAACAAGAGCTGAACAAACCTGTTACACCAGTCAACGCCAGCTGGGTATGCCATTACTGTGGGAGAATCTGTGGCTCCAGAATAGAACTATTTAGCCACTTAGGAATCCACAGATAACACTATCAAAATACATATAATACTCGTCAACGAGCAAACTCCTATGAGTCGTTATGTTTTGGCTCTCTGTGTATATACTCGTACATAAACAAGGTGTATCGCCTAATAGTCGTCGTGAGCATTTTTTTCTGTTGGTTCAGCAGATATTTGCAGTTTCGTTTTCCCAGCATATAGTTGGAGTCAGTCCAAACAAATCCACACATACGACGCCCAGTGTCGACGGAAAGCGTCGATTTGTTTCCCGTTACAAACAAAGTTATTTTTTTATCGTTGCCCATTCGATAGAGCGGCCTCAGAATAGTCTAGCGCGATATTCGTTTTATCGTGATGTATTAACAGGGACATTAAAACGCACAGTATAGCAAGTACTCCAGCAGCGACCGAGCACCGCCTTGGCCAGACCCAACTGCTACAGCCATGCAGCAGTGCTACACAGTCGCTGCTGGTGTATTTTTTATACTTCGCTTTTTTATGTCCACGTTAATACATAACGATAAAATGAATACCGCGACAGACTAATTTGGGACCGCTCTATCGAGTGGGCACGTAAAATTACGATTAAAATTTTTGTTTGTAGCAGGAACCAAACGGAAGCTTTCTGTCGAAACTGAGCGTCGCATGAAAGGCTTGACATGTAGCATTTGTTTGGGCTCTCTCCAGCTGCACACTGTAAAAACGAAATTACAAATATCTGCCGAAACACCAAAGAAAATGCGCCTGACGACTGTTAGGAAGCACACCGCGAGCACGCGCGCGCCCGTGTGTGTGTGTGTGTGTGTGTGTGTGTGTGTGTGTGTGTGTGTGTGCGCGTGGGCGCGCGCGTGCAGTGTAGAGGAGAGTAGTGCATTGACGCTGAGATACGTGGGGGAGTGAGTGTTTCGCAGTAGTGGAGAAATTTGAGACGAGGCTATTAACGGAGTTTGTGGCGCGGCGGCAGCGGCGGCTGGGCGGAGCGGTAGGCGGCCACACAATGGCCCAGGGCCGTGGCAGGAAGGAAGGCCCGCGCGTGACGGGCATCGCTGACCGCCGGCCGCCGACCACCGACCAGTCCCAGCACCAGCCACTGGGAAATGTGGACACACTCCACGTCACTCTCAGGAGCAACTTCATCACGGCCCGATTCCCTGACAGTGCTGGCCTCTATCGTGACTGACAGCTCGTCTTTGCATGGACACCGTAACAAACTGAAAATGCTACGGTTACGTAAAAAAGAACTGGTGTTGTGGCAGCGACAACTGAAGCGACAGCCTGCAGTCACTTCGTGGAAAATATAGCGAAGGTACATACTAATGTAAGAACGCTCGGAAGTCAACAAAAGTTACAGGGTATGGGTCGAAGCAAAGTCGAGGATGCGGATATTCGACAACTTTCCAGATGCAGCATGCCAAACGCGCCCTTACAGTAGTTTGTAGAGGGCCTCGACCTGTAATTGTGGCGTATTTTTAATATTTTGGAAGGCGAACGGCGACTTGTAAAAAGCCATTTTTTTTCAGATTCGGCAATGATAAAGACCAGTGTATTACTGATTTTTGAATGGTTTTCTTGAAAGAAAAGCACCTGAGTACACTACATTTTTCCTTTCCCTGAGGGGGGGGGGGGGTTCAGCGAGGGGCGGGGGATGGTACCCCCCGTTGCCAATAGGTGTGGACGCCCTTGCAGCGTGCTTACGGTCTGGTGACCTCAGTGACCAGACGGTTAGACTCATATCCATATCGTGCTCATAGATAGGTAGATATACTGTGATTCAAATAGTTCCGAGCACTACTGGACTTAACATCTGAGGTTATCAGTTCCCTAGACATGGAACTACTTAAACCTAACCAACCTAAGGACATCACACACATCCATGCCCGAGGCAGTTCCAACCTGCGGCCGTAGCAGCAGGGCGGTTCCGGACTGAAGCGCCTAGATATAGTGTGGCACAAGTCTGGAGCATTGTCTCGTTGAGCAGAAAAGTCTCCAGTGTAATGCTCCACATGACCAAGCAAACAGACCCCTCATTAGGAAGTCGCATTTTTCGTTTGTCACGAATGGTGGCAGATTTACGAGCGATGCAGTTTTTCGGCTCAACTAATGAGTGGATGATTACTGTGTTCAGCGTCTTTCTAGCAAGAGTTGTCCCTCATCTCGTGTCCTATTCGACGCACTCACTGCCTGTCATCGCTACGTAGCAAGACCTAATACTATGGGCACCCCGCATCCCATTAATATAATGCCCAGACGGTGGATTCAGTGCTTAAAAAAACACCTCTGAATTTTAGCGCTCTTCGTACGTTCTAAATTTCTGGCATTAGATTGCTGGAAATTGATTTTATCCGAATTAGGTCTCTCCCAACAGACCCGTAGCCTGCTTGTAAGACACTGGAAACTGGGTTTCCGAGGGGTCTGACCCCACTTATCTAGCCATGACGAGGAACACACTCTTTAACTGCGCATTCTGAGTACGATTGTCACTCACGTGACCAAAAGAAGGCACGTAAGCCACACGGCGACGTGACGCTGCGAACTGTCACAGTTACTGAGTATCTCTGACTGGACAGCAGTTCTATATACCTCACTTACATCCTGAAGAAGAACGTTGTTACTTCTTCCTGTTAACGTTGTTGTGACCACTGAGTTTTCCTCAAGCACCATACTTCCGTACCAGAGCTTATATGCGAGCTACTGTGTAGTGAGATGGGAGAGTATACTTCCAAACCTGTTATAGTTTGATGTAGAGTGACAAGTATTGCAAAACGATAACAATTTAGTGTTAATAACTGTTAGAGTTTTCCGAGCTTTGTATACGGGGCGATCAAAAAGTTTCCATTCACGGACGTTGCAGCAGCGCATATGCAACGCAGCACGTTGGTACATAACCACCGACATGTAGGCAACAGATTAGTGTGGCATTCGTGTCTTTCCGACGTGCATGGTGGCGAATGATGAAACGAACTATGGCGACGTTATTATGAAATGCGTCAAAATAGGACCAACGTGCTGCTATTTTTTTCTTGGCTACCGGTGGACAAACGCTTGTAGACGTCCATCGAAGAATGAAGAATGTTTGTGGGGAAGCATGTCTCTCGAAAGACAGTGCTCCTGGCTCATGATAAGGCACGTCCCCAAATCGCAAACGTCCTAATACAGACGTTACGCCAGCTCAAGTGGAAGACACTCGAGCGTCCGCCCTATCGTCCTTATCTCTCCCCAGGCGATTATGACTCCTTCGATCCCATAAAAAAGGTCTTGAGGAGTCGACGATTCCTGTCGGACGAGCAGCATGGGCAGAAAGCAGTTGTCGACTTCTTCACGCAGCAGGCCACGGTGTTTTACCAAACGGATATCTTCAACCTGCTGCATTGGTGGGATGATTGCATCAGTGCTCACGACGATTATGGACTGTACGGCCTACCAAAGGAAACTTTTTCGTCGCCCAGAGGGAATAATTTTAAGTAGTACAGTATCATCCGAGTTAATTATATGAATGGTCTTACATGCATAATGCTTGGTGCACGAAAACGCAGCATCATAGACGTCACGTCCGAGAAAATACCGTGATAACATCCCACCCCATATCAGAACATGTCTGGTTCAATTCTTGCGCACAATGAGGATTTCGTTAGACTGGAAAACCAAAATTTCGATACATCGTATATTAATCATAAAATATTGCGACACAAGGCATTTGAAAATTGTGCTAACAAAGTACATCAGACTCCAACTCGCCGAGCCGGCTTATCGTCGGATAGGTCATTTAGAAACATCATATAAATCTTTACATTTTCAAATAGTTTTTAATGTTGTCACGCATTGTTGACTGCGGTACTTCAGGTTCAACTCTTCTTTTCCGAATGGATTTCTCTGGATACTGCTGCTCTCGTGTCTCCTTAGCGGGGCGAGGCGTCAACGACACCCTGTATGTCCCGCAAAAAGACTATGAAGATAAGATTAGAGAAATTCGAGCTCACACGGAGGCTTACCAACGCTTATTCTTCACGCACACCATTGGCGACTGGAACTGGAAACGGAGCAAGTCACCGTGGTACACAAAGTGCTCTCCATCACACACCTCGTTCCCTCTGGCCTGACAGTACCAAGACTGTGCTGAACTATAGTCACTTGCGCATTAGCGACTTGCAGAAATACTTCCGCGGCTATAACATACGTACTGAAACGTCCCCATAGAAAAATTAATGAATTACTGTGCTGGTAAACCCCTTGCGTTACCTGATTTTCAAACAGCTGAGGAAAACTGAACGTACTCAGACATTTCTCTCTTTACTTATTCTTATCATCACTAAACTGACACACAATATTTCTAGCGCAACGCAATCTGACTTTCAATAATCCCTACAAAAGAATGGCACTGACTAACAATAACCTATACCTTTCATGAATCACTTACCACAGAAAACTCTTCGTTACTCTAACTATTGCAATACAGCGAGCGCCAATACTGCCAGCTAAATAAAAGATTCTAACTACTGAAGGCACTAACTACTGATTGCATAGTTAGCAAATGACAGATTTCGATAGAGAACAAACAATGTATTTACCTTAATAGTGTTCAAAAGTCATAATATATATATATCAGTTCATGACATCCAGTCTTACAAATTTACTGTCTCTGATGGACACACGTCCAGATCATCCGCTCTCAAAACTCTGCCATCTCTCTCCCCACATCCACCACTGCTGGTGGCTCACCTCCAACTGCACAACGCTACGCGCTGTTCACATCCAACTGCACAATACTACAATGGCGAATATTCCAACAATGCAACCAGCCACAGACTGCACACAGCACAACCAGTGATTTTCATACAGTGCGCTACGTGGAGTTACCAATATAAAAACCTGAACAGCCTACTTACAGTATTACACTAAAAATATACCTTTATCAAATATCTTTTATAAAATCTCTGACCCTGTATTGAGGTACTATTATCCTATCTTTTACAAACATTAAAGTGTGGGCCTAGCTTTACCGGAAGATTTGGCAAAGAACTTTTACAGTGCAATACGGGCCTCATCTATGGTATTACCCTGCAAATATTGAGGGTATTTAATAAAGAACATGTCCTGAATAAACAGACAAATTTAATGGAGCCCTCTAATTTTTTACTAAAGACTGTATTTCTAGACTGTTCCCTTCTTCATTTCTGGAGCCATCATTTCGATGTGGAGCTTCATGTCTGTCGTTTATCAGAATGAAGATTAATGAGGGATGTAACACCCACTTTCAGAATTACCTTATTCATGCGAGATGGGACATGCCAGCCGATGTGGCCGAGCGGTTCTAGGCGCTTCAGTCTGAACCCGCGCGACCGCTACGGTCACAGGTTCGAATCCTGCCTCGGGCATGGATGTGTGTGATGTCCTTAGGTTCGTTAGGTTTAAGTAGTTCTAAGTTCTAGGGGACTGATGACCTCAGATGTTAAGTTCCATAGTGCTCAGAGCCATTTGAACCATTTAGATGGGACATCTCGCTGATTCATTGAAAGGTACTGAATCGGAAGCACAACTTTAAAACCATTTAAAGTTGCTCATCGTGAAGAGTTAGAGGCACTATTGTCCATTACCTTTCATTTATCTGCCCCAGTATGTTATCGTTCTAAATAGTGAGGAGTGGAGCGGCGCGGTATGTACATTCGTCGAACTTGAACCGCTTAGCGCCTGGTTGAGATATCTTCGTGAGATGTGGCGCCAAATGATAACAGCATATCGGGTCCTTCGCGACATGCAGAAGACACCACTAGTATAAGTGCGTAGGCTTTCGCGGCCAGAGAAAGTTAATGTGGAAGTTTTCTGGGTTTGGTGCCGCGTCATACTGTAAAAAAACTATCACTGATGAAACCAACGTTTCGGCCACGGTTACAGTACTCTCCTTCTAGGTCTGCTGCTCTGTTTTGTTATCCACAGTCTCTTATATTTTCTTGTGACTATTCTGCTGAGCATCACATCACATCAAAATTTTAAAAACCATTATACTATTGGTCGCTATTTGCGGAAGGGTAGGAAACTTTA
Source organism: Schistocerca nitens (assembly GCF_023898315.1). Classification (NCBI taxonomy): domain Eukaryota; kingdom Metazoa; phylum Arthropoda; class Insecta; order Orthoptera; family Acrididae; genus Schistocerca; species Schistocerca nitens. The sequence goes on along the minus strand of NC_064614.1, from coordinate 622,221,328 downwards.
TTGATGGAGAGAGAGGGGACCTATTATCAATTACAGTGTGTGCCATTATTGGTAGTTTTTGACGAACGGGGCGTGGATTCTTTGTTTTCCTCCTGCAGGAGGCAGTTACTCGCCGATTACAGTCTCGTCCTGTGTTGTCAGTGTGGCCCATTGGACTCTGATGGCTGGCAGCCGGGTTGGTGCAAGTCGAAGTCCATCCTCTCTATTGATGCTCAGCAGATCAGTCATTACCAAATTGGCTCTGAACGAAAAAAAAAATACAGCAGTAGAACCATAAGGAAGTCACTGTAACCTTGACTGACACGTTGGTGGCATCAATGATAGTTATCCCAATTTGACGCACTGCCACATCAGAAAAATCTTATTTTAGTTGACAGCGGTAGCGCTTCACAAAGCTGTGGGATAATGGGCGGCACGTTACTCACCCTGTGAATATGACGAACGAGGTGGCCTCACAAACGTTTAGATGTACACTTATTAGTGACATATGGACGCTGACGAAGTTCTATTAAGTCCGAATCTTGCTCTTCCAGTCACTTTCTCGCACTATAAGCCGACTGCCAATAACCATTATCTGACTAAAATAGTCTGTTACGCGCAGGAAAGACTATCATTGTGTAAGGTTAAGCATTTGTAACTAAACGGAACAAGACTGCTACCCATGTTCGTACAGAATACAATTAAATATTTCCTAGATTGTAAAACTGTACGTGCAATTCCATGGTATAGTGTGTTTTTTCGCTATGCGTTTTTCGCCAGACAATATAGCATTAACCCGTACTTTAAGTCATAAAACGTGTCATCAACCAGAAGCAAATCAGCCTCACTGCTGCCGAGAAAATTATTTTCGTTGACTCCTTGCAGTCTTCGTGCGTCTGTTTCGGAGTGCCAAATGCAGCTGAGTTTGCCGAACTACTGTGGTAACCCAAGACGGACTGCTCGTAGCGTTATTTGGGCAGTCTATTTTTCAGCTACAGCATGTGCTTCATGCATCGTAGCACTCATCTATGGCGCACGGAGCTTCACAGTTCCCATGAAGGCTATTCACAGAGTTGGCACTGGTCCTCTTACAGTACAAAGAGGCACCGCAACAGTCCAAGACCCTTCGTATTCCTCGGTCTGAAATACAATGATCATTCGTTTCTGCAACTGAGTTAAATCGCATCCCTCGCTGTTGGCATCAGTACACTATTATAACCGCTAGTATCCACCACTTGATATGCGCTCCAGATTAAATCTAAAAAGTTGGCACAAAAATATGACTCGATGTACGAGTACATCAAATAAAGTCACCAAGAGGTGACATCAAGTAACCGTCGTGCTGCCTTGACGGTGGGCTCAATAAGTCGAGGAAGAGAGTCCACATGTTTCTTTTTTTCAGTATGCCATATCCAAATGAAGCCGCTCGTTAGTTATAAGATGCCGTGCAGCTACCTAACTATGGGGATTTTGACTGCTAACGTTTCGCCGGCTGTTCCCAACAGTCCCAGAGATTTCTTTGATATGAAGACAAAATGATTTAGTAGGTTGATGAAGATGCGGTAAAGGGCTTGAGTGTTCATCAAACAGGCAAACAGGCCTTAAGCCCTGTGGACACGGCTTCTGTCACTGCATCCTTGCCATGCAGATGTAACAGAAAGAGCAACAACTGGTGACGAGAATGATGAAACCGACATCCCGGTTCATATCTTGGTAACACGAATAAGTGGGCCCAACTCAACTTACGAAGGTCGCTCTGTAAACATCACAGAACCATCTCAACCTGAACTAAACTCTCCAGAAACGTCGTGGAAAGTTGGTCATTGTCCTGTTGATGCACTCAACGCCTTCCATCGAATTATGGACGACAGATACAGTCCAGTTTCTGTCCAGTGTCCACTGAAACTTTATACGATACTGTGAACAATGGCCTTCTGCGAGGTATCGCTGTCCAAATGGCAGCTGTATGCAGTTCCTTTCGTAATGTTCGCTCGGAAAAAGGTTGAGATGGACCTGCAGTCACTGACAGCAACAGTTCCTGGCGTGTTTAACACTGACTATCACTGACAACGCATGTCACCCGTTTCTTGTCCCTCTAGCTCAGGATCTTTTTACGACCATCGTTCTTACGCCTGGTTACGTGGTTGCAACCTGTACACTATACGTTGCAAACACCTTGGACTGTCCGCGTTGATACACTATAGTCCGGTTCACGAACGACGGCAGTTCGCGCAGGTCGAGGCAGTGGGGATTTCATTGCTGCCGGTTCCAAGCGACAGTTCCGGTACGGGCATGCACGTCCTTTGCGCTAGAAGAAAGCGTCTACACAGCAAATTGTGTCCCTCGCTCGCATACGTAGAATTTTTCACTTACAACCACCATCAGCGACAACAGCTCGCAACAAATGGAAGAAAAATTTACTACTATCGCGTTTAATGCTCCCACCGGCTACGACATTCACAACAGAGCGCTCAGAATATAACTGAACACTCATTGGCTGTCGGTGAATGCGTGACAAAGGCGCACAAAACATGTCTATATTCGACCACCATCGCTCGTTACTACGACTATAACAAATCGGGAACTTAATTTTAAATGTTTTCCTGATTATGTCCAAACATGCTCCTTTTTGCCATTCTGTCGCTTTTCCACGACGACACATCTTTCTGCGCTCACTGCATACAACCGACTGGCACTTTCGTCAGCCAATAGTGGGTCAGATGACTACTTGGAAATAGTTCTACATCAAAAAGGACGAGTGTGCGCTACTAAGACTGTGAGCCTACGTGGTGTCATTCCACAGCTTGATAAATCTGTATTGGTTTCTTCGAGACATGTTGTGAGAGTGCCGGCCGCGGTGGTCTCGCGGTTCTAAGCGCGCAGTCCGGAACCGTGAGACTGCTACGGTCGCAGGTTCGAATCCTGCCTCGGGCATGGATGTGTGTGATGTCCTTAGGTTAGTTAGGTTTAAGTAGTTCTAAGTTCTAGGGGGCTGATGACCACAGCAGTTGAGTCCCATAGTGCTCAGAGCCATTTGAACCATTTTGTTGTGAGAGTATTGATAAAGAGCAATAATAAGTGCCTATATAGCACCTCCTGAGGCTGTGGCGCGATGTGAATGAGGGAGCGAGGCTGCGACGGCGTCTCGGCCTGCCAAACGAGGCGGCAAATCTGCGCGGGTATCGATTGTGGCCGAGTGGCGCTCCAGACTCCGCCCAAGATAAATGCGCCGCCCTCATTACAACAGCCCCAGCCGCGCGCCACGCACCACCAGCCTGCCGGCACGACACGCTTCGCTCTTTAATGACAGGCACAAGTAAAGACAAACTCAGCCGCTCCCCGCTTCGAAATTAAAGTAATGGGACGATTAAGCTGTGCAACATCTGCTGCAACTTTTAAATTCTTCCGCTAGACGGCACTAGCGTCCTGTGTTATAGGCGGTAATGACGGAGAAGATGACAAGAGTGAAATCGTCTGCATGTAAGTGCAGGCCATAATTTTTGTACAGTGAAGACTTGCAACATTGCGCATATCGACATTAATAGGAGCAGACTGGCGCACCAGCAAACGCTTTTTCAGCTGCAGTGAAATAATACTCTTTCTTTTTGTCAAACTTGTACTTCCAACATATCCGTCTTAACAGTGTCAGAAGTAGCCGTTTGATTTGATAATAAAGTGTGTCATACAATAGTACGGATCTCATTAATAAAATATTCCGGGATATTATGCCGTGGTCAGGTGGATTTCACATTAAATCTCAGCGTTTCGTCCCCATCTGCGGAGGACATTTTCAAGGAGCATCGTAGCTTCTTTGAGTGTCCGATTCACAACCTGGATCGCTACACACTGCAGCAAAATACCGTTCACGCGTGCTCCCGAGCAGTGGCGTGACGTCACGTGCTTTGAATACCCGAGCGCAACTGGCCGTTGTCGACTGGTACACATCTTCTTCAGCACCGGGATCTATAATGGGCGTTCAAAAAGAAACGAGCCGGAGGCATAATTACAGAAACCAGTACCTGTATGTTAGAAGTATTGACCCTGGCTGTTGAGACACTTGTCCCACTGTGACACAAGGCGGCGAATGACTGTCTCATAAAATTCCCGGGGCTGCGATGTCAGCCAGTTCCGCATGTACAGCTGGACGTCGCCGTCCGAGGTGAATCGTTTGCCCCCTAAGAGCCTCACAGGGAGAGAAGTCCGGACTGCATGGATGGTGGCCGAGAACCTCCCATCTGAATTTCTTCAGGAGTGCCGTGACTGTTGGCCGTATGAGGCTTTGCAATGTAGTGGAGCAGAGTGACACCACGGGTGAGACTGCCTGGTCGTTTTGATTTGATCGCTTGGCGAAGGGTGATCAAGGTTTGCGAGCAATTCACTGTTGTCCTGTGACGCAGGAAGTAAATCAGAAGGGGGCCATGTTAGTCAAAGAAGAACGTCAGCATAACCTTTCCTGCACTTCCTGCACTCGAGTGGATGGCCTTGGCTCTTTTTGGTGGTGGTGACCCTGGATGATTCCACTGGAGACTTTGTCGTTTTGATTCTGATTCGAAGTGATGATACCATGACTCATTTCCAGCCACCACTCCTGCTAGGAACGCATTCCCTTCCCGAGCACAGTGATGCAGATGAGCAAGACAGTGGGCCATTCGACATGCCTCCTGGTGTGGTCGAAGACTATGGGGCACCCACTGGGCACACACTTTGCGCATGTGCAGTCGTTTCTTCATGATGGTGTGAACACTTCCGACTCTCGATCCGACCACGGCGGTTGTGGCTTTCACTGTCACTCGGCGGTCCTGAGTAATGAGTGCATCCACCAGCTGGACGATGTCATCGGTAATGCAGTGTGGTGCTCCAGACCGTGCGTCATTGGTTAACGACACCCGCCCTTCCCTGAAGCTCTTGAGCCACGCCTTGACCCTTTCAAGGGACATGCAGTGTTCGCCGTACACTTGTGACATTCGTCGATGGATGTCCGTTCCTCCTCCTCCTTCCGCTGTCAGAAAACGAACACCACCTCTTTGCTCTTCTGTTGACGCCTCCATGCCACTGTTTGCAATGCGACTGGCAGCATTGGACGATTGATGCATGCTGCTGCTAGCTCTGTATAGTCACGTGACGTGCACGTGTGTCCCCTAGCGACGGGCTGTGAACTTCGACGCTCTGGTCGGAACCACACCTCGTTACACACGCCACGAATTACCCTCCTGTCACCGGTTTGCGCATTCCAGACTCCGGCTGTTTTCTTTTTGAACGCCCCTTATAATATCATTCAATTTCACGCCCTCCTCCTTCCTACGGAAATTCCAGGGGTGTTTAACAGTCTCTCTGGCATCTCTGTATAGCGTTTCATGGTATTCGGTTGTGGCTGCCAATACTTGAGTCCTATCAAAACGAATGTGGTGGTCTTATGGCTGCAAAGCATGTTCCGCAACAGCTGATCTGCCAGTCTCTCTCCTTTTACAGTTGTCCTTGTGCTCTTCAAGTCGTTTTTGACCTTTTTTTTTTCGTAGTATCCGCGTACATCTCCCCACAACTACAAGGAATTCTGTTTTTTCCAGCTACTTGAGAACACCCTCGGTCAATTTCAGGTGATCGTTTATCTTCCGGGTGGGTTTGTAGACTACCGCGATGTTGCGTTTTGTCGAGATTTTTCCTATGCAGTTAGTAATATCGGTAACTAAACGCAACAAAACTTTCGATTTTACATGCACTTGTGCACGCTAATATTTATGCGCGGCGATCTTAACGCTCTTTTTACCTCAGCGGACGAATAAGTTCTTGAGCAACGCATTCGTCGAGCAAGTCTGGTTCGTAATGTTCCTTGCTCTATCCGCCAACGTTTTTATGATGCGTCGCTTTTGTTGTGGGTGGTCGTTCGAATCCCAGTGTCGATACCGGTCTGTGTGCTACGATCCCCGGTGAAAATGTCCTCTGCAGATGGGGACGAGAGGTTAGGTTTTAATGTGAAATCCATCCGACTACGGCGTAACAGCCTGAAATGTTTTATTAACTGTGACATTTCCGGCTGTGAACGTTTACATTTTACGATAGTACCGATAACAATAATGTACAATAGTACGGCAAACTGGCAAGAACGGTTTTCGTAAATTCAGGTGCTCAAGCAGCTCATTTCTTTCTTGATTAAATCAAGCTCAACTCACATTTTTAATCTACAACACTTATTTTAGAGGCAGCCATGACACACTGCTTTCAAAGATAAATTGTTGTCAGTTACTGTGCTTAGTTAAAATTTTAACCTTGCCATTTTTCCATAATATGAAAGTTACACGCTCCATTACAGGCATTTTAAATGAAGGAGTCACAACATGTCAACCTTACTACATTGTTATTAAACATGTTACTTAAATTATCTCTTTTGTTACACTTATCAGAGAGAATTATTATGTTCACTATAAACCCCAACAAAATATTTTGCCACTTCCCAGGAATCGCATATTGATTTCAAAGATAATACAGCTCATTTTTCGTACTGTTGGCCAATCTGTTGCGTGGTGGTTCACTCGCTACTGCTGCTGTCGCTGCTGCTGCAGTTGCTACTATTACCACTGCTTCTAAAAAACGGGCAGAGGTGAAGGCCTGCAGCGATTGCCACTAGTTTTACACGAGCTATAGTCAATTTCTCAGCCTAATCATACAATATATAGAGGGCGTAATTTTAACGAAGGAAATAAAAGTGCGGAATAGATGGTTCTAAGATGTCGTCCTTTCTTCTGTTACATAGAACACGAAACAAACATTTACTAATAACAAACAGCGGGTGGGAACTTAGTAATTACTATAGAAATACAGAAACAACGCCTCAAGTAGTGCAACCACACCATGATAAACAATTCTCCAAAACGGCGCAAACAGACATTCAACAAACGATAGCCCATCAGCATTGAGTGGAAAATATGGACTGTAAATTACAATCAGCATGTTGTCTTTTACCGGCGAATGTGGGGGATGTACTACCATCTGACGGACCCTGCGCCGGAATGGAACTCACACTGGGAGTGATACACAAACGATATACTGGAAATTTACTAAAACAGGAGATCATGTATACGTTCACGAATGTGGACCGTTTGCTCAAGTCAATCTACAGCGTGTATCAGCCTAGAGACACGCACAGAGTGGGGAAGACAGGGAAATATCAAAACTAACTGAACGTTTTGGAAAGAGTGGAACGGAGCATGCAGCCGTAGTTTCGCTTTGTACATGTTCGGTCATCACTTACACTTAGATCGACGCTTTTGAGTAAGAACCGTTGAAATTTTCTGTCAGAGCCTTTAAATGTTTCATAAGCTCTTGCAGTACTGAGCGTAGGCTGCGTCGCACCAATTTGTGAACCGTGCCGATTATCGAAATTAAGCTGTTTCTCAGTCAATAAAGGAGAGTAACAATAGGGATGTATTCGCAAGCTCACAACGTGAACCAAAGTCAATGGCCACGATCTGGACGTCTCATGGAGTGTTGGCCACGTGATCACCGAGGCTCGACATCTCACGGAAGTGTCGAGCGAAAAAAATTACCAGACGGGCGCAGAAACTGGTAACTAGCACAACCATGCGCCGGAAGAGGAAACTGGGATGGGCTTAAGGGCTGGATACAAGCAATCTAAATACTGGAGAGAAAGAAGTCAATATAAGAGTCAAAAAGACAAAGACTGTGAACGGGAGCACCGTTATAGAGGAGTCGTAACCGGCTCTGACTTCAGTGTCACTTAGAGAATATTCACAGTGTCTATGATTGTGTCTAAAATAAATAAAATATATTTTACGCACAATCACAGAACATGAGAGCGTCATTTCAGGTTTTAGCCATACATTGGCCCCCCTTCAGAATCAAACCGTCACATTGAGAACAAGGTATCCACGAAATGCGCTGTGTATAACAGTGTGTTCGCCATATGCTGTCTGCGGCACATGGATTCTGAAGGTGACCAATAAAAGGACGAAACCAGTAATTATGTCCAGTGACAGTGTCCAAAGTAAGTTAAAAGAACTTTATAACGCGTCAGTTACTTGCTCCAGGCAATGCATTGCGTGTGTGTGTGTTTTTTTTTTTTTTTTTTTTGACCTTACAGAAGCTCAACGGTGAGATTATCAGCGCCCTTACACATGTTAAAAGAAACAAATGTGGATAAAATTACTGAAATTGTTATCACACAGTGAAGAGGAAATCTACAAAATGACACCCATTCACTCGCCCCCACCTCACTCAATTAGGTCCACACAATCACTCCATATCACACACCTGAAGACAACATAGAATGGTAAAAGGTGCTATACCTGGGATTACAACAGAAGCAAAACCACAGAAGACCTGAAAGAAAGGCACACGCAGATGTGACTGGCTGACCACTTACAAAAAAACGTGGGTGATTAGTCACACCCTGTTAACACATTAAGATGATCTCCCTATAATTTTAGGAAACAAGTTGGACAAATCTTAAAACCTTAAAACTCACCATATTTGTTTAAACGTTACTAAAAATAGAGGGGAGATCCGTCGAGTACTGTAGTAAATCCTGAGTGTGTTGCGTAAAGCCGGCCGCGGTGGTCTAGCGGTTCTAGGCGCGCAGTCCGGAACCGCGCGACTGCTACGGTCGCAGGTTCGAATCCTGCCTCGGGCATGGATGTGTGTGATGTCCTTAGGTTAGTTAGGTTTAAGTAGTTCTAAGGTCTAGGGGACTGATGACCACAGATGTTAAGTCCCATAGTGCTCAGAGCCTGTGTTGCGTAATTGATTCTGCTGACAGACTATACGTAATTTTCAGTTCTAACAGTGGTCGTTATACCACTATGCTGATCACACGAATCGTTTAATGTTACTGTAAACTACGGTGTCTTTCTGGAGATACTTATACAGCTCTACATTTCACCACCATCAACCTTAAGTCACGTTGTGGAAGCAGATAACGGCTCTCAATTTTCTACCAGTAATAGTGAGTCTATATCAGTGTATCAGAATACCTATTGTCAGTGGAAAACTGATTCGTGGCACGACAAAAAGACACGGACTGATTGGAATTTTTGTGGGATTGGGTGAGGAAAGGGAACTGATATTTCAGGACATGTTATTCCTGAAATCTAGTTATTTCGATACTGCTCCAAGGCAGCTGGTTAAGTTACAAAGACTTTTTGTGTGGAGACTAGGAAGATATAGTGATATCTGAGGAAAAGATGTTTCTGAAGTCGAATCTTTTTCCCATGACAACACTGTCAGTGCCTGTTCAGTAATAATCAGTTTTCTTCCAGTTCTTCACACGAGACATGGCCTGTCGCTGTCATCTTCACAGTCTCTTACTGACTCGCTACAGACGTAGGAGCAAAGCAGAACACAGTGGCAGCGCGTGGAACAATAAAGCGAAGCGCCCTCGCCTCGCAGGAAGCGCCACGAGAGAGCAAAGTGGCGACTCGACACGGTTGCGAGGGCGTGCGTGCATCAGCCGCTGGAACTGGAGCTGGAGGTGCGTCTCGTCCCTCGTCGCTGGAGGCGCAGTCGGCTGAAAAATTCACGTGCCGCCATTTGGCAGGGGCGGCGCTGCGCGAGGTGCTGCCTGCTGCCATTGTTCAGGGCCGGCACACACTGCTGGCGCCTCATCGATCCCACCCCCGCGCTCCCGACCGAGCAATCACACCGATTGTGCGATTCGCGGGCTTAATCCTACCGGCTCCTCAAGGCATCGCTTACCCCTGCTTCCTGTGTGAACACGCCTTTTAATGAAGTGCAGACACGAGATATTCCGATGCGTAAAAACCAGTAATCTCTCTTAATCGCCTCTTAAGCCGATTACTAATGGTCTATGCGTAGCGCTCCACCAACCCCTCTGCCCATATCTCCACACTCTCTCTCTCTCTCTCTCTCTCTCTGTGTGTGTGTGTGTGTGTGTGTGTGTGTGTGTCTTTATTCTTTTCTCGCCCTGCTCTCTTGACCGGTCGGTGGGCCATAGTTCAAATACTCATATTCGTGTTAAGTATTCTGTAATTTCGTTGCGTCATTTTAAAGCAGAGTGGTCCATTGAAATGGAATGGCTGGTTCCATCTTCTCAGTAATAACTGGTACGATTCAATCATATCAACTGCGCTTTTTTTCTTGGGAGATGGAGGCCTGGGGACGGGGGGGCGCAGAGGGGGGAGGGGACGGGGGGGCAGAGGGGGGGGGACGGGGGGGGGGGATCATCAGTCTTATGTCTGTTTTGATGCGCCCCACCACAACATTCTCTCCTGCGCCAACTTACACCAGCGTCCGCTATAACTTTCCGATCTCTGTCTTCTCCTACAACTTTTAACCTCTACAGCTCCGTCTAGTACCACGGAAATTATTTCCTAATGTTTTAACAAATGTCCTATTATCGTATCTCTTCTTCTTGTCAGTGTTTTCCACATACACTGATTAGCCAGAACATTATGGCCATCGACCTAGTATCGATATAAACCCGTCCAGGCGATACCAGCGTCACCTGGCGAGGAAATACTGCTCGTCAGACACACGCACGGTGGATGCAGTATCAGTTTGCGCGAATGGGAAAGACGCGCGGATTATCTGAGTTTGACCGAAGCCAGATTGTGATGACCCGAAGGCTCGGCACGAGCATTTCTTAGACTGCACGACTCGTCGGATGTTCACTGAGGTGTTTCCAACACGTGGTGAAACCATGTATAGACGTCGTGGAGTTGGGCGGTTACTCCTCATTATAGGTGTCGAACGTCGCAGGCTAGGTAGACGGGTAAAAAGGGCAGATGACGAACTATCGCAGAACTATCACCAGATTTTAATACTGCTCAGAATTCAAGTCTGTCTGAACACACACAGTGAACCGAACACTCTTATCGATGGGCCCCCGCAGCAGACGATCCATGTGTGTGCGTGTGTTAACACGACGACATTGACAACTACGACTGAAAAGGGCACGTGACCATCGGCACTGGTCGTTGGCGCAGTGTCAGAGCTTTGCATGGTCTGATGAATCCCGACATCTTCTTCGTCATGCCGATGGGAGGGCGCGAATCCGTCGTCTTCCAAAGGAACAGCTTCTTGACACCTGTACTGCCGGACGGAGACAAGTTGGCGCGGCTTTAGTTTGCTCTGAGGAACATTCTGGGGGCATCCATGGGTCCGGTGGAGCTCGTGCAAGGCACCAAGACGACCAAACAGTATGGTACATTGGTTGCAGACCACTTACACCCCTTCATGACGATCATGTTTCCCGACAGCAGTGGCATTTTTCAATAACAGAGTGCGCCATGTCACAAGGCCAGAAATGTGATAGATTGGTTAGAGGAACACATTGGCGAGTTCCAATTGATGTGCTGGCCAACCAACTCGCTAGATCTGAACCCGATCGAACACATCACGGATGTGATTGAACTTGGCGTTAGAGCTCATCGCCCTACTTCCTGGAATTTACGGGCATAGGAATTAGGTGACTTGTGTGCGCAGATATCGCGCCATTGCTTCGACGCCGCTTCGCGTCGCCGCTGGTATCAGTACCATAGGTGGGCATACCGGCTATTACGTAGATGGTCACAAGGTTCGGGCCGATTAGTGTATATCCTTCCTCACCAATTATTCACACAACATCTTCATTTCTTATCTTGCCAATCGACCAAATTTTCAGCATCCTTCCACAGCACCACATCTCAACGCTTCGATTTTCATCTTTTCCAGTTTTGCCACTGTCCACGGTTCACTTCCACACAATGCTGTGCTCAAAACGTACATTCTCAGAAACTTCTAGCTCAAACTAAGACCAATGTTTGATACTGGTATGCTCCCTTTGGCCAGGAATGTCCTCCTTGCCTGTGCTAGTCTGTTTTTCATGTCCTCTTTGCTTTGTCCACATTGCGTTGTTACGCTTTCGAGATAGCACTTCTTACACTTCGCGGTCATCAACTTTGATCTTAACATTCTCTCTAATTTACTTGTACTACTCTTCATTACTTGCATCTTTCTTCGGTTTATTCGTAATTAATGTTCTGTGCTCAGTAGACTGTTCATTCCATTTAGCAAATTCTGTAATTTTTCCTTGCTTTGACTGAGAAAAGCATCTTCACGATAAATTTTTATCACTGATATCCTTTTACCCAACACTTTAATTCCTCTCCTGAACTTGTCTTTTATTACCGTCATTGCTCCTTCAATGTACAGATTGAAGAATAGGGGAGAAGGACAGATGCTTACATGCCTTTTTTCGTTCTTGGTACTCAATTTTTATTCTTCCTTCTTCGTTCTTATACACTTTGTTCACTGAGGTGACAAAAGTCATAGGGCAAATTATGCACATATACAATGGTAGTATCGCGTACACAAGGCATAAAAGGGCAGGGTATTGGTGGAGCTGTCATTTGTACTCACTTAATTCATGTGAAAAGGTTTCTGACGTGATTATGGCCACACGATGGTAATTAACAGACTTTGAACGCGGAATGATAGCTGGAGCTAGACGCATGAGAGATTCCACTTCTGAAATCGTTAGGAAATTCAGTATTCCGAGATCCAAGTGTGACGGGAATACCAAATTTCAGGCAATGCTTGTCACTACGGACAACGCAGTGGCCGATGGCCTTCACTTAACGACCGAGAGCAGCGCCGTTTGTGTAGGGTTTGTCGTCGGTGGTAACAGACCAAATAACTCTGCCTGAAACAGCCACAGATATCAGTGTGGGACGTACGACGAACGTATTAGTTACGACAGAGCGACGAACTTTGGCATTAATGGGGAATAGCAGCAGACGACCGTCGAGAGTGCCTTTGCTAACAGCACGACATCGCCTGCAGCGTCTCTCCTGGGTTCATGACCATATCGGTTCGACCGTAGACGACTGAAAAAACTTGGCCTTGTCAGATGAGTCCCGATTTCAGTTGGTAAGAGCTGATGTAGGGCTAGAGTGTGGCGCAGACCCCACGAAACCATGAACCCAGGTTGTGGAGGAAAAAAAATGGTTCAAATGGCTCTGAGCACTATGGGACTCAACTTCTCAGGTTATTAGTCCCCTAGAACTTAGAACTACTTAAACCTAACTAACCTAAGGACATCACACACATCCATGCCCGAGGCAGGATTCGAACCTGCGACCGTAGGTTGTGGAGGAGGAGGAGGATATTAGTGTTTAACGTCCCGTCGACAACGAGGTCATTAGAGACGGAGCGCAAGCTCGGGTGAGGGAATGATGGGGAAGGAAGTCGGCCGTGCCCTTTCAAAGGAACCATCCCGGCATTTGCCTGAAGCGATTTAGGGAAATCACGGAAAACCTAAATCAGGATGGCCGGAGACGGGATTGAACCGTCGTCCTCCCGAATGCGAGTCCAGTGTGCTAACCACTGCGCCACCTCACTCGGTGAACCCAGGTTGTCAACAAGGCATTGTGCAAGCTGGTAGTGGCTACATAATGGTGTGGGCTGCGTTTACTTGGAATGGACTTAGTCCTCTGGTCCAGCTGAACTGATAGGAGACCATCTGCAGCCATTCATGGACTTCATTTTCTCGAAGAACGATGGAATTTTTTATGGATGACAAATCGCCAGTTCTACAGGCTACAGTTTTTCGCGATTGGTTTGAAGAATATTCTGGACAGTTTCAGCGAATGATTTGAGCATCCAGATCATTAGCCACGAATCTCATCGAACATTTATGAGACATAATCAGGAGTTCAGTTCATGCACAAAATCCTGCACCGGCATTACTTTCGTAATTATGGACGGATATAGAGGCAACATGGCTCAGTATTTCTGCAGTGGACTTCCAACGACTTGTTGAGTCCTTGCCACGTTGAGATGCTGCACTACGCCAGGCAAGAGAAGGTCAGATATGATCTTAGGAGGTATCTCATTACTCTTGTCACCTCAGTGTGTATTACCTGCTTTTCACTATAGCACAGATCTAGTTTTCTAAGGCATTGCACCGTTTTACATTGTCAAACGGTTTTTCTAGATCGTCAAATCTGACAAAGGTGTCCTGATTTTTCTGAAGCCTGTGCTTACACAATACCGACAACGTGTTTCGAGAGATAAAGCTTTCGTCATCAGGTTCTCGACATGTAGCTCATATGATTAAAATTCTAAAAATTCTAACAATACGTTTTCAACGTTCATAATGGTTCAGTGACTACGATCAGTACCATCCCTGCACAGTGGTACGGTGCAGGATGCATAGCATCTCACAACTACGCCAGGACATCAGAAGGAACACCAGCTGGACTTCTCTCCAGTATATGAGGATGAATTAAAAGCTCATATTAGCGTACTGTTCTGTATATTAAATAGTTTTCCTCGGCACTTTTCAAAGCTGTTCACCCATAACTTGCCACGAAAATTAACTGAGATCACCTTGGAGTTTCTAATACGTCTTCGATTAATACTGCGTCTGTTTTATGGAGCGAGAATTTGGCAACTAAAGTATTAGGTTATTATTAAAAAAGTTATATAGTACTGACTTTTTGATTTTCTCCTCAAAGTTTTTTTGTCGTGGATGTCAAAAATTGACAGGCCGCTACTTTTGAAGGATCGTTCTCAGCAATAAGTGTTTTAGATTTCAATTCCTCTGCAGACCTAGTATTCTTTGCGCAGCACGCCAGAAATACCCTACATGGAATTCCTCGTAAATCTGTTGTCATTCTTCTTGCGGCACGGCAGACTTGTTTGCAAGGTCACAGCAAGGCAATGGCAAACCGGCTTTGCAGAATATCGCCCAGAAAAGCAATGCGGTTCTCTTCTTTTTCTGTTTACTACTCGCCAGGAGTCAGCGCCGTCTTCGACAACTCCAATCTGTCATATCACAAGTACAACAGCGCTGTCAAAAATTGCTCTACCACGCGGGCTATTCAGAAGTTACATACTCCCTTGTTTATATTGATATTTGACGAGCACGTGACTTGAAACGAAACCAGTCACTCATCATGTTACGTAAATTCTGTACGAAGAAAAGAAATATTATGTTATTATTGTGAACTAAAAAAATATCAGTTACATATCCATGTAGTCAAGTTGCTTATAGAACCAACACTTCGGCCACTGCCGTAAGTGGCAAGTGGCAAGTAGGTATGGCACCTTAGTGAAGGTGACATGCTGCAACAGTGACTGAAACGTCGATCTTATAAACAACATTAAGACGCAGTCATATACCCTGCAACGTTTTATTGCTGCTAAATGTCTCTTTACGTAGGATTAAAATCGACATTTTTTTAATAGAGGAAAGTGAGCATCTTATTTAAAAATACAGCAAAGCCAGTATCGCTTTTCATTTTGCACTGAGCAAGCGTTATTTACTTCTAGTCGAAAACATTTAAAATAACCGACAAACTAAACATTGCTTCCCAACCGATGGCCTGCCCCATCACTTCACACACTGGAGATCAAAGACATCAAATCACTCACGTGCGCCTTAACTTTCAAGCACATTACTATAGGAAAGTGAAGTGGAGGGACAAGGATTTAACCACGCTCCTGCCGATTATGAGGAATATACTGCCAGATTAACACAAGCGGAGCGAATTCCTTGCCACAATAAATGTACTAGTATCAAACGTAGGTCTTAATTCGAGGGAGAAAATCTGATAATTTACGTCTGGAACACAGCACTGTATGTAAGTCTATCATGGCCTGTGGGAACGCTACGAAAGAAGATATCGAAGAGTTTGAGATATGATACTATAAAAGGATGATCAAAATTAGATGAAAGGTTAAAAAATGAGAAGGTTCTCCGCAGAATCAGTGAGGAAAGGAATATGTGGTAAAAGCTGACCAGAAGAAGGAACAGAAAGGTAGGATGTGTATGAAGGCATTACGGAATAACTTCCATGGTACTAGGGGGAGTCGCAAAGGGCAAAAACAGTTCGACTGGAGTATATTCAACAACGGATTATGCTGCTCCGAAATGAAGAGTTTGGCACGGGAGACGATGTCGTCGCGAGCTACATCAATCCAGACATACGACTATATATAATGCAGATGATACATAAGGAAAATCAGTCGTAAGAACATCCAAAAAGTGACTCATATCGCTGTATGGTTGATTGACTAAAGTCGATTTAGCGAGCAGGGAGGGTCCGGGGCAAGGTTAAAATAATGAGAATGTGTCTCGCTGCCCAGAATAATTATGAAGTTGTAATTCGCTGCCCACTGTAATTATGATGCCGTGATAGTAATGTTGTGGCCAGTGTACGTTGCACTCGGGTTACCTCGCTTGTGTAGCATAGGATAAATGATAAAACCTCTAGTCTGGAACAGAGATCAACAACTTTTCTGAAGCAATAGAGCTCATCTAAGGGCTATGTGGGTCTTACTATGAGACTGGTTTGGCAGCGGCAGTCTTCTCCATATATTAGTAAACATACACAGCTCATTTACCAGCGCATCATTATTCTTAAATTTCGAGTCAAGAACCACCTGCGGTTTTGTGTGCGAAGTCTTTCCAATCGTCTGTTGTATTAAATATCCTTTGCCGCAACCGACAATACAGAGACGTAGTTCAGTTTAAACATATGTATAATGTTTTATTGGTGGCGATTATTTCGTATCATTACTGGTTCTTGCGGCTCTTCCTGACACTCATTCTATTCAGCAGAGTTTGAACGTTAACGGCATCACAGCTGGACCTGGTCCGCTAAACACACAAAGGCACGCATTTGTACGACGTATGTCCGCGTCAAATAGTGATGCATATCTGTGTACTTTACGTCTGGCTGTACAAGGGGCGAGCAAGACAGACCACTGAGATAAATATCTTGCGGAAGGATTGCGAAAGATCGGAAACTAAAGACTGTTTGCAACAGTGTAGTAGTAGCTACCCTTCACAAAGTGCTCTTAACGGTTTTGTCTTCTTTCTCAGGACTGTGTAAATCTTCATGGGGACAGATGGTCCATACGCCATAAAGCTGCTTGAGTGAATACGTATGATAATTACACAAATCAACAGTTAACTTCTTGTTCATACCTTCAGTAGCATCCTGTCGCTATGAGCAACTACTGGAAAAAATTTACCAACACTTTCGCGATGAAATACATTTCCAAACTATGCTCGTTCGCAGAATAGCCCCATCTTTCATCTCAACGCTACAAGCGTATTAGTGTCACAGGAGAATTCTGCCTCACGTGAACTGTTGTTCTAGTAGAGACTCATCTTACTGGAAGCTGTATGATAAAAGCGACAACTGACACGGATGGCAATACGCCGTAGTAGAAGCAACAACGTCCATTAAATGTGGGTCTGCAAACGAGCCGTTTGCGGTGTGTTTGTGAATGTATGGTTACGATCCACCATTAACGTCCTATGAAGCGTTGTACCAATGTGATCTGTAACTGTACCAATGTAAATTGTAAACTTTTCGATTAAGTCATCATCAAATTTGGCCCAAGTCTGACGTAAAACCACATGCTGTTCATGAGTCGGCACATCACCAAGTTTCCCAGTGAATGAGTCGTTGGGGATACAGGTGCTGGTGTCACTGGGTCACAGGTTCTTCCAAAAGACCCATAGATGGACGAGTGCACCTTCAGTTTCTGGGAGTGTAGATCTTCCAGGTTAGCTTGAGGATGTCCCCTTACAGTAATGTAATAAAGACCATGACATAAAGTGAATCCTACAATAATAACGTGTATCGATATCTTCTTTTACGTAAATATTCATGTGAAAACTATGTCCATAAAAATTAATTTTAACTGGCAGTCAAATGAAAACAGAACACCTGCCACAAAGGGACTAAGGAATGGTTCCATTCAGAGCTAATCACCACACGTGTTAGGAAATTTGTACCACTGGGAGCCGATACGGTCAATTTCTGTTTCGTAGAACGCGATCGGGCGCTGACGGATCCACAAGCGCACCCGCTCTTGCAAGCCAACGTCCACACAAGACGTACTTCAGGTCGCTAGAAGATGTAAAAGTCACACCGCGAAGGATCCGGGTTGTACTGACGATAGTGCAGTGTTTCCCAACCAAATCTCTGAAAGATATCCTTCTTCCGTTTAGCAGTGCGGGGATGGGGGTTATCATGCAACAGGATGATTCTGTGGTGATTATATTTGAATGGTGCGAGTCCATGGATCCGCTATGGAGGGTGTTCGGTTTTGTTTGACTATCCCTCATATTTCACGCCTAAATAATTATATTCTATGTATTTAAAATAAAGTTGAAGTTTTAACACAAAATTTTATAAACTCAATTACGTTAATTTTGCTAAACATGTACCAGCGATTGTCTCTAACAAAAATGTAAACTCTTTGCTTTGTATATTATCTTTGTTCTTCTTCGTTGTGTTCTGACTTGGCGGGACACGGTTGTTAAAGAAAGTCAACTAGTGTTGTGAGGCTGCAGAAAGCGGATGTACATTTTGTGTTGTATATTCAAACTGTGCCTTCATGGTTTGATACTTTACTTCTTCAGTATATAGAGAATAACACGTTTTTCACAATCCTTTCATCACTTAATTTTCTCCGTACTAGAAGAAAACCTGTGGATTTTATCTTGTCTCCAGAGAAGACAACTAAGCCAACCTCAAGATAATCAGCTAAGTAAAACTTAATATTTCCGTAATTGTATGTGTCCTTGCAACGTTGGAAAATGTGGTATACGTAAGATGGTGCGCCGACACATTTTGCTGCTGATTGAAAACAATGCGCCAACGTTGTACAAGATGATATTTTCTGTCGAGGGTCAACTCAAATGTACAAAAGTTAAGTGGTCAGCAAGCTCATTAATACGACTGAAGAAAAGGAACAGCGAATTCTACAATCCTTTTAAGATTTACGTGATGATCCATGGGTGAAGTGGAATAAAACGATGGTATGCCATTGATGGCCGGGAGTCCCCTCCTGGGAAAGTTCGGACGTCGAATTGCAAGTCTTTTCAGTTGACGCCACATTGGGAGACTTGCGTGTCGACGATGATAAAATGATTAGGACAACACAGTACCCGGTCCGGCTGGGAATCGAACCCAGCATGGCAGTCAGACGCGCTGACCACTCAGCTAAGGGGGCAGACAATCTGGGGGTGTTTCACAGGATTCGTAAGTCACTGCAGGACGAGCACTGGTCCAAATGTGAGGAAGGCACGTAGACTATCTCCTTTAACAAGTACGAGTGTACAGTAACTTCTAACCTTAACATGCTAAAGTAGTGTTGTATTCCTTGTTAGGGTGGACCATGGGTGATATTTGAGGTCGATTTACATTTCAGATGCAGTTGTACTGGTTAGGACTCAATATCATACTGAAAACAGTGGCGGATCGTAACCAAACATTCGCATCCATGTTTACTGGAACATTTTGCTTCGATTGTAGTATACTGCCATGAAGTTAAAAGCAAAGGCGGCAACACTGAGAGTGCAATGCTAATTCCACTCTCAAACGCAGAGGTGATAGCGGATAGGTCGAAAGAGTACTTTGAAGGCCTCTACAGGAAGGAGGACTTGGCTGTTGACGTGATAGGACAATAAATAGGAGTCGATATAGAAGACATAGGGATCCGAATTCGAGTCAGAACTTAAAAGAGCTCTGGGGGACTTCAGATCAAATAAGGCAGAAGATAGAGACAGCATTTCACCGGAATTTCGAAAATAACTGGGGAAAGTGGCAACCAAACGACTATACAAATTGGTGTGTAGAATTTATGAGACTAGAAACATACCATCAGATTTTCATAAGATAGTAAAGGCAAGGCATAACAGCTCATGCATGTCAAACTGTTGACAAATAATATACAGAAGAATGGAAAAGAAAACTGAGGATCAGGTAGATGAGAATCGGTTTGGCTACAGGAAAACGTAAAGTCACTAGAGAGGCCGTTCTCTCGTTGCACTTGATAATGGAAACAAGTCTGAAGAGAAATCAGGACACACTCATACCATTTGTCGATGTAGAAAAAGCTTTTGACAATGTGAAATGGTGCAACGTGTTCGAAATTTTGTGAAAAACAGGAGTCATCTGTAGGGAAAGACGGGAAATATGCAGCATGCACAACAACCAAGAAGGAACAATAAGACTGGATGACGAAGAACAGAGTATACATCGAAGAAGCTGTGACGGGAATAAAAGCAAAAACATTCAAGAGTGGGATTAAAATTCAAGGTGAAAGGATATCAATGATAAGAGTCGCTGATGAGATTGTTATCCTCAGTGAAAGTGAAGAAGAATTATAGATACGTTGAATGGAATGAACGGTCTAATGAATACAGGATTTGGACTGAGGGTTACTCGAAGAAAGACGAAAGTAATGAGAAGCAGCAGAAAAGAGAACAGCGAGAAACTTAACGGGGTCACGAAGTAGACGAGGTTAAGGAATTCTGCTAGCTTGAGAGCAAAATAACACATGATGGACGAAGCAAGGAAGCCATCAAAAGCAGAGCAGTACGGGAAAAAAGGGAATTTCTGGACACGGGAAATCTATTAGCATCAAACATCGATCTTAATTTGAGGAAGAAATTTCTGAGAACTCGCACTTGGAGAGCAGAATTATATGGTAGTGAATTATGGGCAGTGGAAAAATTGGAAAAGAATAGATCGAAGCATCTGAGATGTGGGCAAGTAGGTAGATGGTAGGATGTCGTAATTTGGCGTCCGATAAGAAATGAGAAGGTTCTTCGCAGAATTGGCGAAGAAATGATCATACGCAGAACACTGACAAGAAGAGGGGACAAGATGACAGGACATGTGTTCAGAAATCAGGAAATATCGTCCATGGTAATATCGTCCATGGTACTAGTGGGAACTGTAGTGGGTAAAAGCTGTATGGAAAGGCAGAGGTTGGAATACGCTAAAAAAAAAAACTGAGCTCGCTGAGTCCTACTTTGTTATGAAGAGATCTGTTCGAGAAAGGAGGTCGCGTCGAATCAGTCAGAAGACTGATGACTCAAGAATACACATGTGTCGAATACATCTATTTTAGTATTAAAGGTAAACTTTACTCCACCGAGCTGCTACCTTATGGAGCAATGGGATGCATATTAATCGCTGCTTCATCCTTTGTCGAAGACGGAATCGGAAGGCAGCACTCGAGAAAATGTAGCCGCCACCCCGCTGTTCTCCTTTCCCATAGCTATGCGGCCTGTCTCGCTAGACTGGACACCTTTCCAGTCCAAGAAAGAAAGGGTAGACTAAAACTGACAGTACAACAACCATACTGGACAACAACCATACTGGATTGTAATAGCCATGAAATAGAGATTAGAAATTACAAATGTATTAAAAAAATAACGTAAACTTAATGAAGGTACCTCTAAAAATATGCGTATTAATTCACATTATTCAATAAATAAATATGTATAGCAAAAAGTATTAGGTGGTTGTAAAAACTTTTTTTTGTTGATCACTGAATCATCAATTTAATGTACGGAGTTGTTATTGGCGGTCAGCAACTTGACGAAAACATTCTGAGACAGTCACCGCCAACCGCAATCGGTGATGGAACCATCTGATAGTTCTTCTTTCCTATCTTCTATTTTTACTCTTTTTAAAACAAATCAGTCTCTTTCAATTTCAAAATTATGTTAGTTAAACAACTATTAAAAACAGTTGCAGGCAAAAGAAAATAAAAGACCAAACCTAGTAATGATGTCCACCTCTACGTGGCGGGACAAGGGCAACAAGGTGGGCGGATGTGATGGGTGACGGGTGTTGGAAATGCCCCATTCAGACCACACTGCGGCCACATCGGACATGTGGCAAATAATGGCCCACGGAGGTTAACTCGGTGGTGAGTCAGTAAAAATAGAGCAGCTAGTGAAAAACAAAAACAATAATAATAATAATAATAATAATCCTAGCACGCAGGACTCTATTAGGCTGGACTGAGGGTCGAACCCACGTTCTTCGTGCAGTCACGTTGACCGCTTAGACACGAATCCTGGTATGGTAAAATTCAAGATAGACTGGCTACGACTGGCTAAACGCGCACGCGGCAGGAAGCGCGTTGAGCAAGCCCTGGCGGTGTGTCGCTACCGCACAGATATCCAGATGGCCGGCTGCCGCTTCCCGGAGGCCAGCCTGACCACATGGCTTGCTACACTCTGCCGCTTCCTTCCGCGGCACGCGCGCTGCTGGACTTCTAAGTCTGCTCTCGTGCTAAACACTTACTCGTCAACCAACTCATTCAGAGTTCCACGAACGGGTCTGTAAACACTATTATTTGTCTTTAGTCACGTTCATTGTGGAACCACCGACACTGGGTTGTTATGTACCACGAATATACATAAATTTTTGTTGCATCATGAAATTAAAGTGTCACACGATAGCGCATTTTTGATTAAACGTATTTGTGAAGTACACACAGCAGTGTCCCACTCCAAAGGCTGGGCTACAAAACCTAGACTGCGGAAGTCTGTAAGCTTAGACCGTTGTCTTCTATGCATGTAATGATTCAAGCAGAAGGTCTGTGCATGAAATTTATTACCGCTACGCCAGACAAGCTGCTCGGCTTAGGTAGCGATACCAGCGAGAAATAGGAGCAGGTCGAGTCATAAGTTGAAGGTAAATGCTTCTGGGTGACATTTATCTTCAAACATTTTGTCCAAAATTTGACTTTCGAACTCTCTGTCGGGATTTCTTCATGAGACTTCAGGTGCCCTCCAGTGGCTGAAACATTCGAAAACGAGTGACTTGTTCACTTATCATATATTGTTTTATTTTATGGAACTTTATCACGAGCTCCCATCTTCTTGAAGGTGAAAGCGCACTCTGAAATAGTTTCCAGTTATAGTGATCAGGAGGATCGTGGTTTCTACAAGCTTCGCTTATAGTTTGAGAAGTAGCCTTGGCTTTCCTTTAATAGGAAAAATTTGGGACTATTTTTTGAACAAGTTCGTAAATGATTCCATATTAATGTCCGTTACTTGCGTAACTGCTACATTTGTGAAACATTAATATAAGTGGCATGTAAAGACCTGTAAACAGGATGTGCAGTTCAAGTTAATATCTCACTGAGAGAAGTTATTCTTGCCTGTATTGTTGAAAAAAATCACTCTAACAATCAAATGACTTCGTATAGCGCCATGGAAATTCAGTCAGGGTGGCAGGACGGAGAGTTGAGCATTGTATTTCAGGAATACTAGGCATATTGTTCACTCAGAGTGTCTTATGTTATTTCCTAAATACTGAGAATATTAACGACACTAATTACTCCGTCTCTGTGACGCTTAAAGGATTTCTGAACTCGTATCATAAGAGCCGAGCGCTGAGCGAACAGCATATTACACAGCCTAATCTTGATTGATTAATTCAGTAACTTTCTTCATTTTGCTGTAATCTCTCGCTTCCGTGATGAGTGATAGAAATGCCTCGAGATTTTGATGCATACTATTTATTCTGTTCCTTTATTCAGTGCAATACCATTATCCTCGCAGTAATCAAGAAACTGTAATCGAAGCACGTGTCTCGCCACTTATCTCCTGTAGAGGATGTCTGCAGTATAGGGTGGATATCGTAGAACGTGTGACAGATACTGCAATGAGAAAAAGATGTGGAACTTCTCATCTCATCTGACAGCCTACCCGCCGGCCGGTGTGGCCGAGCGGTTCTAGGCGCTTCAGTCTGGAACCGCGCGACCGCTACGGTCGCAGGTTCGAATCCTGCCTCGGGCATGGATGTGTGTCATGTCCGTAGTTTAGTTAGGTTTAAGTAGTTCTAAGTCTAGGGGACTGATGACCTCAGATGTTAAATCCCATAGTGCTCAGAGCCATTTGAGCCATTTGACAGCCTACCCAAAACAAAACGGACACACTTTATTACCTAGCTAATGGGACACACAATCACACGAATTTATCTGGCGTATGCGAAATTACGTCACGTACGCCTGTGTAGCAGTCAATTTAATCGTACGACACATACCAGAAAATTACTGCAATCTGCCACCCGGTTGAGCTCACTTTTATTTAGAATAAAGAGTTACACTTTTATTGCTGTAGACTCCTGCAAAATAAACTGAAGACACTAGCACAACAATGTTTGCACATATTTAATGCCTAGAGTTAAGACATGACATTAGGGGTTGCAAAATTACATAGAAGACATAGGCAAGTAAAGAAGCTGGAACGAGATTAGAAGCGACCCTGGTCACAGAATCACGCAATCCGCCAATCAACGGCAGGGGAGATTGTGTGGCGAGATTATTTTAAAGGGATGAAAATTAGTTTATAATGAAGTAACTGGCGGCTGATGGAAGCGGGTGGGTCGATCACGTAATGGAGTTAGCGGCGGGCGATGCCTTGTTACTGCTGCGCGCGCTACTCTGTGCTCCGGCCCGTCCCAGCCGGGCGGGGGCTCGCTACTCACACCACCGCTGTGACAGCAGCGTCACCTACAAGTAGACATCCGTCACTATTATAAACTCTACTGTAAGGCCAACAGATTATACTGCGGACAGACTTTCAGGTACGCTCAACTATGTCACCGACCTTTGTGCGAACCAACCCTGAATTTACAGGGGGTGAACAAAACTCACACACTACCATTCCTAATAAGGTGCAGGAAACCCATTGCCATTCAAAACAGACGCCAGTCGTCTCGAAGTGGATAAATAAAGTCGTGTGTTTTTAATGGGAATTTATACCATTCTTCCTGCAAGAGATTGGCAAGTTGAGGTAAATATGATGGAGGTGCACAGCGATCACTCGCCCTTGTCGCCAAAATAGAACACAAATGCTCAATAATATCGAGATCTGGTAACTGCGGTGGCTAGGGGAGATGTGACAATTCAACCAAGTGCTCAAAAAACCAGTCCTGGAGCATGCGCACTATGTGAACGGGGGAACACAGCATCACCATTGGAGAACAAACATTGCACTGCGGAATGCGATTCTGAAGAGTAACCATGGGACCCATGCAATACTACGGTATGGCTTCCCAAATCATTACCGAACCCCCGCCATGTTTCACTTTTGGGAAGTAAACTCATTGAGAAGTTGGAACCAGTGTGAGACACGGCTCATCGACCAAATGACTTTCATCCATTGCTTCATAGTAAAGATTTTATAGCTTCAGCAACACATTTTCCCGTTACGAGAATTTGCGTCATTGAAGAGTGGGTTTGGAATTGTAGCTCTCCCAGTAATTCCCTGCTTATGGAGCTCCGTTCACGTTGTTTTGGTGCTGACAGGGTTCACGAGTGCGACATTCAGTTCTGCAGTGGCGTTTACAGATGTCGTCCTCTTATTTTTCGTCACAATGCTCTTCAATGACCGTCCGTCACCATTACTCAACACATTTTCGTTCGCGTTGTTACTTATCTATTGATGTTTTTCCTCTTTCGCTTCATGCGGTACAGATCTTCGATACGGTGCATTCTGAAACACCAAATACTGCGTTTACCCTGGTTACGAGAGCAGCCACCACGGACACCAACAACTTGCCTGCCAATTCACTTAGCTTACTCACAACTATGCAGTACAGTGTTCTGACCACGACTTACACTTGCAACGTATTGAGGATTTCGCACAGGTGCAACGTGCAGGCCTGGCTATCATATGCATTTATGTTCATGTTTGAATTTTTTGTCTTGTCTCCACATATTTATCGAAACACTGTATCTGAATGAAATTAGAATTACATGAATACCTTCAGCTGCTAAAGGGCGTTGATATATATCAACGGGGACAGGTGAAAGTGTGTGCCCCGACAGGGACTCGATCCCGGGATCTCCTGCTTTCATGGCAGACGCTCTATCCATCTGAGCCACCGAGGGCACAGAGGATAGCGCGACTGCAGGGACTATCTCGCGCACGCCTCCCGCGAGACCCACATTCTCACCCTGTACGTCCACACACTACATTCGTATTGTCCCACCCCAACACACTCATTACTCGTGGAAGACATTCTTACCAAGTTCCGTAAGAGTTCGGGGAATATGTGTGCATCCGCACAGAAGAAGGTCATGGTCGGTGTTGCCAGAACTATACACATATATATACATATATGGATATGGTGTCTGTTCTTTCGGACGTGCCCGAAAGAACAGTCACCATATCCATATAAGTATATATCTGTATCTGAATCGTTATTCATATCGTAGTTCACTGACGATTGGGAAGAATACTGTGTGACGCCCGACGGAGTTGCTATACATGCCATTAAAATTCCAGGACCATAAAGGCATCACTTCACGCTTGAGTATGAAAACGTTTAACATTTCAGCGCAACTGCGCTTTCTAAGTAGGACTAAGGCCATCAACATTCTGTACGTAATGACAGATTACGCAGCGGATTCCTCTTTCAGAAATCGCATTTGAATGCCGTGTGGTTGTGAGAATATCGTGTTAGGCTTTGTACAAGGAGAAGCGTCTACTGGCGGCAGGTCAGCGGCAGGACCGAGGCCTGTCGAGTTTGCATTTTGTCCTTCCTCGGTCTGCTGCTCGCGTTGGTCGGGATCCCACGACTGTTACTTGAATATGCAACCTATGCATTCAGTAGGGCCATACTCAACGCCTTGCAGGGTCTCGATGGGCTCACGCGGCTAGCGCCAGAGAGGACGGTCATATTGTTCGTTCGGGAGTGGAGGATCGTACAGTCAGGGCAAGTGCCTTGTTTGCTGCAAGACTAATATCCAAGAGGGCTGTGCGATTATGACTTTCAACACGGCGGCCACTGTAGCAGCTTCCGTTGACGCGCTGACAGAGAGTCGGGCGCTGACAGAAGTGCGCTCAGCAACACTTGAGACAGGGGGAGCACCATGCTGAGTTTTAGGACGAGTCTGCCTACACCATCACCCTTGACGTGTCTATGTGTGGAGACTACAAGAAAAACGAGCGTTGTCAGAATGCATCCGTCACCTTCATACGGACCCAGCACCTGGTGTGATGGTTTGGGTTGTCACTGACAAGTCAGTACATAACACTATCACCTATCACCGCTGGTTCTCATGGCCGGTAATTTGGACAGGAGTCTTTATACCTCTGACAGCCTAAAGCCCTATCTTAGAAAACGCCGTGACCTCATCTTTCAATAAAGAAACACAAGACCGTGTGCTGTCCATGTTGCGTCGATAAAGAAGGTGTTTGACAATCGCCGCCCCCGCCCCCCCCCCTCCCCCCCACCACACACACACACACGCGCTCGAATTAGAGATTACGTCACAGAAAACCAACTTTGTTTCTGTATTAGATAATAATATTGTTTGAACTATTTTCTCTTTATTTGGTAGCATACTATGAAACTTTACGTTCCCGTACAAATGAAATTTGCTTTATATAATTTTTTGGCCTGCAAATTGGTTGGAAGCAATCATTTCAGTGACCTGACGACCGCGGTGCCATAAGCGCGCTATCTTTATCCCATTTCACCATTTCTAAGTCGAACCGGCAGCTTACATTTTAAACGAAGTCCAGTCGTGACTATTATTATTATTATTATTATTATTATTATTATTATTATGGAAAACTAACTCTTTGCATTGACGATTACCGATAACACGGTTTCTCGGCACCAAGCTCGCTGCTTTCCAACGACGACTGCTTGGCCTGACGTTAATTCTTGCATGAGAGTGAAAGTAAACTCATACGAGTATAAAAATCATCTTATGCCGCAATAAGAGACTAGC
Organism: Schistocerca nitens; assembly: GCF_023898315.1. Lineage (NCBI taxonomy): Eukaryota > Metazoa > Arthropoda > Insecta > Orthoptera > Acrididae > Schistocerca > Schistocerca nitens. The sequence goes on along the minus strand of NC_064614.1, from coordinate 622,193,818 downwards.
AAAGCTAATGCCTTCTTGTCAATTTTACGATTACATGTTTTCTTTTCTTATCGACAATGTAATGTATCCTTCCTTCGTCAATATTTTACTTTCATGAACAAATTTAAAATAACGAAACTCATACAGCGGAAGAAACGTGAAACTTTACAAAATGCACACACACACACACACACACACACACACACAGACACACAAGAACTTCCTGAAAATAAGCGGGATAGTATCTAAATCTTTACAACAATACTCGTACACAAAATACTGCATGAGTTAATGGCTAATCGACTATAGGAAAGATTCACAGGCAAAGAAAAACAGAAAAAATAGCCACTTCTGAACACCAGAGGCCGCTTGAATGATGAATATGTCTGACTAGTTAAAACTAAATGCCGAACAGTGACTTAATCCTGATACCGCATTTCGCGAGCAGTGCGCTGCGCCTTCCTAAAAGCTGTAATTTCCCTCAGGTTCTTGTGGAACCCTTCTAAACTCCACTGTCCCCAAACGGTAAGTAACCGAAATCCTGATCCAGCACCCCTCCACTCAACTGCCGCAACCTACCACCATTTTAAACTGGACAGAACACACTCTATGTGTCACACAAACGGCTGTCACCCAGCTAATGAAACACATCACTTCGGAATAGTCCTTCATATAAAAGAATACCTATTTTTCTACGAGCCGTCATTTCTGTAACGTTTATAATTAAGTGCACTTGGCCCACACCTTTCTTTCTTCGGAAACGACTAAGAGTAATACAGAATTGTATAACCAGATCAAATTAGAGGAACTCATTTAAAACCTCAAATGGCTCCTTGCGGGACGTGTCTCCTATCGAGCCCCAAATACTACTTTCAAGACCGTAGGATTGGAAAAATACAAAAGAACATACCAGGTACTCGAAAGCTTTACATCACTTGAACAAAAATGGAGGTTGAGAAAAACAGGAACGAATCTAACGAGAGATGCTATTGACACTGAATGAAATTTACAGTTTTCCACTCTTCTCTTTGTCGTCTTGCGCCAACTTCGGTTCCTTTAAAGACGAACCTTCTGGACTACTGTCTTAAAAATCAACCAGCTGTTTGTATGCTGTGTAACAGCTCTCTGAGGGGTGCTCCACTAGACGTGAAGTACCCAATTCTGAGCAGCGCGCCTCGGCAGCTGCGACAAACGCTCGCCTCGGGAGATGGCCGGGCGACGTCGACTGAGCGTCCCCGGAGTGCTCTTCATTGTGGCGGTGGCCTTTCTGCGCCAGTGCCCAGCCGCCAGCCACCGTTGCGCAGAGAGCAATTGACATGCGAGCGCATTTATCAAATTAACCGCAAACGCTGCCTCAACGTTTCGCCACCTACATGCGGCTGTATACATTCCATATCGCCTGGCGGCTTCTCTCACGCACAGTTAGCCCGCTTCCTGTCAGAAAGAACAGACTTCTGTTTCAAACTTTGCTATTTCGTATTAGTACTGATACTGCACTTTAATGGTTTAATGGTTAACGAAACTTCATTGTCCATATTTTCCTTCTAAGAGGTTACACTTTCCTTAACTGATAGACCCTTGAGAGGTGTGACCAGCATACAGCTTCCTTCGGTTCGTTATAGCTATTGCAAAAATAATATCATGTTTCTTCCGTGAGTGAGTATGACTTCAGACTTCTCAATGTTAGGTAGTGTTTGCTCCGTTCTTTCGCCATTTCGAAGCAATTTATGGAGTATCGAGAATCAAGCCACATTTTGAACACCAAAATAAACAAAAGGCAAGATTTCGTACCTGAAGTGGTGATTATAGTGTCGACGACGACGACGACGACGACGACGACGACGACGATGATGATGATTATGAAGGTAAGAGTACAGTTAGTGAGTGTACCGTTCAGCGCAGAAGCTGAGCTCTGTTATTTCATAACAGTAAAACCCCTATTCTTTAAAGAATCGAACTCCCATAAATAAAACAGCTTCAAACGTCTGGTTGCTTTACAATTTTGTTAATGTTTTAAATATTTCACGTAAAGCACGTAAGCGAGAAAACGTTTAGAAAAGGTTTGAAGTTCAGTTTAAAGTTTGGTGTAAGCCACTAACTACCGTCATTATGAAACACTGGAAGAATGTAGTCGACGCCATATCTCCTGAACAATATATCGTAATATATGTTTGGTAGTACATTCAATGAGATATGTACATACTGTGTACAAAGTCTGTTGCGAAAAGAGTCAGTAGTAAGAAAGTAATCAATTAAAACGTCATGCCTGATGTTCAAGTTTTACTGCGTGTCATTTTAAACTGAAGATACTTATTCACGCATCTCAATGTCTATGACGTCATATCTCCAGACCTGTTTGTCGTACAATGATATAATTTGCTAGTACATTGACTGGTATACGTGGATGCTCTCTGAAAACTGTGTTGAGATTGTGGTCAGTAGAAGTAATTAATTAAAACATCTCGTCTGATTCTGTAATTTTACTGCAGGAACAGTGAAAAATGTAGTAAGTGATAAACTTTTTTTAATTTCATCATTTTGCGGGAGATGTCAGAGAGAAAAAGTTTAAGTGTTTGAAACTATGTGTTACGTTTCTTGGAAGACGCTAAATGCTCTCATTCTCAAGTGCTGGCGGAATAAAGTCTAGCTATTTCCGCGCCGTCAGTTATGATGCCTCAAGATATACACGCAGGTTCTAACTGTAATACTTGCCTTATTGTGTTAAACTTTCAACATACCATTATATCTCTTAATGAGCAGATGAAGACAGCAATTTCAATTTTTAAATTGCACCGATACATATGCGAAAGATTATTCATAAAATTCAAATTTTTATTGTTCGTGGAAATCATTAGATATGCAACCTGGAACCGATACTGGGTTCCAGGACAGTCGCTTAGTAATGTATATAATCATGGCACACTGTCGCTTCTGTGATCAGTTTATCACGGAAAATAACCAGAATATTATGTTATGCGTATGTTACCGGTGTTCATGCTTGCAACAATCCACAAATAACGTATTATTCTGAGCTTCGTGTCAAATGTAGGTACCCTTTTTACCTATCCATAAAAGATCCAGCCTATCATTTCACGGTAATGGCTGTCAGAGATTTTGCGAACACTTCGTCAATAAATACCCTACAAGAGAATTACCATGTACTTACCATGTGCTTTCATTGTTGACACAGATATCATTCGAATGCATGTAATAAGTAAAATTCGCGTGCCGACAGATGCAGCCTGACTCCACATGACCCGTGAAACGCGCTGCCCTGTTCCGGCACGCCACTCCATCGCTTCATGTGCATTGTCAGAGTGGGCGCTAAAGCCGGTCTTTTCAGCAGCAAACGAGTCGATACTCATTTATGAGCCACGTAATCGAAAACGGGCAATCGCCCGGATCGGCAGCTGTAATCATGACGGACGACCGGCAACACTACCGATTTGGTAACCGTTAATGGCCAGTCCAGTTAATGGGAAGTCGCCATTAGCGCATTGCCCAGAGCTATAACGCGGAGCTCTCTCCAAGCTCACGAAGAGGCGACCGTGATTTTGCAACAAACGAGACTTTTACGTTACCCGTCACAAATTTTACGCCCATATCTCCGAGTAAGTTCTGTGAAAATAAAAGCTGTTGGTCTGCTGATCGTAACTGACCTGAGTTTCCTTTTAGTTTTCTTTTTTTGCAGTAACATACTTGTTAATAAACAGAAATGCTTTTTCTCCCTCCATCACCCCTCACGGTATTCTTCCAATCATCTCAAGCTACTCATCGGGTACTAAGTCAGGATAGTGCGCTGAATGACAGTGCATTTTATCAATTAGTTGTAATTTAAATGTATAGTAAGTGTGTGTAGGGATTATCGCCATTCTATTTCGAACAGTGAGGTCCACATTCCTACCGGAGAACTCATGCGAACTTTACTAATCGTAGCTTCATATGAATTCGAGGATAATTAAGCGTCACTCATTTCTGAAGGGGGCGTGGCACCATTTTAGCATTAGATCCGCTTGGAACGTAAAATACTAACTGCTGAAGCACAAACTATGATTAAAGCTCTGGAAACAGACGCTATTTCGAAACGCGAGTACCCACTGAAACTATGTTGTGCGATAGCTATATTATTACAGTATTGTCTTTGATACAGGACGCCACATCGTAGCAGTGTCGCTGAAATGAGGCCAGCATGAAGGGAATGGGTGTTGTATACTGTTTATGATAAAATTGTACGCTTATGTTTTGCGGCACCACCATTGTGAGCCACATCCCGAACTGTGTTTATATTCCTCTCTCTTTCACATTCAAGATTTGACAGATTTTAATTTTGTTTTAACTTTGTGGCCCATTGTATTGCTCTTGCCACAGTTGTAAGTTAACGTCCTCTGTCTGCAAACTGTGCAAGCTTTGTATTGTGCGTTATCGTATTTTAACTCTTTGTGTGACATGGTTTGCTACGGTCGGAGGTTCGAATCCTGCCTTGGGCATGGATGTGTGTGATGTCCTTAGGTTAGTTAGGTTTAAGTCGTTCTAAGTTCTAGGGGACTGATGACCTCAGATGTTAAGTCCCATAGTGCTCAGAGCCATTTGAACCATTTTTGTGACATAGTTTTTGAGGCAAGTAATGGGAACCACCTCAGCAATTCACTAAACGGCTGTGGAAGACCACCAAGAACCACATTCTGGTTCACCGAGGAGGATTAGACCCGGGTTTGGTTCACCTCCCGGTTTCGCAAGTTAGAGTACCGCGCGTTAAGGTATGCGAGCAGATCCACGAGCTCTCATTATTTTCCACTGATTAGGTCTAGGCATATCTGCTTCTGACATGAAATGTCCTGTGTTTATTTTGTGATAGTAAAGAAAATGTTTCCCTTTTCATGACTTGTCTGTAGGTCGAAGTGATACGAAGCAAACACTTGAAGACGCTGAAAAAGTCGACTGCAGCGCAGTATGACGCTGGCAGATGAAGATTATGGGCGTATAGTTTCAATGGACAAAGTGCCAGAGATGGACCTGTCAGATTTACATACCCCTCCAAACCGGACAAGCTTACGACTTTCAGTGACCTGCAAATGATATTTGATGCAGGCGGCGTCCCACAGCTCGTATATTTTTGAAAAAAGTAATATTTCTAAACGGCGAACAGCTACTGTTAAAGAAATTCTTTATTTGCCACCGGTTTCAGTCTTATGGTTATCTTCAGGCATCATTAAATTATTTATGACAGCCTACATGACAATGTTTTTTTCTGTGGCGTCAAATAAAATATTAGCACCAAGTTAATCGAATGCTGTCAATCAGTTTGTGGCTTTTAGGTGCGGTGGTTTTCTGTATGTGTATTGGCGTTCCACACGAATGTGATATGATAATGATGATTTCGGTTTAAAGAGACTAAACATGTATGGTCGTCAGTCTCTATTTCACCCCCTCGCAGGATGAATTTGTGTACCCCGTCTGTATGTGTGTAGAGTAAATCTCGTGTACAAAAGTAGGAAGTGTTTGCGTGGCATGTAGCTGTGGCGGGGCGTGGTACATGAATATGCAGACAGCGTCCACGGGAAAAAGTGGAACCCAACTGACAGTAAATGAAAATTGATCAATTTGAAGCACGGTGGCTTATATTTTATTTGACGTCACAGTAAAAGTGCTGCCTTGTAGGCTGCTGTAAATAAGACGAGCAAAAGGTCAACTATTTAAATAGCAGCTCTTGGCCGTTATTGAATATGACTCCTTTGAAAATATTAAGGCACGGAAAATGTCTTGTATTAGTAGCAAAGCAGCTAAGTAACATCCGTTTAGCACGGAAATACGGAGAATATCTTTGATAATGCAAGTGACAGACAAAATGAATAAAAAGCATAGCTGCAGTCTCAAAGAACTTCGCTGTGGCCTAGATACTAAACCCTGCTGAAATGAAATTACATGGAACAATATTTGGCGCGAGACGAGGCGAAGGCGGACTTCCGACGCGGCGCTGGTAACAGACTGGGAGGGGGTGACGGACGCGACAGGCGCCCCGCCCACGACCGCTTCCCGCGAAACGACGCGGGCGGCGGCAAATAGCTGGCAACGCCCACTAGCTGCTGCGCTCCTCCGCTCATTTCTCTTAAGCGCGCGCTCAGAGTCAGGGCGAACCGTGTAGCTCACTGGGCACGCACGCTGCTGCTGGGCAAGTAGCGATCCCGCTGGGCCGAGACTGGCAGCTATCACAGCACACAATAAATACGGCTTCTGGCCATGCGCTCGTGGTGCTGTGCGTTTAGGATGATAAAGTCTACCTCTACATCTACATAAATATTCCGCAAGCCGCCGTACGATGCTCGGCGCAGAGGACGTAGTGTCAGTACTAGCCATTTCCCTCCCGCCCCACTTGCAGACTACAGCGAGGGAAAGCGACTGACTGTCTCTAAGTCTCCATGAGCCCCAATGTCCCTTAATGTATGTTCGTGGTCCTTACTCGAAATGTGCGTGGCCGGAAATAGGATCGTTCTGCAGTCAGCTTGACATGCCGGTTCTCTAAATTTTCTCAGTAGTGTTTCTCGGAAAGAAAGTCGCCTTCCCTCCAGAGATTTTCATTTGATTTCATGAAGCTTCTCAGCAACATTTGCGTGCTTATCGAACTTACCGGTAACAAACTTAGCAGCACGCTTCTGAATTATTTCGATGTCTTTCTTTAATCAGACCTGGTGGGGAACCCAAATACTCGAGCAGTACTCAAGAAGAGGTCACACTAGTGTTCTATACGCGGTCTCCTTTTTATAGATGAGCTACGCTTTCCCAAATTCTCTCAATAAAAGGAGGTCGACTATTCGCCTCCCCGACTACTAATCTGACGCGCATATTCCATTTCATATCGCACTATAACGTTAGGCCTGCCTATTTAATCGACCTCACTGTGTCAACTTGAACACTACTAATGGTGTATTCGAACATTACAGGGCTATTTTTCCTACTCGTCTACACTAACTTACATTTTTCTGTATTTAGACCTAGCTGCTGTTCATCACATCGAACAGAAATTTTGTATAACTCATCTTGTATCTTCAACTCAACGATGACATCTTTCCGTACACCACAGCATAATCAGAAAACTGCAGGTTGCTGTTGACCCCGTCCGTCACATCATTTATGTATACAGAGAAATAGCGGTCCTACCATTCTCTGCGCCTTTTCTGACGATAGCCTGGTTTCTGATGAACACTCACCGTCGATGACGACGTATTGGGTCGTATTACTTCGGAAGTCTTCGAAAAAAATGGCTCTAAGCACTCTAGGACTTAACATCTGAAGTCATCAGTCCCCTAGACTTAGAAACTACTTAAACCTAACTAACCTAAGGACATCACACACATCCATGCGCGAGGCAGGATTCGAACCTGCGACCGTAGCAGCAGCGCGATTCTGGACTGAAGCGCCTAGAACCGCTCGGCCACGGCGGCCGGCAGAACTCTTCGAGCCACTCACATATCTGGGAACCTATTCCATACGCTCGTACCATCGTCACCAGTCTGCAGTGGGGCACCGTGTCACACGCTTTTCGGAAACACAAGAATATTGAAACTGCCATTGCTCTTCACCCAAAGTTCACAGGATATCATGTGAGGAAAGGGCAAAAGTAATACGAATTGATACACTATAATGTAACTGTTAACCCTTATCCCTTATGAGTCACATACCTGCAGCGCGGTTGAAAGAAATTTATCGACGTGATCACATTAAACACTGCCGCGTCAAAATAATGCTCGCACATACGCCACCAGTGCAATAAAACAGCCATGCACGACCCCAGTCACTAAGTGGTTCCGTATAGTTCATACGCTTTCGATCTTTTGTCCTCGCAGCTAAATCTTCACTGTTCTTTGTTCAACAGTCTTTGTTAGCTACGGCTCTTTCGAAACATATCTGAGAAGTTTCAAATCTACACCAGTAAAACCTTCGTACATGCAATCGAGAAAGTGCTCGCCATTAGGAGAGAATTCTGAATACAGGACTAGAATATGCAGGGTGTTTTAGAATTATTAATTCTGTTTCACTGCTTCATACCTTGTACATGAATGAAGGTAAAAACCTGAAGCAGATTTTAACTTAGGCACTGAAACTAAACCTTTCCCTCTGTGCCAGTTGTAAGCTGCCGGCAGGGGTCTCGCTGGTGTAACTATCTCGGTTGTTCGGTAACCTTTTTGCGTTGAGACGAGATGGCGATGACACAGCAGCACAAGGCGTTTTCCGTTCTCCGTCTCAACAGCTGCGACGAGAGGGTGGCACTGCACCACCACCTCTGCCCGCAAAATGTGTGCGGATCTCGCTCCACTGGCTTCGAAAGTCGTCTGGTCTCAAGTTAGCTGATTTTTATTTTGGTGAGGGATTTACGACTCTGTCCGCGTGCCTCCGCTTCCAACAACGACGGGTAAACATCAACGCCACATAGCAACAACAGCGAATGCAGTATCTTCAGACACGCTCGCAAAAGCATGGGACGACTTTGACTGTCGTCTGGATGAGAATCAGTTTTTCACTCAGCGGCGGAGTGTGCTCGGATATGAAACTTTGTGGCATATTAAAACTTCGTGCAGTACCGGAAGTTTGAACCCGGGATGTTTGCTTTCGCGGGCGAATGCTCTTCAGAGTAAGCACAACTCAGGGCCCGCCCTAACAGCTTTACTTCTACTGTACGTCGTCTCCTAAACTCTGGATGTTTGTCGTATATCCACAGAACAGCATATTCACTATTTGCGAAAGGTAAATGAAAACACTGATCGTAAATATAATTGACGAAAGTACGCCAAGGTTCTATTCTGGCGTGTAAATGATATTCCCCAATCAAAATCTGATGGTTCTTTTGAAAATAATAACTTTGTGGTTCAAGGCGTAAGTAAAAATGTACCTCACGTTCCTATCTTCATTCCTGTAGATGATGTAATCTCGTGAAATCGGATATATCTTGGAAACACCCTATGTCAGTCATCTGTATACATTGCTTGCAGATTTGAAGATAAATGTGGAGAGTGTTTCAGGCAGTGGTTCAAAGCTGATAATGGAGTCCAAAATATGTTTGTCTATAATGAAGCCAGTTCCAAGGTGCACTGTGTTTTCCACGATTTCTTGCCTGCCTTCCCTTTTTGTATTCTGAAGCCACCAGCGTCAAATTTGTTTTCAGCCATGAACCTGGTTTCTCGTAGGGCCGTTATGTGAATTTTGTGGTTCTTGAGGGTGTCTATAAAATCTTTTTAAATTTCCAGCTTTTGGAAGAGAATTTACATTCAAAGTAGCTATGTAATTTGGTTTTCTATATTTAATCTTGCTTGTAGTTCCAAGACGCTTCTACTCATCTCTGTATAATGCTGCAGACTCCTCAGAATCCGACTGTCTGCTTGCGCAGTTTGGTGTGGTGGATTGTCCACCTCAGGTAGTTTTTTCACATCACACTCTTCCATGATTGATAAAATATTACGTGTATGGTGGCTCTTATTGGTAGATCTACTGGTTTACAACAGTAATAATTTTTAATGCTTCATTACTACAATGTTATTTCATTTATTGCATTATTAAGAAATGGAAGTTTTTGTTCTTAATAAAATTTTCGTCTGAACTCTTGGTAAGTGCAAATAAATGAACTCATTGCAGCATCTACCTGTTCAGACTGGCACTGACTTTTTTATGTTTTTTGTAATTATGTAAGGCACCCCGTTGCCTTCTATTTCTTTACCTTTTTCCAAATATCCACCACGAAAAAATATGACGTTAAAATCAGGGGTATCTCAGCTATCTACGTACTGGATGCAGTTACTGAACTTCACATGATATCTTCAGTGATATTTACTACTATAGAAACTACAGAAATTTCAAATCCTTTGATTAATTTAAAAGCGGTAGAGCGTTCTCATATTTTCCAGTGGTTGTGTTAACGGTCGGCACGAATTGCGTGGCTACTGCGACGTGTAAGGCTTCCAGAAAGCATTTGTAGCTGTAGATGTCTGTGAGAAAGAGTGGTGGTAGTGCAAAATTAGGCAAAAACAACAATAAGTCTCTGGATTCACTTAATTCTCAATTACATGAGAATTAAATGAATCAAAACGAAGTAGTTAACAGCCTAACAAAGTAATGCTCCTCTTACGCTTGGGCTACAACACAAACCTTCAAAAGTAAGTTCCGAAAAAAAAAAAAAAAAATTCATCTTCTCTCCTTGTCCCAGTAAACACGAAAGCCTGTCCCCCCCCCCCCCCCCAAACTCTGGAGATAACTTCGTGTACTCCTGAGTCCACAGCAGCTCAGTCTGCATTATCGGTTTTTGTCTCCTACTTTCGCATCTTGGACTCAGAAATTGCAAACACAGGTGCTATTATTATTTTGATCTGTTCTTTGGGTAACAGTTTTATGGATATTCTCTGAACGATGCCAACGAACGAGCTCTGTTAAAGAGGGAAGTGGATGTTTCAGATGATGGAATAGTGTGGGACAGTTGATATCCGTCTTGATAGCCTCATCATGGCTAGAATTTTCATTATACCCTAACTGCCACTAAAACAGTTTAAATCACTTGTTAGTGTGTTGTTCTGGTGATCCACAAACTTATATGGTTCATAGAAATGAAAATGTACATTTCCAGATTTTACATCGTAGTAACAGACACGTTAGATCGAGAGTCACTACGTCGGTGCAATTTTGGTCTGTAAACACAGCGGAAAAGACATTCGTCTTTTGTCTGAGGAAAGCAGAACTGCTACAGCGCTTGTGTGGTATTTTAGAGCAATGATTCCATGCTATTTGCTTCGATGGGACGAATATTAGCTCAAGAGGGTCTGTTGAATTAATAAAATATTACAGCTAGCCACCTTGCACAGGTCGCCTAGTAGTATTTCCTCCTATCTGGACATCCCGCCAATTCTGACTGATGTTATTGTGAAACTTGATCTCAACTTTCTTGAAAGCGTGTGTAACCGTTGTGTGGTGGATTAGTTACTGACGCATTGTCATCACTGACAATGGTATAACTGCGAGTTCCGTTACTATCTCGATTCTACATGGAGGGCTATTAGCTAACTGCAATTCCTTGCTCTTGCACGAACTGATATCTCACTCTTATCAATAGAGTCCCACCACATAAAGGTAACGACTTTGAGGCCAAGTATGTTTCCTACGGTATCAACTGCGTTCACGCAATAGCGGTCGCACGACACCGTGTCCGCTAAATCGCTCCTTAAATTGAACTTCGGATCGATTAATTCCTACGCACGGCCGTTCCCTAGGGTCAGAAAACTACGGTGTGTCTGGGATAGAAAGACTGATCGCGCGGTCGCTGTCTGCGCCGCAAGGAAGTGAGCCCCGCCGCCTGCTTCCCTTATCGTTGTTGTTGTTGTTGTTGTGGTCTTCAGTCCTGAGACTGGTTTGATGCAGCTCTCCATGCTACTCTATCCTGTGCAAGCTTCTTCATCTCCCAGTACCTACTGCAACCTACATCCTTCTGAATCTGCTTAGTGTATTGATCTCGTGGTCTCCCTCTACGATTTTTACCCTCCACACTGCCCTCCAATGCTAAATTTGTGATCCCTTGATGCCTCAAAACATGTCCTACCAACCGATCCCTTCTCCTAGTCAAGTTGTGCCACAAACTTCTCTTCTCCCCAATCCTATTCAATACCTCCTCATTAGTTACGTGATCTACCCACCTTATCTTCAGCATTCTTCTGTAGCACATTTCGAAAGCTTCTATTCTCTTCTTGTCCAAACTATTTATCGTCCATGTTTCACTTCCATACATGGCTACACTCCATACAAATATTTTCAGAAACGACTTCCTGACACTTAAATCTATACTCGATGTTAACAAATTTCTCTTCTTCAGAAACGATTTCCTTGCCATTGCCAGTCTACATTTTATATCCTCTCTACTTCGACCATCATCAGTTATTTTACTCCCTAAATAGCAAAACTCCTTTACTACTTTAAGTGTCTCATTTCCTAATCTAATCCCCTCAGCATCACCCGATTTAATTTGACTACATTCCATTATCCTCGTTTTGCTTTTGTTGATGTTCATCTTATATCCTCCTTTCAGGACACTGTCCATTCCGTTCAACTGATCTTCCAAGTCCTTTGCTGTCTCTGACAGAATTACAATGTCATTGGCGACCCTCAAAGTTTTTATTTCTTCTCCATGGATTTTAATACCTACTCCGAACTTTTCGTTTGTTTCCTTTATTGCTTGCTCAATATACAGATTGAATAACATCGGGGATAGGCTACAACCCTGTCTCACTCCCTTCCCAATGACTGCTTCCCTTTCATACCCCTCGACTCTTATAACTGCCATCCACTTTCTGTACAAATTGTAAATAGCCTTTCGCTCCCTGTATTTTACCCCTGCCACCTTCAGAATTTGAAAGAGAGTATTCCAATCAACATTGTCAAAAGCTTTCTCTAAGTCTACAAATGCTAAAAACGTAGGTTTGTCTTTCCTTAATCTTTCTTCTAAGATAAGTCATAGGGTCAGTATTCCCTCACGTGTTCCAACATTTCTACGGAATCCAAACTGATCTTCCCCAAGGTTGGCTTCTACTAGTTTTTCCATTCGTCTGTAAAGAATTCGCATTAGTATTTTGCAGCTGTGACTTATTAAACTGATAGTTCGGTAATTTTCACATCTGTCAACACCTGCTTTCTTTGGGATTGGGATTATTATATTCTTCTTGAAGTCTGAGGGTATTTCACCTGTCTCATACATCTTGCTCACCAGATGGTAGAGTTTTGTCAGGACTGCCTCTCCCAAGGCTGTCAATAGTTCTAATGGAATGTTGTCTACTCCCGGGGCCTTGTTTCGACTCAGGTCTTTCAGTGCTCTGTCAAACTCTTCACGCAGTATCTTATCTCCCATTTCATCTTCATCTACATCCTCTTCCATTTCCATAATATTGTCCTCAAGTACATCGCCCTTGTATAAACCCTCTATATACTCCTTCCACCTTTCTGCCTTCCCTTCTTTGGTTAGAACTGGGTTGCCATCTGAGCTCTTGATATTCATACAAGTGGTTCTCTTCTCTCCAAAGGTCTCTTTAATTTTCCTGTAGGCAGTATCTATCTTACCCCTAGTGAGACAAGCCTCTACATCCTTACATTTGTCCTCTAGCCATCCCTGCTTAGCCATTTTGCACTTCCTGTCGATCTCATTTTTGAGACGTTTGTATTCCTTTTTGCCTGCTTCATTTACTGCATTTTTATATTTTCTCCTTTCATCAATTAAATTCAATATTTCTTCTGTTACCCAAGGATTTCTATTAGCCCCCGTCTTTTTACCTACTTGATCGTCTGCTGCCTTCACTACTTCATCCCTCAGAGCTACCCATTCTTCCTTCTTCTACTGTATTTCTTTCCCCCATTCCTGTCAATTGTTCCCTTATGCTCTCCCTGAAACTCTCTACAACCTCTGGTTCTTTCAGTTTATCCAGGTCCCATCTCCTTAAATTCCCACCTTTTTGCAGTTTCTTCAGTTTCAATCTGCAGTTCATAACCAATAGATTGTGGTCAGAATCCACATCTGCCCCTGGAAATGTCTTACAATTTAAAACCTGGTTCTAAATCTCTGTCTTACCATTATATAATCTATCTGATACCTTTTAGTATCTCCAGGATTCTTCCAGGTATACAACCTTCTTTTATGATTCTTGAACCAAGTGTTAGCTATGATTAAGTTATGCTCTGTGCAAAATTCTACAAGGCGGCTTCCTCTTTCATTTCTTCCCCCCAATCCATATTCACCTACTATGTTTCCTTCTCTCCCTTTTCCTACTGACGAATTCCAGTCACCCATGACTATTAAATTTTCGTCTCCCTTCACTACCTGAATAATTTCTTTTATCTCGTCATACATTTCATCAATTTCTTCATCATCTGCAGAGCTAGTTGGCGTATAAACTTGTACTACTGTAGTAGGCATGGGCTTTGTGTCTATCTTGGCCACAATAATGCGTTCACTATGCTGTTTGTAGTAGCTAACCCGCACTCCTATTTTTTTATTCATTATTAAACCTACTCCTGCATTACCCTTATTTGATTTTGTATTTATAACCCTGTAATCACCTGACCAAAAGTCTTGTTCCTCCTGCCACCGAACTTCACTAATTCCCACTATATCTAACTTTAACCTATACATTTCCCTTTTTAAATTTTCCAACCTACCTGCCCGATTAAGGGATCTGACATTCCACGCTGCGATCCGTAGAATGCCAGTTTTCTTTCTCCTGATCGTTAGTTGCGGCGAAACTGGGAGTGTCAGGCGTCCGAAGGCAATGACCAAACGGAAAAAAAACCACGAGACGAATGTAGTGACTTTCATTCATTATAAAACGTGATAAAAATTAAACCACAATAGGAAACTGGATACACAAATAGCTACTGCAGCTTTACCACACGCAGTCTGTCTGCTACCTAACACTGACAGCAACTGGAAACTTATACCGGCCGTCATCGTGTAACTTCAAGTAGTTTCGGTAATCGTAATAGCCAGCATTTCACCAGCAACAACTTGATTACGCACGTGTACAAAACAAGTTTTTTTCCGTGTTGGTAACACGCATAATCTTTATGCACAAAATATTAGAGGACACGTAAAACATAATAATAATGAAAATCTCACAAATGGAATTCGGCTTCATTCTCTAGTATTTGTAACAGTGCTGACATTTTCTTATGGATAAGATATTTGACTCCATATCTATGTATGACGTGTTCACTTTAACCTCGACTGATTTGATGATATATAAGTCGAAATACATCATTAAACAAAGCTGACATCACATAACCAGTGACTTCCAAGCATTTTTATAGCGTCCATTAAACTGATACAACCTTCAAACTCTAGCATTTGCGTTCGACTATACGGAATGGACAATAACAAGTCCGTAAGGGAAATTCAAAACTTGATCTTATCGATGAAAATCCTCAACAAGTGACTGACGTAAGTTGCTAAAGACCTAAAAGACATTGGCATTCATGAAAAAATTATACAAGGCAGAACAAAATTTAGGGCACTAATTCGTGAACACAAATCTGATGACTACGCTACAGAATTCAGGATGGGAAAAGAATGCTTAAAAAATAGTGAACTCTTAAAAAAAGGAAGATAAAACTACTCAATAAGTGTCTATATCTTAATGTCTGAGTCTTGTATGCCTTTTCTAACGACGTAAGACACCCTTACGCAGTTCGTACCCCGATATGCGCCTATTTTCCGTGCTAGCGGCCGCACCAGCACGAATAGTCTTCCCATCGTGGCCAGCACGTATAGGCCGTCACACAGAGTTTGGGCGAGACTTGCGTAGCGGCCTGTGTCGTCAGTTTAGTCGATACGTCTGTGCCTCCGACGCCAGCCATCCCACCACTCCGCCCCCGCTAATCCGTACTGGCGTCGGGCGAAGGGCAGTGTGAGGTGCAGATAGGCCGGGCGCCGTGCTGCGACGCTCGCAATTAACCGCCGGCATCCGACATCCCCCGCAGAGGCCGGCCCCAATTTAAGCCGCCCTGCTGCCGTCACGATGACCACGCCTCTGGCGCTACCTGGGTTAAGAAGGGGATTCGCTTCCACAGACACCGTCACTCAGCCGGCACGGGCGTTGAAAGGCCTCCTCGATGAAATTGCATTAACTGAAATCTTTCGCAACAACAACAGATACTCAATTGTCAGATTATTATTCTTCTTTTCCGGCTCTAGTGCTCATTATGAGCCTTGGCCTCTTCAACAATTTTCCGCAATTTATTTCTGTCCGTTGCTACAACTCTCTAATTGCTGTAACCCATTTTCCGAAAATCCTGACGACTCCAACCTCCCAGCTGATTTTCGAGCGACAACGCCGTCTGTGTCCTCCTGGATTTCCTCTTAATACTTCATGGAGACTTCCGCGTCACTCATCCGTGCTACATTCCCGGACCACCTCTATCTGGAGATTTCACTATATTTCTGATAGGCGGGCCTTTATAAATGTTGTACAACTCATGATTGTATTTTTTCCTCCACCTTCCTCTTTCACAAATTCGACCGATAATACACTAATGGCCATTAAAATTGCTACACCAAGAAGAAATGCAGATGAGAAACGGGTATTCATTGGACAAATATATTATACTAGAACTGACATGTGATTACATTTTCACGGAATTTGGGTGCATAGATCCTGAGAAATCAGTACCCAGAACAACCACCTCTGGCCGTAATAACAGCCTTGATACGCCTGGGCATTGAGTCAAACAGAGCTTGGATGGCGTGTACAGGTACAGCTGCCCATGCAGCTTCAACACGATACCACAGTTCATCACGAGTATTGACTGGCGTATTGTGACGAGTCAGTTGCTCGGCCACCATTGACCAGACGTTGTCAATTGGAGAGAGATCTGCAGAATGTGCTGGCCAGGGCAGCAGTCGAACATTTTCTGTATCCAGAAAGGCCCGTACAGGATCTGCAAAATGCGGTCGTACATTATCCTGCTGAAATGTAGGGTTTAGCAGGGATCTAAAGGGTAGGGTAGAGCCACGGGTCGTAACATACCTGAAATGTAACGTCCACTGTTCAAAGTGCCGTCAATGCGAACAAGAGGTGACAGAGACGTGTAACCAATGGCACCTCATACCATCACACCGGGTGATACGCCAGTATGGCGATGACGAATATACGCTTCCAATGTGCGTACACCGCGATGTCGCCAAACACGGATGCGACCATCATGATGCTGTAAACAGAACCTGGATTCATCCGAAAAAATGACGTTTTGCCACTCGTGCACCCAGATTCGTCGTTGAGTACACCATCGCAGGCGCTCCTGTCTGTGATGCAGCGTCAAGGGTAACCGCAGCCATGGTCTCCTAGCTGATAGTCCATGCTGCTGCAAACGTCGTCGAACTGTTCGTGCAAATGGTTGTTGTCTTGCAAACGTCCCCATCTGTTTACTCAGGGATCGAGACGTGGCTGCACGATCCGTTACAGCCATGCGGATAAGATGCCTGTCATCTCGACTGCTAGAGATACGAGGCCGTTGGGATCCAGCACGGCGTTCCGTATTACCCTCCTGTACCCACCAATTCCATATTCTACTAACAGTCATTGGATCTCGACCAACGCGAGCTGCAATGTCGCGATACGATAAACCGCAATCGCGATAGGGTACAATTCGACCTTTATCAAGTCGGAAACGTGATGGTACGCCTTTCTCCTCCTTACACGAGGCATCACAACAACGTTTCACCAGGAACGCCGGCCAACTGCTGTTTGTGTATGAGAAATCGGTTGGAAACTTTCCTCATGTCAGCACGTTGTAGGTGTCGCCACCGGTGCCAACCTCGTGTGAATGCTCTGAAAAGCTAATCATTTGCATATCACAGCATCGTCTTCCTGCCGGTTAAATTTCGCGTCTGTAGCACGTCATCTTCGTGGTGTAGCAATTTTAATGGCCAGTAGTGTAATTCGAAGAATCTTTCTTTAAAATGAGTTCGGCATTGCGATGTCTTTTGCTGTTAGGGTCCAAGTTTCGGAGGCATATGTGAACACTGATCTTACAAGTGTTTTGTAGATGAGTAACTTCGTCGTATGGGCCAGGAGCCTTGATGATAAGTCTCTGTTTGCTGTTGCTAGTCTCTGTTTGATTTCATAAGAAGTGTCGTTTGAGTAGGTGGCTTTCGAATCTAGATACCCGAACAACTTAACTCTCTCAAAGGTATAGTTTCCCACAGTTACCAGGGTCAGCATGTTGTCTCGTGTGCTTTTCCGGCAGCCAAGTATTTTGTTTTCTGCTGGTTGGTGTTTAATCCCATATTCCTGCTAGCCAATTCAAGTGCGCTTAAAGTATCTTCCATTGCCTTTCGCGTTCTTGCCACTATATGAACGTCATCCGCATTCCGATTTGCGGAAGATCGTCACCCTCCTGAAAAGGTTTGCGTCTCTCGTTACGTTCTTCAGGATTGCATTAAGGAGGAGGGAAGGCAGTGCGTGTCCTTGCCGTACCCCATTTTCGGTGTTTAATGTATCAGACATCATTCTTCCCGCTCTTATGCTAGTTCGTGTCTCACTCATTCTCTTTCTCATTAATGTTACCAGGACACGATATAATTGCTGTCCATCTATGTTATCATGTGCTGCTTTAAAGTCTATAAAACGGTGATGCGTGCCAATCTCGAATTGGATCGTCTTCTCTAGCATTTGCTTTAGAGTATAGATCTGATCTACAGTTGATTTTCCTGGTAGGAATCCACGTTTACATGCCCTGGTCTCTCTCTGAATTATTGGGAGCAGAGTATCGAATAGTGTATTAGAGAAAGGTTATACCCCACGTTAAGCAATGTGATCCCCCTATAGGTATCACATTCTAACTGATCTCCCTTCTTGTATATGGGGCATATTATCACTCCTTTCCATTGCAGACACCGTTTCTCCTATTCCCATACTAAAGTAGCCATCTTTAGGAAGACCCATTCAAGTTCACTGTCTCCTTGCTTAAGCAGCTCTGCCGGGATACAGTCTGTTCCTGCTGTCTGCTGTTTTACTGTTTCTACATTGCAGCTCTTATTTCTTCTAGGTTAGGTGGACCTTTGCTAGCAGGGTCATTGTGTCTGTGTACCTCTGTTGGCTCTCCTCATGTTGTTATTCTGGAGACTGGTTCAAACGGCTCTAAGCACTATGGGACTTAACGTCTCAGGTCATCAGTCCCCTAGAAGTAGAACTACTTGAACATAACTAACCTAAGGACATCACACACATTCATGCCCGAGGCAGGATTTGAACCTGTGACCATAGCAGCAGTGCGGTTCCGGACTGAATAGCGTAGAACCGCTCGGTCACAGCGGCTGGCTCTGGAGATTGAGCAATTTGTCAAAGTGCTGGTGCCATCTTTCACGTATCTCTTTCCCATCACTTAATCTTTTATCAGATTTATTTCACCATTGAAGGGTTTCCGTGCTGCATTTACTTCTCTGTAGAACTTCCTTGCCTCGTCCTTATTCCTCAGAAGCCCTATTTCTTCAATGCTTTTATCTACTCTCTATTTCTCCTTTGGTGGGTTCTCTTTTTCAATCCTCCGTTTTCTTTATAACCTTCTACCATCCTGAAACTTCCTGGCAGATTACCTGCTTGTGCACTGTGTTTAGTGCTCTCTTATATGCCTTACTCTCTTTTCTGTTACCATTTCGCATTCAGCAGCGAACCCTTCGTTTTCTGATGTCTCCATTGCGTCTCTAATTATTTCCCACTGCTATTCGATGTTATTGGATTCTCCAGCATTTCAGATTATCTGCGTTACCCTCTCCTGGTACTATTCTCTAATTTCAGTTGACTCTAACGCTGCTATACCAATTTAGGCATAATCGGTAGTGTTCCTTGCACTGGATTGGAGATTCTAGCCCAGAACAGAAAATAACCAGAATCTATTTTTGGCCCTCTAAAACCTCACATCCAATAAATTTGATTTGTGCCTTGCATCTATCAGCACATCGTCAATTTGATTTATTATGTTTCCATTTGGCGATGTCCATTTTCCTTTGTGCATATCTTCACGTGGGCATAGTGTTGAATCCACCATCATATTTCTAGATGCTGCAAAAATATATGTCTTGTTTCGTTAGCGCTGCTTCTGATACCTTTGCTGTGGAGTCTAATTGTTGGTCTAAAGACTTGAACAGTTAGGTCAACAGCTACTATTTTAACGTCGTGACCTGGACAACCGTCGTATGTTCTTTCTAAAATTTCATAGAATATTTCTTTCTCTTCTTCCTCTGATATTTCCGTTGGTGCTTGAGTATTAATTATAGAATAATTAAAAAATTTCTCCTTTATCCTGAGTGTTGATAATCTTGGGCTAAAAGACGTAAATCCAATTACTAAATGTTTAAGTTGTTAATGTACCACGAACTCTATGCCAAACTCGTTCTTCCTTTCACTGCAGCTGTAGAATATATTACAGATTGATTCTTTATTTTTATCTGACCTTTATTGTCATGGCTGAAGTCGTCAGAAGTGTTTGATGCAGCTTTACACACTAGTCTATTTTGTCAAGTCTTTTTGTATCCGCAGTATGACTTCACCCTACATTCATCTGGACCTGTTTATTGTACTCAAGACTTGGCTTCCCTCTAAAATTCTTAAGCCCCCCACATTTCTCTACATCACCAAATTAACCGTTCATTGACGCCTCAGGAAAATTAACTTTGTCACAGACTTTCCGTGACGTAGTTAAGTAGATTCGTCTTCTAAATGAAATGTGCTATACTAACATACACTTGAAGAATTATTTAAGCAAACGCCCTGGGAATGACTTTTCCAGTGTCTGATATCAATAACTCGAAATAAGACTTCGTTCTCATTTTCATTTATATACTGAAGTACATTTCGATATCAGGCACTGCGATCATTTCGCTCTTTTAAATATCACTGTCAATTTAATCAGTTCGCTGAGACATGGGAGCAGCATCTTCGTTCCCACAATATTAAGTGCTGGCTTTTACACGCGAACCTAAAAAAAATTACAAGGAAATTGACAAACTTTCCACAAAGACAGCACAAATATTCTGTTTGACAAAGCTCTATTATACAATAATGTGACGCCAGCCACACATTGATACGCGGCAGACTGTTCTTTAGGCTACAGCTGTTTGTTGGCTCACCAAGAAGCGGCATACCATTTAACGGCATACCATTTAACGCTTTTGACTAGAAATTTCATTCCAGATCCTGGTCCATTCGCTTACGTTGACAGTAAAGCGAAAAAAAGACCAAAGAATCAACGCCACTCTGCGAAGTTTAGATATAAAATCGTAATTTTTTAACTGTTGTTACAATTCGTATCTCCTCAAAAATGCGCACGTTTATACATCACAAGACATTATATGAAGCTAACGAACATACATTTACCATATCTTAGATTGTGTCTTTTCATGTTAAACTGTGGCTAATTCTAAGACTGGAACAAGTGCGCACAACTGTTAGAGACAGAAGACAGGATGGATGTATTACAGAATTTCTAAAACGTGTTAATTTCGATGAAATCTATACTCACGTAATAAAATATTTAAATGCCATAAAAAAGTAATTTTTCTCTCTTCTTTCTGTGGAGACTACATGCGGAAATCAGCGCTTTTTAGAGTTCTTTGGATTGCCATCTTTTCAAGGATAACAAGACGTTACACAGTTAATATTGTTTCCACACGACTCAATCGATATTTGCACTTTTTATTCTTTATTTCAGCATTCCGAAGTTCCGAAAATAATCAGCCTGTATCTGAACCGAGGACTAACAAAAATACACATATCTTATTTAAAATAGTTTCTTTCATCATTACTTCGTTCAATACGGATTCCTTTGTAAAGTCTCCGACCGACTGCTAATGGATAACTAAAACGATGTTCTTCGCTACTCTTTTATTCGATATAATGCGTATTTAGAAAGTCATGCAGTTATCAGCAGGTGAATTAGTTCATGTTTTACATTTTTTTACTGCGTTAATGGTACGCACAAGGTAGGCTTTTTTTCGTCACGAACAAAACCTTTCGATATATCGATTCTTAGTGACTGATCAGCAGGCAGTCAGTGTAGGGACGGAATGGGGCCTTTTCCGTGACTCATCATCCACAGTATCGATTCCTCGACTTGTTTCAATCACAATGCCGACACACTGGCACGCTTGGGCCCTATTTACTGGGCACTGTCGTTGTTTATGACTCTCTTCTTTTACTTTCTCAGTGCTTCTTGTCCGACATGTTACGACGATTACGAAACACATCTATAACACTTATGTGTTCACGTAACTGTGTTTTCAGTTCAGTTTTTATAATGTTGTTACTGAAATTACCTAATTTTAAACACATTAATTTTTGTGGGTCCTAAATAAAAAAAGTATTGATTAAATGATTTTCATTTGGAGTCTTTGGGCATGGTCGTCGGAGCTACAGGAGAAATACAACCTTACGTTCATTTAGTAGCAGAAAACTCACATTCATTGAAAAGACGTAGTCACGATTTCATTGAGAGCACTCAAATGGTAACGTTATGAGAAATCATCTACATCTACATGCAACTCTGCATTCAGAATTAAGTACCTGGAAGAGAGCCTTCAAGCTATTTCTCTATTGTTCCACCCTGGAACAGTGCTCGGGAAATTCGAACACTTACATCTTTCCGTGTGAGCTTTGATTTCTCTTATTTTATTACAAGGATCATTTCGATCTTTGTAGGTAGACGCCAACAAAATATTTTCACTTTCGAAGAAGAAAGTTGCTGATTCAAATTTCGTGAAAACATCTCGTCGCAGCGAAAAATATCATATTTGTCGTTACATCTTCTTTGTCATAGCTGGTGCGCTGCCACCATTCAAGCTGAGCTACTATACGTACCAAGTACCTCTCGAAGAACAGTAATTTAGATGACAGCTATATGATGTCACCATAGCGGTAAATCATCATCATCGTTACTGGTTACACATGGGAAAAATTCACGCTCTTACTTGGTGCACTTTTTGATGTCTGTTTTTACCTTTATTATAACCCTCAATATAATATTTGATCCTATGTCCTATTTCTGTGCACAAATGGGACTAGTTTTTCTGTTACCGCACTCACTGCAACTTGTAGCTATTCAGTGCTTTAGTTTATTGCAGTGGTACTAATTATACGCGACAGCAATACACACAAAGGAGATGGTTACTTAAGAAACTAATAAATAAAAACAGGCAGAACAGTCATCGCAGTTTCTTAGACGGAAGGTTTTATTTACTTTATATGTTTGTAGTTTTATGTTTTACTTTATATGTTTGTAGTGTCATTACGAGTTCAACTCCGGTGTTATGGTGAGAAACATCGGAAAATGATATTCTGGAAATTCCATCCTCGGCAAGGGGTCGAGAAAACTTAACTTTCAGGCGAGTGACAAATTCGGGATGATCTGACGCAGCAAAGTCTGAAATGATTTTTTTATGAATATAACCCAGTACCTTATACTGGACAACGACATCAGCTGTGACCACAAAGCGTAATAGGACCTTGAAAGTTCTCACTACACATCAACGATGTGTGCCTGCAGCACTCGTAGCTTGTTCGCTGACGACGTTGTTGACTTCAGGAAAGTATTCTCTTTGATCACCGTAAGGAAATGCAGAAAAATATGGACAAAAAATTGAATGAAATGAGCGTATGGCATTGCTGGCCGGGCGGCCCCATCCGGGGAAGTTGTAGTCGACGCCGCATTGGGCGACTTGCGTGCCGGTGATGAGAATGAAATGATGAGGACAACACAACACCCAGTCCTCGAGCGGAGAAAATCTCCAACACGGTCTGGAATCGAACCCGGGCCCGCTTTAGTGTAATAAATAATAGCTCTCTTCAAAATGAGATACTTCTTTTTGTTGAAATGGTCTTGCAATTTCCAGAAATCCTGCTGTGTAAATTTAGAGAACATGAATTCGACGAAGACTATGCGTCGATTCTGTTGGTACCATTGAATATCTCGCTTATTTTGAGAAAAAGACTAGAGATATTAAGACGCGTACAGAGGCTTGAAGACAATTTACTATCGCTCGGCATAGAAATGGAACAGCAGCCTGTATTGTACTTCGCTTGCGAAATATGTACAGGGTGATTCAGGTGCCCCTACCGATGTCGTTTTATGTAACCCGCAATGTTACACCAAGCCTTCAAAAACCACGCGCGATGTTTTCATATTCTCTCGCGCGCTACGCGCAATCTATCAGTCTTGTAGAAAAAAGGAAGAGGACCTTTCCGTAGAAAATTTAAAGCATTTTGTACTGGGATACGTTTTCGGTAGACGCCGTAGTTTTCGGGTTAGTCAAGAAAAAACATCCAAAAGTGATCTTCAAACGCACCTCCACCCCCACACTCATCCTCCACAAGTCAGTAGTTCTAGTATTTGTTCGTGGCTCTCCCTCTTACCAACGTACAATAATTTCGGACTGCAGAATTGTTCCCGATATTTGACCACGTTTGGTCTGTACTGATCGGGCTATTACGCCAGCAGCACAATCGGCTACTTCATTATTATTATTATTTCTTTACTTTCTCAGACGTTAAGTCTGGTTAAAAATGGAAAGTGACGCGGACCTTGATCAAGCGTCACTTCCTTTTAACTGTACGGTATATGTTATATTGCATTTAGGAACTTTCGGGTAATTGAACATGTATCAATAATTACAGATTTCTGTAGTTGTATATATAAGTTTGGATGTAGCTGTATTGCATTGATGTACTGGTGGATATTGTGTGGTATGACTCCTGTAGTTGATAGTATAATTGGTATAATGTCAACTTTATCCTGATGTCACATGTCCTTGACTTCCTCAGCCAGTTGGATGTATTTTTCAATTTTTTCTCCTGTTTTCTTTTGTATATTTGTTGTATTGGGTATGGATATTTCGATTAGTTGTGTTAATTTCTTCTTTTTATTGGTGAGTATGATGTCAGGTTTGTTATGTGGTGTTGTTTTATCTGTTATAATGGTTCTGTTCCAGTATAATTTGTATTCATCATTCTCCAGTACATTTTGTGGTGCATACTTGTATGTGGGAACGTGTTGTTTTATAAGTTTATGTTGTAAGGCAAGCTGTTGATGTATTATTTTTGCTACATTGTCATGTCTTCTGGGGTATTCTGTATTTGCTAGTATTGTACATCCGCTTGTGATGTGATCTACTGTTTCTATTTGTTGTTTGCAAAGTCTGCATTTATCTGTTGTGGTATTGGGATCTTTAATAATATGCTTGCTGTAATATCTGGTGTTTATTGTTTGATCCTGTATTGCAATCATGAATCCTTCCTTCTCACTGTATATATTGCCTTTTCTTAGCCATGTGTTGGATGCGTCTTGATCGATGTGTGGCTGTGTTAGATGATACGGGTGCTTGCCATGTAGTGTTTTCTTTTTCCAATTTACTTTCTTCGTATCTGTTGATGTTATGTGATCTAAGGATTGTAGAAGTGGTTATGAAATTGCAGTGGTGTAGCCGATGTTTTTATATGAGTGATTGCTTTGTGTATTTTGCTAGTTTCTGCTCGTTCTAGAAAGAATTTTCTTAAATTGTCTACCTGTCTATAATGTAGGTTTTTTATATCGATAACTCCCCTTCCTCCTTCCTTTCTGCTTAATGTGAATCTTTCTGTTGCTGAATGTATGTGATGTATTCTATATTTGTGGCATTGTGATCGTGTAAGTGTATTGAGTACTTCTAGGTCTGTGTTACTCCATTTCACTACTCCAAATGAGTAGGTCAATATTGGTATAGCATAAGTATTTACAGCTTTTGTCTTGTTTCTTGCTGTCAATTCTGTTTTCAGTATTTTTGTTAGTCTTTGTCTATATTTTTCTCTTAGTTCTTCTTTAATATTTGTATTATCTATTCCTATTTTTTGTCTGTATCCTAGATATTTATAGGCATCTGTTTTTTCCATCGCTTCTATGCAGTCGCTGTGGTTATCCAATATGTAATCTTCTTGTTTAGTGTGTTTGCCCTTGACAATGCTATTTTTCTTACATTTGTCTGTTCCAAAAGCCATATTTATATCATTGCTGAATACTTCTGTTATCTTTAGTAACTGGTTGAGTTGTTGATTTGTTGCTTCCAGTAGTTTTAGATCATCCATGTATAGCAAATGTGTGATTTTGTGTTGGTATGTTCCAGTAATATTCTATCCATAATTTGTATTATTTAGCATGTTGGATAGTGGGTTCAGAGTAAGGCCTAACCAGAAAGGACTTAATGAGTCTCCTTGGTATATTCCACGCTTAATCTGTATTGGCTGTCATGTGATATTATTTGAATTTGTTTGGATATTAAGTGTGGTTTTCCAATTTTTCATTACTATGTTTAGGAACTGTATCAAATTAGGATCTACTTTGTATATTTCCAATATTTGTAGTAACCATGAGTGGGGTACACAATCAAAAGCTTTTTGGTAATCAATGTATGCGTAGTGCAGTGACCTTTGCTTAGTTTTAGCTTGATATGTCACCTCTGCATCTATTATCCGTTGCTCTTTACATCCTCGTGCTCCTTTGCAACAGCCTTTTTGTTCTTCATTTATAATTTTGTTCTGTGTTGTATGTATCATTAATTTCTGTGAAATGACTGAAGTTAATATTTTGTATATTGTTGGTAGGCATGTTATGGGGCGATATTTAGCTGGGTTTGCTGTGTCTACTTGATCTTCAGGTTTCAGATAAGTTATTCCATGTGTAAGTGTATCGGGGAATGTGTATGGGTCTGCAATGTAACTGTTAAATAATTTAGTTAGATGTGAATGTGTTGAGGTGAACTTCTTTAGCCAGAAATTTGCTATTTTATCTTTTCCAGGGGCTTTCCAATTGTGAGTAGAATTAATTGCTTGGGTGACTTCATGTTGCAAAATTATCACTTCAGGCATTTGTGGTATCATCTTGTATGTGTCTGTTTCTGCTTGTATCCACCGTGCATGCCTGTTATGTTGCACCGGGTTTGACCATATGTTGCTCCAGAAGTGTTCCATGTCTGTTATGTTTGGTGGATTGTCTATTTTAATGTGTGTGTTATCTATTGTCTGGTAAAATTTCTATCGGTTTGTGTTGAATGTTTGGTTTTGTTTCCTTCTATTTTCACTTTTTTTGTATCTTCTAAGTCGTTTGGTCAATGCTTGTAATTTCTGCTTCTTTTCATCTAATTGCTCTATCGCTTCTTGTTGTGAGATTTTACCTAACGTTTTTCGTTTTTTTTTTCTGACATTTCATTTCTTATAAATTGTGTTAGCTGTCCGATGTCCTTTCTACTGATCTGTAGCCTATGTTGCCATGCTGGTTTTGTGGGTTTCTTCTGTGTGTTGGTTGGTTCTGATCTCTGCCTAGTGTGTATATTTAGTGTCGTGAGTGCTCCTATATAAACCAGTAGTTGTAACTCTTCCATAGTTGTGTTTTCGTTTATTTTGTTGTGTATGATTGTGTTGATAGTTTTTATTATTGTTTCGACTTTATTATTATTATTATTATTATTATTATTATTATTATTTTAAACGTGCCCGTAATGGGAGTGAAAGAAAAACGACTTTTGTAAACGTTACGTCAAAACTAATTAGTTGACAGTTCGATCCAAACTTTACTCTTACAAGCACAGCATTTTCGTAGTCACAAGGCTTGACGAGTAAAACAATGTAATTGTTTATTCTACGTTGTTAAAATTCACAAAATTGTTAGGTTACACTAAAGCCAGTTTTACAGTTTGTAAATGCTCTACTAAGCCGGTGGCGTAAAAGGCCAGTCAGTAAAGTCCAAAAGAGAACGAATGGGGCCGGCAGTTGCGGCCGAGCAGTTCTAGGCGCTTCAGTCAGGAACCGAGCTGATGTTGCAGTCGCAAGTTCGAATTTTGCCACGGGCATGGATGTGTGTGATATCCTTATGTTAGTTAGGTTTAAGTAGTTCTAAGTCCAGGCGACTGATGAGCTCAGATTTTAAGTCCCATAGTGCTTAGAGCCATTTGAACCATTTTTGAAGAACGAATGGGGGAAATAATTCGTGCAGTCGCAAATTGATGTGCAGTGGTAGGAGGGAGTGCCATGAACAACATGCATAAATCGTGAACGGTGAGCGCCGAATGTGGGTGTGAGGATGCGCTTGACGGTCACTTTTGTACATTTTTCTTGAATAACCCGAAAAATAAAGCCTTTTGTATAACAGTACAAAATGTAACTAGATGTCCTGCTCATTTTTGCTGTAGAAGTAATAGCTTGGATGTAGCGAGCGATAGAATATGAAGACCTCGAGCGTGGTTTCTGAAGGCCAAGTATAACATTGCGGGCTCCAGAAAAGGACATCGTTAGGGGCACCTGAATCACCCTGTAATTAGGTGTGTGTCCCGTCGAACCTTGTGTCCCGTCGAACCTTAAAGTCAGTTTGTGGTTTGTTGTTGCCTTAGTTTAAAACTGATTTTTACATTCATTATTTTTCAAAATACACAAAATAATCTAGTGTCTTGTCTCTTTCTAAATATACACTACTGGCCATTAAAATTGCTACACCACGAAGATGACGTGCTACAGACGCGAAATTTAACCGACTCGAAGAAGATGCTGTGTTATGCAAATGATTAGCTTTTCAGAGCATTCACACAAGGTTGGCGCATGTGGCAACACCTACAACGTACTGACATGAGGAAAGTTTCCAACCGATTTCTCATACACAAACAGCAGTTGACCGGAGTTGCCTGGTGAAACACCGTTGTGATGCCTCGTGTAAGGAGGAGAAATGCGTACCATCACGTTTCCGAATTTGATAAATGTCGGATTGTAGCATATCGCGATTGCGGTTTATCGTATCGCGACGTTGCTGCTCGCGTTGGTCGAGATCCAATGACTGTTAGTAGAATATGGAA
Organism: Schistocerca nitens; assembly: GCF_023898315.1. NCBI lineage: Eukaryota > Metazoa > Arthropoda > Insecta > Orthoptera > Acrididae > Schistocerca > Schistocerca nitens. The sequence continues at coordinate 622,165,470 of NC_064614.1, read as the reverse complement.
TTGGTGGGTACAGGAGGGTAATACGGAACGCCGTGCTGGATCCCAACGGCCTCGTATCACTAGCATCTTAGCCGCATGGCTGTAACGGGTCGCGCAGCCACGTCTCGATCCCTGAGTCAACAGATGGGGACGTTTGCAAGACAACAACCATCTGCACGAATAGTTCGACGACGTTTGCAGCAGCATGGACTATCAGCTCGGAGACCGTGGCTGCGGTTACCCTTGACGCTGCATCACAGACAGGAGCGCCTGCGATGGTGTACTCAACGACGAACCTGTGCGCACGAATTGCAAAACGTCATTTCTTTCGGATGAATCCAGGTTCTGTTTACAGCATCATGATGGTCGCATCCGTGTTTGGCGACATCGCTATGAACGCACAACGGAAGCGTGTATTCGTCATCACCATACTGGCGTATCACCCGGCGTAATGATATGGGGTGCCATTGGTTACACATCTCGGTCACCTCTTGTTTTCATTGACGACACTTTGAACAGTGGACGTTACATTTCAGATGTGTTACGACTCGTGGCTCTACCCTTCCTTCGATCCCTGCGAAACCCTACATTTCAGGAGGATAATGCACGACCGCATGTTGCAGGTCCTGTACGGGCCTTTCTGGATACAGAAAATGTTCGATTGCTGCCCTGGCCAGCACATTCTCCAGATCTCTCACCAATTGAAAACGTCTGGTCAATGGTGGCCGAGCAACTAGCTCGTCACCATACGCCAGTCACTACTCTTGATGAGCTGTGATATCTTGTTGAAGCTGCATGGGCAGCTGTATCTATACATTCCATCCAAGCTCTGTTTGACTCAATGCCCTGGCGTATCGAGGCCGTTATTACGGCCAGAGGCGGTTGTTCTGGGTACTGATTTCTCAGGATCTATGCACCCAAACTGCGTGAAGATGTAATCACATGTCAGTTCTAATATAATATATTCCTCCAATTAATACCCGTTTACCATCTGCATTTCTTCGTGGTGTAGCAATTGTATTGTATTGTAGCCAGGCAGGCTCTTTCCACCAACGATCTCTTGGTTCGACGGCAGCCAGACGGAAGCACCGACGCAGCACGGTAGACCGTGTCTCTAGAGAACGCTTTCTGGCCATTTCGTAATCGGAGAGCTCCCCTTTGAAGTCGACGCCGGTGCTCCCGCAAAGTGTGAGAGAGGCGCGTGGCCCCACTCAGCATGAAGGGAGGACGCTATTTCCGCCTGCAGCTGGCGGCGTGCCCGTGCCCTTAGCAGGCAGCTGCTGGCTGGCGGACAACTGTCGCCGCGGCAGGTGCTCCTGCTCTGCCCTCGCAGCTGCGGATTCCTCGCCCAACCTGCTCTCGTCGTCCCCACACCAGCCTGTATTCCCTACACACGCCGCCCGTCGCCTGTCTTCCCGATACAGTCGCGCGGTAAAGCAAAACATGCTGGTGGGTCAGGGTCGCCGTCCATGTCCCGCTGACGTGTCTGTCTTAAGCATAACAGCATCGTCCTCTCTCAAAGGTCATGGTTGACAGCGCCGGAAGGAAAAAACGGGGTTTGTTTTGCCTACTGCTGGTACTTATGTTTCATTTATATCAATGACGTCATCTCTAGCACAGTACTGCGTAGTTTTGATGAGAGAACACTCTCTCTCTCTCTCTCTCTCTCTCTCTTCTCTCTCTCTCACACACGCATTCCTTGATTTGTCGACATTGCTTATGGCGAATGTTGGCATGGTTCCTTGAAATGGGCACGGTCGACTTTCTTCCCCATCCTTCCTCACTCCGAGCTAGTGCTCTGTCATTAATGATTTCGTCGCAGACACGACTGAAATCCTGATCTTCCTTCTTTCCTTTTTTCAGGATGTGCTCCGCATGGTAACAAGACTCGTGTCTTCTTGGCTAAATATTTTCAGTGAAACAAAAAAGAATGAATGACTGCGGGGCGTTATTCGAGTAAGCGTTAGAAATACACACAAAGTACGCGCGGTGCGTCGAACTGTCACCAATTCTTTGTATCTGTTGTTGGCGCTCTTTTCGAAATGAAACATTGCCAAGAGGTACATCTGCACGCCACATGAGCAAGTTCGAGATGGGTTGCATCGTCAATCTCCATGGATTTGGTCAGTCTATTCGAGGTGCTTGCAACGCATGCGCTTTGCCGATGTGCAATCATGAGGGATGTGGACCGTCCACACTGGCAGCTCAAACATACCAGAGGGTTTCTACCAAACAGGACTTCGGCGTCGTCCGACAGGCTCTGACTGAAACGTCGACCTTGTTGGGAGAACTACAGTTCCGTGTCCATTCATGCAAATCTCACGAATCGGCATAGCGAGGAATTATGCTCCTTACTGTCGACCTACGTCTGGAAAGATTGAAATTAGTTACGGACTGCTAGGGAATTGTAGCTTCTGAAGTTCAGCCGTCAATCTTGCAATGACTGCCGCGCAAATGGTGCTCGTTACAGGCTTATTGGAGAAAATCACGTGGGGCAGCACACTGATAAGACACTGGGTTCTAGTTCGGGAGGGCGGCGGTTCAAATCTCAACCAGCCACCCAGATTTAGGTTTTCTGTGCTTTCCCTAAATCGCTTAAAGCGTATGCTGGAATGGTTCTTTTGAAATAGCAAGGGTGATTTTCTTCTCCACCGTTACCCAACGCGAGCTTTTTCTCCCCGTCGTCGACTGGACGTTAAATCTTAATAAATCTTCTTTCTCCTCCTCAGTGGAGAAATGCAGACCAAGCTGCTCTGCTGTTCTTAAACTTATTACTGCCGATATTCCAGCAAGATGACGCTCGACCTCACTCGACTGTCATATCAAGGTGGCTTGCTACTAAACACATCATCCCATGGTGCTGAGCGTCCTCTCTTCTTTGTCGTAAGTACGGGATGCAATTAGCTGCGTCCTACTGACTGCGAGTACGGAGCACCTCCGTGCCCTTCAGTCATCACTCAACATCTGACGCTATTCGCGCCTCTTATATGCCCTATCAGACGCGGTAACAAAATTAATGCACTCTGGTGGCCGTTCCACCTGTCACAGAGAATTGCTACTGTAATCATTTACATATCCACCGATTTTTTTATTTTTATTTTAATTTATTTTATTTTTTGGCAGGACTCGCATATAGGACCAACTACCGATAACAACAAATTATAAATACATTAACACTGAGGAGTGTTGGCTGAAACTATAATTATCCACAAGCAGATACCGACTAAAATGTTTTTCTTTGTCCAATATAGACTTTATGTACTTAGAAATACAGCGATTCGAGATCTACTCTCTGTTCAAGGTGCAGTATTAGCAATTTTAGTCTCTTCGCGTTGATGATGCAGTGGTGTTGCGATCAGTGATTTCGAAACAACTATCTTTGTTGCCTAATGGGCGACTTCAGCGGTAACGTTTACATGGGAATGTTTATATAATGGCCGGCCGGAGTGGCCGTGCGGTTCTAGGTGCTACAGTCTGGAGCCGAGCAATCGCTACGGTCGCAGGTTCGAATCCTGCCTCGGGCATGGATGTGTGTGATGTCCTTAGGTTAGTTAGGGTTAATTAGTTCTAAGTTCTAGGCGACTGATGACCTCAGAAGTTAAGTTGCATAGTGCTCAAAGTCATTTGAACCATTTTTACATAATGAATTTCATGATGTTGAAGGCGAAATCTTAGTCTCAGCCTTCGTATAGTTATAAAGTTAAATAAGATAGAGAGTTGAATAAATGAAAGATGTAGAACTGGTCCTGTAACTGACTGACTGGCGTTGACCCGTGGATCCATTAAATCTGAAGAAGATATGTACTTGACAATGGAACTGTAAGTTTTGAAGAAAAGAAGATTACTTAAAGGAACCGTAGCTGTTTGAAGAGCACTGCTTCTCACGTGTCCAACAATTGAGAATTATGTCGCCGTCCAATTGCAAAATTTCGTTCCTCGCCTTCTTTCCAAAATGCATCGGGTAGACTACTTTTTTTCTTTAAAGAAAAACGCAACAGTCAAAAAATTGCTACACATCGCGCTTCTGCTGTCAGCTGCAATATGTGAAGAGGGCCTGAGATGCGATCAGTTACCGCCTGGAAGGCCTGAAAGCCACAACGCTAAACACTGGATGGACTTTAAGTCACGAACAGCCTACTTAATGTAAACAGCTTACTCTAAGCAGAGTTTTCGGATTCTGTGATGAACTGCTTTGGCTACCACCGAAGCTTCCTGAATAACACAAGGAAGTCGCGCGACGCTGCTGTCTGTGCCATTTTTTCGCATTTCTCAACAAACTCTAGTTACATTTAACACCACTGCCCAAACTTTTAACAATGACACATTTTGGACTCCCCTTCTTTTCTCTAATGTACTGAATACTTCATACCACACTCAAAAGCATTTAAAATGTTTCCAAATAAAAATTACCGTATTTCAGACCCACCAGTAGTTTTACTCCACAAACACGCAAAAACTATACGTAAATGTACATTTCCAAGTAAAAATTTTGAATAGACAAAAATATCTTCACGCTGCAGTTAAGTGTACTCGATGCTATGATTTTTTACCCACAAATCACTCTCTCAGTTACGATGGTAGCGTGATTTGTCAGGTGGCAGAAAATGGCATTTAACTCGGGAATTCTCGTCCCTGCAAAAATAAAAAACAAAGGTTCAGGAGCCTTCAGGGGCGAAGCAGCCATGTAGCCGAGAAGGAAACAGGTTACCGTGATTTACGCCACACTCACCGTACACCTTTTATGGGCGTCACATGAATTTATCTCCGTAGACAGAATGGCTCATTCTCTCTCTGTCAGCAGCGGAGTGAAAGCCGTAATGAAACTTCCTGACTGATTAAAACTGATTCTATCAGCGCTTGTCTCATTTCTTTTGCAATTTCCACACACACCCTTTTAACATTCATTGGAATAACATCCCCCCAGGATGTGGTACGTAATGAACCTCATCCTTGACGCTGAATCTCGCGTTCTGTAGCGGGGATTACTGCCATGTCCCAGGAAGACGCGCAAGAGAGCCTGGCTGGAGATCGGAGCAGTGGGACAGAGGTACTTGCACTCAAGTCTCGGTCCGGCACACAGTTTTAATCTGCCAGGAAGTGTCATATCAGCGCACACCGCACTGTAGAGTGAAAATCTCATTCTGGAAACATAACCTGTTTTTCACTTGGGCTGCTGCCGTGAATAGGTGCTCCTCACTAATAACACGAATGTAACTAAGTAATTCTCCACCTGAAGATGATGGTGTGAACGACAGAAACATGCAGTTGTGTAACAAACGAGCGACAGACGCAGGAAACTGTTTTGTTTATATTGTTAGTGAGTGGATGAAACGGGTTGCGGATTTTACGAGTCTCCTGCAGTACATAAATGCATTTCGCCAGACTTGGAGAAAGATCAGTTAGGCTGCCAGTAATTTACATTTTCGCAGTCCTGAAGGATTTCACAAACGGAACTGGATTCCATATCTGTATCAATTATCCACTGCTAAGAGCCATAGTGACGTCACGGATTAGGAATGGAGTAGGCTTTTTGAGCAGTTGAAAGTATATGGTGTGGGGGGCTCCTATCACAGAGACAATTAGAATTGATTCTATAACTGTCCTTTCTTTCTGAGAGTATTTCTATGGGTTCCTGCTGTTAATTTGGACGCATAAACGACAACCACACCGCTCTGCTTGATATTTTACAGGGGCTGTTATTAATACCTACATTTATACCCATAATCTGCAAACTACTCCGAAGTAGTTTCATTCATTTAGATAGCGCAAAACTGCGACAGCGTAGATGACTGTGTCCGCACTGAAATTAGTCAAGTCTTCTAATTCAAGGATTGCAAGTAGCGATTGCAAAGATAATCGTTATCATTATCTAGCATGCGACACGGAAATTTGAGGAATGTTGTCGACAGCTACGTGTTTCGGGAATCAAGATCCCATCATTTTGCTGCGTTCAACCCTTCATACACACGCACCTAAAAAGGTACAAAATAGTAATAAAATAAAATAAAGATATTCATACATTAAGTCCTTGGCTTAGTTTAAAATCGGTTACACCTGATTATATGCTTTGCTTCTTGATAATAGCAAATGTTCACCAGAATGCACCTTTGCTATAGTGATAATACCGATCGCATCTGCCTACGCCACATCAGGTGCCTTGTTCTATAAACAAGGACACGGCTTCACCTGCTTGCACTGAGCTACCAACCGTTCCACTGTATTGCAGAGATACCACGGGGGAGATGAAGAAACAACAATGTGAATAGTAATCTACTCAAACTGATCATACGTATCGTCCTTCGGCTACGTTCAAAATAGAACAGTTTTAAAATATGACGAGGAGTTTATGTCCGAAAACCTTTTTTGATTTATTTAATGACTTTTTTGTGTCTTTGTCGGTGTGTGTTGTAAAGGGTTGAGCGCAGCCAGCCAGATGATTGGGTCTTGACTCCCGAAACGTGTAGTCGTGGATAACGTACCTCACATTTTGTATTGTTTGCTATAATCCAATCTTGTCTTCGCTGTTCCCACGCCAGCGATACACAGAGGGCTTAATATGGGTTCTTCAAGCTTTGTAAGTCGACTTTCGCTATAACACGTCGTACGAAACTGAACATGGTCCTCTAGGACGGGTGGCACCAACGTTTTGTAAGCAACCTCCTTTTTAGACTGATTGCATTCTCCCAGTGCCTACAAGTGAAGCGGACACTTGCTATGCCCAAGATACCACTGTATAACCCCACATTAGTAAGGTATTTCTGTGAATTGACATTCAAATTGTCTCACGTTTTGTGAAGTGTACAGTTTCACGATTCCAAACATTTAAAGCAAGTTACCAGTCTTTGTACCGCTTGAAATTCCTATCAAGATCTGACTGGATACTTTTTCTGGATAATGCTTCATTTCGGATAAGAGCATCAGATGGGAGTGAATGAGATGTAGCGAGGCCTTTTTGACGCAGCGTTTAGGCTCTCGACAACGCTCTCACCCCACGGTCCCTCATCTCACGCGTCAACCCGAGCCCCCCACAAGGTGTCGAGAGGTCCTTGACTCTGGATATTCTTTGTCTCCGGTGCTTCGTAGCTGCCGTTGACAGTGGAGACGGTCAAGACCAGCTCGAGAGGGGGCGGCAGAGGGCGACCATTAGCGAGCCGGCAGTCGGCACGTGGCAGAGGAGACGCTGATGCATAATGAGTGACTGTGCGTGCGGCGTGCGTGCCGCGCAGCGCCGCGTAACGATTTTCAATAGGAGTCCGCTGCCGGCGCGGCGCGAGATACGACATGGGATGGAGCCGCGATCCCAAGGTCACTGCCACCGGCCGCAGCTGCGCCTGCCGGCCATTCCCATCACGCGCACGCCCGCGCCTCAACGAATATAGATGCGCCGAGCGGCCGCTTCCTTCTACTGCCGCGGCGCTTCTCGGAAGAGCTTCTGTCTGTCGAACACGACACTCTCACCTTCACTGTTCCATGTTGTGTGGGCGATGTTGTGGTATACTACTACTACTACTACTATAGCGGCCGTCACGAAAATAGGCAACTCGAGGTCATCTCACCGTCCTACAGCATTGCCAGTTAGTGATAATTTCATGTGTTAGTAAAAGTTACGAAGAAAAGTCAGATATCTCCACTCTTAGTCTAGAATGAGATGGGGTACTTTCCAAACGAAAATTCTTACCAGCTGCTACAAAAAATAAATAAATAAATAAAAACCAACATTACAAGAAATTTTGAACAAAAATATTTTTTTCATATTTCTTAAAAGACATCACAGACGCCGTTGACTGTATGAAATATTTATCATTACGATTGCACTTTCGGCCTTAGGGCCATTTTCAAGTAACGCTACAAAAGTTACATTCTGTCAGAATATAATACTATCTGACATGAGTACATGTGTGCCGGCTGGAGTGGCCGTGCGGTTCTAGGCGCTACAGTCTGGAACCGAGCGACCGCTGCGGTCGCTGGATGTGTGTGATGTCCTTAGGTTAGTTACGTTTAATTAGTTCTAAGTTCTAGGCGACTGATGACCTCAGAAGTTAAGTCGCATAGTCCTCAGAGCCATTTGAACCATTTTTGAGTACATGTCGTCAAAATGTATCCTTTTGACTGCGAGAGTTCCACAAGATCTGATGAGTACGACACTTATTACATCGTAAAATGTTGTTAAACATGTGCTGTATTGTCAATGTTACCATCGTTCTAATAATCGAGATTGTCAATGTTACCGTCGTTCTAATAATCTTATAGGCAACCAACTATTAAAAAGCATGATCGCAACGACTATGTTACTGTTACCCTGCATAACAAGCGGTCTTGGGTCTACTGAGGCACACAAGTATCGTTAACGATATCCATGTTAAAAACTACTCAATCTTTATAAATCGATATATGGAATAACCATGGAATGAAGTGGTTTCCCACATAAATACTGCGACATAGAATATAGACGGTGATCGCCAGGGTGTGTATTAACAGAGCGAAAGAGTGGGTACACGTTTCTGACGGTGCAAGCTCGTTAAGAAATCACCGACTTTAGAAAGTGAGTAGTGTAAGGAACGTGGTATTATGCCGGTATTTGCAACTCCCTCATGCCACCACTACATATTTCTCACGCTAAAAAACAGTATTTCTAACGTATTGTACCTCGATGTCATGTGCAAGAGGGAACTGACACCACGAATAATGCAGGACTGTCCATAAATACGTAAGAGTATGACGGGATGGAGATCTCTTCTGAACACCATGTTGCAAGGCATCCCAGATATGCTCAATAATGTTCATGTCTGGGGAGTTTGGTGGACAGAGAAAGTGTTTAAACTCAGAAGAGTGTTCCTGGAGCCACTCTGTAGCAATTCTGGACGTGTGGGGTGTCGCATTGTCCTGCTGAATTTGTCCAAGTCCGTAGGAATACACAATGGACACAATTTGACGCAGGTGATCAGACAGGATGCTTACGTACTTGTCACCTGTCAGAATCATATCTTGACGTATCAGTGGTCTCATAACACTCCAGCTGCACACACCTCTCACCACTGCAGAGCCTCTACCAGTTTTAACGGTCCCCTGCTGACATGCAGGGTTGATGGATTCATAAGGTTGTCTCCATAGCCGTACATGTCCATCCGATCGATACAATTTGAAATGAGACTCGTCTGAGCAGGCATCATGTTTTCAGTCATCAACAGTCCAATGTCGATGTTGACGGGCCCAGGCGAGGGGTAAAGCTTTGTGTTATGCAATTATCAAGGGTACAGGCTCTGAAAGCCCGTATCGTGTTTTGTTGAAGGTTCACATGCTGACACTTTTTGATGGCAGAGCAGTGAAATCTGCAGTAATGTGCAGAAGGGTTGCACTTCTGTCACATTGAACGATTCTCTTCAGTCGCCATTGGTCCCATTCTTGCAGGATCTTTTTCCGGCTGCAGCAATGTTGGAGTTTTTATGTTTTACTGGATTCCTGATATTCATGGTATACTTGTGAATTGGTCATATGCAGGGGGGAACCAGCCCAGTCGGCCTTTGGAGAGGGACCACGGTCTGCTGAGGGCTCTCTGATGGCGTATCAGGTAAGCATGTGAGGAAGCAGCTGACCGGTTTCAACAATCTTATGCTGCCATCTCTGATCTTATGTAACTTCTTATAAAATCACCATTTTACATTACATGAAGTCAAACCATAAAAGGCACTCCTGACGTAACATGCCTTGATAAAAATCCTGTCGATAAAATCAAGACTGTATATCGGCGGAGTGCCTTTTATGTTTTGACTTCATGCAACATAACATGGTAATTTTATAAGAAATTCCATCACTTGAGACGATGGCAGCATAAGATTGTTGAAAAGGGCCTTGAAAGTTGTCTACACTGCGATCGCGGCGTACGAAGTGTGTTCCATTTCAACCACACCGATCGCCCCACAGCACACCATGTCTGCCTTCCAATTTTTGCCTGTAGTTTTTTAAAACTACAAGTTTTATCGAAGTATACTACAAGACTATTGTCCTCAGCAGGCAGTAAGTTCTTCGTACTTGCTGCTGCAATGTCTCTGCATCCCACTAAAAATTTCTGACTGAAACACCAAGTAGACGGAGAAGACAACGGAGGTCTCTGTGCCAGAATAATTTTTTTTTCATTGAGATCACACTGTATTTTTTAGCTGTCAGATATTCTTCTGTGTCGTAGTATCTAAGTACGGATCTACGCAGTTACGTTCTGGCAAAATCGTCATGGAGAATCGAACCGTACTCACATCTAAAGACTCTGCCGATGTTGCAGCACTGGTAATACGGAATACAGACGATTTGGAAATACCATAATCTTGTCATTTTATGGACTTGGGCGAAATGTATATTGTTCCTGGCCTCTTTAGTATTTTCGATATGACTTTTCACCCTTTATACATACCGTCCGGAGTAGATTATATGTCGGTCGTTACTCCTGAATTTCGTTAACTACCAAACACACGTCAATGCATCGTTCCACTGAAGACTAAAATCACACATGAACACGCGATATCGCACGGAAACACGGAACATTCAGCTGGCACTGACCTACTGCACTGAACGGCCACTCTAATAGTAGTAGTAGTAGTAGTAGTAGTAGTAGTAGTAGTTGTTGTTGTTGTTGTCGTCTTTAGTTCGTACACTGGTTTTATGGAGGCCTATACACCATAAGCCACCTTACAGTGTGTAGAAGAGTGTACTAACGGTATTAACAAATCTCCGCATTGTGCTCCAGACTAACCGATCTGGACCGACCGACCGCCTTGTCATTCCCTGCCAGTGCCGTAATTTGGATGCGTTTTTGAGATGCGTGGGTTCCTCGGCCGTTATCGGCTTTCCAGACCTCAGAGACACCACTCCTCTCTTAGTAGCTCCTTAAGTTCCCATCACGTGCCTCAGTGCACGCCACTCCAGTCCAAGAAAATTTCTGGCAGCGCCAGGAATAGAAACCGAGACCTCCGCACGGCAGGCACGCCAACCATTTTTTTCTTTCTACCTCTTACTTCATCATTTTTCTTCAGTATTTGTGTGCCAGTATCACATGACATCCCTTATATTCCACCAATTCATTCAAGTCAGCCGAAGGAGGACTTTTCTGACAGTCCCATGGGGTTTTATGGGCATTCAAGTGGGAGAGACTAATGTAGAACGCATCAAGCATTAAAATCACTATCTTAAGTTGGTACAATTTTTTATCAATCCAGTAGAAACTTTTTTCTCTTCTCTCTTCCATTAGAAGAAAGACCCCCGCAGACCTCTGTATGGGCTCTAATCTCTCTGATTTTCCCTTGTGGGAGCAAGTAACACATTCCCCTATTCTTCCCGGAATGTATGCTTTAGGGATCTCAACAGCACACCTCTTCGTGATACATAAAGCCTCCCCTTTTACAGTCTGACAATGGAATTTGTTGACAATCTCCATAACGGTCTACTGGCGTCTAAACGACCCAGTGACGAAACGCACCCGTCTGTGTATACGATGTTCGCTACTTTCAAACCGGTAAGGGCCCCTGGTTGTTGTGCAGTACTCAGGAATAGGTCTTGCGGGTGTTTTTAATACTTTTTTGCAGGTGAATTACACTTCCTTACGAGTCTTATAATAAATCCTAGACTGACATTTGCCTTTCGTATAGTATGTTTTAAGTGGTTATTCCACTTTATTTCGCGACGGATGGACACGCCTACATATTTCACAGTGGTTACTGTTCCAGAGATTTGACGCAAATAACGTAATCGAACAGCAATGGATCACTAACCTGATTTATAAGCAATGCGTTACATTTGTTTAAATTCAACGTCATGTGTTAGTCCCTGCTCTCTACATTATCTATCCTGTTCCTCTTCATCTCTACGCAGCTACCGTGACCTACATATATTTGAACCTGCTTACTGTATTCAAGCCTCAGTCTCTTTCTATAATTGTTACCATCCAAACTTCACTCTTTTACCAAATTAACGATTCCTTGTTTTCTCGTGATGTTCTATCAGACGATCCCACATTTTAGTCAGCTTCTGATATAAGCTGCTTTTCACCTCAAACAGATTCATTATCTACTCATCAGTTATTAGATCTACCGATCTAATCTTCACCATTTTCTTATTGTGCCACATTTCAGAATCTCCTATTCTCATCTTTTCTGAACTGCTTCATGTCAACGTTTCATTTCCATTCAAGGGTACACTTCAGATACTTTCAGAAAAGACTTCCGAGCTCGTAAAATTTATTTCGATGTTGCCAAATTTATCTTTTTCATTGCATTTTCTGTCTTTCTTACATCGTCAATTATTTTGCTTCCTAAATAACAAAACACATTTACTATTTTAATCTAATTCCTTTAATTTCATCTGATTCAAGTCCACTACATTCCATTACCTCTTTTTCAATTTTGGTAATGTTCATCATATAATCTCTTTTCAAGATCTTTTTAACGTTCATAATTTCCATTACCAAATTTCTCCTTGGTTTCCTTTACTATTCGCTCAGTGTACAGACAGATTAACATCAGCGATAGAAAACCGGCCTTTCTCACTACCTTCTCAACTACTGCCTCCCTTTCGTGTCCAACGGCTCTTAAAACTAAGCACACTCCACCCTGCGTTGAAATTATTCAATTTCGAAGCAATGTAATGGATATCGGCGCTGTTTGTTGATCCAGTATCGTTCTATAAAATAATAGCCTATTACCGTCTTAATCTTTCGCATGAGCGACGGTCTTGTAAACTGGCTGTTAGGTGCGAGATAACGCCATCGTAGTTGCAATGTGCCTCTAACGGCTCCCATAACAGAGCGCTTGCTAGTGTCGATTTAGTCGCGCCGACTCAGTCCCGTAGCGCTTATTACTGTATTCTGTCCAGTTGCCATAGAGTGGACGTGCTTGCACACCTGAAGCACTTATATGCATAGTCCACTTGGAAGCAAATGAGTGCTTTGTAAATATTTAGTGTCGCACCAACGCCTGTTCTCCAGGTAATACCCGTAACTGTTCTTCGGATATTTACTGTTCCTTTTCCATTCTTGCTTTACTCTGATACGTCGGCTTCATGTCAGTTTGTAGCATGCTTCCAGTCCTGAGTAGTTATGTGTTTACTTGTCTATAAATGTATATGAGCATATTTTTATTTCTTGCGTATCTATGACTAAGGAATATGCAGACACATGTCTTAATACACTCCTGGAAATTGAAATAAGAACACCGTGAATTCATTGTCCCAGGAGGGGGAAACTTTATTGACACATTCCTGGGGTCAGATACATCACATGATCACACTGACAGAACCACAGGCACATAGACACAGGCAACAGAGCATGCACAATGTCCGCACTAGTACAGTGTATATCCACCTTTCGCAGCAATGCAGGCTGCTATTCTCCCATGGAGACGATCGTAGAGATGCTGGATGTAGTCCTGTGGAACGGCTTGCCATGCCATTTCCATCTGGCGCCTCAGTTGGACCAGCGTTCGTGCTGGACGTGCAGACCGCGTGAGACGACGCTTCATCCAGTCCCAAACATGCTCAATGGGGGACAGACCCGGAGATCTTGCTGGCCAGGGTAGTTGACTTACACCTTCTAGAGCACGTTGGGTGGCACGGGATACATGCGGACGTGCATTGTCCTGTTGGAACAGCAAGTTCCCTTGCCGGTCTAGGAATGGTAGAACGATGGGTTCGATGACGGTTTGGATGTACCGTGCACTATTCAGTGTCCCCTCGACGATCACCAGTGGTGTACGGCCAGTGTAGGAGATCGCTCCCCACACCATGATGCCGGGTGTTGGCCCTGTGTGCCTCGGTCGTATGCAGTCCTGATTGTGACGCTCACCTGCACGGCGCCAAACACGCATACGACCATCATTGGCACCAAGGCAGAAGCGACTCTCATCGCTGAAGACGACACGTCTCCATTCGTCCCTCCATTCACGCCTGTCGCGACACCACTGGAGGCGGGCTGCATGATGTTGGGGCGTGAGCGGAAGACGGCCTAACGGTGTGCGGGACCGTAGCCCAGCTTCATGGAGACGGTTGCGAATGGTCCTCGCCGATACCCCAGGAGCAACAGTGTCCCTAATTTGCTGGGAAGTGGCGGTGCGGTCCCCTACGGCACTGCGTAGGATCCTACGGTCTTGGCGTGCATCCGTGCGTCGCTGCGGTCCGGTCCCAGGTCGACGGGCACGTGCACCTTCCGCCGACCACTGGCGACAACATCGATGTACTGTGGAGACCTCACGCCCCACGTGTTGAGCAATTCGGCGGTACGTCCACCCGGCCTCCCGCATGCCCACTATATGCCCTCGCTCAAAGTCCGTCAACTGCACATACGGTTCACGTCCACGCTGTCGCGGCATGCTACCAGTGTTAAAGACTGCGATGGAGCTCCGTATGCCACGGCAAACTGGCTGACACTGACGGCGGCGGTGCAAAAATGCTGCGCAGCTAGCGCCATTCTACGGCCAACACCGCGGTTCCTGGTGTGTCCGCTGTGCCGTGCGTGTGATCATTGCTTGTACAGCCCTCTCGCAGTGTCCGGAGCAAGTATGGTGGGTCTGACACACCGGTGTCAATGTGTTCTTTTTTCCATTTCCAGGAGTGTATATACTGGAAGAGAATTATTTATCATCCAAGACTGAGAATCCTCCAAAAATTGTTGTAATGTCTGAATGCACTGCTTTAATTTCTCTCCAGTAACATGGATATTCGACATGATGGCACCGCAGCGACCACGGCCTCTCAGTCCGGAAGTATTTACAGAACTGTTGTGACGGTCTGTATCGTTTTTGGTCCTTATTGTACTGTTTTGCAATCAGCCTATTATTTACGAACTTGAATGAAAAGTGGAAATTAAAACAAATAAAATTGAAATTAGGTTGGTTAGAGTGCTGTAGCTCGGTAGTTCAGTAATTAGGCTGAGTATCAGATTACGAATCTAAAGGTCCGACGTTCGAACCTTAGTTAATCGCTAAATATTTCTCTGACACTTATCGCTTCTTTCACCTCACTGTATGTGAAAAGGTGCCAAGTTGCAATGTGATTCGCAGTTAAATTGTAGGCCCCCTATAACTGACTTATCCAGTCAGTTCAAAGTTCAGAGGAAGGTAATAGTACAGTGTGCAACTGGGCCATATCTAGTAAGGCACGGCGGTGTTCACACCAACCTCCGTATTGACTACAGCTGCACTGACGTGTGTATCCTATGGTATGCAAATTGATTTGTTGGCCTGTCCTTGAAAGCAAAGAACAGCGAACTATCCATTTCGCGCTGTTTTAAAGCGTAGGCGGTGGGTTTGGGACAGTGAGACAGAAATTGTACAACATAAACAAAAAGTTTGATGAACTACAGCAAGATACGGATGAATGTAAGGTAGCGTCCATAAAAGAGAGACAGAAGCCGGTAGTATCTGATCCAAAGATTACATCTTGAACATGTAATATCGTGTAAGTACATTATTAAAAAGAAAAAGACACACCACGAAGGAATTATCCGACAGGGGCGGAAATCGGTAGATGTGCTGTACGCGTACAGACAAACAAATTATTATTTCAGAAAAATTGGATGAATTATTTAAAAGAAATAGCTTCACAAATTGAGCAAGTCAATGCAAGCAGTTATTCGGTTTGGCATTCATTGATAAGAGTTGTTGGATGTCGTCCTGAGGGATGTCGTCCCAGATTCTGTCCAATTGGCGCGTTAGGTTGTGAAAATCTCGAGCTGCCCGTAATGCTCCAAACTTCCTCAGTTGTTGAAAGATCCGGCGACCTTGCCGGCCAAAGTAGAGTTCGGCAAGCATGAAGACGAACAGTAGAAACTCTTGCCGTGTGTGGGCAGGAGTTATCGTGCTGAAATGTAAGCCCAGGATGGCTTGCCACGAAGGACAACAAAACGAGGTGTACAAAATCGTCGACGTATGGCTGTCCTGTGAGGGTACCGCAGACAATAACCAAAGGGATCCTGCTATGAAAAGAAATGGTACCCTAGACCATCATTCATGGTGTCGAGTCTTATGGCGGGCGATAGTCAGTATCCTAACGCTCTCCAGATACGTCTTCGCCTGGAATCCCATTGGCTGAAGTAGAACTGTCTTCATTAATGAGTCCCGTTTCGAACAGAGACCCGATGAACTGGAGACGCCACAGACAGCGGTGGGATACTAACACGTCTGTCGGGCGCCATACGGCCCGGCAGACACGAATGATGATCTGGGGTGCCATTTCTTTTCATAGCAAGACGCCTTTGGTTGTCATCTGCGGCACCCTCGCAGCACCACGGTAAGTCGACGATATTCTACGCCTCGTTTAGTTGCCCTACATGGCAAGCAATCCTGAGCTTGCTATTCAGCACGATAATACCTGTCCACACATGGCAAGAGTTTCTACTGCTTGTGTTCGTAATTGCCAAACTCTACTTTGGCCAATAAGGTCGCCAGATCTCACACCAATGGAGGCCGTTTTGAGCATTATGGGCAAGATGCTACAACCGGCTCGGGAGTTTGACGATCTAAGGCGCCAACTAGGCAGAATTCGGTACGATACCTACCATGAGAATATCCAACAACTCTGTCGAAAAATGCAAGGGCCAGAGGTGGACCAACGCGTTAACGACTTGCTCAATTTGTGAAGCTCTTTCTCTTGAACAAATCATCAATTTTTTTCTGAAATTGTAATTGTAATAATTTGTTTGGATGTACATGTACATCAAATCTACCAATTTCTTCCCCATTCGGATAATTTCTTCGTGGCGCGTAAGTGTTCTTTTTTGTCTTACTATGAATTTAAGCGAAGATAAAAGCTGGATTTGTTGGAAGGGTTCTGGGAAAATGCACTGTATCTGTACATGAAATCGATACAAGACAGGCATGAGGATAGACAATGAACGAAGTGACGGACGCGCCGCTAGGATCGTAATAGATAGGTACAGCTCATACGCAAGTGTAACAGAAATACTTGGAGAACGTATATGGGAACCTTTGGAAGCAAGACGACATGGTTCCCACGAGACACAGTTGGGTACATTCAGAGAACATGTATCCGAAGACGTCTATGCGACAATTACGCTGTCAGCATTGTAGATCTCGCGAGTGAATCATAAAAACAGACTGGGACGCGTTGTTAATTGTCTTTTCGTAGCTAAATACGCGAATGGAACAGGGAAGAATCCGTTAATATTACTGGTTCTTTGTTCCCTCCGTCATGCATTGGACAGAGTCTTGCGGAGTACGTACGTAGACGAAGTTGCAAACGATGAATCTGAGCATTTTCGAAGTTCAGAGATAGCATACTGATAACCTCAGCGTGTAGAGCAATAGCCGAGTTCTCTCCAGCGCAGCGGTCGAAGCGAAGTAGAAGGCGGGACTGCAGTGCGGCGGCAGTCTCCCCTCGCGCACGCACACATTTACACACGGACGTGGGAGCGAAAGCGCGAGGCGGCGGAAACCACGCGAGTTTCTAATTGGGGATGCGCGGCGTGCACCTCCCTCTAAAGTTTTCGAAACACTCAGCGACAAATGGATTGCTCTTCAGAAGCCGGGAGCGTCGTAAAATCTGCCCTGTTAAGCAGCGACGGTATTCTTTGATGCTCGAGAGGATCTCGAGTCAGTAATTTCACGGTGCGTTTACACGCCGCAGCTGAGTTCTGACGAGGCGCGACCATAATGGTTTATTCATGAGTTCGACTGCAGACTAAATGAGAAACCAAAGACCACTACTCAGAAGGCTCAGTGGAATCCACAGCACAAGATCGAATCTACCGCGCGCATTTACAGTATGCGCCGGCGGGAGGCAAAACGCACCACGAAAACTACATATAAAATTAACATACTTTCAATGAAGTTCCTTACTTCATCATAATATTCGGCAGCACTATTCAATTACAGAAGGCCGAAGAACCAGGAATCTCACTCCTAAATAAAACTAGTTTGGGTTAACTACCTGAGTGGCACAGGGGGAAGTTGCGGTTGAGAAAGGACCGTCCGACGCCTTCCTGCTCACTCGTTACCGCAAACAGTTACTCCCGCCTCCCACCGATCAGCGTCCGTTCTGTTACTTTCTGCAGCTTGACTATGTGTAAAAACAAATCTGTGGCATTTCCTAAGAATGCAGGTAACCGAACGGACAAATTACTTAGACTGATTTTAGAAATTAGTATTTATCTGGCACCGCATCCGATGAGTGTTACATTGTATGTTCAAATACCAGTGGTGACATTCTGTAACTAAAACATGTCTTTGCTAACCACTGTAAATTCAAAAATACTACAAGACCTTACACGACCTTACACTGACGGGTAAATAAGTCCAAGCTTACGCCCTTACCGTTGCTCATTGCTTTATACATTACGTTCATACAAGGCGACACTCGACATGGACATGTTTTCATCATACCTGAAGAACCTTTGTCGTAGACCTGTATGCTATTCGACCTCTTGTATTTTCGGAAATGGTAATTTCACAGTACAGTCGTCATTTCAAATGGTTCCAATGGATCTGAGCACTATGGGACTTAACTGCTGAGATCATCAGTCCCCTAGAACTTAGAACTATTTAAACCTAACTAACCTAAGGACATCACACACGCCCATGCCCGATGCAGGATTCGAACCTGCGACCGTAGCGGGCGCGCGGTTCCGGACTGTAGCGCCTAGAACCGCTCGGCCACCCTGGCCGGCAGTCGTCAGTTGTTTTAGTTAATATTGAAATAATAACGTTTGCATATTATTGTGCCATATTTAATAAACAAATAGTGTTTCCTTGTGATTTCTATATTTTACTGTTATCGGCTTCAGTTAATAATGTATTGATGGTTTGGTAGCGAAATTGGTAGTCTTTCGCCCCATACGATGAAAGTACCGCCCCTTGAACGAATGGTGCTGATCTTAAAAAAACGCAAATATGTATTTTCTGTCAACCACCAAAGTCGTTTATCAGTACAAATCCGCAGTTGGTAATAACAATCTATGCTACCACATGCAGCACTTAGAGATTCTTTAGCCGGCCGAAGTGGCCGCGCGGTTCTGGCGCTGCAGTCTGGAACCGCGAGACCGCTACGGTCGCAGGTTCGAATCCTGCCTCGGGCATGGATGTGTGTGATGTCCTTAGGTTAGTTAGGTTTAACTAGTTCTAAGTTCTAGGGGACTAATGACCTCAGCAGTTGAGTCCCATAGTGCTCAGAGCCATTTGAACCATTTTTAGAGATTCTTTAAATCCCAAAATTGAAACTGCTCTATTGTCGTACTTTCTTCTCTTATACCTCACCGAATTGCGAATGTGGAATTTCGTTGACGTAACCAAAACACGACGGAATAGAAAGATTGAACACAATTGGCAAAGGTAACACGCAAAGATGTTACATACATTATTTTCGGCATATCCGGACAGCAGTATTAAATGGTGCAACAGCAGATGAAACTTTCTAATCAAACCTCTGACACACAAATGTGTATCTCGACGTAGAAGATTGACTGTAAACAACAGAGCGGCCGTGGGTGAAGAAATAGCGATCATGGCTTTTAAAGAAAATGTTTAGATTCTTGCTAAAAAATTACCTAAAGGCTCTTATGAATCTGCTGATCATAATTGTCTATCGCGTAATATTGTTGCACAGCAGAATAACAATTAAGTGCAAGAAAAATTTTACTGGAGTCGAGTGGGACCACTCTACGGTAAGTGGAGTATTCTGCGATGGCGTAACAATGTCAACGCTCGGAAGTACTCACGCACAAACAGGGAGCTCACGGCCTCAAATCGTACGAGAGAGAATGTCGGGAACACCGGATGCAGCTCTTACAAGGAGAGGTCCCCAGAGGTGGGATCGAGTTTTCGAAACAAAATATATGGCGATGAAGGTTAAGATCCCAGGTATCACGCCCTGCAGACATTCACGCCGACGGGCCCTCGTTTGCGAGTAACTGAAGAAAAACAATTTCGGAATTGTGTGTGATACTCAATGACGTTAAAAAATCGTATTACGTAAAATGCTAATTTTACATTCGTGATCTCCTCGGGAGGTAGAAGTAGGGGGAAACAATATAATCGACACCTCATCCAGAAACGCACCCTCTCGAAACCTGAACGGCAAGCTACACCGCGATGCAGAGCGCCTCTCTTGCAGAGTCTGCCACTTGAGTTTGCTAAACATCTCCGTAACGCTATCACGCTTACCAAATAACCCTGTGACGAAACCCGTCGCTCTTCTTTGGATCTTCTCTATCTCCTCTGTCAACCCGACCTGGTACTGATCCCACACTGATGAGTAATACTCAAGTATACGTCGAACGAGTGTTTTGTAAGCCACCTCCTTTGTTGATGGACTACATTTTATAAGGACTCTCCCAATGAATCTCAACCTGGTACCCGCCTTACCAACAAATAAGTTTACATGATCATTCCACTTCCAATCGTTCGGTACGCATACTCCCAGATATTTTGCAGAAGTAACTGCTACCAGTGTTTGTTCCACTATCATATAATCACACAATAAAGGATCCTTCTTTCTATGTATTCGCAATACATTACATTTGTCTATGTTAAGGGTCAGTTGCCACTCCCTGCACCAAGTGCCTATCCGCTGCAGATTATCCTGCATTTCGCTGCAGTTTTCTAATGTTGCAACTTCTCTGTATACTACAGCATAATCCGCGAAAAGCCGCATGGAACTTCCGACACCATCTACTAGGTCATTTATATATATTTTAAAAAGCAGTAGTCCTATAACACTCCCCTGTGGCACGCCAGAGGTTACTTTAACGTCTGTAGACGTCTCTCCATTGAGAACAACATGCTGTGTTTTGTTTGCTAAAAACTCTTCAATCCAGCCACACAGCTGGTCTGATATTCCGTAGGCTCTTACTTTGTTTATCAGGCGACAGTTCGGAACTGTATGGACCGCCTTCCGGAAGTCAAGGAAAATGGCATATTCCTGTGAGCCTGTATCTAATATTTTCTGGGTCTCAAGAACAAATAAAGCGAGTTGGGTCTCACACGATCGCTGTTTCCGGAATCCATGTTGATTCCTACAGAGTAGATTCTGGGTTTCCAGAAATGACATGATACGCGAGCAAAAAACATGTTCTAAAATTCTACAACAGATCGATGTCAGAGATATAGGCCTATAGTTTTGCGCATCTGCTCGACGACCCTTCTTGAAGATTGGGACTACCTGTGCTCTTTTCCAATCATTTGGAACCTTCCGTTCCTCTAGAGACATGCGGTACACGGCTGTTAGAAGGGGGGCAAGTTCTTTCGCGTACTCTGTGTAGAATCGAATTGGTATCCCGTCAGGTCCAGTGGACTTTCCTCTGTTGAGTGATTTCAGTTGCTTTTCTATTCCTTGGACACTTATTTGGATGTCAGCCATTTTTTCGTTCGTGCGAGGATTTAGAGAAGGCTGGCTGGCTCTGAGCACTATGGGACTTAACATCTGAGGTCATCAGTCCCCTAGAACTTAGAACTACTTAAACCTAACTAACCTAAGGACATCACACACATCCATGCCCGAGGCAGGATTCGAACCTGCGACCGTAGCGGTCGCGCGGTTCCAGACTGAAGCGCCTAGAACCGCTCGGCCACTACGGCCGGCATTTAGAGAAGGAACTGCAGTGCGGTTCGATTCTCATCAGGTGCAGTACATTTTTGTTATACTTAAATCTTTATCGAATATACTTCGATCATTATGTTTATTCGATCAATTGGTTTAAATGTAATTTTTTATTTCTATTCCTTCGTCACAAACTTTGCATAAAGAAATGCTCTGAAGCTCAACATTAGGCTAGACAGGAGTGCTGGCAGGCTCAAAAAACGGGAGCACATTCAGTCACCAGTACGGGGACGTCATGTCGTCGACTACTATGAAACCCCTGCCTTCCTTTCGCCCGCTCTCAGAATCTGGCCACTCCATCTGCATCATTGATACCAATGGAAGGCCAGCTGTGCTAGTTGCAAAAAAATGGTTCAAATGGCTCTGAGCACTATGGGACTCAACTGCTGTGGTCATAAGTCCCCTAGAACTTAGAACTACTTAAACCTAACTAACCTAAGGACATCACACAACACCCAGCCATCACGAGGCAGAGAAAATCCCTGACCCCGCCGGGAATCGAACCCGGAACCCCGGGCGTGGGAAGCGAGAACGCTACCGCACGACCACGAGATGCGGGCTGCTAGTTGCAGGCTGACCTGCTGAATATGACGAAATGTAATCAGCTGCCACCAGCCTGTGCTCCACTGATTCGAGTCAGTAACCGTCCGGCTGTGGAGGGAACTTCAACTCTGCGAGCTGCATTCCTGCCGGTCACACCCGCGACTACTCGAAGATGATGGCCGGTCCGATATTCCGTGAATGAAGAACCGACCTGCCCATCTGCGAGCTGTCCACCCTGGGAGGAGGGCGCCTGTGGCGCCGCTCCTGTGCAGTAAAAGTGCCGCCGTAACAGCTGTAGGCTGGAACCGTCTCTCCGTGTCGCCATCGGTAGTCCACCTACACGCCATCTCGACAACAGGGGCACGCACATTCCTGGTGCCGTGCCTGACCGCAGCTTCACTCGGCGAAAGCGCCGATGCTCGGGCAGACGTCCACCAAGACGCGCCGGCTGCCACACTCTCCTGCGGCACTGACCTCTGCCAAAGCCGGGGCCTACACCAGCAGATTCTTCGCCGGGCGCTGACGAATTACACTGCGTCTTCGAGCAATGCAGGCTCACCACGGCCGCAGCCAGGCAGCCCGAGGAAAAAGACTGAGTGATTGTAAAACTGTCGGAAGTAAATAACTGTTACATGAACGATGTCTCATTAGCGCCTTGGCGCCTCACAGGAGCACTCCTCTGCACCTCCGTTCGACTGTCCTACACCCACCTAAGGCTGGTATTACACTATCAAATTTCTTTGTCCAATATCTTTGTCCAATATCTTTGTCAAAGATATTTGATAGTGTAATAGGGACTTCGTCAAATGTCGTCCAATATTTGATCAAATCTAGGGCCTCGCTGTATATTTGATCAAAGAAACCGCTTGTCTTCTGTTCACTGCAATGTGACATGTTACCACATGGAGCGCTAGCATCGCTGCAGCGTTCTGTCGTCTGTAGTTTTTTTTATAACCATTGCCGGTAAATACAATTGGTGTGTGCCGACAACTACAAAATTAACAGAGATGTCTGAAGCTGATGAGGCGCTTTACAACGTGAGGCACCCTGAATACAAAATAGATTAAGAAGATTGGAGACCTGACCTGACCTAACCTAACCTAACCTAACCCAACGTAACATAACATAACATAACCCTCGCCTGTGTCAAGGAATCGGAGTGTTACAGTGAGCCTGTCTTCTGAAGATGTAGCAGTTCTTAAGTGAATATTGTGCTTTGTGATATGAGGATACACTTCATTGAGCACATACAGAAATGTATGCTCATCCATTCTTAAGTAATTGATGTACGACTTGACGTCTTCCACTGTAAGCTCACGTAACAAGTTTTGTTGAATGCTTTTATCGTGTCGTCGTAAAACCCACGGCTTCACCCAGATTAGATTAGTTTTTCGTTCCATAGATCCGTGCTGAGGAGATCCTCGTGGATGTGGAACATGTCGATTTTTTAAAGCTGAAATAACAATACTAATAGCATGAATAAATACAATACATCATTTGTTTCTATTAAAAATTTCGCCAATGGAGTAGAAGCAGTTGGCCAGTAGTAAGTCTTTCAGGCTCCTTTTAAACTGATCTTTATTTCTAACTAAATTTTTTATGTTTCTTGGCAAATTATTGAAGATGGGTTTTCCTGAGTAGTGGACCCCTTTTTGAACTAAAGTAAGTGCTTTTAAGTCCTTGTGCAGATCATTTTTGTTCCTGGTATTGTATGTATGAACTGAGTTGTTTGTTGGAAAAAGAGATATATTATTTACAACAAATTTCATTAAGAAGTAAATATACTGAGAGGCAGTAGTTAGTATACCCAGTTCTTTGAAGAGGTTTCTGCAGGACGTCCGTGAATTTACTCCACAAATAATACGTATTACACGCTTTTGGACTCTGAAAACTTTTGTTTGACTTCAAGATTTACCCCAAAATATTATCCCAGATGACATTATGGAATGAAAGTAGGCAAAGTATGCAAGCTTTTTCCATTTTTATGTTGCCTATGTCTGCTAACACTCGAATTGCAAATACAGATTTGTTAAGGCATTTCTGCAGTTCTGTGGTGTGCTCCTCCCAACTGAATTTATTATCAAGTTGTAATCCCAGGACTTTTAAGACTGTCAACCTCGTATGTATGGTTCCATTTTTTCCCCCACTTCTTTTCCGCATGTGCACACAATGCAATTGGGGTACATACAACTGCTGTGGTTAATAACAAGTTGTTGTCAGCCATCTTGAACTTTGACGAAAAATTTGATGACAGTGTAATACCCCTTCTAGCGCTACGTCAAAGATCTTTGTCAAATATATTGGACGGAATATTGGATCACATCTTTGATCAAATCTTTGACAAAGAAATTTGATAGTGTAATACCGGCCTAAGATGCCACACCTGCTGGGGTCTTACAATATTATCTCACAACGACTTGTGTTGCTATACTCTTTAGTTTCGCTAGCTTTCAAAAAGTCACTGTACGCAAATGCAGAGTTTTACATATAACGGACCTCCGGACCTCGTCGGGTTGTCGAACAGATACAACTCCGTATTTTAACATATTTTATTCTGTTTCCGCAGTTCAATTTGGGTACTTCTCTTATCAGCGTCAGCACGTTCATCTTCCACCGTGTCCGCCTCCGGTAGCTGAATGGTCAGCGTGACGGATTGCCAATCCTCTGGGCCCAGGTTCGATTCCTGGCTGGCTCGGCGAATTTTCTCCGCGCAGGGACTGGGTGTTGTGCTGTCATCGTCATCATCATCATCCTCTCGACTGCAGGTCGCCGAAGTGGCGTCAAATTGAAAGACCGACACCCGCCGAACGGTCTGCCCGAAGGGGAGCCCTAGCCATACGATTAAATAAATTCCACTGTCATCTTACTTGTTGCTGCTCTGAGTCACGTGAACCTCTCTCCCGTGTGAGACTAAATGAGGCGATGCCGCTGAAGCGCTGCCTGTGTTTCTGAAAGCGTATTATTATACTGAAATAAATAATAATATAAATTAGCAAAAACGTGTGAGATCTGTGACGGAGGAATAAGAAACGTCCTACCTTAATGCGTTGCTGCCTGTACAGCAAGTACGGAAAAGTACATTGCTCGATGGTGAAACTGCTGAAATATTCGTCTGTGCCTCTCATCTTCCCAGTTTAGCATTATCAAGATGAAGCTCTGTCTCACTGGTACAAGGACGCAGAGATGGGCGGAAGGAATCGGTGAGGGCCCCAGGAAGGAACAATAGTAGAGAACCTAAATGACGGAGTGTTGGTGTCTGATCTCACGTCGTCCACCATAGCGCACTAAGCACTTTAGTTGCAAGCGATCGGACGTAACAGCCGCACCTTGGCTGCAGCATTATAGCGCCGCAGGTGCTCAAATACTTTCTACGGACTTCATACTCCTTTTCCTGTGATAAAACACTGAGGTTACAAAAGTGATAGATATAAAGGGATAGATATATGTACATATACACATGGCGGTAGTATCACACACACAAGGCATAAGAGGGCAGTGCATTGGCTGAGTTGTCATTTGCACTCAGGTGATTCATGTGAAAAGGTTTCCGACCTGATAATAGCCACAGGACGGCAATTAACAGACTTTCAACGCTGTATGTCATTAGGGAATTCAATATTCCGAGATACACAATGTCAAGAGTGTGCCGAGGATACCACATTTCAGGCATTACCTCTCACCACGGACAACGTCCGCCCCCGGTAGCTGAGTGGTCAGCGCGACAGAATGGCAATCCTAAGGGCCCGGGCTCGATTCCTGCCTGGGTCGGAGATTTTCTCCGCTCAGGAACTGGGTGTTGTGTTGTCCTAATCATCATCATTTTCACCCCCAGCGACGCGCAAGTCTCGGAAGTGGCGTCAAATCGAAAGGCCCTAGTCACACGACATTTACATTTACTACGGACAACGCAGTGGCCGACGGCCTTCATTTAACACCGAGACCAGTGGCGTTTGCGTAGAGTTGTCAGTGTTAACAGACAAGCAACACTGCGTGAAATAACCGCAGAAACCAAGGTGGGGCGTACGACGAACGTCTCCGTTATGACAATGCGGCGAAAATTGGTGTTAATGGGCTATGGTAGCAGATGATCGACGTGAGAGCCTGCTGCGCCTCTCCTGGGGTCGTGCCAATATCGGTTGGATCCTAGACGACCGGAAAGCCGCGGCCTGGTCAGATGAGGCCCGATTTCAGTTTGTAAGAGATGACGGCAGGGTCCGAGTGTGGAGCAGACCCCACGAAGCCATGAACCCATGTTGTCAACAAGGCACCGAGCAAGCTGGTAATGGCTCCACGATGGTGTGGATGGTGTGCGCTGTGTTTACTTGGAATGGACTGGATCCTCTGGTCCAACTCAACCGATCATAGACAGGAAGTGATTGTGTGCGGCTACTTGGAGACAATTTGCAACCGTTCAACGATTTGGTTGTTCCTTTTTCCCACGCGCCATTCGAGAGTGGAATGGAAGAGGAGTAGTAAAGAAAATGATGAACCCTCTGCCAGGCACTTAAGTGTGAATTGCAGATTAACCATGTAGATGTAGATGTAGTCTTTTGTGGAGCTTATCGTGAGACTGGCTATCCTTTAAGGCATACCTGCAAACAGTGCGATAATGTGTGTTATATACACGGAAAAATAAACTTCCAGAGACTGAGTTTGTCTAATGGTTCCAGATGGTATGAATTGCAATGTCACGCACTTTAGGAGGGATAGTTTGCTCTAAATGAGTATGATTTTTATACGCAGACCACGAATCAAACAAAAGCAACTTATTTTGACCATCTATGGACCGAAATCAGTGCTCATACAATAGTTGTAGTTCTCGTACGCCCATTGTCCCACTCTCACTTGCTGAGACGTATATGTTCGCTTCTGCCTTGCTGGATCACACACGCGAGAAAGAATTGTAGGGGGCAGGGCACCTCCAACTTCTCGCAGCACAATAAATAACTTTTCAGCCAATCCAGATTAACAGTCAGCGTAACTGTATATGAAAGCGTTAAGGCATTGTGTTGATACAACTCTCGTGGTACCTCTAATTTACCAGGGTTCGTTTCATATTTTCTCTTCAAATCCCGATGCGTCAGAGCTGAAAACCAATTCCTTATTGAACGATACAGTAAGTTTGTTTATCTCATATACAAATTTTCGGACCAATTCCGCAGTTTGCTGTGCATCGTCAAGTCGACGCTTTGTTTGAAATTTCGTTATCTTACGTCTTCCATTTCTGCAGCACCTTTCTGAAGTTATCCAACCATCCACTGCTTCCCTTGAAATCGCTGTAACTTAAGTTGTGCGCAATTTGATGCTCGTAATATAGTAGGTTATTATCAGGTACATCCTTTAAATTGTATCAACCATCCTTGGAACCCGCAAACATCAGACTTTTGTATCGAGTGCGCCCTGTCCTCCCTTGAATATCCGTTGTTTTCTTATGCACTACGCGGTCATATTGCTGCGGACTTATTATAAATCTGGTCGTAACGTTTTTTTTTTTTTTTTTTTTTTTTTTTTAGTATGCTGCACATGATGTTTCAGGTACGTAATTATGTGTAATAACCGCTCCTTGACAAGATTGTTCTTTACTACGTTTCACTGGAGTCGAGATTTGTGGCTCCCTGTCCGACAAGGATGACGAACTACATGGCTCCACACTTGTTCAGTGTCACATTCACTTGTTAGGCACATATCGTCATCATTTTACTTCTCACTTACATTGTCCGCACAGTCGAGCGTATGCGATACGACACATTTCACAGACCCATCTTGCAGAAACCCTAGCATGTCATCCGTCACTTCTTTCTCACTCTGAGAAATTGCTTGAGTTCCTTTCTGACGACATGTCAACTTCCGTAACTGTTGTTGTTTTCTTTGTTTAACGTTGGCATTGCTCTGTTTTGTATCAACACCACTAGCACTGTAGTACTGTTGTGAGTTACTCGTCAACTAAGCGTTTTAACTACGTCCCGTTGCCCCACACTGTGCTCGCCAATGGATGCCTCCAGTCCCAACCCCTGTTGCCATTAGCTGCCAATATTGTGGTTCCACGGTAGACAATATGTGGAGCGTCGAATGCCGTAAACACCATTGGGCTTTTGCGACCTCGCTCTCAAGGGGTTTCTTGTAACACACCATCACGGTGATTTAATCATCGCTGCTCGGGGAGTCGGGAGGCTGGCAGCTCCCGCCAAAGTGAGACGCAGCGAGTGTGACCTCCTGGCCACCATCTGCAAACAGAGTCGCGAGTTTTTTCCGCGCCCGCCGTAAGCGCAACAAACGCGGGAGGCATGCCTCGCCCTCGCCTTCGCCTTGTGCAGCCGTGGATACAGCTGGCAGCTGTTTACAGGGTCGGCCGGCTGCCTGCTGCTGCTGGCTGTTAAACGAGGCGGCGCATCCGCGCACCGGCGTCCGCGCCGCCACACAACGCCACAGCCGTGGCTCGAGGGCCGCGGAGGCTGCTGCTAGGGAGGTACGCTCTATGGCCAAAAACATACGAACATCCATCGCCACTGTTCCCAAAGATATGTAACTTACACAGCTTTTTTTCATATAATAACACTGCCACCATTTGAATGCTTCTATTATTTCCACTATAGCGATTTCGGCTTTCTAGTCATTATCACGAGCAACTGAGAAACCTACCAGCACATATCAGACATGTCAGTACATCTTGTTCACGTCAAAATACACTCGTGTGCAAAACCTAAGGCCGAAAGTAACTTAAGCATGATGTGTACTGCCAAGTAAATTAACATAGCTCGATGGGACTCGCGCCATACGTAGAAAGAACTGCTGCAGTGTAGCAGAAAACGGGAACTGAAAAAATACTCAATGAAACGAACAGAAAGACATTGTTATTCAAAGACAATAATTACTTTGTAATCATCGCGATTTCTGATGGTCCCTTTGACGTTACGAAACGCGGGACATTGTTCTTAAAAGAGCGCTTGATCACCACGGACGGCAGCGCATTCTCTGCAACGTGCTCCCATGTTGTCCACAAGGGTGGGAAGCAGTTCTTGTGGTGGTGCGCTCTGCTCCTGCACGGCGCTGTTGGACTACTGTTCGATGGTCGTTCCTGCAGTACGCCTCCCCAGCGCATCCCACATTTGATTTAAGCTGGGAAAGCCAATCCATTCGTCAAATATTCTCTTGAAACTTCCTGGCAGATTAAAACTGTGTGCCGGACCGAGACTCGAACTCGGGACCTTTGCCTTTCGCAGGCAAGTGCTCTACCAACTGAGCTACCCAAGCACGACTCACGCCCCGTCCTCACAGCTTTACTTCTGCCAGTACCTCGTCTCCTACCTTTCACACTCCGCTGCAGAGTGAAAATCTCATTCTGGAAATATTCTCTTGTTTCTAAAGTTGGTCCACCAGCGCTGCTCGATGTGGTCGCGCACTGTCATCCACAAAAATCTAATCAGCGTCGAAAGTACTCCTGAAAAGATTCACATAGTGAGTAGAATGTCACAGTGACGCTGACCATCGAGTGTACCATAGTCAAAGATCTGCAGGTCACTATGCCCATTCAACAATATGCCTCCCTAAACCATAGTACCTGAACCACCGAAACGTTCGTGCTCGACAAAGCCGGACATACCCTAATATTGCGAGAGGTGGAAAGATCTAATGCAACCAGGGACATAGTCAAACATGATTGTTTTGGTGGTTCAGGTATTATGGTGTGGG
This sequence comes from Schistocerca nitens, assembly GCF_023898315.1. Classification (NCBI taxonomy): domain Eukaryota; kingdom Metazoa; phylum Arthropoda; class Insecta; order Orthoptera; family Acrididae; genus Schistocerca; species Schistocerca nitens. Next base: position 622,135,671 of record NC_064614.1, on the reverse strand, counting down.
GAGACATAATGTTGCGTGGTTATATTGGCCTCCAAATCTTTGAAAACGGTACACTAGTCACCGTTATTGTGACACGTGCACCTTTTCAGGGATGCATTCGGACCTGACGTCATTTTTACGGATGATAATGCGCGACCACATCGAACAGCGCAAGTGGAGTTCTTGGAACGAGAGGATACTCGGCGAATGGATAGGCCTACTCTTTCCCCCCAACTTAAATTCATCGAGAACGTGTGGGGTATGTTGGGGGCACGTATTGCAGCAGGCCCACGTGCACCAATGGCCATCCAGCAGTTGCCAATCGCACTGGTGAAGGGCTGGAACACCATACCACAAGAACTCCTTACCAAAGTTGTTGCCAGCGAGGGAGCAAGTTCCAGAGCGTGCACTGCCGCTAGTCGTGATGACACTCCCTATTAAGAACCAAGTTCTGCCCTTTGTGATGTCCAGGGGGCCATCATGAATCGCGATGACTCCAGTGCAATTATTGTCCTTGAAGTATCATTTCTGTTTGTTTCTTTTTCTATTTCTTTCAATTACCTTCTGCTCTATACTGTACGAGTTCTTCCTATGTATAGTCGAAGTTTCACCGAGGAATGTTACTGCAGTGACGAATCATGCGGAATCTACTTTCGTCTTTAAAGTTTTACGCATCGTTGTAGTGTAATTCATTCACGAGATGATATGTCCTGATTAAGGTGTAGTGAATGTCTGACCTATTTAATCTGCAGTTCCTCGAACTAACAGCTGATTTATGAGGGATGACTTCACAAAGCACAACGTTCAAAACCTGTAGCATCGCTAAATGTGCGTTAATATCATGGTAAAAGATAATGGTTGGTTTTGAATATCTTGGATGTCGACGATGTTCATTTTGTGAAGTGTAATACAAACATCCCATAGAAGGTTGATCTCTGCACCTCCCGGACACTCATTTTATATCGCTCTCCTGAAGCACATGATGAGCCATTAACAGCTAATATTTTTCCTGTCATAATTATTAATACAATATTTTCAAATGAGCCATATTTAAGATTGAGCTTGCGACTTCGTAATCAAAGGATTCCTTGTCAACCGCAAAGCAAACAACACACAGCGGCGGCCCCAGTCTCTGATGGTTAGGCGTGGGGAATAGGTACAGTGTTCTGCATCACAGGTAAAGTCAAAGTACGGATATCGCAAATTTTCTTTGACTTACTGCCGAAAGACTCGGAGGAGAAATTAAAAAAAAAGAGTCCAGTGTCGTATTAATGTGTCAACAGCATCACAACAGCACATCCATTATAGACCGCTCCCTCTCTTCTGCCCACATAACTTGTACATTCAACATGAGCTCATTTCTCCATGGTAGCAGTGGTATCCAATGTAAGATCGCGAGTCTTTTAAAAAAATTTAAGTGACGGATTAATAAATATTTCTGAAAACTCTTCGCCTTCTAGGTGTTGTATTGCGATATTTTGCTCAAAAATGCTGGAGAAGAAGATATTAACATGTCTATACCAGTAGTGAATTAAATATCTCATCCGACGTAGCCACCAAACAACACTTGTGCTTAGAAATATTAATTGTCGCGAAGTGGTTTACCGTGCCGGCAAAATAAGACATCCAAAAGTCTCCGATTTTAACCCCGGACAGTCCTAAGATTTTCATCTGCCATTTATAACTTTCTTTCACTTCTGGAAATAGTTGTTAAAGTGAAAAATGGCGAGGTCCATCGTGGTCGGTAGTCCACATCAAACTGTAGGGTCGTTTATAGTAGTTCAAAGGTGTACCTCCAACAGTCCCATGCGGTAGGAAAGCACTGTTGTGTTCAACGTTAGGGTTGAGGGCACCTTTACTGTTTTTTATTTTGAAACAGCTGCCTGTTCAGATTCCACGACATATTCAAACTGTGTGCCGAATCGGAGTCAGACGCGGTCCCTTGTCTTTCGGAGCCAACGATCATACCAGCTGATCTACCCGCGCACACTTCACGCCTAGGCTGAAAGCTTCATTCTGCCACTACCACCTCCTACATTCCCAACTCCATTCCAGATCTCCTGTACTTCCCCGCGGAAGGATACAGCGCAAAGTATGTTGACTGTAGATTGTCACCAGAACGATTTGTCCAAATTGTTCAGTGATACAGCAAGTGGGTTTACTCTACGGTGTAGTTTCATTGCAGTTTACATTCCACTGCAGAGTGGAAGAGTCATATGGGAAGTGGATGATTTCCTTTATTTATTTACTTCCTTTGTTTTCAGACTGAGACTTAACCTCGTGTTGTAGATAATGCCAGAGTCAGCACATTTGTGATCCGCTTTTGAAAACTCGAGTGTTACGAATTACGCCGTGGTTTTCTGTTGAAACCATTCCAGCTCCAATTACTCGTGATCACTCAGTGGTTTAACTGTAGTGCCTGGATAAGACGCTTCTTTGGCAACATGCCCATCAGGAAAATTGTTTACGACACGAGCCGATTTTATGTAAATCATTTCAGTCCATTCCTGCGAGATAAAACATTCTGCGGAAGCCAGTAAATACTCTGAAGAGCCAAATAAACTGGTAACCTCCCTAAGGTCGTGTAGGGCCTCCGCGAGCACGCTGAAGCGCAACAACACGATGTGGCATGGACTCGACTAATGTCTGAAGTAGGCTGGAGGGAACTGACATCATCAATCCAGCAGGGCTGTCTATAAATCCGTAAGAATACGTGGAGATGGAGATCTCTTTTGAACAGCACGTTGCAAGGCATCCCTGATATGCTCAATAATGTTCATGTCTAGGCAGTTTGGTGGCCAGCGAAAGTGTTTAAACTCAGAGTGTTCCTGGAGCCACTCTGTAGCAATTCTGGATGTGTGGGGTGTCGCAGTGTCCTGCTGGAATTTCCCAAGTCAATCGGAATGCACAATGAACATGAATGGACGCAAGTTATCAGACAGGATGCTTACGCACGTGTAACCTGTCAGTCATATCCAGACATATCAGAGGCCCCTTAGCACTCCAACTGCACACGCCCCACACCATTACAGAGCCTCCACCGGCTTGAACATTCCCCTGATGACATGCAGGGTCAGTGGATTCATGAGGATGTCTTCATACCCGCTCGATACAATTGTAGCGAGACTCGTCCGACTAGCAACACGTTTCCAGTCACCAACAGTCCAATGTCGGTGTTGACGGGCCCAGGTGAGGCGTAAATCTTTATGTCGTGCGGTCATCAAGGGTACACGAGTGAGCCTTCAGTTCCGAAAGCCCATATAGATGATGTTCCGTTGAATGGTTTGCACGGTAACACTTTCTGATGGCCCAGCATTGAAATATGCAGCAATTTGCGCAAGGGTAGCACTTCTGTCACCTTGAACGATTCTCTTCAGTTGTCGTTGGTCCCGTTCTTGAAGGATCTTTTTCCGGCCACAGCGATGTGGGGAACTTGATGTTTTAACAGATGACTGATATTCGTGGTACACTCGTGAAATGCTCGTACGGGAAGATCCCCACTTCTTCGCTACCTCGGAGATGCTGTGTCTATCGCTCGTGCGCCGACTATAACACCACGTTCAAACTCACGTAAATCTTGATAACCTGCCGTTGAAGCAGCAGTAACCGATCTAACAACTGTACCAAACACTCGTTGTCTTATATAGGCGTAGACGACCGTAGCGCCATATTTTGCATATCTCTGCATTTGAATACGCATGTATATACCAATATCTTTGGCACTTCAGTGTAGAATTCTACAAGGCTAATCACTTAGCGGCAGATGTTTGAACTATTTGCTTAACCTATGCAAGCCCAGTAGCTGCGGTGTTTGAATATAATATGAAGTACGGTATTATTCCTGTACGTGCATGGTGAAACTAGCTGAACGACCATACTATAGACACACACACACTACAAAAGTATACTTTTGGATCCATTTATCCTCCCAAACCGGCACTTTAGAAAGCCTAACAGCAGGTCCTGCAGACTTGCAGCAAATCGGCCCTCGCTGGCCACAAAGGCAGTTAGGGCCGTCCCTACCATAGGAAGCAAACCGAGCCATTCGTGCTCGTACTACGGCTGTGGACGGCCGGCAACAGCGCCTCGGTGTCCCGAGAGGCGCAGGAAGGCGCCATTCTGTGGAGCACCCTAGTCGCCACAAGTGGCCTTTGTCCAGGCGAGGCGCCCTCTGCAGGTAACAACGCCAGCAGAGGCCAGCTACGTACATTTGGGGCCCTTATGCCCACCCCACTCCCTGCCGTGCGTTGTGAGCCTTGGGAAACGCATTTTCCATTTGAATCCTTAATGACTCCCTGCAAAACAACGAGATTTGCTTTAACAACAGACAACATCTGTTGCCATCTCATGTAAGCTCTCGCTGACAGTGATCCTAATGGTTGGCTCTCTGACTATAATGTGAGAGACTTAGCTCAGCTGCGATCGCACAAAACATTAAAACCACTGTCTGACTGCACTTGGTGTACCTGTAATGATTACCTGCAGAATTAATCAAAAAACATGGTAATGTCCCTCTGAGATAAAAACTAACGTCTTTTAACTTGGTGTATTGGTCTTCAAACAATGGAAACACGCCTAATTTATCATTTTGATTAAACTGACAAATTCCGAAAATCATTCCCTCTGAAGAAGACACAGAAGATTCGAAATTCTTATTACATTAAATACTCTTATCGATACACTTTTATCTTAAAATAAATTGTTGATGGTGTACAGCAACCAGTCACAAATTGGTTTTACGTTACTTCATTCAAAAAGTACCGTTACCGGTTTCTAATTATTTACAATTCGTCATCACATGGTTTTTTCATGCTTTCATCAGTACATATTGTACATTGGTTTCCTGTGAGTCACCTAGGATAAACAATAACTTACAAATTACAAACGTGTAACCAACGTGGTTGCGCTACTTATTTGTGTCGGAATGAAATGTCCATTAGCGCATTTGTATTAGCAGTTTTCTTACAATGAAATACCCTCTCAGGAGCGTTTGTATTTTAACACTCACAAACGTTGCACTGCATTGTAAAGCACTTTCGTTCGGTCACAGAACGATTCATCAATGCGAACCACAGGTTTCGATTTACAGCATACGAAAACAAGTACACAGTTTGGAAAGTACATTGGTATCAAACATGTTACACTGCAATGATACAAAGATATGGCATTTGGGGGGGGGGGGACGTAAATTACTGTTATGTTACATTGAAATAGTGTTTTACATTAAATCTAGGGCATTAAATGCTGACAGAAACGATAACTACAAGGGGTTTTATGAATTATAGCACTACTACTTTATTTTATACAACTACAGAGATACAAGAGTGAGCAAGAAGTGTGTGAATTCTTATGTGGTATTTGAATATCGATGATGATGATGATGATGATACTTTAGAATTTAATAGTATTTAGTGCCATAAATAATACTGACTATTGTAGGTACATACAATATTATAAGATTTGTATGTATCTACAGTACCCAGTATGATTTATGACACTAAATACTAAGAAATACTAACGTATTATCATCATCGATGTTCAAATAGCACATAAGAATTCACACTCTTCTTGCCCACACTTGTTTCTCTATCGTTGTATAAAATAAGTTTGTAGTGCTATAGTTCACAAAACCCCATACATTTATCGTTTCTGCCTGCATTTAATACCCTAGATTTAATGTAAAACACTATTTCAATCTAACATAACAGTAATTTACGTTTCGTTCCCCACCCCCCAAAAAATGCCATATCTTTATATCAGAAGAGTTGAAGAGGACTGGATGAGGGAACAACGTGAGGAATTAGAAAGCTTAATCAGACTTATTCAGATTGTTTTTAATCCAACCCTACATTCCCCAGTACAACTTCTGCCACCCAGAAAATGGTGCTACCGCCAACAACATTATTGACTTTGAAGAAGAAATGGTCGCGGCTACAGAACTACTACAGGATTACGTATTGCAGAATCTCGATACATTCGGAGAGTATCGCTCTGTCCTTCTGTGACGCATAACAATACTTTTTCCTCTTGTTGCCTAAAATTGAAGATAATGCAAAGGGTTTTTCAATAACAAGAAATTAGCATCCAAGAGAAGTGGTAACCATTACCCCCAAGAATGGAGAACGCTGTCGCCAGAAAGAAAAGGCCATCGCTGTCACGAAACCCAACGGGCTGAGATGCTTTCGCCCTGATACCCATCTGAGGCGAGACTAAAACATGTATCTTCACTGGCACAAGATGAGAAGAGTCATTTGTCTGCCCGACGATAAATGCGGCGCGATTTGTTTCCTAACTTTGAAGGAGGAGAGCAATTGTTATTGCGCAGCATTTTATTGCGCTTTGAAAAGCACTGCTTCGCGTCGCCATCGAACAATTACACGATGCATGGCATAGAAACAGAATTGCCTGAATAAACCAACGCAGTAAAAGGAATGTTCGGCGTTGTTCTGCCAGTGCTTTCAATCTCTCGCCAGTGCGTACAAGACACTGTTCTCGCACTAGAATACACAAGACGTTTTTAGTTCACAGCAATCAGAAAAAATAAAACTAAAAACACACACACCCTTGGAATTTGGTCCCAATGACGAAAAATGATATCCTCATAAAGCAATAAACGTAATTTCTAAAGCAGACTAGAGAAAGGAAAGCGATAATTTAGCACTTAACCAGGGGGAGGAAGTGCTAAGAGATCAATTAAGGAGGATATTCAAAGACAGGAGCGAAAAAAGAAGAGCCGACGACGAAGACAGCTAGAGGCCATTGATTCGTCGGAGATGCGGAACAGGAGCTGATTGTGCAAAGGCAGAACACAGCTGAATGATACAAACACGGTTTTTCAGAAGTCCGCAGGCAATATTCAAATCTTGCGAACACGAGTCTTAAATCGCATTGGCCGTGTACAAGATCAATAGCCTTGTTGGAAATGTGATTTATCGAGTCAGTGGGCGACAACGCTAACGACCGTTGGCTAATATGTGGGATATGGCACTTTTCTTATAATGTTGGAGACGCAGAACTACCTACGAAACTATTTTGTGAAAAGAATTTAAGCAAATACATTTTAACTAAATCAGATTTAGATATTTCTTTCTAAGTAGAGAAATGATCGTTGCAGACTTTACCTCGCCTGAGGAAACAAAGCGACTGCTTCATATCCTACCAAGAAGAAGAAAGACGAAATAGAGGACGAAGAAGAAGAATAGGAGAAGGGGGGGGGGGGGAAGTTGAGCATGAGAAACAGCAAAATCTGGATATCGCGCACTTAACCTTGTCGTTTCTGTGTGATACTTTCTCTATTAGTGGTTCATTTTTCTAACGTGTGAGGTTCCTTGTCGCATAAAATATGGAATTTACATGGTCATACGGAAATTAAATTTCAGCCACTGCCACGCGCCTTTCGGCGTCTAGAAACTCGGAAGGGTGGCACATCACATTTTCATCAGTGTCAAAAGCCCGGCCATTCTCATTGTTAACAAGGCGACTGGAGAAGGAAATCTCTATAGCCGGCCGGGGTGGCCGAGCGGTTCTAGGCGCTACAGTCTGGAACCGCGCGACCGCTACGGTCGCAGGTTCGAATCCTGCCTCGGGCATGGATGTGTGTGATGTCCTTAGGTTTAAGTAGTTCTAAGTTCTAGGGGACTGATGACCTTAGAAGTTAAGTCCCATAGAGCTCAGAGCCATTTTTGAATTTTCTATAGACTGAGCAGTACAGTCATGCTCATAAATTAAGGATAATGCTGATACATGATGAAAAAACGCTCTGGTGGGCGGTTTGCGGTTTTAAATCACCTCCGGGGTATTACCATGCCGTGCATTTGACCTGCGGTCGTCGCACGGTGGCGCTGGCAGCAGTCCACATACGCAGAGATGTGTTGGTGCTTGCTAGAGTAGAGTGCAGCGAATAAGTGTGCAGACGTTTTCATACGTGCTAATCGTGACAGTGTGTTGAAAATGGCTCAAACAACACATATTGATGACGTCATGAGGGGTAGAATACTAGGGCAACTGGAGGCTGATCAAACACAGCAGGTCGTATCACGGGCCTTCCGTGTGCCACAAAGTGTGATCTCAAGATTATGGCAACGATTCCAGCAGACAGGAAACGTATCCAGGCGCTACAGTACGGGACGTCCACAATGCACAACATCAGAAGAAGACCGATCTCTCACCATCAGTGCCCGCAGACGACCACGGAGTACTGCAGGTAGCCTTGATTGGGACCTTACCGCAGCCACTGGAACAGTTGTCTCCAGACACACAGTCTATAGACGACTGAACAGACTTGGTTTATTCGCCCGGAGACTTGCAAGGTTCATTCCACTGACCCCTGGTCACAGGAGAGCTCGCAAAGCGTGGTGTCAAAAACACAGTACATGGTCATTGGAACAGGTATGGTCTAAACAGTGATTCTCGCCGGGTTTCCATCTGGCGTGAACCAGGAACCAGATACCAACCCCTTAATGTCCTTGAAAGGGACCTGTATCGAGGTCGTAGTTTGATGGTTTGGGGTGGGATTATGATTGGTGCACGTACACCCCTGCATGTCTTTGATAGAGGAACTGTAACAGGTTATGTGTATCGGGGCGTCATTTTGCACCAGTATGTCCGCCTTTTCAGGGGTGCAGTGGGTCCCACCTTCCTCCTGATGGATGATAACGCACGGCCCCACCGAGCTGCCATTGTGGAGGAGTACCTTGAAACAGAAGATATCAGGCGAATGGAGTGGCCTGCCTGTTCTCCAGACCTAAACCCCATCGAGCACGTCTGGCATGCTTTCGGTCGACGTATCGCTGCACGTCTTCAAACCCCTAGGACACTTCAGGAGCGCCGACAAGGACTGGTGCAAGAATGGGAAGCTATACCCCAGCAGCTGCTCGACCACCTGATCGAGAGTATGCCAACCCGTTGTGCGGCCTGTGTACGTGTGCATGGTGATCATATCCCATACTGATGTCGGGGTACTTGCGCAGGAGACAGAGGCGTTTTGTAGCACATGTGTTTCGGGACAGTTTTCTCAACTTATCACCAATACCGTGGACTTACAGATCTGAGTCGTGTGTGTTCCCTATGTGCCTATGCTGTTAGCGCCAGTTTTGTGTAGTGCCACATTGTGTGGAACCACATTCTGCAATTATCCTTAATTTATGAGCATGAGTGTACTTCACTGAAAGTATGGTGAGATAAGGAAGCATCCAGGACCCAAGAAACCATTTTGACATTTGGCAGTCCACAGTGATTCGAGGAAGTGACGGGAAACTGTAATCATTCGCTCGGCGGCTCAGAACAGTGCTGCACTAATGACTGCCCTGTATGTACAGAGCAGACTGTTCATCTTAACCACAGCTACAGCTCCTTTGGTCCGTATCACGTGCGGTTCAGGCAAAACAGTACAAAAGCAGGGTTCATTACTGACCAACAGGAACGTTATTCTGTCCTGCAATTAATGAAGAGCAATTCCCCTCATCTGCCTGTGCTGAGCACCTTATCTGGCGTTAAATGTCTGCTTTAACTGGCTCTAATATCCTTTTGCTGACATATGGCCATTTCTGCCAGTGCTGTAGACAGATCTTAACCGGCGCTGGTTTCGTGTGCGCTTCGCGAGAAATGCTACGTGACCAACAAGCACCGGCCGCGGTGCCCGCACGATCGCCCACTAAACGTTTACGGTCGGGCCGTTAACAGAGCTAGTCTACCTGAGGGCGCCACTTAACAGTTTCAGTACAGCAATTTCGTTTCACAGACGAAGCACTGATTTCAACAGTTCCGGTTCTATAACCCAAACTGTGGCTGCAGTGGAGACAAGTGGCGTTCCTTATGCTCCCAACCACCTCTTTTTAAGTACACAATTTGTCGGCCCTCTTCAGATACAGCGTTTATTTCTGTTCTCATTTAGTGAGATAGTTCCACCGATAGTGTTACGCTTTTCCTATGCGAGAAGCGCGTTGTGATGTTAGTGCGTTGAATTCTGGAAAATATACGTCTCTGAGCGTCTAACGGACAGTTCACCAAGGAGAAATTGTCGGAACTACCGTTAGCACGTAAAGTACATTACAAAACATTTTTTACCTCGGACTTTTGAAATAATTTTCTCATCAGTCATACGTCGTTATCATTCACGACATTATCTACATGCCGGCCAGAGTGGCCGAGCGGTTCTAGGCGCTTCAGTCTGGAACCGCGCGACCGCTACGGTCACAGGTTCGAATCCTGCCTCGGGCATGAATGTGTGTGATGTCCTTAGGTTAGTTACGTATAAGTAGTTCTAAGTTGTAGGGGACTCACGACCTCAGATGTTAAGTCCCATAGTGCTCAGAGCCATTTGAACCATTATCTACATGTTGACCTCACAGCGCTAATTAATCTACTAGCGAAAGTCTGTATTTACGATTCACAACGTATAAATCTAAGGAAAAGGTCACGAAACTATGCCCCGATGTGTTCACGTAATATTACATTTAACTTTATCTCGTATTCTCTCCAGCTGCTAAGCAAGTCCACTATGGCTCTGAAAGTAAAATAAAAGTTTTTTGGTCCACAGACTACACAACGTCTAACGCAGGGACCATTTGACTTGAAGGTGCCCTGGTCTTGGTGACAGAACGTCGTGCTTTTAAAAACTGTCACATTCATTATTAACATCAGAGTTTACATCTGTTAATTGTGTGCATACTTTCTGAGTGCGGTACTGTTTATCAAAACAGAAACATTTAGACTACAGTGACAATTTCAGAAGACAACTCGAAGGTAAATGATTTATCCAGTCAGTTAGTTGTAGGAGGACTTACAAAGTTTATCGTTCATTCAGACCCATGGTAGAACTTGATAATTTTCATTTATACAAGTCAAGGTACTGTTAGAGGTAAAAGAAGTAGTAAGTCACAGAAAAAACGGGGAATAGTCTGAGGACTGAAACCTGTACATTTCTAGACGAAATATCGGCACAGGAAATAAAATTACATTTAGCTGTCAGTCCGAAATGTTATCGTTTACTCAGGAAGTTCGTATTTCGCCTGTAATTTATATTATCACATTGAATGGCTCCTTAAAAACATTGCGGTGGATTTGTTCCCTGTATACTTATTCAAATAAATTAGATAAAATTTGGTCGCGATGTCACAGACGTTCCGCATGTACTCTTCCTGGCACTTTTCAAATTTTAGGCTAGTCTTTTTTATTAGATTTATTTCATAAAATGAAATTATGTAAAACTCGGTATGTGCGTTTGGTACCTTCCACTGCTGAATTGAGTGTACTGTCTTCTGGTAATTTTGAGACAGGCCACTCTCTCTGCAACTGACCCGACCAACATTCTAGGCGGAAGAATAACATCGCGTAAATAATATTGATTTCCCTTCCTTCAGCAGGATGGGATAGCGATGCTTTCTTACTGTCATCAAGATGATGTGCTGTGATATCCTGACGATTACAAAATACCAGTTGAGAATGCAACTTCGGACAGTCAGTTTCAACAGGTTTGGCACATATTCGTCAGTAACACTCCGAAATATTAATTCTGACTTGAGAGTAAATCACAGTAAACGTATCCCTGAACTTCGCGAAGTAAGTAATTCTTCAATAAGTGCCCACAAATCGTGCGCAAAAATTCAACCCATTGTCGCCTCACTAGATACGTCGCCTACTGACGAAAACGTTTTCTTGGTTATAGGCGGATGGTGGTCGACTAAGTTGCAGTCTCTGGGAGGGGTAGCCCCGTGTTATGGTTTACTCGCGAGATATTTGCAGTGCAGCTTTGCGGAAGATGCCTAGGAAAGCCGCAGAGAAGGGTGTTTGGCTGAAGCGCCTCTCTAGTCCCACCGCAGAACCCAGCCCAACAGCCGACAGCGGAATTTCTTGTGCTCTCATACAAGATACCTCGCGTGGTCTGTGAGCATATTCGAAGCCACGAACGACTGTTTTTTAAGAACGTGTCACCTCTAAATTAACAAGAAGCTGAGCTCGACGGTATTCGTTACTGTCGTAGCATTCATGCGCCGACAGGACGTAAGTAGGAATTGCTTTTAATGCTCCGTTATCGACGAGATAATTTGTGACGAAAATCTGAAATTGGAAAAGGATTGGACTGTAAATACCGTGCCCTTTAAAACTGAATAACTCGGGATTCGCCTAACGGAGGTGACAGTAAACTTAAATTTGCATTGTCGGACGTTGATTTGAAAGCCACTCCCGCCGAATGTGAGATTCCGGAATAGTCATAAGGCTACCACAAAGTTTGTGCAGTCGGTTTAGCATAAATACGCTTATTGCACACCAACGGTTGTAACGTCTAATACAGAAAATCATTGATCTATAAATGATCGTTACCCGAATTAGTCTCTTCTCACCTGAATGGGCGAAAGAAGAAAATCACAATTCTTTGGCAGAGACAAATGGCTCTGAGCACTGTGCGACTTAACTTCTGAGGTCATCAGTCGCCTAGAACTTAGAACTAATTAAACCTAACTAACCTAAGGACATCACACACATCCATGCCCGAGGCAGGATTCGAACTTGCGACCGTAGCGGTCGCTCGGTTCCAGGCTGTAGCGCCTAGAACCGCAAGGCCACTCCGGCCGGCTTTGGCAGAGACATCAGGACTGTATTTACCGGCAGCTACCTCGCGATCAGGGGTGTAATATTATTTCTTGAGTTGCAAACAGATCAAGTGATAAATAATCGACGACGCCGTCATACGTAAAATCTGATATATTTGTTCTGGGAAGTGTTACAGCATATTAACCTGTAGACTCTAGACGGAAAAAGTCCTGGTTTAATCACATTATGGAGGTATTACAAATTATTTTAAGGTGTCTGTCTCGGTAGCTGCGGGGTCTGCGCGGCAGATAGCTAAGTGAACGGCCCATAGTTCGATTCCTGGACGGGTCGGAGATCTTTTCCGATTCGTGACTGGATGCTATGTTGGCATCATCATCATGACAATTATCACCACCACCAGACACGAAAGTCGCCTAAATGGCAAAAAAAGACCTGCGCCCGGCGGCGGGGCCGCCACACCACAAAGAGAGAGATTTTAAGAGGTAAATCATAGTTAATACTACATCGCTAAATGAGAAATAGGTGAGGCGGCCGCTACTCTTTAGCTCGCACGTGCGCCACGCGGACGTCAGGCTGGCCTGCACGTGCAGTCGGCATCACACCGCTGCTGTCAGTGATCCGGACGCCAGCACTGCTGCCCTCTCGAAGCAACAGCTGCTAGTCAAGCGTCTTGACTACAGGGAACAACTCTGCCTGTACCACGTGCTGCTCTCCCGCCTCCCATCCAGCTCTCCTGCAAAGTTTTCTCTTCCCCTCTCTCTCGGCTTTTCCGTAGCCGAGTCTCACTGGTTTGTCCATTGCACTTCCTCCAGTTAACGGAGTGTGGCGTTATATACTCGGAGTTGCACTAATCCTCCACGGTGCCAAGGTCTCCTCGAGCTGTCACCTAGATAATTTGCGGCTGCAGTTAAACCTGCCCAACGCACTATGAACTCCGAAGCAAGGCATTGCCGTTGTTAGCGACATGCAGACCGCAAAATCTTCTGTGATGTCATTTAACTGCCTTTTGCAAACACTTTGCTGACAGGAATTGTAAAGTATATTGAAGAATTACAAAACACAAGTGAAACGCGCAGGTAAGGTCGTGTGCAGGATACGCCGATTATAATCCAGCACTGGGTGGGGAGGGGGGGGGGGGGGGGATCGCAGTACGTCCACTTTGTCCACTTGCACCATCGGCCGCGCAACAGTTGTCAACCGGGCTGCAAGACGAATGGTACGTCCTGCCACAAGACCTCCTTACTAATCTTGTGGCCACCATGGGAGGGCGATCCTGAGTGTAATCATGGTGGTCTATGTCCCGTCTTTGGTAACATCCAGGGGACTGTCATAAATCGCGGTGACTTGAGTCTTATTACTGTCTTCACATAAAAGTATCAGTTCTGTTCGTCCTAATGTGAATTTCTTTCGGTTATTTTCTGTACTGCACCGTACTGTAGCAGTTCTTTCTATGATACAAATTACATCAGGCTGTTACTTGGCAATGACACATCATGCGAAAGTTACTTTCGTCCTTACGTTCTGCACACAATTTTATCTGCTTAGTATGCCCCGAGAGAGATATATCATCCCACAATACCGTTCATTAACATAGTCGGAAGAACGTTGAAGAATGCAGCTGTCGTTAGAGTACTCCAATTGCCATTCCTTCAGACAGGTATTAACATTAATTTCGTCGGTACGTCCAGAACTGAGCACCTCTGAAGGAACTACACTACTGGCCATTAAAATTTGCTACACCACGAAAATGACGTGCTACAGACGCGAAATTTTACCGACAGGAAGAAGAGGCTGTGATATGCAAATGATTAGCTTTTCAGAGCATTCACACAAGGTTGGCACCGGTGGCGACACCTACAACGTGCTGACATGAGGAAAGTTTCCAACCGATTTCTAATACACAAACAGCAGTTGACTGGCGTTGCCCGGTGAAACGCTGTTGTGATGCCTCGTGTAAGGAGGAGAAATGCGTACCATCACGTTTCCGACTTTGATAAAGGTCGGATTGTAGCCTATCGCGATTGAGGTTTATCGTATCGCGACATTGCTACTCGCATTGGTCGAGATCCAATGAGTGTTAGCAGAATATAGAATCGCTGGGATCAGGAGGGTAATACGCAATGCCGTGCTGGATGCCAACGGCCTCGTATCACTAGCAGTCGAGATGAAAGGCATCTTATCCGCATGGCTGTAACGGATCGCGCAGCCACGTCTCGACCCCTGAGTCAACAGATGGGGACGTTTGGAAGAAAACAACCATCTTCACGAACAGTTCGACGACGTTTGCAGTAGCATGGACTATCATCTCGGAGACCATGGCTGCGGTTACCCTTGACGCTGCATCACAGACAGGAGCGCCTGCGATGGTGTACTCAACGACGAGCCTGAGTGCACGAATGGCAAAACGTCATTTTTTCTCGGATGAATCCAGGTTCTGTTTTCATGAATGTCGCATCCGTGTTTGGCGACATCGCGGTGAACGCACATTGGAAGAGTGTATTCGGCACTTTGAACAGTGGACGTTACATTTCAGATGTGTTACCACCCGTGCCTCTACCTTTCATTCGATCCCTGCGAAACCCTACATTTCAGCAGGATAATGCACGACCGCTTGTTGCAGGTCCTGTACGGGCCTTTCTGGATACAGAAAATGTTCGACTGCTTCCCTGGCCAGCACATTCTCCCGATCTCTCACCAATTGAAAAGTCTAATCAATGGTGGCCGAGCAACTGGCTAGCCACAATACGCTAGTCACTACATTTGATGAACTGTGGTATCGTGTTGAAGCTGCATGGGCAGCTGTACCTGTACACGCCATCCAAGCTCTGTTTGACTCAATGCCCAGGAGTATCAAGGCCGTTATTACGGCCAGAGGTGGTTGTTCTGGGTACTAATTTCTCAGGATCTATGCACCCAAACTGCGTGAAAATGTTATCACATGTCAGTTCTAGTACAATATATTTGTCCAATGAATACCCGTTTATCATCTGCATTTCTTCTTGGTGTAGCAATTTTAATGGCCAGTAGTGTATTTAAAGCTAACGAAATAGCGCATATGATTCCACCAGTTTTTATGAAGACTTTACCCTCGTTTATTACCTTTGGTTTTACGTTTGTTAACACATAATATTGTTCTGGTCACAAAATGGCGTACTTGCATCATCCACACTACCAACGTATGCATCTAAGGCCATCAACATCAGAAAAAAACCTGTCTTTCTGACTGCATTTTTCATCCCCTGCCTCATTCACTGTGACAATTGGACGTTGAGTTGATACTTTTCTAAAGGCTAGCAAAAAGGCAACGTAATAACGAAAGGATAATAACCACATGAATACTGAAAATAAACGGAAAGGCTTCTGTCCCCGACACGGGCAATATTTCGAGAGGGGGGGGGGGGGGGCGGTGTGCAGACGCACGATTCTCTCATCCTAACCGCCAGTCTGCGGCAGAAAGCTGAGATTCATTTCTCATGTTGCTTTCGTACGCAGTTTTGTTATCATTTTCAGTGAGCCTGAGAGCTGTTGCACGAAGGTGGCATGGCTGCTCTTTGAGCAGTGTTAGCACCTGGTTTATGCCCAAGGTATTTAAGTGAGGAGTAGAGAACGCTGACATGGCTAACTTTGGGATTATAATGATCGCTCATTTTCGCAATTCTCGTTCCAAGCTGTTTGTTCCAAAAGAACACCATTGTTCTCAGAGCTAAGCTTAGTTCAGAATACGAGTATAGATTAGATGTACATCGAAGAAGAGAAAGGAAGGTTATAGTTTAACGCCCAATCGATATCGAGGTCATTAGGGTCGGAACACCATCTCGGATTATTTCAAAGATGGGGAAGGAAATCTGCCGTAGCCTTTTAAAGAAACAATCCTAGCATTTGCCTGGAACGATTTAGAGGAATCATGGAAATCCTAAATCAGGATGGCCGGACGCGGATTCGAACAATCGTCCTCAAGAAATGAGAGTCTAGTGTGCTAAGAACTGCGCCACCTCCCTCGGTAGTTGTAATTCGTCAGGATTGTCATAATGTCGTTACCTACACTACGGCAGTCAAATAAAAGGAAATATGATCTTACGCGCTAACACTACTTATAGAAACCTTTACTGTGGCGCTATTGAACCTTTTCCTTGATGTGGGTTGGTTGGGGGCTATAAACGTACAACTGAAGTTTGACCAATTTTGACAATAAAATTTAATTTGACAAACACATACAAAATGTCAACCTCTAAACCCTTTTAAAACTGAATATCAAAAGAAAAATTTACTTTTAGTTAAAAAAAACAGCATCAATAAACTGACAACTGGTTTGTTAATTAACACCCTTCACTTGTTGACTCCACAAAACAGCCACCCGTAAGAAACTAGACAACTGAAACAATTCCTTACGGGTGGAAGCAACACTGCTTTCAAATGAGACAATCTTTACAATTTTGTGAAACTAACGCCCAAAAGAAAATATTCTTCAATTCTTAAGAAATGGCAATAATAAAGTTAACAAATAATTGTTCTCTAGCATCAGCCACTAGCTGGCTCAGCTAAACCGACAACCTTAAAATCCCTTTTTTTGTTTAACTGAACAATTCCTTAACAATAGACACAAATAGTTCAACCAGCTAGAATCAGTCTGTCTTTTTGTCAGTTAACATATAGCACTTACTGGCTCAGCTAAGATAGCACATAATACAACCCCCTTTTCAAAAATTGAGCAAAAATATTACGCACTACATCAACGTTAAAAAACTGTCAAACAAACTAGGCTACTTAAACGGCCCACAGCAATTTCCTTTTTCTGTTGCCAGGTCTGCTGCTTATACGAGGGTTGGAACTTAAATAGTGCCAACTATTTATTCACAACCGATACAAAAGAGTTACATGTTTGCACCTGTTACTGTCCTTCAAAGTAGTCACCAGCGTTGTGTAGAACCCGTTGCTAGCGATGTGGAAGGCGTAGTATACCGTTAGCAGAGTTTGTTCTGTTGATGGTGCGAATGGAGCGTTCCAAAGTTATGGTGATTCTCGTGTACGACTGTGATGGCGTTATCCTAACGCATAACGTTCTTCCACGGCAGACCGTCAATGCACAGTATTACTGTTTGTTTTTGGAGCATCACCTGCGAACAGCATTGCGAAAGAAGCGGCGACACTTTCTGCGCAACCCACCCATCATTTTGCACGACAATGCACGGGCGCACACAGCGCAAGCTGTGGCTGCTCTGTTCGGTCGATGGGACAGGGAAGTACTGTACCATCCACCATACTCCCCGGACTTAAGTCCTTGTGACTTTGATTTGATTCCGAAGATGAAGGAACCACTTCATGGCATTCGCTTCAGAACTGTTCCAGAGATTCGACAGGCAGTAGACCGCTCCATTCGCACCATCAACAGAACAGGCTCTGTTAACGGTATACTACGCCTTCCACATCGCTGGCAAAGGGTTCTACACAATGCTGGTGGCCGGCCGCGGTGGTCTAGCGGTTCTAGGCGCTCAGTCCGGAGCCGCGCGACTGCTACGGTCGCAGGTTCGAATCCTGCCTCGGGCATGGATGTGTGTGATGTCCTTAGATTAGTTAGGTTTAAGTAGTTCTAAGTTCTAGGGGACTGATGACCACAGATGTTAAGTCCCATAGTGCTCAGAGCCATTTGAACAATGCTGGTGATTACTTTGAAGGACAGTAACAGGTGCAAACATGTAACTCTTTTGTATCGGTTGTGAATAAATGGTTGCCAATATTTAAGTTCCAAACCTCGTATGTCAATTCGACAGCTGACATTCTTTACCCATATCCTCAAAAAGGACCATGAAATGTTCCGGTGATTATACGAACGCCTGGTGTCTGTTCTTTCGAGCATCTCCGAAAGAACAGACACCGCGCATTCACGTAGTTGATTGTCCTCGATGGGCAATGAATTCACAACCGTCAGTGATGATGCACATTTACGTTCGACCTGCATAGTAAGCAGGAGATCCCGGATTCGAGTCTCGGTCCGGCACACATTTTCACTCGTCGCCGCTGATACCGCGCAAAGACCTGATGCTGCTGATGTCATTAGATCCTTCTCTTTCTTCCCCCTCCACCTTAAATTTACGTAATATATTCCGAGGATTCTTTGAAGGCAGCTGTAGTTATAACCACGCTGCATTACACACAGAGAGGCACGTACGCTAACGTAGTGTACAGTGGGCGCCGTTACTGAATGGATTTAATAGTATAAAATTTTATTTTTATTTTTCACTTGATGTTCGCCAGTGCCTTCTGCCTGGCGGCTAGTTGCAGCATATAAGTCACGTTTCACAAAACCGGACAAAACCGCTTTGAAACTCACGTGTTGAACCATCAGCAGCTAAACTCACGTGTTGCTGACGAGGTAATGCTACCGAACGGCGCGTCTTCCACTTGGCTGTCCAATAGGGATGGTTGGAGGCGGTCACGTGGGGGTGGAACCGCGGCCAGCCGCCGGGAGAGGACACGCTGTCCGTTCTTTTCTGCTGGCAGCTTCCGACCCGACCAGACGCTCTCCTCTCCTGCTCTCTTGGGCACCAGCCCATTCAGTTTCGGCGGCTTCTCTAGGCCTGCCTTTCCTTGTTACGGCATTAAACATCCATGCATTTAAAATATGTTTGATTTTTCACTTCAACGGATGCCCAATGCTTTCCCTTCCTCGTCAATCCTGACACATTAACAGCAGCTTGCAGCAAATTTCACAAACTGTAGAACGACAGCGCAAGGGGCGAGCGCTCAACTCTTCATTCCACTGTCCACACCACACAACTTGGAGCTCCACAGACGGCGCCTGCCCCAGCTGAAGCAACCCTCTGCTGCCTTTTCCCAACAACCGTGCACTCTCTGGCCCAGCAGAACCAACACTCACTCCACACTCAAGCTAGGCAAAAACGTTCATATGGCCAAATTTGATACATAATTGACGCAAAACGAAAATCGTCGCTGAGGGGGGTTTTGGACACCGTTTCGACTTCATGTTATTTACGTAGTTTATACATTAACTACCAAACGAATGACACGTGTATTCATTGTGAAAATGAATAATACATTTAAGCAGAGAAAGAAATGGGTATTAAAACAGAATTTGGGTTTAAAATATTTAAAAATATTCATATGATAGTGGAAATAAATACTGGAGGAGGAATTAAGACAGAAAAAAGCAGACTGTGAAGAGCAGGTTCCGGGGTGGGATTCATCACCGGCTTTATGTACACTGTAGGGAACATAGTTCTCCCCAGAGTGATGGTGTGAGTCAGCTGAGGAGTTTTAAGGTCTTAGTCTCGTTGGTGTTCTTGCAGAATAAGAAGCTCTCACCTTCTCCCTTCCTCTCACTTACATATTCATACATTAATGTCACAAGCACTGCACTATAATGAACATGCACACAGTCCAGTGATCCGTACTGCACAGTCACACAACACGCACACATATAGGTTCCTGTATCAGCGGATCTTGCTACTTAATTATTCCATATAAGACGTTCGCGATATCTCGCTGTTATTTTTTATAAGTCTTCAGACTTTCGACTGGAGACATAATATATTCAATATTTTCCTAGCTTTTGATAATCTCTTCACCCCTACGTAACTGATACATCCAACATAATGCATAACTAGCTTCGCATATTCTATTCGGGAGCTTCTATTTTTCCCGTCTAGTTAATTATGCCTGGATGCCGTAGCAGATATCCTTTCTTCTAGTAAGGGTCTCGCAAACACTCTTTTGCTCACCTATGCTTTGAACATCTTCTTCATTTCACACCTTATTTGACGACATAACTTAAATGGATGAAAGCTGTATTCGCTTGTGTCAATGTACTACTGATACGCTTCGGCCACCCTGCGCAACCTGAATTCTTTCATTTCTTCCACTATTGTGGATTTTAGTGCTAAGCAAGCAGCTAGTCGCCTTTCTACTGCTCCTCATCACATTCGTCATCACTTTTTTTATCCAAAAGCTATAGTCTGTCCTAAGCCTTTCAATAGGTCTTCTTTGACTTCCTCATATCCAACCAGAAGGGCCATGTTTTCTGCGAACCTCAGGATTGAGATCTTTTCTCCTTTCACTTTTATTTATCTTCTAAAATTTTCTTACATTTCCTGCATTTCTTCTTCGACGTAGAAGAAGAACAGCAGTGGTGATAAGCTGCGTCACTTCCTTAATTAGACTTTCTGACAAATAAAAATTGTGTACCAGACCGCAGCGCGAATATGGGATCTTTGCCTTTCGCGGCAAAGTGCTCTGTAGTCACAATCCGTCCTCGTAGCACCATTTTTAGCCTCCAATCCTACCTTTTAACTTCGTCCAAGTTCCCCGGCACACCCTGTGGCAGCAGCAGGGCGGGAAGAAAGGATAGTGTGGAGAAATGACATAGCCCCGGGCTTCTGACACTGTGTATATAGAAGCCCCACATGGAAGTCTGAAGTGATTTACTGACAACTCCTTGATACTTTCGTTTTCAAACTCTTGAAGTTCCCTAACAAACCTCTCCACTAATAGCCAGTTAAATATTTAAGTAAATTAATTAGTGTGAACAGTATATTATAGTGTCAAGAGGTTTTAATCCAGCCATCGACTGGCTTTGAGGATGGCGTACGATTATGAGCCGAAATATCGGAAGAAGAAATACTGTTGTCCCGGATGACACGCCCACGCCCGGTATGTGATGAAATAAATTAATTACTAATTGTACCGTCAGTTTCCAAAATATTTTTATCAACTGAAGACATATTTGGCATTTTATTCGCAAATGTTTAATCGTAAAAATCTGTCTTCTCGCACATTACTAAAAATGACAGGTTTCGGCTTACTGAAGTCATCAGATCATCAACAGTATTCTGATGTCAGTATCAACGTCACAGAATGCGCACACGCAGGTACACGAGCAAGAGCTCTTAATGATCTGATGATGGCTACAAGCTGAAATCAGTCGTCGAGAATTATGTAGTAATGTGCGATAAAGTCGGATATTTATGCATAATGAATACTTTTGATGTCCCCGAAACAGTGTCATTTACACAGGCCTGGAAAGTGCGCATATACTCGAAGTTGCCACAGTGGGGATATTAACCAGTCTTCAGGTGACTGGATAATAGTGATGGCGGCATGTGGTTAGTGAAACTTCGTAGCTTCCCACGGAGTAAGAGCGGGAACCCAGACTGGGCTTCTTTGGAACGTTGCGGGGAAGCCGCAGGAGAACCGCCTCGCCGACTCGCCCTCGGCTGCCGCTACACGCTGTGCAGTCGCGGCCGCGCGCCTGCCGGGTTGGCGGGTTATCGGGCCGCTTCCTGGCGATATCTGCTATCGCGCTCAGCTGCTGCCGGTCCAGCGGCGCCACGGCTTTCCTGCGGAAGGCGTCCGGGAGGCGAACCACGCTCGTCGCGAGTCCAGCGTGTGTGCTGAGTGAAGCCAGCCACCTGTCGCGACCTGATCACTTGTGCCAGCCTGCAACCAGTCGGGTCTGCAGGCGCCGACCTACCCGGGATCATGTCCATCGTCCCGACTAAAGGCACTCCTGCTTAGCTTCTCGCCTTTGTTTTAACTCGTACTCTTACGACTGATTTGCTACTACCATATACTTCTGTTGTTGTCTTAAGACCGAATGTTTTGATGCAGCTCAAATGGTTCAAATGGCTCTAAGCACTATCTACATCTATATCTACATTTATACTCCGCAAGCCACCCAACGGTGTGTGGCGGAGGGCACTTTACGTGCCCCTGTCATTACCTCCCTTTCCTGTTCCACTCGCGTATGGTTCGCGGGAAGAACGACTGCCGAAAAGCCTCCGTGCGCGCTCGAATCTCTCTAATTTTACAATCGTGACCTCCTCTGGAGATATAAGTAGGGGGAAGCAATATATTCGATACCTCATCCAGAAACGAACCCTCTCGAAACCTGGACAGCAAGCTACACCGCGATGCAGAGAGCCTCTCTTGTAGAGTCTGCCACTTGAGTTTGCTAAACATCTCCGTAACGCTAACACGCTTACCAAATAACCCTGTGACGAAACGCGCCGCTCTTTTTTGGATCTTCTCTATCTCCTCCGTCGACCCGACCTGGTACGGATCCCACACTGATGAGTAATACTCAAGTATATTCGAACGAGTGTTTTGTAAGCCACCTCCTTTGTTGGTGGACTACATTTTCTAAGGACTCTCCCAATGAATCTCAACCTGGCACCCGCCTTACCAACAATTAATTTTATATGATCATTCCACTTCAAATCGTTCCGTACGCATACTCCCAGATATTTTACAGAAGTAACTGCTACCAGTGTTTGTTCCGCTATCATATAATCACACAATAAAGGATCCTTCTTTCTATGTATTCGCAATACATTACATTTGTCTATGTTAAGGGTCAATTGCCACTACCTGCACCAAGTCCCTATCCGCTGCAGATCTTCCTGCATTTCGCTGCAATTTTCTAATGCTGTAACTTCTCTATATACTACAGCATCATCCGCGAAAAGCCGCATGGAACTTCCGACACTATCTACTAGATCATATATATATATATATATATATATATATATATATATATATATATATATATATATATATATATATATATATGTATGCGACTTAACAAGTCAGACCCCTAGACTTAGAACTACCTAAACCTAACTAACCTAAGGACATCACATCCATGCCCGGGGCAGGATTCGAACCTGCGACCGTAGCGGTCGCGCGGTTCCAGACTGAAGCGCCTAGAACCGCTCGGCCACACCAGCCGGCTTCGATGCAGATACCTTATTCTGTGCAAACCTCTCCTATTCTAAGTAACTATTGCAACCTGCATTTGTTTCAACCTGGTTACTGCACTCAACAAAACTTACCCCACACGCCGACTGGGGTGACCGAGCGGTTCTAGGCGCTACAGTCTGGAACCGCGCGACCGCTACGGTCGCAGGTTCGAATCCTGCCGCGGCATGGATGTAGGTGATGTCTTTAGGTTAGTTAGGATTAAGTAGTACTAAGTTCTAGGGGACTGATGACCTTAGAAGTTAAGTACATAGTGCTCAGAGCCATTTGAACTTACCCCACACACTCCTGTCCATTACCAACTGACGATTGTTTGATGCCTCCGAATGTTTCCTGTCGATCGAGCCCTCCTTTTGGTCAAACTGCGACAAGAATTTTTTTTTTCCGATTCGATTCAGCACCAGGTCAGAATGCGATCAAATCTTCGACATTCCTCCGTAGTACAACATTTGAAAACTTCTCCGCTCTGAGCTGTTTATCGTCCACTTTTCACTTCCGTACAAACCCACATTCCATGCAAATACGTTCAGAATAGATTTCTTAATATTTAAATTTATTTTCGATGCTACCGAAATTCTCTTTTTCCAGAAATACATTTACTTATATTAGCAGACTACATTTTACATCCTTTTTACTTCGACCATCACCTGTTTTTTTCTGTACAAATAGCAAAACTCATCTACACCGTTTAATGTCTCATTTCCTAATCTAATTCTCTCAGTAGTTCCCGATTCCATTACTCTTGCTTTACTTTTGTTGATGTTTATCTTAAGCCCTCTTTTTCCGTTCAACTGTTCTTCCAAGACCTTTCCATCTCTGGCGTAAGTACAGTGTCGTCGGCAAACTTCAGTTTATATTTTCTTCTCCCTCAACTTTAATTCTTTTTGCTAAGTTCTCTCAGGTTTCCTTTACATCTTGCTCACTGTGCAGATTAAATAATATAGCGGATAGGCTACGACCCTATCTCACTCCCTTCTCAACTACTGATTCCCTTCCATGTCCTCCAACTCTTACAACTGCAGTCTGGTATCTGTACCAGGTAACCTTTCGCTTCCTGTTATTTACCCTTCCCACTTTGTTCAAAAATGGGTTCAAATGGCTCTGAGCACTATGGGACTCAACTGCTGAGGTCATTAGTCCCCTAGAACTTAGAACTAGTTAAACCTAACTAACCTAAGGACACCACAAACATCCATGCCCGAGGCAGGATTCGAACCTGCGACCGTAGCGGTCTTGCGGTTCCAGACTGCAGCGCCTTTAACCGCACGGCCACTTCGGCCGGCCCCACTTTGTTCCAGTTAATATTGTCAAAATATTGTCCTAAGTCTAAAAATGCTATGAACGTAAGTTTACCTTTCTGTGGCCCCATTTCTAAACTGTTATGTTTCTTCCTTTCCTACATCCCACTGATCACTTCCAACATTGTCTTAATTTTTCATTTTAGCAACTATCATATGTTTCAATTGCTTTTTTTTATATACACAACGTAAGCGACAAAAATTTTGCGCCCAATTGAGCCTTTCAGTGTCAAGTAATTATAGCAGCAGTCCTCTGCAAATGTCCCAGTAAGATTTTCACGGGACGAATTTCCATCCTCATATGGTAGTTCTAATCTCCGTCCAGCCATCCAGATTGGTATTTCGGCGGTTTCTGTAATTCGCTTACGGCAGCCACCGCTTGGCAGAGTTTACTTCCGCTCGTCGTTCCTCTCAATTTTAGATCATATCTCACACAATTTTGCAAACATCTTCTGTGCCAACATTAACATGTTATTGTACTTTTGCCTCGAAGGGGCTACTAGAGTGCTTGCTCCTATCTTGAAATGTCTGGGAGTGTTTCGTTATTCCTATAGCTTTTCATCCTTCCTGACATACATCTGTAATGATGGTGAGAAATTTCCAAGTAAATGGCTGTCTATTGTTATAAACGCTCTTTACGGTTGTTTTGCGTACACGACGTACGATTTTTTGATGATAAATACTTTCTGATAAAACCGAGAAAATTTCAGGCAATGTCTTACTGTCCTGAGGTTAGAGCATCTACTTTGACAGTGGTGGCACGGAATGGTTGAAAGCTCATTCTCGAACAGATACTTTAGTTTCATATTTAACGCGCCAGCTGTTTTCCCGTGGTCTTCCCGTTGCCGCGATGTAAATAAAGGAACACGTTCGTCTTATTTAAAACAGTGAATTAACAGATGAGATGGTTTCGCGATACTCAAGACACTATTATGCACTTTATTTTTTTCTTAATCGTGCCTATTTTTTGAGACACAATGTAAAATGTAAACCGAAATGTAATCTCGCCCTACACAAAAATAGCTGACAAACGGGAAACATACGTGAATTAAAAATTATAAGTCAACCGTTCCAGAAAATCATGTTATCTAAAGTCAGTGTAAAATGTTTTTAGTTATCTGATCCTTCTGTTTGAGAATATTTTTTAAATTCAACCCGATAACATCATTAAAACAGATATCAGACATGAAAAGTTAGACTTTAATGTCCCATCGACGACGAAGAAATTAGCCACGGATTGAGAACGAACTGCATTTGCCTTAAGAAAAGAACGGAAAACCAAAATCTCGATGGCCAGACATGGGTATGAACCGCCGACCTCTCGAATACAAGTCCACTGTCTTAATTAGTCACCTCGTTCGATTTCAGACAAGATCCTCTTGCTTCTTATTTCGGTTTTTAGAATCTGTCATTCGTATATTGCACAAAATTCGTCTAACACCACACTTGCCAACAGCATTTCTTTTCCGTATGCGCACCTCCTACTAGTTTTCTTGACCTTTTTCTCAGTTTTTACCGACACTTAACAGAAACTAAGCAACCGTAGCTCTAGGGTTCGCATTAATATTTTTCTGAGGCTACTCACCAATGTCCCGACAAAGCCGGTATGAAGTACTATCTGAGGAAAGCAGTACAAATATGCGGGCAGATCTTGATAATATATCAAAGTCCTGCAAATATTGGCAACTTGATGTTCAGAATCAAAATTTATGGACTTTACAAACGTTAAATCACTACAATATCAACGAGTGCCCATGCGAATCAGTCAACCCATGCAAACAGCTGAGTGTTTGTGGAGATATGAAAAGTAATGATCACATTAGTCTCATTCGTTGGTAAAGCAGGCGGCAGACTTAATTGCATTGGAAAGATATTTGGAAAATGCAGTCTATAAAGGACATCGCTTACAAAACACTTGTGACCTATCCTGGAATATTTCTCAAGTTTATGGGACCTGCATCAGGTGAATTTAACAGGGATATTGAACGAATATAAAGAAAGGCAGCTAGAATCGGCAGTTTTGTTTGACCGACGGTAGAGTGCCACGGATGTTCTGAAGAATCTGACCTAGCAGACCTATGAAGATGGATGGAAATATCCCGCGAGATATAAAGTTACAAGAAACAGCATCTAGGAATCTAGGAACATACTACTGCCTCTACGTACCGCTGCCGCAATGATCAGACCAATTATCGCGCGCACAGATGCATTCTTCCCGCTCTCCGTATGCGAACAGAAGGGGGAGAAATCGTAATATATGATACAATGGGAAGTACCGTCTGCTGTGCACAGTGGTTTGCAGAATATGGATGTAGATGTATAGTATTTTTCGTTGAGAATAGTGGCAAACCGCTCTTCAGGGCTGAGGGTTTCCGTTTGGGCGACAAGTAAGACACAACTACCGGAAAACAGCATTAGACCTCTTTCATCTCGGACATTGACGGAGAGCTGACACTCTGCGCCTGTGTACACGGTGACCGTCAATCGCCAAAAGTTTCTAAGAGTAGAAAACCTTGTAATATATCACACCTCCCCTGGCTGCGGCATAACCAGGATCGGCTTTGTGTTTTTAGGTACCGTTTTCGTCGCATCTTATCGTTTACGCGCTCACTTGAGCAGTATTTCTTTGCCACTGTCGCATTTTCTCTTGGCTTAAAATGAATGAACGAGCCACACTTAATCTGCTTGTCCTGATACCCGTGCAATAGAGTGGTCTCAAAGAAAGCTGCACCCCTTTCCTTGTAGGTTAGTTTTAAAATACGGTAGTGTGGACTACTTGTTTCATAAAATCACTTAATCATTTTATATTTTAACGAGGAGGGGAAAGAGACAATAATGAGAAAAGGCAGGCGCCAGATTTCTTCTGCTGGTCACCGCAGCAGCAGCAGGGGGGGGGGGGGGGCGACTCCAAGGCGCTCCTACTCCGGCTGTACTGTGATGAAGACCACGCGACTCTCTCGTGGACCCGGACGAAGTGTCTTCTTTAACTGGCAGCACTGTCCCCGCTTTGTTCCGAGACCGAAGACGCCTTGCACCGTGAAATTAATAATGGATTTCGACGAGTTATTTGCATTCTACGACAATGAGACTTCCTTATTTAACCTTTCTGCTGTTTTCATCATTTCTCCCGGTGTAATTAGGACTGTCTCGGAGGCAAATGACGGCGACGCAGCAACCTCAAATTGTGTGAGCTTGCCGCATCACCGTGTTCGAAGAGACGGATGTGCACGAAAATGCTGACTATGAGGACGTCATTACGGTACTTATTAATTTTATGCTTATTTATTAACAGTTGATGAAAGACAGTGAAACAGTTTTCGAGATATTTCATTTGTGGAGGTGTTTAGATTCTCTGATGCGTACTCTGGAGTAAACTCATCATTCAATAAAGCAAGACGGGGGAGAGGTATTAATCAATACAGGTCGCCCGAAATTCGCTCTGTAGTAATGGAGTTAACCGGACTATAACGACATTTCTTTTAAAGAGGTTACTTCGACGAAGTTGGCAACGTGGTACGAATTCTAAAACGTAAAAGAGAGTTGCTATGGACGGCAGATGGTACGACGAGCCTCCAGGCTGTTTCACATGCTCAGTAGCGGATCGTGTCAATATGACAAACTTCGAAACTTTACGTTACAATTTTATTCCTGTATTATCTATAAACACACTGTCGGGCAATATTCAGTGCACGCTGTCAGACACTTCTTGTGATTATTATTCTTGCCTCTTCACACATCATTCGCAAATGGAACGGCGAAAATGATTTCATACGTGGTCTGATTTCTCAAACGCTTCCTCGTTGCGGGTACAGGAAGCCATGTCTGTGAGGGAGCAGAATCATTTATAGATTATTCCAAACACTGGCTAGTTACATATTTCTTGCTATACACCGTCAGAGGAAACGTTATTCTCTTACTCTTTACCGCACAAGGTCAAGAAAGCTCTTAAATTTGGTAAACTAATCAGTATATGTTTAACAGCGTTATCTAAAATAGTTTGTTCGCAGCCTTAAGGCAGATTTTTGTTTGTTTTAGTATAACGGAACAACATCCGAGAAAGAGTCGGCATTCGTAGTCTTAAAGAAACTGATCTTCAATAGCATGGGATAGTTGATCGCTAGTGCGCCGCATTAGTTGAGTGCTGCAGGTCTTGTCATTTATCTTTCCGATCGTAGTGATATTCGAAGAGACGGTAGTTAGAAAGTCGTTCGTAGCTTGTCCACAATTCGCCAGTAAGCTTAAGAAGCACGGTCGTGGCTTTCCTCATAGAATGAACGGAGCATTCGCTTTAAGAAAGCCACGGAACCTTTGAGTGTTCCTGTGGAATGTTAGTCCGTTTCTTTGACCACTACGTCAATTCTTTCATAATTTGAGAACGCTAAGGAGTGACACATTAATTCTGGGGTAAATGGTAACAGCTATGAGAAATTACAGGTATTTCAGTTAGCTTCATTTACCGATTGAAATTACTTTCAAAATCTTGTAGCTAAAACCACATCTGAGTCGATAAAATTAAAACTTTGAGTAAAATTTTCAACTGAAATGTCGTAATTCTCAGCTGAAATGACGTCTTGTTCGAATCTTCTGGACTAAATGCCAAACCTCCCCGCAGTGTCTCATGAAATGAGGGCATGTGACACGGCTGATGGTGATCCGTCTATCGGATGGAGATGTTAAAACTGGGCGCTCCCCTTGGTGCTATTCGACCATAACAACACACACCCAGCTCTACACTGTGCCAGCACTCATCGCAGTCGTCCACACGACTCTCATACACACTTGACACGTCACAACAGGTCGGCAAACTGCCTCCGCCAGGACCTCACCAAGAACAGCGATGCGGCATTCCTCCTACGCTCGTTCCCCGAGTATGGGACTTCTCTGACTTTTGCCAGTGTAACGTCTCAACTTCACGACCGTGTTCGTGTTCAGCCAGTCACACACGGCGACGAAGCTGACACAATACATTGAACACATATGTGAAAAAATCGTCCGTTTTTTATCGCAAATGTAGTCCAAATACATATTAGCTACAGATCATTTGGCCATTTCAGTTTGGAATGCCTTCATCCACAGATTTAATGGAAATCGTGACTAATAGTTTTTCTCACAAACGGTTAGTATTTTCAGTAGATACAAAAATTTCTACTGTTTTAAGATACTATCCAGCAGTAATTTCACACACGAAGAAATGTTACAAATAAGATGCCGGACTGAACGTCGCCACCAATGCTAAGCCACAGCAACTGAGCGTGAAGGCTGTGATGTCAAGCACGAAGGATATAGTTTCCGCCGCTGGAACGCTCAGTAAGGTAATTGGAAAAAATGCGCCATCACCAGGCTTGCACCCCAGCAGCAGCTCTGTCTTTCAGGACAAAATGCTATTAACATCAATTCAAGCGAAATGTGGCAACGCTAATCACAGTGCTGGACTTGTTGAACGATTTCATCATTGTACCCTTGCGATCATTCCAGTCTACTTAAGGCAAAGAAAAAGTTTTCATCCCTCAGCAAGATTGATAATTGCAGTTTGCAACTCATAATAGATCCACAAACGCTTATTTCTCCCTTTCCCTCTCTCTCTCTCTCTCTCTACCTCCCTCACACACACACACACACACACACACACACACACACTAGAAGAATGTAGGTAGCTGGAGGACAGCTGTGAAGTGTTCATAGAATTAATGTAACCCGGGTTACCTATGTTTCCGCTCGAGGAGGAAAAAACTATACAGAATATAAATAAAAATTCAGAAATTGTGGAAATCTCGTGTACAGACGTATGACACAAGTAACACACGATCACCTGACTACGTTCGAAGTCCGTGAATTCCATGGAGCGCCCCATTCTGCTCTCTCACGATGTCTAATGACTACTGAGGTCGCTGATATGGAGTACCCGGCAGTAGGTGGCAGCACAGTGCACCTAATATGAAAAAAGTACGTTTTTGGGGATGTCCGGATACTTTTGATCACATAGTGTACGTAATATGGCTGGCATTCCGCACAGTGAAACCTGTTAACACATTGTATGGCTGTATTCGTCACTTCTGTCCATCAACTGACGGTTACACGCCACAGGCATATATTGGCTGTTAAATACGCCATACTCTGTGTTAACAGTTTTTCCGTGTGCACAGTTCCAGCCATATTATGTAAGACCAGAAATTTGTTATTTCGAAGAAGTCATGTCACAGACAGGTCAGACAATTTTTAACATTTCAGCATGCGCTTGAAATGGCTATAAAGGCGGAATCATGATTGTGTAAAATAAATGAACAATTAACAGTCAAATGGCGCAGATTTCTTTTAAAATATAGTCACTAGGGATTGCTGACTGCACCGTTGTCTTTGAATTGATTACTTAAAGAACTCACATCGAATTAACAGTTTCGCTGTCGAACAGAACATGTCTCGCGACAACGAGTTCATTCGTCGTGCCGTTTCGTGCTTGACGAACGATCGCGTCGCTTCGCAGAGGCGGTAGGCGGACGGTGTCGGGGGCGGCGCTCTCGCTCCCCACCCCACGCACGGTACTGACCCCCACGCCCCTTCCATCACGTACAACGTAAAGTCATTTCAGCGCGCCGTCCCTGGCCATAACTCATTGACCAAAGCAATTTTCAGCGCACCCTAGTCAACAGTGGCAATAACGGAGGAGGGAAAACACTTACTACCGCTGAATGGAAGTCTTCGGCTGTGTTAAATATTTTCTTGTCGTTGGGGAAATAGTTTTGACGCTGAAATAAAAAGCTCTGATTAATGTAAGTGCTGGCGACCTTACGGAATCAATCTACATTCCAATATTAATCACAGAAGTGGAAAGGCTACAGTATGGGCTTTTATCCGCATTAAAACCTTAAGTTTTATGAATCATGGACCATGACGTGACGTGGTCTCTTACGAGCAGCAACGACACAGATAATCGAATCGCAGGAGCAACCAAGGTAGGCAGAAATAGAATGCAACCATGTTCGAAGGCTACAGAAACATATTATGGTTGCTGAAGGGTGGTAAACAGGCTTTCCAGTAGTTGCAGGACCAACAGTCTGCATGATCGACTAATCTGAATTAGGAACATTAGGCAAAACGTCTTTGCTGTTTGGTTTGAAAATAATTTGCCTCCCGGTTCAATTTCTCACTATTTCGATGCCATATTCCCGGCTTGGGGTCGTCAGTGGCTATCTTCAGACTGGTTGGTTCATTTGGGGGAGGGGAACAAACAGCAAGGTCATCGGTTCCATCGGATTATGGAAGATTGGGACAGGAAGTCGGCCGTGACTTTTCAAAGGAATTGTTGAAGGAAATGTTGAAATCACGGAAAAAACTAAATTAGGATGGACGGACGCAGGTATGAACCGTCGTCCTCCCCAATCCGAGTCCAGTGTGCTAACCACTGCACCCCCTCGCTCGGTTATCTTCAGATCCTAAGACAGATGCCGTGGTTCGGTCCAACTACTGAGGAAACCGTACTGTCAGTGAACTTTCGTACTCACAATGATGTCTTCTCAGTGGTTGGATTCAACTACGGCATCTGTTTCATCAACTAAAGATGGCCGCTGACGGTAACTTCGTACCGAAATCATGAGCGAGTGAACATTTTCAAACAAGAATTTAAACAATCATTGGTGTCCTTAGTACGATTGAAATGTCGTTCTTTGCAAAATGTCCTTGCTATGTTGGTACTGTCGCATTACTGAAAGCAAGAAGAAACCACAGTCGCCATATTTCCCAAGGATCGTATGGCTGAATATTAATGCCATTGTTCTGCATAAAATATTAGGTGAGCAAAGTAATCTCCAATTCGAATCTGCGGACGAGGACTACTCGTCACCACAAAATTTGACTAGAATGGGTACTAGGCTCAATACAGTCTTCGTATTCCCAGAAACGCCATTTATTCATATTTTAAGGCGCTTCTCTCAGTTGTTAAAATATTTACTGATAGATCGGCTTCCAGCTTAGAGTATCATCAAGGAAAAAATTTAAAAAAAAATAAAAAACGTGTTCTGTGTGCCATGGATGCATTTTTCCTTCATGATGATGGTCTAAGCTCGAAACAATCTGAACCATAAATATATTAATGTTATTGAGACTTAGTCCTTGAAATAACATCTCGTTCCTGAAATTTACGCAAGTTTCGGAGCTCCATGATCACAAACTGTAATAGCCTTCTTGCATTTTCGCGTTACCTGTCTGCAACATGTCAAAACACCGTCGTAAAAGAATTTTTCACATTCAGAATTTAACTCACGGTTGGAATGCATCTTTTCCAAGCCGACGAGATCGGCTCATCTACGTAATTATTCGACATGAATGTCAGTCCGGAGACTAATATTACGCGCATTAAATGACACGAGGGCGAGAATCGTTTGAGTTTTTCGGAAATTGTTCCGAACCTGTGATTTGTGGATAGCCTTCAACTGCTGCTTTGAATTTTCCTTAATTCGAACATAGTGACGCACTGGGAAAAGCTTTCAGCGCATGCTGGAGTTTTGGGGCTAGCCCTAGCCCCCGATACTATCAGTGGATTTCCCGTGACGCCAAGGGAACTCTTCTTGTCGTTTTCAAGCAACTGTGCCTTTGAATTTCGTTTCAATTAGCGTCAGTAAACGGGTGGAGTCTAAAGCACTCAACTAGTGCAGCACTAACGATCAACTATTGCTTGAATTACATAATGATTCTCCAACTCTGAACAAGCGAGGTGACGGAGTGGTTTGCACACTGGATTGCGTTCGGGAGGACGACGGTTCAAACCCGCGTCCGGCCATACTGATTTAGGTTTTCCGTGATTTCTCTAAATAGCTCCAGGCAAATGCCGGGATAGTTCCTTTGCAAGGGCATGGCCAACTTCCTTCCCCATCCGTCTCTAATTCGATGAGATCGCTTTTCGGTCCCTTCCCAAAATCAACCAATCCAACTCTGAGCACCATATAACCACAGGGTTAGTGAAGTTAAACAGAAGAGATTGCACCCTAGCATCTTACTCACGTAAATCTAGTATGGTAAAAGGAGCAGTTACATATTAAGCCAGAATGCAAGTTAAAAAACATTGAAAGGAGCAGATTTTGTCGCGATCAAAACATAGATGTGTGTGCTAGTGAATCAACACTGGAATACAATTCACTTTAATTGTAACTGAGCACAGATATCCACTAGAAAATTTTAACTGTTAATGAGGTATTTGGATTCCGTACTAGGATATATGTCAGATAGCAGGTAATAGTCTTTAGTGACTTCAGTGTAGATTTTCTAAGGAATTTTGATAGGAAAAATGGTCTGTAAAACTTATTTGGTTCTACAATTTCATATGAGTAATTTAGATCTCAATACACGTGGATAAAGACAGTAGGACTCTAAATTATGTTTTCTTTAACCAAATTTAACGCAATAAAATTCCTGTGTAACCAGTAACAAATTCTCTCTCTGATCATGATGCACAATTAGTCAGGACAAATAAGGTACTGCCTTACAGTACGGATACTAGTCATTGGGGATCAGTTAGCATAATTAATGACTCTAAGACAAATCATTTTAAGAATAGTTTGCAAGAGATGACTTGGGATGAAACTTACAATGAGTCAAATACTAACATAAAATTTAATAAATTTCATGATAAATTCGTGTCGTTATTTGAAAATAAATTTCATCAAAAACTAATCAGTAAGCAAAAACAGACATAATGTCTTATGGGATAACAGCAATCAGTGATTTTATAATGTTACTTAAAATCCGTCTTGATTGCAATTTTTTTTATTCATATGACCGGTTTCGGTTCATTCAGAACCATCTTCAGATCTGTAAAAATAATGATACTATATAAATCGTCCTATGTTTTTTAGATCGTATAAAAATGATAATTTTACTGTTTTTTTAATTCTGATAAGTACAGATTTTAACATTGACATCTACATATTTTAATTAAGTATTTTTTAATATAAAAAAAGATCTACTGAATACAGTATGTGCAAATGGAATGTAACCAATGTACCAGACGCCACCTGTCGGTAATTATGTTATAATTAATATAAATGACGTGCACTCTGTCAACCAATTTTATGTGACGTAGCATGTGAAAGTTGCTGGATTTGACGGGTTACTCCTGTAACTGAAATATCAGGTACGTTCTGGTATATTTGATGTTGATTAGATAGGATGAAAAAGATTTGCTTCCGTGAAATAGTAAATTAGTACAGATCTGAAGATGGTTCTGAATGAACCGAAACCGGTCATATGAATAAAAAAAAAAATTGCAATCAAGACGGATTTTAAGTAACATTATAATCAGTAAGGATAGTGATTAAAATTCTTCTGGGTATTATGCGGCGTCATTGCTAAAAACTAACAACAACAATAATAAATTAAAACCGATGTTTCGGCCGAATTGCAACGGCCTTCCTCAAGGCACGACTGGTTTTGCATGGGGGTAGGTGCTTCTATTTATTACAGACTATCTACGTCTGACGTCACTGTTGTAAAACTTTTAATTGGCCCTCTAATATGATTGGCTAGTCATGACGTATGGCAAGATGGAAGGAAAGAGGCCATTCGTGGATGTCCATGTCGTCAACGATTTGTAGCGAGCGATCGCGGGGCAGAAGCTACACGGGACACGGACGTATCTGCACAAACAGCTGTAGAGCAACTGTCAGTCCACTTCCGCGCACACCAGGAGGACCTCGACTAGTTCTTTACCTCAAAAACACGTGATTTCTATAGTTGCTGAATCAAAAAGTTACACCAGTTTAGGAAACTGTTGTAAATAGTGAAGGAGAATGTATTTATCATCGGTAACTAAAATCTCTGCTATGTGTATCTGTTTTGTTTATCTTACTTACGGAAGAACGCTACACACTTATGCACCAACCCAGTAATAACTGGACTGTAAAAAAAATGCTGAGAATGTTGCTACACACTTACGCACTCTATCATATGTCAGTACCATTCGAGCACAAATCGAAACGTAGCTGTTGCGAAGAAAGAACTTTCTCATTCGAAATTCATCTACATCTACATGGATACTCTGCAGATCACATTTACGTGCCTGGCAGAAGGTTCATCGAACCACCTTCACAATTCTCTATTATTCCAATCTCGTAGAGCGCACGGAAAGAATGAACACTTTTATCTTTCCGTACGAGCTCTGATTTCCCTTGTTTTATCTTGGTGATCGTTCCTCCCTATGTAGGTTGGCGTCAATAAAATATTTTCGCATTCGGAGGAGAAAGTTGGTGATTGGAATTTCGTGAGAAGATTCTGTCGCAACGAAAAACGCCTGTCTTTTAATGAAGTCCAGCCCAAATCCTGTATCATTTCTGTGACACTCTCTCCCATATTTCGCGATAATACAAAACGTGCTGCCTTTCTTTGAACTTTTTCGATGTACTCCGTCAGTCCTATCTGGTAAGGATCCCACACCGCGCAGCAGTATTCTAAAAGAGGACGGACAAGCGTAGTGTAGGCAGTCTCCTTAGCAGATCTGTTACATTTTCTAAGTGTCCTGCCAATAAAACGCAGTCTGTTTTACTCGATGACTTTCCGTCAGTTACTACGAACTGTGACCTCTCTGACAGGAAATCACAAATCCAGTCACATAACTAAGACGATATTCCATAAGCACACAATTTCACTACGAGCCGCTTGTGTGATACAATGTCAAAAGCCTTCCTGAAATCCAGAAATACGGAATCGATCTGAAATCCCTTGTCAATAGCATTCAACACTTCATGTGAATAAAGAGTTAGTTGTATTTCACAGGAATGATGTTTTCTAAACCCGTATTGACTGTGTGTCAATAGACCGTTTCTTTGAGGTAATTCGTAATATTTGAACGCAATATACCGGGTGATCAAAAAGTCAGTATAAATTTGAAAACTGAATAAATCACGGAATAATGTAGATAGAGAGGTACAAATTGACACACATGCTTGGAATGACATGGGATTTCATTAGAACAAAAAAAAAAAAAAAAAAAAATACAAACGTTCAAAAAATGTCCTACAGATGGTGCTTCATCTGATCAGAATAGCAATAATTAGCATAACAATGTAAGACAAAGCAAAGATGATGTTCTTCACAGGAAATGCTCAATATGTCCACCATCATTCCTCAACAACAGCTGTAGTCAAGGAATAATGTTGTGAACAGCACTGTAAAGCATGTCCGGAGTTATGGTGAGGCATTGGCGTCGGATGTTGTCTTTCAGTATCCCTAGAGATGTCGGTCGATCACGGTACACTTGCGACTTCAGGTAAACCCAAAGCCAGTAATCGCACGGTCTGAGGTCTGGGGACCTGGGAGGCCAAGCATGACGAAAGTGGCGGCTGAACACACGATCATCACCAAACGACTTGCGCAAGAGATCTTTCACGCGTCTAGCAATACTTTTTTTTTGTTCTAATAAAACCCCATGTCATTCCGAGCATGTGTGTCAATTTTTACCTCTCTATCTACATTATTCCGTGGTTTATTAAGTTTTCAAATTTATACTGACTTTTTGATCACCCGGTATATTCTAAAATCCTGGTGCATATCGACGATAACGATATGGGCCTGTAAGTTAGTGGATTACTCCTACTACCTTTCTTGAAAACTGGTGTGACCTGTGCAACTTTCCAGTCTTTGGGTACGGATGTTTCGTCGAGCGAACGGTTGTATATGATAGTTAAGTTTGGAGCTAACGCATTAGCATACTCCGAAAGGAACCTAATTGGTATACAGTCTGAACCAGTTTTCCTTTTAAACGCTGTGTATTACGTGCAATCCTTACAACCACCAAGACTGAATAATTACACACTACAGATAAATAAAAAAAAAGAATCTCTGTACTTGAGTTTAACAATAGTGTACCACTGAAAAAGAAACCATGATGCACATTATTCGAAGGAGTAATGATACAGCAAGGACTGGCGAAGCACTATACTGAAAACGGACAAGTGTTCAGTCGTAAATCGTGACCTCATTCTTTACAAAGAAGGAGGGCGCCATTATGAATAGAAGAATAGCGGACTGGGTTTCCGCGCAAGCCGACTCTAGGTTAACGTCCAGGCAGTGTCGGAGTAGCGAGAACAAGGCGTCCTTGTGAGGTGAGCCAGGTGCCACATGGCGCAGCGGGCAGTGCGATATGCCGGCAGCTAACTGCACCCCAGGAATGCTGGAAACTGGTGGTACAGGTCCAACACACTCATCCCACAGTCTTCTTTCCGCGCGGTTCCCACGTTTTGTCCATGTGTTGTGGAAACGCTGTCACAATTCAGAACTGCTGTTTTGGAAAGTAATACGAACAGTTTTACTTCAGAGTATCGAATCGTTGTTTGCTTGTTTGAAGACGTTCAAGTGCTGCCTCTTGGAGAAGGAAAACTAAAAGGACTGCTCTCGTGTAGTATTTCACTTATAGGTTACGCAGCGGCTGAAGCTTAGGCCGCCCACTAGGACATCCAGGAGAGGGAGGGGGAGATGGAGACCAGATGTAGTGTGTAAATCCAGCCACGGAGAGCATGGATGGAGATACCGTTTCCAGATATAAAGCTCGGATTGAGCTTTAAGAAACAAATCTAGACCTACCACGGGACTTGAAGTCACCCGCCAAATGCACAATAACTGATGTGCACGTTTAATGGCCAGTAGTGTTTACTGGCCATTAAAATTGCTACACCACGAAGATTGACGTGCTACAGACGCGAAATTTAACCGACAGGAAAAAGATGCCGTGATATGCAAATGAGCTTTTCAGAGCATTCACTCAAGAATGGCGCCGGTGGCGACACCTACAACGTGCTGACATGAGGAAAGTTTCCAACCGATTTCTCATACACAAACAGCAGTTGACCGGCGTTGCCTGGTGAAACGTTGTTGTGATGCCTCGTGTAAGGAGGAGAAATGCGTACCATCACGTTTCCGACTTTGATAAAGGTCGGATTGTAGCCTATCGCGATTGCGGTTTATCGTATCGCGACATTGCTGCTCGCATTGGTCGAGATCCAATGACTGTTATCAGAATATGGAATCGGTGGGTTCAGGAGGGTAATACGGAACGCTGTGCTGGATCCCAACGGCCTCGTATCACTAGCAGTCGAGATGACAGGCATCTTATCCGCATGGCTGTAACGGATCGTGCAGCCACGTCTCGATCCCTGAGTCAACAGATGAGGACGTTTGCAAGTCAACAACCATTTGCACGAACAGTTCGACGACGTTTGCAGCAGCATGGACTATCAGCTTGGGCCATGGCTCCGGTTACCCTTGACGCTGCATCACAGACAGGAGCGCCTGCGATGGTGTACTCAATGACGAACCTGGGTGCACGAATGGCAGAACGTCATTTTTTCGTATGAATCCAGGTTCTGTTTACAGCATCATGATGGTCGCATCCGTGTTTGGTGACATCGCGGTGAACGCACATTGGAAGCGTGTATTCGTCATCGCCATACTGGCGTATCACCCGGCGTGATGGTATGGGGTGCCATTTATTACATGTCTCGGTCACCTCTTGTTCGCATTGACGGCTCTTTGAACAGTGGACGTTACACTTCAGATGTGTTATGACCCGTTGCTCTACCCTTCATTCGATCCCTGCGAATCCCTACATTTCAGTAGGATAATGCACGACCGCATGTTGCAGGTCCTGTACGGGCCTTTCTGGATACAGAAAATGTTCGACTGCTGCACTGGCCAGCACATTCTCCAGATGTCTCACCAATTGAAAACGTCTGGTCAATGGTGGCCGAGCAACTGTCTCGTCACAATACGCCAGTCACTACTCCTGATGAACTGTGGTATCGTGTTGAAGCTGCAATAGCAGTACCTGTACACGCTATCCAAGCTGTGTTTGACTCAATGCCCAGGCGTATCAAGGCCGTTATTACGGCCAGAGTTGGTTGTTCTGGGTTCTGATTTCTCAGGATGTATGCACCCAAATTGCGTGAAAACGTAATCACATGTCCATTCTAGAATAAAATATAGTTGTCCAATGAGTAGCCGATTATCATCTGCATTTCTTCTTGGTGTAGCAATTTTAATGGCCAGTAGTGTATAAACATCGTAAATATAACTTGGAGCCCGCATCTCGTGGTCGTGCGGTAGCGTTCTCGCTTCCCACGTCCGGGTTCCCGGGTTCGATTCCCGGCATGGTCAGGGATTTTCTCTGCCTCGTGATGGCTGGGTGTTGTGTGCTGTCCTTAGGTTAGTTAGGTTTAAGTAGTTCTAAGTTCTAGGGGACTGATGACCATAGATGTTAAGTCCCATAGTGCTCAGAGCCATTTGAACCATATAACTTGGGATTTATTACTGGAGTAAACACGAAACCTGAGTTAAAATCTGGTGATATGTTCCTGGAAATACGGTGCAGTCTTTGCACAGGTTTGACGTTACGCCCGAGAATCTTACAAGGTGTC
This sequence comes from Schistocerca nitens, assembly GCF_023898315.1. Classification (NCBI taxonomy): domain Eukaryota; kingdom Metazoa; phylum Arthropoda; class Insecta; order Orthoptera; family Acrididae; genus Schistocerca; species Schistocerca nitens. Next base: position 622,095,677 of record NC_064614.1, on the reverse strand, counting down.
GTTATCTAGTTTTGAAGCCTTGAGAGTTGTGTCGGATGGCATCACAATATTTTGACGCAGCACCTGCTCATTGTCTTGCTGTCACTAAATAAACATAGGTTCGTAAGGAGAATACACTAGTCTACGACGTGGCAAATTAACACATCTGTGCGGAAGCGCTCTAGCATGGTCAGGAAGGAAGCAGAAAAATGGCTCTGAGCACTATGGACTTAACTTCTGAGGTCATCAGTCCCCTAGAACTTAGAAGTACTTAAACCCAACGAAGGACATCACACACATCCATGCCCGAGGCAGGATTCGAACCTGCGACCGTAGCGGTCGCGCTGTTCCAGACTGTAGCGCCTAGAACCGCTCGGCCACCCCGGCCGGCAGGAAGGAAACATCCACGTAAGTAGCCTGAAACATCAGAAGCCTTGAAACATTTCTCGCTTATGTAACATTTGCCCACTCATGCTTCTCTCGAAAACCACAATTATTTTTCTCTGTTTGAATAAGGAAAATGAATGAAAATGTAAATACCGACAACGCGGATGTCTGTAGAGCTGGCCTGTCCTTTGCGGTACAACAAGCAAGTCCACAGATGGATTTACGACTTCCGTCTCACTCGCAGCCACAAGATATGACGTGTTGAGTTCAGCACGGAGGCGCTCGGCCGCCGTCATTCCCTGTCATGCGCTGTGCAGACTATTTCGGGCCCGTGTAAATCACGCGTGTCGGATTTCCTGCTCCGTCACAGCTGCCCGCGCTGCGTTGCGTGCCAAAATATCTGCGCCGCGGTAGATAAGCGTTTCCGTTCCGAATCCCACTATCAGCTTCTGCCACAGCCAGCTGCAACTCCCCGGCTGCCACTGCTTGCTTACAATGTGGCTGCTCGTGAGGCGATACACTTACGAGTCGGTTTCGCTGCTTATAAACGCAATCACCTTTCGTCTGGCTTCACGAGGCGGTCTGGTTGTCGCACCAGGTTGAGCTGAGCGATTGAGGTCGCAACTTCTGCGTCAGGAACCAGCGACACTAAGCACTAAACAACAGAGCCTGTCTAATACGCAACCACTTGATCACGTGACACAGGATTCAGTACGTACCGACAAGGTTCAAATGGTTCAAATGGCTCTGAGAACCATGGGACTTTAACATCTGAGGTCATCAGGCACCTAGAACTACTTAAACCTAGCTAACCTAAGGACATCACACACGTCGATGTCCGAGGTAGGATTCGAGCCTGAGACCTAGCGGTCGTGCGGTTCCAGGCTGAAGCGCCGAGAACCGCTTGGCCACAACGGCCGGCTACCGACAAGGGTACCGTTCCTACTCGTCATCGCCGATTTCGCCCCAATTTGTAGATTTTGAAGGGCTTTGGGGAGAAATGAAAGTGACAGATGTGGGAGGTCCAAATGGTCAATTGTTTAGAAGAAATAGCGTTTTTGGTGCAGGTCGAGCGAGGCGTGAGCCACTTATTCGTATTGCGGCGTAGTTTCCATTTAGCGGTTGGGGCAGCGGAAAGCGTACCAAACGGCAATCAGAGGGACGTGGTATCGAGGCCCTATGTGAAAACTATTTTTTAGTTTTCAATTTTTACATTACACACACTACAAATAACCAAAATAACGCTCAATATATTGTATTTAATATTCTCTTAACAGGCATGAAAAGAAAAGGCAAAGGAAAATTTGGGATTCCAAATAAATTTCCAAGAAGGGATAGGCGTATACAAGAAACTCGTATATAAAACTAGATTCTTTCATTATATCACGATTGACTATTTACACGTACTGGGGTGATTTTCATAGGAGAAACAAGGGAACCTATTGTTCGCTTGTAGCTGGCGAGGAAAGTTGTTTGCGTATTCCTTGTGGGTGGTGTAAGTATAATTCTTTCTTGGAAATTATTTGCTATCCCAATTTTTTTTTTCCTTTCATTTCCGGGACTTTTATGAAGATATTAAAAATACAATAAACTGAGCATTAATTTGGTTTATTTGCAGTGTAACATAAAAATTGAAAATAAAGGTTTCTTTATACGGACTCGAGCCCACGACCCTCAGACTACCGTTCTGCGCCAACAGTTACTTGGATACTAAATTACTACAGATGGCTTGTGCCCCGTCCGACCGGCGCCAAAAATGCTGTTTTTTTCTAAACGCTTGATCATCTGGAGCTGCCTCTTTCATTTCTCGCCAAGCGCTACATATAACGCAAATCTGGATCAAATCAGTGATGACGAGTGAGCGCGTCCAGCTTTGGATCGTTGAGGCAAGCCGTCAACAGTCTTCATTCACACAGGTCACTACAGCAAATATTGAAACGTGAAAGAAAGACTTCATCTCGTTAAAACTAAAATAAGAGCGTACCAAATTAAATCTACAAAAAAAGTCTTGCTCTGTTATATACTACATAACATATATAAGAGAATTTACTTGCAGGCTCATACGCCCAATTTTTTTCCCAGTTCGTTAATTTTCCGTGCCATACTTTTTACTGCCTTCGTGTTTGGCTTACCAACAAGAAATGTAAGACACGGTTTCATGTGGAGCGCCACAATATATCTACATAGCGAAGAGACAACGATCACTGAAAGAGTCCCTTCTGTTTCGCTCCACTTCAGTAAAACTGTCGACTTCTCCCGTTAGAAATTGGTTAAGCACATGCACAAGCACTGGCAAATGCAAGTAGCGGCTGGAAGGGCAAGTAATAAAAGGGGTCCTCCCCTTTACTCCAGCCATGGTCGTGTAACTTCGGGACAACCATTATATTGCATGATACAGCGACCCATCTCAGATGCCAGTAGTAAAAATAATCTTAGATTTGCGAATTTACGACGCCGTCATTGAAACCTGCACAGGGAGGGACAAAGAGAGAGAAGAGAAACGCTAAGGGCGACTGGTGAGTTTGTCGGCAGTGCGCAGCACTGCGTCAAAGCGTTAAAAGCATGCAGCCACATGCGACCACAGCGATAAAAACGACGCGCGCTTTTTACAACGCGCCACCATTTCTCACGAGGTATCATAGTCCCTCGTAATTCACGACAGAAACTACTGAATTGTGCGAACGACGAACGATAGTACAGACAGCGTCGTGGTAGTGCATCTGCCGTGCAAATTGTACTACAGGCTTTCAGTCTTAGAAAGGTCTACTCGGTAGTTTTACTATCCCTGAACAATGTAAGTAGCCTGTTTATATGTTTGTATGTTGGCAGCGCTATAGACTGTAATTAATATCACTGACAGCGCTCTGCGCCCTCGGTAAGAGACTCTGTGGTTGGACGGACTCAGTTAGCAGTTAGCGAGCGGACGGCTTGGACATGTGTCCTTCATGGAGACTCAGTGTTGGTCGGACATGCATTGTAAATGAAGATGGATGTTGTTGATGTTTAGGTAGTGGAATTATTGACGACTATATAGTTTTTGGAACTGAATGTCACACGAATAAGGTAAAATCTGCTAAATACATTGTTTACTCTTCAACAAAGTCCTTCTTTTGCTACCCATATGCCTCGTACTAGTTAGAGCCTATAGTAATTAGAATCTTTTTATTTAACTGGCTGTAGTTGCTGCTTGCTGTAGTTCGTGTTATGAAGATTTTCTGTGACGTAAGTGACTTGTGAAAAAGTGTGGGGTTATTGTTAGGATTTCTTCCAATGCACGGCCATTCTTTTGTGTTAATTATTTGAGGTCATGTTGTCATTGCAGAGCAGTCAGATTGCGTTGCGCTTGTATACTGTGAGTAATAATTGGATAGGTTAAGTTTGAGTTGTCTTTGTCAGGGAAAATTCTGCAGGTCAGTGTTGAAATGATAAAAATAAGTAGAGAGACAGCAGCAGCAGTTTATTCCGCAGTTTCATGAACACAAACAAGTTTCAAGATTTTAAACATGGCTGCAGCAGCAACTGTTAAAATTCTTCACAATAAAGGATGACAGACAAAAACAGTTGCAGGATAGAATTTTTTTATTAAAATTCTTGACCAAGGTTTCGGTACATATAAATATACCTTCATCAGAAGTAAAACTTCTAAAATTACATCATGCCATGGAGAATAATAAAACAATTATGCCAAAAGCGTCGTCAGTAATTTAAAACATCATCTCCATTTGTACAACATGTGTAATGGGCACAGGATCATAGCGAACAGTTTAACACCGTTACTTCGCCTGATAGGCCGGCTTTTCCTTATACAGTGAGGCTTCCACAACAAGACATGGTGATGGTTCAAATGGCTCTGAGCACTATGGGACTCAACTACTGTGGTCATTAGTCCCCTAGAACTTAGAACTACTTAAACCTAACTAACCTAAGGACATCACACACATCCATGCCCGAGGCAGGATTCGAACCTGCGACCGTAGCAGTCGCACGGTTCCTGACTGCGCGCCTAGAACAAGACATGGTGATATAACTAATACTAAACTACACCACAAGTGTGTAAATTAAGCAAGAAAATTTATTACAATAAACAGCGATTTATTTTGTCACATCCGTTTGAATGTAATAGTACAGACGTTCCTCCTTTCCAAACGATGTTTGCAGTTATTGTCAAACGATAACCTGTTCCACTTTAGAAACTAAAAAATATAAAAACGAAATGAAGAAGAATGTTTATGAACTGTATTTAAGAAAAGAAAGTACCCTTTATTATCTAACAGCTTTTGATGAGATGGGCAGGCAGTACAAGAATGAGCAGAACTAAATGAGTTGCATTTAATCCACGATGCAAAATTACCAGCATCATTCAACAGCGGCAAGTGGAAGCGAGACTATAATCCTGACCTCAAATTTAGTATTTAGTTGCCAACAATGTCTAAAATCTGGCGGTCCTCCCCCAACACCCAACTCACAGCTTACACTAATAATCTGTGAAATTTTTCTACTGTTAGATCTTGCAAAGTAGGTTTTTGAAGAAGCAAACTGATCGAGTTTTGCAGAACTGCTCGACGTCGAAGTGACTTCTACAGAACCAGCCCCAGAACATTATGACACCTTCACCACTGCTGTAAACAGCTGTTCCAGAATGTCAATTCCTCTGGTTGTCGAGCATCTTACATTCCAGGACTTACATCGGACCAAGCCTCCCTACTCACAGAACACAGGAACTTATTTGAAGAACTGTGGAAGCAGGGAACAAACTCATTACTTCTATAAAAAAGATAAAAAACGATCAATGGATTAAAACCATAGAAAACTTGGATCTAAAAAGAGATAGTCATAAAGCTTGGAAACTCCTGAAACATCTAAGTAATGATCCATCTACGAATGCCCCTGAAGGTATATCAAGATACAATATTACAAATTAACTTAAACCAAACCTCTCAAGAGTGTGGTTTTTACTAGAGAAATAGGGAAGCTACTCGTAACTTGATGACAGAATGGTCAGGAGTTGAGTTACAACATTGCTACACTCCCAAAACATCTATGAGTGATGCTGGACAGATCTCTTACTTTCAAGAGGCACTGCATGAATGCAAGTTTAAAGCTCCCATCAGGAACAATCTTAAGAAAATTGGCCGGATCACACAATGGGGCAGTCACGCTGAAACTATCCGAAACTCTGCACTTGCATTAGCCTGTTCTGCAGCAGAGTACGCTTGTCCTGTTTGATATAATTCATCACATGCCAAACAGGTTGACGTAGTTCTCAACGACACCTGCAGAATAACAACAGGCTGTTTGAAATCTGCCCCTGTCGAATGTATTTACCACCTAGCAGGAATAGCACCACCTCCCATTCCAAGAGACATTGCGGCGAATAAGGAACGAAATGAAGTGGAACAAGAACAGACACATCCCTCGTATGGGCATAAACCGCATCCGCAGCGATTGAAGTCAAGGAAGAGTCTTCTTAAAACATCAAACGTACTTACTACCACAGCTGAAAATACTAGGCTGCAACTTTGGAGCGATAAGACTTCCCTTGTATCTGGTTGGAAAAGAGTTTCTGAAACTTTGCCTCCAGGACACGACGAGGGATGGATGACCTGGAAATCTCTGAATAGGCTGAGATCAGGATTGGGTAGATAAAGGTATAATCTGGCAAAATGGAGCTATAGTACAGAAAATAATATTAAGTGTGATTGTGGAGAAGTGCAGACTGTCCAGCACACGTTTCAGTGTCGACTTTGTCCAGCCTCCCGTATTGCAAAAGACCTCCATCAAGCGACAGAAAAGGACTTATGATGGTCAAATTTTGGTCAAAGACTACGCGGCATGTTAACTGTGCACCTATGTATGTTACTGACACGACAAAAAATAAATGAGCAACAGTTGCGGCATGAACTCAACGGAAGAAAAATGGTGGAAAAAGATAGTTTCAGAAGCATTTCCATACGGAGTAGGTCATCGTGCTGTTTTTTCAACCACTGACAAGTGGTGGTGTGACTGTCTTGCTGCTGCTGCGTTATTGAAACAAATGGTTTGTCTGACAAAAATAAAATAATATGGACTATTCTGAACATTCTGCTCTTCCCTCTTAATAACAATTGTGAAGTGTTTTACGCCACTATAAAAAATACCGAATCAACAGAAGTATCGTATTTGGCGACAAAATAACTATTCCACTAATGATATTTCCAGTACTTAAAATATCTTCCTCTTAAAGTCAAGTGATTCCCGTGCAATATTTTTCGAAATAATGACTCGTGACTGCACGTATCTTTGAACCACTCAGTACGCACAGAAAGCAGCATTCTGTTGGAGGGATGTGGAATTCACGTCCAATATGCAGCACCTGAAGCGAAAATTCTCAAGCGGTAACGATCGTCGTAGAGGGCACAACCGCCTACAGTTACTACGGGCGCGAGGGGAAGACTGCGGCGGCCGTCGAAAAGCCGCTATTTTTTGCATGGCAGGGGAAGGAAAAAAGTACACCGCAAACAGCGTTAACCCCTATCTGGACTGCGTGTAATTCGAGATAAGGGTTTACGACCGCAGTTCTCAACATAGCGCCCCTTGGCAGCGAGTAACGGCCGCGGCTGCAGGACCCTGAATATTAGGCTGCCTCTTAGCGATTACGTTGTTGCAGCCATTCCACCGTTGCCTTTCCACACTATAATCATGAACTATTTTCGCATGCACACCCCGGAAGTTGTCTACACATTTAATGATCTAAAAATTGATTTCTTGATTCTCATAACTACACTGCTATGCAAAATTTAAGGACGAAAGTAGCTTTCCCGTTATGTGTCACCGCCAATTAACATAGCTCGATGTGACTTGGACCACAAATAGAAAGAACTGCTACAGTATAGAACACAAGGTAACTGAAACACACAAATGAGATGAATAGAAATGACACTCTGATTCAAAGACAATAAAGGCGGCACATGGTTATTAATAGGGTGTGTGATCACCATAGACGTTAACGCATGCTCTACAACGTGACCCCATACTGGTCACATGGTTGATAACGGGTCCCTGTGGGACGGGCTTCCACTCCCTCACCTGCGCAATTTAACAACAGTTGGATGGTCATTGGTACATGTGACACACTGTAATACGTCTCCTCAACGCTTCCCAGAGGTGCTCGATCGCATATAAGTTGGGGGAAAGGGTAGGCCAGTCCATGTACCGAATAACCTCGCCTTTCACCTACACTTTTCGATATGGTCGCGCATTTTCATCGATAAAAATGGAGGCAAGGCTGAATGCAACCTTGAAAATACGCTCTTGGGGAAGAACACAGTGTCACAATAACATTTTTCGGTTGAGTGTATCGCGTTCAAATATATGGAGATCGGTATGCCCATGCAACTTCATGTACTCCAACATCATAGCTACTGGGTCACCAAAACGATCATGTTCGACAATGCTGGAGGTTCCTCCATATGGCGAGAGGTGGGAACACATAATGCACCCACCAACATTGTGGTCCATGTGTAGCGAAGTGGCAAGGTACAATGTTATATGGGCGTACGACCTAAAAATTTTTGAACATTGTACATTCACTAATCAACGTTACTGTGACACTGTATGCCTTCCGCATGTGCGTCTATTCAGAGATGCATTCGGCCCTGATTCCATTTTCTTGGATGACAATGCGCGACCGCATCGGACTGAGCAGGTGGAGCGACAGGATATTAGGCGAATGGACTGACCTGCCCGTCTCCCGGCTTAAATCCCATCGAGAACGTGTGGGGTGTGTTGGGGGAAAAATGTGATGCAGCGGTACGTCCACATGCACCAACGACATCTAGCAGTTAACAGCGCTGATGGAGCAAAGGAAGGCCCTTCCACAGCAACTCCTTACCAACCTTGTGGCCAGCATAGCAGCACGTTGCAGGGCATGCATTTCCGTCCGTGAGGATCACGCAGACTAGTAAGAACTATGTCCCTCCTTTTGCAATGTCCAGGAGACCACCATGAATCGCTGTGACACTAGTGAGAGATGAGGCAGGTGCCACATGGCGTATTCCTCTCCGGTAATTTTCTGTACTGTACTATAGCAGTTCTTTCTACGCATCTACCTATTCTTAGATCGACCTATGCTACTTGGCAGTGATACATCATGCGAAAGTTGCGTTCGTCCTAAAATTGTGCGCACAGTGTACTTCCAAAATCAATCACTCCATTGCTCGCTCCTGATGACTGATCTTCGCAACTGCGGACTTACGATGTCGACAACGTTATGCGTTACACTGCCTTGGTGGAACAAAAGTTGAACATACAGCAAATTTCAATGTATTGTAAAATATTGTCATGTGCTGCAAAATACTGTGAAATAGTGTCCTGTCCAGTGAAAGCTGTTCTACAATTACGTAGCAATAGAAATATATGTATCCAGAGCGTTTCCGTTAAGTTCGACTTTAGCACAATGGCTGTTTCAAAACATTTCGTCAATTTTTTTCAGTAAATAGTAGAGTTGTAATGTTATATATTCGCTGTCGACAACATGATTGTCATTTCTGGCCATCTGCTGTAGCGCGTCTATTCCAATTACAGCAGCTTTCCGCGTCACTCTGGCAATTTCCGTGTGTCGATATGGAAATTGCTGCAGCGACGTCTTGCCGTACGGAAGTTCGCACTATGAAGTGGTTGGTGTATTTGCGGCACACAAACGTTAAGTCGTTTCACGCTGTATCACATGTCATTTAATTAGGAGGAGAAATCCACCACATTATTTCGTAGTGTTAGTAAGTCAGAGACGGAAACCAAAACCGTCTTGAACAAGCGGCTGACGTGAGGCAAAGTCAGACGTTGCACACAGCAGCTGCGCAGAGGCAACTCGGCAGATGCACGCCAGCCAGCCAGCGGCCTTGCTGTGTGCCCAGCCTCGCTCACACCGCACTCCATACATGTGCAGACGTTTCTAAGCAGTTTTCTAAATGAAAAAGTGATTGTCTGGAGATTTGTCAGTGGAATGAAATCTGTCACATCAGTTGCAGGATTTCTCCGTTGTCTTTGTTCGTCAGTGCTAGCGTTAAGCCTCTACCAATCAAGATTTCTACGGGGCATCGACGTCGATATCTAACCTTTGTATTTTTTTCCTTTCAAATATTTTCTGCTTATCGATATTGTGTAAATACAGACGCACAAAAAAAACGGGGGATATGAAGTGAATGCTCAGTTTGTAAAATAAAACGTTCAAGTATAGACTTTTCAACGGTAACGTAGAAGGCAATGGTAATTGTTCTTTATTCGTGCAAAGGTGCGATAGGAAGGCAGGGGTGGTGGCAGCAGAACGGCCTCCAAAATATCTGCTTCATGTGCAGTGGGAATGATCATAATTCACCAGAAGATGTGGCAGTATCTTCTGGTTACACAATAGGCACTTTCCAGCTATGCGAGAGACTTTGCCTTACGCGGCTGGCTGCGGAATGTGTATTGACAGAGAGACGATGAACGCTAGAGGAAAAAAGAAAGGCACACTAACCTTCAACAAGGAATAAATCGGGACAAAACTTTGGAAATGGAGTCTCGTAATTAAATAGTACTATCATGAAAACGCTTAGTTGTCGATCATTTTCCTCATGTGACGTACTACAGCTGAATATTCGTTGAGCCTTTGGGCCCCAATGATTTCTGCCTGAAACAATGGTTTTATTATTATTGTTATAATTATTCTTTTCTTTTCGCGTGAAACCTCTGATGCTATTACGAGAAAGAGACTGAGGTACTTCTACGAATCTAGTGCATTGTAGCAATAATTCCTTATAGGGTACCAAGCAACAGTCGGCGGGAAGATTGTGATACGTGATTGAAGGAGATTCGGACATGCGGCTTTTTTAAAAAAAAAATTAAGTGGCTGAATTAAGAAGATTTTTGGCAGTGAAAGTCAGTATTTCTAAGTTATTGTAACATAAATTTGAGTTACTACTACTGCTTTTACGAGTATATCGAAATGACACCACCAGAACGGCTTGTAGTTGTGATACAGCATTTATTAAATTTTAGGCCAATTTTTGTTTGTTATTTAGGACTATAATTTCTTTTAGGCATTATGAGTTCATGGAAGTTTCGAAATGTGGGATTTTATCTTAAGAAATGTGAATTTTCTTCCAAATATATCACATGAAATTATCTCTGGTTGAAATTTGCACATCCAAGTGATTCCAAAGTGAAACTACCACCTTAAAAAACTAATTGTTTACTTTTTGCCAAATTCTTATTGTATTCGTGGCTTACTAGGATAATAAAGGTTAATTATGTCAAAAATTTAAAAATTATATATTTTTTGATTTTTTAGGATTCAAAGATTTTTCACATTTGCTATCTTTGAGAAATACTCAGTTCGTTATATTTTGCACGACTGGATAATTGCAAACACACCGATACCGACTGCGCTTGAAAATTGCCTATAAGGTCCAAATTGGCCAGTCGTGCAAAATAAAATAAAGTGAACCCTTCTTAAAAACAGCCGAGGTGGACAACTTGAAAATGTGTTTTAACGGTTAGTTCCGTTGAAAGTTCTGTCTTCTATATTCTTCGAATGAATTAGAGCAACCAGACTGTCACAAAAGTCCTCAAGCTAAACTTGAATCCAAACCACATCGTAACGTGTTCCTTTTCTTTACTTTACCAGAGATGAAATTCGTCTTAAATGCATAGGCGACTGGCATTCGACGAGCGAGTCTTTATAGTCTTGCTTTTAGCCGTGCAACTATCAAGCCAAAGTGGTTAACCTGCGAACACAGAGCGTGGAAGAGATGGGAAATTTTTCCCAGATCTCCATCGCAGTTTAGAAAAACGCATTGTACGTGACGAAGGGTAAGCAAACCGCTTACTTTTTCGGTGTGGATATAAAAATGTTTTGCTCGATTTTCGCACTCGTGTCGGACGCGACACCCTGAATGCCCAGTAGTGCAGCGCTGCCTGCACCGGACGTCGCGGGGCTACCCTCACGGGCAGAGTTGAGGGCGCGACTGTCGCCGCAGACGACCGCGGCGGGGGAGGCTTAATAGCCGGGCGCGCCGCCTCCCTTCCCGCGGCCGATAGGAAGCGCGGCATTAGCGAAATTAGAGCAAGGACGGCCGGCGCATGCAAATGGCTCGCCGCTCGCTAATGGACGCCGCGTCTGGCGACGGTGACTACCTGACGGCTCACCGACTCTGCTCTGCATTCTGGCCGGCAGAGCACGTCCCGACCCCAACAGGAAACCCGTCACGGCGCGTCGGATGCTATTTGCATTTCCGATTCCACTGTGACGGATATGAAATTTCGTCTTGCACTGTCCACGCCATCTGTCTTCACAAACTTACAACTTCAGTGTTGCTGTTTGCTTGGTTGATTCGGGGAAGGGGACCAAACAGCGAGGTCATCTGTCCCATAGGGCCACCTCGCTCGGTCAACTTCATCGTCAACCACTCACCGAACTACTCAACCCTACTGAATACGTATAAACGCACACTCAGCGACTGGTCGCCGACCGCAGTTGTCGTCTACCGATAGATAGTGTCGGATGTTCCATGCGGCTTTTCGCGGATGATGCGGTAGTATACAGAGAGGTTGCAGCATTAGAAAATTGCAGCGAAATGCAACGAATAGGCACTTGATGCAGGGAGTGGCAACTGACCCTTAACATAGACAAATGTAATGTATTGCGAATACATAGAAAGAAGGATCCTTTATTGTATGATTATGTGATAGCGGAACAAACACCGGTAGCAGTTACTTCTGTAAAATATCTGGGAGTATGCGTGCGGAACGATTTGAAGTGGAATGATCATATAAAATTAATTGTTGGTAAGGCGGGTGCCAGGTTGAGATTCATTGGGAGAGTCCTTAGAAAATGTAGTCCATCAACAATGGAGGTGGCTTACAAAACACTCGTTCGACCTATACTTGAGTATTGCTCATCAGTGTGGGATCCGTACCAGGTCGGATTGACAGAGGAGATAGAGAAGATCCAACGAAGAGCGGCGCGATTCGTCACAGGGTTATTTGGTAAGCATGATAGCGTTACGGAGATGTTTAGCAAACTCAAGTGGCAGACTCTGCAAGAGAGGCGCTCTGCATCGTGGTGTAGCTTGCTGTCCAGGTTTCGAGAGGGTGCGTTTCTGGATGAGGTATTGAATATATTGCTTCCCCCTACTTATACCTCCCGAGGAGATCACCGTAGTTAAGCACCGTCGGACACGTTCATTATGTGGATGGGTGACCGCCCAGGTACGCCACGCGCTGTTGACATTTTTCCCCTTTGCCTTTACGGTAGTGGTGGCCGGAGAGGGGGGGGGGGGTCGTATCCCTGATCACCAGTCTTCGCGCCGGATGTCTTAGATCCAGTTCCAATCCTCTCCACAGTGTCTCGTGAACTGAGGGCATGCCACACTGTTGACGGTGATCCGTCCGTCGGTCGTATGGGGAAGTTAAGCTCGGCGGCCCCCTTGGTGCTCTTCGAGAGAAGTAGCCTATCTGCCGGCACTACGTTTCACCCTCTACCTTGCCTCATCATCATATAACGCAAACATTACACTGCACTGCACATTTCAGTCACATCCACCTAACAGATACAATTACGCACATAGGTCTCACATATCGCTGGGGAAAGGTGCATGCGGGCGCGAAGAATAGGGAAAACAATTATGCGGCCGAGCCTGCCCTTCGGGGTCTGCTAACCATTTATACCATACGACTTTATCTCCATCCACAAGACTTTTACCTATATCGGTAGCTATAAATACTTCTTAAACCAATTTAATGTGTTATATACGCCAAAGCTGTGACGGAAATCTCACACCTAATTTCGTCCGCTCAAGTCGGACCTCATAGTAAACATTCCATAGACTAAGAATACAGTGGTCGACCGCGACCACATTTTAACACAACACAGTTTGTCATATGCTAGATATGTCCCGTAAGTTACAGCTTTCTGTGGTAATTACCGAAAGGGATTATCTGTTATTTTCTACGGAACATTTCACCAGCATTGGGAAGTCAAATGAGTTGTGTGGTGTCACCGTCAGACACCACACTTGCTAGGTGGTAGCCTTTAAATCGGCCGCGGTCCGGTAGTATACGTCGGACCCGCGTGTCGCCACTGTCAGTGATTGCAGACCGAGCGCCGCCACACGGCAGGTCTAGAGAGACTTCCTAGCACTCACCCCAGCTGTACAGCCGACTTGGCTAGGAAAGGTTCACTGACAAATACGCTCTCATTTGCCGAGACGATAGTTGGCATGGCCGTCAGCTGCGTCATTTGCTACGACCTAGCAAGGCGCCATTACCAGTTTATATTGAGATTATAAATTATGTATCATCAAGAGCGATGTTCTCCAATTATGGATTAAAGTTAAGTATTCCAAGATCTTTGTACTTTATTTGCAATTCTCAAGACATTGTCCTGTTCCAGACCTCACGCCAATCTGCATGAGCTTAACCGCGTGCCTTTCGGCTACCTCCGAGTGGCTTGGCTGTCTTGCCAAGTCACTACAAGTTGTATCCCAGATTGTCTTCACTGAAGATGCTGCATTACTTTACAAGCCACGTATACATGGAATTTGCTATTCTATTGTTGCAGCCCAATCCTCATACGGCGCAGATCACAGCGAACGGCGGGCAAGGAATCGGGATCCATGTATTCTACTGACAAGGAGACCAAAGAGCAACTGGATTTTTGTATTTTTTATATTTATGGTACGTGAACTTCAGAGCTCAGTCCCCAAAAGCAGTTCAATGCTACTCTCAAAAATTGTAGAGAAAATCCATTTTGAAGTTTTCCAAGCGTCTTTAATACCCTAAAATGAGGCGATCAAGTTGATGCCATGTTCCTTGACTTCAGAAGTGCATTTGACACCTTCCCGCACTGTAGTTTAAAAGAAAAAAAAACGTGCTTATCGAGTATCGCACCAGATTTGCGACTGGATTCAAGCCTTCCTTGTAAACAGAACACTACACATCGCTCTTAATGCAACAAAATCGATAGATGTAACTTCCGTAGTACCTAAAGGAAGTGTGATAGGACCGTTACTGTTTACAGTGCTTATATGTGATCAACAAAAATGCGTCGGAAGCTTATAAGGGTATTGGCAGATAATGCGGTTGTCTAGAACAAAGTGGCAGGTCAGAAGAGGGTATCGATTTGCAAAATCACCTACAGAGGATTGATGAATGGCGTAGACTCTGCCAGTTTACCTCCAGCTTAAATAAATATAAAATATTGCGCATACACAGGAAAAGAAATCCACTACTGTACAGCTACACTATTGAATACAAATTGCTGGAAAGAGTATATACCGTGTAAATATCTAGGAGTAACTATTCACAGCGACCTTAAGAGGAATAACCATAAAAACGCAAATAGTAGGAAAAGCAAATTCAGACTGAGATTCAAGGGAAGAATCTTAAGGAAATGTAAATCCTGTAAATCCATGAAGGAAGTGGCTTACACAGTACCTGTTCGACCGATTATTATTTTTCGTCAATCTAGAACCCTTACAAGATAGGTATGGTAAGAGAGAGAGAGAGAGAGGGGGGGGGGAGGGAGGGAGAGGAGGGGAGGATCAGATTAAGAGCGACAAGTTTCGTAACGGGAAGAGCGACACGTTTCGTCACGCGATGGTTTAGTCGGCCCCAGAGCCTTATCGAGATGCTCAACAAAGTCCAGTGGCAGACTCTACAAGAGAGCCGTGGTTCACTATTGAAATTTCGAGAAAGTACTTTCCGGGAAGAATCACACAACATGTTACTTCCTCCCACATATATCTCGCTAAATGGCCACGATGAAGAGAAAATTCGAGAAATTAGAGGTAATACAGAAGCTTACCGCCAATCAATATTCCCACGAGACATTCGCGAGCGGAACAGGGTAGAGGTACCAGAAATACTCTCTACCACAAACCGTCAGGTGACTTGCGGGTTCCGTGAAGAGTAAACATATTAAAAAATTTTAAGCGAATGCTGCGATGGTTCCTTAAACGGAGCCACACCACATTCCCCTTTCGGTCATGTCTAGCGCCTGTACCTCGAGATCTCGATACGTCGAAGGAACGTAAAACTCTCATGTTCCCTCCGGTTTTATTGCTGCACAATGCTCACATGAATGCCATTTCTCCCCGTCACGGACGGAAGAGATTCAACGGGTAATCAGTATAGTAGAAGACGCCATTCATCACATGAGACAACTCAGGCGTGAGACTATAGCTATTGTAGTTTTGCATGTTTGCTCCATATTCGACGAAAGAGTAATTAAAATTTGGTATTATAAGTACAAAGGAGCTGTAATTTTTGCCCTACGAGAAAAATTACAGCTCCTTTGTACTTATAATACCAAATTTTAATTACTCTTTCGTCGAACATGGAGCAAACATGCAAAACTACAATAGCTACAGTCTCCTGTTTTACGCGACACTCCTCAATATTTTGTAAATCTGACTGACACGCGCACCATATTTATGTGGGCAGTCTCAGATATGTTGCCTGATGTTTCTTCACCACAGTACAATTTTCAAGTCCACTTACAGAAGGCCTGGACGTGAAGGCCGAAACCGATCGTGGACTTAAAGATCGTATTACCAACTGGAGCAGCTATCGATTAATTGAATATACAGTTCCGGAGGAACAACACTCTCTTCACATGCACTCAGATACATTCACCGGACGAGAAGACAGTACATGTAGCAGTGAACAAGTGAGCAAAGAGATAAAAATCAAAGCAGACAAGACCCAGCTCGCTGCAGTGTGTAGCCGAGCATTGTCACGAAGGGGGAAAATGCCTGACGACTACTTTCCTCTTCGCTCGTTCTGAACTGGCTTCCGTAGACGATTTTGTCGAATCGCCTGATCCATTCGCTGGTCAAGATCATCGTTTAACGCTCGCTTCCTTCCGTGACTGCCTGCATCATGAAAGTCTGTTTGTCTTGTTTCAAAGTCCGTGCAGTATTGCCGCAACTTGGTGTCAAGCATGACAGGAACATTATGTGGGCTACATGAAATGACGTGTATCACTCAGCATAAAGAAATCGAATGACAGCACGCATTTCAGATTTGGCGGGACACTATTGTTCTAGACATCTTTCCGTGCTCACTGTGCACTCAGAACTTCTACGTGCGACGTGACGCTGTCGACCCCCCTACTAGAAACACAGTGAAACACTTCTGCGCAAAGTTTCATCGGATTTTTACTGTGCTTTTAATTTCACGACCGATCGGACCTTGGAGAAAAAAAGAAAAATTCCTTGTATTACTTTGTCACCCTTCAGTTTCAGATGCGTGAGAGACAAAAAGACCGAGTCGCACTACAGGACAAACAAGTAAATAGTTGAGTCTTGATTTCTCCAGATTGTTCATGAAACTTTACATCGCTGACTTCTCCGCACATTTTCAGATGTGAGACATGTGTGTGTGGAGAGGTTTCGGGCAGTAGCGGCATGTGGCCACTAAACTCTGCAATATGACACAAAATTAAACTCCCCAGATTCCAGTTTCAGCAATAAAGCAAACAATTTTGGGGCCTTCGGAACTAACCGGACTGTCTGGGATGTGGTAGAGTTCCGCCATATTGCGTGGCCGGCATCCACAGAAACTTTCGCAATGCTACTTCAGTCCACCCACACACTCTTAACAAATGAAGTAAATTATAAACGAGACTCTTTGTGGCAACAGGATCCACAGGAAATAAAAAGTAGGAACACAAGAGGTACAAGGACCTTTGAAACACGCATCCCATCATCCAAATTTCTATACTTAAATTGCAACTGAAACACGGATTTACGTCGGAACGTCAAATGCAACATTTTTCAGAATTTTTTACCTCTCGTTTGAAAACGACATTTGAAAGTGCAGTAGCATCAATTTCTCAGCGCAATAGAGTTTTATCATTGTGCCGTGTGTCGAAACCTTCCGTAAAGTTTTGGTATTGTTCGACTTTGTGCCTATCTGGTGGAATCGCTGCTTGTGTAGAATCTCTCTAGCAGAGAGGCTTGTGATGCGAATGTGGTCCGCGAGGAGCCGCGGCTCGGGCAGCGATGAAGTTTTGAGTTAGCAGTGGAACGAGGAAGGTGGCGAACGGAACCCTGTGCTGGGAGCAGCCCATGTATGCGCGAAAACGACTTGGCCACACCTGGAATGATAGCGCGGCCAAGTTGTAGCTGAGAGTAGTTGTTTGGAAAGCTTTCATTTGGACAGGAGCTCCCCATTTGCATCCAAGAGTGCTTCGGCTGCACAACACTGCGGTTAAATCAACGGTTGGAGGTCTGTAAAGCCGTCACAACACTGTCGCTGCCCCTGGTTGCAGTTACACACGAATACTGGATAACTCCACATGAAGCTGAGCAACTTTATTATTGAGTACTTGCCCAATTTGTGACTTAGTTGTTCGTCTTGCAAAATTGTAATTGAGACTGACCTTGTGGGGCACCATTAGTTCCACTATTTCGTGACTGATCATTTGTTTGTTTTAACTGTTCATGTTACAAGGTTGTCACTGACTTTGCCCTGGTGGGGGCCATTATTCTGATGTATGTGTGGGACCAGTGGTAACTGATTTATGTTTTAGGTCTTACCACGCCAATTTAATGATGTATGTAATGTATTGCCAGGAAGTGTGCACAAGGCTGACATGTGAAATAAAGTAAGATTGCAAGATTAGGTCTCTGTAAACCCAATGAGGTAGCGGCGGATGAATTCTGATGCTGCAGATTTGTTCTTAAGTAAATCTTTCGTAACTGAACAATCCACGTCTCTTAATGTTCTTCTGAAGGAGTTTTGCACCTAAACTTGTTTTAAAATTGTTCAATACTCCTGTACAGTATATGAGTAAATTTTAAATTGGGCACGAGAAAAACTGGTGTGTACAATACTTGTGATAGGGGGGTCCCGCTGTAATTTGCTTTTATCTATTTCAGGTGATTTTGCTAAATTGGATTTATCTGAATATCATTTTTAGGTTTGAATTGCTCTCAATTAATTATTATAATTTTGTTTAAGGGTACTACATGTATTTTTAAGATAGCATTGGGAAATTTAAATTTTTTGTCACAAGTAGTTATCGAGCTTGAGTTGAAACCTTGGACTGATGTTACAATTGCTTTGGGCTCAAATTTGACACTACTGTACCACCGTGATATTGTATCAGTGTAAATATTATCAGTTAAGAGTAAGCATTGTAATAGGTTACCCTTTAAAAGAAAAAAAAGAAAAGGGGACTGGGCAATATCTTCTTTATACATACTGAGTGATAATTGTTCGTTAATAAACTTGTTTTAAAGAATGTCTGAATTAATGTTCGCCCGGCACCTTACCACTCCTTCACAGCTCTTACAATTCCAATTATGAAAATAAATCGACTTAATTGTACCGCAAAAACGAAACTGTAAACATCTGCCAAACTGCTAAATCACCACAGGAAAAGCACCAGACGGCTCTTTGGGTAGAGAGCCTGTGTACATTACCATTCAACAAACTCGCTTCCGCGCCAAACTTAAACTTGTGAAACAAAGTTTAGAGTCAACTTCAATAAAATCTATGGTGAAGCGATCTCGAAAACTTAGGGAAATACAAGGCTAGCTGCTCATGTACATGAAACTTTGAGGCGTGGCGCCTTATATCGCTCCAGTCTAGAGCCTGTGTATCGGGAGAATGACTCACGCGTGCCCAGTGACAGATGGTCTGAAGCGGGTTCACTCGAGTACGTAGTTCTAATTTTCATCTGCTAGAGGACAGTGGTGCACAAAGACATTCAAGAAACAGGTCAAGAGAATGATTTTGTGAATTGTTCTCTTTAAGTCTTGAAGGCTTTATTGTTTATTTAATGTTTGTACAGTTTTGTATATGCTTTTAGTAGTGCGAATGATGCGTGAATGTGGTCTAAAGTAAATATGTAAATCATTGTTCTACTGATAAACGCTGTACGAGCTATTGTGAGAAATTTTTAAGACAGTGTGAACACAGATGACGAGGAATTTTGTATCATAATATGTTAAGTAAATTTATGGTAAAAGGAAAGCTAATTCGAGAGCAAATGAAAATAGTTGATAACATAAAGTATAAACAAAATATCAGAACGTTAATATTTATTTAGGGAAAAAGTACAGTTCGAAAGTGTGTTATTTGTTGATTGGTTAGTCATGAAAAGCGCGGAATAACGCGGAAGAATAATGTTTTTCTATTGGTCTTAAAGAAAACTGACCAATCAGAACGGAATATTCTTCGTGCGTCTGTTCTCTAGGAGATAGAGAATGCTTACAGCAATCTAAACTAGTCGGAACCCAGGCTTTCAATGGTACGGTCGTGTGTAGTATGAGCTCCGGAGGAAGTTATAATTTGCCAGTTTTAGTTGTGCTACATGTTTCAAAAGTGTTTTAAAGTGAAGGCATATTTATTCCGGTTTTTTAAAAAGTACGGTTTTTCAAGTAATTTTGTGTATGAGAAAAGACAGTAATTCCGCGTGGAATATTGAGCAGATCGGTGACTAAAAAGCTTGAGGGCATTAGACACGTTGTTGTTGTTGTTGTGGTCTTCAGTCCTGAGACTGGTTTGATGCAGCTCTCCATGCTACTCTATCCTGTGCAAGCTTCTTCATCTCCCAGTACCTACTGCAACCTACATCCCTCTGAATCTGCTTAGTATATTGATCTCTTGGTCTCCCTCTACGATTTTTACCCTCCACGCTGCCCTCCAATGCTAAATTTGTGATCCCTTGATGCCTCAAAACATGTCCTACCAACCGATCCCTTCTTCTAGTCAAGTTATGCCACAAACTTCTCTTCTCCCGAATCCTATTCAATACCTCCTCATTAGTTACGTGATCTACCCACCTTATCTTGAGCATTCTTCTGTAACACCACATTTCGAAAGCTTCTATTCTCTTCTTGTCCAAACTGGTTATCGTCCATGTTCCACTTCCATACATGGCTACACTCCATACAAATACTTTCAGAAACGACTTCCTGACACTTAAATCTATACTCGATGTTAACAAATTTCTCTTCTTCAGAAACGATTTCCTTGCCATTGCCAGTCTACATTTTATATCCTCTCTACTTCGACCATCATCAGTTATTTTACTCCCTAAATAGCAAAACTCCTTTACTACTTTAAGTGTCTCATTTCCTAATCTAATCCCCTCAGCATCACCCGATTTAATTTGACTACATTCCATTATCCTCGTTTTGCTTTTGTTGATGTTCATCTTATATTCTACTTTCAAGACACTGTCCATTCCGTTCAACTGCTCTTCCAAGTCCTTTGCTGTCTCTGACAGAATTACAATGTCATCGGCGAACCTCAAAGTTTTTACTTCTTCTCCATGAATTTTAATACCTACTCCGAATTTTTCTTTTGTTTCCTTTACTGCTTGCTCAATATACAGATTGAATAACATCGGGGAGAGACTACAACCCTGTCTCACTCCTTTCCCAACCACTGCTTCCCTTTCATGCCGCCGGCCGAAGTGGCCGTGCGGTTAAAGGCGCTGCAGTCTGGAACCGCAAGACCGCTACGGTCGCAGGTTCGAATCCTGCCTCGGGCATGGATGTTTGTGCTGTCCTTAGGTTAGTTAGGTTTAACTAGTTCTAAGTTCTAGGGGACTACTGACCGCAGCAGTTGAGTCCCATAGTGCTCAGAGCCATTTGAACCATTTTGAACCTTTCATGCCCCTCGACTCTTATAACTGCCATCTGGTTTCTGTACAAATTGTAAATAGCCTTTCGCTCCCTGTATTTTACCCCTGCTACCTTCAGAATTTGAAAGAGAGTATTCCAGTTAACGTTGTCAAAAGCTTTCTCTAAGTCTACAAATGCTAGAAACGTAGGTTTGCCTTTTCTTAATCTTTCTTCTAAGATAAGTCGTAAGGTTAGTATTGCTCACGTGTTCCAACATTTCTACGGAATCCAAACTGATCTTCCCCGAGGTCCGCTTCTACCAGTTTTTCCATTCGTCTGTAAAGAATTCGCGTTAGTATTTTGCAGCTGTGACTTATTAAACTGATAGTTCGGTAATTTTCACATCTGTCAACACCTGCTTTCTTTGGTATTGGAATTATTATATTCTTCTTGAAGTCTGTGGGTATTTCGCCAGTCTCATACATCTTGCTCACCAGATGGTAGAGTTTTGTCATGACTGGCTCTCCCAAGGCCATCAGTAGTTCTAATGGAATGTTGTCTACTCCCGGGGCCTTGTTTCGACTCAGGTCTTTCAGTGCTCTGTCAAACTCTTCACGCAGTATCTTATCTCCCATTTCATCTTCATCTACATCCTCTTCCACTTCCATAATACTGTCCTCAAGTACATCGCCCTTGTATAAACCCTCTATATACTCCTTCCTCCTTTCTGCCTTCCCTTCTTTGCTTAGAACTGGGTTGCCATCTGAGCTCTTGATATTCATACAAGTGGTTCTCTTCTCTCCAAAGGTCTCTTTAATTTTCCTGTAGGCAGTATCTATCTTACCCCTAGTGAGACAAGCCTCTACATCCTTACATTTGTCCTCTAGCCATCCCTGCTTAGCCATTTTGCACTTTCTGTCGATCTCATTTTTGAGACGTTTGTATTCCCTTTGGCCTGCTTCATTTACTGCATTTTTATATTTTCTCCTTCATCAATTAAATTCAATATTTCTTCTGTTACCCAAGGATTTCTATTAGCCCTCGTCTTTTTACCTACTTGATCCTCTGCTGCCTTCACTACTTCATCCCTCAGAGCTACCCATTCTTCTTCTACTGTATTTCTTTCCCCCATTCCTGTCAATTGTTCCCTTATGCTCTCCCTGAAACTCTCTACAACCTCTCGTTCTTTCAGTTTATCCAGGTCCCATATCCTTAAATTCCCACCTTTTTGCAGTTTCTTCAGTTTCAATCTGCAGTTCATAACCAATAGATTGTGGTCAGAATCCACATCTGCCCCTGGAAATGTCTTACAATTTAAAACCTGGTTCCTAAATCTCTGTCTTACCATTATATAATCTATCTGATACCTATTAGTATCTCCAGGATTCTTCCAGGTATACAACCTTCTTTTATGATTCTTGAACCAAGTGTTAGCTATGATTAAGTTATGCTCTGTGCAAAATTCTACAAGGCGGCTTCCTCTTTCATTTCTTCCCCCCAAACCATATTCACCTACTATGTTTCCTTCTCTCCCTTTTCCTACTGACGAATTCCAGTCACCCATGACTATTAAATTTTCGTCTCCCTTCACTACCTGAATAATTTCTTTTATCTCGTCATACATTTCATCAATTTCTTCATCATCTGCAGAGCTAGTTGGCATATAAACTTGTACTACTGTAGTAGGCATGGGCTTTGTGTCTATCTTGGCCACAATAATGCGTTCACTATGCTGTTTGTAGTAGCTAACCCGCACTCCTATTTTTTTATTCATTATTAAACCTACTCCTGCATTACCCCTATTTGATTTTGTATTTATAACCCTGTAATCACCTGACCAAAAGTCTTGTTCCTCCTGCCACCGAACTTCACTAATTCCCACTATATCTAACTTTAACCTCTCCATTTCCCTTTTTAAATTTTCTAACCTACCTGCCCGATTAAGGGATCTGACATTCCACGCTCCGATCCGTAGAATGCCAGTTTTCTTTCTCCTGATAACGACGTCCTCTTGAGTAATCCCCGCCCGGAGATCCGAATGGGGGACTATTTTACCTCCGGAATATTTTACCCAAGAGGACGCCATCATCATTTAATCATACAGTAAAGCTGCATGTCCTCGGGAAAAATTACGGCTGTAGTTTCCCCTTGCTTTCAGCCGTTCGCAGTACCAGCACAGCAAGGCCGTTTTGGTTAATGTTAAAAGGCCAGATCAGTCAATCATCCAGACTGTTGCCCCTGCAACTACTGAAAAGGCTGCTGCCCCTCTTCAGGAACCACATGTTTGTCTGGCCTCTCAACAGATACCCCTCCGTTGTGGTTGCACCTGCTGTACGGCCATCTGTATCGCTGAGGCACGCAAGCCTCCCCACCAACGGCAAGGTCCATGGTTCATGGGGGAAGCATTAGACACAGATAAACTTAATAGTATGGCAAGCATTTTCATTTAAGAACAACCCGTGCTTAGTAGCTGATCGGATTTCGGGAAATACGTTACCATAAACTTGCTAACGTGAATGAAAGGGTTTGTGCATGACTTTTAAGATTAGCATGGGCTTGGCAGTGAACGTGTACATTATCAAGGTTCAGATTATAACGAAGTTTTGCCAGTATTTCTTCATTCAAAATTAAGATCTTTTCCCGATTCTTGGAATAGTTACGTTGTATGCAGCCTGGTGCGAGTTGCAGTACGGTAGGTTTCTGCTCGGCTTTTCTACCAGCCGTCTGCCGCAACGAGTTCACAGGTAGGTGCAGGTAATGGACGAAAGGATCCGCGCCGCCGCAAAATGACCAAAAAACAAAACTGCAAATATTATAATTATAAAACATGACTTCAAAATGTACGATTTGATTGTTATAAAATTCCAGCAGCATCTGCATTGTAACCGGTGGATTATCTCCACAAATATTGCCATCACTGTAGATGAAGTTGACGTGGGGGGCTAGCTCGAAAAGTCATATTTTGCAACTCAGCTGGTCAGCTCACTGCAGGCTGGGAGGAGTGAGTGTCACCAGTCCAGACCGAAGTTGACCTGCTCCATCGAGGTAGGGCTGTGGACCGAGGCAAGCTGTACGGCGCGTTACGCCCGCGGTCCTCCCGTTCAGACTACGTGGTCCAGAATTAGCTAGTCGCCGCCGAAGACCACCACAGAGAACTAACAGTACGTCTCCGTATGACAAACCTAATTCCCACTGACCGACGATTATGTCGAATTCGATGATGATCGAAGTCATGTTCTGTGACGTAGGTGTAGTATACTCGCATTTGTTTCGTGTTTCTGTTTGTTTTCTTCAGTGCATTAAGAATGGCACAAAAGACAAGAACCTTTTGTATTTTTCTAGCAGTTCATTACTACCTAAACGTTGTAGCTGAAACAAAATCATTCTTTTTTCCATAAAAATTCATAATGATAAATAAAACATTCATTTCCTTGAAACGAGCATAAAAACACAGTTAACAATGCGTTCACACAGTTACCTTGAGAGGCAGAGGCAGAAACACAGATGAGAGTGCTGTGCGGAAAGGATACGTATATCTGGTCGCGGGCGTAGCGCACTTGTAGGTTCTTGTTGATGCCCTGCTCGTCGATGTCGGAGATGACCGTCATGTCGGGCACGCCCGCCTCGGGGCTCGAACCTGCAACATACAAGTAACGTCTTTCATAAGCGGAAGGTACAGATAGCCACAGTTACGACAGTGTGAGGCTGCAGCTGTTCATATAACGTGATGCTTACGTCGACGAAGAAGAAATAGAAAAATAAGAAGCAAGACGATGAGGGTTTGAAGAAAAAAAAAAAGGTTCTATGCGAAAAATAAATTATAAACATCTCTTCTATTTGACGCACTGTCACATTATACTATTACAATCATGAACGGCTTCAGCCATATCTTGATCTTCGGATTATACAGGGTGTAAATGTTCAGAATAACTCGAAAAATAAGCTTCAGACGAAAAAATGTGTAGAATCCAAAGATGATTATTTTCTAGGGGGACATCGGCTGGTGCTAAAATTAGGCCGCCACCCCATGGGGGTGGGTTGGGAGACAACTTTAAAATTTCAAATGGAAACCCCCATTTTTTATTACACAGATTCTACATAAAAAACTACGTACATTTTGTCTTCAACATTTGTTTTGATTCTTGGTAGTTGGCGCTGTAATTCAAGAAAATCCATTTTCTCATTTTTGCGAGGAAAATGGTTAGGATGAATACAAAATACTTATTTACTTCGTAAATTTTGATTCACTAAAACTAAAACTCTCCCCATAGGGTGGGGTTTTAGAGAGAGGGGAGACGGGGAGTTTTAGTTTAAACGAATCAAAATTTATGAAGTAAATAAGTATTTTTTACCTATCAACAACCATTTTCCACGTAAAACTGAGAACATGGATTTTCTTGAATTACCGCGCCAACTACCAAGAATCAAAACAAATGTTTAAGGCAAAATGCACGTAGTTTTTTATGTAGAATCTGATTCTGAAATAAAAAATGGGGGTTCCAGTTTGAAATTTTAAAGTTGCCTCCCGCCCCACCCCCAGTGAGCTGAGGTGGCTGGTTAATTTTAGCACCAGCAGATGTCCCCCTCGAAAATAATCAACTTTGGATTCTACACATTTTTTCGTATGAAGCTTATTTTTCCAGTTATTCTGGTTTGTCAACTTAAAATTTACACCTCGTATATGCAAAGGCAGCATTTAACGAACAAAGTTTTCACAACATTCAGTGTTCGCCAAACTTAAGGCCACAACTGAATATAATTGTAATCATGATCTGTGACTGTCTCTAGAATGAAAGGAAGTGTGACTGACCTCATTAGAGGCGAAGGTAGGACAACGAAGAAGGGCAATCAGTCGTGTCGTTGTTAGAGGAACTATCGCGGCATTCGCCTCAATCGGTTTAGGGAAACAACCGAGAGCCCTAATCTGGATGGCCACTGACCCACATCGCCGTCAGAGGAAAAAAAGATCATGCCGCAAAGGCATTAGGCAAGCGTACAGATTTTATTCGACGTTAAACTTTCCGCCTTAAGTTCAAGCTCACAACCATACCGCTACTGATGATAGACGGAAGTTATAGCATCCATAAAATTCCATACATAGCGAGGCGTACGAACCAAGACAGCTAAGGTGTATGCCCATACAAAGAAAAGGTAATATAATTTAGTCCGTACGTGGGCAATGTTAGTGCAAACACGGATGATCAGTAATACACACAAGAATTTCCAATTCAGAGGAAAATTGACAGTTCACACTCAAAGAAATCACGAAGATAGAACATCAGAAATTAGAAACAGAGAGGCGCTGTGGACTGCTAACTAAAAGTAGCGGCTAACTAACACAGCGCATGTTCACTACATACGGTGTATTTACCATAGAGTGTATCAGCAGTATTAAAACTCATTTGCGTATCGGAATACATGAGCTGCAGAGAAAGATAATAAGTACTTGCACCACCATCCATTTACTAAGGTGTACTGACCTACATTGCGACTCCTTGAGTGTAGCGTATCGTAAGCAATGATTTCGGGTTGTCACTTCAAACTACGACGCCAGGCTCTTGGGATAGCATCGACAGGCATCCATAATGGCGACCATTAGCAAGGCTGTTGCCGTTTAGGCGGCAGTAACCGACGCGAGACGCACAATCGATGTGCGATAACGGCACAGGCCGCGACACGACCACAGCACCAAACAAACTGAGCGCTTTATTTACATGTCCCATACATCACTCGCGCAAAATGTATGGATGTGAAATAGTTTACTGCCAGTTTAACATTATTTACTTAGGTATATGCTGATGTTTATTCTGCAGAATAGATACAATAGCGAAAAATAGCATAGTTCAGTATGTCATTCTTACACCACACAGGTTGTTAATTTCTACAACAAATAGCTCTATAGAACAGTGAGTTCTAAAGAAGAGGTATTTTATGTTTGTCTGTAAAGATAACGTTGAGGTTACCTAAATGTTTTTTTCGTAGCCTAATTAACTGCTTTCTGAGGCAAAGGCAGTTGTAATGAAAAAAAATATGTTCAAATGTGTGTGAAATCTTATGGGACTTAACTGCTAAGGTCATCAGTCCCTAAGCTTACACACTACTTAACCTAAATTATCCTAAGGACAAACACACACACCCATGCCCGAGGGAGGACTCGAACGTCCGCCGGGACCAGCCGCACAGTCCATGGCACAGTCCATCACTGCAGCGCCCTTACACCGCTCGGCTAATCCCGCGCTGTAATGAAGAGTGACGACTTTTTCGTCGTCATTACACAAGATGAACTCTATTCTTCATTCAAAACGTTACTGGATTATTTACAACATAGTTCATTTCAGAATATGTCTACTGCGAAAGTCCAGTTAATGTGCAAGAATCATTAAAGTGGTTTCTCAAAAACTGTTTTGCGAGAGACTAATGTATTCTTCGAGTATGTATATGTGACGTGAAAACTTTCTTCCAAAGTGAGTTACTTCAGGATATTATTCTCAAGAAATTGGCAAATAAAAACGAACCATGTAAGTTAAAAATAATTTATTCGTTTTAGAAACGAAGTGCAAACACTGGTGATCTAATCTTTTCAAAACACCATTATGCTATGCTTTCAAACTCTCACATATTTTGTACCGTCAAATATTTAAAATTTTTATTCCAAATTAGGAACTCCAGACAATGCACTACATTTCGTATTGTTGGACCAATAACGTGCAGAAGAATTTTTTTTCCGAAGTCAAGGAAGTCACATCTGCACAAAAACACTTAACAATGCTTTTAAAAAATATTATTTACAACCTCTCTTCTTATTTGTCTAATAACATACACTCCAAGACAAAGAAAATACACACCATGAAGGAACTGTCCGAGTGGCACGGAAATTGGTAGATGTGATGTACGTGTACAGAAAACAAATGTCCTTCAGAAAAATTGGATGATTTCTTCAAGAGAAAGAGCTTCACAAATTGAGCACGTCAATAATGTTTTGATCCACTTCTGGTCTTTATTCCAGCAGTTATTCGGCTTGACATTGACACATAGAGTTGTTTGATGTCCTCCTGAGGGATATCGTGCCAAATTCTGTCCAATCGGCGCGTCAGATCGTCAAAATCAGAGCTGTTTGGAGGGCCCTGCCAGACGTTCTCAATTGGGGAGAGATACGGCGACCTTGTTCGTCAAGGCAGGATTTGGAAAGCACGAAGACAGGCAGTAGAAAGACTTGTCGTGTGCGAGCGGGCATTATCTTACTGAAATGTAAGTCCAGGATGACATGCCATGAAGGGCAACAAAACGGGGCGTAGGATATCGTCGACATACCGCTGAAAGGTTGCCGTGGATGACAATCAAAGGGGTCCTACTATGAAGTGAAATGGCATCACAGATCATCCCTGGTTGTCGGGCCGTACGGCGGGCGGCAATCACGTTAGAATCCCACCACTGTCCAAGGCGTCTACAGACACGTCTTCACTGTTAATTGGAGCTCAATTTGAAGCAAGACTCGACTCACCAGGCACTGCATCACAAACGACACCCTGAGACCGGAGCAATTCGGTTTCAGGAATCACCACTCAACAACACAACAACTCCTCCGCGTCGTTGAATACATAACACACGGATACAACACAAACAAGGCAACTGGGGCGGTGTTCCTGGACATCGAAAAGGCTTTCGATCGTCTATGGCACAACGGCCTAATACGCAAACTTAGTGACGCAGGGTTCCCCGACGGGCTCGTACGTCTCATACACTCATATCTCACGGACAGGAGTTTCAACACCGACGTGCAGGGCAAACAATCGACACGACATAGGTATACAGGCAGGAGTACCCCAAGGAAGTATCCTAGGGCCCTTACTGTTTAACCTCTATATTAACGACCTCCCAGTAACACATAACACGACGGTAGCAATCTACGCGGATGACACTGCCATCCTTGCGCAAGATTGGAAGCCGTCTAACATTAACTCACGACTACAGACTGCACTCAGAACGGCGGAGCCTTGGCTGGTGAAATGGCGTGTTAGAGTAAACGTCGACAAGTGCGAGGCCGTTCTGTTCACTAGAAGACCGAAGCAACTGCGCAAACATCAGCACTGCAACCCAATAACACTACACACACGCCCAATACGTTTCCGCGAGAAGGTCAAATACCTCGGTGTCTGGCTGGACAGGAAACTACTAACGCGAGGCTCAAACAACTCTACCCTATGTTTAACAGGCGTAGCACACTGAACAGGAGGGTGTCTAGGTCCATGTACATGACACTTATTAGACCCCTGATGACGTACGCAGCCCCTGTCTGGGGATACGCTGCGCCAACTCGCCTGCGCCGTCTGCAGCTCATACAGAACAAAGTACTCAAAATCATAAGCAACGCTCCGCGCTACACACGCATCGCGGACCTTCACCGGGAATACCGGCTAGATACTATCTTGCAGGTATTCCAAAAACTCTCCACACGACTGTACACTCGCGCAACCCGTTTATCCTTTCTCTGGGTAACTACGACCACAACCATAGATGGAAGCATAACAGACCAAAGACATTACTGGCTAGGAACTGAACATCTATGGTCTATAGAACGCTAACACGACAGTACTGGCGAGCCCCTGCAACACAGTTATTACTGGAAACCCAGATGTGCGACTAGCCGAAAAACAGGCAACCGCAGGGAAACCGTACTGTACACAGCACACAAACCAGCCACACACACACCCTACACGGTCTGTGAGCCGATCTATGACCGAGCGCCCACTAATCTACAACGACCTTGAACTGTTGCAGGGACGCAGCAACTGCAGCAAGCGCCGCAACAAGCTCCAACAACGACAAAGGTAACGATGCACGATACCTCGAACTAACACAACCACACCTTGCATGCACTGTCGCAGATAGCAAGCCGCTACTGCCCTTACTACCCGTCCTACTGTCGCAGAGGTTTTTTTCCCTTGGCTCTTGCCAAGGCACTTTTTTTCCTCTGCCCTTACAACCGCTACCCTTCAATCGTTTTCGACCACTTCTATCTCCTGATGGACCATGTTAATGAGTGATCTTACCCAGACGCATGGACAACATCACAGCCCGCATCCTGTGACGCCTGATTGAAAAACTAACATGTTTACGGAGGTGACAGTAGAACTTTTGGTTTGGTCACCACGTTGGTGTGGGCGTGGAGGGCCCCATCCTTTGTGAAATTGAAGCAAGACTCATCACTGAATATAATTCTATCCCTGTCAATGAGGTTCCAGGCCGAATGTGCTCGACCCACTGCAGACGGACCTGTTATTGTACGGAGGTCAATGGTAATCGGCATGAGAGGCGCAATGAGTTCAACCCCCATTCTATGAGCCACCAGTTAATGGGTCTCGTAGTCACTGAAGCACTATTACACGTCGGAGTGCCTCTCTGAAGATTTCTGGGTCCTCACGTTCTGTCCTCTCTCTGTGCTGACTGCTTGCTTCTTCAAGCTGTGTTCGACCATGGCTCACCCATTCCTGCCAACACCGTCGAATAGTGGCATCGTTCCTATTCAAATCTCGAGCGATTCACCGATAACTGCAATCGGCTTTTTTGAGCCCAATTACACGCCTCTCCCACATGTTGACATCTGTGCATATTGTTGACGCGCCTGTCTGCAAGCCATTGTTATTGTACAACTGAGTACACGGAATGAAATTCGAAAAGAATTTATGCCCTGGTATCGGCATGTCCCCTGTTCAGCTGCGAGGTGAAACTGCGCTGCACGTCACACATTCATCCATAGGCCGCCAAAGTTTACAGCTCCACATTTTTCCGTTGATACGTGTGTGAATACCAATTTGTGTCCAAATTGCGTACCTGCTTCGTAGTGCATTATTTCTTTTTGTCTTAGAATCTGTTAGCATCTTCCGCAAAAAGACCTAATTCTATTTGTGCTGCTTAAAATGGACGGTCATTCGCGTAATGGAGGAATGGTAGTGGTCCTGACATCCATACGTTGACACTTCTCTACTTCTTTTAGTTTTTCCTCCACATACTTCACGAACCAGTCGTCTTCTTCTCGGAAAAAAATCGTATACAGCAAAAATGTCAAGTACTGTTAAATTATATACTTTCTGAAGTATGTCTGGTTGAGTGACTCTAATGGACTCTAAACCAGCAATGAAAGCTCGCAGTTTAGTATCTCCTCCCGAAAGTAGTGTCACTTTCAACGGTATCTACTGCTGTTACATAGAGGCAGACTGCGGACAGCGCCTCGTAACGTGGGGATCAGCGATCAGCGACCCACAGTGCCGTCATTGCTCCCCTTGTCAGGCGCATTCCGGGGACAAATATTGCTGCCGCCATCGGAATTCCAGTCGCCGAACCGTGGGGGAGAGCTATCGGCTCGCCGCCCTGTAGCGATATAACCTACGGTGGATGTACTACCAGATCCACAATTTTTCGAAGAACATATCTTAGGTTATGACGAAGATACGAATGAGGTGTCTCTCATAGATATACAACGCCGTAAAGATCTCTACGGGGTGCCACCCTGTACCTTTACTATTTATCACTCCTTTCCATAACGGACAAACCGGGCTATTTGAGATGTCGAGTCACTGCGGAACTCAGAATCCTCCAGCCACATCCAGCAAACTGGAACTGGGACAGGGAAGTTCCCAAACTGGAATATTTGGGAGAGCATTTACAGTTCCAGCAACTGCAAGACAAGGTTGTCCACTACAGAGAAACTGAAATTGTGCACTTCGTGTAATACAACAATGTAGTAGACTTTGAGTAATGAGATACAACTGGAATTAGCCCTAAAATTCCATAATTGTAAAAATGTGCAGAGTTACAATCACATAGGTTCAGTTGGAGATACAGTTGTTGCGTCTTGAGATTCGTCTTACGGCTCGTAGTAGAACGGTATGACTGCCCTCCACTGACAGCGTAAAATATGCGTTTAAAAATCTTAGCTGGCTGACGTTCAAATTAAAGACGTATAACACCTCGCGAAAACATACATACATTATTCCAACAACATACCTCGTGACGGAATCTACTAATGCACTTAATCCTTGTTTATAGCTCTTCTAGAGACCGTAAAGATATAAAATCACGCAAATGAGTCATTATTTTCGCGCTGCTGACAGCAATGGAACGGGAGAAAACTTTACTACGTTATATGAGAAAAGTACCCATTTCCATGTGCTTTACAGTGGCAAGCAGACCGTAGATGTAAAAGCGCAAACTGTGCATTACGAGAGCTATTCCTGAAATAGAGAAGAGACTTTAAAGTGGCAGCGTCTCAGCGTCTACTGAAAATTCTGCCGAGTAAAAAGTTCGTGCTGCCGATTTTTTAATTACATTACGACGTGTGTCACACGTAAAATCCGAGCAGCTCATCGTGTATCTGAGAACAATTGCCAGTTAATGAAGAAATCTAAAAAATTCACGTACACGGCAAAAGAATAGTGGTAACCACATTTTTTGGACAGTAAAGGACCAAGTTGCATCGAATTTTTACTTCGAATACGCTGTTAATACTGATGTCTTAGCGTTACAAAACCTACGTCAGGTCATTCGAAACAAACGGCTAGGGATGCTATTGGGGAATTTGTTTCTACTACCCGTCTGCATACTGCGCATGCTATGCTGATATCTAACAATAAATGAAAGTTTACCATACCCAGCGCGCACTCAACGTCTCACAGCATGTAACTTCGTAGTCCTAAATTGAAATACTACTCAATAGGGCACACTCTTGTTAACGACAACGAATTTGAAGAGGCGGTGAAAAGCTGTGAAAGTGAGCAGGGAATCACTTCGGCACTGGAATGGGCTTATGCCTATGCCCACAAAATGTTTAAAACTAATATTAATGTATTACAGCAAAAGGATGATTGTAAGCAGCTAGGGGCACATCATGTCAATGCAAAACCGTGTTGCGTCAAACACATTTTCTGTGATTTATATTCGCTTTATCTTTACTTCCGGGATAACACTTGTACTGATCTGTACTGTGTCATCAGAGTATTCAATTTCGATATTCATTAGCCAGCCCATTTGTACTAGGTCTTCTGCGTTCAGTGCTTGACACCAGTTACAGAGAAACAGAAAAAAGCAACTTATCAGCTGGTTCATTCTTTCGTTCTCTAGAATAATCAATAAGAAACTGAAATCAAGGAAAGCTATTTGTGCACAATTTGAAGACAGAAATACCAGACAATTTTTACATCTCGAAACCGTCGATCATAACTGCCTCTAGTTGAGAGATTACATTTCTGCTTGAGAGCTCTTATTTCAATTTACATTGTACTTATTATTCTTTTTTACTCTAGGTGATATGTAGATAAGAGAAAAAAAAATTAATCGTTCAAAAGGTATTGCTAGTAGATGCGGCTTCTACAGAACTGCACGAAAGATTGAGATTTTTGTTTTTTGTTTCATTTATAAAAGGATTAACTTGTATAACAGTTGCGTTTTTCACATGCGGGTAATAATGTTCCGTTTTCTGCATGGCTACTCGTCATTGAACAGAATAATGGTAAAAATGGAAATTAATGTAAACCAAGAGATAATCACATCACACTCTACAGAAACATAAATGTGTAAAACAGAACTGTGTACTTCACCGTGAAAGTTACTCACTGAGCTGCAATGTCATTTGTCAGTGAAGTTTGCAACTAAACTGGTAGCATTTAAGAATGTCATTTAACTTTGTGTACATTTCTGGGGACGATATCTCGTTCCTGATTTATCTAAATTATGCTTCAAGGAATTCCATGAATTTTAAATTCTCGGTCTATGTTTCGACTGTTCAGAATCGTGTATCACATTCACATTTACGCAATCCTTTGTTCACATCACAACAGTACTGCTGCTCAATGATAGTTCCACAACTATCAGTGCATATTAGAAAACCTTACAGAATCGCAGTTGTACATGCAAGACACGCTCTAAAAATGCTTTGGACAAAGTTCACAGACCCTAAAATTTGCCGTTATTCACTGACAGATCAACAGCCTTCTATCTTTCGATAAGCGCTAACCTCATTAATGTACTGTGCGGTACGCTTTGACGATAAATATTATATCTACATTATTATTTTTCTTCGTTATGATCTGATGATGGTAACGCTTTAAAGCTTCATAAGAAAAATTAAATAATAAAAAAGAATTGTCACTACACATAATTGCCGCGCGGTTTGAGGCGCCATGTCACAGATTGCGAGGCCCCTCCCGCCAGAGATTCGAGTCCTCCTTCGGGCATGGATGTGTGTGTTGTTTTAGTATAAGTTAGTTTAAGTAGTGTGTTGGTCTATGGACCGATGTACAACCTACTACAGTTCTTTGGCGAACAGTCAAAATAGCGTCTGTATCTGTGGATGAATCACTGTCTACAGGCCGTGTTGGCGACTTCTAGAATTAATCAGTCTGCGTACTGATAAATGGTTTTTGGAATCATTCGTCTGTTGGAACTTAGTCCCACCTTGGAAGCTACCGCTGCCAGTATCTAGCTGCATCATACTCGGACAGTCCTCAGCACGCTGGTGCGATTGTTTTGGCTCGCCTGTGTGTGTGTGTGTGTGTGAGCGCGCTCGCTTGCGTGCGTGCATGAGTGCGTGTGTGAGCGTGTGGGGCTGCGACGCGACAGCTGCGTGCACTCCTCAGACGCCACTGAATAAACAAGCACAGGCCATCCCAAACCAAATTAAACTATTCCTTATTCAACAGCGGCGCGTCGTCTCCACCACAATCGCTTCCCTCTCTTAGCAGACGTAATCGTGCGTTCATCGAAGAGTAGGTACACCACGCCGCTAAAGGACGGCGCCAATTATCGCTTTTTCTTTCACACAGACAGACTATTATGAGGGGAAATGACGTGCCGTCAGGCGCCGCGGGTGGAAACAAAGGATTTAAGCAGTGTACTGCTCTTACAGCACCCTCCACTCCGTTCTCGTGTTCCATATTACGACAGATGGTCTGGTAAGTGAATCTGACTATAAGTGCCATACATATTGCTTTCTGTAGCCACGAAGGTTATCCACTTAATGCTGAGACTACAGGTTGGTTGGTTTGAGGTGTAAAGGGACCAAACTACAGGGTCATCAGTCCCTTTTTCCTGACGCAAGCAAGGTGCAAGGTACAAAAACACCCAAAGTTCATTTGAGAAAGTGAAAGGGGAACAGGAATGGGGAACCACACCTAGAGCGATCTGCACCCCAGTTGGTGTTGCTCAGGCAGCGGAGGGCATTGAGGTGCTGCCAGCACTTCCGCTTGAGCTCACGAAGATGAGGAAGCCACGTCAATCGGGCGTCGAAAACCAGTCCTAAGAATCGATATGTCTCCACTACAATGAGTGGATCGTCATTAAGGTAAAGTTCTGGTACCGGATGAACGGTACGACGCCGACAGAAGTGCACGACACACGACTTCACGGCTGAAAACTGGAAACCGTGGGCTAGAGCCCATCGCTGCGTCTTGTGGATGGCTCCCTGTAGGCACCGCTCAGCAACAGCAGTACTGGAGGGGCAATACGAAATGCAGAAGTCGTTTGCGTCAGAGAAGGAGAGACGGACGGCCCGATAGCTGCTGCTAGACCATTAATGACCACTAAAAATAGATATACACTGAATACAGAGCTCTGCGGGACCACATTCTCCTGGATATGGAGGGAACTATGGGAGGCACCAGCTTGGAAAGTACGGGGCGATAGGAAGTTTTGGATAAAAATCGGGAGTGGGCCCCGTAGACGCCCACTCATGTAATGTGGCAAGGATATGATGTCGCCAGGTCGTGTCGTAAGCTCTTCATAAGTAGAAATAGGCAGCAACCAGGTGTTGGCGTCTGGAAAATGCTGTTCGGACGAAACTTGATTACCAGTGGTAGAGCGACCCTGGCGAAAACCGCTCTGGCATGGAGCCAGTAGGCCACGTGGCTCCAGGACCCAACCCAACCACCGGCTTACCACACGTACTAACAGCTTACAAAGAACGTTGGTGAGGTCGATGGAGCGATAGCTATCCATATCAAGCGGGTATTTGCAGGATTTGAGCACTCGAATGATGGTGTTTTCTCGCCATTGTGATGGAAAGACGCCATCGCACCAGATCCGGTTGAAGATGATGAGATGTCGCTTGTAGTCGGACGAGAGATGTTTGATCATCTGACTGTGGATCCGATCTGGCCCAGGAGCTGTGTAGGGGCAATGTGCAAGGACGCTGACAAGCTCTGTAAATGGAGCATTATAGGGTTCACTGTCACGTTCAGTGAACGGGAGGGCTTTCATTTCCATTCGCCGTTTGAGGGTGCGAAATGCTGAGGGATAATTCTCTGACACAGGGGCCCGAGCACAGTGCTCAGGAAAGTGCTCGGCAACTGCGTTTGCAGATAAAACGCCATTGATGTTAATGCCAGCGACACCTGTCGGGGTTTGGTACCCACAAACACGTCTGATCTTTATCCAGACTTGGGAAGGTGACGTATGACACCCAATCGTCGAGACGTACCTCTCTCAACATTCCTGTTTCCGTCTTTTCGTAAGCTGGCGAACGCGGGTACGGAACCGTTTAAAAGCTATTAGATGTTGTAGGGAAAGTTGCTGCGTATGTCGCTGCAGAGCTCGCCGACGTTCTTTAATGGCCTCAGCGACTTCCGGCGACCACCAAGGTACTGACTTTCGCCGGGGGCACGCTAAAGAACGATCGTTCTAGTGATCTGCCCAACTATCACATCGATGGTACTAAGTGGGGGAGATTCAACGGTGACAGCAGAGGTGAGAGCTTCCCAGTCTGCCTTGTTTAAAGCCCATCTTAGTATAAGTCAGAGGGAATGGCGCTGGGGGAGTGACAGGAAGCTGCGAAAGTGGTCACTACCACACAAGTCATCGTGGGCTCTCCAGTGGACAGATGGGAGAAGTCCTGGGCTGCAGAGGGATAAATCAATGGCCGAGTAAGTGCCATGAGCCACACTGAAAAGTGTGGGCGCCCCAGTATTTAAGAGACAGAGGTCGAGTTGAGAAAGAAAAGTTTCGACATCTCTACCTCGGCCAGTAAGCACGGTGTCACCACACAAGGGGTTATAGCTGTTAAAATCTCCCAAAAGTAGGGAAGGTTTATGGAGTTGATGAATCAGTGCTGCCAATGCGTTCAGGGGTACTGCACCATCCGGAGGAAGATATACATTGCGGACAGTTATTTCCTGTGTTGTCCTTATCCTGACAGCCGCAGCTTCAAGAGGGGTTTAAAAGGGCACAGGTTCAGTGCATACTGAGTTCACGACATAGACACAAACTCCACCTGACTATTATAGTCGCTACGGTTCTTTTAATATCCCCTATAGCCACAGAGGTCAGGGGTCCGCATTGCCGGAAACCGGGTTTCCTGGAGGGCTATGCAGAAAGCAAGTGGAAAGCTTAACAGTTGCCGTAGCTCAGCCAGGTGGTGGAAAAAACCGCAGCAATTCCACTGGAGGATGACTTTATCATCATCTGGGAAGAAATGAAGGACGCAAGAGGTCAGGTTACGCCTCAGGGTCACCTGCTACCACTGAGTATCTGTATCCATTCATATTGTGGATGAGGCATCAGTGAGATCGAGGTCCTCAGGCGACACTTAGATCTCCGCCTCATCTCAGGTACAGAATTGGTAGGGAGTGGTGGTATTGGGGCCACCGGAAGTTCCTTTTTCTTAGCAGACTTCTTTGTTTGCTTGCCCTTTTGCTTCTCTTTAGGGGCTTTCTGGGAGGACTTCTCCGAAGTAGCTTCAGGCATGGAGGAAGAACGTGAAGCTCTTTGTCCAGCAGCTTTTGGCTCTTTTAGCCACTGACGAGTGTCCGCTGTGGCATTAGTGGAGACCTTAGTAGAGAGGTTCCCAAGGGACTCCTTCCGCTTGATAGGAGCTGGAGGAGGTTGTTGCTTCTCCAGCTGGGGGGAGGGGACTGATGCCCCTGCATTTGGGAGGGCCTTGTTCCCAAAGTAGGTACTTGGGAGCAACGAGAGATTTTTTCCCCCTACCACCAAGGGGGCAAATGTATTCTGGAGGCCCAAAGGGTCACTGTTTGTGGCAGAGAGTGTGGTACGACTAGTACTTGTGGCATGTGTGGACATCAACCAAACGGGGTGTAATCGTTCAAATTTACGTTTAGCCTCTTGGTAAGACAACCGGTCCAGGGTCTTGTACTCCATAATTTTCTGTTCCTTTTGGAGTACTGTGCAGTCTGGCGAGCAGGGGGAGGGCTGCTTTCCACAATTGGTACAAGTGGGGGGAGGAGCACATGGAGTATCTGGATGCAGTGAACGTCTGCAGTCTCGACATGTGGCGCGGGAAGTGCAGCGGGAAGACATATGCCCGAATTTCCAGCACTTAAAGCACCGCAGAGGGGGAGGGACATATGGTTTAACGTCAAACCTTTTCAGGCAATGAATCACCCTCAAAGGCCAAGATGAAGGCAC
The DNA here is from genome assembly GCF_023898315.1 of Schistocerca nitens. Lineage (NCBI taxonomy): Eukaryota > Metazoa > Arthropoda > Insecta > Orthoptera > Acrididae > Schistocerca > Schistocerca nitens. Next base: position 622,057,302 of record NC_064614.1, on the reverse strand, counting down.
TGGTAGCAACCCTGTTGTCTTTGGATCTCCTATAAACGCGCCAGATTAAATGAATAGCCCATCGTTCTAGATTGGCTGGCAGCTCGTCGCCAGACTGCAGGAGGAGACTGCGATGGAAAATAATCCCCTGGACCATGTTGAGGCTTTTATGGGGAGTGGCGGAAACAGGAATATCATCCACCCGGTCACAAGCGAGTAACACCCGGGATTGGGCTGGTGATGCTGTCTGAATCAAGACTGCACCGCTTCTCATCTATGACAGCGCTGTCACTTCCCCCAAAATTATCCTCAAGGTGTTCAAGAAAAAATTGAGGCTTTGTAGGTAGAAAGTAGTCCCTGTCCATTCTGCTACAGATTAAATACCGAGGCGAATATGGCTCTCTTCTTTCTGTAGCCCTATGTTCCTCACATAGTGTAGCGAGGGAGAGAAACGATTTAGGGTCATATCTGTCAGCACTGTACTCGATCTTGCCCTTCTTAGAGACTGCTGGCGCCGTAAGGTCACCATCAAGAGATGTCTTAGTCCGCTTCATTGCAGGTCATCCACCCTGATGCCACCCACTCCGATCAGGGGCTCTCCCAATGGGCGCCACCCAGCCACAGCAAAGGCCACTTGGTATGATGGCCGTTGCTGCGAGTCCTGATGCCCCAGGAAGACAGGCATATACTCCTTGGCATACATGGGGAGTTTACAGCACAGGCATAAGCAGTGTGATCCCTGTGTTGTCAGTGGACTACCACCTAACAGGTACATGACGGTCCCACCACAACGGACTGGCTACTGTTCCGGATATTGGGCACAGAGAAATTCAATATTGTCATGGGGGCGAAAGAGGACAGGAGACAACGGAAGAAGATGACATACCCCGGAAAGTGTCCTCGCTCAAATAGATGAATTGCAGGTGGAGATGCAAAGCCATGACAAGAGGTTCAGGAGGTCGAATCTAAGGGCACTATGGATAACTCATACACCACGTAAGGCGTCCTTCCCCATGTGGCCCGCACTTCTGTAGAATTTGGAAAGTGGCAGGTCAAACCATAAATTGGGACCTGAATTTATAGGGCCGAAAAGTGTAAGACTCCTTTTGACTACAGGCAGGGACATCTATTCTAACCCCTCACATGTTCGAGTGGGCCCACAGGTTCGAGTGGGCCTCGGACTGGGGTATGGTGTCTAAATATTCCGTTAGATTACACTATTCACACTAGTTGCTGAAACTGTGTGTGTATGCATCCGTGCAGTAACAATAAAGAGAGAGAGCTGGCTGAATTAATTTCTGCATGGCCGAAAAGAGAAAATAGCTTTTTTAGAATTAGCATGTATGAAACTTGACGATAAATAGAATGCGTCAGTATTGACACCGACCTTCTTACGCAAAACAATATCGGCTGTACCATAGTACTGGCCTGGTTACGTAAGAGGTCAACATGATTTTTGGCATATATATATATATATATATATATCCTTTTTTTGCAGCTGTGCGCATTGTGGGTCGTCGTCGTGAGGCTGTAGCTTGCTTCACACGGAAGCAAAGGCGCTCAGTATGAAAACATGTGCGACTGGGATTACTCGCACGCACATGCTGAAGAGGAGGCATACGCCCATATGCGTGCCTCTACTTGCGTGTGGGGAAAGCTACAGTCGCACGGCGTCTAGCCTCACCGCACGCAGGTGTAAACGCAGCTTCACTGCTTCACTGCCACATTTAAACCAAACTTTTTCTTGGAAATTCAGCAAGTGCAATTCTCTTGGAACTGTGATTGCAGAAGTAGCACTGTTCGCAAGCTCATTGCGGTCTCACGATACAAAAGTCACCTCAGTTCTTCCATTTTCTATGGTAATTCATGGAACTGTCATTAGTTCAAATGGTGGTGGTGGAATCAGATACTTCTAGATTCGATACGCAGAGCCCAATGGAAGTCTTCATTACACTTTCTCCGTTACTTGCGCTCACTTGAAGTAAGAGCTGTCTCCCGTTTTCGCTCACTCCTGCGGTTATTACTACTACAAGACTCATGTTAAGAGGAAAAACGACCTTCTGACTATATGCGATGGAGCTTATTACGCTGAAAATGTACAGGATAATACATCGCCCTGTGTGTGATTACTAGGAACGACGATCGCGAAGCAAGACCTGTCGGTGTCGCAAGATCGTTAAGACGCAGAGTCCATAGCTGGTTGTATCTACAAAGTGCGACGTCGTTTGACACTGTCCTCCTGCGAGGCTGTAGTAGTACTTTTAAGTGGTCAAACCTGTAGCGGAAGTCGTATGTACCGGAGCCCTCGAGACCCTATTTCGCTGTCATGGTTTGTTGCCTGGAGAACCTCGAGTCTTGCGCTGCGAAACTGTGTGACAATAGCAGCGATTTCAGCGATTTACGGCTAGCTCTCAAACGAAGTGTCGCGCGGATACAGAGTTTCGCGGGTGTAAGTTAAATGATCAAATAAGGCAGAATTACGAATGTTGTGATTAATTTCAGATTTTATCCGCCATTTTCTGTTAAGCGCTAGCGAAATGAGATTATTAATAGTTGAAATCGACCCACGAATTTACATGAGTTACAGTAAAGCAATACAGTAGCCAGGATGCAAAACGTGAAGTGTACTGAAATATCTAAGGCCAAACCAATTATAAATGAAGTGCCGTCGTTGTGTGAAGGTCTCTCGAGGGACAGGACTGTATATCTACATACGATTCTCCCGCCAAATAGTCCCTTCGTGGGACTGAGATCGTGAAATAACATTATAAGTGCCAGGTGTAAGCACCGCTGCAGACCTCCTATGTCTAGCCAGGACGTTCCGAGTTCTGAAATTCTGTTATCGACAGAACAGGCGAATACCTGCTACACTATTACGTTGCAGAGAGCCCTCAGTACTCTACCCGATGACCGCGTTCGATGAAGAGATGATGTAGGCAGCGTTATGCACAATATAACTATCAAATAGAAATACATTAATAAGCCAAAACATTGTGACAACTGCTCACCGCAACTTTGGACTTCGCCCGATGGCGTTGTGGGCACGTGACCCCGGTAACAAGAGTATATAAGCGAAGCAGACATGGACGGGGGATCATCACCCTAAGGAAGATACGGGTTGCAAATGGGGAAATCCATTGAGATAAGCGACCTTCACAAACGGTACATCATTATTACGCAGAGCCTGTGAAAGAGTATCTCGAAAACGGCGGAAGTTCGTCGAATGTTCATATGCTACTGTTGTGAGCATCTACAGAAAGAGGTAGAAGTACCGTGAAAAAACAACTAGGTGCTAAGTGGTTGGACGTCCACGGTTCTTCACAGAACATGGGGTTCGGAGGATTGTCTGCTCTGTAAAGTAGGACATATGACAATCTGTGGCATCTCTACCGAAAGAGCACAATGCTGGTATGTTTCGGAGCGCGCCGTTCGTCGTACACTGTTGAACATGGAGCTCTGCAGGAGACCCCCATACGTGTTCACATGTTGACCCCACATCTTCAATTACGATTGCAGTGGACACGGGAGGATCGGGACTCGTCGGCTCTTTGGGTGAATCACATTTTTGCTACACTAGGTCGGTGGTCGTCCCCACTAACGCCGTCATTGAGGCAAACGGCGGATCGAAACGTTCAGCGCGCCACGGACACAGGCTGATGGGAGCAGTATTATGCTGTGGGAAACATTCTCCTGCGCTTGCAAGGGACCTGTGGCAGTAATGGAAGATACACTGAAGCTGCGAATCACCTGCAACCCTTCATGTCTTCCACGAAGGCGATGTCATCTTTCAGCAGTATAACTGTCCGTCTGTCCAAGCCAGAACCGGGTACAGTGTTTTGAGGAGCTTTGTAGTAAACTCGCGTTGATGTCTCGGCGACCAAATTCGCTTGGTGTAAATCCTATGGAACCCATCTGGGTCGCTATCGGGCGCCATCAACGTGTACGCAAAGACAGACAATCAAGCTATTAAGCAGATGGTCATAATGCTTTGGCTCTAAGTGTATATTTCATGTCATCCGCATCGTAAGATAGTGTAATACGTTTCACCTACAAGACATCTTCTGAGGTATAGGGCGACCTCCTGACTAGATGTGACAAAGCTTGTTACGCTGCTTACAAGTGCATCGAAACAGCCTGACCCTCACTCCCCTCAGCATGTCTTTATTATTCGTAGTCTTCTCCGTTTGTCTGGACGATATCGTGTACCTCACTGCGTTACATTATTATTTTTGTTTATAAGCAGCTTAGCGCCCACTGCTTCGCTCGAGTAGACTGTATGGCCGGCAGAAGTTTTTTTTTTTTGTTTTTATTTAATCGAATTTTTATGTTGTTCACAAATTGCAACACCTTCTAAGATTTTCATGCCAATTAAGGCAGTGTAAGTACGTACTTTTCCGAATGTACTTCGGACCGAAAAGCGATTCTGTGAGCTAGAGTCCAAGGTTTTTGTTACTCATGTCTTTAGCGTTCTTGTGGAGATTTTTCCATAGCAACTTTCATACCCTAACAAACATTTCTAACCAAGAATTGAAATACAAGTTTTCATACACTCAGCTTTAATTTTTTTTTAATGTAACGAAATATTTTTAAAAAAAAGTTTCATCACCTTGTTGCACTCCTTAAGCTGTTGAATTACCAGAAACGCTGGAACACACTTTATTTAATTTCTAACCGAGAATTCGAATACCAACTGTCATCGACGTAGCCTTAAAAATCCTTCAGTAGTTCTTTAGTAATCATTTATTTTCAAAGAAACTTTCACCCACTATTTTACCCCCTAGTGGCTGAATTTCCAAAAATACTGAAACAAATTTGTTTTTCTTTTTTTTTTTTTGTTTCCTGACTGAGGAATCAAATACCAGTTTTCGTAGTTCTAGCTTCAAAATTACCTTAATAGTGGCGCACTTTCAAAAAGCCTTTCATCTCCTGTTTCACCCCTTTCGGAGTGGAATTTCGAACAAGTCATCCTCAAACGGTCCCTACAGTATAATATCCACACCCTCTCCAGAATTCCAGTTTCTATCCTTAGCGTTTTGGGCTGGTCGATGATAAATCAGTGGATCAGTCTGACCCTATTTCACCCTATTGGGGCTTAATTTCCAAAAATAGTTAAACATGTTTTTTCATCTCTAACGTAGAAGCCAAACACCAATTATCAAAGATTTGGCTATAGAATGCTTTTGCAATAAAATATTTTCATAAACCACTCCAAAAACAGTGACATACGTATGTTTTATTTCTAACAGAGAAGCCAAATACAAATTTTCATAGATTTAGGTTCAGAAACGCTTGCACAATGAAATATTTCCACGAAAACTTTCATCCCCCGTTTCACCCCCATAGGGGTTGAATTTCCAAAACAGTGAAGCAAGTGTCTTTTTCATTTCTTACTTCGTATTTTTTATTTCTTATTTTCATAGATTTAACTTTAAAAATGATTTCAAATATATTTTCATAGAACACCTCGTCCCCTATGTCACCCCCTTATGGCTTCAGTTTCCAGAAAAAATGAAACACGTATTTTTTTTTTTATTTGTAACCGAGAAATCAAATAGCAACGTTCGTAGATGTAGCTTTAAAATTCTTTAGTAGTTCTTTAATAGGGATACATTTTGAAAAAAAGCTTTCACCCACTACTTCACCCCCATAGGGATAAATTTCTAAAAATGCTGAAACACGTATTTCTTTATTTCTGACCGAGAGACCAAATACCAATTTTCGTAGGTCTAGCGTCAAAATTGCATTAAAAGCGAAATTCTAAAAAACCTTGATTCCCTATTTCACCCCCTTACGGCTGAATTTCGAAAAATCACTTCTTAAACGACGCCTGCAGTATAAGATCCACACTTTTTCCAAATTTCAAGTTTCTATCCTTAGTGGTTTGGGCTGTGCGATGATGAGACAGTCAGTCACTCAGGACATTGCCTTTTATATATAGAAGAAGATTATATCGTGAGTTGTATAGCATAAATCTCAATTATGGAAATGACAGCCGAATGTAATTCTTTTCCCAGAAAATACCAGCCACACACGCTACAGGTTTTATTAAGGTCAATGCTATCGACATCATCTTTTGCCTTCTCAAATATATAGCTTACGAATCGAGTTATCTTGGTCAGCTTGTTTCTCGTTATCTCAACAAGTCTACAGCAACTACTCAGGAGACCCATCCCAAAAGAATAAATCGCTATATTCCTTAATGGACGAATCGATTGCCTGTATACAGTTACAAGATACATCCACCCGTCGGGAAATCAGCAAGTTACCAAGTTGTCAGAACGAGACTGAGACATTGCTGCTATTTCTATTGTAGCATAAAATAGTGGCCACGTGGAAATACAACTTCACTGGGAAATTACAAGGTAATGATTACGATCAGATCGATGTAACTGGTAGCCTAATGTATTACGCATACAGCAGTTCCAATACCAGAGTGCAATATCCACAGCATTATAGATCAGTCACAGTATTCTCTTATTCATGGTAAGTTCATGAACCGGTAATATCAAAATGGCTGAGCTGCTACTGTCTGCTTAAAGATCAGGGTTAAATAAAACGCGTACACCGAAGCAATACGGCAGCAGTGTAAATAGCGTCAGATCGGGAATTGGGCGCGCCCGCACATTACAGTCCATCACAAGAAAACCTTCAGGTTCTTTGTACTACCTTTCATACAGTGTTAACTGTGAGAAGTCGCGTCGCATACCGAAGTGAAAGTTCCCTGGCGCTACCGCATCTGTGCAACGGTTTCTGCCGCTCACGTGTGTTTAATGACATCAATATATAAACTAATTCTTTCTCACTCGATCACTGGGAAAACATTCAGTTAAAAATGGATAGCGCCACATACTTCAATCTCTACTTGATAATGGACTAATTACCTTAACATACGTAATTCGCAGATATTCCAAACAGTAATCGAGTCGCTGGCTACTTAACAAAAAATGGTTCAAATGGCTCAGAGCACTATTCGCACTGAGCACTTCTGAGGTCATCAGTCCCCTAGAACTTAGAACTAGTTAAACCTAACTAACCTAAGGACATCACACACACCCATGCCCGAGGCAGGATTCGAAACTGTGCCGTAGCGGTCGCGCGGTTCCGGACTGTACCGCCTAGAACCGCTCGGCCACCCGGCCGGCGGCTACTTTACACATGGTGCTCTTTAGATCATACACTGTTCCGCGAGAAATGTAGCTAACATATCAAAATCCTTTTAAAATATGAAAGCAGAGTCATATTTGACAGCAAAAATATTTTCGTGACAGACATCGCTGCAGTACAAATTTTTAATACGTTTATTTCAGTTGTCTCGGTTGAAGAATGCTGCAAATGAGCATTTTTTACAATTTGCAACCGAGAAAGTTAAAACTTTTTAGAGCCGTATCTATTTTATGTAATGAAATTATGAAGCGTCGCGCTGTGCCCGAAACTGCACGCACAGGCTGTGTTATATCAAGAGGCATATTTGTCTATAGGACAGGACATTTCTATCTGTAATGAGAAGATTCTGCTAACAACGAACCTACTAACTGTTACTCCTAGTATTATGTTAACTTCAATCTAAATAAGTGGTAAGCCTAGACGAGTTTAAATATTTTTAGTAAACTAACTATTTAATCTGAAACGAACAAATGGTTTCCTTTTTCTTTTAGAGGTATTAAAAAATATAATCGCATTTTGTTCTGTCTCTGCTGCCTCACTCGTTTAGAATGCAGCAGAGCTTTGCCAGCCAAAACTGCAAGCCGAACAGAATGCCAACTATCCTGGAGATCTACACATACGTGCCACTCGGATCTCACATTGTGAGTAGCAGTTTTAAGTTGACAGGTCTCCTCCTTGTTAACTGAATTATCGGTCGGGACAGAAAGAACTTTTTTCCCTATTTCAGTCAGTAATTTCAGACTAACTTTGCTAGGCTCTGTGACCAGATACCAGTCAATTCCAATGAAATTATGGGCAAGACTCTGTATGCAGAACTCATTATTTTAGAAAATGCCATATTAACTCCCTTCAGGAAATTCATAAAAAACAGCACGGTCATGAACATACCTCTGTACCACGAAAAAAAATTCTGTCTTTTTAATCTCGAAGTTGAAAGTTGAGACTGACCCATAACAGATTCAAATCGCGAAAAAGAACGTTGAGATTCCTTTGAGGCAAAACGTGTGAGTAAATGGAAATGAGCGTACGGCATTGTGGGCCGGGAGTCCCCCATTCGGGGAAGTTCGGCCGCCGAGGGCAAGTACTTAATTGCATTCCACGACACATTGGGCGACTAGCGCGTCGGAGATGGGGATGAAATGATGATGAGGACAACACAACATCTAGTCACTGAGCGGAGAAAATCTCCTACCCCAGCAGGGAATCGAACCCGGGCCCCTTGGTATGGCATTTCGCCGCGCTGACCACTCAGCTAACGGGGTCGGACACGTGTGAGTAATTTCATTTGCAGGGTTCCCGAAACGAGGGTTCGGCTTTCATACAATACCTGATCAAACGTATCCGGAAATTCCTACGTAAAGCAGAATTAACCTTCAGATGTCACAAGACGCGTACAGGCCGGTATAAAAGGTGGGAGAGAGTGTTGTGTCTCAGTAGAGAAGGAGTAACAGCAGAATGGGGCCTTTAGCAGAGCTCAGTGACTTCGATCTCGACAGTTCACTGGCTATCATCTGAGTAACAAATCCATCAGGGGCATTTCAACGCTCCTAAGGCTGCCCAAGTTGGCTGTCGGTGATGCGATTATAAAGTGGAAACGTGAAGGAACAGCCACAGCTAAACCAGTATAAGGCAAGACCTCATTTACTGAGGGACAGCGAACGTTGAACTTTGTGGAGCGTAGTTGTAAAAAATCGCTCTCAATGAGCGGAAGGAATCACTCGCGAGTTACAAAGTGCTACCGGCAGTCCAGTTAGCACAATGACTGTGCGTATGGAGGTAAAATGAACAGGATACAATGTTCTAAGAGTTCCCTCATACGCCACACATTTCTGTACACAGTGCTAAGCGACGCTTGAGGTAGTCTACAGAATACGCCACATAGTGGATGGCCGGAAACGAATGATTTGGAGTGATGGATCACGCTGTACCCTGTAGCAGTCAGATGGAAGGGTTTGCGTTTGACAAATGCCCCGAGAACATTATATGGCATCATGTGTAGCGGCAACAATGAAGTAAGGAGAAGGTGGTGTTAGGTATGTAGGTGTTTTTCGTTGTTAGTGTGGTCGCCTTATTGCGCTGAAGAACTCGCTAAATGGGGGGTATATGAACACATTTTGCAGCATTATGTACTGCGTACAGTAGAGGAACAGCTCGGAGATTGTTTATATCAGCATGACAACGCACCCTGCCACAAGGAAACATCTGTGATGCAATAGTCTGTAGACAATAACATTCTTAAAATGGACTGTCCTGCACAGAGGCGCGACGTGGAGCCAATGGAACATCTTTGGCATGAGTTACAACGTCGACTTCACTGCAGACATCAGCGTCCAACATCACGTCTCTGTTTTCCGCTCTTGATGGAGAATGGGCTGTTATTCTTCAACAGATAACCAAAAACCTCACTAAAGTTTCCCCAGCAGGGTTCACGCCGAGAAAAAGGCGAATAGTGAACCAATCCATATTAATATTCACTACCAGGTGTGCATACAAATGGCTCTGAGCACTATGGGACTTGACAGCTGAGGTCATCAGTCCCCTAGAAAATAGAACTACTTACACCTAACTAACCTATGGACATCACACACATCCATGCCCGATGCAGGATTCGAACCTGCGACTGTAGCGGTCGCGTGGTGTGCGTACAGTTGTGATTAACAGTGTGTGTATTATTCCGTGCCTTCTGCGTATTCGTCACTGTATTCATCTTCATTCACCGGAACAGCCTCAAAACCGGCCATTCGCCGTCGTAATGTACAGGCCTAATAGCAGGTGGAGAAGTTAGGATATCTTTAATGCTTCACAAGCGTTCCCTCCTACCGCTACTCGCCTCCCTAGGACTCAAATGTCATCAGGGACTGTCGCCAATCAGCGTAGTAATCCCGAAAACTGTGGATTAAACGCTAATATAGTAAGTTTTCGATTAGTTTCCACCAGTAACGGTGGTGATGGTGCCGTATCCCAGAAGTAAATTTTTGCAGACACTAAGTCACATACGTACCAAATCTGACTAAAATTGCTCAAGGCATTCCAGAGTTATCGTTACGCATCGCTGTTTTCCCATACCAAGTTGTTACTCCCACGTTGTCTCTTAATAGTAAATGATGTGTGTTCCAAGTTTTGTCTTTCCGCCCTGTGTTGTTATCGGTGACACTGAAGAGTGCCCATTTACACGATGATCTCGGCGTCGAAGGGAGGCAGCCAGGATGCACAGCTGGAGCCCGCCTAGCAACAGCAACAGCGACTGCGCCGCGGCAGCTGGCGGAGGAAGGGGCAGTGAGTGCCCTACAAGCCGCGAGCCGCCCTGGCCCTCGACTCCTGGCCGCGCAGCTGCCTGTTGCCACAGGCGACACTTTCTGCCACCAGTACTCCGCTGCGTGTCAGTACAGGGCACAGCTTTCTCCTAAACGAAAACATGAAGGCTTCAGGAGCGAGTCGACGCCGAGATTATTAAACATGCATCAGTGGCTCAGCTGGACACTGACAGGACGCGCAGAACATTTACTCAAATCTCTATCCCAGTAACTAATGACAAGCCACAACATAATGACCACACGCTTAAAAGCGTGTGGAATGTGGTAGCGTTTGTGCTAGAAATGGATTCGACAAGTGCTTGGTAGGTTTCCTGAGATATGTGGCACCAGATGTCCACGCATAGGTAACGTATATTTGTAAATTAAGGGCCGGTGCTTTGTGAGCGCACAGCTGCCGCTCGAAAGTGCCCCAGATGTGTTCGATCGGGTTCAGGTCAGAAGTAGTCGGTGGTCAAGTCATCAACGTGGGTTCAAATGGCAAATGAGCACTATGGGACTTAACATCTGAGGTCATCAGCCCCCTAGAACTTAGAACTACTTGAACCTAACTAACCTAAGGACATCACACACATCCATGCCCGAGGCAGGATTCGAAACTGCGACCGTAGCGGTCACGCGGTTCCAGACTGAAGCGCCTAGAACCACACGGCCACACCGGCCGGCTCAACGTGAGTTCACTACCGTGCTTATGAAACCTTCCGGCAGCACGATTCTAGAGCCTTGTGACAAACAGTTATCCTGCTGCAAGATGGCGTCGGCATTGTGAAGACATCAATACAGCACGGATGCAGGTGGTCCAGGCAAATGCTCACGAAGTCGGCAGCAGTCATGGTGACTTCGATTTCTACAACAGTTCTAATGTAAGCTTGCGTGAATGACCCTCCCCCATCCCCCTCCCCCTCCCAGACTGTGCAAGGCTCGATGCGCACGAGCGATTTATAGTTGCGAGTTTCGGCTGTGGGTCTGATACAGCGGATCCGCGCACAGGACGGCGGTGACGTTGCGAACTCGCCGCGTGGTGACATGCTCGCCAGCCCCTGCTGCATCGTAGCGATCTCGCCGCTCGATGCGTAGAAGCAGTCGTAGGCGATTGGGTCAGTGCTCACCCACACGTGCGCAACACTAGCAACAGCTGCCGCCATCCTGCCATGGATATATCCGGTTCGGACTTGGAATTGTTCATTGAAGGGGGGACAGAGTACGATGAAATACTGTACACATCTCGCAAGGAGTATCATGATAGGATTAAGAGCAGAGCCGCACTCTTTCAGCTGGGTGTATAGTTTTGTGGCCTTTTTTCTGCGAAACCAGACTAGGAGAGAAGTGATACAGGTAAACATTACTGTTAAACTATACTGTTTTGTGTTCTAGAGGAGGCGTTTTTGCTCGAATGTGGCAATGTGCAACTTCAAATAGCGCTGAGCGGCAAATACTTTGCGCACAGCCAAGAACCGTTTCATCTGAATGAACAGATCTTCAGTTAACAATAACTGTCTAAAATGAATTATTAATTCTGTTACCTCAGCCGGTTCAATGTAATCACTGCTTTATTGTATTACAGCTACAAAATGTATTGTATTGTATTGTACTGTATTGTATGATAACCGGGGACCTAGAAACGACGGAGAGACTCCGTGCCCGCCGAAGCCGCAGTGGTCCACAACCCCACGACGACTACAGCAGTCCACTTCACCCCCCCTCCTCCGCCCCACACCGAACCCAGGGTTACAGGGTTATTGTGCGGTTCGGACGCCTGTGCCCCCCCCCCCCCCCCCCCAGGGAACGTCTCACACCAGACGAGTGTAACCCCTACGTTTGCGTGGTAGATTAATGGTGGTGTACGCGTACGTGGAGAACTTGTTTCCGCAGCAGTCGCCGACATAGTGTAACTGAGGCGGAATAAGGGGAGCCCGCATTCGCCGAAGCTGACGGAAAACCGCCTAAAAACCATCCACAGACTGGCTGGTTTACCGGACCTCGACACAAATCCGCCGGGCGGATTCGTGCCGGGGACCAGGCGTACAAAATATATAATTGCACACGTTTCTGTAGTGCTATAAATAGTCCTTCCGTTCTGGAATGAATTGATTCGGTGTTCACTGCTACTGTTACCGACCGTATTTAGGTACATTTGTCTTGCCATGGTACTTTACCAGCGCTGTCTATAAATTAATTAGCGAAAATATGTGTTCTGCTGTGAAATAAACTTCGTCCTTGGGTTTATGGTATTTCATTGTCTAGGTCACACTGAACATTTTTCAAATCCCTTGACGTATTTCAGCCACCTATCCTCTGTGAATTTCCGTATGCATTCTTTGTGCAAGACTTCTCATACAGCTTTAGAATTTTTCTTACTGTTGTCATAGTGTGTATTATTAAACGCAGCTCAATTAGGATGTAACCACCACTCAAATATTTGGAAAATATGAACAATTGACCTTACAACTGTTGTTTTACTGTTAATTTATCAAACGATTTTATATTCATTCTCAAATAAAAAGTTAACTTCCATCTTCTCTTAAATCTACAAAAGCTGTAACGAAAGCTCCTTTCAACAGCCGTGAGCTAACCACTGAATGAGTCCAGAACCTTCTGTTGCGTTTATGAATATATTCATAAACGACCTTAGCGAACACTGCCGACGTGCATAATGGCTGGCTTCCAGTCTAGTACCGCTGTGCGATTATCGCTTCGTTGCCGCCGTGTGTGCACTGAAACGATTTCTGACGCCGCGATCTCGCGGCTGTTACTCGCTCGTGTGCATCGAGCCCAGCCTAGCATAGCCTAGCGAGGTGGCGCAAAGGTTACCACACTGGGCTCATATCCGGCCGGAGTCGATGGTTCAGATCCCCGTCCGGCCATCCAGATTTAGGGTTTTCTTCTTTCTTTTCCTTCTTCTTCTTCTGACTGGGGCTACATCTGTTTGTGGCATTCCGTTGATTTACTGGATCAGCTGCTGTCCCGTCTATTGGGGGTTGTCCGAGCAATCGTTTCACTTGTGGTAGTCCACATTTACAAATTTTAACTAGTCTTGTAGGGTTCTTCCCTTCCACATTTCTTTTCCTTGTTTTCATCCGTTTATTTACATTTTGTATTTGACACCGATTCCTTATTTGGTACAATTGTTCTCTTGCCCCACATGGTCACTCCTCGGATCTTAGTACCTTCATTTCCATTACCGTCAAGTCTTCTTTTATCTTTTTTCTTCCGGTTTATTTTCTGGTGAATATGTCAATAAAGGGACGCACCATTGTTTTATATATTTTTATTTTTTTCTCACTTGTGAAAATTTGTTTTTCCGTGATTTTCCTAAATCGTTCCACGCAAATGCCTGGGCGGTTCCTCTACTATTCTACTCCGCATAGATATAATACAGCTTATGGTCACTCGCACTAGCGGCAACGCGGAGACCATGGGAACAAACGGGCGGTTCCTTAGGTCGATGACGGCGTAGTTCACGAATTGAATGGCTAACCAAAAGAAAAGTCCAGAGCGCGGCGAAATCGCCTTAAGCGTATACAAACAGTCCAGGGAACAATCCGAGTCAACACGTAATACAGACAAGATAAATCACAATACTAGTCAATGACGCGATACCGACTGGCAAGTGTGGGGTCGCGGTATTCACCGACACCTTCGCGTCTGTGGACGGCACGACGTATAATATGCATGCGCCAGCTGCTGGGCACCTCGCATATGCGGCCAGTGTGTCTCTGCCTGTCTTCCGTGTTTTGTTTTGAAAGTAACTGTCCGTTCGTTTAGGAAACCAGCCAGTCAGGCTCCAGCTCTCGGTTGTGATTCGAGTGCATCTACAGAGCGGCAAGTTAATGTTTTATCCTTTTCTGTGTTTTCCGCGTACTTTATTTATTAAATTTTGTGCGTGTTCTCTGTTTAAGAGGGTTAATCTTGCGTTTATGTACGTGTAAATTAAATTCATTCAGTCTTTAGCGAATTAGTTGCTCACTGAACAGCTAATTACGTAGCTCATTAACGCATCAGCGTCCATTGGTGACACATCAGGAAGGTAGCAAGTCAACATCTAATATTGTCTGCTTTTACAGTTCACTTCTTGCTAGGATGGGTAGGATGTGTGCATGCTGTGTGCGGACGGAGGAGGAGAGGCCAAAGTTCGTGAACAGCTGAACGTGCTGTTGGCTACGGTCAGTCACCTTCAGACTGCTGCCTAGGGGTGTAGTGGTGGCGGAGAATCTAGCGCGACGTATGGGACACCTGAGGTGTCACTTGTTTCTCTGGTTACGAGGCACCCCCTAGCGCACACGACGCGGTGAATCCGCCCTCGGAGCAATGGCGGGTGGTAACGCATTCGCGTCGCTCGAGGCGGAGGGCCATTGTGGAAACTGGCCGCCTGGCCTTGCCCATTCACACTGTGAATGGACAGGTGGCCGCTGTGTCCGAACAGACACACGGGGAGAGGGGTTCACTAGTTATTGGGAGCTGCTCCAATGTTAGGCGGGTTTGGAGCCCTTTAGGCACATAGCGTTCAGGGCCGGAAAGAAAGCCAATGTATGTTTGCCGGAGGGCCTCATCCGAGATGCGAAGGCGGCTTGCCGGTAGCTATAGAGCGTGCAGGGTGCGGTCGCCTGCAAATTGTGGCTCAGGTCGGCACCAACAACGCCTGTTGCGTGGGTTCTGAGGCGATCCCCAATTCGTACAGTCTCGCCCGCGGGGTGCAAGCAGAGTTCGCAGCATCGTTCCCAGAGCTGATCGGGGTCCTTTGGTTTGTAGCCGAGTGGAGGGTCTCAACCAAAGGCTTCGTCGACTCTGTAACGGTCTTGGCTGCAGATTTCTGGACCTGCGTTATCGTGTGGGGATTTGCAGGACTCCCATTGATAGGCCAGGTCTGCACTACACAAAGGAAGCAGCTACTCGGTTAGCAGCGTATTTGTGAAGTGCACATGAGGGTTTTTTAAGCTAGCCAGTAGTTTGAGGTGCTCTCATGAACTCTCGCAGTCGATTCACAGCAGAGAAGTCAAACGGCGTTCAAAATAAATACACTCCGACTGTCACAATTTTATCAGTAAATTGTCGAAATATTCGTGATATAAAGTTCCCTAATTTACTGCCCACCAGGAAAGTTCTAGCGCTCAAATTATTCATGGAACTGAGAGCTGGCTGAAATCCCAAGTGGAAAGCTCTGAGTTATTTACTGAGTCCTGGAACGTATATCGGAAAGACAGATTAGAGGCCATAGGAGGGGGAGTGTTCATTATAGTCTCTATAGTAACAGTGAAGTCGTCTGGTCGCGTACAACAGGTGTAGGTGAAACTAATTTAATTATTGAATTTTTTACCAGCCACCCGATTCTGCTGTGGCAGTTCTAGAGTCATTCAAAGAAAGTCTACGGTCAATAGCGCGTCGATAATCAGATCATGCAATACTACGCTGAAGAGCCAAAGAAACTGGTACACCTACCTAATATCGTGTAGGGCCCCCGCGAGCACGCAGAACTGCCGCAACACATCGTGGCATCGACTCGACTAATGTCTGAAATAGTGCTGGAGGGAAGGGTGGACATCTCTTTTGAACAGCACGCTGCAAGGCATCCCAGATATGCTCAATAATGTATATGTCTGGGGGTATGGTGGCCAGTGGAAGAGTTTAAATTCGGAAGAGTGTTCCTGGAGCCACTCTGTAGCAATTGTGGACGTGTGGGGTGTCGCATTGTCCTGCTGGAATTGAAGAAGTCAGTCGGGAGGCACAATGGACATGAACGGATGCAGGTGATCAGACAGGATGCTTATGTACGTGTCATCTGTTAGAGTCGTATCTAGACGTATCAGGGGGTCCCATATCACTCCAGCTGCACACGACCCACACCATTACACAGACTCCACCAGCTTGAAGAGACCCCAGCTGACATGCATAGTCCATGGGTTCATGAGGTTGTCTCCATACCCGTACACGTCCATCTGCTCGATACAATTTGAAACGAGACTCGTCCGACCAGGCAGCGTGTTTCCAGTCAGCAGCAGTCCAGTGTTGGTGTCGACGGGCCCGGGCGAGGCGTAAAGCCTTGTGTCGTGCAGTCATCAAGGGTACACGAGTGGGCCTTCGGCTATCGATGATGTTTCGTGGAATGGTTCGCATGCTGACACTTGTTTATGTCCCAGCATTGAAATCTGCAGCAATGGGTTGCACTTCCTGTCATCTTGAACGATTCTCTTCAGTTGTCGTTGGTCCCGTTCTTGCAGGATCTTTTTCCAACTGCAGCGATGTCGGAGATTTGTTTTATCGGATTCCCGATATTCACGGTACACTCATGAAATGGTCATACGGGAAAATCCCCACTTCATGGCTACCTCGGAGATGCTGTGTCCCATTGCTCGTGCGCCGACTGTAACACCACGTTCAAACTCACTTAAATGTTGATAACCTCCCACTTTAGCAGCAGTAAACGATCTAACAAGTGCGCCAGACACTTGTTGTCTTATATAGAGGTTGCCGACCGCAGCGTCATATTCTGCCTGCTTACATACCTCTGTATTTGGATATGCATGCCTATACCAGTTTCTTTGGCGCATCAGTGTAGTTGGAGGTGACTTTAACCTGCCGAGGACAGACAGTGATATCTATGGATTCATTGCGGGGGTACAGACAGTCATGCGTATTCTTTTGAACAATTTTCTGAAATCTGTCTTGAGCAGCCCACACGCAATGGAAACATCTTAGACCCTGTAGCTACAAGTAGGCTGAACGTTATCGACAAAGAAACGAGGATTAGCGATCATGATATCATCACAGCAACTATGATCACGAAAGTTAATAAATCAGTCAAGAAAGCTAGGAGAGTGTTTCTATTAGATAGAGCAAATAAGCAGTTATTAACATCTTACTTAGACAGTGAATTGGCATCACTTAGTAACAGCAAAATGGATGTAGAGGAATTATGGACAAAGTTTAAGCAGACTGTAAATCGTGGTCTGGGGAGTTATGTGCCTAGTAAGTGGATAAAGGATGGAAAAGAGCCACCATGGTTTAATAACTAAATTCGTAAGATGCCGAGGAAGCAGTGGCTGTTGCACTCTGGGTTGAAAAGGGAACGCACAAACGATGACAAGCAAAGGTTAGTAGAGATTCGTGCGTCTGTGAAAAGATCTATGCGCGAAGCATACAACTACCACCGTCACACCTTAGCAAAAGATCTGGCAGAGAAACCGAGAAAATTCTGGTCGACTGTAAAATCGCTAAGCGGGTCTAAGGCGTCCATTCAGTCCCTTGTTGACCAGTCGGGTATGTCAGTTGAAGATAGCAAAACGAAAGCTGAGGTTTTAAATTTCACGTTCAAGAAATCAAAAATGGTTCAAATGGCTCTGAGCACTATGGGACTTAACATCTATGGTCATCAGTCCCCTAGAACTTAGAACTACTTAAACCTAACTAACCTAAGGACAGCACACAACACCCAGCCATCACGAGGCAGAGAAAATCCCTGACCCCGCCGGGAATCGAACCCGGGAACCCGGGCGTGGGAAGCGAGAACGCTACCGCACGACCACGAGATGCGGGCGTTCAAGAAATCGTTCACGCAGAAGAACCGTACAACCATATCTCACTTGACCACCTGATAGACTCCCGTATGGACTACATAGAAACAAGTGTACCTGGCGTAGAGAAGCAACTTAAAGATTTGAAAACAAATAAATCATCAGGTCCGGATGGAATCTCAGTTCGATTTTGCAAAGAGTACTCTATGGCATAGGGCCCTTGTGTGTAAGTGGTTGCAGATGACAAACTGTGGAACAAAACAGTCACTGTAGAAACATAACCCATCAGAAAAACCACACCATGTGGTGAAAAGGTATGAATGCATAATTTAAGTGTTTTTTCAATTATCTGTAATTACGATTTAAAAACTAATAGTTACGTGTATACAAACATTAAAGAATATTATTTATCTTTAACAGATGAAAGATAAAAGCCCACTGAAGATGCTGCAACTGCAGTGAAACATGTTTGGGTTAAAAAACAAAACTGTGTTTTGCTAATGGTGGACCCTATTCAAAAACATACGTATTGTCAAAGCAAACACGGAAAAAAGGAGCTTCAAACCTCAAGATGAATATATAGAAAGAACTGCTACAGTGTAGTTCAGAAGGTAACTGCAAGAAATGTGTAAAGAGATGTACAGAAATGACAGTTTTATACAAAGACAATAATGACGCTGAAGACACAGCGATTATTTGATGATACCCAGCACATTACAAAAGGCGGACATTGGTTTTTAATAGGGTTTGCGATCACCATGCGTACCAGTGCATGCTCTGTAATGTGCTGGTCACAAGGTTCGAAGGAGTTCTCGTGGTATGGCGTTCCAGCAGCGCGGTTCACAGCTGCTGGATGGTCGCTGGACGTGCCACAATACGTCTCCCGAACATACCCCACACGTGGTGGATAGGATTTATGGAAGAGAAACGGGCAGGCTATTCCATTCGCCGAATGGCCTCTCGTTGCAAGACTTCCTCCCCTGCGAAGTTCGATGTAGTCGCGCACTGTCAATCCATAAAAACGAAGTCAGGGCACCTTGAAAAGACGCACGCTAGGACGGGGTACAGTGTCACATTAACGATGAGCGGTTAAGTGTGCCGCGTTCGAAGAACAGTGCTGGACGTACACTCAAATGGGGAGACTCAGGAACACGTAATGCACCCGGGAACATTGTCCAACATAATCGTTTTGATGGTTCAGCTGTTGTTGTATGGGGAGCATATGTCGCATGGGCGTACTTATCTCCGAAACTGTGAACACAGTAGACTCATAGGTCAACACTATTTTGACACTAGTACTTCCACATGTGCGCCTTTTCAGGTGCCCATTCGGCTCTGATGTCATTTTTATGGATGAAAGGCGCGACCGTATCGGACAGCGCACTTGATGGAGCTCTTGGAACGAGTGGACATTCTGCGAATGTACCGGCCTGTCTGTTCCCCGACTTCAGTCCTACCGAGCATGTGTAGGATGCATTGGGGAAACGTCGTCCACATGCTCCAGCAGTTGTCAACAGCCCTGATGGAGGACTGGAACGCCATACCACGAGAACTCCTCGCCAACCTCGTTGACAACTGGGAGAACGTAGCAGAGAACGCATTGCCGTCCACGGTGAGAACGCACCTTATTAAGAACCATATACCGCGTTTTGTAATGTCCGAGGGATCGTCATAAATCGCCGTGACTACAGGTGATTATTGTCTTTCAGTGTCGTTTCTCTTCATCTCTCATTTATCCTTTGTACTATACTTGTTGTTGTGGTCTTCAGTCCTGAGACTGTTTGATGCAGCTCTCCATGCTACTCTATCAAGCTTCTTCATCTCCCAGTACTTGCTGCAACCTACATCCTTCTGAATCTGCTTAGTGTATTCATCTCTTGGTCTCCCTCTACGATTTTTACCCTCTACGCTGCCCTCCTATGCTAAATTTGTGATCCCTTGATGTCTTAGAACATGTCCTACCAACCGGTCCCTTCTTCTTGTCAAGTTGTACCACAAACTCCTCTTCTCCCCAATTCTATTCAAGTGGTAAGACACTGGACTCGCATTCGGGAGGACGACGGTTCAATCCCGCGTCCGGCCATCCTGATTTAGGTTTTCCGTGATTTCCCTAAATCGCTCCAGGCAATTGCCGGGATGGTTCCTTTCAAAGGGCACGGCCGACTTCCTTCCCCGTGCTTCCCTACTTTGATGAGACCGATGATCTCGCTGTCTGGTCTCCTTCCCCAAAACAACCAACCAATACCTTCTCATTAGTTATGTGATCTACCCATCTAATCTTCAGCGTTCTTCTGTAGCACCACATTTCGAAAGCTTCTATTCTCTTCTTGTCCAAACTATTTATCGTCCACGATTCACTTTCATACATGGCTACACTCCATACAAATACTTTCAGAAACGACTTCCTGACACTTAAATCTATACTCGATGTTAACAAATTTCTCTTCTTCAGAAACGCTTTCCTTGCCATTGCCAGTCTACATTTTATATCCTCTCTACTTCGACCATCATCTTAATACTCCACCGAGCTATGTTAATTGGCAGTGACACATCATGCGAAAGTTACTTCCGTCCTTAAGTTTTTTTGCACCAGTGTACATAAGATATACGACAGGCGGAAGCCGCATTCCGCTGTGCGCTTAGTAATGAGCCGACTTAATGCGGCGCCCTTGAACGGAACGCGGCCTGGGAAACGTGAGCGCGCTGGGAGCTTTCTCACGCGCCGGCTAAACGCCCGCCACAGCAATTAGTTCCGTCCGCGCACCGCTAATGACACCGCCAGCCGCCGCGTCAGGCACTCACGGCAGGGGGAAATCACTGCTTCGGAGACACTGCTGGCTCAAATGAAACGGAAAGCTGGCACAATACGGCCTCCTCTGGAATGCTAAGAACAATACCGCCAGCACCGTCTGTTGCTTAAGCATCCTAGTTACATCGTGCAGCTGTCTTTTACCAAAGCGCTTGTAACACCTCATTCATAAAATGCGTCAGCCTGTATAGCAAGTCAACCACAGAGAATGTACTTAATTTTTTGTTAACTGTGCGGGCTTTCAAAAAACTACGCACCCTCAGACACAGAATTGAAATATTGAAAGTTGTCTAGGGGCTGGGGCTGGGATACGTAGTTGCCGCATTAGAGGCCAAATACTACTGACGATAAGAACACTCACATGAATCGAATTGTCGAAGGTTTCTATCACTCGGCAATTGCGAATAATGAAAGTAACATATAAATTTATAAACGAAAGATTGCAAATTAAATAAATTCTGCAGATACTATTTTAATGACTTTAAATGAAATTAAATAAAATATAAGTTGAATAACAGGGAAACAATAGATTCCTACAGCACGTAATTAGTTATGAACAACAACACAGCTCGCGAGATATTCACTTCTGAACGCACACTACGTCTTCACTGTAGAAGCCACGGAAATCTCACAAGTGCCCAAGTCGGCACTCCAAAGTACTTCTATCTGCCGCGACCACGCGCACCGCTCCACACTCCCCAAGTCTCTGCCGTGTCCTCTCCGGAAACGATGCTACTCCCCACTTCCATACCGTCTCTCCACAACGATCGCTGTGATTGGCTAGAGCGCTCCCACCCTGTCTTCAAGCCAACCCACAGTCACAAACATAATGAAACATATTCGAAATACTGGATTTACATTTAAATACTTGAATTTAAATAAATATTCCTACAGCTGGACCATAAACACGCACTAACACACATTATTAGATACGTAAACAAATTAAATAACCATATATCAAAGGAATAGAGCAAAAGGTAGGCCAGTAGCCTAATGTTTCTGTGCTTTCTAAAACACAGGAAATATTTAACCAATTTCTTCCTGAATAATATATATCGGATATAAACAAAGACAAAGATGAATAAATATATTTATAAGCATGCTGCTACCGTTTTTTCGTGTAACTGTGGAGTACTTACGGCCTGACACGATCGATAGTAATCGGCCTCTTTGACCTCCAATAACTCATGTACTATTCAAGTTACATGCCTGTACTTCATACCAATTTAGGTTTACACTAATAGCTTTCTAAAGACATGTAGATCGAAGAAATCGGATGAACCGTTTAGATTTTGAAAATTTTATTTAAACTAATAAAGATATTGAAAATCTGATAACACCATCAGAATCATCGTGCAAATAATAGTAATGTGCATGTTTCTTTTTGAGGTACCATGATTCATCTGGCTACTATTAATTTCTATACGAACTGTGAAATGTCTGCTATTATGGTTTAACAAAGTCCGCCGTCCTTGACACTCCCGGCATAGACATCTCCTTCACCGACACAAAGCACCGTCCTCGTTACAGCGGAATCCACAGCCACGCGGCTGGACCATGCGCCGGGGCTACCCCTCTCGTCCGGCTAACGTTCGCCACCACGTGTTTGCTGCCGGGCCCCGACTGGCCGAGCGGCCCGTGCGGCCACGCCAACTTGGAATATTTTCAGGGCGCCACAATTCGGCCGTTACCTCACAACTGTAAGAAGTGTTCACATGAAATGATACGAAATATCGTAGCAACAAAACCGGTAGAAATTTGCATATGCCACTTTGGGATAACGTGGTGAGACATTTAGGGACATGAAAGTAGTGTCCGGCGAGGCTGTGCGCATGTACACCTACCCCTAAAAATTCGATACTCATCGAATTCCTCGAGCATGGAAAAATCATTAACAGTGACGTGTACTGTGAGACACACTGTAGCGTACGCAAGTCCATTAAGAGCAAACGGCCTGGGAGTGGTGCTGCTGCACGATAATTCGCCTCCACAAGCCTCAGCAGTCACATAACGGGTAATGGTCAACTTCAAGTGGGAGCACTTTCAACATCCGCTCTACAGCCGGGACATGTCGCCCTAAGACTTCCATGCGTGTGGTCCGTTAAGAAAACATCTCAGAGGTAAGTGCTTCAACTCGGACGACGAACTGAAGGACATAGTGGAGGAATATATCCTGTCACAGCTACAGGAATTCTGGGAACAGGAAATCCTCCAGCTCTTTAAAACAGTGGGAAGGTTGTGTTAAGGCACCGGGTGATTAGTTTTGAATAAAGGCTTCAATTGTACCCACAGTGTTGTTTCGTACCTTTTCTTTCGAACTTCCCTCATGTATTAATAATTTTTAAGTTGTCCACAAAAATACGATTAGTTTAGCTGAGTACGTTTTGGCCAGTCCTGTTCGTTCAACTTCACTCTCAAATAGGTGGACTATTTTTGCTTTTCGTAAAGTCGAGGTTCTTTAGGTACAGAGCATTAACTTAGTTGGTAAAAGACCGAGGAGAAAAAATTGACCAAAGTATCAAAACGGAACATTGTATTAATTGGTGCTATTACCAATACACCACCCCTCTCCTCCACCCCCATTCCTTATAGACTCCAAATGACATATTTAAAACAGCTTCAAACGTCTTATTACTGTACAGATGAGTGAATGTGTTAAATATTTGAAGTTAATCATGAAAAACCTTTATGGTTGAAGTCGCAAAACCCTAATTATGTTGGTTTTATTACTTTCGGATAATTCACACATAGATTAATGAAAACGTTCAGTGAAGGTTTGAAATTATGAATCATGTTTGTTGGAAAACACTAAGTGCTCTCATCCACAAATACTAGATGAATATAATCTGCGTAATATGTTCACCGTGAATTGTGCTGCCTCGAGTCATGTACACCGTTCCTGACTTAAATACTTGACTTATTCAATTAAACCTGTAACGTCAGATTATACTTCTAAATGAACAGCTTATGACAGCAGTTTTAATTTCTTATATTTGGACAATAATTATACGAAATATTGCAAATCAAATTTTGTCTCCTCTGGAATATTTCAGCTAGGCAACGTGCACTTGACACTGCACACCGTCATAGCCGTTTAGGAATGTAGTTTTATGCCATTTATCGACAAGTTAAAGTCTATAAAAACAAACACACACACACACACACACACACACAGAGAGAGAGAGAGAGAGAGAGAGAGAGAGAGAGAGAGAGGTGGGGGGGGGGCGGGGGCGGGAGAGAGGGGAGCAGGTGACAAATACCCGTTTTATGGGATACAGTCTTCACTATTAAATTACGGGAAGTAAAAGGTAATAAATAAACAAGACAACGACGAAAGCCGACTCCATACGTCGAAAAACAACAGGGGTGTACGCCACGTGCGTGCCAATGACAAACTGGAGACTCTAAGGAAATAAAACGAGATCGGATAAGTGAATCAGCAACGCATGCATACACGATGACGTACGGGGAACAGAGGGATTTAAATTCAAGACACCCCATGCTGTTTCAAGCTTTCCGCTGTTTCCCAAAATACTTCAATCGAATACTGGAAATTGTTTCTTTAAAAATGTCATTCCTTATTGCACCCTTGCACAACACGAGTTAGTGGTCTGTCTCATGACGTCCCTTCGCATACATTCACATACACACATGCGCATCTTTAACGCATGGGATTAAAAAAAAAAAAACAAGGTGTACAATTCCTCAGAAAAAAGAAAATTTTGTGAAGGTGTTGGCCAGGACATGTATGGAACATGAAATAAAACGAACGGCGTGAATTTCTTGTATAGCGCATTCCGACATTGGCAACCGAGCAGGGAAAGGGAGAAAAAAAGAAGAAGGGGGGGGGGGGGGCTGCTGTCCCAGTCAGAAACGCGTCTGAGCGAGCAGTCCACAAGTATGAATTTACCATGTCCAATTTCGTCCCACAGAGTTTTCTGTTGGGCGAAATGAGGGCTGCGAGATGTCTACAATTTCGAGACAATCTCTCTGTGTAGCAGAAACGAAGCATTGCCAATAATTTGATTACTGGAATGAACGCAGAAGAACGGGAGTCAGACAGGTGGTCTCAAAGTTGAGGCGTTAGTACGTGTGTCTTGAACGAATTCGCAGGTACCTTTGCGAGCTAGCAACGACACGGTGTTTACATGGACAGTAAAGCTCCGCATTAAAAGGTAGCTCTTGGCGTTAACCAGGAAACTTCCGGACTTGCTGCTCGCCACTTAGTGAGAAGCAGGACCAGTCGCTGAACACACAGTCTTCTTCTGTCCGTGACACACTGATAAGACGCCGCTCCAAGCTCCGACATGTATATAGGCTTAAGCCCTCGTATTGTAAATGTCTGGCAATGGCGCCATTGCGCTGTTCTATAGATAATTGGAACAATGATCATTCATAGCCTGTTGGACATCCCTCCTGTGCATTCTGAGCGTCACCTTCCAGTGGACGGAATAAGACTTCCACTTTCAAAGCTCTTTCCATGGTGGAAGCATCACCAATAATGCAATAAACTCTCACAAGAACCAGTCAATTACACTTAATGATAAATACTGGCGAACTATCTACGGTCAGGTGGTGTGAAAGAAATTATTGAATGCTACGGTCGCACGTTCGAATCCTGCCTCGGGCATGGGTGTGTGTGATGTCCTTAGGTTAGTTAGGTTTAAGTAGTTCTAAGTTCTAGGGGACTTATGACCTAAGATGTTGAGTCCCATAGTGCTCAGAACCATTTGAAATTATTGAAGCCTATCCGGTTATCCTCCAAGATTGAAACAGTAGCATCGACTCCCTGGAAATTATTGTATTTGTTGAAACACCAGCATCGATTCCTTGGTGATTATTGAATGTGTAGAAACGTACCATTCTTTAATATGATTCACAACACAAAAGGCAGCAAGGTTATGTTTAGATGAGTAAACACCGTGTTTTTGTAGTGACAACGGTAACAGTTGTGTTACTTTTACTGACGTGGATTCTCGTTCTCTCTCTCTCTTTCTCTTTCTCTCTCTCTCTCTCTCTCTCTCTCTCTCTCTCTCTCAGATATTAGGAAGTGTAAAAACCACATGAAATATAATATGTGTAGAGGTTGGCAGGGGAAGATAAAGCGAAAGAGGAAAAGGAACGTGGGTAAGATTTATGAAGGAATTAGAAATTCTATGAAATGACACTCTCTAGACATAATCAGCATAAGAATCAGGTCTTAGGTCTTTAGTCCTGTTGCGGCCCCTTACAGGTCCTGACATCCCTTCCAGGGCAGTCCCTATACTCAACGAACTACTGGTTCGTGTTGCCAAGTTGTTTTGGCTGCCCTAGACGGAGATGGTAAAGAGTCCAGAGATAAGTTTCCTTTAATTTACGTCTATGGTCACAAACTGTTTGATAACAGATT
Organism: Schistocerca nitens; assembly: GCF_023898315.1. NCBI lineage: Eukaryota > Metazoa > Arthropoda > Insecta > Orthoptera > Acrididae > Schistocerca > Schistocerca nitens. The sequence continues at coordinate 622,031,142 of NC_064614.1, read as the reverse complement.
ACCGGTTTCGGTCTTTAATGATCATCATTAGATATGTTTCTTAAAAACAAAGTCCTACTGTACTGCAGCCATAGGACTTTGTCTTTATGAAACAGATCTGATGATGGTCATCAAAGACCGAAACCGGTGATCTGTTATCAAACAGTTTGTGACCATAGACGTAAATTAAAGGAAACTTATTAGGCATACGGGTCACTGTTTTTCGCGACGATGTCGCAGTTTGTGAGTCCAGAGATAGTTGGAAGGTGCCCACCCAATACCTAAATAAACTTTGATGTAGGGATCTTGTAATTGATGATACGTGTAAGACCACAGATGTAAACTCCCAGACTTGCGCAATGATTTTGTTGTCAATAACAATTTTTGCTCCTGTTATGTTTCCGTTTTCTTCATTGACATTTTCGTATCACTGCTTGGCAATCGCCATTGTTCTTTATCCTCTGAACTATCTGTAATAAGATGTTCATTCGTAGATAATACTGTTGTAAGGATATTATAACGTATTATACGAGCATACGCCTTTTTTAAATACACTGTAAGGTAGAAAATATGACGTTCCACGAAGGATTTATCCGAATGAAATGGATGTGATGTACATGTACGAACAAATAAATAATTACAATTTCAGGAAGACTGGATGATTTATTCCAGAGAAAGAGCTTCACAAATCCACAAGTCACTAACGCGTTGGTTCACCTCTAGTCCTTATGCAGGTAGTTATGCGGCTTGGCACTGATTGACAAGAGTTGAAGGATGTCCCTCTTGAGGGATATCGTGCCAAATTTTTTCCAACTTGCACGTCAGATCGTTAAAATCCAGTGCTGGTTTGTGGGCAGTGTCCATAAAACTCCAATGCTCAAATGGGGAGAGATAGGAGGGGGGGCCATTATCTTGTTGAAACGTAAGTTCAAGATGGCTTGCCATGAAGAGCAACAAAACGAGGCGTACGATATCATTGGCGTACCGTTGTGCTATAATGGTGCCGCGGATGATAATCAAAGGGGTTCCTCTACGAAAAGAAATGGCACCAAAGACATTACTCCTGGTTGTCGGTCCACGTTACCAGCGACAGAGCGGTTGGTATCCCATCACTGTGCTAGGCGTCTCCAGACACGTCTTCGGCCTACTCACTGACTGGAGCAGAACTGTCTTCAATGGAAGAGTTCCGCTTCGAATTAAGCCCCGATGACCAACGACGACGTGTCTGGAGATGCCCCAGAGAGCAGTGGACATACGGCCCGAAAGCCACGAGTGATGGTTTGGTGTATCATTTCTTTTCATAACAGGACCCCTTTGATTGTCATCCACGGTGCCTTTATCAGCACAGCGCCACGTCGACGATTGCCTGTTTTGTTGCCCTTCACGGCAAGCCATCCTGTGCTTACATTTCAGCAAGATAAGGCCCGTTCGCAAACAGCGAGAGTATCTAAAGGTTCCCTTGGACAGTAAGGCTGTCCCCCCCAACTGACAAAATTTGGAACATTATGGGCAGAATTCTCAAACCAGCTCGGGATTCTGACGTCCTAACGTGCCTATTGGAAAAAAATTTGACAATTCCACGCCGAATAACTGAGTGCGTAAAGGCCAGAGATGGAGCAGTGCCTTGCTGACTTGCTCAATTTGTGGAGATCTTTCTCTTCAATAAATCGTCCAATTTTTCTGAAATTGTAATACTTTGTTTTCCTTTACATGTACATCACATCTATCTACTTCCGTCCGATTCAGATACTTCCTTCGTGATGTGTCTTTTTTTGTCTAATAGTGAATTTTTCCCACCTTGCGATGACTTCCTCCATTTGTCTCTTCAAAAATGTGAGTGACACAGTGCACATTGTCTGACTTCTTGATTTGTATCAGCTGCGTGTTTGCCACTTTCAACTGTTGTTATTGTTGTAGAATTTCGTCTGCAAAATTAAGATGAACTGGTTAGCCTCGTCTTGTTAAACTACCCGACAGCAGGTCTCTTCCAATTCATTCAAAGGAATTTTTATAGTAAATAATATTTATTTATGTTGGCAGGTTAATTCTCTTCGTATTTGATCATCTGTGAAAATACAGTGAGCACAGAGTCTTGTGCTTCTATTCTTAACGTTCGCATAATTGGTATCAGTCCTTTCTCTACAATTTTTAGCAAATGGTTTGTGGCAATAGTTGAGTGACTCTAGCCAACACAACAAAGGCAACTAACTGGGAGAGACATACTGGAGGAAAACGACGGTCTCCCACGGGATGGTTGCTGTGCAGGGACGCCCACGAGGACAGGCTGGCGCTCCGCAGTCCGCGGTGGCGCCTGTCCGCGATCGATCGCGATTTCCATAAGGGCGCCCCACGCCGCGGCGCGCCCATAACTCTGGCCGGGCCAGTGATCCCGCCCGCCGCGGTGAGCCATACATCGGCGCCGCGCTGGCCCTGCCTCGCACTGGCCGAGGGCGCGGGGCTTGTCATCCGGCGGCCGCACTGCACATTCGCCGTGACGACCACGCCCTAAGGAGTCTGGCCAGTAACCACTGCAGGTCGTTCAGCTGGCGTAAATACTCAAGAACGGCGACATAAACAAACACTGAAACACGGCTTGTTAATCCTCTCATTCTCCACATTCCTGTAGGGCAGAGATTGTTGGGATATTTTAGAGGTACCGCTGGAGCCGGCAACTGATAATCACGTGGACTGCCAGGCGAAACGGACCATGTATCAAACATGCCTCAAAAACAGAGTAAGATAAGTACTGTTGTGGCGCGGTAAGACAGCCACGCCACTCGGAAGTAGCCGAAAGGCACGCGTTACTGACGCAGGCTCGAGATAGGTCTGAAACAGGATACGTAATGAATGCTACACTCCTGGAAATGGAAAAAAGAACACATTGACACCGGTGTGTCAGACCCACCATACTTGCTCCGGACACTGCGAGAGGGCTGTACAAGCAATTATCACACGCACGGCACAGCGGACACACCAGGAACCGCGGTGTTGGCCGTCGAATGGCGCTAGCTGCGCAGCATTTGTGCACCGCCGCCGTCAGTGTCAGCCAGTTTGCCGTGGCATACGGAGCTCCATCGCAGTCTTTAACACTGGTAGCATGCCGCGACAGCGTGGACGTGAACCGTATGTGCAGTTGACGGACTTTGAGCGAGGGCGTATAGTGGGCATGCGGGAGGCCGGGTGGACGTACCGCCGAATTGCTCAACACGTGGGGCGTGAGGTCTCCACAGTACATCGATGTTGTCGCCAGTGGTCGGCGGAAGGTGCACGTGCCCGTCGACCTGGGACCGGACCGCAGCGACGCACGGATGCACGCCAAGACCGTAGGATCCTACGCAGTGCCGTAGGGGACCGCACCGCCACTTCCCAGCAAATTAGGGACACTGTTGCTCCTGGGGTATCGGCGAGGGCCATTCGCAACCGTCTCCATGAAGCTGGGCTACGGTCCCGCACACCGTTAGGCCGTCTTCCGCTCACGCCGCAACATCGTGCAGCCCGCCTCCAGTGGTGTCGCGACAGGCGTGAATGGAGGGACGAATGGAGACGTGTCGTCTTCAGCGATGAGAGTCGCTTCTGCCTTGGTGCCAATGATGGTCGTATGCGTGTTTGGCGCCGTGCAGGTGAGCGCCACAATCAGGACTGCATACGACCGAGGCACACAGGGCCAACACCCGGCATCATGGTGTGGGGAGCGATCTCCTACACTGGCCGTACACCACTGGTGATCGTCGAGGGGACACTGAATAGTGCACGGTACATCCAAACCGTCATCGAACCCATCGTTCTACCATTCCTAGACCGGCAAGGGAACTTGCTGTTCCAACAGGACAATGCACGTTCGCATGTATCCCGTGCCATCCAACGTGCTCTAGAAGGTGTAAGTCAACTACCCTGGCCAGCAAGATCTCCGGATCTGTCCCCCATTGAGCATGTTTGGGACTGGATGAAGCGTCGTCTCACGCGGTCTGCACGTCCAGCACGAACGCTGGTCCAACTGAGGCGCCAGGTGGAAATGGCATGGCAAGCCGTTCCACAGGACTACATCCAGCATCTCTACGATCGTCTCCATGGGAGAATAGCAGCCTGCATTGCTGCGAAAGGTGGATATACACTGTACTAGTGCCGACATTGTGCATGCTCTGTTGCCTGTGTCTATGTGCCTGTGGTTCTGTCAGTGTGATCATGTGATGTATCTGACCCCAGGAATGTGTCAATAAAGTTTCCCCTTCCTGGGACAATGAATTCATGGTGTTCTTATTTCAATTTCCAGGAGTGTATAAAGAAAAGTACGTAGCTCCTGGAATACTTAACTTTAATCCATCCTGGTAGTACATCGCTCTTGACGATACAAGTGAGACTCTTTAGATACAAGCTATGTAAGGCTAATGGCGCCTTGCTAGGTCGTAGCCATGGACTTAGCTGAAGGCTATTCTAACAATCTGCTCTGCAAATGAGCGAGGCTTCGACAGTGTGCATCGCTAGCTACGTCGTCCGTACAACTGGGGCGAGTGCTAGTAAGTCTCTCGAGACCTGCCGTGTGGTGGCGCTCGGTCTGCGATCACTGACAGTGGCGACACGCGGGTCCGACATGTACTAATGGACCGCGGCCGATTTAAAGCTACCACCTAGCAAGTGTGGTGTCTGGCGGTGACACCACAAGTACCACTAGCTTTCTTTCGGGACAGAATGATACCATATGAATACCTTCTTACAACTACGCAAACATTGTACTGCGTGCGCATCTACAAAGCCTACACAATACTTCCGAAGAGTTCGGTATGGCACTATTCTGTTCCGGATGAATGCTCGTGGTGTTTATGCCACTCTTCTTTTGAGGCACCTGAAGAAGAGACTATACCGTCTTGAAACCGACTGCACACGATTCGAGCGTCAAAACAAAATGCTTGATACGCAGAGTAAATTCGTGGTAAGTTCCTATGGAATCAGACTGACGAGGTCATCGGTCCCTAGGCTTACACACTACTTTAACTTACGCTACGGAGAACACACACACACACACACACACACACACACACACACACACACACACACACACACATAACCGAGGGAGGACTTGAGCCTCCGATGGGGTGAGCCACGCGAACCGTGCCAAGGCACATTAGACCGCGCGGCGATTCGCAGGGGGTGACAAAGAAAATACAATACATTAACCATGTCCAAGAAGCGTAGGTGTTGGCTTTCAAAACAGCTTCCAGTTATCTCAAAAATGGTAAATACAGGTCCTTTATGGTTTCAAGCGAATCTTATACCATTCCTCGCGCAATATAGCGGCCAGTTCAGGTTACAATGATAGAGGTGGATATCGATCACGTACCTTTATCTCCAAGGCAGACCACAAAGGCTCAATAATATGAGATGTGGTGACCGTGGTGGCCAGGGGAGAGGCGACAGTTCAGCCTCGTGCTCACTACACCCGTCCTGGACGATGCGAGCTGTAGAACACGGGCACTGCGCATGACTATTGGAAGACTAAAATTTTACCACGGAACGAACCTGATCAGCCAAAATTGTCACATAATGCTTGGCAGTAATGCGATCTTGGAGAACACATACGTGGCCCAAGGAATACCACATATGGCTGCCAAAGTCATCACTAAACCCCTGCAATTTGTGATTCTCGGGGGCGTCAACTCGGCCAGAAGTTGGAAACGGTGTGAAGCAACATCCATCCAACCAAATGACTTTCTCCCATTGCTCCATAGTCCAGGTTTTGTAGCTTCGGCACCATATTTTCTTGTTATGGATTGGGGGTGGGAAATGAAAGAGGAAGCCGCCTGGTGGAATTTTGCACAGAGCACAACTTAATCATAGCTAAAACTTGGTTCAAGAATCATGAAAGAAGGTTGTATACATGGAAGAAGCCTGGAGATACTAGAAGGTATCAGATAGATTATATAATGGTAAGACAGAGATTTAGGAACCAGGTTTTAAATTGTAAGACATTTCCAGGGGCAGATGTGGACTCTGACCACAATCTATTGGTTATGAACTGTAGATTAAAACTGAAGAAACCGCAAAAAGGTGGGAATTTAAGGAAATGGGACCTGGATAAACTGACTAAACCAGAGGTTGTACTGAGTTTCAGGGAGAGCATAAGGGAACAATTGACAGGAATGGGGGAAAGAAATACAGTAGAAGAAGAATGGGTAGCTTTGAGAGATGAAGTAGTGAAGGCAGCAGAGGATCTAGTAGGTAAAAAGACGAGGACTAGTAGAAATCCTTGGGTAACAGAAGAAATATTGAACTTAATTGACGAAAGGAGAAAATATAAAAATGCAGCAAATGAAGCAGGCAAAAAGGAATACAAACGTCTCAAAAATGAGATCGACAGGAAGCGCAAAATGGCTAAGCAGGCATGGCTAGAGGACAAATGTAAGGATGTAGAGTCTTATCTCACTAGGGGTAAGACAGATACTGCCTACAGGAAAATTAAAGAGACCTTTGGAGAAAAGAGAACGACTTATATGAATATCAAGAGCTCGAATGGGAACCCAGTTCTAAGCAAAGAAGTGAAAGCAGAAAGGTGGAAGGAGTATATAGAGGGTCTATACAAGGGCGATGTACTTGAGGGCAATGTTGTAGAAATGGAAGAGGATGTAGATGAAGATGAAATGGGAGATATAATACTGCGCGAAGAGTTTGATAGAGCACTGAAAGATCTGAGTCGAAACAAGGCCCCGAGAGTAGACAACATTCCATTAGAACTACTGACAGCCTTGGGAGAGCCAGTCCTGACAAAACTCTACCATCTGGTGAGCAAGATGTATGAGACAGGCGAAATACCCTCAGACTTCAAGAAGAATATAATAATTCCAATCCCAAAGAAAGCAGGCGTTGACAGATGTGAAAATTACCGAACTATCAGTTTAATAAGTCACGGCTGCAAAATACTAACGCGAATTCTTTACAGACGAATGGAAAAACTGGTAGAAGCCGACCTAGGGGAAGATCAGTTTGGATTCCGTAGAAATGTGGGAACACGTGAGGCAATACTGACCCTACGACTTATTTTAGAAGCTAGATTAAGGAAAGGCAAACCTACGTTTCTAGCATTTGTAGACTTAGAGAAAGCTTTTGACAATGTTGACTGGAATAGTCTCTTTCAAATTCTGAAGGTGGCAGGGGTAAAATAAAGGGAGCGAAAGGCTATTTACAATTTGTACAGAAACCAGATGGCAGTTATAAGAGTCGAGGGACATGAAAGGGAAGCAGTGGTTGGGAAGGGAGTGAGACAGGGTTGTAGCCTCTCTCCGATGTTGTTCAATCTGTATATTGAGCAAGCAGTAAATGAAACAAAAGAAAAATTCGGAGTAGGTATTAAAATTCATGGAGAAGAAGTAAAAACTTTGAGGTTCGCCGATGACATCGTAATTCTGTCAGAGACAGCAAAGGACTTGGAAGAGCAGCTAAACGGAATGGACAGTGTCTTGAAAGGAGGATATAAGATGAACATCAACCAAAGCAAAACGAGGATAATGGAATGTAGTCAAATTAAGTCAGGTGATGCTGAGGGAATTAGATTAGAAAATGAGACACTTAAAGTAGTAAAGGAGTTTTGCTATTTGGGGAGCAAAATAACTGATGATGGTCGAAGTAAAAAAAATGGTTCAAATGGCTCTGAGCACTATGGGACTCAACTGCTGTGGTCATAAGTCCCCTAGAACTTAGAACTACTTAAACCTAACTAACCTAAGGACAGCACACAACACCCAGCCAACACGAGGCAGAGAAAATCCCTGACCCCGCCGGGAATCGAACCCGGGAACCCGGGCGTGGGAAGCGAGAACGCTACCGCACGACCACGAGATGCGGGCGGTCGAAGTAGAGAGGATATAAAATGTAGACTGGTAATGGCAAGGAAAGCGTTTCTGAAGAAGAGAAATTTGTTAACATCGAGTATAGATTTAAGTGTCAGGAAGTCGTTTCTGGAAGTATTTGTATGGAGTGTAGCCATCTATGGAAGTGAAACATGGATGATAACTAGTTTGGACAAAAAGAGAATAGAAGCTTTCGAAATGTGGTGCTACAGAAGAATGCTGAAGATCAGATGGGTAGATCACATAACTAATGAGGAGGTACTGAATAGGATTGGGGAGAAGAGGTGTTTGTGGCACAACTTGATTAGAAGAAGGGACCGGTTGGTAGGACATGTTCTGAGGCATCAAGGGATCACCAATTTGGTATTGGAGGGCAGCGTGGAGGGTAAAAATCGCAGAGGGAGACCAAGAGATGAATACACTAAGCAGATTCAGAGGGATGTAGGCTGCAGTAGGTACTGGGAGATGAAGAAGCTTGCACAGGATAGAGTAGCGTGGAGAGCTGCGTCAAACCAGTCTCAGGACTGAAGACCACAACAACAACACGGGCGTTTGTATGACTGACGAGTGGTTTTGGGATCCCAGGTCACCCTACAATTCGCTGCTTCTCGAGCTCCCTTCCTGTTGTTTTGGTGCCGATAGAATTCGCAAGTGCGACATTCACTTTTGCAGTGACATTCCAGCTGTCGTCCTTTTATTTTTCGTCACAATCCTCTTCAATCACGGCCCGTCAAGATCACTAAACACACAATTTTATCCACATTGTCACTTACGGATGATGTTTTTCCGCCTTCCCTGCATGCGAGATAAATCTTCGATACCGTGCTTCCCGAAACACCAAAGAATTCGGCTGCCTTTGTTACAGGAGCACCCACCACAAGATCAACAACAATTTGACCACGTTCGAATTCACTTAGCTCCGACATAATGCACCCACAACTACACTGAACACTGTTCTGATCAGGACTGACGCTTGGAACGTATTGAGGGCGTCCCACAGGTGCTGTTCGTGTTCAAGTACAACTGGTTAGCCTAGCATCTGTATTTACGAGGTGTGTGAGAAAAGTAATGAGATTGGTTTACTACGTACATAAGTTTTATTTTTTTCAAACAACGATACTGTCCCCTTCAAAGTAGTTCCCTTCGGCAGCTATACACCGGTGGAGTCGTATATTCCGCCTTCGTACGAGCGCTGAAAGGCTTCAACTGGTAGAGCCTTTAACATGTCGGTCACACAATTTTGGATGTTCTCGATAGTCCCAAAACGATGTCCTTTTAAGACATTTATGAATTACGGTAAAAGACAAATGTCATAAGGACTCAGACCAGGTAAACAGGGGCTGTGGAGCAACAGGAATGCTCTTTGAGGTAAAAAATTCCGTGATGGAAGGGGACACGTGACATAGGGCGTCGTCACGATGCAACATCCACTTGTCTCCAATGTGCAAAACTTCGGTCAAACTTTGATGTACGGTGAAAGTGTTTAACACGTCACCCATCATCGTTATTGTTAAACGTCGGTGTGATTTCACAAGAGCACGCACACATTCGATGTTTTCCACGGTTTTTGAAGTTGAAAGTACCCCTGGGCGATGTTTATCTTCAAAGCTTTCTCGGCCTTCCAAAACTGACATGTGCCAGCGAAATAGTTGTACTATTGATAAGGAATGTTTCCCATAGGTCTGTTTCAACTTCTCAAAGATCACATTCGCGGATTCCACAAGTTTAACACAAAACATTTAATGGTATAAATGTGCTCTAAATCCCGATGTCCCATTTTCGTGACACACCACAAAAAAACGTCCTGATGCGCTCTCAAAAATCACGTGATGGCCGTACAGAACTGAAACTCGGACTGAGCATCTGGAAGGGATGAACGCACCGGTCCGCCGGCCGGAGTGGCCGTGCGGTTCTAGTCGCAACAGTCTGGAACCGAGCGACCGCTACGGTCGCAGGTTCGAATCCTGCCTCGGGCATGGATGTGTGTGATGTCCTTAGGTTAGTTAGGTTTAAGTAGTTCTAAGTTCTAGGCGACTGATGACCTCAGAAGTTAAGTTGCAAAGTGCTCAGAGCCATTTGAGCCATTTTTTGAACACACCGGTTCACACACGTAGAACAACAAAGCGTTGCTAGGCCCACAGTGTTGTCAGTCTCATTACTTTCCTCACCCACCTCGTATGTTCAAGCACGCATTTCTCGAGATATTCCCTTATTTTTGTATATCATCATGTATCAAATAGTTCAAATGGCTCTGAGCACTATGGGACTTAACTTCTGAGGTCATCAGTCCCCTAGAACTTAGAACTACTTAAACCTAACTAAACTAAGGACATCACACACATCGATGCCCGAGGCAGGATTCGAACCTGCGACCGTAGCGGTCGCGTGGTTCCAGACTGTAGCGCCTAGAATCGCTCGGCCACACCGGCAGGCTGTCATGTATCATGAGTTGACATTATTACTAGAACTTTCACGAAGGGTCACAGAGACTTGGGAGAGTTGGCGAAAGAGAGTATCACAAGCACACGAACGCTGTAGTGAGCGAAGGGGTAAATTCAACCTTGCTCAAAGCTTTGTTCTATCAAAATAACAAATCCGACGTGTTTTCGTACAGAGAGACTGCCGAAAGTTAAAACTAAAGCGCGGAGATAAATAACAGCGGTAATGGCTTTCCCCCATGATAAGCAGGTGTGTGTGTGTGTGTGTGTGTGTGTGTGTGTGTGTGTGTGTGTGTGTGTGTGCGCGCGCGCGCGCGCGCGTGCGCGCGACGGGATGGTAACTCGTTTCTGTGCAAATCTGGCCGCTCGGCACAGCACACGAAGACCGACGTGCCCTGAGGTAGAAGACGGCGCCGCGCAAAGCACGTAAAGCTGCTGACGGCGGGTGGGGCCGGAATGAGCTGACGTCTCCTCGCCTCAGTCATGCCAGTTACGTCGGGCAGACACGCTTGTTGCCAGTTCTACCTGGCAGGACCACCACCACGCGAGACCAGCAAAGAAAACACACAAACAAACACACACACACTCACACACACACACTTTATCCAAGCGAATATAAAAGCTTCACAATTAATAATACTGAAACAGCACCGCTCCACGATCAGTGAATAAATTTCGCAACGAGGTGAAACTGAAGAATGGAAAGCAGTGCTATTACTAGAAGTTGCGACTTCAGTCGAAAAAATAATTTCGGATAGCCACAACTTAGGCGGTCTGCGAGAGCACTTTCAGCGATTAGGGCATTATGATGAAGTAAAAACGACAGGACAAAAGAAATATATGATTGAGAACACTTAACTTCAGAAAGTACAACGAATTTCTCTATTATCTTTTTCTTGTTAGAGCCTTCATAAACGTTGTAGTGCACGTAAATTCTCATACGCCGCGGTAGTCCGATCATATTTTGATTTTACCGCTCTGAATATTATCACGCTTTTTACAGAGTAGTGATTTCAGGTAATTGCAGACGATAAACGGCGTATACGTTTCAGAAGATTGCTGCACCCTAGCGGATCCCCAAGCAGCCAAAAATTACAAAGTTGACGAGGTGACGCATCTATCAGTGCAGTCCCGATTTCTGAAATTAATCAACTCTGGTCGAAACCTACTGTTTAAAGCATTAATTGTGACCTGCACTGACCAATACATACTGTTACAGTAGCGTGGGAATACTCTCCAGATACTCTTATCTATGAATTGATATTTAGATGAAAACGGAGGTATGGTTGTACCTGTGTTTTGTAATTTTCTTTTGTAACATGCACATAGCAGAAGATTCGTGGAGATGGACAGCTTCTTTTATTGAAAGTTGTCGATTATGCATGGTCCAGCCTTGAAACGTTCTTACACAAATTCTTAGCGTAAAAGCCTAGAATTTGCTGATTTGTTTTATTACAGCAAGTGTTTCTAGATGTTCTGTACGGCATCTGAAGTACTCACGTGAACGTATCACATACAATAGTGGAACACCCAGTAAAACGAAGAGAATTCGCATCGCCACGAATACACATTCCAATAGAAATAAGGATTTTATGGAAAGCAGTAAGAAGGAATATAATTTGAGGGGTGGACAGAGAACTACATAGGAACGTCTGGCTTAAATATAATAAGGAAAGCAAAGTAAATGAAGAATCAGCGAGAAAACATCGCCTCTCCATTACTTCATAGAAACACAAAAGTCAATTGCAAAACAGACGCTGTGCAGTTCCTGTCATCCGTCGTGAAACTTATCCGAACATAGGGCTGTTTAGTAACTAATCGCCACTGCTGTACGTTCTTGTTTCAAAATATGAAATTTATCCACTTAAACGTGCTAAATGCTCACTAATGATTCCTTATTCTGTTGCTTTGTTAGTGGAGAAAGCTAACATTCACTCCTTTGGAAGTGTTTCATCCACTAACTAGTAGTGTTTTACAGTAACTAAGTGTCTGCACATTAGACTGCATAGCTGTCACCAGGAATACCGCCGATTCTGAGGGATAAAGATGGTTACGAGCCCATAGAGCAACAGCCTCTGCATTAGCTGCCCCGATTAGACGATTTCGGCGTCAAGAATCTCGAATGGCCAGCGGCGACCTCGTCATATTGTCCACATTGCCCTCAGCTAGTTTCCACTGGTTGAATACGAGTTTTTACAGTACACATGCGAACAAATAGTGCCCAACATACGCAGCAAGTTGTCTAGCAGTGTTATTTCAGAACTGCTATTCCGACCACAGGGGGCAGCAAGAGTGAGTCGCCGCTCTACGTGGAAATGCATTCTGCCCTACAAGCACCTCTCAGAACTCGTTATGGGGAGTGTTTCACACGAAGGGCTTTGTTTCCAGAACAGCATTGCACAAATCTGCGGAGACGGATGATTCTGCACGCAACACTGAAAACAAGATTAGCCTTTCACCCGGAAATACGCGGAAGACACGCCCAGTTAGATGGAATGCCCTAACGAAGTTTGGGACACAAACTTTTCACGTTCTCTAATCAGCGATCCAGCAATCGAGAATGACAGACATCAGCACATTTTAGAATCCTTAGCGGCATAAGATCCGTTTCTTTCCATTTTGTTACGGTTTTATATTCGATCGAGAATGAGACGGCACGTAGGCACAATACCATAAGGATAGACGATGGAAATGACGGGGAGTGATTAATGAGAATACTGGAAACCGTGATTTCGATGCACTAATCGGATGCTGGCACATGTCTGCGCACGCGCATCGCCCACCTGCTCCATCCCGAGTACTTCGCTGTGCCATTACGTTTGACGGAGAGGAGCAGAAATGTTCAGTGATAATCTGAATGCAACAATGGTTCTCACGATAAAACAGCGCGTGTTCACTGTCCAGTGAAGCACAATTCTATTTGTGCAGGAGTTTAAAATTGGAAGTCTTTTGGCAAAACCTCCAGTAAAGCCTGCAGTCCGAAACTCAGTGGCAAAGTGGCGCTCTTTAGCGAAGAAAAACCGTCTATTCGAAAAAGTGCTCGAATACCAGAACGCATTCGTCGAGTGAGAGAAAGCCTACAACGAAGTCCGACGAAATCAAAACGCCGTTTATCTGCACAAGAGGGAAATAAGATATGCTGCTGTGCATGCATAAAGGCGTCCAGGTGACGTTTCATGTGTTGAGCTCTGCCGATGGTTTCTAAGTAAATTGAAATCAGGACTGTTGGATCTTCAATTTAATAAGCGGAGGCAGTGCTACCTCGTGGCCATTTTGATCCCCTGATTTCTCTTCCTGTGATTTTTACCTGTGGGGTAAATTGAAGGGTCAGGTATACTCAAATAGTTCGCATAAAATAGAAGATCTACAACAAAAAACGCCATTGCTGATATCCCCTAGCCACAGCTGCTAGGCGTGTCTCACAGTTTGATAAACAGAGAACAGCACTGCATCGAAGTCAACATTGGCCATTTCCAGCGTGTTTAGTTATGTTAGTTAACATGGGTCAATTCTGCGTCAGTCTCGTTGTAAATATTTTCCGGGACTGTTTTGTTTTGCTCATACTGTATAATAATGGTGGCCTTTCTGTGGGAACCAACAACACAACTGCCATAATATTGATTTAAGGAAACTACGACATATCCACACAATGATCAGAGAACGGCCTTTGGAACCACACCACTCACGAACACGAGTTCAGTATCTTTATCAGTGTGTCATCTCACTCGAACCAGTGTGGTTACAGTAGGAACAGAAGTGTAGTCCCTCCATTTACGAAGCGGAAGGTTTACCAGAAGATCAGTAACGGTACTGAAGCTGTAACTGAAAACGTTCCACGTCTGTGCACTCTCTCTAGCTCTCTATCGAACTGATGCAGACAAATTCTGTGCACAACCTAACTGCTCTCAGAGATCGATTATTAGTGTGGGTCCGAGACCTGTGTTAGGCAGGGTACGTTAACGTCGTTTGTATGACTTTGTAAGGGCACAGCTCACTGATATATTATTTAGAAATAAAGGGAATTTGTAACGTATCCTCTGCAAGCTTGTAGGGACAGGGCTGCCGGAAGAGCAATTATTCGATCTGTATTTACATTCTGTATTTACACGCCGTGAAACTGAAATTTCACGGAACGTTTTTATTCCCGCCCGCCCTAGATGGTCGCACCGGATGCGTCACGCACCGCAGATTCGCCAGCGGGCGCTTGGTGTCGACGCACTGGAGGAGGCAGCGCCACGCCCGGTGATACGACTTCGAAGCATCAACAACCTGAAGAGGTGCGGAGAAGACCGTGAGTGCGGTACCTGCCACGCAGGATGTGCCGGGGTCTTGTTTACCCCTCGGAGATCCTGACTCGAGTCCCCGAGCCGCCCAGTAGCGGAGTCTGGGAAGAAGGCTAGAGACTGGCTGCGGGCAGGCGGCAGCAGCTGGATTTGGTATCCGTGCTTGTCTTTTGTTACTGGCCTGGTTGGCCAGGGGTTGGCTGAAGACGTCAGCTGAGGGTGCTGCACTCGAGTGGGCAGTGGGTTTACACCGATGAAATGAGGCTGACATTTGAGGAGAAGTACAGTTCCGTGGAGTCGGAGAGGCCTGTGCAGGCAGCAGAGCGGTGGGACTGCAACGGTCAACACGGACTGTGACCGGCTGTCACACGGATTTCGTTTGGCTGGAGCAGCAGACGCTGTTTCCTCCGTACGTCTAGAAGATACACCAGCTGGGAAATAGGAAGAAACTACGGAAGGGGTTTCCGTTACGACGATTCTAAAACAGGGCCTAGGAGTGATCTATGTCGTTGACTGTTCCCAAAACTGCATGTAAGCTGCAGGATTTGAACTCACGAAACACAGTGCGTCGTTGATTGTGCCCAAAACTACATGTATGCTCCAGAATTTGAACTCACAAAACACAGAGGAACCGTGTTGACCCTATATTGACAGAGCTTGAACTGAAAACGCACGGCGAGACTCTCTTGTGTTCAACTCTGTATTTCTATGAGCTGTTTATTCTTGATTGTACGGGGTGGCTCACGAAATGTGGCACCATATGTTTCGTACGTAATTTGTGTCGCACTAGATATTCCGTTGAGCATATCAACAGCCATAGCTGTACAGACTGGATAAACAAATTGGTTACGAAATGATGCAGAATTCACGATGCCGTCGCCAGGAGACTAGTTTCTACAACATAGCCAACAATGGACGACTAACAACGCAGCAGCGATCGGAAATTGTCACTTTTGGACGGAACTAAAAGTCCTGTTGCGAGTCAGAGGTGGTTTCGACAACTGTTTCAACACGCGGTGGTCCCCTTTCAAGGAAATCGGCCACAGACTGTATGATCAATCTGTAAGGGAAGGACCAATATTGCAAGCGGAACATCATTCGTCGGAGAATAACGAAGCTGTAAGAGTTTCTACGCAGAGAATCCCTGGCCAATCGATCAGAAACGCAGCAGTGCAAATGGACCTATCCACATGCCCCATTCAGCAATTACTTAAAAGTGATCTTCGGATGTACCCGTACGAGATCACCTCTGCTCAGAAGCTCACTGCAGAACGCAAGCGGCAGAGACTACTCGTTTTCCGCTGGACGGAGGATAGGGAACAACCTCCCAAAAAATGTTTGATTTTCAGACGAGGTACACTATACTTCGATGTTGCGGTTAACAAACAAATGTACGCTTTTGGGCTACTGAAATCCCACAAGTGCTTCATGAACGACATCATCGTGCTCTGATGATTATTGTGTGGGTCGCGATTTCCAGGCACTGACTTATTGGGCCTTGAAGAAACCGTAAACAGTGCGAGTTATGACCAGCATGCTCCGCAGTAACTTCTTTGCACAGCTTGTTACTGCATTGGCGTTCAGCACTCAGTGGTTCATGCAACATGGAGAAAGGCTACAGAATGCAAACTCTGTGTGTGGATTTCCTGTATGAGCGTTTCGACTTGCGGGGCATTTCACCCAGATTTCCAAGTCGATTCAGTGAGGAACCATTTTGGCCCCCACTGATCCAGACCTCAAACCATGTGACATCTATCTGGCCTTATTCTCCAGGCCTGTAGTGAAATCACGGAAGACATATGCCGTAGGTTTATAGCTAACATCAGTGTTCTTGTGAAGAAAGTTAGGAATCAAAATGGGGGGCATATTGAGCAATTATCACTCAGTATTTACAGCCGAACTCTTCGCCCTGTATCAGGCCACGGAGTGCATCCGGCGACACAGACTGTTGTGTCCTCTGCTCAGACTCACCCAGCGCACTTCAAAGTCTATGTGCGCTGTACACCGCCCATCCCTTAGTGCAGTGGGTCAAGGAAAACTGTCACTTGCTCACTCTTGGTGGAGCCAGTATGATGTTTCTGTGGGTTCCTGGTCACGTCTGTCTTCCGGGAAACGAGGCTGCTGACGCTGCTGCCAAGGTTGCAGACCTCGTACCTCAGCCCTCTTGTTCCTATATTCCCTCCGATGATCTCTGTGTTGCCCTCTGTCAGGAGGTGGTGCCCTTTTGGCATCGCCATTGGTCCTCCCTTCTCGGCCCTCCCGCCAGGAGGAGAGCATTTCAACTAGGCTGCATATTGGGCACTGCCTTTTTAGCCATTTCATTTGATAAGTGACGTTATCCACCACTTTGAACACATTACGCCCAAGTTTTAACTGTCCGCCACTTGCTGATGGAATGTCCATTTTTTAACCGTTTACGTTCCCGCTTAGGTTTGCCGTCTGAGTTATCGGCCGTTTTAGCAAATGACGCGCAGGCTGTCGACCACGTTTTACTTTTTATCCGCCAAAGCAATATGGCGAAGGCCATTTAATTTTTAGTTTTGGACTTCCGTTTCTGTGTGGTGTCTTTTTTAGCCCTTTTTCCACGTGCCTGCTTTTAGCTGTCTTCTATTATGTTAATTAGGACTGACGTATAGTCGTTTTTTAACTCCTCTCTGTCTTCGTGTTCTATAGCTTTGACTTGGGCGCGTATGACCCCAGTTGTTTTTTGCGCCCTAAAGCAAAACAAAACAAAACCAAAACAGAGTTTCTTCCATGGTAGTATATGTTCCTTTGAGTTTGTCTTGACGTAACATGTTTATTCGAAAACATGCGCCTCCCTGTAAGCTAGCTTGTTGTGTCAGTGCAGGTAGCGTTGTTCAGGTGTGTTATCTGTCCTATGTATGGTTAAGGTGTGGCATGGAGTTCCGTGTTGTCGTATTCTCTGATAAGCTAGCGTACGCGTGCAGTACTGTTTCTGTCCCACTTACATGCGTAGCTAGTTTCTGCGGGCTGATGCCATATTTCCGAAGAATCATGTGCATACATGTACTGTTGTCTGTTCTTAGTACCCTCTTTGAAACTTTCATTATTTTATAACTGTCGGAAGTATATTTTTTTCAAAATTGTGTTTCATTTGAAATTAATTGAATTGAAGATAGAAGTGTTTGCCTGGTTTATTTACGTATGCGTTCTAGCACCGTAAATTCTTGTTACTAAAACAAACCACGTGGTCAAAAGCCCACGTTTATACAACCCTCCGCCAAATACCACTCCCGTCGAAACGATGTACTAGAAGCAATTATATGTTTATAAATTTCTATTTCAGAGACGGCCGCAGTCACTGAAACTAGCAGAAGCAACAGAGGAATTTTCAGAAGACTGCACGGGAGCTGGGTTACACTTCGTCGTCAGCCTTTGGGGCATAGGCTTGGGTTCCCTGTGCCATGTGGTTTGCAAACTTCCGTTATGACTTGATTTTTCCGGATGGCATCAGCGAATACGGAGTATATTTCAGCTGTAGAAGGGGCGAACCAATAACAATGGCTATCGCTATGAAACAGGTCCATTATTCAGCGGCCACAGCGCGGATTGGCTGAGAGGTTTTCAATGGGAAAAAAAAAACTGTGAGAAGCTCTGACGTTGCGAAATAACGGATTTACTTGCTAACTTTTATGGAGGAACGAAGGCATGGCAGGTTGGACTAGTGTGCAGAACACTGGATTGCGACGGCTACTTACAAAATCGAACGAACAGTGATTTACTCGCAGGCAGCCTGGTATCATCCAGCAGGATTGCTAATTGCTGCTCGAAGAAACCGGTACACCGGTCAGCTGCAGTGTGATTCCTTTATTATTCAGGGGGAGGGGGAGGGGTCCTGTGCTCCTTTCTGCGAATGACAGTTTCCACCTCAGAATTTCAACATAGATACCGTTAAAGTACGAATACACAGAACGAAGTTTAAATGATTCATACAGAGCTGACGCACGTTTGTTTCCTTCGTTAAGGTAGCGTGATGACTGCAACTACACGAAGGGTATCGGGCCTCAGAACTAAAATAAACGAATTTTTATATCATAGACAAACAATGACAAACGCAAAAAAAAAAGACTGGATGTTGCTATCAGTCCCGATTTTTGTTAAATATATTTAAAACCGATAAATTTACAGCTCCACCTAGTTACATTTTTACGCACTGTGTGCAACATTTTGATTAAAACTTACAATAATTAATAATCTTGATAGCACAGAAGAATTAGTGCCAAAATGTGTACGATTTGTGATGAAGGTTGATGCTGTTAGTAAGGTATTGCAGAGTTATAGCTCAATTTCATATTATTGTGCATATCAGCGCAGCATTATACTATTATTTCCCTACAACCAGATGTCGTGCAGAATCATTAATTCACTGTTCTTCTGGTAGCTTATATTCATCCACACTATTGAGTAAAGCAGTTAAGCGCAAGTAAAAGTGAAGGCATAAGGTATTAGTAGGCTCTACACACCATGATGTAGGTATCACCAACTTATGGCTAGAAATATTCACAATTCCCACTTGTGTATATTACGGAGTGTCGCTGATCATTATATGATCGACACCCATCATCAGTCATTTACTTCATGTAACTTACTCTGGTCTAGTCAAAACAGATTTTTTTTCCCTTCGCACACACTGGTACATCCCATTTTCAAATTGTCAGCGTTGTATTTTCAAAGTAACAACTTAGAACTGGTGATGGTTCAAATGGCTCTGAGCAGTATGGGACTTAACATCTGAGGTCATCAGTCCCCTAGAATTAGAACTACGTAAACCTCACTAACCTAAGGACATCACACACATCCATGCCCGAGGCGGGATTCGAACCTGCGACCGTAGCAGCAGCGCGGTTTTGGACTGAAGCGCCGGCCGGGGTGGCCGAGCGGTTCTAGGCGTTACAATCTGGAACCGCGCTGCTGTTACGGTCGCAGGTTCGAATCCTGCCTCGGGCATGGATGTGTGTGATGTCCTTAGTTACGTTTAAGTAGTTCTAGGTCTAGGGGACTGATGACCTCACATGTTAAGTCCCATAGTGCTCAGAGCAATTTGAACCATTTTTTGGAGTGAAGCGCCTAGAACCGCTCGGCCACAGCGGCCGGCTAGAACTGGTGAAGATGTGTTGTTTATGAAAGAAAGAAGAGGGGAAAACTTCGCTCTAGCACTCACATTCCTCTTTTCCACTCTCACCAAGGAGGCTGTCGATCTTAGCGACCCAATCCAACGAACAGATAACAAGCAACAGTGGCCTGGGTCACTGCCGTCAGATTTGGGGCTAAACCCAGAACACTGGTGCAGAGTCTGGTGATCCGAAACTGTGGACCACCGTCTCTCCTCGGCCCGAATGCCAAATACTGGCGACGGAAGTTTGTTCCAGCACCAGGACCCGAACCGTCCATTTCCCGACCGAGTGCCGTCCGAGGCGGTAATCGGGCGGAGAGCCGGGCCATCCCGGTGCGGTTTCCGGCGGCGAGTGCCTCGGCGAGTGACTCAGCGTGCGGCAATGCAGCCGGGACCCGCAGGCCGCGGCAGGTAGCAGCACCCATCAGCCACTCTGCCCTTGACCGCCGGACTCTCCGACGCCCACCACGTCGCTTCACCTGCATTTGCGCCACACATTCTGCAACCGCAATCACTGCCCACACCATAACACGTTTTGTTTACATTGCATTACTTCGTCAGACACTGATTCCTCCCCACACTTGCAAAAAGTTCCGCAATACTTCCCACCCATCTAACGCCAAATACACTGAAACGCTAAAGAAACTGATATAGGCATGCACATTCAAATACAGATATACGTAAAAGGCAGAATACCGCGCTGTGGTCGGCAACGCCTATGTAAGACAAGTGTCTGGCGCAGTTGTTACATCGGTTACTGCAACTGCAGTGGCAGCTTATCAAGATTTGAGTGAGTTTGAACATGGTGTTACAGTCGGCGCACGAGCGATGGGACACAGCATCGCCGGGGCAACGATGAAGTGGGGATTTTCCTGTACGACCATTTCACCAGTGTACCGTGAATATCAGTAATCCGGTAAAATATCAAATCTCTGACGTCGCTGCGGCCGGGAAAAGATCCTGCCAGAATGGGACCAATGACGACTGAAGAGAATCGTTCAACGTGACAGGAATGCAACCCTTCCGCAAATTCAACAAGTGTCAGCGTGCGAACCATTCGACGAAACATCATCGATATGGGCCTTTCGGAGCCGAAGGCCCACTCTTGTACCCTTGATGACTGCACGACACAAAGCTTTACGCCTCGCCTGGGGCCGTCAACACCGGCATTGGACTGTTGATAACTGGAAACATGTTGGCTGGTCGCACGAGTCTCGTTTCAAATTGTATCGAACGAAGCGATGTGTACGGGTATGGAGACAACCTCATGAATCCATGGACCCTGCATCTCACAAGGGAACCTCCCCATCACCCCCCCACCCCCCCCCCCCCTCAGATTTAGTTATAAGTTGGCACAGTGAATAGGCCTTGAAAAACTGAACACAGATCAATCTAGAAAACAGGAAGAAGTTGTATGGAACTATGAAAAAAATAAGCAAAATATACAAACCGAATAGTCCATGCGGAATAGGCAGCATAAAGGAAAGAGAACGAAGGAGCACCGTGGTCTCAGGGTTAGCGTGCGCAGCTGCGGAATGAAAGGTCCTTGGTTCAAGTCTTCCCTGGAATGAAAATTTTAATTTTTTATTTTCAGTTTATGGGACAAAGTCTTGTGTTCATCACTTTTTTGGGAGTGATTATCACATCCACAAGAAAACCTAAATCTGGCAAGGTAGAAGGATCTTTTTACCCATTCGCCAAGTGTACAAGTTAGGTGGGTCGACAACATATTCCTGTCATGTGACGCACATGCCGTCACCAGTGTCGTATAGAATATATCAGACGTGTTTTCCTGTGGAGGAATCGGTTGACCTATGACCTTGCGATCAAATGTTTTCGGTTCCCATTGGAGAGGCACGTCCTTTCGTCTACTAATCGCACGGTTTTGCGGTGCGGTCGCAAACCACAGACACTAAACTTATTACAGTGAACAGAGACGTCAATGAACGAACGGACAGATCATAACTTTGCGAAAATAAAATTTTTACTCAAGGGAAGACTTGAACCAAGGACCCCACGTTCCGCAGCTGCTTACGCTAACCACGGGACCACGGCGCTCGTGTACTCACACTATCCTTGATTTTGCCTATCTTGCGCATGGACTACTCAGTTTGTATAACACTATCCTTGATTTTGCCTATCTTGCGCATGGACTACTCAGTTTGTATATTTTGATTATTTTTTTCACAGTTCCACACAACTTCTTCCTGTTTTCTCGATTGATCTGTGTTCAGTTTTTCAAGGCCTATCCACTGTGCCAACTTACAACTAAATCTGAGGGGGGTGCGATGGGGAGGTTCCCTTGTCAGCAGAGGACTGTTGAAGCTGGTGGAGGCTCTGTAATGGTGTGGTGCGTGTGCAGTTGGAATGATATGGGACCCCTGATAAGTCTACATACGATTCTGACATGTGACACGTACGTAAGCATCCTTTCTGTTCACCTGCATCCATTCATGTCCATTGTGCATTCCGACATATTTGGACAATTCCAGCAGGACAATGTGACACCCCACTCATTCAGAATTGCTACAGGCACATTCTTCTCAGCTTAAACGCTTCCGCTGGACACCAGATTTCCAAGATGTAAGCATTATTGAGCATATCTGGGACGCCTTCCAACGTGCTGTTCAGAAGAGATCTCTACCCCCCGTACACGTACGGATTTATGTACAGCATTGCAGGATTCTAGGTGTCAGTTCCCTCCAACACTACTTGAGACATTAGCCGAGTCTATGCCACGTCATATTGTGTCACTTCTGCGTGCTCACGGGGGTCCTACACGATATTAGCCAGGTTTATCAGTTTCTTTGGCTCTTCAGCGTATGTTCGACTGTCTTCACTCACATTAAAAGTTTTCAGGAAAGACTACGTGACTTGTGCTAGGTTTAGCTTTGACATCGCATGTACCTGAACTTGGAATAAATTGTTGATTTACTGCCACGGCCTCGCTATGAACTAAAGATGGTTGCTGTGACAAACAAAACAGGTAATACAGTGTAATAAATGTGCGATTTTGTCGGTTAAATGAATATTTTAAAAAAGGACAGAAGAAAATAGCGATAGATTCCTCCATCTTGACATAAGATATTGCTGTGCAAGTATTATTTCCACATCTCATGTGCAGATTCCTTAACCCTCCTCCCCCCCCCTTTCTCTCTCTCTCTCTCTCTCTCTCTCTCTCTCTCTCTCTCGCTCTCATCCTTATTGATATTTTTTCTTGAAGCTGAAACTTTACTTTATTTCGATACCCTTCTCTACATCGCAATTCCTTTTTGTCTACCATTCCAGTCGTCCATCACTGCAATGTGACAGTTGCCTCTAACGAATGAATTACTTGTTCACCTTACAAATATCTATTTCTAATTGTCTCCTTTTTTCCTTAGGTGACGACTTAACCACGCAATAATTTTGTAATGAAGTCTGTCCATTTTTGTTCTAACAACAGTTATTTTAACAGTTGTTGCTTAGAAAATATGTTGATTGTTTGATAATGTGTTGCTCCTTATCTTTTCGAAATTTCTTCCAGAACGATAAGCAGTACATATTCGTGTATCCACAATTACCTAAACATTTTTCCAAAAAATTCCAATTTCCATTAGAGCATCCTGCATATTGCAAACATTTTATTTTCAATCTGTTTTCCTTTTCTTTGCAATACGTTTTTGGAGTACGTCGACGCACAGGAGAGACTTTTTATACAACTTTCAAATTCGTAAGATTTTATATCCGACTTTTAGTCCGCAATTTTTTTATGGCTGACTTTAATACCAAGGGTTCCCTTCCAAATAGTCGTAACGTACAACTGTAGACCACTAATGATGATACTATTTAATCTATTTTACAGTTCCGCGACATATTTCTGGATGAATGACAAAGCTGTGAAGACTGACATTATTTCTGCCTGAATGACAATATTCTTTTACTGAAGGATTAACAGGGATGTAAAACACAGCAAAAACGCTTATAATTGTTCCTTTCTAATACTATCCGATCATCAGTCTGTCAACGTTGACCTACTGCATTCTTTGCCTGCTATAGACGCAGCCGAATTATCAACAAAGAAAGAAATACGTTGTGATGAAATTATTAGAACAAAGTTGGTGCCTTGATGTGGAAGACGGCATCTACTCTGTATTTACTTATTTACGCATTTTTACAGATGGAGAAACTTGGAATTTCAGGTGCTAATGTGTTGGTTTTATAACATGTATAGAACATGTGTTGTACATATTATTATTATTGTTATTATAATTATTATTCTTTCCTGTCTCAGACGTTATGTCTGGTTAAAAATGGAAAGTGACGCGTACCTTGATCGCGCGTGACTTCCTTTTAACTGTACGATATATGTTACATTGCATTTAGGAACTTTCGGGTAATTGAACATGTATCAATAATTATAGATTTCTGTAGTTGTATATATACGTTTGGATGTAGCTGTATTGCGTTGATGTACTGGTGGATATTGTGTGGTATGACTCCTGTTGTTTATAGTATAATTAGTATGATGTCAACTTTATCCTGATGCCACATGTCTTTGACTTCCTCAACCAGTTGGATGTATTTTTCAATTTTTTCTCCTGTTTTCTTCTGTATATTTGTTGTATTGGGTATGGATATTTCGATTAGTTGTGTTAATTTCTTCTTTTTATTGGTGAGTATGATGTCAGGTTTGTTATGTGGTGTTTTATCTGTTATAATGGTTCTGTTCCAGTATAATTTGTATTCATCATTCTCCAGTACATTTTGTGGTGCATACTTGTATGTGGGAACGTGTTGTTTTGTAATTTTATGTTGTAAGGCAAGCTGTTGATGTATTATTTTTGCTACATTGTCATGTCTTCTGGAGTATTCTGTATTTGCTAGTATTGTACATCCGCTTGTGATGTGATCTACTGTTTCTATTTGTTGTTTGCAAAGTCTGCATTTATCAGTTGTGGTATTGGGATCTTTAATAATATACTTGCTGTAATATCTGGTGTTTATTGTTTGATCCTGTATTGTAATCATGAATCCTTCCGTCTCACTGTATATATTGCCTTTTCTTAGCCATGTGTTGGATGCGTCTGGATCAATGTGTGGCTGTGTTAGATGATACGGGTGCTTGCCATGTAGTGTTTTCTTTTTCCAATTTACTTTCTTCGTATCTGTTGATGTTATGTGATCTAAAGGGTTGTAGAAGTGGTTATGAAATTGCAGTGGTGTAGCAGATGTATTTATATGAGTGATTGCTTTGTGTATTTTGCTGATTTCTGCTCGTTCAATAAAGAATTTTCTTAAATTGTCTACCTGTCCATAATGTAGGTTTTTTATGTCGATAAATCCCCTTCCTCCTTCCTTTCTGCTTAATGTGAATCTTTCTGTTGTTGAATGTATGTGATGTATTCTATATTTGTGGCATTGTGATCGTGTAAGTGTATTGAGTGCTTCTAGGTCTGTGTTACTCCATTTCACTACTCCAAATGAGTAGGTCAATATTGGTATAGCATAGGTATTTATAGCTTTTGTCTTGTTTCTTGCTGTCAATTCTGTTTTCAGTATTTTTGTTAGTCTTTGTCTATATTTTTCTTTTAGTTCTTCTTTAATATTTGTATTATCTATTCCTATTTTTTGTCTGTATCCTAGATATTTATAGGCATCTGTTTTTTCCATCGCTTCTATGCAGTCACTGTGGTTATCCAATACGTAAGCTTCTTGTTCAGTGTGTTTTCCCTTGACTATGCTATTTTTCTTACATTTGTCTGTTCCAAAAGCCATATTTATATCATTGCTGAATACTTCTGTTATCTTTAGTAATTGGTTGAGTTGTTGATTTGTTGCTGCGAGTAGTTTTAGATCATCCATGTATAGCAAATGTGTGATTTTGTGTGGGTATGTTCCAGTGATATTGTATCCATAATTTGTATTATTTAGCATGTTGGATAGTGGGTTCAGAGCAAGGCAGAACCAGAAAGGACTTAATGAACCTCCTTGGTATATTCCACGCTTAATCTGTATTGGCTGTGATGTGATATTATTTGAATTTGTTTGGATATTAAGTGTGGTTTTCCAATTTTTCATTACTATGTTTAGGAACTGTATCAATTTAGGATCTACTTTGTATATTTCCATTATTTGTAGTAACCATGAGTGGTGTACACTATCAAAAGCTTTTTGGTAATCAATGTATGCGTAGTGTAGCGACCTTTGTTTAGTTTTAGCTTGATATGTCACCTCTGCATCTATTATCAGTTGCTCTTTACATCCTCGTGCTCCTTTGCAACAGCCTTTTTGTTCTTCATTTATAATTTTGTTTTGTGTTGTATGTGTCATTAATTTCTGTGTAATGACTGAAGTTAATATTTTGTATATTGTTGGTAGGCTTGTTATGGGGCGATATTTAGCTGGGTTTGGTGTGTCTGCTTGATCTTTAGGTTTCAGATAAGTTATTCCATGTGTAAGTGTATCACGGATCTGATCAGCTAGTCGTTGTTCTGTTAAAAATTTTAATTCTGGGTATCTGGTAATAAATGTTGTGTATACTTGTGATCTGTATCCAGTTGTGTTGGTTCCTAGGTTTGTTGCTTGGTAATAACAGAACATGAGGTGTCGATTAACTTCATCTGACCATCTCATCCTCTGCCTTTGTTTTCCTTCTAGGGTGGTTGTAGGAAGCAAAACACCTCTATTTGAATTTAAATCATTTTCCAGTTGGCTAGCAGTGTCGTTACCATTGTGGGCGGGCATAGGGTTCAAGCGTCGTCCCCGACCATGACGGCGCTTGTCGCTTGTCCGAGGCTTCTTTAGTTCTGTCCTGAACCAACTCATCACACTAAAAGGGGGGTTAGCCCTATTAGTGGTTTGTTCTTTTCGTCGCCTTTTACGACTGGCAGAACATACAATATTATTATTATTATTATTATTGTTATTATTATAACTATTATTATTATGCTAGCCAAACCTGCGCAGGCCTCTTTATCTCGGAATAACTACTGCACCCTACATCCTTATGAATCTGCTTACTGTATTCATCTCTTGGTCTCCCTCAAAAATTTTATCCCCCCCGCCCTCCTGCCCCACACTTTCCTCCATTATTAAATTGGTGATCCCTTGATCTCTCAAAATGTGTCCCATCAACCGATCCCTTCTTTTAGTCAAGTTATGCCCCAAATTTCTTGTCTCCCCAGTTCTACTCAGGATGTCCTCATTAGTTACGTGATTTACCCATCTAATCCTCAAAATTCTTCTGATGAATGGTGCAGGGACCGGCAGTTGACTCTGTACGTAAATGAACATAAAGTATTGCGCATCACAAGACAATAAATCCATTACTGTACAATAATACTATTAGTAGCAAATTGCTGGAAACAGTAACTACAATAGAATATCTAGCATTAACCATCCGGAGTGATATTAAGCAGACAGTAGGGAAAGAAAATGTCAGACACATTCATAGTTAGAATCTTAAGGAAATTTAATTCATCCAGGAAAGAAACGACTTACAAAACACTTGGTCGACCGACACTTGATTATTTTTCATCTTATCAAGTAGGACTAATAGAAGAGATACAGAAGATACAACGAAAAGCGGCACCTTTCATCACGGG
The DNA here is from genome assembly GCF_023898315.1 of Schistocerca nitens. NCBI lineage: Eukaryota > Metazoa > Arthropoda > Insecta > Orthoptera > Acrididae > Schistocerca > Schistocerca nitens. The sequence goes on along the minus strand of NC_064614.1, from coordinate 622,003,884 downwards.
GTCGTTTAGTCGTTGCCAGAGCGTTACAGTGACGGCCAACAAACTCCGGTGGCAGGAGCTACAAGAGAGGAGTTGTGCATCACGGAGAGGTTTGCTACTGGAATTCCGACAGAGCAAGTTCCGGGAAGAGTCGGACAACATATTACTTCCTCCCCGACCACAAAGACAAAATTAGAAAAAGTAGAGCTAATACAGACGCTTCCCGACAATTATTCTTCCCACGCAAATGGAAAGGAAAAGGGGGGAGGGAATGGCGGATGAGTTAGTGGTACCCTCCGCTATACATCGTCATGTTGGTCGTACATGCCTAAGCCACCTTAAGGAATGTAGCGTAGGGTATTTTGTGCAGCAGAGCCACTTACCCCTTTCTTTACTCCGTGCGCTAATGGCGTACCGGAAGAACGATTGTCAGTAAACCTCTGCCTTAGCTCTAATTCCTCGAATTTTTTCCTTGAGGTCATTTCGCGAGACTTTGATGGCAGAGAGTAGTATACTGGTCGACTCATTTGGGATCGTAGGCTCTCAGAATCTTAACAATAAACCACACCGAGTCTGTCTTGTAGCACCTACCGCTCGAGTCGGATGAGCATCTGCGTGACGCTTTGGTGCGTACTAAACAGAGCTACGACGAAATGCGCTGCTCTTCTTAGGATCTTCTGCATTTATTCAATCACTCCTATGTGTGGTACAGGTGCCAGACTGGTGAGCAATACTGAACGAGGGTTTTGCAAGACAACTCTGTCGTGAGTGGACTACAAATGCTGCAGAGTATGACGAGTGACGGGGGAAACAAAATGTGTCGCCTTGACCAAGACGCTGGGCAGGAAACAGCGGCCGGCCAAGGCCGAGCACGTAAGGCGGCCGCGAGCGCGTCTTCCGCTCCCACGGCGGGGCCTGCCTTTGTCCCTATCCAGACACCAGGGGCGTCCGCAGCTATATCGCCAGACGACTACCGCACTTTGGACGAACAACACTGGATCATCGTTTTAAAGTAGACGACCAACATCAGACCATGATTTTAAGCAAGGCTTAAGGGACATTTGGTCGCAGTAAATGTCAGCTGCATTACTACATCCCTTTTACTTGGAATGGACGACAATGGGGAAAAAATGTCTACTTTCCTTACTTTCACTCTATTTTGTGTACCGGTATCATATTTCTCGGTAACTCTACAAACCGAGAGAAAGTTTTTGGAGTGCAAAAGCTTCTAACAAGACTGAAGTGTGACGTAAACTCATAAACAGCTTACAAAAACCTATTCAAAGAATTCGATATACTAACTACTGCTTTTCAGCACTGTACAGAAGACTATACAAATTGGGACATTTCATGTTGGCTGTCCTCTGTTTTCGATTGTTGCCAAATTCAGTAAACTATCAGTAAAGGGTCTTTCAAAGCTTTGCGAAATGTTATGTTGTGCGAGTCAGTTGAGAAATAAATAGAGTGACGAGTCTGTTGAAGCATGGATATCTCTATAAACCGTTTTCGGAAATCCTTGTTACCTCCGTGTGTTATCGATACCATAACTGCTGATCGGCATGAGGTGAGCGCATCCGCGGAGAGCCAGTCCTGACCCAGCAATGAGTATACACTTCCCGTCTCACGACCCCTTTAGATGCATAGGCTATGTCACTATTTTTCCACTACTCACATTCCCTTGGGCCTAACCGTATTCTTTCCCTAGAAGCACAAGTAGAAAAAGACGTATGTTGACAATAGTATCGATTACTATACGAAAATTTTCGAGATGTGTCAGTCAGGAAATTTGAACTAGCAGGCGGTCGACAGGCGAGTCGGGAGGATTGAAAACAACATTGCTTGAGAAATACTGGAGAGTTGGTCATCCTAGTCCCACATAAAACAGGCCACTAGACTGCAGGAATCAAGGCACTAGCGCGTTCTGCAAACGAGCAGTAAGCGTCGTAATCTTACCCATAATGTCGTCAGAAAGGCAGACTCACGATTATTCGAAAGCGAAAATAACTTTCGAGAAATTTAAAATCAAATGCGTCAGTAACAGCAATATTAAAGACATTCCACTGCTAAACAAAGAGGAAATATCGGATACACGTAAAGAGGACATCAAGATCCTCTACGATGGGGAGACCCTGTCTGCTGACGTCATAAAAGATGAACTGAGACTCGACTTGAAATCTAGTGTCAGAATCTGACTTTTCCAGATCTTTAAAAGACTCGAGAACCAAACGACTGTTCAGACTGTTGTGTGGAATCTACGGGATCGGAGACGTACTACCGAACTTTCGGAAGACTCATCCACATTATCCCGAAGATAGCAAAGGCAGATCAATGCGAGAACTAACGCACAATCAGCTTAACAGCTTACGCATCCAAGTTAATAACAAGAATAACATATAGAAGAATGGAAAAGAAAATTGAGTAACTGTTAGATGACGACCAATTTGGCTTTAGGAGAGGTAAAGGCAGCAGAGAGGCTGTTGTGACGTTGCGTTTGGTGATGGACACAAGATACTTCATTAGGATTTGTCCCCGTTCGACAATGTAGAATGGTGCAAGATGTTTGGAATTATGAGAAATATAGGTGTAAGCTTTAGAGAAAAACGGGTAATATTTAGTATGTAAAAGAAACATGAAGGATCAATGAAGAACACGGATTAAAAACGGTGTATGACAAAGATTCAGTCTTTCTCCTCTACTGGTCAAGCAGTGTATCGAAGAAGTAATGACGAAAATACAAGAAAGATTCAGAAGTGGAATTAAGAGTCAAGGTGAAACGATATCAATTATATGATTCGCTAATGACATTGTTATCCTCATTGAAGGCGACGATTAATTATAGGTCACTAGCTATCCTGCCCGCTTCGCATAGGTAGCATTAAGCAGTATCTATGGCCAGACGACTTGACTGGTGGAGTATATTTTGTTTGTAGCCACGAATGAAATTCAGAGAACAGTAAATAAGTGAATATAATCACTTTTATACAACTCATGTGGTGTAAGCAGTGCACATCACGAAATTTGTCTGGAGGCATGAATGTTGTGTGTTCCATACTGAACTCGCCTTTGAGTGATATCACATGGCAATGATGGGAGCACATCGTGGTGTATGTAATAAGCTTGTAACCAAAGTAAATATTGTGTGTGAATCGTGGGTGTGCCTGTGTGTCAGTAATCAGTATGTATCGAAGGCTGGCTGAAGGGGTCCAAATAAAAGAAAAAAGTAACAACAAACACGCTCGATCCACGCTTATGGCTAACATACTTCGGCACTCTCAACCGATGCTACCAACGTTAATAGAGTATAATTACCTCTAGCTAAAGCATAATAACAAAATACAACTGGTTCCAAATTCCAATTAGTCAGATACCGTGAGAAAGAAATGTTGCTCTTGGTAGACTTAGAGATGACTTTGCAGAAATATAGTTTGTCCTGTATGTGCAGTCCGCAATACGCTGAATAGATCGCCGTGGAAAAAGTCATTAACTGGATGCAAGCTGACTTTATTATTCCAATATTACGCGTTTCGGACACTGCCCTCATCAGATTTCCTGGAACATCTTGTTGCACATACATACAAAAGTTACGTTTTAGTGGTGCCAATCATAAGCAGATTTTTAAAAATTTTGTCTATCGAATCGAGTCGTTATGCATGTGCTAGGACAATAGTCTTGGAAGCATGACAATCTTCGATGGAGACATGTACGTCGAACCACAGCTTCATAAAATGTCGAGCAACAATAAGCAAGAAAGAGTGGAAAATAAGCGTCCTTCTTGAATGTAGAAGATGGCAGAGTCATGAGAAAAGAAGAGAGTACAGTCAGGCATTCAGGTTATTGCCTTGACGATGTTATAACGACGAACTATGGATTTTATGGAAGAACACTCTTTTTATTTATATGTGTCGGATAGTCTGGAACGGTATATTCATTCACCGGGTGATGAAGTTTTGGCGTCTCTTCATGAGGTCCAGAGTATTTAAATACAACTACACGATTCATTACTGTACACTTAGCATTGATTTTTCAAAGTGTGACTGCAAGCTGTTTTTCTTCTGGTACTTTTTTCAGGATATTAATTTTCTCTCCTGCAGTTTCGAAATCCTCTGTCATCAGGATTATATCATTCGCAAATAGTTTTGGTCCCGATCCTCAATCGTTATGTTAGTATCATTGTTGTTATTGCATGGGATGCAGTGATAGACATCATATGTAGTAGGGGATGGAAGCGTTGCCTTCTTCCGCACAATGGTACTATTTAATTACATTTAGAAACGAGAAAACTGCAGCCTAGGATCGGCGAGGTGTATTCACTGAATGACCAAAGTGGCACTTTAATAGACTGGCCAGCTGAAGAGATTCCTTGCTTTTGCTGCAAGCAGCTATTCTAGTGTCTGCGAAAGGCTCCCATTGTTCCGGAAACGTCAGATGTAAGGCTGCCCGCGCACTAATTTGCAGCCAGTCGACCTGCTCCCCAGCCGAGTGACGACCTTGTTGTTCGCCGCGCCTTCACTCCAGTCACCAGAAGGAGACGAATGGCGTAGGTCCGGCAGCAGTGAGGGCCTCTCTGACAGGGGGAATATTTGGCGCATCAGCCATGTGATGGATGCGGCGGAAATGGCAGGACGGGGTCAAGAAGGCGTCCTTGACACACAGGCCGCCTCTTACATAGTAATGGACCCGTCGCGCGACGCGGGTTCGCCATTTGGCTGCGAGTCAGCAGGTGTGGCTTTCCCTTGACGTGATGGGGAATTCGCGCAAAAGCGTGGACTAAAAGCAAGTCCGCAATGACTCCGATCAGCTGTTCTTCTTGAAAAGGAAATATGGGATCAACGGTTTCTAAGGTATGCTTTCGCATACAGTATGTGGTATAGACAGAAACCGTGGCCGAAACATTGTAAATACTGTATGTGATAAACAAGCGAATAATATATAAGCTTCACCATTTTAAAACATCACAGTTTTGATTCTCGTTTCGGTGCCTCACTGCTTCGCGTGTCGTCACAAAAATCATCTTTAACACCCTGCCTGCTAGAGTTTTGTATGCTGAGTTTTTGATGTGTAATCAGGTACCACTCTGCCCACGAGGTCATGTGACAAACCACCCGCCCGCTCTATTTGGCTTAGTGCGCAAGCGCGATGTAGCTCAGGTCTTATCCCCAGCTATTGCATACTTCTAGCCCGTCACACAGTATTGGAGTGCTCGCCTGTGCTCAGTGGTACGTACTGTCCGGGTGGGATCCAAGCCGACCTTGTCGTTAACGTCCTTCCAATACACCTTGTGGCCAGAGAGATAACAGTACTGTCTACCACTTTCGATTGATAAATGTTAAAGCAAGTCACTGTAATGAGCTATACAAGAAATAATTACCAATTACAACGTAACTGTGATCAACCCAGTTTGGCTAACGATAAGAATTAACGAAAATGTTGACAAACAGTACAAACATGTTGAAATCTGAAAATTGAATGTGCTTATCGATACTCCAGAGATTAGATAATACGGTCCCGGGTTCGATTCTCGGCGGGGTCAGGGATTTTCTCTGCCTCGTGATGACTGGGTGTTGTGTGATGTCCTTAGGTTAGTTAGGTTTAAGTAGTTCTAAGTTCTAGGGGACTGATGACCATAGATGTTAAGTCCCATAGTGCTCAGAGCCATTTGAACCATTTTAGGTAATACGGTAAATGGGACCCATTCTCTTACCTACATACTTTTGTAATGCCGGTAACTAAGAGGCTATTTATTATGCATTGGTTCAGTTTCAGCAATTTCTTTGGATCTAGAGTTTGTCATTTCTGCATAAGAGAAATTCAGGGTTAACCAGTGAAACGGGAAGATTTCAATAACTAACTAATTCTTTAAGAAATTTCTTTTTAATTTAATGGTTATAAATATAAAGTACAAAGGTAGCCATTTACTGTACAATAAATGAAAAAATTATTTTTTGAATATAACATCTGCCAAATGTCCTTCATTGGAATCTATGCACTTCTGCAGCCGGGCCTAGAAGTTTCCCATGACATTTTGCAGCATATTGACTGGTATTCCTTCAATTTCGTCCCGAATTCATTGTTTTCGGGCTGGGATAGTTCTGAGTTGATCTTTCTGAAAAACTCTTGTTTTTAAGTAACCCCATAGACAAAAGTCGCAGGTTGTCAAATCTGGAGAGCGAGCGGGCCAAGGGATATCCCCGTTTTGGGAAATGATGCCGCCAGGAAACAAAGCATTCACAGCATTCATAGCAACTCTTGCAGTGTGGCTTGTTGTCCCATATTGTTGGAACATTGTGTGTTCATTCACTGGAAAACGGGCGAGTTCTGGCGTAAGAAAGTTCTGGATCATTCCAACGCAACGCACAGAGTTAACAGTCACAGCACTTCCATTGACATCCTCGAAGAAAAATGGCCGTATGATTCCTCTTGCCGACATTGCGCACCAAACTGTCACTTTTTGAGCATGAAGAGGCGTTTCATGAAGTGGGCCAGGGTTTTCCTCCGACCAGTATCTGAAGTTTTGTTTATTAACAAAACCACAGAGGTGAAAATGCGCGGCCCGCATCTCGTGGTCGTGCGGTAGCGTTCTCGCTTCCCACGCCCGGGTTCCCGGGTTCGATTCCCGGCGGGGTCAGGGATTTTCTCTGCCTCGTGATGGCTGGGTGTTGTGTGCTGTCCTTAGGTTAGTTAGGTTTAAGTAGTTCTAAGTTCTAGGGGACTTATGACCACAGCAGTTGAGTCCCATAGTGCTCAGAGCCATTTGAACCATTTTTGAAAATGCGCCTCATCGCTCATCCACAAGTGGTTTACTTGGTCGTCATTTTCTTCAAGTCTTCTGGCCATTTCCTCACAAAATTAAAAACGTTTCTGATAATCACTTGGTTTGAGAGATTGCACAATCTGTATTTTGTATGGGTGAAAATGTAAATCTTGACGAAGAATCCTTCTCACCGAAGTGTTACTTATTCCAAGACGTAGAGCATGTTGTTTGGCAGATCGGCGTGGACTTCTGAGCATTGCCTGTTGAACAGCAGCGATGTTTTGAGGGGTTCGAACGGTTTTTGCACTCCCACCTCGTTTTTTTAGACGTTGACCCAGTTTGTTCAAGGTTGTTTATCCACGAACGAATTGCGTTATCCGAGGGAACAGGCCTGTTGCGCGATATGTTGAAATGGCGTCGAAAAGCACGTCTCGTTTTCACCAAACTCTCACCATTCGTATAATACGCTTTAACCGCGTAGCCGCGATGTTCACCCATCCAACGATCAATCGCACCTAAATGGCAGGACATGCGGGTAGAACGGAGCCGGCCACCATTAGCCCCACCACTCAGATTCCAGCTGTCAAGGCCATCTCCAATCTGCCCGTTTCACTGGCTAACCCTGTAGTACAGTCGTGAACTGTCTTGTAATAATAATAACAATAATAATTACATGTGGCTAAACTGTATGGTGGTGCCTCGTGCATACGCCACAAGCTGTACGCAAGACTCAGGCAGAGCCCTTTGCCACTGGTGTGGTGCACCGGCCACCCGGCCAGCCTGGCTGCGGTTCGCAGGTGCTTTCCCCCACAGCCGTCTAGGGAAATGCCCGGCTAGCTCTCTATTTTCGCTTCGGACACACAAAACGGAAACAGGAAAAACGATATCCGATATCTACTGTGTTTGCTGACGGCATGCACAACTTTCACGCCTACCTTGGGAGAAAAGACGATGTTCCAACAGGAATGGTGCCCGGCAATGTGTTTGATGAATCCAAAAGTGGATGTACGTCCTTCACGTGCGGCCTCCAGAACGAGAAAGACAGCGTACTCACACAAAAAGGACGGTAGGCCTTTTGACTACATTCGAACAGAGCAAATCCGAGGAAACGGTGACTTTAGCGACAACATTTGTATCTAAAGCAGAATTAATTAGCAGAGACACCGGCAATGAATCGTATGAACACGGAATCAGTAATAAGCTCAAGTCATATTTTTCTCAGCATGAGAAAAGTGAAAAATTAGTTACGGGCTCGAAATAAGTCAGAAATAACGAGAAGAACAAATCCGTCGAACATTCAGGTACAGGCAGTGTTAAAAACAGATACAAAAGTTTTATCACTGTACCAAAAGTAATGGAATACATTTATTAAAAGCAAATATGGTAGTGGCATTTTGTGAAAAAGTAACATATTGAGGCAATGGCGGGGTACAAAATATGGGCTAATCTTTCAGTGAAGAAGACAGATAAAGAGCACCGTAACCAGTTTCGAAACGACAGGTTTATCTTCAGACGTCTGTCCAAGTCGAGATGCATATTTGTTGAAGTTTACAAAAGTTTTTGGTTCTTTGTTCTCCCTTGTGGTGAAAGAATCTTGGGATGGTGGTATTTTACCGTTAGATACGAGATAACATCATTTTTTACCGTAGGGCACAACCATCCCAAGAACCTTTCCCCACAAGGGGGAACAAAGAGCCAGAAACTTTTGTAAACTTCAACAAATGTGCAGTTTGATCTGAAGATGAACCTGTCGTTTCGAATTGGTAACGGTGCCATTTGCGTAAATAAATAGATTATCTATAGTGGCTGGTTGCTATCTTCGTTGAAAGAATCAACCTACACTAAATATGATACAGTTCGCAAATAGAAGAGACAAAGAAATAGTAATTACAAACTGCGCAACGTATATCAGTGAGCAACTCAAAAGGTTACGACGATGATAACATGCGAAATGAAATTCAAAGAGTATCTGTACGTACTTAGTTGTAAACTACAAAAGAAGGGAGAGAGGAAAAAGGCTAATGTCTCCCTGGAATGCATTAAATCCTTGGTTCACAGAAAAACAAGCTGTACAAGAAACGGAGTACTTAAACAGCAGCCACGGTTATGTGTGAACGTTTTACAAGAGACACAGTTATTACAAACTGAATTTTGTTTTGTGTTACTGTGATGTAATTGTATGGAATTTGTTAAATAAAACTTGTAATAATAATGAAATCATGAACAGTGTAACAAACTATTGAGAGAATATTAAAAGATAAAAAAGTAATGGATGAGTAGGATCACCGGAATACATGCACCAGGGACAGATTACCGTCAGTATCATACCGTCTTCCCTTCTTACCCCAGGAGGTCTACAGGCAGATTAGCAGTTTAATCTAAGATGGTACACGGTATAAAGATCAACTGACTGAATTCCTATGATTAAAACTCTGACTCTAGAGGTCGAGAACAATTCATCACCACACAGTAAGTCACTGCTGGTTCGCCACCTGAGAGGCTGGAATTCAGTGGCTTCAGTAATGTCTGCCTAATTCATGACTTAAGTCCTTGTGAAGGTGACGCCTGATTCCTTCCGACGCCTTCCCCAAAGCGGGCCCTTGTTCCGCCTGTAATCATTCGGCGACAGACAATGAGGAAGCAGCGGTGAGCGCGGCTTAGCCAGCACGGCGCCGCCGCCGCCACAGAGCGCGGCTGACGTCACGCCGGTGTCTCGGTTCAGCGTCCGCAGACGGCAACATACGGCACGGCTGGCGTCACGTGACTCGACGGCGGTGAATGAGCGACGCGCTGAATGGCCGGCGCGCCGGATGGCCTTGCCAGCAACGCGGAGGCGGGAAGCTTTCTTTCGCCAGCACTCTCTCACTTCCCGTGTCACGAACAAAAAGTCGTCTATGGCACGCTGCCTCGACTCTTTTACTCACCGCAAAAAAGCCGCAGTTTACCGCCCGTCCGCTGCGCGCCTGCAAGCACCGACGGGCCGTGACACTAACGAGCTATAACAGATAGCAGTCACTTTAGTTAACTACGAAATCGAGTGTCTAAAACGAGTATCAGTAACGACCCAGAGCTTGACCGAATGAATTTTTGCTGGAAGATACAGAACACTAAAGACAGATCAGAAAAAATGCCATCCAATTGCGTAAATTTGTATGGTTTCCGCGTGCAGCTCCGAATCTGACCGACGACGTTTGTAAGTTACAAAGATCTACCACTGAGGATACAATATGATCACTTCTGGTTTGATAATTTTGACAGCGGGCGTTACGTTTCGGATGTGTCAAGGCCGATGGCTGTCATGGTTCCGTGAGGTTACCTTTCAACAAGATAGCGCAAGACTGCATGTTAACTGTGTTTTCCTGGCCTACCTTGATACTCGTATGAGCACATCCCCGAGATCTTCCACTACGGGCGCACCGGTAAGTTATCTCGGCCACTATCGGTTTGGCCAGTGCACAACCTAATTTGTTGGCCTCACTGGTGATGTCCTAATGACCTGTCATGTCGTGCCCCGTCGATTTCACTCCCGAGAGTCAAAAATGGTTCAGATGGCTCCAAGCACTGTAGGACTTAACATCTCTCATCAGTCAAAAATCGCTCTGAGCACTATGGGACTTAACTTCTGAGGTCATCAGTCCCCTAGAACTTAGAACTACTTAAACCTAACTAACCTAAGGACATCACACACATCCATGCCCGAGGCAGGATTCGAACCTGCGACCGTAGCGGTCGCGCGGTTCCAGACTGTAGCGCCTAGAACCGCCCGTCCACTGCGGCCGGCTGTCATCAGTCCCCTAGACTTAGAACTACTTAAACCTAACTAACCTAAGGACATCACACACATCCATGCCCGAGGCAGGATTCGAACCCTCGACCGTAGCAGCAGCGCGGTTCCGGAATGAAGCGCCTAGAACCGCTCGGCCACAGCGGCCGGCTCCCGAGAGTCAGCAGGCGTATTTTCTCTGATGTTTTGGCAAATGTTTGCAATTTCGTTTTTGCGGTGTGTTGCTGGAGTCAGCCCAAACACTGCTCATCGCGTCTTTCATGCGACGTCCAGTGATGACGAATGACGTCGGTGTGTTTCCAGTTACAAACAAAATGTGCTTTAGAGCGGAATTTTACGTGGCCATTCGGTAAACCGGGTCCAGGTTGGTCTAATGCTGTATTATTTTTAGCGATATGCGTTAGCCGGGACAATTAAACAGCAATCCAGGAGCCGCACTCACTGCCACTGCCAGGCAAGAGCGTTGCTCAGTCAGACGCTGCAGCAGCGCTGGTTATTCTTCGTGGTTAATTGCCACAGTTAACGCACATAGCTAAAGCTATGTGGGCCCGGTTTACCGAATGGGCACGTAAAATTCCGCCCAAAACAGCATTTTCTTTGTAACGGGAAACATGTCGACACTGGACGTCAAATGGAAGATGGTATGAGCAGTGTTTGGGCTGACTCCAGCTTCACATTACAAAGACAAAATTGCAAATATTTGCGGAAACATCAGACACAGTGCGCCTGACGACCTTAGGAAGACATCCACCAGAACTCCAACGATAAACTTTCAGAGGTTGTTCAGTGGTACCTGCTGAGTATTTTAGGAACAATGACCCACTATCTCTGTCGACTCGTTACAGAGTAATAACGTAATTACGATTTATTCTTTTTTTTAGCGCAGTCACCCTTTTTTCTGTGAAAACCCCTGCAATATCCAACAACCAAAACGTACAACACAGACAAAACATGTACAAAGTGAGAAAAATTTACGTGTGCAACAATAAGAATGCAGTGGGAATGTATTCACATCTGTTGGACGAATGTTATGAAAACAAACACTCCAAACCGACATTTCACGTAAGTCACATCCAACGAAAATCTGTAACGCAACCATCTGTGTGTGGCGTGCTTATAATTAAGTATTATTTATATTTTACGACAATTAATCTGTAAAAAACACACCATATGTTATAAGGAAAGCGTGTTAACCGACTGAAGATGAATCACAACGATTCGAAACCGGTAACGGTACCCTTTGAATAAAGGAACTGAATGTAAATTTGTGGCTGGTTGCTGTCCCAACACCATCAACATTTGTCTTCAAATAACAACCATGGTCTCCAACCATGTCATCATATGACAAAATTCCAGAAACACGTACACTTTTATCATAGATCTTTCGGTCTATTCTGTCAGCACGTAACAAATGCAGAACAATTCCCTTGCAGGTAGTGTTCAAAATGTCGACCACCATATTCACGGCAGTGGTACAGCGACGCACCATCATCGACTGTCTTAGACAATTAACAATTCCAGGAGTTGGGCGAACTATTCCAGAGGATGCGACAACCGCAGCAACCAGGTCCGTGCGAGATTCGACCGGAGTTTCGGACACCAGGCTCCTCACACGCTTCCAGAAGAATAAGAAGTCCGTTGGTCAGCAAGAGATCCCGAGGGCACTACCGCTCGCCCGTATACGACACACACTACCGAATCCAAGTCTGACATTTGAAAAGATAAATATCATTCAAACTTAAAGCTAACTACGCTAACCTATGTGATATAGGGAGACAGAGAAAATTATTGCGGCCATTTTATGACTTCTTATTAAGCCTCTGTCGGTCGTACCTGAACAAAAACAGCACTGCTACAGATTATCGGTTGGTTCCCTTGTCTTAGGCCGACAGGTTGCGCAACCCTTCCCAGTACCAACGTGGCTCGCGGAGGTCTTCACGACCACAAGAAAGAAAACAACATCGGGTGTACCAGTACCAACACCACGCAGTATGACCTCTAACTAAGCAACCAGTTAGTAGTCGGAACTGGAAGGCCATTGGAAAACCGCTATGTTTCACTCGCGTGCAGGTTTGTATTTTGAACCAAGTTTCATGAGCGCTGTATTCCCGCTTTGTTTTTGACTGTTTGAAGCTCGCAGCAAATTGAGCATGACTAGTCTCAGTGATAACAATGTGGACGAAAAAAAAAGTGAAATAGCTTGAGTGAGTGGATCTAGGAAACCGCAACATATTCGTAGAAAAAAAAACCAGATAAATGTTTTTGGCGACGAAGAATATAAATGTCATTTAAGCTATACTCTTAGATTTCCTGCCTAACCGCACGCTTGGAAATGGCAACATATTCGGAAATAAACAGCAAATATTTGTGACAAGCGAGGAATAGACTGAAGTACCCTAAACTGGAATCCCCTCCCTAAAGCAGGCACCCTGGTCTCTTGGTTGGAAATTTTCGGAATTCCCTTGCCGATTCCCAGATGATAATAGGGAGGGCTGATCAAAGAAAGTGGAGTCTGTCTAAAAGGACTAAAGCTACTGATGCAGTTCAAAGACAAGTAAATTGGAAGAAGGCCGGTTTAATTTCCAAAAACTACTCTTACGAGACACAATTTTGGTAAACATTTCTGGAATACAGTGATCAATTAATTGTTATATTTAGATTAAAGTTCAGTCTTGATCACGTTATGTCTGTTTTAATGAGTAACCGGTTTCGGTTTTTTTTATAAAACCATCTTCAGACCTGTGAATAAATTTTAAGAAATACTAGATACCAATCTTTAAATGAATGAAAAAGTCTAATGATGTCAAAATTTTTAACAAAATAAAATAAAATTAGTTATACCCATTGGCTCCTTTGGGCTGGTAGGTGGAGCTCTCCTTGATGCTGTGCAGTCAACTGATGGTTATGAGTGCTGAGCACGAGCTTAAATATGCAAAGGCTCCGCCTATTTCCTGTCACACTACTTCATAACTGCCAATCAGCGTTCATAATATGACGCCATCGTCAAAGTATAAAAGTAGGAAATACACTAATAACATAAAATTGATTCATTTAAATATCTGATTAACAGATAGTAGTTGTGTCTACAACTTATTTATATTTTGAATAAAAACAGTGAATTACGATGTGTGATAGCTGTGCCCTCTATGGACAACCTTAATACTATTACAGTGCCAGTTACATCAAAAATGTAAAATCCTTGGCGTTGTGGTATATATCGATTATACCAAGCCGCCTACATCACAATTGCGTCTTTGTTGGATGCTGCAGAATCGTCTTGTTTTAACTGTAGTTTTTATGGCAATGTTCTTTATAGCATTAAGTTAGCAGCCAATAGTATGTTCCACATTATGTATATCTGATTAACTGATGAGACTGCTGATGCAGCATATTTTACATACATTGCTTTTGCCATGGGTATAGCTAATCTTATATTTTTAAAAAACAAAAGAGTAGATGCTTTTATTATAAAATTTCATCAAAAAGGTCGTAATAATATTTTTCGCGAAAATCTAATTGTTCATTGAGCAGCATTGATGATTTGGTTTTCAAGTGAGCATATATCTCGATTTCTTCTAGGATATTCATAAGTAAGCCTTTATTTGCATAATGAAGAACTTGTAAATTCTGTTGTACTGTCCCCTCAGCATGATTATTGAATGTTATATGATGACCAAAAACAGACTTTGTTCGTGAGGTACCTGACGTATGTTCTTTGTACCTTACTGCAAAATTTCGACCTGTTTGGCCGATATATATTTTCTCACAGTCTCTACATTGGATCTTGTACACTCCTGATCTGGTAGATTTTCCATTATGTTTATTTACGGTATGTCTTAATTTTTGTTGTAAAGTATTGTCAGTTGTAAATGCTATTGTTATTCCAGAATTTTTGAATAAGTTAGTGATTCTATCTGATATGTTTCCCATATATGTCATCTTCATATATTTTGGATTACTTATTAGTGGAGTACTTTGTGATTGTTGTACTTTATATCATTTTTAATAAAGTATAACAATCACAAAGTACTCCACTAATAAGTAATCCAAAATATATGAAGATGACATATATGGGAAACATATCAGATAGAATCACTAACTTATTCAAAAATTCTGGAATAACAATAGCATTTACAACTGACAATACTTTACAACAAAAATTAAGACATACCGTAAATAAACATAATGGAAAATCTACCAGATCAGGAGTGTACAAGATCCAATGTAGAGACTGTGAGAAAATATATATCGGCCAAACAGGTCGAAATTTTGCAGTAAGGTACAAAGAACATACGTCAGGTACCTCACGAACAAAGTCTGTTTTTGGTCATCATATAACATTCAATAATCATGCTGAGGGGACAGTACAACAGAATTTACAAGTTCTTCATTATGCAAATAAAGGCTTACTTATGAATATCCTAGAAGAAATCGAGATATATGCTCACTTGAAAACCAAATCATCAATGCTGCTCAATGAACAATTAGATTTTTGCGAAAAATATTATTACGACCTTTTTGATGAAATTTTATAATAAAAGCATCTACTCTTTTGTTTTTTAAAAATATAAGATTAGCTATACCCATGGCAAAAGCAATGTATGTAAAATATGCTGCATCAGCAGTCTCATCAGTTAATCAGATATACATAATGTGGAACATACTATTGGCTGCTAACTTAATGCTATAAAGAACACTGCCATAAAAACTACAGTTAAAACAAGACGATTCTGCAGCATCCAACAAAGATGCAATTGTGATGTAGGCGGCTTGGTATAATCGATATATACCACAACGCCAAGGATTTTACATTTTTGATGTAACTGGCACTGTAATAGTATTAAGGTTGTCCATAGAGGGCACAGCTATCACACATCGTAATTCACTGTTTTTATTCAAAATATAAATAAGTTGTAGACACAACTACTATCTGTTAATCAGATATTTAAATGAATCAATTTTATGTTATTAGTGTATTTCCTACTTTTATACTTTGACGATGGCGTCATATTATGAACGCTGATTGGCAGTTATGAAGTAGTGTGACAGGAAATAGGCGGAGCCTCTGCATATTTAAGCTCGTGCTCAGCACTCATAACCATCAGTTGACTGCACAGCATCAAGGAGAGCTCCACCTACCAGCCCAAAGGAGCCAATGGGTATAACTAATTTTATTTTATTTTGTTAAAAATTTTGACATCATTAGACTTTTTCATTCATTTAAAGATTGGTATCTAGTATTTCTTAAAATTTATTCACAGGTCTGAAGATGGTTTTATGGAAAAAACCGAAACCGGTTACTCATTAAAACAGACATAACGTGATCAAGACTGAACTTTAATCTAAATACTCTTACGAGAGTTTCCAACGTGAAGTACAGTACGATACATCTGACGAGGCAACAAAAACAGAAGCAGGCAGACCTACATTTGTGGGTAAACATATTGAAGAAGAGCTGATTTAGTATTGTCCTGTCTTTGTTCATGCTTATTCGGAAAGACCTGTGACGAATGGCTGTACAACTGGCAGAGAGAAATAACATCGAACGTCCTTCAAAGACGAAATTACTGGGACAATGTGGGTTAGTCTTTTTCTTAAAGGCCACAAAACGAAACCGTCAGATGGTAAGTCAACTGGAGCATCATATAACAGGGCTCTTGGGCTCAGCAAAGAAAACGCAGAGAAGTTCTGTAACCTACTTTGAAACTAGATTATAATTTCTCTGATGTAATACTTTTTTACAAGTTTGTTTAGTGTTATTATAATTATTTTTACAGGCGTTTCAGTTTTGGCAGCTATTTTTGAAACTCACTAAGTGTAAAGTTCTTTTAGAAAAAAATTTCAAAATTATTTTTTATTATATTTTCTATTACTAAAATGTAAATGGTACATAACATTATAAATTAAATATTACGTGCTTTTAAAACATAATTTTACTAATTTTTATTTTTTAAAACAAAAAACGAAAAGAGGATCCACTTTTAGGCACTTTCCTCTCTACATGTCATTGCTGCTTGTTCACTCACAGCAATTTAAGCTGTAGTCTTGGGTCCCTGCCTAAAACACACCCATGGGAATCGTGACATAATCGGAAAAAAGGGTCAAATATTTACGACAAGTAAAAATACAAATATTATTGCTGGTCTCTGAATCTGTCACAAACGCGAAGATGGAAAAAAATTAGCATATAACGAACGGCAAACCTGACTCTTTTGACAAGGTAATACGATGCCTCAGTCCACACGGCCACATTGTACAGTACGTACTGTTCAAGTTGAGATCTCGTAATGTCTTTTACCATTAAATCGTCCGTAAATGATATTTAATGATAAAAAGTTCTACCAAAGATGGCATGTTTGTAACTTTAGTAAGAAAACGAATACAAACCTGCCTGCGGGTGAAACACAGCGCTTTTCGATCGGCCTTGCAGTTCTGACTTCTGATTAGTCGCTTGGTTAGAACTCATACGCCGTGGTGGAGATACTGCTAGAACCTACGTTTCCGTTCTTGCCTTCCCCACCTCCCATCGCTTTTGTCGCTACGCGGAGTCAGTGCCAGTAGCCAAAGAAGCACATTGTAACCGAAGGCCTAGGTTCGTATTTCGAATTTTTTTCTTGCATTCATTC
This sequence comes from Schistocerca nitens, assembly GCF_023898315.1. Taxonomy (NCBI): domain Eukaryota; kingdom Metazoa; phylum Arthropoda; class Insecta; order Orthoptera; family Acrididae; genus Schistocerca; species Schistocerca nitens. Next base: position 621,986,744 of record NC_064614.1, on the reverse strand, counting down.
TTATAGTTTATATTTCACCAGCCTATAAGATTATTTTGTCGGATTTATCGAAAGCAAGGGTGTTTTCATGAGGTGTGCGTTATTTGTACATTTCGGTTGAACTTATTATGACGAAACTGATTTACTTCGTTTATTCTTTGTTCAAGATTTTTTGGTAATATGGTCGTAGACGTTCGATTTGGATAATGAGGACGTAATAAGACTTCTGACAGCCTGTGATGATATGGATCCGGTGCTAACAAAAGATTTAGGTGAAGAAAGCGATGTTGCTTCAGATGACACTGCAGAAAAAAAAAAAAAACGAAATGCGGCTACCGAACAAGAGAATACTGACGATGAAAACTGAAGAAGATGATGATGATGATGATTCGTTTGTGGGGCGCTCAACTGCGCGGTTATCGGCGCCCGTACAAATCCCCAACCTTTGCTCAGTCCAATCTCGCTACTTTCATGAATGATGATGAAATAATGAGGACAACACAAACACCCAGTTATCTCGAGGCAGGTGAAAATCCCTTACCCCGCCTGGAATCGAAACCGGGATCCCGTGCTCGGGAAGCGAGAACGCTAGCGCGAGATCACGAGCTGCGGATAACTGAAGAAGAGGATGCACCAGTCGCAAAAGGGGAGGATAAGACCAGATGGACTAGAAAGCCATCAAATAGGAGTAAGCGCAGAGGACATGAAAATATTATCACTCACCTTCCAGGGGTCGTAGGAGTAGCTCGACTGGCCAAAAACCCCAGTTGAGTGCTGGAATCACTATTTCACTGACAACATGCTTGAAATGATGGTGAAACACATCAGTCAACATAGGAGAGCATGAACTGGAATTCTGCCCGAGTGAGGGACATTTCGCCAACTAATAAGACTGGAGATCCGGCGTTTATCAATTTACTACATCTTGCAGGAGCCCGTCAATTAAATCGTTAAAGTTTGGAAGCGTTCTGGAGAAAACGATGGAATTGAAAAATTTGGCCTGGTCATGAACCTAAGGCACTTTAAAACCTTTATCAAGTGCCTTCGCTCCGACGATCGCAATTCACGAGAGCAAAGAAAAAAGTATGACAGGCTTTGTCCTATCTGTGAAATCTTTGCACTATTTGTGGAGAAATGTGAAAAGAACTATTCTGTTGCAGAGAACGTCATCATCAATGAAATGCTTCCATGTTTCAGAGGAAAATGCTCTTTCCGTCTGTAGTCTATATTTCCTCCAAACCCAACTAGAGTGGGATCAAACTGTTCGCCCTCGTGGATGCAAAGATAACCTACAAATACAACTTGGACGTCTATGCTGGCACATAGCCTGACGGTCCTTTCAGAGTGAGGAAGAAACCACCTGACGACATCAAAAGAATGGTTAATCCCTTACTGGGAAGTACACGAAGTATCACGTCAGACAAGTTTGCGCTTGGTGGTGAGCTCAAAGGCATAAACTCACCCATGTTGGTTCGGCAAGGAGAAACAAGAGACAGTTGCCACCAGCCTTTCTGAAGGTGAAAGGAAGGAAGCAGCACGACAGCATGTTCGAGTTCAACGATGGGAAAGCTCTTCTCTCGTACATTTCAAGTGAAGAAAAAAAATGTGTTCCGCGTTTCTTCTCTTCATAGCGACGATGCTATTGATCCTACGTCTGTACCGGCCAAGAGGCCAGAGATCATGACATTCTACAACTCCACAAAAGGTGGAGTGGATACTCCACACGAATGTATTCAACTTATATCTACTGAAACAAGCGTTGGCCAATGGTAACATTTTATTCGATGACGAATGTCGCTCGGATCAACTCTCTCCTCATCTTGGCAATGATCTTTAGCCATTGGGCAGGAGAGTGTTCCTCAGAAAGTTGGCCCATGAGCTTACTCTCCCAGATCTGCAGAGGAGCAGTCAGAAGAGGCATGGAATCCCCTCCAGACTCCAAATCCAGCTGAGGAAGTTCAGCCCCAGGACGAATTTTGGTAATGATGGTCTTAAGGATGAACCACGCGAGAAGCAGGGCGACAGGAAGGGAAACAGGTCGCTCTCTACCACTAACATTGTCAAATCCATAAACTAATATGCCAACTCGGTGAAGATACGGAACAAAAGCCAGGAAAAAGAAGAAGATGAATACAATAAATGTGGCAACCAATCTACTCTTATGTTACTTGAAACTGGACCACGCTTTGTGTTGTTTAGCGTGTGTGCTGCCATTAAACATAAAATATAGGTTGACTCTTACATAGAAGATAACAGCAACCAACCACTTTTTACAATGCTATTTATTTATTTAAATAGCACCGTTACTGGTTTCGAAAATAACATGTTCATCTTCAGACGACTAGTTCACGTTAAGGCACATTTAACATTAGCTTTCAATTTTTGTTTTCCCAAATTTATTTGGGATGATGGTGCCCTACAACCAAAACAAGTTGTGTGACAGTGTCTTTTTAACTGTAATTGTGCCTCACAATGATTTTAAATGTTGTGAACAAATTATTACAATGTAGATGTTTTGGCTACTTACGTAAGTATGTAGCAATGGCACTATTTATATAAATAAACAGCATTATAAAAATGGCTGGTTGCTGTTGTCTTCTATGTGTCAACCTATATTTTGTACAGTCGACCGGTGTGGCCTTGCGGTTCTAGGCGCTTCAGTCTGGAACCGCGTGACCGCTACGGTCGCAGGTTCGAATCCTGCCTCGGGCATGGATGTGTGCGATGTCCTTAGGTTAGTTAGGTTTAACTAGTTCAAAGTTCTAGGGGACTGATGGCCACAGATATTTAAGTCCCATAGTGCTCAGAGCCATTTTCTATATTTTGTACACAACCATGAGTTCAGAATGTCAGTTTTCGAGAAAATAGCACAAAAATAAAATGGCGTGGTTTATAGCGTTTTCCAGCAAAGAGTACTTACATAGTCCACGTCCAAAAATGCGTTAAAATTTATAACAAAAACATAGGATGATTTCGTCATAGAGCGTTACACATCACTGCAGCAAACCAATAGCGAATACAAAATGTGACCCCAGCAAAAAATGCAAGAAAACTTCTAACAGCCATCTGAAGATGGAATTGTAACAAATCAGAAACCGATCATCATGATTTGATTCAAACTGAGCTCGTACTGAGGCGTTCAGACAGTCGTTTTTCCCTCGCGCGATCCGCAAGTGGAACAGTGTGTGTGTGTGTGGGGGGGGGGGGGGGGGGGAATATTACTTTGGAGCGAATTGTGCCCTCCGCCACACACCGCTTGGTCGCTAGCGGAGTATATATGTAGATGTAGTAAACAGTTTTAAACCATACTAATGGCTGGTGGCTGTTTTAATTATAAACCTTGTGCAGTGATCTGGCAAACTCGTGCTGCCTTCATATTACGTGTAACTGGTCGTTTATAGTATTGGCACATTTCCATATAAACCTTTAATAATCATTTACGCACATAAGTAGATTGTTGGGCTTTTTACTGATACCATCAGCTTTCATATGACGCGTCATATGACCACATCGCTTCAGTGGTATAGTTGTTATTAATTTTATAATATATCACAATTAAAAACAAAGGTAACTTTCATAACAATCACGCTTTCGTAATAGTCATGCTCGAAGTTGCAATAAGCTCATCTCATTGCTGCCATTTTACTGGCGTACTTGGTTTTTCTGATCATTTCATTGCTCGCTGTCTTTCCTAGTGTTGCTCTCGCAAATTTAATGGCCAGTAGTTTACAAGCAGATGTGGAGTGAGCAATATAACGGTATGAAGTACTTTTCGCCACACTCTGAACAGTGAACCGAGCATCGTTTAAAGAGTACATTGCACGTGACTGTGAACAGTCGCGCCATGAGAGAAGAGCGTATGAAAAGATTTTCAAATGCCGCTACCAGTTACAAAATTTGCTGACAAATAAATTATATATTTAACGAGATGTTTCGAGGTGATACCTCATCATCAGGGTATATTGGCATTACAAAATCATTTTTTCTACTATTTCCACTTTCATGTTTTTGAATACCTGAGATACAGTTCACTAATAGTCAATATGGCTTTCAAATTATTTTATACCAACAAGCCAAGTTGTTCAAAGTGCTGCAGATATACAAAAACATCAAAGTGAAAATGTAATGCCAATATAGCCTGATGATGAGGTATCACCTCGAAACATGTCACTAAATAAATAATTTAGTTGTCAACAAGTTTTGTGATTGATAGCGGTATTTGAAAAGCTTGGCATATTTTTGAAACAGTCACGGTTAACTATTAGTCAATACGGCTTCAGATTAAGGACGTCGTACATCCCCATGGAACAGCGCAGCATGCAGCGGCGGGCAGATGGCAGCGTGCGGGCGCGTCACCCGCTCTGCTGCAGACTTCCGCTCCGCGCCTGACGGTGAGGTGTCTTCTGGGAAGCGGCGTCACCCCGCCCGCACCTATTCACAAGCCGGCGCTCTCCCTGCGCCCGTGGCTCGGTGTGTGCCGGGACTTTGTGTGACAAGCGGGTCGCTGACGGAGACCGAGAAACAGCGACTCACCTGTCTCATTCCAAGCACTAGTGCTAATTTAAAAAAAGTGAAGTCCTATTTCAGAACGATTTTGTGAGGACTGAGCAAAGTCATATAAACAGTTAGTAATACAGTATCTTTGACAATAAAAAAAGCCCTAAATTCCCCAGGTGTTCGGCGCATATAAATCTCGAATTGCGGGTAGTAAGATTTTGTATCATGTAGCATAGAGGATCTGTTTATTTTCTTGCTGTTCAAAAAAATGGTTCAAATGGCTCCGAGCACTATGGGACTTAACATATGAGTCATCAGTCCCATAGACTTAGAACTACGTAAACCTAACTAACCAAAGACATCACATACATCCATATCCGAGGCAGTATTCGAACCTGCGACCGTAGCAACGGCGCGGTTCCGGGCTGAAGCGCCTAGAACCGCTCGGCCACAGCCGCCGTCCGACACTAAGTAATCTGTTTTTATTCCTAATGGATGTTATTAGGAACTCCGTGAGTTTGATTAACTAAGATAGCTGAATGATAACCAAACACTGGTTTTTTCAAAAGGATATGATTTAGAAAAATTGTATGATTTAGAAAAAGGATTTTACGAACTAAATAAAATACCTACAGAGTGCAGTATGAACACATCTTCAAGTAAATCTAAGTCAATTACTTTTTCTGGAAAATATGCAGTGAGAACTAAGATAGTTAATAAAAAGAAAATTGAACAAGTAAAATATTTAATTATCTTGGATGCAACATGTCGTATGAATGCGGAGAAGATATCCAGATGATTTGGAGGTATCAGTGGAATAATTACTAGAACATTTAAGCATAAAACTCTGAAGGAAAGATGACTAAAATTTTATAAACAATCTCACTGCAAACCCTATTATAAGGAAGTGAATTTGAGTACTGAATATGAGACACCAAAAACAAATAAAAGGAATAGAAATGAGACTTCTTAGAGCGGCGAAGAGATGTAAAAGCATACATAAAATAAAATGAAGATATTCGAAAGGATTTGAAAGTTTGGCGTGTGAAAGAAAAACTGGATGAAAATGAAAAGAAATGGAATGAACATCTACAAAGAATGAACTAGCACGTCAGATACGTAACTTTAAACGACAAAAAGATGGGAACAGTAAGACATCACAATTGGTGTAATACGGAAAGTTAAGAAGAAGAACAGGACTGAAAAGTAATGAGCCAGTCACTTGCGTCCGTATGCTTAAGAGTCGTACTTTTACTCCTTCAAAGCGAACTGAAGACCTGACCATGGTGGCAACACCCCCGTTTTTTTTAACGCCTAAAAATAAGGAATAAGGAGCGGAGGTTCGTGTTGCGTGCGCTCCAATATTCTTGCAAGTGTAGCGCCGTCACACGCTACACGCCTATTTGGCCGATGCTCTGCATAGTGGAACAATGAAACGCGCCAAGCACTTTTGTTTTTTACAGTATTCCTCGCATCAGTTCCGTAACAGTGATTAACAGCGAAACGCACGTTTCGTCTGAATAAACCACCGGCCGCTTTAACTCTGATGTTTCCGTTCTTCATACAAATCTAGTGTTGTACCTTTTTTTCGTTTTTATGCTACATCGTTTCTTTTAAAACCAAATCTCATAGAAAATAATATTTCACAGTTTCCTTGTTAGCAATGAAGTTTTTGCAAAGTTGCTATTTTTTTTTTTTTTGCATTGCTCACGTTCGTAATATTGCAGAAATTGCTTAACCATATCATCAATGGGATAGACACTATACACTGTTCTTTACCTCTTTTCCTTATTTCAGGTTGCAACATCGAGGACAAGCTGCTCGATATTGTGGCCCTCCTGTAGTTTGCACAGTATCCAGTCACTTTTCCCGAAAACCACTGTCACTAAGTCTCTTTCTCCTGGTCAATAAATTAAAATGTCCACAAAGTCATTTGCTGAGACCGCCTTCCAAAAAGCGCGCTTCTTCGAACTGGAATGTCGCTGTACCTAGTAACGTGACCGAGTCGGCTCCCACTGTGACAGGCTTTGTCGAGTGATAACACTGCGTAATATGTGTATTAATTGTTCTGTGAACGATAACGTCCTGACAAGAACAGTTCATTACCTTTGCAGATGCATAATGCTACTCTCGCTGCACAACACACCGCCAGGGTCGTCATTAGCATCTATGCGGATACGCTCGTGAGTCATGACAAAAATGTGAGCAGAAACGTGGCCGCGTGGGAGCTCGTGTGGATAACGGGACAGGCGAGCCGGCGGCGGTCCCCCCCCCCCTCCCCCTCTTTTTTTTTCGTGTCTCTCCCGCTGGGGGCTGCCTCCGGGACAGGACCAGGTGGCAGCGGCCGGCCTCGCCCTGTGTAAACTGGAGCTGAGGCGCTCCTGCAACTTCATCTCCGCTTCTGCACCACACTACTCTGCTTCTCAAATATCAACACTCAGTTACGCAATTTTAGCCCTGTCTTCGCACAATCTTCCGCTTCAAACGGCTCTGCCCTTCGTCTTCGAAATTTACATTAAGGAATCAAATACAGAATAATCATAAAGTCCACGAAATATTTCAAACGATCGGTACAGCTAAATAGCCAAGAACAACGTAACAAACGGCACAGTATTTGAAATACAAACTTTCAAACATTTTTTTTACAATGCTTATAAATGTTCTAGGAATCCACCCTTCCTCACAGGGCACGCGTCTAATCCGTAGCATAATTTTGCCAGCACTTACCCAGCCTATCAGGAATAAGGGTAAGAACAGCTCATGCGATGCGATGTCGCTAGTCTTCGAGGTTCTTTGGAACAGGTGGAACACAAGCGCTATCCTTGATGTAAATCCACAAGAAAGAATCGCAAGGCGTCAAGTCCGATAACTCGAGTAGTGGCAGATCAGCAGCCGAACACGGCCTATCCAACGACGTGCCAAGGTCTCATTCAGGTAATATCTTACACAATTGTAGAAACGCGGAGGGCCGTCACGTTGCTGAAAGATGAAATCCTTCTTTTAGTTTTAAGTTGTGGAATGGGCCTACCTCGTAACTGCAGTATATCGAGATAGGAGATACCATTGACAGTTCTCTCAGCGAAGAAGGAAGACGCATAGATTGTCTTGTTCGACACCGTACAGAGGGTGTTAACTTTCGCGGAAATTTGCCAAGCAAAGTTCTTTGCACTTTCATTATAGATTCGCAATGCGCACGTTTTAGCACAATATGCCTTCTTTGCCTGGTTCACCATAAATTTAAGCAACTATCGTCGATACCGCCTCTGTTGGCGGTTTTCCAAAATAAGTATTGGTACCAAGTTAAAAAAAAGATGGTCTTTCGCATACTGTACCATCTGTTACGTTATGTTTAGCCATTTACCTACATCGATTTTCTTAAAAACGTTTCATCAACTTTACATATCTATATAGAGCCAAAGAAACTGGTATACCTGCCTAATATTGTGTAGGGCCCGCGCGAGCACGGAAGTACCGCAAGACGACGTGGCATGGATTCGACTAATGTCTGAAGTAGTGCTGGAGGGAACTGACAACGTGAATCCTGCAAGGCTGTCCATAAATTCGCAACAGTGCGAGGCGGTGGAAATAGATCTCTTCTGAACAGCACATTTCAAGGCATCCTAGATACGCTCAATAATGTTCATGTTGGGTAGTCTGCTGGACAGCGAAAGTGCTTTAACTCAGAAGACTGTTCCTGGAGCCACTCTGTAGCAATTCTGGACGTGTGGGGTGTCGCATTTTCCTGCTGGATTTGTCCAATTCCATCGGAATACACAATGGGCACGAATCGACGCAGGTGATCAGACAGGATGCTTACGTACGTGTCACCTGTCAGAGACGTATCCAGACGTATCAGTCCAACTGCACACGCCGCACACCATTACAGAGCCTCCACCAGCTTGAACAGTCCCCTGCTGACATGCAGGGTCCATGGATTCATGAGGTTGTCTCCATAGCCGTAAACGTCCATTCGTTCGATACAATTTGAAACGAGACTCGTCCGACCAGGTAACATTTTTCCAGTAATCAACAGTCCAATGTCGGTGGTGACGGGCCTATGCGAGGCGTTAAGCTTTGCGTCGTGCAGTCATCAAGGGTACACGAGTGGCCCTTCGGCTCCGAAAGTCAATGTCAATGATGTTTCGACGAATGGTTCGCACGCTGACACTTGTTGATGGCCCAGCTTTGAAATCTGCAGCAGTTTGCGGAAGGGTTGCATTTCTGTCACGTTGAACGATTCTCTGCAGTCGTCGTTGGTCTCGTTCTTGCAGGATCTTTTTCCAGCCGCAGCGAAGTCGGGGATTTGATGTTTTACCGGATTCCTGATATCCACGGTACACTCGTGAAATGGTCACGCCTAATTCAATTTTCAAGCAAGTATCTGAACTGAAATCGCCGGCGGACAAGGGCTACTACTCGAAATATTTTGTACTCACTCCCCTCTACAAGTCCTCAAAGTTTATAACGGGACTTTCTGAATGCTAGAGAGAGAGAGAGAGAGGGAGAGAGAAGACGATGGGGTGGGGGTGGGGGGCAGGGCAGGAGGGAGGGAGGCACGGGTCCCAATTTCTTCGTGCGTGTTGAGGCATAACAACTTCTTCGAAGTTCGCATGCCCCGTCTGTATTAATACTGGGGCAATATCACAATATCAACTTACCAGACATGCGAAGTCTCGGAATATAAAACCGCTAAGTAATTAACTGTAGTACGAAGGACGAGAACTGGAAATAAACTTTCTAGCTGTATTCTTTTTCCTTTTAGTGCTATTATACAGCTGTAACATTCCTTGTAGTTTAGGATTTGTTTTAGATCGCGATGCGTGGTTAGGAAAAAAAATTAATCAAGCTGTTCTCGGCGATATGGTGGTAGTGCAGCGACCCAAGGACACGAGGGAGGGCTATATGCTCGTCGTAGCGCAACTCACGTGTTTTCTGTGCTTATGGAGACAGCTTCACTGTTTGATGGTCTTTGATGGCGGCACGAAATGGATATGGGAAAATGAATGTAAGGCAAGTGTAAAATCATTGCAGATCATTGAAAACTCGTAACGAAATGTACCAATTACATTTGGACTTTGAGCCTGATCTAGCTTTCCCGGGTCCCATAAACACTGTGCTAATGCTAACGACTGCAAAACTCGCGGTATCTACATTGAAGCAAAGTGCAATAACAGTTTTCTAGCTCGGTATACAGAATGCAACAATACTAATTATTATTATTATTTCTAATACTTGGCAACGGCCTTTCCGCAGTGGCTACACCGGTTCCCGTGAGATCACCGAAGTTAAGCGCTGTCGGGCGTGGTCGGCACTTGGATGGGTGACCATCCAGGCCGCCATGCGCTGTTGCCGGCTTTCGGGGTGCACTCAGCCTCGTGATGCCAATCGAGGAACTACTCGACTGAATAGTAGCGGTTTCGGTCAAGAATCTATGTCTTGGTCATATGTTATTTTATTAAAAGTTATTACAGTTTCGGCTTGGAGCCGTCATCAGATCTAAAAGTTAAAACAGCGACTCCTAGGCGCGTAATCAATACAGTGCTGCTGTAACTTTTAGATCTGACGGCTGCGAAGTTGAAACCGGTAATCAATTTTAATTAAATACTTTCTGACCCTAATAGACTTTTATAATTAATCCGATTGAAAGGTCACGCTACTCCGCATTCACGGAACTGGTGGTATATGAACGCGACCGCACTAGTGGTAGAGCGCATTTAGACGCAAAATGCTCGCAACAGCGTTAACGACCAAAAACGTCTTAGTTCGTAACTGAATGTTGTGAGTCATGGCGCTGATGTGTGGCCGATGTTATAGGGACAGTCAAACAAGCAGGTGGCATCGTTTCCAACAAACAGTGCGTACTACCGAGAAGCTAGATCTGCTACCTTACGTGCCGCAAGCTTGACCGCTGACTTCATACTTCACTCTGACGGCTGACTTGGCTGCTGACGATGACTTCACCGCGCTGCACCTCTGCGGACGCCTCCTAACAGGAAAAACGCTGAATTCTTGACACAATATGTTTCCAGGCAGGAATCGTTTGACCGTTGCCTTTAGATGCTCGGAAGAAACGCGAAAAAATTGGGAGATCTGACGTCATTGGAGATTTAAAAAGCGATTGTATAATTCTGTACTTGATTCTCCTTACATTCTTACTGCATCAAAAATACCTTTCCAGCTTTTGTTGTTTATTGCGTATCCCGTCCTGAAGCGTCAAGATAATTTACTGTCTTTACCGGCGATTCTGCTGATGCAACAAGCCCTGCTCGAAGCTACCATTACTCGTATACTACTTGCTAGGTGCTCACAGCGTACTGCTAAAATACACTCCTGGAAATTGAAATAAGAGCACCGTGAATTCATTGTCCCAGGAAGGGGAAACTTTATTGACACATTCCTGGGGTCAGATACATCACATGATCACACTGACAGAACCACAGGCACATAGACACAGGCAACAGAGCATGCACAATGTCGGCACTAGTACAGTGTATATCCACCTTTCGCAGCAATGCAGGCTGCTATTCTCCCATGGAGACGATCGTAGAGATGCTGGATGTAGTCCTGTGGAACGGCTTGCCATGCCATTTCCACCTGGCACCTCAGTTGGACCAGCGTTCGTGCTGGACGTGCAGACCGCGTGAGACGACGCTTCATCCAGTCCCAAACATGCTCAATGGGGGACAGATCTGGAGATCTTGCTGGCCAGGGTAGTTGACTTACACCTTCTAGAGCACGTTGGGTGGCACGGGATACATGCGGACGTGCATTGTCCTGTTGGAACAGCAAGTTCCCTTGCCGGTCTAGGAATGGTAGAACGATGGGTTCGATGACGGTTTGGATGTACCGTGCACTATTCAGTGTCCCCTCGACGATCACCAGTGGTGTACGGCCAGTGTAGGAGATCGCTCCCCACACCATGATGCTGGGTGTTGGCCCTGTGTGCCTCGGTCGTATGCAGTCCTGATTGTGGCGCTCACCTGCACGGCGCCAAACACGCATACGACCATCATTGGCACCAAGGCAGAAGCGACTCTCATCGCTGAAGATGACACGTCTCCATTCGTCCCTCCATTCACGCATGTTGCGACACCACTGGAGGCGGGCTGCACGATGTTGGGGCGTGAGCGGAAGACGGCCTAACGGTGTGCGGGACCGTAGCCCAGCTTCATGGAGACGGTTGCGAATGGTCCTCGCCGATACCCCAGGAGCAACAGTGTCCCTAATTTGCTGGGAAGTGGCGGTGCGGTCCCCTACGGCACTGCGTAGGATCCTACGGTCTTGGCGTGCATCCGTGCGTCGCTGCGGTCCGGTCCCAGGTCGACGGGCACGTGCACCTTCCGCCGACCACTGGCGACAACATCGATGTACTGTGGAGACCTCACGCCCCACGTGTTGAGCAATTTGGCGGTACGTCCACCCGGCCTCCCGCATGCCCACTATACGCCCTCGCTCCAAGTCCGTCAACTGCACATACGGTTCACGTCCACGCTGTCGCGGCATGCTACCAGTGTTAAAGACTGCGATGGAGCTCCGTATGCCACGGCAAACTGGCTGACACTGACGGCGGCGGTGCACAAATGCTGCGCAGCTAGCGCCATTCGACGGCCAACACCGCGGTTCCTGGTGTGTCCGCTGTGCCGTGCATGTGATCATTGCTTGTACAGCCCTCTCGCAGTGTCCGGAGCAAGTATGGTGGGTCTGACACACCGGTGTCAATGTGTTCTTTTTTCCATTTCCAGGAGTGTAATTGTTCCGTCTCGGTTTGTACACAAACACCAAATTTTCCTAAAACGGATTTTGTTAAGTGGATTTGGGTGCTGCAGAAAGGTGAAACCATAAACCACATGCAATTTCAATTTTATAGACAGAAAATACAGCCAATCGTCGTGCTTTAAATAATTATGCCGAAACATTCTGCCGCAGAAGAAATGAAATTTTCACTCTGCAGCGGCTGACATGAAACTTCCTGGAAGATTGAAACTGTATGCCGCACCGAGACTCGAACTCGGGACCTTTGCCTTTCGCGGGCAAGTGCTCTACCATCTGAGCTACCAAGCACGACTCACGACCCGTCCTCACAGCTTTAATTCCACCAGTACCTCGTCTCCTACATTCCATAATTCACAGAAGCTCTCCTGCAAAACTTACTGAACTAGCACTCCTAGGAGAAAGGATATTCACTCTGTAGCGCAGTGTGCACTGATAGGAAACTTTCTGGAAGATTAAAACTCTGTGCGTTTCTTCCAGGAGTGCCAGTTCTGCAAGGTTCGCAGGAGAGCTTCTGTGAAGTTTGGAAGGTAGGAGACGAGGTACTGGCTGAATTAAAGCTGTGAGGACGGGTCGTGAGTCGTGCTTGGGTAGCTCAGATGGTAGAGCACTTGCCTGCGAAAGGCGAAGGTCCCGAGTTCGGGTCTCGGTCCGGCATACAGTTTTAATATGCCAGGAAGTTTCATTATGCCGCTGCTCTTACCATGGTTTCCCTTATTTGTCCCAAGGTAAGTCTAGGCTGGTTCTTTGACAAACGACCTGGACAGTTTCATTTGCATTTGGTCTGAGTAGCTCCGTTGAAGAATCTGGATCTTAAAAATAACATAATAATCTTAAGAACATTATTCTGCTGGAACTCATCCTGCCTTACTACCAAACTGACATAGCAATGCCCTGGAACTTGCGCTAAAACGATCCAGGACTCGTATAACTATTTACTATTCACTCGAACGAGCTGGAAGACGAAATTGATCTCTGTCTAAAACCTTCTTTCACCAGAAGTTACAATTATCTTGTCCAAAAATTTCGAAAATCAGATACATTAGCTAGTTTTTATTTTAATACGTTTATAGTTCCAATGATATATTGTCCGGAAAAACTAAGTTCCAACAAGAGGACTCCCCCAGTAAAACATCTGACAGTAAGTCTGAATATTTCTGGTCTCATTTAAGTTAGCAGTTTGTAATATTTCTGGCTTAGTCAGCCATCATATTAGGCTCCAAGAAGCTGTTCCCAGAGCAGTGGAGATGCAAGAAGTATATAGATGACGAAATGTGGTGTGAGGTACCTGTGATAGATGTTAGATTTCGTACCATTCCCGTGAGAAAGGCCGCCTGCATAACGCTAATGGTCTGTGATTGGCTGCTGTGTTCGGAGCAAGGGCGCCAAAACGTTAAAGTATAGTTGTTATTATTATTAGTTTAACTACTCATTGGAATGACTTCACTTTTTAATATAAATATTTCTCAACAGCTGACTATCAATCAGTCATTTTAGAATTATTAAAAACAATTTAAATCAAAAACAAAAGACTGACGAAATTGCAGACGAAGCACTTCGGAAGCGTTCGGGTCACGCCTTTTCTGGTATGGCGCGCGAAGTGTTTCGGGCTGTTCGTCACTCTGGATTAGGCAGTCGAGAAGAACAGACATATTGTCTGTCGTAGTATGTGTTTCAAATTTTTATTTAAGTTCCTGTTCGTCACTCAGGATTAGGCAGTCGAGATGTACAGTCATGTTGTCTGTGGCAGGATGTGTTTGCCAGTATTCAGTATTAAAAGATTCACTCCGGTAGTAATGAGGCACAGCCACGCGCCACAAATAATGTAAAGATACATTTTCATAAACATTGTGTTTGATCATGTACTTTGCTGTAACAGAAGGTGTTGTATTAAGATCATGTAGTCTTCTCGTTACCTCAGGGAGTCACACCTAGTGATACGTGGCTGGCGACCACGGGGCCCCGAGCTGAGTCCTAACATTGCTTCCACTTACTTATGTCAGGCTCCTCACTTTTATCTTTCCTGTCTGGCCACCCTCGGCCAGCTCTTGTTCTTTTCCGACCCTGACGCTATTAGGTTTCGAGGGCTAGGGGTCTTTCATTTTCCAACCTATACTTCTCATGCAGCATCTGACCCGAGGCGGGCGGCTGCAAAAGGCGTCTGTATCCCATGTTAGGGGCGGCCTCCAGAACTGCGGAAGGCAACGGAATACCACCGCAGATTATCTTCCCTGCATAATGCAGGGCTTCCTCTCATGTTAAATCAGTGTCCGGAGGTAAAATAGTCCCCCATTCGGATCTGGATCTCCGGAGGGGGGGGGGGGGGGGGACAACTTGAAAGGAGGCAAAAAATCAAAACGATAATTGGTACCTGGAATGTCAGAACTCTGCTACAAGCAGGAAAACTAGAAAACCTTAAAAGAGAGATGGAAAAGAATCATATGGACCTCGTAGGAGTTGCTGAGGTAAGATGGAATGGACATGGAGAGTTGCAGTCAGATGAATATGTATTCTGCTACTCAGGAGAAGTAAAAGGAATTAATGGAGTAGGAATGATTATGACAAAGGAACTGGCTAAATGTGTGGAATATGTAGACTATGCAAATGACCGGGTTATTGGTGTAAGGCTGAAAGGAGCACAAAAAGATTTACTGATTGTCCAGGTGTATATGCCAACTTCAGAACATGATGACCAAATTGTAGAGGAAACGTACAATGTAATAGAGAGAATAATGGACGAAAATAAAAAATGCTGCAAAATAGTAATAGGAGACTGGAACGCCATTGTGGGGGAAGGGAAAGAGGGAAACATAGTAGGCAGTCATGGTCTTGGAAAGAGAAATGACAGAGGTGAATGGTTAATTGACTTCTGCAGAGAAAGGCAGCTGATAGCGGCAAACACATGGTTCAAGAACCACAAGAGGAGGCTCTACACTTGGAAATCACCAGGGGGTAAATACAGAAACCAAATCGATTTTATACTGGTAGAAGAAAGATATAGAAATGGAATCAAGAACGTGCACACATTACCAGGTGCAGATACTAATAGTGACCACAACTTACTCATGGCAGAAATAGAAATAAGAATGAAAAAACTGAAAAAGGCGACCATGGTGAAAAAGTGGGATTTAGAGAATATAAGATCCAACAAAGAACAAATTACAGAACTGCTGTCTCGGGAGTTTCTAAACACATTATGAGACAAAGAGTCACCAGATAATGTCAACGAGTACTGGAATATGCTGAAAGAAGGAATCATTAAAGCAGGACAGCAAAATATAGGATATGTAAAAGGTAAAAGGTCAAAAAAACCGTGGGTCACACAAGAAATGGTTTCCAAGATGGAGGAGAGAAGAAAATTGAAAAACAAGAACACTGAAGATGCAAGAAAGATACACCGAAGGTTAAATAATGAACTGCGAAGAGAAACAGAGCAGGCTAGGAAAAAATGGCTAAAAGAGGAATGTGATGAAATTGAAGAACTGGAGAGGAAGGGAAGATACGACTTACTATACAACAGAGTAAAGACTATGGCCGGCCGAAGTGGCCGTGCGGTTAAAGGCGCTGCAGTCTGGAACCGCAAGACCGCTACGGTCGCAGGTTCGAATCCTGCCTCGGGCATGGATGTTTGTGATGTCCTTAGGTTAGTTAGGTTTAACTAGTTCTAAGTTCTAGGGGACTAATGACCTCAGCAGTTGAGTCCCATAGTGCTCAGAGCCATTTGAAGCCATTTAGTAAAGACTATGACATGGGAACAAAACAGAGCAGGAAGTGCTACTATGGAAATTTTGAGTAAAGACGAAGAGGTAGTGTACAAAGATCGTGACGATGTCCTCCAGAGATGGGAAGAATATATATAAGAGCTATATGACACAAATAGCAAACCAGAAACTCTGGAACTTGAATCACACAACAGTGTAAGTGATGAAGAGAAAGGACCGACCATCATAATGGAAGAAGTAAAGTCTGCCATAGCTGCCATGAAAAATGGCAAAGCGGTAGGTACAGATACAATACCGGGAGAAATACTAAAATGCTTGAACCACAATGGAATAAGAGAAATATTGATGTTATGTAATAAAATATATGACAGTGGTGAATGTCCTGAGGACTTTCTGACAACAGTAATGATTCCATTACCGAAAAAACAAGGAACCAAGAAATGCAGCGAGCACAGGACAATCAGCCTCATTTCACATGCAGCCAAAGTGATGTTAAGAATAATTAATAAAAGACTTGAAAAAGTAATGCAGGAGAATCTCGGCGAGAAGCAGTCTGGCTTTAGACGGAATACGGGCACCAGAGATGCAATAGGGCTCCTACGAATATCTTGGGAGAAAGGTTTATTGTTAGTTGGTTGTTTTTGGGGAAGGAGACCAGACAGCGTGGTCATTGGTCTCATCGGATTAGGGAAGGATGGGGAAGGAAGTCGGCCGTGCCCTTTCAGAGGAACCATCCCGGCATTTGCCTGCAGTGATTTAGGGAAATCACGGAAAACCTAAATCAGGATGGCCGGACGCGGGATTGAACCGTCGTCCTCCCGAATGCGAGTCCAGTGTCTAACCACTGCGCCACCTCGCTCGGTAAAGGTTTATTGAAAAAGAAAGAGACCTGTATATGTGCTTCATCGATTTAGAAAAGGCATTTGACAATGTGGTTTGGGACAAGCTGGCGACTATAATGAGGGAAAAGAGAGTGGACTGGAAAACCAGAAGACTTGTAAACTCATTATATCTTAATCAAAAAGTTTCAGTTAAAGTGAGAGGAGAAAGTACAAACTGGATCAGACTAGGAAAAGGAGTAAGTGGCTGTTTATCACCTACTATTTTCAACCTCTACTTGGAAAATATGATTGACCAATGCTCATTAGATGACAAAGGAGTAGAAATTGGAGGAAGAAGAGTAGGGTGTTTGAGATTTGCTAATGACATGGTCCTTCTAGCCACAGGGGAAAAAGAATTACCGGATTTGCTGGACACCATTGCAACTAACGGAAAAAATATGGAATGAAAATTAACACAAATAAAACAAAAGTATTGGCACTAGGAGGAAATAAGGATTTAAAAATTATGCTGAATGGAGAAATACTAGAACAGGTGCAAAATTTTAAGTATCTTGGAAGCAGGATAGACACCGACTGGAAGTGCACCACAGAAATTAAAACAAGGATAGCAATGGCAAAAGAGGCGTTTTATAAGAAAAGGAGAATCTTCTGCAGAGGTCTGGACAGAGAACTCAGAAAGAGACTCATAAAATGTCTTGTATGGAGTGTTCTTCTATATGGCGCTGAAACATGGACTATGAGGAAAAAAGACAGGGAAAGGCTGGAGGCTTTTGAGATCTGGACATGGCGGAAGATGGAAAGAATAAGTTGGATGGACAGAGTAAAAAATGAAGAGGTACTGAGAAGAGTGGGAGAGAAAAGACAATTACTAGATGTAATAAAGAGAAGAAAAAGAAATTGGATTGGGCGTATATTAAGAAAGAATGACGGACCGATAAAAACAGTTTTAGAAGGTTATGTAGAAGGGAAAAGGAAGCGAGGAAGGAAGATATTCCACATACTGGATGACATGATGGACGGTACAACATACAGCAGCCTTAAGAAGGAAGCAATGGATCGCACAAAATGGAGAAGCAAAGGACCTGCTAATATAGCAGATAACTGATGATGATGAGTCTTCTCGTGTGGCTATATTAAAATACGCGAGTGGCATCCCAAAGAAGTGATACATTATTTCAGAATAGAACCTCGCTAAAAGTCAGTTTCAGCCTCAAGATACAGAACCTACGACCTGCGTGCTGTTTTCTGCGCTAGGGACATCAACTTGAAGACAGCAGGTTAGTGAACTATAACAGAACCTTCGTATTCCACAAAGTGCAGTGGAAACAACTAGGCGCCTCACGTGTACTGCATGCACAGAACAAATGTACTCAGTGACACGTCATCTGCAATAATGCAGAGGAGGTAATGGAGGATGATCGTTATTAACACCAACAATCAATTCATTCTTCCTTTCTTGCCGTAAGTTTCATAACAAGTAGTAAAGTTCCACAAAAGCTCCCTTGGTGTTTATTAGACGCTTACACATCTAACGGTTCTCAAATAGCATTCATCTGTGAATAGCTTTTCTGGCTTTTAGTTTGGCAGACTGAAGAAAATTATGTTTATCACCTACGTGAGATGTGACATCGTAAAGGAAAGCGTACAGCGTTCTGTGGGTGGGTGCTCCTGTACAAAAGTATTTCCGTTATGCATAACATACACCTAGACTATCTCCGTCTGGAGTTTCTGAACGTTTTGTGACGCTCTAGTACCGACTAAACATGTCGATGACGATTCCTTGAAGCTCTTGGAATGAGTACCAGGCTGCTCCTGCACACATCTACAGGCATACGAGAACGTCGCAACGCTGACTGCTACAAAGGGATACCACTATAGCGAATGATGAGTATTTGGAATGTGTTTCTATTTGCAAATATCGTTGTTATTCAAAACACTGAAGATAACTTCCAAAGGTCAGTATACCAGCTAAATTGACACCCTCCTTCCCTTCAACCACCCCCTCCCCACATACACTCACACTGCCCTTTGTTACCCAATTACCTGCTTCTTCATGCCTTAGGACGTATATTATGAAGATAGCACATTATAGTCAGGTTCTCCTACAGAGCTCTTTTCTTCCCCAATCTATTCAGTATCCCTTTATTACTTGTTAGATATACTCATCTAATCTTCAGCATGTTGTCACTACCGTTTATTATTTTCTTATCTGTACTATTTCTCACCCACGTTTCACTTTCCTGTAAGACTAGTCTTCAAACAAATATTTCAGAATAGACTTCCTAACAAGACAGTTTTTTTTTTTTTTTTTTTTTTTTTTTTTTTTTTTTTTTTTTGTTATTGCCACTCAGCATTTTACATCCTCTTTACTTCGTCGTTGTCAGTTATTTTGCCCATATAACAAAACTTGTCTTCTATTCTTCTAGTTTCAGCGTCTCATTTCCTAATTAACACCCTCAGTATCAAGTGACTTAGAACGGTTGCATTCCATTACACTCGTTTTGCTTTTGTTGACGTTCATCTCACGTCCTCTTTCCAAGAAACGATTCATTCCGTTCATGTGATCTTACAAGTGCTTTGCAGTCTGTGACAGAATTACAATGTCCCTGCAAATGTTAAGGTTTCTATTTCCTCTCCCTGAAGTCTGATTCATTTTACAAATTGTTCCATGGTTTACTTTACTGCTTGCTATAGGCTAAAACTCTCATTCCCTTCTTGACTATTGCCCTCCTTTCCTGTCCTTCAGGTTTTAGAATTTCTATTCAGTTTGTACTCGATAGATTTTTGCTCCATGTATTTATCCGTGATTATTTCAGAATTTGGACGAATGTATTTCATTCAACACTGGCAGACATTTGTTCCAAATCCACAAATTCTATATATACTGAGCTGACAAAAGTTATGGGATAGCGATATGCCAGTATAAAGATGGCAGTGCATTGGTGAAGTTGTCATTTGTACTCAGGTGATTCTTATGAAATGGTTTCCGACGTGATTATGGTTGCACGACGGGAACTAACAGACTTTGAACGCGGAGTGGTAGCTGAAGCTAAATGCATGGGACATTCCATTTCGGAAATCTTTACGGAATCCAATATTCCGAGATCCACAGCGTCAAGAGTGTGCCGAGAATACCAAATTTAAGGCATTACCTCTCAACACGGACAACGCAGTGGCCGACGGCCTTCACTTACCGATCGGGAGCAGCGGCGTTTGCATATGGTTGTCAGAACTAACAGAGAAGCAATAGTGCGTTTAATAACCACAAAAATCAATGTGGTACGTACGACGAACGTATCTGTTAAGACCGTGCGGCCAAATTTCGCGTTAAAGTGCTATGGCAGCAGAGATGCGAGTGCCTTTGCTAACAGCACGACAGTGCCAGCAGCGCCTCTCGTGGGCTCGTGACCATATCGGTTGGACCCTAGACTAGTGGAAAACCGTGGGCTGACCAGATGAGTTTCCATTTTAGTTGGCAAGAGCTGATGGTAGTGTTCGAGTGTGGCGCAGACCCCGCGGTCTCATGAACCCAAACTGTCAACATGGCATTGTGCAAGCTTGTGGTGGTTCCATTATGGTGTGGACTGTGTTTACAAGGAATGGGCTGGGTCCTCTGGCACAACTGAAACGGTCACTGACTAGAAATGGTTATGTTCGGCTACTTGGAGACCATCTGCAGCCATTCACGGGCTTCATGTTTCCAAACGACGATGTCATGTCATCGGGACGCAACTGTTCGCGATTGGTCTGAAGAACATTTTGGACAATTCGAGTGAATGATGTGCCCATCACCCGACATGAAAACCACTGAACATTTATGGGACATAAGCGAGAGGTCAGTTCGTCCACAACATCCTGCACCGACAACACTTTCGCGATTATGGACGATTGTAGGGGCAGCTCAGTATTCTTGCAGGGTACTTCAACGACTTGTTGAGTCCACATCAAGTCGAGTTGCTGCACTACACCGGGCAAAATGAGATCCGACACGATATTAGGAGGCATTCCATGACTTTTGTCACCCCGTTGTATGTGGAATCATCTTCCTTCAGTCTAACTTGCCAGTCAGCGCGACACACAGGAACCGAAACTGATCTCCCCACCCATGCAGCACGTTGACTGCTACCAGTAGTCCTTTGCGCTACACATCGTCGACGAAGGAATCGTTGATCGGTATCTCTCTTTGCCCTTCTATATTACTGAAATACTTTTTGCGAGAGTCACCACACTCGCACTGAGGTACGAGGCAAAGGCACCCCTCTGTTACTACTTACGATCGCCCTGCAAGCAATCCGATTGTCCTGAGATAAATGCAGGATCCGACCTCTCGACTGGAAACAGAAAAATAACAGTATATGCTTATATGAGTTCATAGGCTTCCACGACGGACATCATTTCGGATTAAGTAATTTTAGGCCGCGTCATTGTAAATATTAACACAACTAAATATCCGACGTTTCGAGCGGCTTGTTATGGTTCTCTTCAGGGCAGTTCACTACAATATACTAGTGAATGTCTTCCTTTGTATACTGTCATTTTCGGTTATCTGGTGGCTAACGATGGCACACATCTCAGATATCGTTGGACAATTTGGAGAGATTTTTATGGAGGGTTTGGCTGTACTATACGGTATTGTGTGCGCTATCCTGGTGGCTGACTGGAAGGCAACTCTAGTAGCTGACTGGCAGAAGGTAGCATATTGGCAGTATGTTGTCTGTGACACTCTGACAACAAACGCGATTTTCTGAGGCCCACTAAGAAACCCGTGAATGCTCTCCACACTGAAGGGATCTATCTATGACATTCGGTGTGAATGCGACACCTGTATATTGGTGAAACGTGGAGACCCACTATCACTTGCATTTCGGAGCATGAACGTTACGTACGACTGGGACAGAACAACAAGTCAGCTGTAGCAGAACACGAACAAAAATGTGACCGTCCTATCAATTTTATAGAACCTCGCGTGGATGCAGGAACGGAAAATAAAGAGACGCTATCGAAATACACTCCTGGAAATGGAAAAAAGAACACATTGACACCGGTGTGTCAGACCCACCATACTTGCTCCGGACACTGCGAGAGGGCTGTACAAGCAATGATCACACGCACGGCACAGCGGACACACCAGGAACCGCGGTGTTGGCCGTCGAATGGCGCTAGCTGCGCAGCATTTGTGCACCGCCGCCGTCAGTGTCAGCCAGTTTGCCGTGGCATACGGAGCTCCATCGCAGTCTTTAACACTGGTAGCATGCCGCGACAGCGTGGACGTGAACCGTATGTGCAGTTGACGGACTTTGAGCGAGGGCGTATAGTGGGCATGCGGGAGGCCGGGTGGACGTACCGCCGAATTGCTCAACACGTGGGGCGTGAGGTCTCCACAGTACATCGATGTTGTCGCCAGTGGTCGGCGGAAGGTGCACGTGCCCGTCGACCTGGGACCGGACCGCAGCGACGCACGGATGCACGCCAAGACCGTAGGATCCTACGCAGTGCCGTAGGGGACCGCACCGCCACTTCCCAGCAAATTAGGGACACTGTTGCTCCTGGGGTATCGGCGAGGACCATTCGCAACCGTCTCCATGAAGCTGGGCTACGGTCCCGCACACCGTTAGGCCGTCTTCCGCTCACGCCCCAACATCGTGCAGCCCGCCTCCAGTGGTGTCGCGACAGGCGTGAATGGAGGGACGAATGGAGACGTGTCGTCTTCAGCGATGAGAGTCGCTTCTGCCTTGGTGCCAATGATGGTCGTATGCGTGTTTGGCGCCGTGCAGGTGAGCGCCACAATCAGGACTGCATACGACCGAGGCACACAGGGCCAACACCCGGCATCATGGTGTGGGGAGCGATCTCCTACACTGGCCGTACACCACTGGTGATCGTCGAGGGGACACTGAATAGTGCACGGTACATCCAAACCGTCATCGAACCCATCGTTCTACCATTCCTAGACCGGCAAGGGAACTTGCTGTTCCAACAGGACAATGCACGTCCGCATGTATCCCGTGCCACCCAACGTGCTCTAGAAGGTGTAAGTCAACTACCCTGGCCAGCAAGATCTCCGGATCTGTCCCCCATTGAGCATGTTTGGGACTGGATGAAGCGTCGTCTCACGCGGTCTGCACGTCCAGCACGAACGCTGGTCCAACTGAGGCGCCAGGTGGAAATGGCATGGCAAGCCGTTCCACAGGACTACATCCAGCATCTCTACGATCGTCTCCATGGGAGAATAGCAGCCTGCATTGCTGCGAAAGGTGGATATACACTGTACTAGTGCCGACATTGTGCATGCTCTGTTGCCTGTGTCTATGTGCCTGTGGTTCTGTCAGTGTGATCATGTGATGTATCTGACCCCAGGAATGTGTCAATAAAGTTTCCCCTTCCTGGGACAATGAATTCACGGTGTTCTTATTTCAATTTCCAGGAGTGTAATTGAAGACCCTAACTACATGAACAGAGAGGACTGCTGTAAGTTACCTAAAGCCTGGCTGCCAGATAGCATCGCTTGATGCGGGTTTAACAGTAGGCCGCGACAGGACTGCCGTGCGGCCTTAACGCCTCGTTGCAGGAAGACACTACCCCCCCCCCCCCCGGATACCAGCTGCCGATTTGCTACTGTCTTCCAGTCACGAGAGATTGCCTACCAATCACCAGTGTGGCACAGCCAGCAGACAACCTACCAATCACCCTCTAGGGTTGGTTTCCAGTAATCAGGGTAATACGGGCAAAAGCGTACCGTACAGCTACCCCCCTCCATAACATGCTCTTTAAATTGTCCAGTGACATCTCAGATATGTGATGTCGGCAGCCACCAGATAATCGAAAATGATAATATATAAAGGAAGACATTCCCTGAGGAGGACCGCAGCAAGTCGGTCGATACTTCGGCAATTTAGATCTTTTTAGTAGTTTACAATGACGCGCTCTTTACCTAAAATTATTTTATCCAAAATATACGCTTGGTCTCCAACACGCATTTTGCGAAGTCTTTGGCAATCTCGTGAATATAGATTAGAGATACGAAGAATAAAGTCACTTCAAAATCAATAACTCAGATTCACACAAAATTAATACGTACAGTGTCAATTTGCATAAGATCATTTTGCGTACTAGGCCGCGCCATTATGAAACACGAAAGCAACTAAGAAGCCGACATTTCGACCGGCTTTGTAGCGGTGTTCATCAGACCAACATTCTTGAGCACAAATGTTCCACATCGCTCTGTTCGAAATTATAAGAGCAACGTATTCTGATACGTCAACAGGTCGAGTCCTGTTTTGTGGAGTATCATCAGTCATCACCGAGGCCGAGAGTGGTGCTCGGCAGTGGATGGCGCTTCTGTGTCGCTGGGCGCAGGTGGAGAGCGCTCTGGCCGCAGCTAATGCTCTGCTCTCCACAGCTGGGGTGCGGCGAGTGCCTGCGTGAAAGCTATAACTGCAGTGCTTGTCGGCGTGACCGCGTCCACAGCTAACACGATCTACTTAAAAATAGCGGGCGACACCCTACGTGCAGGACGTTAACCAAATAGTTGCACATAAGCTTGCTTACATGTGACACCTGACAAGGAAATGTTTACTGTTATATCCACAAAAGAATACAATAGCTACACGAGTGCAGTTCAGTCACCACATTCGATAAAACAAGTCACAAGAAAAGAAGAACGACGCGAATTCCATCGGAACACATATTTTAAAATTACAGCTCAGGTTTTAAATGGTTCAAATGGCTCTGAGCACTATGGGACTCAACTGCTGAGGTCATTAGTCCCCTAGAACTTAGAACTAGCTAAACCTAACTAACCTAAGGACATCACAAACATACATGCCCGAGGCAGGATTCGAACCTGCGACCGTAGCGGTCTTGCGGTTCCAGACTGCAACGCCTTTAACCGCACGGCCACTTCGGCTGGCTCAGGTTTTAAAAAAATTAAATCGTTGTACTGTAAGGTGGAAAAAAATTGCATGCTTAGTAGACTGTTGGTATTCTGCCCGGACAGATAGATGCACAGTTAGTTTTCAGAAGAAACTGAAAACACAGGCTGAAAGAAGTACTGAGAAACAGAGACGAAGGACTCTTCCTGAAATTAGCTGCATACCTGAGAGATAATTTTTACCCTTTAAATCGACGAGATTCTCAACAAAAACGTCAGAGAGAGAGATATGAAATACAAATCGTGAATGCGGAAACAAGAAAAAAGAATTCGCTAGTAATTTTATTATCGTGACCACAAAAAAGGTATATCGATAAAGAGAGGTAAGTGGACAGAAGTAGCTATCAAAGTGGTATGATGAAACTGGCAGCTCATTTCGAAAGGACGCTACGTAAGCTCAGATCCAGGTGAGGCTGTGGGTTCGTTGCGGCCGGCTGACCGCATGCAGTTGGTGACGTATGTGTGCTGGGAGCGGCTAGAGGCCTGTGCGACGGTGGGAGCGGCACGAGCGCAGCAAAGGTTACACGGCAGCAGCGGGCCTAAAGGTCTCTCCCAGACCCAGGGAGAGAGTCCTGGAAAAACAACCCTTAAAGCTGTAGCCAGGGCGTTAGAAAAGTGAAAACCGTGCACTCGTCACGTTAGTGCTGCTCGCACTCACTCACTGTGGGCGAATTTCCCTCACAGCATCCACTTGCTCCGTGGGGTACAGGTGGCAGATCAGACATGTGCTTGTGCTATTGGTCTTAATGTTAGCGAACTTTCAAGATACACCACCTGTTGGCGATCGTATTTCGTATTACACACGGAAACATTTCATGAATGCAAAGCTTTCAGTGGAAGACTCATTTCTGACAACGTAAAGATTGATGCATCAAAAGGTCACAGATTACACAGACATGCTGGATTATTATCAAACACCGTGGAAAAAATTCTTGCCATTTTTACGGCTGCTGACAGAAATATGATGAAAATTATGCGAACTATGATCGTTCGGAATGCACTGTGCTTTAATAAGGTGACAGCTTGTGACGAAAACTGTTTGATCTTGGTTCAAACATAGAATTCACTGATGTACCCAGCATCAAAGACCTGCACGTAAATACTTTAACGAGCCTTAGAATCTTACAATAAAGTAATGAATATATTATTTTGGTAAAAAAAGTGGGTCAGTCCTCCCAGAGTTTCTGGAATAATGTTGAGCATATCTGGGAAAGATTAATCACATATTACAAACGAAGGCAAGGACATAACACTGTTTCAATTTCTTCGTGATAATGATACAGCGATTTGCGCCTGCATTTATATAAAACTATACATATGGAAAAATTAGAATTATGTATTAGTACCTTCAGCTGTTGACGGGCGTTGATATATATCAACGCGGACAGGTGAAAATGTGTGTCCCAACCGGGACTCGAACTCGGGATCTCCTGCTACATATTATCCGAACTCTTATGGCACTTGGTAAGAATGTCTTCCCCGAGTAATGAGTGTGTTGGGTAGGGACACTACGAACGTAGTGTGTGGACATATAAAGTGAGAATGTGGGTCTCGCAAGAGGCGCGCGCGAGATAGTCCCTGTAGTCGCACTATCTTCTGTACCTTCGGTGGCTCAGATGGATAGAGCACCTGCCATACAAGCAGGAGATCCCTAGTTCGAGTCCCGGTTGGGGCACACATTTTCACCTGTCCCCATTGATATAAATCAACGCCCGTCAGCAGCTGAAGGTATTAATATATAATTCTAATTTCGTTCTAGACGGCTGCAAGTCATCAATGGCGTATGTTCTTGCGGACATGTCCGAAAGAACAGACACCATATCCATATAAGTATATGGAAAAAGATTTTTGAAGAGCTACCAGTGTTGTCTCATCTTTTGGACTATAATTGGTTTCAGAACATATAATTCAACTGTCACACGACTAGAAATACGTATAGTGTAACAAAAATTAAAGTCTTTTTAACAAGTGAAAGTCAGTTTATTAAACACCCGACGTAAATTATTGTACTCAGCTTGTGGGATGTTATTGCTGTTGTATTCAGTCCAAAGATCGGTTTGATTAATTGACTGATTGCTTGCTTGGAGGGAGAGGGGATTAAGGAGCTAAACAGTGAGATTATCCAGTGCCACCGTCAAAGGATAGCTCACATGGAGGTATTGACATCGACCAGAAATCTGATCGAATTGTGATAGTACGTAGGAATGGTATACTCGAGACGCCAAAACTAATGTTGATACCAGAGATGACGAATAATTGTATAACAGATAAAAGATTATGTATCTGGCCAATCTTTCAACCCCCCTCCGCCCACCAGGTTTATCTGCGGTAGGAGGAACCAGCCCCCGTCCGACCCTCCAACGATCCTACACAGGATAATTACAGTAACGGAATAAATAATAAATAAATAAATCCTTGTAGCCCGGTGGAGAGTAGGTATGGAATATCAAAAGTAAACAGGGTAAATCCGTAACTAACGCTACTACAACAGTAAAATAACGTGAAACAATAATATATGACATCTAATGAAACTGATGAATCGCATACCTAATAAATTTTTCCGTGCGCTCAATAATCAAGACTGCCATAAACCAATAAATCAAATCTAGTATTCTACAATAACACTTTCACAAAGCTCATCTTTAAAAAACGGGGCCGATTCGATGGAAAATATGAGTAACTTGCACAGGCATGACATATCATCTCTTCCTACATCTGGAGGCTCCCTTCGATGCTTTGGTCTATCAAAGTGAAACACATTTCGTCAAAAAAAGGAAAACCAAATAACTGTCACATACAAAGTTTCCCCACGTCATCATCATTATGAGACGCTGATGTAGAAGACGGTCGTGCGGAAGGAAATACTTTCCACGGCCGTGGGGCGAACAAACGGAAAGCTACAACAATCTGGCGATCATGCAGCACGGGTGTAGCGCCTGCAGCAGTCTCTATGCTTTGTCCACGTTTTTTAAAAATATTTTAGCGTTGGAAATCCAACAGCCTGGAGAATGTTCTAAAGTACTGTGATATACAGATATTATGGTTTATGTCTAAGTTTAAATTCGAAACTATAAAAATATAGTAGCTTAAATGAATTATTTAAAAAAGCAGATCCTACGGATAAAGGCGCAATTCTAAATCGCTAGGAACTTCATAAACACAAATATAAAAGAACAAAAAGGCGCTATTCTGATAACCACCAATCAAACAAAAAACTTATTTTTTCTTCACTTTCCGTAAATGTCAGATGACATTCAAAGATAATACCGAACTGCTAAGGAAGAAGATGATAACGTGAATATGTGTGTGTGTGTGTGTGTGTGTGTGTGAGAGAGAGAGAGAGAGAGAGAGAGAGAGAGAGAGACAAAAACGGAGGAATAGCTTAGACGAATTCGTCTATTTCCCCCAGAAGACAATAGATGGCGTCGAAATGAGCCATGAAGAAGGAACAAAAGATTTAAACCATATAAAAATGGTAGCCGGAAGCTTTCCTTTTGACGTAGCCGCGAAATATTCTTGTCATTGTCTTAGAAAGTAATCTACGAAAATTGGTAGCGCATAGACAAAAGAGCTTGCCTATCGAATTTCATATGCATAGTACATTTTTTTCCCTCTATCGAATCAACAACGACACGAAAGTTAAACTGAAACTACTCTTTGTAACAGTCATGCGGCAGACAGACACGAATGTCATTCCAGCAATATCCACGCAGTTTCGTTCTCTCTCTTTCTCGATTCACTGCCGACGACCTAATTCGATTTCCAGTAATGGAGTCACGGAATGCAATTTTTTCGACACGAAGCGCTGCTAACGATACAGATAGAGAGGATATTAGGTTAAGAGTTAAATTCAATATCTGCGTTCTCGCTACGGCGAAACGCGCTCCGAGCCGGTTCACACGCAACTTCGAGCCCGTCGTCCCCATAGCCCACCTTCCTGGAGATGTTTCCATCGCTCGCTATACAGGGCAAGTGCTACATCTACATATATCCTCCGCTAGCCACCAAGCGGTGTGTGGCGGAGGGCACAATTCGCGCCAAAGTCATATTTCCCTCCGTATGCTCTACTCGCGGATCGCGCGAGGGAAAAACGACTGTCTGAACGCCTCAGTACGAGCTCTAATTTCCCTTATCTTTGAATGGTGATCATTGCGCCGTTTGAAAGTTGGTGGTAATAATATATGCTCAACATCCTCGGCGAAGATCGGACGGAATTTAGTGAGCAGCCCCTTCCGCTTAGCGCGCCGTCTAATTGCAAGTGTGTTCCACTTCAAACTTTCTATGAGATTTGCAACGCTCTCGCGATGGCTAAATGTACCAGTCACGAATCTTGCCGCTCTTCTTTGGACCTTCTCAATCTCTTGTATCAGACCCAACTGGTAGGGCTCCCATACAGACGAACAGTACTCTAAGACTGGACGAACTAAAGTATTGTAAGCAATTTCCCTTGTTGAAGGACTGCATCGCTCCAGGATTCTATCAATAAACCGCAATTTAGAGTTCGCCTTGCCCGTTACTTGTGTAAACTGATCGTTCCATTTGAGATCATTTTGAATAGTCACACCCAGATACTAGACGGATGTTACCGCTTCCAAAGACTGGCCATTTACTTTCTACTCGTACATTATTGGGGATTTTCGCTTTGTTACACGCAGTAGGTTACACTTACTAATAGAGAGAGATAACTGCAGTCATTACACCACGCATTTATTTTCTGCAAATCCTCACTGATTTGTTCACAACTTTCGTGTGATACAACTTTCCTGTAGACTATAGCATCATCGGCAAAAAGTCTAATGCCACTGTCAATACCATCAACCAGATCGTTTACGTAAATCGTAAAAAACAGCGGACCTATTCCACTGCCATGGGGCACACCTGAAGTTACGCTTGTTTCTGTTGAAGTCGCCCTGTTCAGGACGACATACTGCTTCCTGTCTATTAGAAAACTATCTATCCAACCGCACATGTCATCTGATAGGCCGCAAGCGCGCACTTTTTGGAGCAAGCGACAGTTCGGAACTGAGTCGAACGCCTTTCGAAAGTCGAGAAATATGGCATCAGCCTGGGAGCCGGTATCTAGAGCCTGTTGTATATCACGCACAAAGAGGGCCAGTTGCGTCTCGCATGACCGCTGTTTCCCAAAACCGTGCTGGTACTGCAGATGAGCTTCTCAGAGTCTAGAAAGGTTATTATGTCTGCTACAACAAATCGATGTCAGTGAAAAGTCTGCAGGAAACGGCCTCGCACCAAACCTGTAACATTACCCTACTTACCTGTGCTCATATGCCTCCAGTAGCTACGCCTTCGTCAGATATTGCTGAAAAGTAACTGCCGAAATTAGGCCAATTCAAATCATGTTGTCCATTGTACGTTTACAGCGCAAATCACTTTAATTGCACTTTGATATTACTTATCCTACTGTTTATGGCCAGATCGAGTCTCATTTGCTATAATTTATGCCTAGATAAAGGGTAAGCCACATACTACACTCTGTTGATATCCTATAACTTGGTTGTTCGAGTGCAGTAACTTAAGTAAGACATACTGATTCACATTAACTAAGCAAATTATTAACACGTTCCTAATTACACTGTACTCGTGTTACGGAAGCAACTACTGTGTTTAGAAACACGAATGGTATGAGATCCAGGCGGACTCTGCTAGAGCAAATGATCCATATCGAAACTGTCATGGTACTTGAAGTAATAGGAACCAATCGTCCAGTGTAACACGAGCTTAGAGATCGCATGTGATAATGCATGGGCAGAGTCTTCTGAAGTATCCAAGAACAAGGCAAAATGTTTTCTTTCGTTCGGACGTGTGTTACTACTCAGTATACAGCCTTTTTATTTACAGTTTGTGTTTTTGGTGCCATCAGCAGAACCACTGCTACCCGATCCGCCTGTTACGGAAACTTTGCGCCGCGCGGGATTAGCCGAGCGGTCTAAGGCGTTGCAGTCATGGACTGTGCGACTGGTCCCGGCGGGGGTTCGAGTCCTCCCTCGGGCATTGGTGTGTGTGTTTGTCCTTAGGATAATTTAGGTCAAGTAGTGAGTAAGCTTAGGAACTGATGACCTTAGCAGTTAAGTCCCATTATGCCTATCATGCAAATCGATACGGAGGAGTCGCTTTCTTTCATAATAGGAATCTTTCCACTGTCCCACACAACGTATTAGATAATTTCAAAACGTATAAGCTGTAGCACCAGGCAACATATAAAGGCCATAAACAGCACGGCACCCAGGACTGATGGGAGCATTCGGATGCATCTATGAAAAGTGTCACCAAAAGAAATCACAGCCGCTTTGCAAACGCCAATCAATACCACATTAAATTAAAACTCATACCAAACGAATGGAGGACAGTAAAAGTCGCAATGATGCTCAAGCGAAGCAAAGCCACACATAGAAACAACCTCACATAAACGAAGTCCCGTAAGATTTCATACACACATTTGAACATTTTTTTGAAACTTTTCGCTCAGTCGTCAAAAAAAGCTAACGGGCCTAATAAAAACCTATAAACATGCAGAAAAAGAACACCTCATCCCGTAATTACCTGCTGGTTTTAGATTTAGCCATGTTACAGTCGATTAGCACTTAGAATCTACACCAGATTTTAAAAGCGCTAAATTTAACCTACTGTGTAACAATTCTTAATACCTAGTTAGCTTTCGATCCTATTTTGCACCATGGTATTACAAATTTATAATCGTCCGAGGCCTAGCCCAGTTAGTAAAACTTATTTTCGACAACTAGCAAAGAGTTACGATAAACAACGAATTCTCAGATCTATTCAACCAAATTCCGGAGTCTCTCAGAGTACCATAGTCTTCTCATTATTTTACAATTTATACACAGCAGATGTTCTGCAGCTTAAACTATAGAACTCTGTCTTGATGACACCGTCTACTGCTGCCATTCGCCCACTACGAAAAGATGAATACCGACTACAAACCAAAACTAGCCTGTGGAGAATAAGACCTAACTCCCTTAACGACAGGTCGTGCTCTTCAGACATAGGAACTGGAGGCAAAATAAATCTCAAAATCACGAAAACATTATAGTAAACCTATGCGAATAATATATTAAACCCCAGAAACAAGACAAGTATTTAGGAATCAACATGGACTTCACACCTTCATAGGAGCAAAACATACGCGAATCGATGGCAAAATACTGATTTAGAAAATTTCAAGTCGCTTCTACAGAAACGCTGCTACATTCACAACCATCATTATGTCCCTCAACGAATGACATCATCCACCCAAACAAAACGTATACTGTCAACTGAATACGGAAAGTAGTCCACCAGTACAAAATCCTTTATGAATTAGCTAATGCAGAACCACTACAAGACTATCTCACTTTTAAAAATGGAAAAACAACCAGATTGAAGACAGAAATTGTGACTACAGACCTGCGAACTACTACAGACGTAAATCTGTACCTACAGATGCCTCAAGCTCTAAAAAGCAATTCCGTTACACATCACTGCCGAGTGCATGAGACACTCAAGAGGACGACAGGACAAATCAAATGCCAGTAATATCAAGTGTGATAGATCACCTGCTGACAGAAGTAACCGGAACCGAAGAAAGTAATCATAATTAGAAAATTACACCGAAACAAGGATTAGAGGCAAATTAAAAATAAACTTGAGACAACCTAAACCTAGATAAGGTTTTAGAGGGGGTTGTCTCAGCAATAAGGGAAACGCCTGTACTTTGTTCACTCACTCACTCACATAACAGAAACAAGAACGAAACTGGGAAACACCATTTAATCTCAGATTTTATAAAATAAGCTGTACTTTTAACAGCATAATAACATCGACGAAGACTTTGATTTCCATTTTACCATAAGAGTGAAAACACCGATCAGGAGAACATGTAACTGAAATATTATTTTAAGTCACCTTTCCATGCCTATAAATTTCTTCGCGGCCACTTTTAGGTATTAACAACTTGAAAAGCTCTCAGTTGGGTGTCATATGTTGCGAGAATTCTCAGCGACCACGTTCCGTAAACATTTTAAAAAAATTAAAAATTGAAAAAGTTAAAGTCCGCAAACGAGAGGAACGAAAGTAAAACTTTCACAACCGGAGACTTTATCGGTCTGAGCCAATGAACTGTTACCTACTTCTGCTCGAAGAGCCGTGTGCCACATACTTCAGCATCGCCTGTTGCAATCTCGTATGCTGTGCGCTCTAGAATGAGTAGGACAGCTAAACAGACAGATTCAGCCAAAGCTGTTTAGTCTGTCCCATCTCTTAACTACACAGCGTTAGTAAAATGACGATCCGATAAATAATTTTGCCGATCGCTTCCCTTTCCGACGGTTGATAAATGTTCAGTAATTTACCAAAACCCATTATAAGGATGGTTACGGAATGTGAAACACAAAACAGGGAAAAATACAAGCTCTTGTTACTAAGATCGATCCAAGTGCGAAAACTACATCTACATTTATACTCCGCAAGCCACCCAACGGTGTGTGGCGGTGGGCACTTTACGTGCCACTGTCATTACCTCCCTTTCCTGTTCCAGTCGCGTATGGTTCGTGGGAAGAACGACTGTCTGAAAGCCTCCGTGCGCGCTCTAATCTCTCTAATTTTACATTCGTGATCTCCTCGGGAGGTATAAGTAGGGGGAAGCAATATATTCGATACCACTTCCAGAAACGCACCCTCTCGAAACCTGGACAGCAAGCTACACCGCGATGCACAGCGCCTCTCTTGCAGAGTCTGCCACTTGACTTTATTAAACATCTCCGTAACGCTATCACGGTTACCAAATAACCCTGTGACGAAACGCGCCGCTCTTCTTTGGATCTTCTCTACCTCCTCCGTCAACCCGATCTGGTACGGATCCCACACTGATGAGCGATACTCAAGTATAGGTCGAACGAGTGTATTGTAAGCCACCTCCTTTGTTGATGGACTACATTTTCTAAGCACTCTCCCAATGAATCTCAACCTGGTACCCGCCTTACCAACAATTAATTTTATATGATCATTCCACTTCAAATCGTTCCGCACGCATACTCCCAGATATTTTACAGAAGTACCTGCTAACAGTGTTTGTTCCGCTATCATATAATCATACAATAAAGGATCCTTCTTTCTATGTATTCGCAATACATTACATTTGTCTATGTTAAGGGACAGTTGCCACTCCCTGCACCAAGTGCCTATCCGCTGCAGATCTTCCTGCATTTCGCTACAATTTTCTAATGCTGCAACTTCTCTGTATACTACAGCATCATCCGCGAAAAGCCGCATGGAACTTCCGACACTATCTACTAGGTCATTTATATATATTGTGAAAAGCAATGGTCCCATAACACTCCCCTGTGGCACGCCAGAGGTTACTTTAACGTCTGTAGACGTCTCTCCGTTGATAACAACATGCTGTGTTCTGTTTGCTAAAAACTCTTCAATCCAGCCACACAGCTGGTCTGATATTCCGTAGGCTCTTACTTTGTTTATCAGGCGACAGTGCGGAACTGTATCGAACGCCTTCCGGAAGTCAAGAAAAATAGCATCTACCTGGGAGCCTGTATCTAATATTTTCTGGGTCTCATGAACAAATAAAGCGAGTTGGGTCTCACACGATCGCTGTTTCCGGAATCCATGTTGATTCCTACATAGTAGATTCTGGGTTTCCAAAAACGACATGATACTCGAGCAAAAAACATGTTCTAAAATTCTACTCTATTCTATTCTATTGTTTGGAATTGTCATTACCGTGGCAATTTCCACAGCTTCACGTTTATCTCATTTGATTGACAGCGTCATTGCAGAAGACAGACAATCGAAGCTGCCAACACAGTTGAGATAAACCGTTGTCGTCTGTTGTACGCGATTTCGTCTTTACTCATTCATTTTCATGAGAGGCGTGTAAGGCGGAAATTAAATCTGGAACCCCGCTACAGAAAGCCAGGCGAAGCTGTCATTTATACAGCGACAATGCGAAGGTCCTCTCTTGGACGCTGCTTCCGTGCTGATGTCCCTTAAAGGGAGAAGAGTCGCGCTGACCCCCGTCAGGTACAAAACACCTCTGCGCTGAAGTTCGAGCCGTCCTTACAAAAGCCAGACAGCACTGCCCCCACAAGCAGAACAGACATGTCCATTCAGCTGTGGGCGATGTTCAAATATTTATTACGTCAAGTGAAGGGTTTTGAACAAATCTGATAATCGTGGGGTTGGACTATAATCTGTCTGTCCTGGAAACAACTCATTTGCTCTCCGTATCGTTCCTCAAGCGCTACGTAAATCCGCCAACCATAATGAGGACAAATCCTTTACTCTAAAACTAGCCACAGACATTCGATAAGCTTTATATTTGAGCGTATGAGGGAGTATCATCCGGAAGTTCGTAAAATTATACACTCCTGGAAATTGAAATAAGAACACCGTGAATTCATTGTCCCAGGAAGGGGAAACTTTATTGACACATTCCTGGGGTCAGATACATCACATGATCACACTGACAGAACCACAGGCACATAGACACAGGCAACAGAGCATGCACAATGTCGGCACTAGTACAGCGGTTCAAAGGGGCTCTGAGCACTATGGGACTCAACTGCTGAGGCCATAAGTCCCCTAGAACTTAGAGCTACTTAAACCTAACTAACCTAAGGACAACACACACATCCATGCCCGAGGCAGGATTCGAACCTGCGACCGTAGCGGTCGCGCGGTTCCAGACTGTAGCGCCAGAACCGCTCACTAGTACATTGTATATCCACCTTTCGCAGCAATGCAGGCTGCTATTCTCCCATGGAGACGATCGTAGAGATGCTGGATGTAGTCCTGTGGAACGGCTTGCCATGCCATTTCCACCTGGCGCCTCAGTTGGACCAGCGTTCGTGCCGGACGTGCAGACCGCGTGAGACGACGCTTCATCCAGTCCCAAACATGCTCAATGGGGGACAGATCCGGAGATCTTGCTGGCCAGGGTAGTTGACTTACACCTTCTAGAGCACGTTGGGTGGCACGGGATACATGCGGACGTGCATTGTCCTGTTGGAACAGCAAGTTCCCTTGCCGGTCTAGGAATGGTAGAACGATGGGTTCGATGACGGTTTGGATGTACCGTGCACTATTCAGTGTCCCCTCGACGATCACCAGTGGTGTACGGCCAGTGTAGGAGATCGCTCCCCACACCATGATGCCGGGTGTTGGCCCTGTGTGCCTCGGTCGTATGCAGTCCTGATTGTGGCGCTCACCTGCACGGCGCCAAACACGCATACGACCATCATTGGCACCAAGGCAGAAGCGACTCTCATCGCTGAAGACGACACGTCTCCATTCGTCCCTCCATTCACGCCTGTCGCGACACCACTGGAGGCGGGCTGCACGATGTTGGGGCGTGAGCGGAAGACGGCCTAACGGTGTGCGGGACCGTAGCCCAGCTTCATGGAGACGGTTGCGAATGGTCCTCGCCGATACCCCAGGAGCAACAGTGTCCCTAATTTGCTGGGAAGTGGCGGTGCGGTCCCCTACGGCACTGCGTAGGATCCTACGGTCTTGGCGTGCATCCGTGCGTCGCTGCGGTCCGGTCCCAGGTCGACGGGCACGTGCACCTTCCGCCGACCACTGGCGACAACATCGATGTACTGTGGAGACCTCACGCCCCACGTGTTGAGCAATTCGGCGGTACGTCCACCCGGCCTCCCGCATGCCCACTATACGCCCTCGCTCCAAGTCCGTCAACTGCACATACGGTTCACGTCCACGCTGTCGCGGCATGCTACCAGTGTTAAAGACTGCGATGGAGCTCCGTATGCCACGGCAAACTGGCTGACACTGACGGCGGCGGTGCACAAATGCTGCGCAGCTAGCGCCATTCGACGGCCAACACCGCGGTTCCTGGTGTGTCCGCTGTGCCGTGCGTGTGATCATTGCTTGTACAGCCCTCTCGCAGTGTCCGGAGCAAGTATGGTGGGTCTGACACACCGGTGTCAATGTGTTCTTTTTTCCATTTCCAGGAGTGTATATGAATGACCTTCACTGCGTAACAATAGAGCTGCACCTTGTAATATTACGTTATGGAACAATAAATGTTCCAAAGACTGTAATTATTCATTTAAAATGTGCACAAAAATTTGAGAATTTTTGATCAAAATAGCAAGCAATTAAAGGTCTTTACATAGATAGTCAGGCAGCAGTTAGAGTTGACGGTAAATTGAGTTCATTGTTCAGAGTAGTTTCAGGGGTAAGACAAGGCTGCAACCTGTCTCGACTGTTGTTCATATTATTTATGGATCACATGTTGAAAACAATAGACTGGCTGGGTGAGATTAAGATATGTGAACACAAAATAAGCAGTCTCGCATATGCGGATGACTTAGTTGTGATGGCAGATTCAAAATGGCTCTGAGCACTATGGGACTTAACATCTGTGGTCATTAGTCCCCTAGAACTTAGAACTACTTAAACCTAACTAACCTAAAGACATCACACACATCCATGCCCGAGTCAGGATTCGAACCTGCGGCCGTAGCAGTCGTGCGGTTCCAGACTGTAGCGCCTAGAACCGCTCGGCCACCGCGGCCGGCGATGGCAGATTCGACTGAAAGTTTGCAAAGTAACATTTCAGAGCTAGATCAGAAATGTAAGGACTATGGAATGAAGATTAGCATCTCCAAAACGAAAGCAATGTCAGTGGGAAAGAGATATAAACGGATTCAGTGCCAAATAGGAGGAACAAAGTTAGTTTCAAGTACTTAGGATGCATATGCTCACAGGATGGTAACATATTGAAAGAAGTTGAAGCGAGGTGTAGCAAAGCTAATGCAGTGAGCGCTCAGCTACGATCTACTCTCTTCTGCAAGAAGGAAGTCAGTACCAAGACTAAGTTATCCGTGCACCGTTCAATCTTTCGACCAACTTTGTTGTATGGGAGCGAAAGCTGGGTGGATTCAGGTTACCTTATCAATAAGGTTGAGGTTACGGATATGAAAGTAGCTAGGATGATTGCAGGTACTAGTAGATGGGAACAATGGCAGGTGGGTGTCCACAATGAGGAAATCAAAGAAAAACTGGGAATGAACTCTATAGACGTAGCAGTCAGGGCGAACAGGCTTAGATGGTGGGGTCCTGTTACACGCATGGGAGAAGCAAGGTTACCCAAGAGATTCATGGTTTCAGCAGTAGAGGGTAGGAGGAGTCGGGGTAGACCAAGGAGAAGGTACCTCGATTCGGTTAAGAATGGTTTTGAAGTAATAGGCTTAACATCAGAAGAGGCACCAATGTTAGCACTGAATAGGGGATCATGGAGGAATTTTATAAGGGGGACTATGCTCCAGACTGAACGCTGAAAGGCATAATCAGTCTTAAATGATGATGATGATTGATCAAAATAAGCAACAGCTACAACGAAAAATCTTAAAAACACGTCCCACACCATCTTGGAAAGATGTTATGTTAACAGTTGGAAGCAGGCATTCTGGCGCAAAATCCAGATACAAAAACCGAAATGTTATTGGAGGACAAGGGGAAAGTAACTCTGGGAGCTCTGTCATTTTACTCCCCCCTTCAGTGTCCCTCCCAGGGACACTATATTAACCCATGTCGAGAGTTGACAAGAGTGTCTCACAAGGAGCACTCCATTAATTCACATTCACCCATTTTTAAGGAATATCTGACTTGTAATATGTACACTATGTGATCAAAAGTATCCGGACACATGGCTGAAAATGACTTACAAGTTCGTGACGCTCTCCATCGGTAATGTTGCAATTCACTATGGTGTTGGCCCATCCTTAGCCTTGATGACAGCTTCCCCTCTCGCAGGCATACGTTCAATCAGGTGCTGCAAGGTTTCTTGGAGAAGGCAGCCAATTTTTCACGGAGTGCTGCGCTGAGGAGAGATATCGATGTCGGCCGGTGAGGCGTGACACGAAGTCGACGTTCCAAAACATCCCAAAGATGTTCTATAGGATTCAGGTCAGGACTCTGTGCAGGCCAGTCCATTACAGGGATGTTACAGTCGTGTAACCACTCCGCCACGGGCCGTACATTATGAACAGGTACTAGATCATGTTGAAAGATGCAATCGCCATCCCCGAATTGCTCTTCAACAATGGGAAGCAAGAAGGTGCTTAAAACATCAATGTATGCCTGTGCTGTGATAGTGCCACGCGAAACAACAAGGGGTACAAGCCCCCTCCATGAAAAACACGACCACACCATACCACCACCACCTCCGAATTTTACTGTTGCACTACACACGCTGGCAGATGACGTTCACCGGGCATTCGTCATACCCACACCCTGCCACAGGATCGTCACATTGTGTACCGTTAGTCGTCACTCCACACAACGTTTTCCTACTGTTCAATCGTCCATTGTTGCCTCCTTACACCAAGCGAGGCGTCGTTTGGCATTTGCCGGCATGATGTGTGGCTTATGAGCAGCCACTCGACCGTGAAATCCAAATTTTCTCACCGCCACCTAACTGACATAGTACTTGCAGTGGATCCTGATGCAGTTTGGAATTCCTGTGTGATGGTCTGGATAGATGTCTGCCTATTACGCATTACGACCCTCTTCAACTGTTGGCGGTCCCTGTCAGTCAACAGAGAGGTCGGTCTGTACGCTTTTGTGCTGTACGTGTCCCTTCACGTTTCCACTTCACTATCATATCGGAAACAGTGGACCTTGGGATGTTTAGGAGTGTGGAAATCTCGTGTACAGACGTATGAACAAGTGACACCCAATCACCGGACCATGTTCGAAGTCGGTGAGTTCCGCGGAGCGCCCCATTCTGCTGTCTCACGATGTCTAATGACTACTGAGGTAGCTGATATGCAGTACCTGACAGTAGGAGACAGCACAATGCACCTTATATGAAAAACGCATGTTTTTGGGGGTGTCCGGATATATTTGATCATATAGTGTATGTGCGAAGGTAAATCCGTCATCACACCGCCCGTCGGATTAAGCACCAGAGTGCTTTACTAGGTATGGTCCTTCCTCCAACCTTTAAACTTATAACGTACGCTTAGAAAAATTAATGAATGATTGTGGTGATAAACCTCTTACATTATTTGATTTTCAAACACCTGAGTAAAACTAAACGTACTCAGACATTCACTAAAGTGACACACAATATTTTTAGCGCAACGCAATCTGACTTTCAGTAATCCCCACAAAATAATGGCTCTGACTAACATTAAACTATACCTTTCACAAATCACTTACCTCGCGAAAATATTCGTTACTCGAACTACTGCAATACAGCGAGCGCCACTACTGCGAGCTAAATAAAAGATTCAAACTACTGAAGGCACTAACTACTGATAGGCATAGTTAGCAAATGAAAGATTTTGATAGAGAACAATGTATTTAACTTAATAGTGTTCAAAAGTATATATATAAGTTCATGACATCCAGTGTTACAAATTTACTGTCTCTGTGCAGATCATCCGCTCTCAAAACTCCGCCATCTCACTCCCCACATCCACCACTGCTGGCGGCTCACCTCCAACTGCGCAACGCTACGCGCTGTTAACATCCAGCTGCCCAACACTACAATAACAAATTCCAACAATGCCACCCAGCCAGAGACTGCACACAGCACAGCCAGTGATTTTCATACAGAGCGTTACGTGGCGTTACCAATAAAAAAACCTAGACAGCCTACTTACAAACTGACCACAATGCAGCTTCGCCTTTTTCCACATTGGAGGGGTTATAAGTGAAAGAAAAAAATGCCCTATGACCGGCTACAGTCGAACTCTGGGCCTTTCGTTTGGTAGACTGCCGCCGATCCACACAATTAAATGCGCTAGGCATCATTTGACAGCCCTTAGTCTGAAGACTTATGGATGGGAGGCATGTGATTTTAATGGGAAAAACATTCAAAGCCTAAAGGTTGGTCTGGGAGGAATGGAGGGAGAAGCATGTTGGTTATCACGAGACGAACCAGGATACATAATGGAATAGGGGAACATAATTGAATGGAAGACGTAATCATGACCGTTGCCTGGATTCCAAGAGATAAGAAAGAGAGAGAGCACTAAAATTCGATAGGCAATTCTGAAGAGAGAGAGAAAAAAAAGGATGACAAGCGATGAACGGCCATATTGCTTAGGGTGTGAACAGAGTAAGGAAAGGCAGGAGGAGGGGCGAGCACTGAGCAGGGAGCACGAGCTGGCAGCTGGGAGGACGCAGCTCAGCGCACAGTACTTTGGGCGGCGCTCCCCACATGTTTACGCCGAGGTGGCTCCCCCTGGCCGCGCTCCACTCCCCGGGATTAAATAACCTCCCATAAAACTTCAAGGGGGCCGCGCGCCCCTCACATTGCCATACACGAGACCCGCGCTGACTCAGAATGCACAGATGAACGCCGGAAAACGCGCATCGTGTCAAGTAGCAGCAAACCGGCTGTGGAAGGAAGCTGCAGACACGGCTGCGCCGCGCGATTGGCACGCCACTGTCTGCCCCACCCTCCGCAGCACAAGTCTCTCGTACCAGCACTCCCGCCTGTGCATTTCATCTCTACTACGATTACCAGAACAGTGGCCTCTCCATCTGAAAGATACTCCTAATCGTTTTATTTTTGAGAGAGATTACGAGGAGTTCAATCATACAGACAGCACTGACTGTAAGTGGCATAACGATTCGGATTCTGAATGGCGGCGACCACTCCTTGCGCCAGTTCCGTGAGAGATGTACTGGGGGTAGGAGGGAGGGGAGAAAGATGGGAGGGAAGGGAGAAAGATGGGAGGGGGGGGGGGGCAGGCGTTCTATTCCTGGAACTGCTGCAAGAGGCTCTGGCATCATGCAAAGAGCTCTTCTCGCACAGTGTTAAAAACTTGTTTGAAGTTAGAATATAAGAAATGCAGATTTAATTTATAAAAGTTCAATGGATATGACTCCAGTAACACAATTATTGAGCAAAAATTAGACAATATTTTCCTATATGTTTGTATTACTTTGAGAATATTTTGCTCCCTGCCTGTTCCTATGGCTGAGACTGAAGGTCGTTTAGCCGGCCGGAGTGGCCGAGCGGTTCTAGGCGCTACAGTCTGGAACCGCGGGACCGCTACGGTCGCAGGTTCGAATACTGCCTCGGGCATGGATGTGTGTGACGTCCTTAGGTTAGTTAGGTTTAAGTAGTTCTAAGTTCTAGGGGACTGATGACCTCAGAAGTTAAGTCCCATAGTGCTCAGAGCCATTTGAAGGTCGTTTAGCATACGGAAAAGAATAAAGAAATTCCTGCAATTTGCAATGGCATCAAATGATATGGCAGTACTTGCAATTGAATTTGAAAAAACTAGACTTGAACGACCACGATGGGCGGCCGAGTCTTCCTGTGCCATTCAGCGTCACGGGTGCGGTTGGAGGATTATGTGGTCTGTTTTGACGACTCTCCTGACCGGAGCCGCTACTTCCCGATCAAACAGCTTCTCAGCTGGCAACACTGGGCAGAGTGCGTTCCGTGCCAGTCCTCACACCATCGAAAAAATCCTCGGTAGTCTCGGGAACCGAAGCTGGATCCTCTGCATGGCAGCCAACTATACGCTGACCACTCAGGTTCGGAGGCAGACTACAACGGAGTTTGGCTAGTAAAATTTTAATGATACAGTTATCGGGACCAGTGTTCTAGGAGTAAAGCGGGTGCATGGAAACCGAGATGTCATGGAATCGAATCCAGGCAAAACCACAGAAATTTTCAGTCTTCCTTTAATCTAGCCTTCATCTCTCAACGGTGTGAGGAGTCGCCAGGAACAAAACATGCTTCGGTGTCCACTTTGAACCGTTGTTATCCTTTCTGCGGTTGGATAAATGCCGTAGTGTAGGGACATGTAAGTCGCCGAAGTGGCACCCTATTGGAAGACTTGATACAAATGATACAAACCGACACATTCCCAACAGAACAACAAGGGAAGTTGTTTCAACTCTTTGCCGATCTATTATGTATGCTGAATACCTTTGTTACATTCACTTATAACTCTACAATAGCTTAACGTACAATAGACACTGATAAGCCAGAACATTATGAAAACCGACCTACTTCCGATATAAACCTGTGCAGGCGATAGCAGCCTCAATTGGCGCGGAATGACTGCTAGTCCGACACACGCACAGTGAAGTAGTATCAGTGAGAGCTCTGTTCGAGTGTAGAATGGGTAAGGCGCGCGATCTACCTGAATTTGAGCGATGGCAGATTGTGATGGCCCGGAGGCTCTGCACGAGCATTTCGGAAACTGCACGACTTGTCAGTGTCTGAGGAATGTTGTGATGAGTGTTTCCAACACGTGGCGAAACCATGGCGGGGTTGGGCGGCCACCCTCATTACTGGACCTCGGACTTCTAGGTACCTAAAATAGGTTCTATGACTTACAAAAATAGGTTATAAAAATCAGCAAATAGGAACCAAAATCTGACATTTTATTTTCTAGAAAGATAAATAGATTGACAAAAATCAGCATTATATTATTGCCCATGTCCATAATTACAGTCACAGTAAATAACTAACAAGTTTTCCAGATTTTCTGTTGAGAAAGTCCATCTCTTGTCTGTTAATAGCATCTTATATGCCGAGAATGAGCGTTCCACGTCAACAGATGTCACCGGAGCATATTTAAATGACGGTATTAGGCGCAACTGGACGACACACTCAAGTTCTGTTGATTTACCTGATAGGATGTCAGCCACTGTGCAGAGGGTGGTCAGTCCTGGGTTTCTTTGTAGCACTGCAGTGTCTGAATAACTTTCATACCAATAGGACTGGAGACCAAGTTGATATTTTTCTGTCACCTCTTCTATCAATCGCAGTTGTCTGTAGACTGGTTCCCCTGAACACCCTAGAGCTTTAATAATAGGACCGAAAATGCAAAATAAGATTTTATGTATGCAGTGTCGTCGGAAATTGTTGGGGCCTTGAGAAGGTCTTAACCTGAGGTAATGCTCACTGCCTCCTCCCGCAATTTAAGAACAACGTCCTTAATATCTTCCAAATGCTCGCTGTAATATTCCACGGCCTCTAGCCACGTTTCCCAGCGAGTAAGTATGGGTTCTGGTGGACGTGGTACGTCGGGAAGTTCCTCTAAAAATAACTGGACTCTTGTAGGTACTTTAATAAAAAACCTTTTTGATGATTGAAACTAGCTTATTTACACGTGGAAATTCGAGACGTATCGTCTCAGCTAGAAGTTTCATGGCATGGAGAAGACATGATATAGAGCAAGGCCGGGTAAAATGCTTTCAACAATTTAACAGCACCAATCACGTATGCAGCTACATCAGTGTAGATTACAAGTACTTTCACCCAGACTGTTGGGAAAAAGTAATTTGAGAGGTTTATTAACAAAGTGAGCAATTGTTTCCCAATTAGTCTTTTTTAGTTCCTTGCTTCAGATCAGATGAGGTGCAGAGCGAGTGTCAGGATCTAACTTTCCAATGATCAAATTAGCCACATATCGACCTTGTCTGTCAGTTGTCTCATCGACAGAGATCCACATGTATGAATCGCCTATATTTTCCCTTATCCCGCTCAATATATTTTCATATAAAGTAGGCTATATAAATATTTCTATCTCGGTGTGGATTCTGATGGAACGCTGCGGTGACAGTATTTCTGTAGAAAACTCTTGAACTGGCTGTTTTCAACCGCATTGAATGGTATGTTTGCTGCAACAATTGCTCGACACAGGTCAAGATGAATTCGTTTTTGTTTGTTGCATTTGGTGTAGTTACAAACGTTTGTTTCAAGTATGATTTATTTTTAAAATTTTCCTGGTGTTTAACCCCTGAAACATACAGTCTTATGTGCGACGTCTGTTCAGAAAGTACCTAAAAACAAAAAGAAATGAGAAATACTTTGTGGAAGAATTTACTTACGAGATCTAGTTAGCAAAATTAACCTACATTAAGAGTTTAGAAACAATATTTTTGTATTCGAATGTGTCTGGTCCAAGTTAACTCGGTAAAACAATGGCATCACTGTTCTTTGAGTGGGCGTAGAAAATTTCTGACAGGAAATCACGAATCCAGTCGCACAACTGAGGCAATATTCCATACGCATGCAGTTTGGTTAGAAGACGCTTGTGAGGAACGGCGTCGAAAGCCTTCTGGAAATCTAAACATGTGGAATCAATTTGACATACCCTGTCGATAGCACTCATTACTTCATGAGTA
Organism: Schistocerca nitens; assembly: GCF_023898315.1. NCBI lineage: Eukaryota > Metazoa > Arthropoda > Insecta > Orthoptera > Acrididae > Schistocerca > Schistocerca nitens. The sequence goes on along the minus strand of NC_064614.1, from coordinate 621,941,844 downwards.
TAAAGAGCTAGTTGTGTTTCACAAGAATGATGTTTCCTGAATCCGTGCTGACTATGTGTCAATAAATCGTTTTCTTCGAGGTAATTCATAATGTTCGAACACTGTATATGTTCCAGAAACCTACAACAAATCGACGTCAGTGATATGGGCCTGTAATTCAGCGGATTACTACTATTTCCATTTTTCGGTATTGATGTGACTTGAGCAATTTTCCAATCTATAGGTACGGAACTTTCTGTGAGCGAGCAGCTGTATATGATTGCTAAATATTTAGCTATTGCATCAGCATACTCTTAAAGGAACCTGACTGATATACAATCTTGACCGGCGGCCTTGCCTTTATTAAGTGATTTTAGCTGTTTTGCTACACCGCGGATAACTACTTCTATGTTTCTCATCTTCGCAGTTGTTCTTAGTTGGAATTCAAGAACATTTACTTCGTCTTCTTTGGTGGAGAAGTTTCAGAAGACGTGCTTAATAACTCTGCTTTGATGGCATTGTCATCAGTGACTTCACCGTTGTTATCACGCAGTGAAGGTACTGATTGCGCCTTGCCACTAGTGTGCTTTATATATGAACAGAATCTCTTTGGGTTTTCTACCAGATTCAGAGACAGCTTCGGAATGGAAATTATTAAAAGCATGTCGCTTGAAGCACGTGCTATATTTCGAACTTCTGCAAAACTTTGCCAATCTTGTGGATTTTGCGTTCTTTTAAATTTAGCATGCTTTTTTCGTTGCTTTTGCAACAGGGATCTGACCCATTTGTGTACCATGGGGGATCAATACCATCACTTATTAATTTATGTGGTAGATATCTTTCAGTTGCCGTTGATACTATCTCTTTGAAATCATTCCAAATCTTTTCTACGCTTACGTGATCAGGTCGGAAGGAGTGAAGACTGTCTCTTAAAAAGGCGTTAAGAGCATTTTTATCAGCTGTTTTAAATAGACGTACTTTGCGTTTCTTTTTGATGATTGTGGGTGTTACGGTATTCAGCCTAGCAGCAACTGCCTTGTGATCGCTAATCCCTGTATTCGTCATGATACTCCCTATTTGTCCAGGATTATTTGTTGCTAAGAGGTCAAGTATGCTTCCGCAACCATTTACACTTCGAGTGGGGCTCGTAAATAACTGTTCAAAATAATTTTCTGAGAAAGCATTCAGTACAAATTCGGCTGACGTTTTATGCCTGCCACCGGCTTTAAACGTATAAGCACATCGAGGGTAGATTGAAGTCGCCACCGACTATAATTGTATGAGTGGGGTACCTATATGAACTGTTCAGCAACTACATCTTCTGAGTCGGGGGGTCGGTAAAACCATCCAATTAATAGTTTAGTCCGATTGTCAAGTATAACCTCTACTTATACTATTTCGCGGAACTATCTAATTCAATTTCACTACAAGGTAAACTACTACTGACAGCAATAAATACTCCACCACCAACTGTATTGAATCATTCCTTTCTGAACACTGTTAGGTCGTTTGAAAAATGTCGGCTGAACTTCCACTCGCAAGTCGAGATAAGAAAAAAAGACTGTTTATAACTCACGCCTATGTACGAGCCTTAATGTATCTTGTCTTAGTGGTCCTTACGCGAAATGTACGTTCGCCGCAGCAGAATCGTTCTGCAGTCAGCTTCAAATGCCGGTTCTCTTAATTTTCTCAACAGTGTTCCTCGCAAAGAACGCCGCCTTCCCTCCGGGGAATCCCACTAGAGTTCTCGGAGCATCTGCGTAATACTCGTGTGTTGTTCGAACCTACCGGAAACAAATTTTAGCAGCCCGCCTGTGAATTGCTTCGATGTCTTCCTTAGTCCGACCTGGTGCGGATCCCAAATAATCGAGCAGTACTCAAGAACAGGTCGCACTAGTGTTCTATACGCGGTCTCCTTTACAGGTGAACCACATTTTCCTAAAATTCTCCCAATAACCCGAAGTCTACCATTCGCCTCCCCGACTATAATCCTTACGTGCTTATTCCATATCGCTTTGCGGCTTTACACCCAGATATTTAATCGATGTAACTGTGGATTATTGTTCCTACTCATCTGCATTAACTTAAATTTTTCTACATTTACAGCAAGCTGCCATTCATCACACCAAATAGAAATTTTGTCTAAGTCATCTTGTGTCTTCCTACAGTTACTGAAATTAGACACCTTCCTGTACATCACATCATCATCGGAAAGCAGCCACAGATTGCTATCCACCCTCTCCGCCAAATCATCCATGTGTACAGGGAACAATAGCAGTCCTATCACACTTCCCTGGAGCACTCCTGACGAGACCCTTGTCTCTGATTAACACTCACTGTCGAGAACAACGTACTGTGTTCTACTACTTATGAAGTGTTGGAGCCACTCACATGTCTAGGAGTCTATTCCATAAGCTCGTACCTTCGTTAACAGTTTGCAGTGGGGCACAGGGTCAAACGCTTTTTCGAAATCCGGAAATATGGAATCTGCCTGATGCCCCTCATCCACAGTTCGCAGGATATCATGTAAGAAAATGGCAAGCTGAGTTTAACAAGAGCGATTCTTTCTAAAAACCATGCTAATTCGTCGACATAAGCATTTCCGTCTCAAGAAAATTTTGAAGGAATTTGACTGATCAGCGTACTTAAAGCGCCAGTTTGGCAGTTGGCACGTCAGGTATAGCATTTAATCGATCGCCCAATCTTCATTTATTAGAGATAAACACAGGTCGATCACGGCAGTGTGCACTCAACTGTTTCAGCACTGGCACCACTTTCACAGTATTAGCTGTAGTGATCAGAGGTGCTCCAGCTTCCTTCCACTGTTAGTACGGTGCAGCTCTCAGAGAACCGCCATAATTAACAACTACCTAGCAAGAACGAGTCTCTTTGAAATGAAGTACGCACTATTTTAAAGGTGTGTATCGGATTGAGACCCGAATGTTTTGGATTCGAGTTCCGGTGTGTCGCACAGTTTAAATCTTCCAGGAAGTTTCTTAATGTGGGTTTATTTCGCCCAATATCGCACTGGACTGTGATAATGCAACTTCTGCGGGCATGCATGGGTGTGGCTGTGACGCTTTGTAACCAGCTACTGTCACATTTTGGAAGAGGATCCCCAAAGAGCATCCTTGGAGTTGAAAGTTTCAGTTGATAAGTTAATCTGCTGGATATTCATCAAAAAACGAAGGCGTTGAGGTCTTGTATATTTGTTATGTTTATGTAGTAGTAGTACTAGTGGCAGAAGAAAAGAAAAATAAGATGATGATAATTTCGTCCGTAGGATTGTTTATATCTTATAAGCTGAATGGCGTGCTTCAGAAAACAGCCTCGAAGCCAGAAAAATAAATACAGAACGGGCGAAAGAATACATTTTTTCCACGTTTGTAATAAGCGAACGCAAAATTACAGTGACGTCAGCAACGTGAAAGCAATTTAGTGATTGCGCACAAAAGCGAGTTACGGATCTGTGCGCGACGGCTGCCAGTAAAACTTTTCGGCAGATGAAGTTACCAAAGGTCAACTTCAAATTAACCTTTAGCAGCGAATCCTCTTTTTTTGCCACTGTACATGAGAGCGAGCAAATGTTTTACGTTGCTATTTACTGAAATATCAAAGGGTTGCGAGTGGCGGACTGAAAAAGGAAATACTTGATATGCTGTATGGCGAAATTATAACAAGATAACGAACCAACACTCCAACAAATGTTGATCCTGAAATACTCATAATGATATAAATGCCAACAGACAGAGCAGCAGCAAACGATGTCAGCTTTTTCACTGAAAGTGGACCTGCTGCGAGCAGGGAATTCAGAACAGAAATACAGGGTGTCCCATTTATCTTGACCACCCTAAATAACTGTTTGTCCAGATGCAAATTACAAAATGTTTCAAGCAAATGTTCTTTAGCCGTTAGGGGAATATCAATCAGTATGATAGCCTTCGTAGTAGCTTTGTTTTTTACAAATGTATGAACAGCGCTACGACTTTTTTAAATGGCACCCTGTAATTCATTTCCTCTCCTAAAGACCTATTCAAAAATGTATCACAGTGGACCATTCTCTGAAACATAACGTTATTAACTATCACAAACTCGTCCACTTGCTCGAGCTGTCACAAAACAAATGAAAAGCAAGTAAAAACATAACACAAAATTGACTTCGATTCTTCTTTACCATTGCCCAGGGGTAGAACGTTCAAAGGTCTCAAAGTGGTGACCCTGGACATCGATACATTGGTGCACTCGTTGAATGAAAGAATTATTTACTGCTTCCAGTGTTGCCTGCTGAAGAGAATTACAAGCAAGCACGATACGTTCCTGCATGACCTCTCGAGTTGTTGGAATATCGCGGTAGACAACGTCTTTAATGCAACCCTAAAGTAAAATGTCCAGAGGATTTAGATCAGGAGACCTAGCAGGCCACGTAACTGCTCCTCCTCGACCAATCCATCTGGCAGGATACCTTCGGTTCAGAACACGATGTGCACGTAAGGCATTACGTGCTGGACATCCTTCGTGTTGATACCACATAAGCATTCTGTTTCTTAGCGTCCCTTCATCCAGAAGAGGAGGAAGAATTAGTCTGAGGAAGCTGGCATACGCTGTGCCGTTTAGACTACCATTGATGAAATAAGGGCCAATAATTGTAGTACCAAGCATCCCACACCAGACGTTCACTCTCCATTGACGCTGATGTTCCACCTGTCTAAGCCAGCGTGGGTTATTGTTGGACCAATAATGCATGTTCCTTGTATTTACCTGCCCTTTGTTTGAGAAGGAACATTAAGCGGTAAACACAACTTGGGAGAACGGGTTGGCGAGGATTTGCTGCTGAGCCCAATGACAGAGCTGCACACGGTTCTGGGAACCATTCCCATGCAATTCTTGCTGTAAGTGTACATAGTAAGGATGGAACCGGTGACGTGAAAGAATACGATGTACACTGGTTTTAGGAATGCCAGTCTCTTGTTCAAGCTGTCGTGTGCTCACATGTGGACTCATAGCAACGGAAGCGAGAACAGTAACTTCGGCAACTTCGCCTGTGCGAGTGCTAGGACGATTGCGTTGTCGTGGGTTGAAACTTCACGTTTCCTGAAGCGTTGCAACAAGACGAGGAAACATCCGTCGGGAAGGTGGGTTCTTGTCACGATATCGCTTTCTGTACAGTTCCGCTGCCTGCGTAGCATTTCACCTACCTTCAACAACTACAAAAGAAATGTTATATTGATGCAGTTTGTAGGAAAATGGTTCAAATGGCTCTGAGCACTATGGGACTTAGCATCTATGGTCATCAGTCCCCTAGAACTTAGAACTACTTAAACCTAACTAACCTAAGGACATCACACACATCCATGCCCGAGGCAGGATTCGAACCTGCGACCGTAACAGTCGCGCGGTTCCGGACTGAGCGCCTAGAACCGCTAGACCACCGTGGCCGGCGCAGTTTGTAGGAAGGACAACCTTTATTGTATGTCTAATCTACACAACAGTACTTAAAAAGACTAAACTACTACACTAAATGTACCCGTACGTAAGAAAACAGTACTGCAATTACTGTTCTGCTAACTTACATTCCCCATAGATATGCAGCATTTCTACCTTATCTACTCACACAACTCTTCAACTGACGGTGGTTGACGGAATGCGGGTGTGCATTTTACTTATGTTTACATTTGTCCTCTGTTAACGTCAGCATGTGGATGTGTTCCATTACCCCGAGTACCTGCACTAAGCGCTGGGAGCGTCAACGTCAATGTTGTGTTATGTAATTAATAACGTTGTGTTTCATTGAATGGTACATTGTGATACATTTCTGAATAGGTCTTTAGGGGAGGAAATGAATTACCGAATAAAAAATACAAGGTGTCATTTAAAAAAGTCATACCGCTGTTCATATCTTTGTAAAAAACAAAGCTACGACGAAGGCAGTCATGCTGATTGATGTTCCCCTGACGGCTAAAGAACATTTGCTTGAAACGTTTTGTAATTTGCATCTGGACAAACAGTTATTTAGGGTGGTCAAGATAAATGGGACACCCTGTATATCATGGTACTATGTGAATCGATGTTTACACATCTATCTAGAGATGACGGGTTGCAGATAGTTTGTCAGTTGCAGGTTGTAGCTGATAGTGATGAACTCCAGCCGAAATTACTATGAGGTTTTTGAGTAAAACAGGTGTAGTTTTCTTTTTATCTTAAGAGTGGCCAGGTGCGAGTGGGGCTCGCGCGCAATGAGGGTGCCACAAAAACTTAATTATGTATATAGACAGTACATCCATCTTGGGAATAGGGATCTCGACCTTTTTTGCCTGTTATCGATACTGATATTGGCGATACATCGGTCCCAAGGATTCCAAGATTTTCGAGAATCTTTTAATTTCAGTAATATAAACGTGACATAAATTCATGCACGAAGGAGGCTACATTTGTTATAATAATACATTCAGGCTAATTGTTTCAATTATAAGTTCGACATCGGATAGCAAATAACAAAAAAAAGTGTGATGCAGTTAGAAATTAACAATTTTCGGATTTTTAGGTTCACCTGTATTGCGTAACGTTGCTTCTTGCCGAAGTTCACGATTCTAGGCCAACGGGAAGTGACGAATGAGTTTGCCAGTATCAAAATATGTGACATAAACGGTCGTATCTTTTGACTGCATTGACTTGGAAGCTTCAATTTTGTGCAACGCCAAGGGATCGTAGGGTTTAGCATATGGCATACATTTCAACTTGATACGTCTATCAGTTCCTGAGAAAAAAAGGTTTTTAACAGTTGGACAAACAGACGAGCGGACGGATGGACAACAAAGTGGTCCTAAAAGGGTTCCGTTTCTACCGACTGCGCTACAACTCTAAACCAGCGACTGATTTCGGCCCCAGAGTGTACTTCAGGCCTCCCGAGAGAACACAGGACAAATAAAAACTGCAACTGGTACTGGCATTTCATTCAAAATCAATATCACAGTTGCGAATCCTGCCTCAGCATGCTCCACGTTTTGGAGAAGAAATCACTACGAAGTGTCGCTGAATAACATTTCACTCTTACTTGTGAAGCAAAATATTTATCCCCCAAAGAGATTAGTGATATACTGTACATGGATACTCCATCATAAATATTTCTCTATAAGTATCTTCTTAGTGTGTGAGATCCGACTCTGCAGCTAAATGAAAAGACGTTTAATTGTCGTACGCTTTTTCTTCTTTTATTTTCTAAGCATCCCCAGCGGACTTTAATACGAGGGTAGTTCGGAAAGTAAGTTCCGTTTGGTAACAAAAAAAGGACTCGAATACACATAATGAAAGCAATTTATTTCACAAAAATCTATAACATACCCCCAATAATTGTCCAAGCACTTCCCATAGTGTGTATTCCTTCGTCAGTTGCCGCCTGTTGCCCTAAGAAGTTTAGTTTCCTAACGCGCGCAAGGTTTATGAAAACCCAGTTTTTCAGTAACAATCTCGTAAATTACTGTTCGTGAAATTAGTGGAAGTTGACGAGCAATAGTATTAATCGTAAACCTGCGCTTTTTCTTAACAATTTCTTCGACTCCACTAACAATTCATCAGAAACCACAGATGGACGTCCATTTCGTTGTTCGTCATGCACTTGACCACGCCCTTCTTCGGACCCATTTCTCACCATTGAAGCACTCACTACATTTTCTCCGTAAACCTCGCAGATTTGTCGATGAATGTCACTTGGTTTAATGTTATAAACATTCAGAAAACGAATCGCAGATCTTAATTCACTAGCGGCGCGATTTTCGAACAACGATGCCATTGTAAACAATCACTACGAACGACACACAGCACAGAGCGAGCTCGAAATGGCGTCATTTCGTTCTGCTTGAACCACAGATATTACTGCGCATGAGCGGAACTGCGATTGTAGCTGTGGTGTCACAGCCAGACACCACACTTGCTAGGTGGTAGCTTTAAATCGGCCGCGGTCCATTAGTACATGTCGGACCCGCGTGTCGCCACTGTCAGGATCGCAGACCGAGCGCCACCACACGGCAGGTCTCGAGAGACGTACGAGCACTCGTCCCAGTTGTACGACGACGTTGCTAGCGACTACACTGACGAAGCCTTTCTCTCATTTGCCGAGAGACAGTTAGAATAGCCTTCAGCTAAGTCCATGGCTACGACCTAGCAAGGCGCCATTTGTAACATTGCATGTATCTAAAGAGTCTCACTTGTATCGCCACAATCTCCAGATGTCTCATCAAGAACGATGTATACAAGGATGGATTAAAAGTTAAGTATTCGAGAAGCTACGTACTTTTCTTTATAACATTCATTACGTATCCTGTTTCAGACCTCACTCCATCCTTCGTGAGTTAGCGCGTGTATCTTGGCCGCCTCTTTCAATTAGTGTGCGTAGTGTTGGCAAGTCTGCCGACACTACAGTAGCAGTGCCGCGGTGAAAAATCGAAACTGAGCTTACTTTCCGAACTACCCTTGTACATATCGTACTGTGTGTATACAGAATATATATGTTATATGAGTCCGCAGACTTTCGTGGCCGTTGTCACTGATGATAAAAATGTTCAGAGTCGTTAGGCCGCGCCACATTTCTTCACTGCCCGATGTTTCTACCCTCTTCTGAGGTCTTCTTCGGAAGTCTACATTTGCCCTTGGATGGCTCAACTCTGTCGAAAGACAAAGTCGCGTTTAGTGTTTTGCGCACAATCTTTCGGAGAACTGGAATTACTGGATAAAAAACTTCAGGTTGCTGTTGGTGGGCTGTAGTCATGATCAATACTGAAAGAGGAGGGGGAATTAATATAACTTAAAAATATGATTTGCATCTTGAACGCATTGCCTGTTGTTTAGGGGGCGTTAGTAGTTAACTAATTAAAAAGATAACAGTACACAAAACAGAAGTATGTAGAAAGTGTAGGGTTCCATTATTAATGTTAGTCGTCATAAGTTGAGGTACTTAGTAATTACTGGATTTGTAGTAGAAACCCTTTTGGCACCTTATCGATTAAAATCCCGAAAATTGCCTTCTTATATGCGTCAAAATTTCGTAGATCTAGTAACAACTTCGGTCTGTCACCTCCCTTCCCGCTCGCTACTTATCCTGTGGCTACTGGCGGTTAAACTGTCTGGCAGTTTTCCGTCCGCACTCCTTGAGACACGCCTGCATAATATTTAAAAGTTGACGCCCGCACCCCCGCCCCACACAGATACAAGCATACTCAGCAGAGCAGCAGCCAGCAGGTCCTGTGCTCCGCACGTCGTAGTTTCCTTCCGTCTATTGTATACGTTTCCTCTGCGGCTTCGCTTTGTCTTTGCTGCCTTCCGTCTCGATGGGATGCTGTTTAAGTTAGAAATGCTGCAGCTCTCTCAATTTACCATCCTTTGACATCTCTTGATCATCATATTGTCATCCCAAAGATTACACCTCATTGCACTCTCGTAAAAAGTGAAATTAATTACAGCCTTAGTCTGTCAAATATTTTTTTTTCTTTTTTCAGCTACTTAAAGATTTAGTAAGCACTGCGTATCTGCATCCTTTTCCGTCTCTATTCGCACTTCTACTTAGTTACTGCTTGTATTGTATTGTATGTAGACCTGGGACCTAGAAACGACAGAGACGCTCCGTCCCCGCCGCAGTGGTCCACAACCCCACGACGACTACCGCAGTCCACTTCACCCCTCCGCCGCCCCACACCGAACCCAGGGCTATTGTGCGGTTCGGTCCCCGGTGGACCCCTCAGGGAACGTCTCACACCAGACGAGTGTAACCCCTATGTTTGCGTGGTAGAGTACTAGTGGTGTACGCGTACGTGGAGAACTTGTTTGCGCAGCAATCGCCGACATAGTTTAACTGAGGCGGAATAAGGGGAACCAGCCCGCATTCGCCGAGGCAGATGGAAAACCGCCTAAAAACCATCCACAGACTGGCCGGTTCACCAGACCTCGACACAAATCCGCCGGGCGAATTCGTGCCGGGGACCAGGCGCTCCTTCCCGCCCGGAAAGCCGTGTGTTAGACCGCACGGCCAATCGGGCGGGCTATTTACTGCTTTATGTCAACTTTTCCCTTTGCATTTATTTTCTTGGTGTGGTGGTTCAGTGTTTAAATGCCGAACTACGCTTATAAAGGTCTGGGGTTCGATTCCTAGTGAAGCCTAAGCTTTTTCTCTGTCACCATTTATTTCTCCTTTGACATTGTCTCTTAATCCTAGATTACTAAACCTTCGTAAAAGCCGGCCGGAGTGGCCGTGCGGTTCTAGGCGCTACAGTCTGGAACCGCTCGACCGCTACGGTCGCAGGTTCGAATCCTGCCTAGGGCATGGATGTGTGTGATGTCCTTAGATTAGTTAGGTTTAAGTAGTTCTAAGTTCTAGGGGACTGATGACCTCAGAATTTAAGTCCCAAAGTGCTTAGAGCCATTTGAACCTTCGTAAAATTTACGATTGCAGTAGGATTTAGACAGGAAAATTTGCAGTTAATTTCGTATGTAACATACCACTTAAGATTTAATAATGATAATTAACTAAGACATATCCTATAAATCATGACTGTGCAGTAGTAAAATTTACAAGGGTTTAGTATTAATGGAAATTTTCCCCTTTAGTGTTCTTGGGCTAATGTGAAAATGCCGTATCCCACATATCCATCGAAACACTACACACGGCGAAATGCATCAATAAAGCTTTAGTGAATGATGCTTCAAGGACGATTCACAGTGACGACGGGACAGAACGTCAAAACGTTCGACAACGCATTTCGAACGGCGGCACTCACAGACTGTCGACGTAACGGAACGCCGGCTTCAAGGATTCTAGGGGACAGAGTTTTGACGCTGTTGATTATGTACACTACCGGCCATCAAAATTGCTACACCAAGAAGAAATGCAGATGATAAACGGGTATTCATTGGACAAATATATGACATGTGATTACATTTCCACGCAAGTTGGTGCATAGATCCTTAGAAATCAATACCCAGAACAACCACCTCTGGCCTTAATAACGGCCTTGATACGCCCAGGCATTGAGTCAAACAGAGCTTGGATGGCGTGTACAGGTACAGCTGCCCATGCAGCTTCAACACGATACCAAAGTTCATCAAGAGTAGTGACTGGCGTATTGTGACGAGCTAGTTCCTCGGCCACCATTGACCAGACGTTTTCAATTGGTGAGAGATCTGGAGAATGTGCTGGCCAGGGCAGCAGTCGAATATTTTCTGTATCCATAAAGGCCCGTACAGGACCTGCAACATGCGGTCGTGCATTATCCTCCTGAAATGTAGGGTTCCGCAGGGATCTAATGAAGGGTAGAGCCACGGGTCTTAACACATCTGAAATGTAACGTCCACTGTTCAAAGTGCCGCCAATGCGAACAAGAGATGACCAAGACGTGTAACCAATGGCACCCCATACCAGCATGGCGATGACGAATACAAGGTTCCAATAAGCGTTCATCGCGATGTCGCCAAACACGGATGCAACCATCATGATGCTGTAAACAGAACCTGAATTCATCCGAAAGAATGACGTTTTGCCATTCGTGCACCCAGGTTCGTCGATGTATAGACCATCGCAGGCGCTCCTGTCTGTGATGCAGCGTCAAGGGTAACCGCAGCCACGGTCTCTGGGCTGATAGTCCATGCTGCTGCAAACGTCGTCGAACTGTTCGTGCAGATGGTTGTCTTGCAAACGTCCCCATCTGTTGACTCAGGGATTGAGACGTGGCTGCACGATCCGTTACAGGCATGCGGATAAGATGCCTGTCATCTCGACTGCTAGTGATACGAGGCCGTTGGGATCCAGCACAGCGTTCCGTATTACCCTCCTGAACCCACCGATTCCATATTCTGCTAACAGTCATTGGATCTCGACCAACGCGAGCAGCAATGTCGCGATACGATAAACCGCAATCGCGATAGGCTACACTCAGACCTTTACCAAAGTCGGAAACGTGATGGTACGCATTTCTCCTCCTTACACGAGGCATCACAACAACGTTTCACCAGGCAATGTCGGTCAACTGCTGTTTGTGTATGAGAAATCGGTTGGAAACTTTCCTCATGTCAGCTCTGAGAAGCTAATAACGTGCATATCACAGCATCTTCTTCCTGTTGATTAAATTTCGCGTCTGTAGCACGTCATCTTCGCGGTGTAGCAATTTTAATGGCCAGTAGCGTAAATTTGAAGAACATACGAATACCCTTTATTTCACTGTTGCGTGCTGGGCTGAACGACGAGAAGGTATGTGGCGTTTCGTCCAGAAAGAGCACACCATGTTTTGACGTTGTCGTTACGTCGACATCCAGAGTGAACTGAGCCGTATGTCTACAGATCACACAAGGAGGCTGGGAGTCGGGGCAGGTTTCTTCGGTCGGGTTACTGGGTTTGCGAACAGCCGACAGCTGCGATTAACAGTTACGGGCAGTGCAGCGGCAGTCTGACAACAGGTGCCCGTGCCCGCGCTCGGCGGCCCGTTTTTTGTGGCTGCTGCAGAGAGCGGCGGCAAGTGGCGCGATTGCCGTGCGTGGCCTGAGTCACGCTGCTCAGTTAAAAGAGTTGCACCCCAGCCCAGCCCAGGGCAGGCCGGGCGTGAGTCAGGCGGCCACGCCAGCTGCTGCGCGCACCCCACCTCGAAAATCGATACCCCGGCCTCGCCTGGCCCGCCGCCGCTTCCTGCCCGCCGCCGGCTGCCACTCTTTTCTTCTCCCGCCATCTTCAGCCTAAGCGCCGCTGTGCACCGCCGAGCACTGCGGCCGCATCCACACTGCGCCTCGCCAGCTGCCGGTGCGCCAACTACTTCGTCGGTTCGTGCCACTTGGCTCGATCGAGCCAATCGACATCTGGCGAGTCGTCGATCGTGCCCATCGACATCTGGCGAGTCTCGGGCCTCATTGAAGAAAGACGCTTCAGTTCAAATAGTGGGGCTCTGTCATTCGATCCAACTAATACGACCTACATCACGTTACCTTCCATTCCGAAGGCTGTTGCACGCAGCAACTGTTATATTGACTTTTAAATAATAGATTTCAGCTATTAGTCGTCCTTTTGAAATTTTACTGGCAGATTTAGATTTCAGCTAGAAACTAGCCATTCTCAATGCACTATCATTTTTGATCAATGCATGTAATGCCTGTTGTTCGGGCTTCATCCACAGTTCATTGAATATTCAATGAACTGTGGATGAAGCCCAACCAACAGGTATGAGATTTTCACTCTGCAGCGGAATGTGTGCTGATATCAAACTTCCTGGCACATTAAAACTGTGTGCCGGACCGAGACTCGAACTCGGGACCTTTGCCTTTCGAGGGCAAGTGCTCTACCAACTGAGCTACCCAAGCACGACTCACGCCCCGTCCTCACAGCTTTACTTCTGCCAGTATCTCGTCTCCTACCTTCCAAACTTTACAGAAGCTCTCCTGCGAACCTCTCATTCTGGAAACATTCCCCAGGCTGTGGCTAAGCCATGTCTCCGCAATATCCTTTCTTTCAGGAGTGCTAGTTCTGCAAGGTTCGCAGGAGAGCTTCTGTAAAGTTTGGAAGGTAGGAGACGAGATACTGGCAGAAGTAAAAGCTGTGAGGACGGGGCGGGCAAAGGTCCCGAGTTCGAGTCTCGGTCCGCACACAGTTTTAATCTGCCAGGAAGTTTCAGGCATTACATGCATTGAACAAAAATAATAGTGCATTGAGAATGGCTAGTTTCTAGCTGAAATCTAAATCTACCAATAAAATTTCAAAAGGACGACTGATAGCTGAAATCTATTATTTACAAGCTAGTACGACCTTGCTCATTGCTAGCGCCGAAATTCGTCAAAATTTGTGCGTTCTGGCAAACGATGAAGTTTTATCTTTATTCTATACATTACGAAATTGTTGTTGAAAGCTTGTGACTTCATAACAATGGTTATATTCATGCGTAGTAACGAATAACACCGTCACATGTGTGAATTAATTTTATTTAATTGGAACCGGTTTCGGCGATACAGTTCACTATCGTCAGGGCCCTGTTTAGGAAGGTGGATTGAATCACGGAAACCATTGGAATTTAAATAAAATTATACACACAGTTGATGGTGTTCTTTGTTACCGAGATACTCTGACAGATCATTTCCCATCCATCATCAGCAAAGTATTCACGAACTCAAAACAGAAAGAACCCTTGACTGACAAATAGCGCAATTCAATCACAACTGATATTCGTTAGTTCCACAGTACGACAGAAGACTTTCACCCATTATCTTTAGGTGAATGTCTTTAAACGTTACTGAAAATGACGTAATGGCTAATCTTACGGCGTTCGTGTGACATTTTAGATGTTTGTTCCACAATATTACAAAAATATTTACTATTCCTGACCGTTAGTGTTATGCACTGAGTACAACAATACTACTTAATGTTTACTTACAACACATTACAGAAAACTCTTTCCCGGTCACCATAAGAACTGAAATAACGTTTTATCTAGCGCATTTCCTGCCTTACTTGGCAAACTATCCATTATGAAATTTTAAAAAATGGTTCAAATGGCTCTGAGCACTATGGGACTCAACTTCTGAGGTCATTAGTCCCCTAGAACTTAGAACTAGTTAAACCTAACTAACCTACGGACATCACAAACATCCATGCCCGGGGCAGGATTCGAACCTGCGACCGTAGCGGTCTTGCGGTTCCAGACTGCAGCGCCTTTAACCGCACGGCCACTTCGGCCGGCCTGAAATTTTAAGCATGTGAATGTAAAAGTTTGTCATTCAGCTTGTTAGAGTCGCAGGCATAACATACAATATAGTAGAGGTGTTTGTGTGGTTTATACGACAAGAAACTTAACGATGACTGAAATTTAGTACTCGTATTTCGAGACGTTGACTGTGCACCATACTGCAAGCACTACGCCATTCTCTGTTCTTACATGGTCTTCGTGCAAAACTGATTCAAAATTCACTATAAAATAGTTACCCTGTATGTCCAACACCGGTGAGAGCAGACTGTCAAAGATCTTAATGGACGACACTACGTGGAACGGATCATTAAGCAAGCCTTGACTGTTGTGCCAGCTAGCTGTCCACGTACATGATAGTCGGTTGTTGCCAGCCATTGTCACAAACGCGGTAACCTTGAATTGCATATTCACGTGCTAGCTACCAAAGTTTATAATCAGAAATGTATCGGAGGCCTCTTTCGTTAGAAGAGACGCTATTTAAAACTGAATGATTATTTTCTTCGTCGGCCGAATGTAATCTGAAAAACGTTGATTACGTTTTCAGACGTAACGACATGCTAGCGTGTAGCAGAATTGGAATAGAGCTATCGTGTAAGTAGTGTGATGGCTTACGCGTGTACGAATGAGTTTTTTCGTGAAAAATTCTATTTTGGAAAAATGTATTATCTGAATATTTGCAGTCTTTCCTTTAAAATACTGTGCAAGCATTCAACTATTCTAAATCATGTATAGACTTAAGGTGCGATATGTTCTCCTACAGTCTTTATGAATCACGAAACAACCCGCAAATTGCTTACCTTATGAGAGATAATATTGAACGCAAGGGAGTTACCATTTCAGTTGTCTAACTACAAGACAATTTGCAATCGATATTCCGTCACTTGCATTGTTTTCTGTACTGGAAAAATTGTAGACCGGCCGAACGAAATCGCAGGCTATGCTGAACAGAGAGATATCAACAGTCGTAACCGTTGTTTTGGCAGCATCTCATAGAAGTATGTTGATTCCCACTACACTTTATGACAAACCTTAGCTGTAGCTTCTGTACTTTAGCATTAACATAAAACACAGTTTTGCGCGAAGGACTTGATGTATGGATGGGTAAGTGATCTTTTAACGAGAAAAAAAATGCACTACTATAACAGCAACATAAATAAATCTGATAAAGCATCATTGACCCGTGTCAATCGTATCATAAAATATAGTGGAATAACAGTATGTATGTAGGTGTCTAATCAGAAGGTAGATAAACAGATAAATCCTTCGCCTTACTGACGGGATGTTGGATAATGTCGTTCGCTTAAGAAAGTAACGACGTACTCTGCTACATTACTGAAGTTATAGAATCATTGTCATACTGAACTACCATAAAGACATTTATGTGTGCAGTCTCAGGAGTTTACAAATACCCCGCATCTCACACAGCACTGCCTGAGATCCAGTACAGAAGAATAACTTAATACATTAATAAAAAAAAATGGTTCAAATGGCTCTGAGCACTATGGGACTCAACTGCTGAGGTCATTAGTCCCCTAGAACTTAGAACTAGTTAAACCTAACTAACCTAAGGACATCACAAACATCCATGCCCGGGGCAGGATTCGAACCTGCGACCGTAGCGGTCTTGCGGTTCCAGACTGCAGCGCCTTTAACCGCACGGCCACTTCGGCCGGCAATACATTAATAGCATCTTCTTCTACAGATTAACGAATAGATTACACAACCTATTTAGGGAGTCATCTAGTCCTCGGACGTTGCTTGCTGTGATGACTTCTAGGTTTGTAATTTTCAGTTTTTCGGTGCTCGAGTCCTATCAGGGCAATGATCAACCACGTGTATGTATTTCATTGTCACCGTATGACGCAACTCGACTGAGTCAGTACAAGCCGCGTGGGGATTTGAAGAAGAATATAAATGGCACCGAGAGCGGAATACGTGTCAGAGCTTCGGATGAACGCTGAAAATTGGTGCGTCAAAACGTTTGTTATACACTTTATTTCAGACAAATGCTCACGAAAACCATTTAATGGCTAAACCTGCTCAGACTGACTGTCAACAGCTCTTAAAAACTTCTTGTCAGTACATGCTATGGGTCAATATTTCCACGGGTCGCTGACTATAGCCAGTCGCTTAGCTAGAGCAGTTGACTGAAATGCAGAACTTTTATTCCAAACACACGTTCATTTCCGCATACGTTTTGAAAGATGTGGTCGTTTCTCCAAGCGTGCTAAAGAATGCTCTCTCCCAATAACGTAATAAATAAATTATCAAAATTTTGTTGCTGCTGAAAATATTGCAAGGGCTGTGAAGAAGTGTGGCATTATGATGAAAAACAATTTTTGTATTAAATTTAAAGTTAATAGATTAGTGTAAAAATTATAATTTCTTTTTTACTGTGTACAATCACATAATTACGAACCATTAACTCTTCTACACACGAAACTAGATCAGTATTCACTAATTATTTAGCGACGCTCGCCCCAGCACGTATCAAAGTAACTGTTAGTCGTCTCGTCTAGGAAGACGGACGTGAGACTGCTGGAGCCTCCGAGCCGCAGTGGAGTTCTGGTCCCCCGCGCCGTGGTGTGTTTGTCCTGGGCAGCAAAAAACCTCGCCCCTCGATGCTGTTAATAACAACCCTCTCACACCGTAAAAACCAGTAGCAGGCGCTTCAATTTATAGGGCTTAGTGCTAACAACGGTGCTGTGACGACAGCAATATTGTGGTCCGCTCATATTCGACTGTCGCTGCGATGTTTCAACCTCCTTGTCTACGCATCAGCCATGGTCGAGTGTAGCCTCAACTCTGATGTCACAAATATGCGCTCAGTATTATAGGCGCTTCCAGTCCTGCCGAGGGAAGAAATCTGCGTCGGCAATCCACTAGCTCCAGGGTATACCGCTTCAGTGTAATTGACCGCTTACGCGACGGTCCCGAAGAGAGTCGCGGTGGCACCACGATGTCTGTTGCGCAAAGTTCTCTAACGGGGTCTACTCATCCTTGGGAGACTATCTGAAAAGATACGTGAATAAACTAGATTGCATACTGACATGCAACTCGCCGAAAGAACATAAAGCCAAACAGACTGAATCAGCCTGCGAGCCACACGAAATTATTATTTATAATCTGATTTGATCCAACAGAAATGGTTTGCGAAAGCCTGTGACTCTGGAAACTATGGGTTTGCTTATAAATAACTTTTCTGTTACCGGCCGCGATTTTCTTTTATTTACATTTCACACGACGCATTTCGGGAAACGCTTCCCATTTTCAAGTGCCTTTTCCGCAGCGTATTATGCCACTTTTTCGTCGTGTTTTTTATGTGTGAGGTTCTGCTTTGTTCTGTTGACTTTCCTGCTACGTATCAAAAAAATGCCCAAATTTAGTTGATTATCGATCTTTATATATGTAATCAGCGGCGAAATACTGAAGAGTTTGTACTTAACGTTTTTCCTATGTTCCATTTGAGCAGGAGTCACACACATGTGCCGGTCGGAGTGGCCCTTGCGTTCTAGCCGCTACAGTCTGGAACCGCGAGACAGCTACGGTCGCAGGTTCGAATCCTGCCTCGGGCATGGATGTGTGTGATGTCCTTAGGTTAGTTAGGTTTTAGTAGTTCTAAGTTCTAGGGGACTGATGACCTCAGAAGTTGAGTCCCATATTGCTTAGAGCTATTTGAACCACACACATGTCAAATATCACACACAATTTTCTGTCTAAAGTATACACCGAGAATAACAAACTGACATAAACAGTTACAAAGATGTTTTCGGATGTAGTCAGAAGAGATAATGTTATGGGTCTCCAACATAATATGATACGCTTTTGTATACAGGGTATGCATATTAACAATCTGAATAATAATTTGCTTATATCTATTTACAATGGTGCTTATTTCTGTATGTTACTATTTTTAATTAAGCATACTGACGAAGCAGCTAAAGAAATTCGCTGATTCACTTTCAAGTTTTTCGTTTAATATTTTATCTTCATATTTCCTGTAACGTAAATATATCTCCAGTTCTTCTTAACAGATCTATTTTATGTCCTTTATTTAGTCGTGCAGTACTTTAACATTTTGCTCTACTTTTCCAAGTGGAAATCTGTATTGTGTGTGTGTGTGTGAGAGAGAGAGAGAGAGTGCGCGCGCGTGTGTGTGGTGTTGAAATCTCGGCCCATTTGTCATAGGTAGAATATGGAGCATTCTTAGCATGTTACTTTGTACATCTCAGAATATGAGTATGGGTCATGATTACACTTTATGTTCTGTAATAATTTTTGTTGTAGTTTATTAAAAATACGATTTTGGCTTTGTGGTTTTTGAAAATAATTCCAATCTTCCATAGTATATTGCCATTGTATGGGATGCTAGATACACATTTTTTGTCTTTTTCTTCCTTTGTATGGTATGTGTCTAAGACCAGTGTCAACCATGGAAGCAGTATAGTCATTGGTAACTACAATCTGTTTCACTACGTTTATTCCCTGTCGCAAGTTTTCTTGATTCAGAGATATTTTAGTTGCCCTAAGTAACACTGACCGGTATGCTGCCTGTTTATGGATGTTGTAGGTTGCAGGCATTGTGGTGTCGGTCGTTGTATTTTTCTATAAAATTTGAATGTGCACGTGTTGTTGCGTCTCGTAATATTTAGGTCCTAAATAAATTGCTATTCATAAGTAGAATTTCGCTGTCAACCGCGTAGATGTAGCGGAGTACGTTTCCTTATCACTATTTACTCCTACGTAATCCCGCGTTAAATCCTAAACCTCACAGGAGTGTTGTATGACTCCTTGTAACACAGTTGTGTTGCATTCGTCGAATGGCAAAACGCTGCTAGTACCTACCCGCGTAGCTTCAATTCCGTGCAAATACAAAAGAGGGAAGGGCGGATACTGTCTTAATATACCTGTATTCGACTGGCTCACACTGTCGGGGTGCTGACATACAACAAGCGATCCATCCTAATATTCTCATGAAAATCACAATTATACCCAAGGAGGGGAGAGGGAGGGGGAGGAAGGGGGGCGGGAATGGAGGGGGGGGGAGGGGAGGAACGGAACTCACTACGAGTATCGGTGCAATTGCAAATTGGAGTTATTCTCGTGTTCACAAAACGCATTAAAAATCGATTGTAATGTGCAGAACTTTTGTATGGAAGAAAGTTCGATTCCTGCACTTCTTGTGAAGGATGGGTTGTTTCTTAAAGCGCACTGTGATATAAGAAATGAATGAACTTCTTCACTGTACACAATCTTCGAAATAGTGAAAATGGATGTAACAAAAACCAATTGCATTACGAGAAAATGTGTTTGCAGTCTTAAATTCGCAATTTACTTATGAGTTTTGGGTGAAGTGTTGTGCATTCGTTCATGGTGGTGGTGGTTAGTGTTTAACGTCCCGTCGACAACGAGGTCATTAGAGACGGAGCGCAGGCTCGGGGTAGGGAAGGATTGGGAAGGAAATCGGCCGTGCCCTTTGAAAGGAACCATCCCGGCATTTGCCTGAAACGATTTAGGGAAATCACGGAAAACCTAAATCAGGATGGCCGGAGACGGGATTGAACCGTCGTCCTCCCGAATGCGAGTCCAGTGTGCTAACCACTGCGCCACCTCGCTCGGTCATTCGTTCATGTTTTGCCGCTAAATTGCCTGGGAACAGTTATTATGTTTCAGAAACGGTGAAAGTAGTGACGGTAGTAGCTGAAAAAGAATTTTTTGGACCTTCAATACAAGACGGTGCAATGAAAATTAATACTTTTCTCTTGGTTTCACAATACTGTGATCAACACCGCCACAATTTAATAACTACTGGTCTTTACAAAATCACTTGCGTGGACTATAACAAACTTTAAATTGGTAAACAGGCAAGGGTATAGCAGCTAGACTGACCAACCATGACCGTGACCAAAGATTACAAAGTCGGACTCCACATTTGCTGAACACGTGCTGAGGGAAGGTCTCGAGAATAAAGTAAACACAAAAGACCCACATACATCCAGCAACGGAAAAAAAGCTTAACTTATAGGACACATTAGAAACCAATAAGTATTTTTCAAAAAACCCTCAGCTGGTTCCACATGTTGAGTTACGTCTGAGTATATCCCCATTCTTAAGGTACATATAACCCAGTGCACAAGGACACATCGATTGGCCGCAAATCCAATAGTACATTTTCATCTTAACACATCATAAACATACGCTGCAGCGTGGCATTATGCCTTGCTTTGTTTTCCATGGAGCTCTTAGCCTTACTGTAATGTCCAGGCTAGATTAACTAGAATTTAGTTTGCATGCACTTTGGGTAGGCCTGTTATAATTTGTGGTCTTTAATGTTTCTACTGCGATTCATATACTCTTGATGATAGACAGTGTAGCACACAAATGTACTTTGTAACACGGTCTCTGTTCTACAGCCAGAATGGGAGCACGAATATCTCGTTCGTATCAGTAAATTGCAGACCGACAGTTCTAAAGTACTGGTCCCGAGTTCCGTTAACTATTTCTAAACACTACACTGTTTCAACCCACTGCCCTCTATCGGGGAACTGGGAAACTGGGAGCCTGACCGTCCTGGAACGCTTTTCGGAAGTCCTCGACAGCCCCTCAAACTCAGCTCGCTGGTTCCTTGGCGCGCACGCGGCGAAGCTCGGCCATTCAGCCTCCGCCCAGCCCCCTCGCTGGGGATCGCTCCCCAGCTTCTCCAGAGCTCACGGTCAGAACTCAGAATGCCCCACGCCATCTCCACTAAGCCTCCCAACACTCGGGGACTGCGCGCTCTTCCCAGGGCCGGCCTACCGTTAGCCGGAAACCTCGACTGCCCACTTGACGTTTCAGGTATTCCCTTCACAAAGTGGCAGCCCGCTTTTGGGATGTCTGAAAGATGAGCTGAATTGGAGAATATGATCAAAGAGTGTTTAGTGAAATATTTAATGAAAACTTCACCGAATGCTTCACTACGATAGCTCTGGAATACTCATTTATCCCATTAAATATGTTTACTCTCCGTCATTATAATAACCACAGAGCGTTTTATGTTAGCCTGCTTGTCAGTTGCATCAACTGAATATCTTTCTGTAGTAAAAGAAATACCCGATAACAGAAAAAGTACGTTGACAGTTATATGACCAGAACCTGAACGAGTAAATTCTTAAACGGTATCTACTGGTACCGAGGCACAGCAAATGAAAAGTTTAGTACGTTATTACTTTTTGCCTGTTTGAATCAGAAAATATAGTGATACTAACAATGGGTCTGTGGTTCACTCTGATATTCTTTTATTGTGATGTAGCATTCTGAATTCTGAACGTATTTCGTTCTTAAACTGTCGGTTGTTATTTAATCCTGTTTACACTACCACAAAATGAGCGCACCGGTGTGTGTTCAACAGGTTTTGAATACGTTAGCTTCAGTTGAAAAATAAAAAAAAAAATGTGGTGACGTAGAAGTGCCCACTGGTTGTGATGCCCCTAATATGGTTCTCCGTAGTCGTGATTAAGTTTTTTAGAAGATCTCCATCACCACAGAATAGAGATGGAACTCAGTGTATCGTCTTTGTACAACGGCAGTTCTAACATCGATGCGCCGATGTATCATGAGCCATTGCCGTTTCAGTCTCCTTCGGACTAATGTTCTAGCAGTAATGGCTCGGTAACATCTTTGCCATTGAATGCATATGTTAGCATTTTTGTAGGTAGTGCGCTCAACCCCTTAGCGTTTCAGTAATTACAGGAAATCTTGTACGTGTTTAAAGTTTTCAGTAATAATTGCAACGAGTCGCCTTTATTTTACCGTGGTCATCTTCGCTTCAGATGGTAATCTCTTTTAGTGATTGTTTCTGTGTTTCTGGCGTTGTGGGTGTCACATAGCTGTGGCAAGACAAAAAAAAAAGTAAGCACCAAATGGCGCGCGCGCACACACACATACACACACACACACACACACACACACACACACACACAAAAGCGCGCCCGCCCATTCCTTATACCACTCTTCTAAATCTTCAGAATAAAGGATGACAGCCAAAAACAGTTGCAGGATAGAATTTTTTTATTAAAACTCTTGACCACGGTTTCGGTACATATAAACATACCTTCATCAGAAGTAAAACTTCTAAAATTACATCATGCCATGGAGAATAATAAAATAATTATGCCAAAGGCGTCGTCAGTAATTTAAAACATCTCCATTTATACGACATGTCGTATAAATGGAGATGTTTTAAATTACTGACGACGCCTTTGGCATAATTATTTTATTATTCTCCATGGCATGATGTAATTTTAGAAGTTTTACTTCTGATGAAGGTATGTTTATATGTACCGAAACCGTGGTCAAGAGTTTTAATAAAAAAATTCTATCCTGCAACTGTTTTTGGCTGTCATCCTTTATTCTGAAGAATTTTAACAGTTGCTGCTGCAGCCATGTTTAAAATCTTGACTCTTCTAAATGTCTACCTAACATTATCTTTAGCCGGCAGGAGTGGCCGGGCGGTTCTGGGCGCTACAGTCTGGAGCCGAGCGACCGCTACGGTCGCAGGTTCGAATCCTGCCTCGGGCATGGATGTGTGTGATGTCCTTAGGTTAGTTAGGTTTAATTAGTTCTAAGTTCTAGGCGACTGATGACCTCAGAAGTTAAGTCGCATAGTGCTCAGAGCCATTTGAACCAACATTATCTTTAAATTAGGCCACCAGCATGCTGAAGCTCTGATGTTCACGGGACCGTGATTGTACGCAGATGTGCACCTCCTCGTCCGAAGTAAATCATGGCCACGAATGTCTTCTTTCAGGCTCCAAAAATATGGAAATCGCATGGGGAGAAACCGTGACCGTACGGAGGATGTGTACTGGCTTCCCAGCAAAAGCCGTCGGTTTCCTTCGGACGAATAGGTGTACGACGGAGTACAATCACTTTCCGTAGGCAACCGTAAAGATTTTTCCACGAAGTCATTGACCATCTTATCTCACAGTGGAATAAATGTATTAACTCTTATGACGACTGCTTTTGAAATAACAAACAGTTTACTTTCTTTTTTCTATCTGTCACGTTGTCATTTGACTCCGCCTCATAGATGACAATATCGACGTGCAGACATTATTTATGGTTATTAGCATTCACGGATTTAATACTGGTACACACATAACTCCGCGAAACATAATTTTTATTATTCATATATATTACAGTACTTAATAAACTTTGCTACAAGCGACTTCCTTTACAGGATGTAAACAAACAAAAGATGTTCAAAGAAGCTGCCCTGGGGAAGAGATTTTCTTTTGTCTAGCTTCTTTCATGCGCCTCTTCGAAACTTCCACGTGACAGTAACTTTATGTAGATTGAAATTACATTCATTATTACAGAAGTAACATGTATTCATTGTTGCAGAATTAATATGTACTATTTTTTACTAGATTTCAGGATGATACTACTTCTTCAATTTTGCGTACTAAGTTATGCTTAATAAGTTTATTCTTATTTAACACACATTTATTATGAGTTAAACATCAGAGTTCATCATGTTGTTGACTTTATTTAATGATAATGTTAAGTGGGCATTTAGAAGAGTGGTGTAGGGTGTGTGTGTGTGTGTGTGTGTGTGTGTGTGTGTGTGTGTGTGTGTGTGTGTGTGTGGACCAAAGCATATCAGCGTAAGCTGCCAAAAGGAGATGTGAAACAACACTGGTCAAAAATGAAATTAGGGCTCATTATGAACAAAAAGACATAGTCAACGAAGACATCTACTAGCTGCACTTTTGAGTTACGCAGGTACCTAATGCTCTCCCCAATTGTAAAATTCGCACATGTAGTTCGCCAACTTGTGGAGGAAGATGCCAAAAATATCATCCACACAAAAGGAAAAGCTCTTGCTCTTGGTTGCCAAAAAATTTCACCAATTCTTATTCTAATTGACCTACTGAACTTCATGAATTTTTTGGCAAAGTAGTCAACATAACCAGCTTTAATTTTAATAATACCGCAAACCAAATAAAATGATCAACAGAAATAGCGTTACACATTTTTGTCCGTAACACTATTATCCCAACAACAAATCAAATACACTTCCTGACAAAAAAAAGTGAAACACCTAGAAGACATCGACGGAAATGAATACATGTACACATCAACAGTGGATGTGTATATGGTCACAGTTGCAATCCTCTGGGACAGGTAGAAAGACCACCAGAGTGCACTGATGTTTTTCTTGTTTAGTGTTCTTACCAAACCTGGTAGGGTATGTCAGGTGCGTGAAAAGCGTCTAATGTTAAATCATAACTTTGAAGGGCCCTGAGATTCCGCATACTCGTATGAGATAGCGTTACCAGCACCTGCCAGTGTTTGAAAGGGGCCTCACTGTCGGTCTCCGTTTGGTCGACTCATCGAATCGTGCAGTATCCAGATTTGTTGCGCATTCCGATGTGACAGTGGCCCGATGTTGGACTGCATGGAAAACTGAGAGGAGGCATCCTCGTCAAGGTTCCTGACCACCCTCAGAGAGGATCGTTATATTGTGCATCAAGCACATCGTAACCCCTTTATATCTGTACCAGCCGTACGAGAACAAGTAGCAGACTCTTTGGTTTCTGTGTCGTCCCGCACCATTAATCGGACACTAGCAGCAGCCAGACTTGGGAATTACAATCCCAAGCGTAGGTTGCCGTTAACACCACAACACAAACATCTGCGTTTGTAGAAGTGCCGTGACGGAGAAGCATCGACTACTGATGAATGAGAAAGACATGCATTACCTTCAGCGATGGAATGCATTTTATGCTATGTGTCACGGGTACGGTGTAAGTTCGCGTTATTCTTGTTGGGCATTCGAATGCATATGGGTCTGGAAACATGGTTTGTGTATGTAAAAATATTTATATTATATATTATGTATGTTTGCTGTAAAAGTGTTCTAGATACACCGTTGGACAGCAGAAAGAGATTAACATACGAAGTACCAGCAAGGCAGTCACTGATCATAGCAGAAACCAGAGAGGTAACAACAGTGCGGGGTAGCCGGCCACCGTCGAAGGTCGACGATAATAATGAAATCATTGTCAAAAGTCGTGGTGGCGTTACGTGTTTGTTCGCAATAATTGTTCCGAATGACTTTTACTTGAAAAGGATAGACAGTTCACGCTTGAGCTTCGTCGGAGTCAATTCGTCAAAAGACGACAGGTCATAGTCCGTTTTGGTTGAGTCTGATTCATGGTCTGCTGGGTCCAGACCTTCTGAAAACAGAGTTTCGGGTTCGAGGAGTCGAATGCTGTGAAGAGATTCCCGTAAACTGGCGTGGCTTGGAGGTTGTTGTTCCCAACACCGATCTATGACCGAGTTTGTTCGAGTAGGTTCCGGTGGTAGTATTTACTCCTACGAATTGTTTAGTACTGACAAAAAAATAGTTCAAATGGCTCTGAGCACTATGGGACTTAACTTCTAAGGTCATCAGTCCCCTAGAACTTAGAACTACTTAAACCTAACTAACCTAAGGACATCACACACATCCATGCCCGAGGCAGGATTCGAACCTGCGACCGTAGCGGTCGCGCGGTTCCAGACTGTAGCGTCTAGAACCGCTAGGCCACCCTGGCCGGCTTAGTACTGACAAGGGAGATATTTTCTGGGTAGAAATGCTGATTAATGGTTTACGGGGAACGAAATGTAGTAGCCAAGTCTTCGTTTGGTCGTAGTTATTGGTGTAAATGATTGAATCGGAAGTTATACGAATTTTGTCCGTGTAGTCCTACTAGTTGGCTGAAAGCACACCCAGAGGTAATTGGGTTGTTGTTCTTATTTTGTGGAGATTGGATGGTTTTGTGATGCCTCGAACGAGGTATTGACTCGAGCGCGTATTGCTGGATGTATAGGCGCTAGCAGATTACGACCGGAATTACTTGGCTTGTTGACACTGACTTCGCTCACAATAATTTGAGTTGATCTAGCTCTAGATCGCTCTTCAAATTGAAACCCAGTAAAGAGGTACCACCGAAAGAACAATACGTAGCAAAATTGAGACTTGACTGACTATTAAAGACGAATGGCTTTGTTGAATTATATCAGTTTCAGGGACCAAAGAGGCGGTGACACGTAGGCTTTTTGTTTCTTTTTTTGTCTTTCCTTAGCGTTTGTAGTGGGAATTACTAATTTTGTTGCTGGAACTCGCACTGTACAGAAATATTCAAAGTTCATATAAAAAAGCTACTTGCGTTGCTGAAGAGTAAACCAAAATGAATTTGTGACAATTTTTTATTTCAGTAGATATCTCTGGTCTCTTATCGAAATATTTTGATACTACGTCATAGATAAACGTAATTTTATTGATAGAAAAAGACGTTTACAAATTTCACTTTTGCCCAGGAAAGATAAAGTCACCATTATTGACGAGTTAATTTTGCAAAAGGTGGACAAAACCTATAAGGAAAGTAATTAACCGGCATTAGAAAATGAAAAGCGAAGAGTATTCATACCTTTGGTTGATGAAAAGTAAGTTGGTCTTATAATTTGCTATTGACATAGTCAAAGCGGGGAAGGAGAGATAATTTAATAATAAGCGACTGAATAAAAAGAAAATTAGTTAAAGGAAAAGAATTGAAATCACTCTGAACCGCGAATTGAGTTTAGTATAGAAAGATAACTTTTGTTAATGCAATTCCTTTCCGTAGTTACTGAGTGTGTTCGCAGATAATCAGAGATTGCATTGTCGCCGCGATGCATTACGACCAGCTAACAAATTCACAGGTTTTCCGAATTAAGAAGAGGTATGTTCATAAAAAAGAAAATATTTCCATACGATCGTAGTGACATCGTATTAAAAAGAAAGAAAGATCAATTTTTCTTATACCAATAGTAAAAGAAAAACAAGCCGCATCAAATTAAATCGCCAATACTCTGTATCAGTCGAGGATGATCGCAGACTATACACTCAAAGATATACTTTATTTGCAGCGATTGAATGTGTCGCTATACACAAAAGGGAGCAATTTTCACCTACATCGTTAGGAAGAGTTTTTTCAAAGTTTTTGCCCGTAAGTATATTTTCGCTCATAAAGGTGCCTCTTAATATTAGTCTGAACGGAAATTATTTGTTAATTGTTCATTAGTCTCGAGTAGGACCTGTGGTAATTCAATTGTTGATGTAAGTCGTTTAAGCCTGTGTTGTGTATTGTAAAGTCGAGCATAAATTTTCCTTCCTTTTAAGCAAGAATATGTATGTACTCATTAAAAAAGAGAAGGTTTGTGTAGTATGGGTTTACGTACTTTACAACTTTTGATCATAAACAGTAAGGACTCTCAATAACCATGGAATCTAACGAGAAGAGCGAGGCGTAACGATTAACAATAACGGGGTCTAGTTTAGCTGGGGATACAACCCGTCGGCTTTGACCAATGACGTCAGTATTCGCCAGAGAGCATATACTACAAAGATGAAAGAGCTGAGAAGAATGTTCAGAAACAAGGGAATGCGAGAGAGAAAACCTGTGCTTCACATATATGAGGGCCAGTAGTATTTTCACGTTAACGATATCGGGTATAAATATCTTAGTATTTCTCCGCAAAATACAATGGAAAGAAATGAATGAAATATATTACTAGCAAAGAATACACCACGTTACATGTATGTCAGTTGTATCTCGAAACTCTTTCGAACTATATTATATACAAGTTTAGCGTGCGTCGATTTCTTAGTTTTAAGTAGCATTGCTGTCCTGTTGTTCACTTGAACTATGTATCTCCTGTTTCACTAAACCGTAAATGAAACATCCGATACAAATTACACGCTCATCCGAAGTGTGTTGTCTGAGTACAGTACGGAATACGAGTGTGTCGTAAGTCGATTACTTCGTTTTCACAAGCATTACTGTTGTGTTCTTCACTTCAACGATGTATCCGCTTCAGTAAACCCTAAATGAAACACGGGATACAAATTTTTGTTGTGTCGGGGGTTTCGCAAGTACACATTCGAAAATGTCGTACTGATACTAGAGCTGGAAAACGAAACAAAATCGACAGCTGTCAAATTTCTGTTACGTACTTCACAACACGAAAATACACACATTGGTGGAATAAAACAGTGAAATATAGCAAAATAGTGAAATACAGTGAAAGAAGCAAATGGAAAAGTGAACTTAACCACATGGAAATATCGAGGAATAACGGAAGCTCGCCTAGACAGACAGTAACGAAAACCACATACCCACACTCACAACACACACACACATTACGAAACAGCTCTCTCTCTCTCACACACACACACACACACATTCACCAACCCCCCTTCCCTCCCCCCCCTCCCCCTCTCTCTGAAATTAAATGCGATGTTTGGGACGGTACATTTTGCCAACGTGTTTAATAAAACATTTAAACGGGCAATATGACCGCGGAATACTTTGTCTCCACGAATACTCATCTAGGTGGCTTTGAAGAGCGGAAATCTGACGTTCCCCTTTCTCTATAAGAGATTTTACCGCTGACCAGTACCCCTCCATGCTGTTACTGCAGGCGCCTGGCAATAGAGATCTAAATTCAATGTTGTGGTTTACTACTAGATGTTGATAACCCCTATCCCGTAAATCCCTATATGAAGAAAACCCGTCTGAAATAACTCTTTGGTACTACTCTGAACACTACATCGTCACAAAGCTGACCTGAAACTACTGCCCCCCCCCCCCCCCCACACCCATAATCCCACCGAAGGTTTCCCCTATTGTACTTCCTTTTCCCAAAATGCGATTCGTCAATTTCGACCATAACACCCGCCCCCCCCCCCGCCCCCCAACGGCCCCCTATATTTCATATATTCCCCACAAATTTCCCTAAAAAACGAGTACCAATATACTACCGTACGCTTACTCACACGACCGTCATGCACACAGAGCCACACAGGATATCTTAAACGCCAACAGTATTTGATTTTCATTGTCTCTCAGGTAGAGCTTAGATTTCTCGAACCACGTTCGCCTCCTAATAGATCGCCATAACCTGTCTCTGCTGCACCTCCATACAAATAAGTCGTGAGTACGGCGACTTGATACACTGGTGAGGCGCATATGTTCGCCGCACTCACTACATCGGACGTATTCAGCAATGAGACCACACATTTGCAAGAAGCAAATTGTGGTCAACATGTCTTCGCCCATGGCTTCTCTTAAATCTTCAAGATTCATTGGGATAGACAAATCCATTCCTATAAACGAAAATAAGACACTAGAAATTGTTCTACAATAAAAAACTAATACTCCAAATTACCTCAATATCATTACGAAAAAGATTAAGTACCGCCTGAATAAGAAACAATTAATTAAAACACACGATTAATAATTTAACGAATACCAAGCGATAGCTTTTAGATTCACATTCAATTATTTTAATGATGGCGCTTACTGGAACTCAGAACTGTTTTATTATCTATGCCTCGAAGTGAAGACATTACTATCTATGACTAAGGTATGACGTCATTGGTCAAAGCCGACGGGTTGTATCCCCTGCTTCACAAGACCCCCAATAACGTCTATTATAATCCCTGGACGCATTTCTGGTTTGGGGACGATAGTTGTACCAATAGTTGTAGCAACAGGAAGCTAGTTTAAACAAAGTGAGACGTCTAGCATAGTGGCTCACTCTGGTGTAACACCTTAGGACTCTGGTTTACACGTCGACTCAATGCAAGTTCTGCACTGCCGCGGATGACCATCGTCGGCGAGTATAGCGGCGACATTCTTCCAATATTCGGAGAGGCACAACGATGTTACTCGTGGCGCCATAGTGTGGGTAGCCATCGGGTATGACTTCAGGTCAGGGCCGACAATTATTGAAGAACTTTTATCGGCACAATACTACGTCTCAGTCGTCCTGCATCCTCGTGTGTTACGTCTCAAGTGACAGTATGATTGTGCCATTTTTCAACAGGACAATGCTCGTCCAGACATGACATATGTCTCTATGAACTGTCCACGTGATGTTGAGGTACGCCCATCTATCCCCGACAACATGAGACAAACTCGGCCGTCTTCTCTGTTCCTGTATTAGTATCCAGGACGTCAAGGAACAGTTGCATCAGATGCCGACCAGCTTACCCCACTAGAAGATGAAACGTATTTATGACACCTTTCCCAACGTAATCAGTGCATGCATCCTAGCGAGAGAGAGGACAGTGTAATGTTGATAGGTGACTCATACTGCCAAGTTCTTTGTAAACTTGTGGACGATTGATGCACGCTGCTGCTAGCTCTGTATAGTCACATGCTGAGCACGCGTGACCTCTAGCGACGGGCTGTGAACTTCCACGCACTGGTCGTTACGCGCGCCTGTCATCTGTTTGCGCATTCCAGACTCCGGCTCGTTTCTTTTTGAACGTCCTTTATACTGCCTGTATACCAAACTGCCCCTCGACCATGTTATACGCGTATCGACGTACTCACGCATGATGGTAGAACAATGTCAAGACGGCCCATATTTCGCGATTAACGATCTAAAATTGATGGAATGTGGCTAGATTTCGTGCAAGACTGGCAGTACAATGCCTTAAAACGTGACAGCTAATTGCTGAACAGCGATTCAAACCGCCTAGACGTCAGAGACAGCTATGCCCTAACTGAAAGCGGGTAACAGTTTATAAAGTTCACGAATGTTCTGTCCTGCGGGTTCGTGCGGAGTTAGGCAGTACTCACTCGGCACGAGCAGCAGGAGGAGCCGGACTGGGCTACTGTAGCAGCGAGCGGCAGGCCGCCGCAGCTGGCGCCGTCACTCACCGCTCCCCGTGCGTGAGTCGGCTGTGCAGACGTTGCTTCAGAAAAGCTTTACGACTGCCTTCGCCTGATTCGGTCAACGTTTCCATAGCGTCGTGCAGACATAAAGAGGGTCGTATTTAGGATCTGTAGTTCCCAAGGCTGAACCTGCGGTGCGGGCAGTTCCAGAGAAACTTCTCTGACAACTAACCTGCAGAAACAGCGTTTCAATGCATTTTTTCCAGTAAAATTCTACAACGCAGCATTTAATACTGATTATTTAATTGTATTGTTCACTTTATATTTAATGAATTGATGTTACAAAAGAAAAAGAATTTTCGTTACTCATTTCCGTATTTCTTTTATGGAGATTAGTTTGTATTTTATGTCAGTCCTTAATAATAGATTACACAGGAAATTAAAAAAAAAGCTTTATTGCAGTGATAGCTTTTCTTTGCTGTTACACTACTGCTTTGCATAGTGAGCCGCCACAGTAGTTCTGTGCGTAGCGCTACAACTACAGGTGTATCCGTCATAATGCTCTAATAGGATCTCAGCAAATTTTTGGAGATGTTTCCAACTAGTAGTAGAGGCTCCGTCCCCGCCGCAGCCGCAGTGGTTCACAACCCCACGACGACGACCGCAGTCCACTTCACCCCTCCGCCGTCCCACACCGAACCCAGGGTTATTGTGCGGTTCGGCCCCCGGTGGATTCCCCAGGGAACGTCTCACACCAGACGAGTGTAACCCCTATGTTTGCGTGGTAGAGTAATGGCTAAACGGCTCTGAGCACTATGATACTTAACTTCTGAGGTCATCAGTCCCCAAGAACTTAGAACTACTTAAACCTAACTAACCTAAGGACATCACACACATCCATGCCCGAGGCAGGATTCGAACCTGCGTGCGGTTCCAGACTGTAGCGCCTAGAACCGCTCGGCCACCGCGGCCGGCGGTAGAGTAATGGTGGTGTACGCGTATGTGGAGAACTTGTTTGCGCAGTAATCGCCGACAAAGTGTAACTGAGGCGGAATAAGGGGAACCAGCCTGCATTCGCCGAGGCAGATGGAAAACCGGTTGAAAACCATCCACAGACTGGCCGGTTCACCGGACCTCGACACAAATCCGCCGGGCGGATTCGTGCCGGGGACCAGGCGCTCCTTCCCGCCCGGAAAGTCGTGCGTTAGACCGCACGGCCAACCGTGCGGGCTGTATTACTTACAGTTCTGCTACTCAACAGTGACATACGAAAATTTGTCCCGGGATCAGGACTCGAGCCCGTGTATCCTTCTTGTCGCGAGCGTTCGTCTTAACAACTTCGGCTATCCGTACACGCTCCCCGGACGACGATAAGCGGGAAATCAGGTTCGAGTCCCGTTCCAGCACAAATTTTCTAATGTCATATTGGGTGGTAGAGCTATACCTAATACAGCCAATGCCAAGGATTTAACAGGCAGCTAAACAATTTCTAAAATATTTCGTACAGATGTGGATAGTCAACAATGTCTGTTTTTTCAGATATACTTATGAGTAGTGGTATAATTATTACGATTTTTTTGTAAAAATACACTGACATCTCTTCAGAAAAACACATTTCTCTTTTAGACTGAGTTTCCCGCTAAAACGCTCACGACGGTCGCGTGTCCTGCTATAACGTCACGAGCCAGTAAAGTTCATGAGATGCTACAAGTGTTACGACGTACTTTTCCTGAAGTATCTTGCTATCGAATGAAGTTATCTCAAAGTCATTTTCACCAGAAGAAATTATGGGTCCTAGTTTGTATGAAACGAGGTATGCAATAAAACGACTTTTTGCAAACTGCTGAAATTCCCTTAACCATACTCCCAAGCCTTGGCGATTTTCTCAGCTGAAGTGGCACGCGTTTGATCGTACGCCAGTAGGAATCTGACGTGAAGGAACGCCGGGCTCAGACGTGAATGCCGATTTAATTAATGACAGCCGTCCACAGAAAAATTCAGTCGAATAACCCACACAAAATATTTGCGTACATCTTTTCCGGTCACAAGAGGGCTACACTACAATGTTAAACGACAATTTTTTTTTTTTTTTAATTTCAGGTTTTGGTGGTGCGGGTTCCTAGGTTGCGGCTCTGCAAATTGATCTGTTACCTGGAAATGGTACGTCAACGCGGTAGGCCTACAGTACTGTGAGCCGCATATGACACAATCAAAAGTATTGCTTTATACGTGGACAGGATTAACAACATTTTGGAAGACGCTATTGAGAATTCAGGAAATGTTTCCTGCCAACAATGGCATGTCTGATTGTTTAGAGGGTATGTGAGAAACGTTAAGGGAGTGCGTTTTCGCATGTATAGGCACCGTGATACTTATTTACTTTTCACTGTATGTAGCATTTTGGAACCAGCTAGCAACGAAAAGAAAACTTCCCAGCATGCACACGTCTGGCTAGCCTCTTCTCCCGCACCGCATGCGCAAACAACGCAAATATCTGATTATGCCTTATCACGCTGCAAGCAGCTGCTTATTAATGGTTTTACTATACTGTAGTTTTATCGCTCTGTAATATTCTGCTAGCAGTCTTTTGCATCCCTTTTCTCTGAAAATTTGCTGTCATTTACAATACAGGGCCACTCACAATTTTACTGGCGTAAGATTCTCCTAGTCTGAATTCCAGACGACATTTAATGATTCTGACTTGTCAGACGATGAAACTATATTACACTAGTAATTTTTAGGTTAGGACCATCTGCGTGCAACTGAATAAGTGCAACGTGTTTCTCCTCAATTTACGAAGGCATCATCAGCGACGTCAAATACAGATACAGTTTCATTAGTATACAGCACCTTCTACTTACACATTCCGTTATTGTACATGTAAGCTACAAACAATTCTGACGTAGGCACATTCTGCTCAATATGTTTTAATACTTGTTCCGTGCGATGTTATTGCTCTGCACGTGTTCTTGATGTACTGATTGTGAAGCTGTTGTTCTGAGTGTAGGACTAAACACCATTTTCAGCACAGGAAATAAATTTCACACACACTCTTCCACTATAGTGTTAGGTAGTATTGCCACTTTGGAATGTAATTTGTGATGTCTATGGTCAAAGATTATATTTTTATCATCTCTTTCGCTTGGTTTGGTAGTGAGTTATTGTTTGTATGTGTCTCATCGTTTATTAGTTGGTTGCAAAGCAACTGCTTTACCAACAGGATAGCAAGAGCACATGTAAATCTCATACAGTAAGTATCAAAACATATACTGAGCAAAGGTTGCCTTGATCAGAACTGTTTCCAGCTTACATGTGTAATAACAGAATAAGGAAGTTGAATGTCCAACATAAAAAAGAAAAATTACATGTATTTCAAGTCACTGATGACACCTTATCTCGGACCAACAACATTTAGCTTCGACGAGTGTGAAATAAAAGGAAATAAAATCACGAGCGAATTGGCTGACAAGGAGACCATCACACCTGTTAATCATGGATTTCAATGAGTCTTACATATTTTGTAGAGGGTCGTGTCTTGAATTACCTAGCTAGCGGCTTTTCATGGGACGGCGCATACTTTCCCAGAAAATCGATGTTGGATTTTTCATGAGTACCTACTATACCTGTAACGTTAATCATGTTTTGCCCGACTGAGCTCAGCGCACTGGCTGAGGTTCCAGGTTACGATGCTAGTTATACTGGCTCAAATCCTGGAAGTGCTCTTTTTTATTTTTTTCCAATTTATTCTTACATAAATATTGTATGTCACGCAAAATTACTCAAAAATAGTAATTTTCCGTGTAGTATGTAACAAGAGATTTAGGAACCAGGTTTTAAATTGTAAGACATTTCCAGGGGCAGATGTGGAATCTGACCACAATCTATTGGTTATGACATGTAGATTAAAACTGAAGATACTGCAAAAAGGTGGGAATTTAAGGAGATGGGACCTGGATAAACTGAAAGAACCAGAGGTTGCACAGAGTTTCAGGGAGAGCATAAGGGAACAATTGACAGGAATGGGGGAAAGAAATACAGTAGAAGAAGAATGGGTAGCTTTGAGGGATGAAGTAGTGAAGGCAGCAGAGGATCAAGTAGGTAAAAAGACGAGGGCTAGTAGAAATCCTTGGGTAACAGAAGAAATATTGAATTTAATTGATGAAAGGAGAAAATATAAAAATGCAGTAAATGAAGCAGGCAAAAAGGAATACAAACGTCTCAAAAATGAGATCGACAGGAAGTGCAAGATGGCTAAGCAGGGATGGCTAGAGGACAAATGTAAGGATGTAGAGGCTTATCTCACTAGGGGTAAGATAGATACTGCCTACAGGAAAATTAAAGAGACCTTTGGAGATAAGAGAACCACTTGTATGAACATCAAGAGCTCAGATCGAAACCCAGTTCTAAGCAAAGAAGGGAAAGCAGAAAGGTGGAAGGAGTATATAGAGGGTCTATACAAGGGCGATGTACTTGAGGACAATATTATGGAAATGGAAGAGGATGTAGATGAAGATGAAATGGGAGATACGATACTGCGTGAAGAGTTTGACAGAGCACTGAGAGACCTGAGTCGAAACAAGGCCCCCGGAGTAGACAACATTCCATTGGAACTACTGACGGCCTTGGGAGAGCCAGTCCTGACAATACTCTACCGCCTGGTGAGCAAGATGTATGAAACAGGCGAAATACCCTCAGACTTCAAGAAGAATATAATAATTCCAATCCCAAAGAAAGCAGGTGTTGACAGATGTGAGAATTACCGAACAATCAGTTTAATAAGCCACAGCTGCAAAATACTAACACGAATTCTTTACAGACGAATGGAAAAACTAGTAGAAGCCGACCTCGGGGAAGATCAGTTTGGATTCCGTAGAAATACTGGAACACGTGAGGCAATACTGACCTTATGACTTATCTTAGAAGAAAGATTAAGGAAAGGCAAACCTACGTTTCTAGCATTTGTAGACTTAGAGAAAGCTTTTGACAATGTTGACTGGAATACTCTCTTTCAAATTCTAAAGGTGGCAGGGGTAAAATACAGGGAGCGAAAGGCTATTTACAATTTGTACAGAAACCAGATGGCAGTTATAAGAGTCGAGGGACATGAAAGGGGAGCAGTGGTTGGGAAGGGAGTAAGACAGGGTTGTAGCCTCTCCCCGATGTTATTCAATCTGTATATTGAGCAAGCAGTAAAGGAAACAAAAGAAAAATTCGGAGTAGGTATTAAAATTCATGGAGAAGAGATAAAAACTTTGAGGTTCGCTGATGACATTGTAATTCTGTCAGAGACAGCAAAGGACTTGGAAGAGCAGTTGAACGGAATGGATGGTGTCTTGAAGGGAGGATATAGGATGGACGTCAACAAAAGCAAAACGAGGATAAAGGAATGTAGTCGAATTAAGTCGGGTGATGTTGAGGGTATTAGATTAGGAAATGAGACACTTAAAGTAGTAAAGGAGTTTTGCTATTTGGGGAGCAAAATAACTGATGATGGTCGAAGTAGAGAGGATATAAAGTGTAGACTGGCAATGGCAAGGAAAGCGTTTCCGAAGAAGAGAAATTTGTTAACATCGAGTATAGATTTAAGTGTCAGGAAGTCATTTCTGAAAGTATTTGTATGGAGTGTAGCCATGTATGGAAGTGAAACATGGACGGTAAATAGTTTGGACAAGAAGAGAATAGAAGCTTTCGAAATGTGGTGCTACAGAAGAATGCTGAAGATTAGATGGGTAGATCACATAACTAATGAGGAGGTACTGAATAGGATTGGGGAGAAGAGGAGTTTGTGGCACAACTTGACCAGAAGAAGGGATCGGTTGGTAGGACATGTTCTGAGGCATCAAGGGATCACCAATTTGGTATTGGAGGGCAGCGGGGAGGGTAAAAATCGTAGGGGGAGACCAAGAGATGAATACACTAAGCAGATTCAGAAGGATGTAGGTTGCAGCAGGTACTGGGAGATGAAGAAGCTTGCACAGGATAGAGTAGCGTGGAGGGCTGCATCAAACCAGTCTCAGGACTGAAGACCACAACAACAACAACATATGTAATTTCGCTAATAAATCAATCATTAAGCACACTCTCTTCTAATGTGTATTCCGTTTGTGGTTCGTAGTTGAGAGTTCCAAATATCTGGACAGCTCCATTGAGTTCGCAACGGTGGAGGAAGTATTAGCAGCTGCGTAAGGATTCTACACACTGACAGAAGGGCTCATTCCTAATTTTGACCACAATTATTTAATTAATACTGATCGAACCGGATATCAGGACTAATCGGCGTGTAATAGACTCCTTGCGGAACAAGGTGCGAAAACCGTCCCTGCGCACAAAAAAGATTTGAACAACATTAGTCACTCATAGACTACTATTAAAGTAAAGATACTCCCTTACGTTTTCTTATGAATGTAAGAACCATTCGGGAAATTTGGTCGGATTGTTCAAAAAAGAGTTGATGGTTTGACTCATAAATTACCTAATGTAACTGTGACGTGTACGAAATAAGAGAAGTTCACGAAAGTATTATACGAAGATTTTTAAAAAATCTGTCATTCCTCGGTACATGGGACAAGAAAAATTTCATTACATTATTGATTCGTGGAGAAGACAGACCTATTAGACACTTTATGATCAAATCTTTGTAGACGGAAGAAAAGCATGCACTTGCGCCGTACAAATTATCTCTCCCAAATGTACTCCACTTTGCCAACCCTGTGACGTTTATTTTTACAGGCAGGTTAAAATGTTCATAAAAAACTTACAATGCTCCCGACTTGCTAAAGACTACTGGAGGAATCATTTCGAGGGAACACTCCACAAAATTATGTTCTTTAATTCTGCATAAATTTTGTGCACCTGCTTATAAAGGAATGATGAAATACGCGTGGTTCGCATAGACGTTGATTGAAGAAGGAGCAATCTTTTTGAATCCAAACTAACGCTGCTTTCCGGTATAGCTCTGAAAAATCAGTGAGCCTGTAAGACAAGCTTTCATTAAATGTGCGGGGTGCTCTATGAATTTGTGTTTAGGTTGCTTACACCAAATACATCCAGGATTCTGTGCTTGCACAGCAAGCTATGCAAGCAAAGGCGAGTAAGACGATTCTGTAACAAAGAGAATATATATTTGAAGGAAGTTTCGAGTGATGATTGATTTATTAAAGAAATTACTATTTTTGAATAATTTTGCATGACATACCTTATTTAATGATATTCTATACTATGAGATTGAAAATGAAAGTACGCCGGGCAAGAGTTTGAACGCGTACCGCCGGCGTGGCAGCCGTAAACATTTAGCCGCTGCGTTAGCTCAGTTGATCGACTTACCAATAAAAGTAACAGGTATAGAAAGTAAGTATAGAACTTCGACACTGATTTTTTTCTCGGAAACTAGCGGCCGTCGTTCGAAAAGCCGGTAGCCAGATACTCAGGACAGGTTTCTCCATAGCATACGTACGACTCATCAAAATCCGTGATTAATAGGACTGATGGTCCACTTGTGAGTGCATAACGTTAGCTCCTCTCGAATGTGAATGCGTCACCTAGCCGGAAAGATACATTGAACAAACTAAAATATTAACGACTAAATGATGAATTTTAATTTGGACTATGGTACAATCCTACAGCTTCAACGAATATTCCGTGCATTTAAAGTTCCAACGTTCACACGCATCCTTCGGGTTTGGTTGTTAAAGTTCGCTGCTATAAACTGAGCTTGTGGTGTCGTATTTCTGTATTTCGATCAGTTCTTCACTGGGCCTGAAACAAACATCACCGACGTTGCCCCAAGTGGTTCACGAATTGTGGCCACGCAGGTCGACAAGACACTGTTCGGTCGCACGTTGTTATCGCTCCCCGTTACGGGACAAACGACCGGCGATTGAGATGGATGGCCGGTTCTGCTCCTCCCAACCTTTTTGTACCCGTTTAAAGAGATGTCTCTGAATGACCCTGCCTACTGGCTCTTGATGGCAACACCGTGCGACGTTTCGTTGATATCTAGGCCACGAAAGAGGGAACTGTTATTTGTTGGAACAGTTATTTGTTGCACACAGAGTCACGTGTCTTCATTCTAACATCTTTCCTGAATGTCTTCGTAAAAATTAGAAAACAATAATTTCTTTTTACGTTTTCCCGATTTAGATACGTCATCGTGACGATTACATTAAACACCATCGTATATAGTACTGCTTCATTTAACTCCAAATGTCTTTCGAACACCTAATCGACATGGTTGGTTGCACTTGGAAAGAGCTACCCAAATCGCACAGAAAGTAAATTAAGACATTGGCTGACCGTGGATCTGAAATCGCGAAACCCCTTTTAAACAACGAATTACTAGACTTCAGAACTCTGTATAACTTTTGCCGTGCAAACTGACCAATAATAAGTCGACTGAGGCATGACTGAGGCAAGAGTTTGATCACTTGTCCAGTTGTTGCAGAGTTACGAAAACAGTCTCGACTGGAACAATTGTCTATTTCAACCGATTCTTTTTCTTTATTTTTGTTATTAATTAATAAAGAAAAATTTACTTGAGCAAGAACAGTCGCCGACTAGAATCAACATTCGTATCCTAGTTTCACTGCTGTGCAATGTCGTGCAAGAAACGAAAATTAATGAAAGGCTTACTGAGGACAAAGTTGTCACGAACAAAGTTCGAAACCACGAAGTGACAACAGCAGATATGTGACAGGAAAGAAGAGAAATTGCAATTTACGACAGGAGCCGTCGTTGGCCAGTTTTTGAAGCTGTAATGAGATTTTTCCAACAGTAAACAAGTTCAGCTACCAGTGATATTACAAATTAAAGTACATGCACGATTAACTTTAATTACTTGAACATGAGTAACAAGCTGCATGAAAATCAAAAAGGGCTATGCAACAGCCATTAAAATTACACATGCATTAACGCGATGCGGAACGCTGTAGAACTGAAAGTCAGTAAGGAAAAACATCTTACATTGAACTTGATTGACATGCGGTGATATTACTTCTCGCGTACGGATCCATTTTAATTCAAATGACTCTAAGCACTATGGGACTTAACATTTGAGGTCATCAGTCCCCTACACTTAGAGCTGCTTATACCTTACTAACCTACGGACTTCACACACATCCATGCCCGAGGCAGGATTCGAACCTGCGATCGTAGCAGCAGCGCGGTTCCGGACTGAAGCGCCTAGAACCGCTCGGTCACAGCGGCCGGCCCATTTTAATGATATACTTTCAGAATACCCAGTTGCTCATTCGTCCCATTTCAGGTTCCGCAAAGCGAAATCTAAGTAATCATAGGCACACAGAAAATTACAAGTTAAGTCTACACAATAACTAAAGTAGCGAAGCACTTGCTTTCAACAGAGTATAAAACAAAAGCTAAGTAAATACTGAATCAGTTACTTACTGTGTGAAAGGGCTTCATGTAAGAGGTTCAGCACGGTGTTTTCTTGTATGAAGCGCCCCTTCGCTTTTTGGTATAAAAGCAAGTGGAAACACAAAATTGCGGACGTTCTAGAGTACTGATCGCTTAACTAAATAAATAAATACTGTAGAACATCCACAGTTTTGTATTTTTCATTTGTAACGATGATTCTTGTTAAATCGATGTACTGTTGCGGCTATTCGGGATCTCGCACACTGGATAGTTCCAGAAAATAGTTAAAAAGTTCTCTATTCTCGTTTGAATATGCACATAATAGTGAGAGATTTAGCTGAAGAAGTGCCGACAGTGTTTGTAAATTTAAAAGTCACCATATTGCTCACAATATTAATTTCCATTAAACTTCCGAAGTATTGGAAGACATGACTCTTAAAAATGAGTCTAAGTGACTGAGTTGATATCGTAGCCAGGCAAGAGAGTACTTCAGGCACTAGTTCTCCTTCCTTCGTGAGGAAGATGTTTGCTTGCAGTCAAAAAATGATAACTTACATTTGAAAGTCAGAAGTTGGTCGGCAGCATCAAATAGACAGCACACTAAATATTAGGAGCGCTTCGTAACAACAAGAACGAATAACTGTAACAGGATACCTCGGTAGTGAGATAGGCACAAAAATGGAAAATGGCTTGAGGCCATAGTAACACAACGGCCCGTCAAATGATACGCGGCACCCTCAGGAACATAGTACGATATGAGCTTCTCTGGAAATTTTACAACGTTCAGATGAGAAGGAATAAGGACAACACACCAGATTTCTTCACACCGTTGTTTGTCGCTTCCAGTTAACTGACAGTGCAGACACTTAATGAATTAATGACTATCGTGGCGTTCGTTACAATACTGCATTACTGGTATCTCCTTACTTGGGTATGTCCTCACCTCGACTTTGTTGTTTTTGCAGTATATTCAAAGATCAGATTAAATTGGAAAAATATACGGCGAAGTGACATGTGGATCGCCGACCTTTTAGCTTGCCCATTAAGAAACGAAAGTTGGTGCTCGTGCAGTGTATGGCACATGTAGTAACTCTACGTTGCGTGAGGAACTTTCGTGCGATATGACTTGCTACATTTTCTTTCTTTCCTTTCTCACATCGAGGTATCGCTGAATAAGGTTGATCACTCTGAGTAAATAAACTATCATGAGTTCTACGCTTGGGCTGTACTCAGAGGCAAAGAAAGTACTGCCTTTTGTAACGTTTTTGTTTCCCTATTTCCTTTTTACTGGGCGGTAATGTCCAGCACTTCAGTGAAAAAAGACGCCGAGCGAGGTAATGAAAGGGTGACTACGATATTGTATCCAGGAAGAGCAGGTTACAGTTTCTTCTATCATCATCTTGATCTAACTCGTCTTTCCCAAATCAGTCGAGGAGAAAACAACGCCGCAATAGATACCCTCCCTCATTTTTGGCCGATGAGATTTAATGACTTCGATGTCGATGGAACGCATAATCTTTTTGAAGGTACAGATCATAATACCGAGAATTCATCCGGGCCGTATGGCCATGGTCCATGGAACTCTCCTATTCCTGACGTCTCGTCCAAAGCTACGTTGGACATCTTCGGAGGTGCTCCGGTTGTGCTGAGTCTTGCAGCTGGAACATCCGGTCGTGAAATCCTTCATTGTACGACAGATCATACTCCCAGCTTTGGATCTTGCGCATACCATTAGACGGGCTGTAAATCATTAATACGTACACAAAATTTTAGAATGTTGAGAGAAGATGAATATAAACTTTTTTATGTGACAAATATGTCACAGATGCGCCATTTGCCCGATATGAGTCATTGTAGGGTTTGACGCAAGTGATGTTCAGAGATACTGTTCAGGCTGTTGTTAAAAATTTCATATGTTTACTTTAACCCACAATTGGCATCTGTGTGCTGATGATTGTCTAACACGCTCAGAACAACGAGGTGTTTCCTGAATAGTGGCCGCAGTTTCAACCAAACGGGCAACCAGCTCTTCTGGAGTATCTGTCGGTGTCTCGTGCACCTAACACATCATCTCTCACCAAAAAAAAAAATCCAGTAGTAGGGTCGGGAGAACTTTCATGTAAACACAGTATAACCTAAACAATAGTAGTAACAATTGTTTATGCACGAACGTTGTGACGTTACGCCATTTCAAAATCTACTGAAGTGTAAAAGAATTTGTCGCTGTTCGTTAGAACAGCTAGTATTGCGAATAGTTCATCAAACGGGGATGTAAATTCAGCGAAGTACAAATACTTATCTTCTACTTTTCTTCTTTGCTGCAACAGCTGATTTTCGTAGATAATCTTTAATTGTTCCGATCTGCAGACTTTATGTATGACATGTATAATAATCAAGTTTACAGACGCACCACTTTAAATAATGCTGTTTGTTATCACATTGTTATTACCGACGACAAACATTGATTCCGCCTCAAAACCTGACGGAAGACTGACCCATTGCTGGCTACAAAAATCTCAAAGTATTTATAGTAAACATTACAATGGGTTAATTGTTATAAGCAATCTTAAAGTGAGTTACTATCAAAAGTTTTATATTGAGTTGACAATTTGGATGACAAAATACTTCTAATTTACAAGTACAGGGCTATTACAAATGATTGAAGCGATTTCATAAATTCACTGCAGCTCCATTCATTGACATATCGTCACGACACACTACAGATACGTAGAAAAACTCATAAAGTTTTGTTCGGCTGAAGCCGCAGTTCAGGTTTCTGCCGCCAGAGCGCTCGAGAGCGCAGTAGGACAAAATGGCGACAGGAGCCGAGAAAGCGTATGTCGTGCTTGAAATGCACTCACATCAGTCAGTCATAACAGTGCAACGACACTTCAGGACGAAGTTCAACAAAGATCCACCAACTGCTAACTCCATTCGCTGATGGTATGTGCAGTTTAAAGCTTCTGGATGCCTCTGTAAGGGGAAATCAACGGGTCGGCCTGCAGTGAGTGAAGAAACGGTTGAACGCGTGTGGGCAAGTTTCACGCATAGTGATGTGAAAGATTCAGTGTTTAAACCTCCTCTACCAAGAAACGTGCCAGAACTGCGAGCTCGCATCAACGATGCTTTCGAACTCATTGATGGGGACATGCTGCGCCGAGTGTGGGAGGAACTTGATTATCGGCTTGATGTCTGACGAATCACTAAAGGGGCACCTATCGAACATTTGTGAATGCCTAAAAAAACTTTTTGAGTTTTTGTATGTGTGTGCAAAGCATTGTGAAAATATCCCAAATAATAAAGTTATTGTAGAGCTGTGAAATCGCTTCAATCATTTGTAATAACCCTGTACATGTTTTTAAATATATACATCACAGTAATTTTTTTTGTCTTCATAGTGCAATACGAGATGCTCAATTTGACAACAATTCAATCACTTCTTTCTTTACTTACAGCCAAACTAGTTAACAAAAAGAGTCCCTACTATATATTGCGAGATGAAATTATATACAGAATTTCGTGATATAGGCAAAACTTATGTATCTGGTTTTGTTATCACAAAAGTTAGATTTGTTTACATTTCCATGCCTTCACTATGAATTGTATACTTTTAACATATTAATTTGTTTCTGTAGCTTTCAACACACGAAAAGTTTATGAACATTTAACAGAAATAAATTTAGGTTAATATTACATTGAAATGTGATGGCTGTAATGTTTGATAAATTATATTGAATCACTCATTGTTTGTGATTAAGTTTTTGTAATTTACAAAAGAGCCAGATAGTTTTATTAATACATAGCAATGTCAGCACTACATTTCAATACATAGAACATTATTACATAGTTATTATTTCCACAAAATTTCCACCCAGGTGATTTTTAATCATGTTTGGCTGTTTGGTATTATTGTATTTTGGTATTGTTTGCATTGACAGTTACATGTATTTGCTAGTATATTACGAGGGCAGTTCAATAAGTAATGAAACACAAT
The DNA here is from genome assembly GCF_023898315.1 of Schistocerca nitens. Taxonomy (NCBI): domain Eukaryota; kingdom Metazoa; phylum Arthropoda; class Insecta; order Orthoptera; family Acrididae; genus Schistocerca; species Schistocerca nitens. The sequence goes on along the minus strand of NC_064614.1, from coordinate 621,897,109 downwards.
TTTTTCTGAAACAGGGGTTGTTTTATTCAGCATTGAAATACACCAGGTTATTCCCCAATCTTTTAGCTACACAACACTATTTTTCAACGTAATCTCCATTCAATGCTACGGCCTTACGCCACCTTGAAATGAGGGCCTGTATGCCTGCACGGTACCATTCCACTGGTCGATGTCGGAGCCAACGTCGTACTGCATCAATAACTTCTTCATCATCCGCGTAGTGCCTCCCACGGATTGCGTCCTTCATTGGGCCAAACATATGGAAATCCGACGGTGCGAGATCAGGGCCGTAGGGTGCATGAGGAAGAACAGTCCACTGAAGTTTTGTGAGTTCCTCTCGGGTGCGAAGACTTGTGTGAGGTCTTGCGTTGTCATGAAGAAGGAGAAGTTCGTTCAGATTTTTGTGCCTACGAACACGCTGAAGTCGTTTCTTCAATTTCTGAAGAGTAGCACAATACACTTCAGAGTTGATCGTTTGACCATGGGGAAGGACATCGAACAGAATAACCCATTCAGCGTCCCAGAAGACTTTAACCATGACTTTACCAGCTGAGGGTATGGCTTTAAACTTTTTCTTGGTAGGCGAGTGGGTGTGGTGCCACTCCATTGATTGCCGTTTTGTTTCAGGTTCGAAGTGATGAACCCATGTTTCATCGCCTGTAACAATCTTTGACAAGAAATTGTCACCCTCAGCCACATGACAAGCAAGCAATTCCGCACAGATGGTTCTCCTTTGCTCTTTATGGTGTTTGGTTTACAACGAGGGACCCAGCGGGAACAAACCTTTGAATATCCCAACTGGTGAACAATTGTGACAGCACTACCAACAGAGATGTCAAGTTGAGCACTGAGTTGTTTGATGGTGATCCGTCGATCATCTCGAACGAGTGTGTTCACACGCTCCGCCATTGCAGGAGTCACAGCTGTGCACGGCCAGCCCGCACGCAGGAGATCAGACAGTCTTGCTTGACCTTGCGGCGATGATGACACACGCTTTGCCCAACGACTCACCATGCTTTTGTCCACTGCCAGATCACCGTAGACATTCTGCAAGCGCCTATGAATATCTGAGATGCACTGGTTTTCCGCCAAAAGAAACTCGATCACTGCCCGTTGTTTGCAACGCACATCCGTTACAGACGCCATTTTAACAGCTCCGTACAGCGCTGCCACCTGTCGGAAGCCAATGAAACTATACGAGACGAAGTGGGAATGTTTGAAAATATTCCACAACAAATTTCCGGTTTTTTCAACCAAAATTGGCCGAGAAAAAAAATGTGTTGCGTTACTTATTGAACTGCCCTCGTATATATATATATATATATATATATATATATATATATATATATATATATATATAATGAATGAATATTCTATATGTGGCTTCAGATATGGTTGATATCAGCTGTAACACTTCACAAACCCCCAGAAGATCTGTAATAAACCAATATGAGGACTGTGCAAAACTTTTAAGAGCAAAAAGATGAAACAACTGAGTCACACAAATGAGCTGACTTGTTTTGAAGAATTGGTTAATACAAAAAAACATTTTTTCATACATGCCTACAACATATCCCTAAGCAGAATAATAAATTACAAAAGATACAATTTTGTAATGAAAACTATTTTTAAAAAATATGTAGTAAATTGCAGAATTATGTTAAAGATCAGAATACCTTATCACCAGAATAGTACATAACACGGAAAAAAATTACTGAAAACCACATAATACAATTTCGAAAGATATACTGTGATATACACAGTACTATTTCTTCAAAGTACACACCTGACATAGAGTAAATTATACAAGTGTTGGAACTTAAATAGTGGCAACTATTTATTCACAAACGATACAAAAGAATTACATGTTTGCACCTGTTACTGTCCTTTCAAGTAGTCGCCAGCATTGCATAGAACCCGTTGCCAGCAATGTGGAAGGCGTATATCATTAGCAGAGCCTGTTCTGCTGTTGATCGTGGGAATGGATCAGTCTACTGCCTATCGAATCTCTAGAACAGTTCTGAAGCAAATACCACGAAGTGGTTCCTTCAGCTTTGGAATGAAATCAAAGTCACCATCACCTGTGACCAGCTTTGCGAAAGAAGCGGCGACACTTTCTGCACGACAACGCGCAGGCGCATACAGCGCAAGTTGTGGCTGCCCTGTTCGGTCGATGGGACTGAGAAGTACTGTACCATCCACCATACTCCCTGGACTTAAGTCCTTGTGACTTCGATTTGATTCCAAAGATGAAGGAACCACTTTGTGGCATTCGCTTTAGATCTGTTCTAGGCAGTGGACCTCTGCTTTCGAACCATCAACAGAATGGGCTCTGCTAACAGTATACTATGCCTTCCACATTGCTGGCAACAGGTTCTACCTAACGCTGGTGACTCCTTTGAAGGACAGTAACATGTGCAAACATGTAACACCTTTATATCGGTTGTGAATAAACAGCTGCCACTATTTAAGTTCCAACCCTCAAAAATCACATACATGACAGTAGAAAAAGGCTTATATCACAACTCAGGATAATTTATCAAAGGTACATGACAGAATAAATTAAAAGCAGTAAATTGTGTGCTTTGGCAGTGAATTAAGGAATAAAATTCTTAAAATGTATATTTTCCTTCAATTAGCAGCATAAATAATGCCAAGGGCACTAATAAAATAAGTAAAGCATCTTTATCATAAACAGATGTTCCAAATAACTCTCCAGACACAGGGCAAAATATATTTAGTAAGTTCCTTCAACAACCATACAGTCAAAATTTGTGTGTTATACAGTCTCAAATATTCTTGTAAAACTGACGTTACAACATGTCATAATAACAAATGTAGATCATAAATCAAGTAAAATATTTTCACGTAACTAAGCGAGCATGAGATCAGAGAATATATGTAACTAAATATTTCTACAGTGTGGTAAGGGTGTCAGCAATGCAATGTCTGGTACGTGTAACTGAGGCTGATAGAGATTCAGTAAATGACTAATAAACTAGTTGCATTAATGTGTCGATGAAGTTTCAAGATAGGCAACTTGTAGTAAAGGTGCTTGTCCAAATCTGTGACATCATTATAGCTAGAAAATGCCACATGTCTAGAGCCCTGTGTATGCCACATGCATGATGCATAAAAAGTATGCATCTCCATGTGGTAGAATGAAACTAATCTTAAAAATTTCATCAATTGTTGCAACCCAAATGAATAAAGCACAAACAAAATGGGTACCAGTGTTCACATTAATTTGTAAATTTCACTCACATTTCTGAGCGCAAACAGTTTTCTTGATTTGGGATAGATGAGCCAGTATGCATTAGGATGAGGATTTTCCAGAACCTCATATGGGCCAAGTATGCATGTCGGAGAATTTTTTGATTTCACTGTTTATGAATTTAAATTTTGCACAACTTTTTGTTAAGACCAAGTTTCCAATATCAAAGAGAGTGTGTTTTACCCTATCATCATGTCTTTGTTTTCTTTTGATGCAATAGTGCTTCATAGTCTCCTTAACAACATCCTCTCTATCTGCTGCCGAGATTTCTTTGCACAGTGGAAATTCTGCTAACTCTTCGATCAAATAGGCAGGCAACCTATTTCCCACAGCTTTCATTCCTATCATTCTGTTGTATTACAGGATGGAGAGTAGACTGAGGTGAGAATATGTTTAATGTTTGTGTTCACTTGTAAATTCCTTCCAGGTTTTGGATGTGAGCTGCAATCCATTACCTGAAAGTAAAGCTTTTGGTGTACCAAATGCATGAAATTAGTCTTTATTTTCTGAATTATTTTCTTGCGATACCTCCTGTGCCCTGGGTAATTGTACATGTAAGTCGAAACCCACAAGGTTTATCTGCTTATTGGGCATTACACTCTATACGTGAGCACTGTTGGTGTGATTATCAACATTGACATGTTGGCTCCTGTCACGGGATGCAAGGCACTTCGTTACTCTGCAAGCAACATTATACAAATACACACACTCCTGCATTGTTTGGGTACACTGAAGGATCCCAAAATGACCAAATCTGGTATGAGTGTAAAGTATTAAGGTGTCCATGTGCTCTTCAGGCCACCAAACCTTCCACCTATCACTATCAGAGCCTTGTCATGGCCCTCTTTCCCCAGGTAACGTTTTACCAATTTCCAATTGTCATCATGGTTTTTATTATGCCTGAGTGGACTGCAAATTCTTCTAATATCCCTTTTCTCTTTCACCACCTTTATATACATCATAGTGAAATTTTTCTCTTGATTCGCATCTGCAGTGTCATCTACATTTCCTACTGGGAGTCTGGACAGGGCATCAGCACCAATGTTGTCACTCCCCTTAATGTATTCGACAGAAAAGTTAAATGGATCGAGAAACATAGTCCATCGAGTCAATCTAGTGTGGTAGAGTTTGCATTCTCGAAAACAGGTTAGGTTTTGTGATCTGTATATAACTTCACTTAGAGACCTAACAAGTAAATCCTAAATTTTTGAAATCCTCATACAATAGCAAAAAGTTCTTTTCCCGAAATGGAGAATTTTTCTCATCTTTTTTTGTCCTACTTGCGGAGGCAATTGAATGCTGCTCTTTTAACCCAGTCTATTTATTTTCCTTGGAATATATGGACCTCAAATCAAAACTTACTGCTGTCAGTTGTAAGGCAAAAAGGGATGGATAACTCAGATCTGAGAAATGTCTCACTTCACCCACTGGTGGATGTCATCTTTCCCACTATCAGAAACCAGGGAAGGGAGTGACCCATGGGACCCCTTTCTAGTGAGAGGAGCGGAATAAGCCTTATGCTTCTCTGGCTCAGAAGTGGGGATTGAAAACCCTGACGGTTGTGGCGGGGGGGGGGGAGGGGTGGTTTGCTCCCGAAGTAGGTGGTGTAGGAGCAACAGAGAGGGAAGTGCCCCCACCATCAAGGGGGCAGGTGAGTCTCCCAGTTCTGAGAGGCGACAGGAATTCGAGGAACTGATGGGGCTACAACTGTTCTGGTAGCGGCGGCATATGACGAGGTCATAGCCACAGGATGTAGGTGCTCAAATTTACTCTTAGCCTCAGTGTAGGTCAGTCGGTCAGGGGTCTTATATTCCATGATTTTCCTCTCTTTCTGTAAAATCCTGCAGTCTGGCGAGCAGTTGACACAGATGGGAGGCAGGGAGCACATAGTACTGGGATGTGATGGACGTCCACAATCTCTACAGGTGGGGTTGGAAGTACAGCGAGAAGACATATGGCTGAACTTCCAGCACTTAAAGCATCGCATCAGGGGGGGGGGAGATGATATATGTCTTGACGTCACAGCTGTAGACCACCACCTTGACCTCGATTAATGTGTCACCCTCAAAGGCCAAGATGAAGGCACCGGTGGCAACCTGGTTAGCCCTTGGACTCCGATGGATGCGCTGGACGAAATGAACACCTCGCCACTGTAAATTGGCATGCAGCTCGTCGTCGGACTGCAAAAGAAGGTCCCTGTGGAATATAATATCCTGGATCATATTTAAGCCCTTATGAGATGTGATGGAACAGAAACATCCCTCGTCACAAGTGAGTAAAGCTCGTGACTGGGCAGAGGATGCTGTTTTTATCAAAGCTGACCCGGAGCATATTTTGGACAAGCCCTCCACGTCCCCAAACTTGTCCTCCAAATGCTTCACAAAAAACTGAGGCTTCATGGACATGAAAGATTTCCCATCAACACTCGTACATAAGGGGTACTGGGACAACGAAGCTTCACTGTCATCCTTAGCCTGGCGTTCCTCCCATGGTGTGACCAGGGAGAGGAATGACTTGGGGTCATATTTCTTAGCGTTAAAGTTAGACTTTGCCCACTTAGAGACTGCTGGCAGCCGACCACCAGCAAGAAACGATGTACTAAACTCCGATTAGGGGCCCTCCCCACAGGTGCCAGCCAGCCACAGCAAAGGCCACCTGGCGGGATGGCCATTGCCAGGAGTCCCGATGCCCCAGGGGGATGGGTCTCTTTGTCATACGTGAGGAGTTAGTGGCACAGGCATCAGCAGAGCGATCCCTGTGTTGTCAGGGGGCTACAACCAACAGGGTACATGGCGGCCCCACCACAATGGACTGGCTACCGTACTGGAGATGAGGTACAAAGAAGTCCATGGTCATTGTCGGCACAGAAAGTGACACTGCATAGTGCATGGTGGAAAATGCACGTAGGAAAGTGTCCTTGCCCAAGAGATATGGAGAATGGGCAGAACTGCAATGCAATGACGAGACAGTGGGCTAAAGGTCTCAATGCACAAAGGACACGATGCACCATGCGAGGCACCCTTCCGCAATTGGCCCGCTCTTTGGGAATATTTTGAATAATTGAGGTCAAATCCTGGAGGGGACCATCAGATAAAGGCCAAAACGTGTGAGACTCCTTTTAGTCGCCTCTTACGACAGGCAGGAATACCTCGGGCCTATTCTTACCCCCGGACCCGCTGGGGGGGGGGGGGGATTAACGGATTATCATGTGCTGTATGTACCCACATTATATAATCATCATCATCAAGACCAATAATATAACCCCTATTTCATACATATCATTACCTTTTATTTCCACATAAATCATCCCATGTAATTCTTCATATAGAAAACCACCACCACCACCAACAACAACAACTACTACTTTCACTATCACTATCTTTATATACATCAAGTATCACTAAAAATCGTTAATATCATCAACTTAAGTGCATGACTTACCTTTTCATCACAGTTTATATCAGCTATCACAGGTTCACAAATATCCTTAAATGTTAAATCAGTAAATAAATTCTTAAGACAATATTCATCACTGTGAGTATTTTCAGAGCCATAATTATTCCAAATTTCATTACTACTTCGTGGCTCGTAAAATATGTCAAGGTCTGGTTCCCAAGCTTCCTCTCTGTCTATATTGGTTACAATTTCCTCCCAAAAGTCGCTATTGACCAGATATGACCTGTAGTTCCTATTATGATATTTTCCCTTATGATTATCCCTACCTCTTCCATTTGTATTAGTCTGTTTTCTAGTTACATCACAACTGACCTCAGACCAACAAGCTCCCCATGAAGTGACAGGCAGTTTCCCTAACCATTTCTTCTGTTCTCTGGTTTCCTGTTATCAGGCCTCCTTTCATTACCATTCCCCTGTACATTTCCTGCTTCTGGAGCTCTCTTATTAGGTCGGTTCCTACCCTGTCTATGATCATGTCTTCTACAGACATCTCTAGGTGTATCACCCCTTGGATATTCTCTCCTGTCACTGTCATTATTATGATAATTATAATTCCCTCTTCTTCTGTTTCTTCATCAAAATCATTAAAAACTCTTGTCTTGATTCTTGCCTGTTTTGTCTCAGGCCAGATTTTTCTGAAGAGAGCTTTCTCAAAATCTGTAAAAGTTATATCTGTTTGGATGTGGTGATTTACCCAGGAAATTGCTTTACCATCTAGAAATTTTTTAACAAACTTTATCTTCAGTTTATCTGACATGGTCTTGTTAAAGTTATTTTTTCACTGAAAAATAAAATCCACAGGATGCATCCTGTTCTCACTATGAAACGTTTTCATATTGATGTTTGTCCAACCACTACTGTTACTGAACCAACAACCTTCAGTAACCGTACTTTCCTCAATTTCATCAACTCTGATTTGGACTTGACTAGATAAACTTGTATCAGCACTACTTTTTACAATTAAAATCCCAGAATTATAATGTTTTCAGACTCTTTTTAAATTTCTGCCACCTTTTTTTATTTTACCATACAAAATTTTGTTATTTTTATCTTGCCTGTCAGCTAACAGGTCGTTATCAACATCCTTTACTTTTTTGCTAATCAAATTTAATGTAGTGTCAAACTTCTGGTTTTTCATTATAAGTAAATTTTTCAATGCCAATTAATTCTTGATCTACATTTTTAACAAATTTAGTGGTATTGGATGGTAATGGTAATATCTATTAGTATTTAATTTCTTCCTAAAATATTTATGGCCCTCATTTTGTTTTTCTAAAGTTTGCTCTAATCTGTCAAGCTGCCAACCCCATTCATCAAGCTTTTGACCCTGTTGATCAATCTTTTGCTTCCTCATTAGTAAACCCATGAAAAGGATAGGAAACACTATTTGTATCACTCCTTGCAGGCCCACTTTCTGATTAGTTATCAATTAAATTAACTACATTTTCTTTATTATCTTCACCTCCCAGCCTATTTCGGTTTTTACTATTTATGTGTTTACACATGATAGTTTTCATTAAAAAATATATATAAAATAGATTTCTCATCCACTTTTTTTCACACAATATACTTCATTATGTTTGTATTTCTGTTGGCATTAATGAAAAACCAGATACATTCTGTTTTCTGACATGTGGTAACCACAGCATGCAGATTAGGTTATGGGTTGGCAGTGTTACCAACGTTGCTTGTAGTCAGTTGTTGGCAGCTTCCACACAGATGTTGACATCAGATTCTCTGAGAGACTAAATACTGTGTCTTCCTGTGAGCTTCCTTGGTACAGCTGAAACTTGAAATTAATATCAGAACTGTAGTCTGACTTATTTCAAATCCTAGCTCTTCCACCACTTTGTGACGTTACCCCATTTCAAAATCTGCCAAATTGTAAAAGAATTTGTTGCTCTTCATGACAGCAGCTAATACTATAAACAGTTCATCAGATGGGTATGTAAATTCATCAGAGAACAAATACTTATCATCTTTTCTTCTTTGATGCAACACCTGGTTCTTGTCAATAATCTGGAATTCTCCTGATCTACAGATTTTACATGTGATTTGTATAGTAATCAAGTTTAGAGATGCACCATTTTAAATAATACTGTTTATTATAACATTGTTAGGACCAATGACAAACACAGATTCCACCTCAAAATCTGATGGAAGACCTGCTGCCTATAAAAATCTGTCAGTGATTGTAGTAAACACTGTTGTTGTTGTTGTGGTCTTCAGTCCTGAGACTGGTTTGATGCAGCTCTCCATGCTACTCTATCCTGTGCAAGCTTCTTCATCTCCCAGTACCTACTGCAACCTACATCCTTCTGAATCTGTTTAGTGTATTCATCTCTTGGTCTCCCTCTACGATTTTTACCCTCCACGCTGCCCTCCAATGCTAAATTTGTGATCCCTTGATGCCTCAAAACATGTCCTACCAACCGATCCCTTCTTCTAGTCAAGTTGTGCCACAAACTCCTCTTCTCCCCAATCCTATTCAGTACCTCCTCATTAGTTACGTGATCTACCCACCTTATCTTCAGCATTCTTCTGTAGCACCACATTTTCGTCTTCATCTATATCCTCTTCCCTTTCCATAATATTGTCCTCAAGTACATCGCCCTTGTATAAACCCTCTACATACTCCTTCCACCTTTCTGCCTTCCCTTCTTTGCTTAGAACTGGGTTGCCATCTGAGCTCTTGATATTCATACAAGTGGTTCACTTCTCTCTAAAGGTCTCTTTAATTTTCCTGTAGGCAGTATCTATCTTACCCCTAGTGAGACAAGCCTCTACATCCTTACATTTGTCCTCTAGCCATCCCTGCTTAGCCATTTTGCACTTCCTGTCAATCTCATTTTTGAGACGTTTGTATTCCTTTTTGCCTGCTTCATTTACTGCATTTTTATATTTTCTCCTTTCATCAATTAAATTCAATATTTCTTCTGTTACCCAAGGATTTCTATTAGCCCTCGTCTTGATCGTCTGCTGCCTTCACTACTTCATCCCTCAGAGCTACCCATTCTTCTTCTACTGTATTTCTTTCCCCCATTCCTGTCAATTGTTCCCTTATGCTCTCCCTGAAACTCTCTACAACCTCTGGTTCTTTCAGTTTATCCAGATCCCATCTCCTTAAATTCCCACCTTTTTGCAGTTTCTTCAGTTTCAATCTGCAGTTCATAACCAATAGATTGTGGTCAGAATCCACATCTGCCCCAGGAAATGTCTTACAATTTAAAACCTGGTTCCTAAATCTCTGTCTTACCATTATATAATCTATCTGATACCTTTTAGTATCTCCAGGATTCTTCCAGGTATACAACCTTCTTTTATGATTCTTCAACCAAGTGTTAGCTATGATTAAGTCATGCTCTGCGCAAAATTCTACAAGGCGGCTTCCTCTTTCATTTCTTCCCCCCAATCCATATTCACCTACTACGTTTCCTTCTCTCCCTTTTCCTACCGACGAATTCCAGTCACCCATGACTATTAAATTTTCGTCTCCCTTCACTACCTGAATAATTTCTTTTATCTCGTCATACATTTCTTCAATTTCTTCGTCATCTGCAGAGCTAGTTGGCATATAAACTTGTACTACTGTAGTAGGCATGGGCTTTGTGTCTATCTTGGCCACAATAATGCGTTCACTATGCTGTTTGTAGTAGCTAACCCGCACTCCTATTTTTTTATTAATTATCAAACCTACTCCTGCATTACCCCTATTTGATTTTGTATTTATAACCCTGTATTCACCTGACCAAAAGTCTTGTTCCTCCTGCCACCGAACTTCACTAATTCCCACTATATCTAACTTTAACCTATCCATTTCCCTTTTTAAATTTTCTAACCTACCTACCCGATTAAGGGATCTGACATTCCACGCTCCGATCCGTAGAACGCCAGTTTTCTTTCTCCTGATAACGACGTCCTCTTGAGTAGTCCCCGCCCGGAGATCCGAATGGGGGACTATTTTACCTCCGGAATATTTTACCCAAGAGGACGCCATCATCATTTAATCATACAGTAAAGCTGCATGCCCTCGGGAAAAATTACGGCTGTAGTTTCCCCTTGCTTTCAGCCGTTCGCAGTACCAGAATAGCAAGGCCATTTTGGTTAGTGTTACAAGGCCAGATCAGTCAATCATCCAGACTGTTGCCCCTGCAACTACTGAAAAGGCTGCTGTCCCTCTTCAGGAACCACACGTTTGTCTGGCCTCTCAACAGATAGCCCTCCGTTGTGGTTGCACCTACGGTACGGCCATCTGTATCGCTGAGGCACGCAAGCCTCCCCACCAACGGCAAGGTCCATGGTTCATGGAGGGAAGGAGTAAACACTACAATGGGCTAATTGTTATAGATAGACTTAAAGTGAGTTACTATTAAAAGTTTTCTATTGAGTTGATAATTTGGATGGCAAAATACTTCTAATGTACAGGTATCTGTTTTTAAATACAAAGGTCACAGTAATTTTTTTGTTTCCATAGTGAAATACAAGATGTTCAGTTTAACAACAATTCAGTTACTTTTTTCTTTACTTACTGTCAAATTAGTTAATAAAAAGAGTTAATACTGTATACTGAGACATGAAGTTAAATACAGAATTTCGTGATACAGGCAAAAGTTATGTACCTGTCCTGGTTATCTTTGAAAGTTAGATTCTTTTTTACATTTCCTAATAATGCCAAAATCACGAACTATACAGTTGTAACACATTAAATTGTTTCTGGAGCTCTGAATACATAAAGTTTATGAGCATTTAATAGAAATACATTTAGGTTAATATTACATTCAAATATGATGGTAGTAATGTTTGATAAACTACATTGCATCACTCATTGTTTGTGATTAAGTTTTGTAAAATACAAAATAGCCAGACAATCTTATTCATTCCTACCAATGTCAGTAGTACATTTCAATATCTAGGACATTATTACATAGTTATTATTTCCCCAAGGCGATTTTTACTCATGTTTGGCTACTTTGTATTATTGTCTTTGGGCACTGTTTGTAATTACCATTACATGTATTTGCTAGAAAATTCAAGAAATATAAATTAGATCTGGGAATCAGTATTTAGCAAATGACTTTGGATATGGTCGAAATAAACTGTTACACTTCAACATGGACACTACTAACTCTGTCTCCCACAAACTGATTAAAGAAAATATGTATCAATATATTATTGACTTTCATTTGAATTTCGTGTCGTGAGATCGTTCCTATCCAGCACAGAGTGAGTCTTTTCCATATCAATTTTTTCTGGGATGGATGGGAAGGGAGGGGGCGAGGGGTAGGTGGATTGGAATGTTCTCTGATGGTCGCATTGTGCACTAGCTCAGTCGAACTGTATGTCAAGGTGAGCGCACACACGAAAATTTTGGAATAAAGCGATACCTCCAGTCTGCAGCAGTGTAATTACGTAATTAGAACATGTAGTTATGGGATGTTATCTTTTCCCACCAAATACAGGTGAGATCGAGCATCTGCAAACTTAATTTTGTATATAAACAGTATATCCTATGCAATGTAATTGAATTTCCTCTCGTGAGATCCTTCCTGACCCCTTTTCCCGCCAATTTCCAGAAGGTGGAGGAGAAGGGAAAAGCTGGAGGGGGGGTGTCCTAGAGGGGCAGGAGTTAATTGATCAAGTTAATTAATCAATCAATCAAATTGATATCAAAAGTATGCTTGTATCGGTGAGGTTAGTTCCCACAGGGATGGAGGGAGGAGGAGGGGAAATGGGATAGGTGGGGGAACACTAGGTTAAGGACCTGCCAATCAAAAGGAAAGATTATACCCATGAGGTCATAATCCTCTTAGCAGAACAACAGATTAAGAACCTGCCAATCAAAATAGAACCATAGGTTTGCCCCTGAAAGTATACTTGGCCCTGATTGTACACAACTCGCACTGACAAAACGCCCTGTGTCCTTGTTGCCCAACTACTGAAGTGTTCATAGCTCTGAAAATACATATTTTAGTGCCCATGTTTACAAGACATTTTTTTCTTGTTTTGGCCAGTACTAAAACCTCTCAAAATATGGAAGCATAGAGCTAGCTGTAAAAGATATTTGTCACACAATAGCAAGGATGAAGAAGTGCACATATCTCTTCAGCTATGCATTTTAAAAACCCATTTTTACTACAGTTTTTTGCTTTGAATGATCGTTCTTATCATATCCCTGAATATTTCCCGTTCCTCCGCAGACATCGTGTATATAGGATTTTACTATTGACGACAGCGATGCATGACAGCTTCTACTTTTGACACCACTATAAGACTGTCGCCATATAGGCTTTGGTAAATGATTTTATGATACCTGAAGATACTCAATGATCGACACCGGAGGAAACTTAAGATTTATTTCATTAGTAGTGCTCGGTGATCCTGAAGTGCGACTTAAAAATTAAAAATAATAATAATAATAATAAACACTTACTACGTTGACGACATCTTCTCGGGCTTCCATTCGAGTGACTACATTACAATTGCGCGGCATTTCGACGAGTGCCACACTTACTATCTTCTAGCGATGATGAGATTGACATTCGTCGAAAGGTCGAGGAATTTGAATGCAGTCGCCAGATTGGAAGCGTGAGAAGATGTCGTCATCAATATATGCTGGGAAAATCTAAACTACCGGCCATTAAAATTGCTACACCAAGAAGAAATGCAGATGATAAATGGGTATTCATTGGACAAATATATTATACTAGAACTGACATGTGATTACATTTTCACGCAATTTAGGTGCATAGATCCTGAGAAATCAGTACCCAGAACAACCCCCTCTGGCCGTAATAACGGCTTTGATACGCCTGGGCATTGAGCCAAACAGAGCTTAGATGGCGTGTACAAGTACAGCTGCCCATGCCGCTTCAACACGATACCACAATTCATCAAGAGTAGTGACTGGCGTATTGTGACGAGCCAGTTGCTCGACCACCATTGAACAGATGTTTTCAGTTGGTGAGAGATCTGGATAATGTGCAGACCAGGGCAGCAGTCGAACATTTTCTGTATCCAGAATTGCCCGTACAGGACCTGAAATGTAGAGTTTCGCAGGGATCGAATGAAGGGTAAAGCCACGGGTCTTAACACATCTGAAATGTAACGTCCACTGTTCAAAGTGCCGTCAATGCGAACAAGAGGTGACCGAGACGTGTGACCAATGGCACCCCATACCATCGCGCCGGGTGATACGCCAGTATGGCGATGACGAATACAAGGTTCCAATGTGCATTCACCGCGATGTCGCCAAACACGGATGCCACCATCATGATGCTGTAAACGAAACCTGGATTCATCCGAAAAAATGACATTTTGCCACTCGTGCACCCAGGTTCGTCGTTGAGTACAGCATCGCAGGCGCTCCTGTCTGTGATGCAGCGTCAAGGGTAACCGCAGCCACGGTCTCCGAGCTGATAGTCCATGCTGCTGCAAACGTCGTCGAACTGTTCGTGCAGATGGTTGTTGTCTTGCAAACGTCCCCATCTGTTGACTCAGGGATCGAAACGTGGCTGCACGATCCGTTACAGCCATGCGGATAAGATGCCTGTCATCTCGACTGCTAGTGATACGAGGCCGTTGGGATACAGCACGGCGTTCCGTATTACCCTCCTGAATCCACCGATTCCATATTCTGCTAATAGTCATTGGATCTCGACCAACGCGAGCAGCAATGTCGCGATACGATAAACCGCAATCGCGATAGTCTACAATCCGACCTTTATCAAAGTCGGAAACGTGATGGTACGCATTTCTCCTCCTTACACGAGGCAACGTTTCACCAGGCGACGCCGGCCAATTGCTGTTTGTGTATGAGAAATCGGTTGGAAACTTTCCTCCTGTCAGTACGTTGTAGGTGTCACCACCGGCGCCAGCGTTGTTTGAATGCTCTGAAAAGCTAATCATTTGCATATCTCAGCATCTTCTTCCTGTCGGTTAAATTTCGCGTCTGTAGCACGTCATCTTCGTGGTGTAGCAATTTTAATGGCCAGTAGTTTATATTCACCTAATACGTTAGTCATGAGAGCCGTATAAAACTATTTTTTTGAGCAACGTAATGTTAAGTGAGTAAAAATGCGGCAGCCCCTGGGGACCATCGTAATGTCACGAGAGTAGGGCGTTCCCTGAGTGCCGGCGCAGCTGGTCGTGCCGCTCATTTGCATTGTGCTGCGACTGTCACGTGCCGTCACAGAACATCCGACAGCCCGGCTCCCAATGTTGACGCTGCGGATGCCGGCGCGGCGCTGCCTATTGACAGAGCATCAGATACCGGCGACAGGCTCCGCTACCTCAGCCTACACAGCGCCGAGGCGAAGGCGGCGCAAGTGAGGCAGCGAGGCGGCCGTCACGTCTTATCGATTACCGGCCGTTTGTTTAAAGCCGCGCCCGCCCCAGATGCAGTTAGAGATAATTAATCTGTGGCGCGCCAGAGAGGTTTTCTTAATCGACGCCCTCTTTAATCGATACGGACTGGACCGGTGCGCGCCTCGGGCACTTCCTCTCTCTGGCGCGCCCCCCGTTAATGGGGCTCGTTAAATAACAACGCCAGAACTTAATCAGCGCCGCCTCTGTTTACAACAAAGCCAGCTTATCTAGGCGTTTTGCTGCAGAGGCCTCCGCCAGGAATGCAGAGTCTGTTTGCGGAGAAAATGTGACCTCACTGCGCAGGCAGTATCAGAACTCTAGAGCATCTAGTTTAGCCTGGCGGCGTTCAACGAACACGGTTGTCTTGAAGGATTTATTTTCTCACGTTACAGACCCGCCTTAATGAAACAGACACGGTGGCATAGTCTTCAACATAGTCTTCAATGACTGTGACGGAATACGAGTGGAGCTTTCCAAAAGTAAGGACTCTTGGGTTAAACAGGAACATTTGCAGCAACTACGATTTCGTCGCGCCTTCTCAATAACGACTGTTGTTGCCAGATTATTATTGCTTGATCTAGCGTGGGAGGTGTTGTAATGAAAGTCAAAAGGGACAATTTCGCCGTTGAGACGTATGACGAACTGTTATACGTTCTACGAGAGTAATCCCAAAAGTAAGGTCTCCTATTTTTTTGTAAGTACGTAGACCTGTTTATTTCTACAATGTTTTACATCAGTTTGCAGCTTGTACATTTAGCTATTTTTCGACCATTTCTGTCGATGCATTTTTGCAGACGCTGTGGCAGTTTTTGTATGCCCATGTCATACCAGCTCACCGCCATGCTGTTCAGAAAGTTATGAACCGTTTCCTTCACCTCGTTGTCGGTGCTGAATAGCTTTCCGGCCAAATGTTCTTTTAACCTAGGGAACAGGTGATAGTCACTGGGCGCCAAGTCAGGACTATAGGGTGGGTGGATGATTATGTTCCACTGAAATTGTTGCAGGAGAGCAACGGTTTGCCAAGCGATGTGTGGGCGAGCGTTGTCATGGAGAATGTGTACGCCCTTGTTCAACATTCCTCTTCTCCGGTTCTGAATTGTCCGTTTGAGTTTTTTCAGCGTCTCGCAGTACTTGTCAGCGTTAATTGTGGTCCCAGCGATTCAGCTCCCAAGACGACGTGAAAGAAGAGGTTCATAACTTTCTGAACAGCATGGTGGCGAGCTGGTATGACACGAGCATACAAAAACTGCCACAGCGTCTACAAAAATGCATCGACAGAAATGGTGATTGTGTCGAAAAATAGCTAAATGTTCAAGCTGTAAACTGATGTAAACCATTGTAGAAATAAACAGGTATATGTACTTATAAAAAAATACGAGACCTTACTTTTGGGATTGCCATCGTACATATACGAGTGATATTCAGTAAGTAATGCAACACATTTTTCTGACAGCAGGCTGTTGGTTTCATTCAGGATTCCAACACACCATATTATTCCCCACTCTTCCGAATACAAAGTCCTATTTTTAACGTAATCTCCGTTCAATGCGACAGCCTTACCCCACCTTACTATGAAGGCCCGTATGCCCGCGTTGTACCACTGTACTCGCCGGCGCCAGAGCCAACGTCTCGCTGCATTAGTAACCTGCACGTACTGCTTCCCGCGAAGTGCATCCTTCACTGAGCCAACCAGATGGAAGTCGTAAGGTACGAGATCCGGGTTATAAGATGGATGAGAAGAAACAGTGCAATGTAGTTTTGAGCTCCTCTCTGGTGGGCAGACTTGCGTGAGGCCTTGCGTATCATGGAGAAGGAGAAGTTTGTTTGCATTTTTGTGGTGACGCACAAGTTTAAGTAGATTCTTCAGTTTCCTGAGGGTAGCAGAATACATTTCAGAGTTGATCGTTGCATCATGAGGGAGGACATCAAACAGATTAACCGGTTCAGAGTCCCAGAAGACCGTCGCCTTGCCTTTACCAGCTGAGGGTGCGGCTTTGCACTTTTTCTTCGGAGGAGAGGTGGTGTGGCGCCACTCCATAGATTGCCGTCTTGTTTCCGGTTCGAAGGGATGAACCCGTGTTCCAGCTTCTATGACGATGTTTGACAAAAAATTGTCATGCTCTGCCTCGTAACGAGCAACTAGCTCTGCACAAATGGTCCTTCGTTGCTCTTTATGGTTTTACGTTAGGCAGCGAGGAACCCAGCGGGCACAAACCTTTGAGGACCCCAACTGGTGATTGAGTGTGTCAGCATTATCGAAAGAGAGATCCAGTTGTCAAGCGAGGTCGTGTGACGAGGGCCTCCCGTCGGGTAGACCGCTCGCCTGGTGCAAGTCTTTCGATTTGACGCCACTTCAGCGACTTGCGCGTCGATGGGGATGAAATGATGACGATTAGGACAACACAACACCCAGTCCCTGGGTGGAGAAAATCTCCGACGCAGCCGGGAATCGAACCCGGGCCCTTAGGATTGACAGTCTGTCGCGCTGACCACTCAGCTACCGGGGGCGGACTGGCGAGCGAGGTGTTAGATTGTGATCCGTCGATCGCCTCCAATGAGAGAGTCCGCACACTGAAACATTGCGAGAGTCACAGCTGTGTGCGACCGGTCGGCACTCGGGAGATCGGACAGGTTCGCGCGACCTTGTTACGATGATCACAGTCGCCTCGCCCAACGACTCACCATGGTTTTGTTCACTGCCAGGTGTCCGTAGACTAGACATTCTGGAAGCGCTTACGAATATCTACGACGCTATGCTTTTCCGCAAAAAGAAACTCAATTACAGCTCTCTGCTTGGAACGCTCCTCCGTTACAGACGCCATTTTCAACGCTACGTATACCGCTGCCACCTATCGGAAATTCATGAAACTATACGGGCTGAAGCGGGAATGTTCCTCGATGTCCCACAATAAATTCCGCATATTTTTAACCGAAATTGGCAGAGAAAAAAGTGTTGTATTGCTAACTGAACACCCCTTGTACAAACCCAGCGAGGCGACCCAGTGGTGAGACATGGGACTCGGGACGACACCGGTTCAAACCCCCGTCCAGCAATCCGATTTAGGTTTTCCGTGGTTTCCGTAAATGGCTTAAGGCAAATGCTGGGCTGGTTCCCTTTAAAGGGAACGGCCGATTTCCTTACACATACTTCCTCCTTCCGAACTTATGCTCGTCGCTAATGATCTCGTCGTAGACGAGACGTTAATGCCTGAACTTCGTCTTCTACATCAATGTTTTGCGAATCACTACGTAGTGTGTGGCACAGGATTTATTTATTGTACCACATATTAAGGTTCATTTCATTTAGAGATGTAATATGCGAAGAATAACTGCTTGTACGTCTCTGTAAGGGTTTTTATTAGTCTAATTTTATTCGCGATATGTGGGGAAAATACTTGCAGTTTCCGTTTGGAAACGCAGATCCTGAAATCTTCTGAACAGGTTTTCCCGTGATATAGAGCTTTTTCTTCTAGAGTCTGGCGGTAGAAATTTTTCAGTATTTGTGTTATAATGTCTCGCAATGCTTGAGGCATTCTCGCTGCCCTTCCTTGTGTACGCTCCATGCTTACGCTGCTTATCCGATCTAATTTCAGTTCCACGTTCTTAAGCATTATTCCACTATGGAAGAAATGTAACCTGTAAATAAGCTGCTGTTTTCCAATATGCTACCAACAATCGACGTCTCGCATTTGGTGCACGTAGAGCGGAGTGTTCCACTCCGCATCTCTACGCATTATTACTCATATATATATATATATATATATATATATATATATATATATATATATGAAACAGTTTTCTCTAGCGATGCATTAATCGTGTATTAAGCGCTACAACATTTTACTGTTTTTATGCGCTATTTGTTAGTCTACGATCAGGTTCTTAACTTCTCAAGCTTCCTTTGGATGTTACAATTTTTGTCTAACAACTTCCTTACAGACAATCGTCTCACCTGGTAAAAGTCTTACATTGCAGCTACTACTATTCGCTAAGCCAAGGTATAATATGATGTGTAACTGTCTTATTAGTCTTTCCTAAGGCACACCATGTATTACGTCGGCGTCTGTGACGCCTTTCCATCCGTAATAATATACTGAGTTCGGATCTGGGAGAGAAAATACCATTTTAGTCGCAAACCGTGTGACATATTCCACATGAAAGTGTTTCCTATAGTTGGTGTTGGCGTGATACTAAATCGAAACATTTTAGAACACTACGAAACAATGAGTACACCTGCCTCTGTCCACAGAACTTAGGATGTCATTTGTGAACACCGCGGATAGGGTTTTGAATAAGCTGATTTCAATTGAAATAGATAGGGTGAAAAAGGACTGTAGTTATAAGAATTCGTTCTAACAACTTTTTTGCAGATAAACCTGGTTTCTTCTAATCACTGGAAAGAATTATCTGCTCAAGAGATGTGAGGTAAACTATGGTCAGGATCTGTGCACTCCGTCTCGTCCTGGAGGCTTTCCTGAGTTTTATCGATTTTTCTGCTTCTCACCTGTGTCGCGATTCCTTTATATGTCACTCACCTTTGACGTGGAATATACAAACATATGCTAAGCAACGTTCAAGAAGCAGCTTCCGTGTTGAAATACTGCATATCAGTTTCTGTTTAGTAACTATTTTTATTTAGATCCCTAATCAGCAAGTGTCCAGATAGTAGTCTATAGCAGTGGCAGCGTTTACACGCGATGAAAATTTCTTTTAAGTTCGGGAGAGAACCTAAGTATTTTGCTATAGTAGTTATTGAAGGCTTCTCGAAATGCTCTTCTGTTTCAATTGATATGTCTGTTTGCAGATTTATGATCTGATTGGTATCTATCGTGCTGTTGACGTTGTTTCTTATGAAACTTTATACTACTGTTTTCTATGGGTTCTTCTCTGCCACTGTAAATTATTCTTCTAGGTACAATTTTTCTGGAGTTTGATCGACTGTTCCTCTTACAAATTCAGCCCCTGAACTAAATGATCCTCACTTCAGTTTGAGAAATGCAATAACTCTTCATTATAAATTTTACGCAGCGTGTAGTGTAATCTGCTAATTTTTGTAATTATCTGAAGCAAGCTGATCACTATTGCTTTCATTTCATTATGATCACTGACCCCGCTCTCTGTGATATCATCATCAAAGAGGTCGGTACAATTTGATGATAACAAGTTTCTTTTTATTGTAGGTAGGGATTCGCCCTATCTGTTCTAAGAAAACTTGAGAGAAATCTTAAAGAAAACATCGTCAATAAACGACCTGTGCCGCATCTGTAACAGTTTTGTTAATGTAACAGTTTCAGAAAGTATTGTTCCATCTTAAGACTTCTGTGTTGCTGAAATTTTTAATACAGCGAATTCATTGAATTATATCGTCAATTGTATCGTTATTTTATCCACCATTCACGAAGAATATTGTGAATTAACGCTTCCGAGACTGAACCGACTCTCAGAGGCATGGCGTATTAATTTATTTATTCTTTGGTACCAACTCTATTTGCACCAGATTTAGCACACAGTATCCACGTTTACCACTGAATTTACCTTCGAAATTATATCATTCTACGACACACAGTTCACGAGATATGACAGTCATAGCTAAGGGGCAGTGCCGGAGTGGGATTCAGGCCCATCTCGAAGTGGTAATTTACATGGACTATTGCATTATGCCTCCGCCCGGGCACATTATACGAGGGCGGTTCAGAAAGTAACCTCCGATTGGTCACAGTGCGGGTTGTGGGGGGAGTAGCGACGCCATCTGTGCGTTCACGCACTCAACAGGTCAGTCGGCATCAAGCCGTGGTCGAGTGAACGTCGTACCTGCGCTAGTTTAGTTTTTGTGGCAGTTTGAAATGTGTGCTGCAATAGAAAACCCCGCCAAATGTGAAGTGCGTGCTGTCATAAGGTTTTTTACAGCCAAAGGATATTCTGCAGCAGCTATTCATCGTGAGCTTTGTGCCGTGTACGGACCAAGAGTTATGAGTGAAGGAGTTGTCCGTGAATGGGTACGTTTATTTAAAAGTGGACGAGAAAACGTTCATGATGAAGAGAGGAGTGGTAGACCATCATCGGTGACTGACGAACTCGTTCAGACAGTTGATGCAAAAGTTCGTGAAAATCGACGTTCCTCAATGTCGGAGTTGTCTACTGGTTTTCCACAGATTTCTAAGACTCTCTTGTACGAGATAGTGACAGCAAGATTGGGTTACCGTAAGTTCTGTGCACGATGGGTGCCCAAAATTCTTACCGACCACCACAAAACTCAAAGAATGGCCTCTGCATTAGACTTTCTGTCACGTTATGAGGACGAAGGAGAACCATTGTTAAACAGAATCGTGACCGGTGACGAAACCTGGATTAAGTACGTGAACCCTGAGACAAAAGAACAATCAAAGATGTGGGCACATTCAAATTCGCCTACCAAACCAAGAAAAGCCTCGCAAGATTTTTCTGCCAGAAAACTGATGGCAACGGTGTTTTGGGATGCCAAAGGGGTGTTGTTGGTTGAATTCATGGAACGTGGTACGACCATTAATCAAGACGTGTACTGTGAAACAATAAAAAAGTTACGACGGGCTATGCAGAACAAACGCCGTGGTATGCTGACTTCCGGTATCGTTTTTTTGCACGATAACGCCCCTCCTCACTCGGCTCGCAGAACAACGGCCCTTCTTGAGTCCTTCAAGTGGGACGTTATCAACCATCCACCTTACAGCCCAGACCTGGCGCCAAGTGATTATCACCTCTTCATGCATTTGAAGAAATGGCTCGGGTCACAGCGGTTTGATGACGACGAAGAGCTCAAAGATGCGGTCACAGGCTGGCTCCAGGCACAAGCGGGTGATTTTTATGCAGAAGGAATTTCAAAGCTTGTGAAGAGATACGATAAGTGCCTCAATCGCTATGGAGACTATGTAGAAAAATAGTGCAAAGATGTAGTTGTAAGATGTATCTATTAAAATATTTTTATTTAACTTGGTGTATTTTTTTAAATCAACCAGAGGTTACTTTCTGAACGGCCCTCGTATATACGTATGTGGGAGTTCCTCTTTAAGTTCTCGACATCTGTTATAAAATACAATAACGTGTCCTGACTGTGCTCAGACTTAAACTGTAACGCAGTAGATGTATGTGTGTTATATACTGCGACAGTTTCAGTACGTCTACGTACTGAAGCATGCAAATGCCTTTAATGTATACACAGACATATAGTACAGCCTCAGCTGATTTGCAGTCACTAATAATATGTTAAAAATGTGTTTCATCATAAACTATTTTGTTGCTTAAACGTTCGTTGTGCATGGTATAGCATTAACTTGGGCTTCGAAGTCTCTGTTCTTAGAGCTGGTGCTATCAGAAGGACATCGCCAGAATAGGTAAGGTTAGCACAATAATTCCCGTTACAAGATTAGATCGCACACATGCTTAAATCTCACTTGCGTGATTTTGATTAACCTAGCATAATCGGTAAAGTATGAGGAAAAAAGTTCTCAGTAGAGGAGATAAGACAATGAAGCATTCAGTGTCATTTAAAGTAACTATCGATTACGTAGACAGGGAAAGCAACACAATGATTTGGAATAGATTAGCCACAATCTTGTTCTCAGTGCGTCTACAGCGAAGAGAGTGTGTGTGTGGGGAAAAGCAAACCGTTATCAAAGCAATCGAAACTGTCATAACTCATCATAAAACGGAATATATAACTTGCGCATAAATTGTGGCATCATATGCGCGGTGTGCTCCTACACAACAGTAAATCATAGTGAACACGCCCTATCATTTTGACTTGCCGCGAGGAGTTGACAAATACAACTACATGTTTTCTGCTACTTCCTATGCCCAAAAGAATGGTAGTAGTAGCTCGGAACTAAGGAGAAATTAATCTCAAGATACTCGCGTACCTGCAGACCACCTCAACGTCGATCCGAAGCAACAGTACGAGCCACCTTGGTAAGGTATGCGTCATGCACATACGAGAAAACGAGAGAGGTGGCGCAGTGTAATGACACTGGATTCGCTTTCTGGAGGACAGAGATTCAAATCTCCATACGGCCTTCCACATTTAGGTATTATGTGTTCCATAACCGAGACGGAAGCCAACAGGCAGTTTGTCAACAGGGGCCACGAAAGCCTTAACAATTCTGCATAAGGTGCTTAAGGCAAGTGCCATGTGTTTCTCTGCAAAATTCTTTCCCTTCTCCGAGCTTACACCCCAAATTTTTCTCGTCTTACATTGCAGGCTTTCACGGCTAGTAGTTACGTTCTTTGTGAATTATCTTTTATAGACATTAGGCCGTGGTCCAAAGCAGACTTCTGAGGCTAATGTTTCATCTCCTATTTCTGGGGACATCGCCAGAACCTATAAAGACTCAGATACCAGTTCAAACTTGAAAGAGTTCGGGAAGCCGAACTGTTTATACCTATCCACCCAACGGTCGGATTATGACGTCATTAGACCGTTTCCTAAAGCGGTCTCTACACGGTCAGTAATACTGACAACATTACTCGGATGCTCGATATATAAATCGTCTATGAGTCGTACCGAGAGGCTGCGCAATAGTACTGAGAACATCGAATAATTTGGAAATTGTGCCGTCTGTGGGCAATACTGACAATATCCTAGTGTGCTACAGAGGCTGAGGAGGTTAGGTTAGGTTTGTTGTTGTTATCGTTGCAAAATGAGTTCAAAATAAGACGAAAGACCAATATTATCAGAGTACATCGAAATGTATAAATTCAAAATGGTTCAAATGGCTCTGAGCACTATGGGACTTAACATCTATGGTCATCAGTCCCCTAGAACTTAAAACTACTTAAACCGAACTAACCTAAGGACATCACACACATCCATGCCCGAGGCTGGATTCGAACCTGCGACCGTAGCAGTCGCGCGGCTCCGGACTGAGCGCCTAGAACCGCTAGACCACCGCGGCCGGCTGTATAAATTATTGCCGGTATTGTGAGATGTCAGGGCAGACGAGTATAAAAATACATGTGTTACGGGTGCTAATTTATATGATATTGTAAAGTGAAATTGCACTTGCAAACTTCAAGTCTTCGACAGAATAGCCATTACCAAGCTTCTTGTTGTTGCTGCTGTTTTGTTGTTGTCTTCAGTCTGGTTTGATGCAGCTCTCCATGGTACTCTATCCTATGTGAGCCTCTTTATCTCCAAATAACCTTCCTCAGCACCATATTTCGAAAACTTCTATCCTTTTTTTTTATCTAAACTGTTTATCGTCCATGTTTTACTTCCCTACATGGCTACACTTCAGACGAATACCTTCAAAAAAGACTTCCTAACACTGAAGTCTATATTTGATCTTAACAGATTTCTCTTCTTCAGAAATTCTTTTCTTGCCATTCTACATTTTATATCCGCTCTACCTCGACATCATCAGATATATTGCTGCCCAAATAACAAAACCCATCTACTACTTTTATTATCTCGTTTCTAATATAATTCCCTAAGCGTCACCTGACTTAATTCGACAACATTCCATTATCCTTGTTTTGATTTTGTTGATGTTCATATTATATCATTCTTTCAAGATCTTGTCCATTCCATTCAACTGCTCTTCCAAGCCCTTTGCTGTCTCAGAGAGAATTACAATCTCATCGACATCTTAAGAGTTTTTACTTCTTATCCCTGAACCTTAATTCCTACTGCAAATTTTTCTTTGGTTTCCTTTACTGCTTGTTCAATGCACATATTGAATAACATCGGGGATAGGCGACAACCGTCTCACTACTTTTTCAACCATTGCCTCCCTTTCATGTCCCTCGACTCTTATACCTGCCGTCTGGTTTCTGTACAAGTTGTAAATAACCATTCGCTCTCTGTATTTTATCCCTCCTACCTTCAGAATTTCAAAGAGAGTATTCTAGTCAACAGTGTCAACAGCTTTCTCTGAATCCACAAATGCTATAAATCTGGGTTTGCATTTTCGTGACCTATCTTTTAAGATAAGTCGTAGGGTCAGTAACGCCTCGCGTGTTCCTGCATTTCTTCGGAGTCCAATCCGATCTTTCCGAGGTCGACTTCTATCAGTTTTTCCATTCTTCTGTAAATAATTCGTGTTAGTATTTTGTAATCATGCCTTATCAAACTAATAGTTTGGTAATTTTCACAACTGCCAGCAAATGCTTTCTTTGAAATTGGAATTACTACATTCTTCTTGAAGTCTGAGGGTATTTCACCTGTCTCATACATCTTGCACACCAGATGGAAGAGTTTTGTCATGGCTGGCTCACCCAAGGCTATCAGTAGTTCGTACGGAATATCGTCTACTCCAGGGGCCTAGTTTCGACTTAGATCTTTCAGAGCTTTGTCAAATTCTTTCCGCAGTATCATATCTCCCCTCCCATCTTCATCCACGTCCACTTCCCTAACTATGATACTGTTTCCAAGTTCTTTTTCTTATATACTCCGTCTATATACTCCAACCACCTTTCAGCTTTCCCTTTTTTGCTTATAACTGCTTTTACATCTGAGCTCTTGATATTCATCCAGCTGCTTCTCTTTTCCTCAAATGCCTCACTGATTTTCCTGTAGGTGGTATCTATCTATCTATCTATCCACTGGTGAAATATACTTCTAAATCCTTACATTTATCTTCTAACCATTCCTACATAGCAATTTTTCACTTTCTGTCAATCTCATTTTTAAACGTTTGTATTCCCTTTCTCCTGCTTCATTTGCTGCATTTTTAAATTTTCTGCTTTCATTAGCTAAATTCAAAATCTCTTATGTTATCCAAGGATGTAGACTAGCCCTTGTCTTTTTACCTGCTTGATCCTCTGCTACCTTCACTACTTCATCTCTTAAAGCTACCCGCTCGTCTTTTACTGTATTCCTTACTCCTGTTCTAATCAACCGTTTCCTAATGCTTCCTCTGAAGCTCTCATCAACCTTTTGTTGTTTCAACTTATCCAGGTCCCATCTCCTCAATTGTCTACCATTTTCCAATTTCTTCAGTCTTAATCTGCAGTTCATAACCAATAAATAGTGTCCAGAATCCACACCTGACCCAGTGGACCCGTGTTAGTCTTACAAGTTAAAATCTGATTCCAGAAACTCTATCTAACCATTATGTAATCAATCTGAAACCTTCCGATGTCTAGGTCTCTTCCACTGATGCAACCTTCTTTTACGATTCTTGTAGTTAAGAATCGTAAAAGAAGGTTGCATCAGTGGAAGAGACCTAGACATCGGAAGGTTTCAGATTGATTAGCGAAGGTTAAATTATGCTCTGTGCAAAATTCTACCAGGTGGCTTCCTCTTTCTTTCCTTTCTCTCAGTCCATTTTCACCTACTACTTTTCCTTTTGTTTTTCATACTATCGAATTCCCATCCCCCATTACAATTAAATTTTCGTCTCTCTTAACTATCTGAATAATTTATTTTATCATCTCATATATTTCTTCCATCTCTTCATCATCTGCGGAGCAAGTTAGCATATAAAATTGTACTACTATAGTAGGCGTGGATTTCGTGTCTATCTTGGCGTCGATAATGCACTCACTATACTGTTCATAATACAAGGGTGAGTCAAACGAAAACCTTACATTTTTAAAAAAAATATTATTTATTGTACAGAAGTGGTACAAAGCTGTATCACTTTTCAACATAATCTCCCCCCACGCTCAATGCAAGTCCTCCAGCGCTTACAAAGTGCATAAATTCATTTAGAAAAAAATTCTTTTGGTAGTCCGCGCAACCACTCATGCACCGCGTGGAGTATTTCTTCATCATAACGGAACTTCTTTCCTCCCATTGCGTCTTTGAGTGGTGCAAACGTATGGAAATCTCTTGGGGCAAGGTCTGGTGAGATGTGGATGAGGAAGACACTCAAAATGCAGGTCTGTGATTGTTGCAACTGTTGTACGGGCAGTGTGGTGCCTTGCATTGTCATGTTGCAAAAGGACACCTGCTGGCAGCAATCCACGTCGCTTTGATTTGATTGCAGGCCGCAGATGATTTTTTAGGAGATCTGTGCATGATGCACTGGTGACATGTAATGCTCCAAAATGACGCCTTTTTCGTCCCAAAAGAGAGTCAGCATATCCTTCTCCGCTGATGGTTCTGTTCGAAACTTCTTTGGTTTTGGTGATGAGGAATGGCGCCATTCCTTGCTCGCTCTCTTCATTTCCGGTTGGTGGAGGTGAACACAGGTTTAGTCCCCAGTAACGATTCTTGCAAGGAAGCCATCACGTTCTCGTTCAAAGCGCCAAAGAAGTTCTTCATAAGCATCAACACGTCGTACTCTCATTTCAGGTGTCAGCTGCCGTGGCACCCATCTTGCAGACACTTTGTGAAACTGTAGCACCTCATGCACAATGTGGTGTGTCGACCCATGACTAATCTGCACTGGTCGGGGAAAATGACTTTTCTCCAATCGACATCTTCCCAGGAACTCATAATTGCTAATCTATCCAAGGCTTGTTCGTCAGACAACGGTTCTTTGATAAGAGCACGACGGGATCTGATTCCATGTTCCTTTAACCTTCTGAGCGCAGTTCTCGAAGAGCCCGGGAAATATGAAGCTCTCCGTAGTTCCTGGGTGATTGACAAAGGAGTATTCAGGGCCGCCCTGACCAATTCTTCATCTTATCTCCGTGTAGAGACTCGTGGTCTTCTAGGTATTGGATGTCCTGCTGCCTCACCGTGATTTCCAAATCATCTAATCCATCTCCTTGCTGTGGAAGCATCAACACCATAACGACGTCTTGCCTCAGATGCACTAACACTGTTTTCAAAGAGAACAATTATTCGCTTGCGAACATTCACCATCAGTCATTTTGAAGCAGACCTACGACGTATGTCAATCAGCTGATACGTTTCTCTTAGCTGAAAACTGGAGAGGCACTAGGGCGTGGTCGAAATAATTACAAACAAATACATCCATTTTCAATTTTTTTACTATGACCATTTGTTTGTTTAAAAATTATAAAATGGAAACTTTTGAAAAAAATTAGAACCTAGGAAAGCCTACAACTACACAATTTGTAGCGAATTAGACCTGTACGGGTCTGAAAAAAAAGACGATTGACTCAAGTTAGATTCGAAAGCTCGTCCTTTGCGTTCGTAAGCCGTCAGCCTATCCACTCAGCCACTGAAACAGGTGTGAAACTCTCGTCGTTGTAATAATTCTACCGACGTGGAATTTTTATATTTCAACCGTGTCTACGTGCTCGAATAATGAATTTCAAAAGAAATGATAAGATGAGTTAAATTGCAATGAATCTTGGCATATACTGTATCCTAACTATTACATTGTTTCTATTTGAAGATGTAAACGACAAGCTGAAGCTCCACAAACCGCTAGAGTTGCGAAAACTGGCGCCTCTGAACTTGGGCATGCGCAATGCTCTCTTCTTGGACTCTAAATTATTCATGCCAGGCAATTTGTTTGCCTCTCATTGCGCCTACGGTATGGCTATCTGTATCGCTGATGTACTCAAGCCACTCCAAGATATCGTCGGGTAATAGATAAACATTGACTTAGTGGAACTGCGTTTTTCATTGTATTATTTTGTGTTTTATGATCGGGATGCGGGCGTCCGAGGAAATGTATAGGGCTGGAGGGTGGGACAAGTGCCTGCGTATTGGACTACGGTGACGGTCAATGTTTGAGGAGAACCATTTCCAGTAATGTATGAAACGTTGGACCATCAGCAAACAAAAAGCTGTGATAATCTTTTTTTCCTTAAATCTCAGTTCTCTCAACAATCTTTCGTGTATGATCTTTGATCCTCCTTGAACCAATTTTTCATCCATCTTTTTTTCTGCTTGCAACAAAGCAATTATCACAGCAGCAGTGTCATTATCGTCCAACATTCCGAACCGTAGTATTACTACACAATATTATCGACAATATAGTTGAATAGTCTCGAGACAACGTCAATAATATTGCACAACATTGACCGCCTAGAGGCCCTTTAACATCGCGAAGTTGTGCCGGTGTGTGTTATGTTGCTTGTAGTGTGGGTTCCGCAGAAATATAGGAACGCGCGAGGCCACATTGACCCTACGGCTTAGAATATATAGATGAAAGAAAGGCAAATCTGTTTGTAGATTTAGAGAATGCTTTTCACAATCTTGACTGAGATTCACTCTTCGAAATTATGAAGTTAGCAGTGATATAAGACAGGAAGCGAATGGTTATTTACAACTTGCATCGAAACCACACTATAATTATAATATTCGGTCTTGAAAGTGAAGCAGTGGTTGCGAATTGAGTGAGACAGTGTTGTAGCCTACTCCCGACGTTTCTCAATCTGTACAAAGAGCTAACAGTAAATAAAAACTAAGAGTAATCTCAGACGGCGATTAAAGTTCAAAGAGGAGAAATAAAAATTTTAAGCTTTGTCGATGACATTATAATTCGGTCAGAGGCTGCAAAAGACATGGAAGTTCAGTTGAACAGAATGTGCAGTGTCCTGGAAAGAGGCTAATGATAAAACTACTGTAATGGAATGTTGCTGAATTAAATCAGGCGATGTTGAGGGAATTAGATTAGGAAACTAAAAGTTCAGTTAGTTAATTTAGCTATTTGGCCAGCATAACTGATGATGACAGAAGTAGAGAGGGCATAAAATGGAGACTGACAATAGCAAGACAAGTATTCGTGAAAAATAGGATTTTGGTAACATCAAATATAAATTTAAGTGTTAGGAAGTCTTTTTTGAAGGTATTTGTGTAGTGAGAAGCCTTTTAGGGACCGGCCATCCTGATTTAGGTTTTCCGTGATTTCCCTAAATCGCTCCAGTCAAATGACGGGATGGTTCCTTTGAAAGGGCAGGGCCGACTTCCTTCCCCATCCTTCCCTAATCCGATGAGACCGATGACCTCGCAGTTTGGTCTCTTCCCCCAGAACAACCCAACCCCTTTTACGGAAATGAAACCTCGACGATAAACAGTAATACAAGAACAGAATTGACATTTTGAAATTTGGAGCTACAGAAGAATGCTGAAGGTCAGATGCGTATCGAATAACAAACGAGATACTAATCGAGACGGGGAAAAAAGAAATTTATGGTACAACTTGGCTAAACAAAGGGATAGGTTGATAGCAAATATCCAGAAGCGTCAGGGAATAGTCATCTGGACGGAGATTTGGGAAGGTAAATACTGTAGAGGTAGGCCTAGACTTGAATACAGAAACCAGGTTCAAATGGATCGTGGCGTTGAATACGTATAAACAGTTTGATTAAGTCTGAAACTGCTGTTAGAGTCTTTATAGACTCTAATGATGTCTCCGGCACAGGAAGAGCAAACTTTAAGCTCATAAATGTGTGTTCGATCACTACCCAATGCCCGTAAAATAAAATTCACCGAAAACCCAAATTTTCTCTTTTTGTAGTTACGAGAAGTGACGCAGCTAAGCATTTACCTTCCAAAGGAGATCCAGATAGCGTAAGTTCACACATTTAACAAAATTATAATGCATATTTAACTCCTGCGTAAGAATAGTACGCCCAGTTTGTAACTGAGTTGTCGTTAAAAACTAACGAAAAATTAAATAAATGCGAAGCTTGTATTCCATGAAAAGGAACTAGTGGGGAATATTTGCAGTCGTACACCATGTGACATTATCGCACAGATGAAATAAACTATCTACGTTCAGCAAGCGCTAGGCTTCAGAGAAGCAAATACGACACTTTAACATTGCGTCAGGATTTTAGTCAGTCATACGTCATTTGGAAGCTTCGATAAAGCTGTCTATGAACCGTGTCCACAGCTCACTTGCAAGGCATGACTCGCGCAAGTTAACCGAAACTATACTATTGTCGTCGTACTTGCGAAAGGAACTAAACAATAAGAAGCCTGAAAGAAAATGAACTACCCTCTAATACGTACATCATTCCTTTTGGCAGTGTTTTGCCTAAGATGAGATGCAATCTGCAATGTTTAACGTCGAGTAAAGAATGGGGAGTAGGCTGATGCCTTACTGGAAGGAAGCAGGCGAATTGAACACAAGGCAGATCCATCACTTTGCTACTAGTACAAGAAAAGGCTAGGGTCATTTAGAGCTGTCGGGCACGAACATTTCGCTGCTTTGCCATGTCCACAGAGCAAAACGTTTGTACAATTACTTTTTCTAAGTCGAACAGAAATTTACCAGAAAAAGGCAATAAACGTTAAGTACGAATGGATAACCATATATCGTAATTGTTAAGCCTGTAGTAAATTATAATCACTGGTATACAGTTGTATAACAGTATAAACTACTTCGGACATCGAAGCCTTAAGCCTAGTTTACACGATGACATTGGATTGCGCCACTAGTTGCGCGGAATGATTTGCACGCAAATGGTTTCATATTTGACTGTAGACACGGCGAAACCAGTATACACTTCAGTTTAGTCGCTGTGCGGGTTCCTGAGTCGTGTCTGAAATGCAAGTTTTGGCAGCTGCACGTCGCACGAGCTGTGATGGAGTTAAAGCTTTTTGCGTGGAATCGTTGCATGAGAAAAAAATAAGAAACGTGTTTCGATTCGTGACTGGATGAAGAAAAGATATCAGCTCGGTTGCTCAGCATCCTTGCTGAAATAATTTGTAATGGAAGACACAAGAAGTTCTTTTAATTATCTTAGAATGTCACCAGAACAGTTACCGTTTCTTCTAAATAGAGTTAATTATGCTATAAGGAATAAAGATATTGTAATGCATGAAGCACTGTCGCCAGAACTGAAATTACATACACATTGCATGCATTACAACCGAGAACACTCGGCATGCTATAAGATGCGGTTTTAGTTGGTGATGACACTTTTTCATTAACACCAGTAAGTATTGACAGTAATAATTATTAACATTAACATCAGTAATTATTCGAAGTAGGCCGCATTAAGAAGAGAATGGTTTGCAAACTACTCTCTTGAAGATAGATCTGTACAGTGGCAATATTTAAAAATTCAAACATATGTGAATGGGGAGCACTGCTGCGACGTCCTAAATAGATGAATATTGAATAAAGAATGTAGCTTCTTGATTTGTGTAGTCTTCCCTCCTGTCAACAATATTCCTTAAAAAATGAGTCGGCCAACTCGAATGATGGGATTTTAGTCTTGTAGACAAGGGCATTTCTACAGCTATAATTACATTTTCTTGTATTTTTCTTTATTCAGTTGTATATGAGCTTCTAATTCAATAAATTTTGCCCTGCTTTAGTCTCCACTGGATAACACATTATTGTTGTTGTTGTTGTGGTCTTCAGTCCTGAGACTGGTTTGATGCAGCTCTCCATGCTACTCTATCCTGTGCAAGCTTCTTCATCTCCCAGTACCTACTGCAACCTACATCCTTCTGAATCTGCTTAGTGTATGCATCTCTTGGTCTCCCCCTACGATTTTTACCCTCCACGCTGCCCTCCAATACTAAATTGGTGATCCCTTGATGCCTCATAACATGTCCTACCAACCGATCCCTTCTTCTGGTCAAGTTGTGCCACAAACTCCTCTTCTCCCCAATCCTGTTCAGTACCTCCTCATTAGTTATGTGATCTACCCATCTAATCTTCAGCATTCTTCTGTAGCACCACATTTCGAAAGCTTCTATTCTCTTCTTGTCCAAACTATTTATCGTCCATGTTTCACT
This sequence comes from Schistocerca nitens, assembly GCF_023898315.1. NCBI lineage: Eukaryota > Metazoa > Arthropoda > Insecta > Orthoptera > Acrididae > Schistocerca > Schistocerca nitens. The sequence goes on along the minus strand of NC_064614.1, from coordinate 621,864,422 downwards.
TCCATACATGGCTACACTCCATACAAATACTTTCAGAAAAGACTTCCTGACACTTAAATCTATACTCGATGTTAACAAATTTCTCTTCTTCAGAAACGCTTTCCTTGCCATTGCCAGTCTACATTTTATATCCTCTCTACTTCGACCATCATCAGTTATTTTGCTCCCCAAATAGCAAAACTCCTTTACTACTTTAAGTGTCTCATTTCCTAATCTAATTCCCTCAGCATCACCCGACTTAATTTGACTACATTCCATTATCCTCGTTTTGCTTTTGTTGATGTTCATCTTATATCCTCCCTCCAAGACACCATCCATTCCATTCAACTGCTCTTCCAAGTCCTTTGCTGTCTCTGACAGAATTACAATGTCGTCGGCGAACCTCAAAGTTTTTATTTCTTCTCCATGGATTTTAATACCTACTCCGAATTTTTCTTTTGTTTCCTTTACTGCTTGCTCAATATACAGATTGAATAACATCGGGGAGAGGCTACAACCCTGTCTTACTCCCTTCCCAACCACTGCTTCCCTTTCATGTCCCCCGACTCTTATAACTGCCATCTGGTTTCTGTACAAATTGTAAATAGCCTTTCGCTCCCTGTATTTTACCCCTGCCACCTTTAGAATTTGAAAGAGAGTATTCCAGTCAACATTGTCAAAAGCTTTCTCTAAGTCTACAAATGCTAGAAACGTAGGTTTGCCTTTCCTTAATCTTTCTTCTAAGATAAGTCGTAAGGTTAGTATTGCCTCACGTGTCCCAGTATTTCTACGGAATCCAAACTGATCTTCCCCGAGGTCGGCTTCTACTAGTTTTTCCATTCGTCTGTAAAGAATTCGTGTTAGTATTTTGCAGCTGTGGCTTATTAAACTGATTGTTCGGTAATTCTCACATCTGCCAACACCTGCTTTCTTTGGGATTGGAATTATTATATTCTTCTTGAAGTCTGAGGGTATTTCGGCTGTTTCATACATCTTGCTCACCAGATGGTAGAGTTTTGTCAGGACTGGCTCTCCCAAGGCCGTCAGTAGTTCCAATGGAATGTTGTCTACTCCGGGGGCCTTGTTTCGACTCAGGTCTTTCAGTGCTCTGTCAAACTCTTCACGCAGTATCGTATCTCCCATTTCATCTTCATCTACATCCTCTTCCATTTCCATAATATTGTCCTCAAGTACCTCGCCCTTGTATAGACCCTCTATATACTCCCTCCACCTTTCTGCTTTCCCTTCTTTGCTTAGAACTGGGTTTCGATCTGAGCTCTTGATGTTCATACAAGTGGTTCTCTTATCTCCAAAGGTCTCTTTAATTTTCCTGTAGGCAGTATCTATCTTACCCCTAGTAAGATAAGCCTCTACATCCTTACATTTGTCCTCTAGCCATCCCTGCTTAGCCATTTTGCACTTCCTGTCGATCTCATTTTTGAGACGTTTGTATTCCTTTTTGCCTGCTTCATTTACTGCATTTTTATATTTTCTCCTTTCATCAATTAAATTCAATATTTCTTCTGTTACCCAAGGATTTCTACTAGCCCTCGTCTTTTTACCTACTTGATCCTCTGCTGCCTTCACTACTTCATCCCTCAAAGCTACCCATTCTTCTTCTACTGTATTTCTTTCCCCCATTCCTGTCAATTGTTCCCTTATGCTCTCCCTGAAACTCTGTACAACCTCTGGTTCTTTCAGTTTATCCAGGTCCCATCTCCTTAAATTCCCACCTTTTTGCAGTTTCTTCAGTTTTAATCTACAGGTCATAACCAATAGATTGTGGTCAGAGTCCACATCTGCCCCTGGAAATGTCTTACAATTTAAAACCTGGTTCCTAAATCTCTGTCTTACCATTATATAATCAATCTGATACCTTTTAGTATCTCCAGGGTTCTTCCATGAACCATGGACCTTGCCGTTGGTGGGGAGGCTTGCGTGCCTCATCGATACAGATAGCCGTACCGTAGGTACAACCACAACGGAGGGGTATCTGTTGAGAGGCCAGACAAACGTGTGGTTCCTGAATAGGGGCAGCAGCCTTTTCAGTAGTTGCAAGGGCAACAGTCTGGATGATTGACTGATCTGGCCTTGTAACAATAACCAAAACGGCCTTGCTGTGCTGGTACTGCGAACGGCTGAAAGCAAGGGGAAACTACGGCCGTAATTTTTCCCGAGGGCATGCAGCTTTACTGTATGATTAAATGATAATGGCGTCCTCTTGGGTAAAATATTCCGGAGGTAAAATAGTCCCCCATTCGGATCTCCGGGCGGGGACTACTCAAGAGGATGTCGTTATCAGGAGAAAGAAAACTGGCGTTCTACGGATCGGAGCGTGGAATGTCAGGTCCCTTAATCGGGCAGGTAGGTTAGAAAATTTGAAAAGGGAAATGGATAGGTTAAAGTTAGATATAGTGGGAATTAGTGAAGTTCGGTGGCAGGAGGAACAAGACTTCTGGTCAGGTGACTACAGGGTTATAAACACAAAGTCAAATAGGGGTAATGCAGGAGTAGGTTTAATAATGAATAGGAAAATAGGAACGCGGGTAAGCTACTACAAACAGCTTAGTGAACGCATTATTGTGGCCAAGATAGATACGAAGCCCACACCTACTACAGTAGTACAAGTTTATATGCCAACTAGCTCTGCAGATGACGAAGAAATTGAAGAAATGTATGATGAAATAAAAGAAATTATTCAGATTGTGAAGGGAGACGAAAATTTAATAGTTATGGGTGACTGGAATTCGAGTGTAGGAAAAGGGAGAGAAGGAAACGTAGTAGGTGAATATGGATTGGGGCTAAGAAATGAAAGAGGAAGCCGCCTGGTAGAATTTTGCACAGAGCACAATTTAATCATAGCTAACACTTGGTTTAAGAATCATGATAGAAGGTTGTATACATGGAAGAACACATTATTATAATTTATTTAATGGAGTAAGTATACGAACTGTAGATTTTATAGATTTTAATTATTTAATTAGTGAGCGTGCATATTTTGTGGGCGCGCGTAGTGTGTGTGTGTGTGTGAGAGAGAGAGAGAGAGAGAGAGAGAGAGGAAGCGCAATAACGGCCACCCTCCTTTGCCATATTTACGGCACCACAAGATGGCTGTCGTTGCCGTCCCACAGTAGTTCGGCAAAGTGAGAGCTGGAGTGGCATTTAAAGCGCTGTATTTCCTGCATACCCCCGCTGTTTGTGGTGAAGGAACGGCGCACATTACTTATCAACTTCTCCTCAGAGGGCAAATTGCGTAAAATCAGTACTAGAATCAAGGTAGAATGGTTTCAATTACATGTTAACATTTTGGTTTCAAGTGTATCTTTTCGTTCCCGGAAGTCATTTTCACGAACAAAAGGAATGTTACCTACCGCAAGCGCTCAGTTGACGACCAGTGTAAATTCGCGACCTGAGAAAATGTGTTATCAAATCTTTTGTAACCCAAGAAGTAAAAGATTATAGTCAGTTAACACATCTCTTGATAAATGTATCGTACCGCTAATGTAAAATAAAACTATAGAACCAATATGATAAACAGTTTGTACGAAGTTGGGACGACCAGCAATGACGTTCCGAAGGCGATGAGGTCGTCACAGGGGGAGCCCTAGTTCGGACTGTATAAGTTTGGGGCAGAAAGTTAGCTGCCAGCGTTTGAAAGGAACCTTCCCACTAATCAATGAAGGCAATTTATCGAAATCATGGAAGAATGATATCTGGATGCGGACTGTGATTTATACACCCAACTCATCACGATCGCGAAGAAAATGTTTAAAGCTGGCTACTAAACGATACAGAGTTCATTATCATTCCGAGAACCTCGGCTGTTGCTTTTATACGCTGAAAGCGTCAGCTCGGAAGAATGTCAGAGCAGGACAATTAATCTTGGATGCAAATGTCGGCGCGGCCCTCTTCGAGGCTGCTCGAGAAGTTCCAGGATTGAAATCAATATTTCCACCCACATTTCTAAAGAGGTTATGGGCGAGTTACATCTTGTGTGTTAAGGTCACATACTCATATAGTCTTCGGAGTACAGCAGTAGCTTCTCCGAGACATTCTATTATGTAGATTATTTTCAGAGCGCCAGTATAAAGTATATACACCTACAAAAACACTCCGCAAGCCATAGCGCAGCGTGCGAGAAAGTGGATGTGCAATGTTTCATTTCCCGTTTACAAAAAATTTACTTTTGGATATAATCAGAACCTATGGGAAAATAAAAACCAAATATTTGTTGGGTCCCTCAGTCATTCTAATTGTCTGCCGCTTCGTTTCAAACAGATGACTGATTCGGGACCCATCCGAGATGATTTCTATAAAGTATTGTTTTTTTTTTTTTTTTTTCACGCCACGGTGACGTCTGTATACTTTAAACTCTGAACAAACTTCGGTGGTATGGAATTCCTTATTTTCTTTCAGTATTTATCTGCTGCCCTTGTTTTCGTTCTTCACAGATAGAAAGGTCCGCATTTAGTTTTATCCTGCACACACTGCGTTAATGTCTTAAACCGTTCGCGTCCATTTAATAGGCTACAATGTATCAGCCTCTTGCTTACCCACACGTTTGTGGGACTATCTCAGACAATTCGCGGCCACTTTCAGGCAACAAAATTAAAAAGAGTGCTTTGTAACACGCCATTGTAAACCGTGCTTACAGTTTAAATGGCCAAGCCACCTCAGCTGTTCGTGTTGCAGCAGTCACCACAGTGTGCTAAGGCGGACCTGCACACGGGCCATCACAGATTAGCCTGTTTGTTTATATTTGTGACGATGCCAGTCATGGCTATAAATTTTACCTGCTTCTTTTACTACGTTTAAGAGAACAGGTTTGTTATTTGTTAAATGCTTCTCACACAGTGTGAACCAACGCTATTCATTATTCTGTTATAACTAAGGGCAACGCTCTCACTCTTAAATATGCGCATTCTTTTCTAGATCAGCTGATGATGATCATAAAGATCACTTAGTTACAGATCAATACCGTTGACATCGGTTTGCTGCACAATTCTTGAACACATTCTGAGTTCAAATATACAAAATTTCCTCGACGCAGAAAAGCTCCTGGCCACAAATCAGCACAGATTTAGAAATCACCTGCGAACTATGGCTGAAGGGCAGAAGGCAGATCCCATATCCCTAGATTTCCGAAAGGCATCTGACACGACGCCCCACTAAAGACTGTTGGCGAAGATCTGAGCATACGATTTAGCTTCCCAGATATGAGATGACTTCTTAAGCGATAAAATCCAGTACGTTGTCCTCGACAGCGAGTGTTCATAACAGATTAGTGTATCGTCAGAAGTGCCCCAGGGAAGTGTGGTAGGTTGGTTGGTTTGGGGGATTAAAGGGACCAGACTGCTACGGTCATCGGTCCCTTTTTCCAAATCCTAAAAACACCCACAGAGAATAAAAACGATGAACAGAATAGAGCACAGACGACACAGAACAAGAGAAACGTAGATAAAGACCAGACAAGACGAACTAAAATCACACAGAGTGTGACGGTGGTTGGCCGACCATAGGAACAAAAAAAAAAAAAAAGGAAAAGCCAACCACCGAGAACACATTAAAAACTCAGGTTAAAATCGGAGGCCAAAAGCCAGAATCAACACTAAAAAAACAGAAACACTCAGATTAAATGATAAAAAACCCCTGCCCGAATAAAACGTAAAACTAAGCCAGCCAAAGTAGGGTCATCTGTTAAAAGGGCAGGAAGCGTGTCAGGCTGTGCGAACGTCTGCCTGTGCACAGCTAAAAGCGGACACTAATAAAATGTGGACCACAGATAAAACGGAGCCGCAGCGACACAGAGGTGCGTCCTCACGGCGCAATAAGTGGCCGTGCGTCAGCCGAGTGTGCCCAATGCGCAGCCGGCAGAGGACAACAGACTCCTGGCGGGAGACCCGCATGGACGACCGCCACACAGTCGTCGTCGCCTTGATTGGACATAGTTTGTTGGGTGTGGGCAGATTGCGCCATTCAGTGTCCCAAAACGATAGAACTTTGCGGCGTAATAGTGCCCGCAAATCAGTCTCCGGGAGGCCAATGTCCAGGATGGGTTCACTGGTGGCCTGTTTGGCCAGGCGGTCAACATGTTCATTGCCCGGGATACCGTCATGACCGGGGATCCACACAAAGACCACAGAACGGCCGCAACGGGCAAGAGTATGCAGGGACTCATGGATAGCCATCACCAGACGAGAACGAGGGAAACACTGGTCGAGAGCTCGTAAACCGCTCAGGGAATCGCTACAGATGACGGACTCACCTGAGCAGGAGCGGATATACTCTAGGGCACGAAAGATGGCAACCAGCTCAGCAGTGTAAACGCTGCAGCCATCCTGCAAGGAACGTTGTTCGGAATGGTCCCCTAGAGTTAGCGCATACCCGACACGACCAGCAACCATCGAACCGTCAGTGTAAACAATGCCAGAGCCCTGATACGTGGCCAGGATGGAATAAAAGCGGCGGCGGAAGGCCTCTGGAGGGACGGAGTCCTTCGGGCCCAGTGCCAAGTCGAGCCGAAGGCAAGGGCGAGGAACACACCATGGGGGAGTACGCAAAGTGGCCCGGAAAGGAGGTGGAACAGTGAAAACCCTAAGCCCGGAGAGAAGCTCTTTGACGCGGACCGCGATCGTACAACCAGCCCGGGGCCGACGTTCTGGTAGATGGACGACCGATTGCGGGAACAGGAGACGATAGTTTGGATGCCCGGGCAAGCTAAAAACATGGGCAGCATAAGCGGCCAGCAAACGTTGGCGCCGTAACCGCAGTGGAGGGACACCTAACTCCACTAGTACGCTGTCCACAGGGCTGGTGCGGAAGGCACCAGTGGCAAGTCGTATCCCGCTGTGTAGTATTGGGTCCAGTACCCGCAACGCAGATGGGGATGCGGAGCCATAAGCCAGGCTCCCATAATCCAGACGGGACTGGATTAACGCCTGGTAGAGCCGTAACAAGGTAGATCGGTCGGCGCCCCAGCTGGTGTGGCTCAAGCATCGCAGAGCATTGAGATGCCGCCAACACGCCTGTTTAAGATGCCGAATATGAGGCAGCCAAGTCAACCGGGCATCAAAAAGTACACCCAAAAACCTGTGGGTCTCCACCACAGCAAGAAGTTCGCCGTCAAGATAAAGCCGCGGCGCAGGATGGACCGTTCGGCGCCGGCAGAAATGCATAACGCGGGTTTTGGCAGCCGAAAACTGAAAGCCACGCGCTACAGCCCAAGACTGCGCCTTGCGGATTGCGCCCTGTAGCTGACGTTCAGCAGCTGCAATGCCAATAGAGCAATAGTAAAGGCAGAAGTCGTCAGCATACAGGGAAGCGGAGACAGAATTGCCCACGGCCGCAGCGAGCCCGTTAATGGCTATTAAAAACAGGCAGACACTTAAAACAGAACCCTGTGGCACACCATTCTCCTGGACGTGGGAGGAACTATATGAGGCCGCGACTTGCACGCGGAAGGTACGATACGACAGAAAATTGCGGATAAAAAGCGGCAGAGGATCCCGAAGACCCCATCCATGAAGCGTAGAAAGGATGTGATGACGCCATGTCGTATCGTACGCCTTCCGCATGTCGAAAAAGACAGCGACCAGGTGCTGACGGCGGGCAAAGGCAGTACGGATGGCCGACTCCAGGCTCACCAGATTGTCGGTGGCGGAGCGGCCTTTACGGAACCCACCCTGAGACGGAGCCAGAAGGCCCCGAGACTCCAGTACCCAATTCAAGCGCCGGCTCACCATCCGTTCAAGCAACTTGCAAAGAACGTTGGTGAGGCTAATGGGACGGTAGCTGTCCACCTCCAGAGGGCTCTTTCCAGGTTTCAAAACGGGGATGACAATGCTTTCCCGCCATTGCGACGGAAACTCCCCTCGACCCAAAGACGGTTGTAAAGATCGAGGAGGCCCCGCTGGCAGTCCACTGAAAGGTGTTTCAGCATCTGACAGGGGATGCCATCTGGCCCAGGAGCGGTATCAGGGCAAGCGGCTAGGGCACTGCGAAATTTCCACTCAATGAATGGATCATTGTAAGATTCTGGGTGGTGGGTGCGAAACGAAAGGCTCCGACGTTCCATCCGCTCTTTAATGGAGCGGAAGGCCAGTGGGTAATTGGAAGAAGCGGAACTAAGAGCAAAATGCTCAGCCAAGCTGTTGGCAATTTCGTCGGAGTCTGTACAAACTGCTCCATTCAGTGAGAGCGCAGGGACGCTGACAGGGGTCCGATAGCCATAGAGGCGTCGGATCTTGGCCCAGACCTGCGATGGAGAGACATGGAGGCCAATGGTGGACACATTCCGCTCCCAGCACTCCTGCTTGCTTTGGCGGATAAGGCGGCGGGCCCGCGCACGCAGCCATTTGAAGGTGATGAGGTGTTCAATGCAGGGATGTCGCTTGTGACGCTGTAGCGCCCGCCGGCGATCTTTAATCGCTACAGCGATCTCAGGCGACCACCAAGGCACAGTTCGCGGCCGAGGGGAACCAGAGGAACGGGGAATGGCAGATTCGGCGGCAGTAACGATGCCGGTGGTGACCGATTGAACCACCGCATCAATGTCATCATTAGAGAGAGGCTCAATAGCGGCAGTGGAGGAGAACAAGTCCCAGTCAGCCTTATTCATAGCCCATCTGCTAGGGCGCCCAGAAGAGTGACGCTGTGGTAGTGACAGAAAGATCGGAAAGTGGTCACTACCACACAGGTCGTCATGCACACTCCATTGGACAGACGGTAAGAGGCTAGGGCTACAGATTGAAAGGTCAATGGCGGAGTATGTGCCATGCGCCACACTGAAGTGTGTGAAGGCACCATCATTTAAAATCGAGAGAACGAGCTGCGACAATAAATGCCCAACGGTGGCGCCTCGACCTGTTGCCACTGACCCACCCCACAGAGGGTTATGGGCGTTGAAGTCGCCCAATAGCAAGAAAGGTGGCGGCAATTGGGCTATCAGCGCAGCCAGGACATGCTGCGAGACATCACCATCCGGTGGAAGGTAAAGACTGCAGACGGTAACAGCCTGTGGCGTCCTCACCCGAACAACGACAGCCTCTAAAGGTGTTTGGAGAAGGACAGATTCGCTGTGCAGAGTGTGAAGGACATAGAGGCAGACGCCACCAGACACCCTTTCATATGCTGCCCGGTTCTTATAATAACCCCGATGGCCACGGAGGGCGGGGGTTCGCATAGCTGGAAACCAAGTTTCCTGAAGGGCAATGCAGAAGAAAGGGTGAAGGCTGCTAAGTTGGCGGAGCTCAGCTAGATGGTGGAAGAAACCGCTGCAGTTCCACTGGAGGATGGTTTTGTCCATGGCGGAGAAAGGCGTGACGGGACTGGGAAGGCAGATTACGCCGCTGGGTCACCTGCTGCCTCCGATGGAGCACCCGTGCAAGTGCTATCCATTGCGTCTGAGGGACCGGCGAGATCGAGGTCCTCAGCGGACGCAAGGACCTCCACCTCATCCTCAGACGCAGAGCTTTTAGGTAGCGATGGAGTAGGTGCCACCGCAGGTGTCTTGGTCTTACGGGTCTTCAAAGTCGTTTTCTCTCGCTGTTCCTTTGGTTGCCGTTGTTGAGAGGGCTTATTGGAGTCAGTCTCCGGGACCGAAGAGGATCGCGAAGCCCGTCGACCAGCGACCTGTGGCTTCTTCAGCCACTGGTTGGTGTCTGCTGTGCCGCTGGTAGGAACCTGGGAAGGGAGTGACCCAAGGGATCCCTTCCGAGCGAGAGAAGCCGAAGAAGACTTACGCTTCTTCGGCTTAGAAGTGGGGACTGGTGTCCCCAGTGGTTTAGTGGGTGCTGCTCCCGAGGTAGATGGTGTGGGAGCAACAGCGAGAGAAGGGGCCCCCATCGTCAAGGGGGCAGGTGAGGTCCTCTGACTCTGAGAGCTGACTGTATGTCTTGCAGCTGAAGGAGCTGGAGCAGGAGTGACAGTGGAGGCATAAGATGACATCATGCGCACGGGATGTAGCCGTTCAAATTTCCGCTTAGCCTCAGTGTAGGTCAGTCGGTCCAGGGTCTTATATTCCATGATTTTGCGTTCTTTCTGTAAGATACTGCAGTCCGGCGAGCAACGGGATTGAGGCTCTCCACAGTTGACACAGACGGGAGGTGGAGCACATGGAGTATCGGGATGAGATGGGCGTCCTCAATCTCGACATGTGAGGCTAGAAGTACAGCGAGAGGACATGTGACCGAACTTCCAGCATTTAAAGCACCACATCGGGGGAGGGATATAGGGTTTGACGTCACATCGGTAGACCATCACCTTGACCTTCTCTGGTAATGTATCACCTTCGAAGGCCAAGATGAAGGCACCGGTAGCTACCTGATTGTCCCTCGGACCCCGATGAACGCGCCGGACGAAATGTACACCTCGGCGCTCTAAATAGGCGCGCAGCTCGTCATCAGACTGCAAAAGTAGGTCCCGATGGAAAATAATACCCTGGACCATATTTAAACTCTTATGTCGGGTGATGGTAACGTTAACATCCCCCAACTTGTCACAAGCAAGTAACCTGCGTGACTGGGCAGAGGATGCCGTTTTTATCAAAACTGACCCAGAGCGCATTTTGGACAAGCCCTCCACCTCCCCAAACTTGTCCTCTAAATGCTCTACAAAGAACTGAGGCTTCACGGATAGAAACAAGTCACCATCAGCTCTGGTACAGACGAGATACCTGGGCGAATACACGTCACTGTCATTCATTGCCTTTCGTTCCTCCCATGGTGTGGCCAGGGATGGGAACGATTTGGGGTCATAAACGTTAGCTTTAAAATGAGCCCTCGAACGCTTAGAGACTGCTGGTGGCTGGCCGCCAGCGAGAGATGATGTACCACGCTTCATTGCGGGTCATCCGCCATCATGCCACCTACTCCGACCAAGGGCCCTCCCCACGGGCGCCACCCAGCCGCAGCAATAGCCACCTGGCAGGATGGCCATTGCAGGGAGTCCTGATGCCCCAGGGAGATGGGCATCTACTCCTTGGCATACGTGGGGAGTTAACGGCGCAGGCATCAGTAGAGCGATCCCTGTGTTGTCAGGGGGCTACAACCAACAGGGTACATGGCGGCCCCACCACAACGGACTGGCTACCGTGCTGGATCTTAGGTGCAAAAATGTCCAAGGTCGTCGTCGCAGTTAAAAGCGACACTGCAGAGTGCAGCGTGGTAATCGCACCCAGGGACGTATCCTCGCCCAAGAGATGGAAAACGAGCGGGACACCATTGCAACGACGAAAAAGCCGGCTAAAGGTCTCAATGCACGACGGATACAGTGCACCATGTAAGGCGCCCTTCCCCAATTGGCTCGCTCTTCGGAATAATTTAGAAAGATGGAGGTCAAACCCGAGAGGGGACCATCACATAAGGCCGAAACATTTGAGACTCCTTTTAGTCGCCTCTTACGACAGGCAGGAATACCGCGGGGCTATTCTAACCCCCGAACCCGCAGGGGGGAAGTGTGGTAGGAGAGTCGTCATTTTCTATATACATAAATAATCTGGCAGAAAGGGCGGGCAGCTCTTTACGCTTGTTTGCTGATATTGCTGTGGTGCACAAGATCGTGTCGTCGTTGAGTGACTGGGAGAATATACAAGATGACTCAGACACAATATCTAGCTGATGTGATGAATGATAGCTTGCTCTAAATATAGAAAAATGTAAGTTAATACGGATGAGTGGGAAAAACAGTTCCGTAACTTCCGAATGCAGCAGTAGTAACTTAAAGCTTGACACAGTCACTTCGACTGAAAAAGCGTATCTAGGCGCAACGTTGCAAAGTAAAATTAAATTGAATAAGAGCTTCTGCTTGATAGTAGGGAAGAGGAATGCTCGACTTCGTTTTGTTGGAAGAATTTTGGGAAAGTGTAGCGCATCACGAAGGAGACGACGTAGAGAACGCTAGTTGGACCCGTTTTTGAGAACTTTTCTAGTGTTTGGGATCCTCACCGGGTTGTACTATAGGAACACATCGAAGCAGTTCAAAGGCGTGCTGCTAGACTTGTTACCTATAAGTTCGATCAGCACGCAGGAAAGACGGAGATGCTTCGTGAACTCAAATGGGAGTGCCTGGAGGGATGACATGCTCTTTCTGCGCTGCACTATTGCGTAAACTCAGAGAATCGGCATTTGAGACCGACTACACGACGATTCTACTGCCGCCAACGTATATTTCGCGAAAGGACCATGAAGATAAGGTGCGTGAAATAAGGGCCCATACGGAGACTATTAAACAGTCGTTTTTCCCTTACTCTATTTGCGAGTGGAACAGGAGAGGAAATGAGTGGAGTAGAATAAGGTACCATCCGCCATGCACCGTACGGTGGTTTGCGGGGAATTTATATGGGTGCAGAACCCAGTTATTGAACTGAATAAAACAAATTTGTGATCAAAAAAATGGCTCTGAGCACTATGGGACTTAACATCTATGGTCATCAGTCCCCTAGAACTTAGAACTACTTAAACCTAACTAACCTAAGGGCGTCACACAACACATGTGATCAAAGACTATTTTAGTTTCCATTTATTCTCAAATTCTGGATCGCTGTTACCTTCAAGATGACCAAGGCATTTGCTAGTATAACATACACCCCTACACTATGTGATCTAAAGTATCCGGACACCCCCAAAAACATACATTTTTCATACTAGGTGCAGTGTGCTGCCACCTACTGCCAAGTACTCCGTATCAGCGATCTCAGTAGTCATTAGACATCGCGAGAGGGCAGAATGGGGCGCTCCGCAGAACTCACGGACTGCGATCGTGGTCAGGTGATTCGGTGCCACTTGTGTCATACGTCTGTGTGCGAGATTTCCACACTCCTAAACATCCCCAGGTCCACTGTTTCCGATGTGATAATGAAGTGGAAACGTGAAGAGACAAGTACAGCACAAAAGCGTACAGGCCGACCTCACCTGTTGACTGACAGAGACCGCCGACAGTTGAAGAGGGTCGTAATGCATAATAGGTAGACTTCTATCCAGACCATCACACAGGAATTGGAAACTGCATCACGATCCACTGTAAGTACTAGACAGTAAGGCGGGAGGTGACAAAACTTGGATTTCATGGTCGAGCTCGTAAGCCACACATCACGTCGGTAAATGCCAAACGACGCCTCGCTTGGTGTAAGGAGGCAACATTGGACGATTGAACAGTGGAAAAACGTTGTGTGGAGTGACAATTAACGGTACACAATGTGGCGATCCGATGGCAGGGTGTGGGTATGGCGAATGCCCGGTGAACGTCATCTGCCAGCGTGTGCAGTGCCAACTGTCAAATTCGGAGGCGGTGGTGTTATCGTGTGGTCGTGTTTTTCATGGAGGAGGGTTGTACCCCTTGTTGTTTCGCGTGGCACTATCACAGCACAAGCCTACATTGAAGTTTTAAGCACCTTCTTGCTTCCCATTGTTGAAGAGCAGTTCGGGGATGGCGACTGCATCTTTCAACACGATCGAGCACCTGTTCGTAATGCACGGCCTGTGGCGGAGTGGTTACACGACAATAACGTCCCTGTAATGGACTGGCCTGCACAGAGTCCTGACCTGAATCCTATAGAACACCTTTGGGATGTTCTGGAACGCCGACTTCGTCCCAGGCCTCCTCGGCCGACATCGGTATCTCTCCTCAGCGCAGCACTCCGTGAAGAATGGGCTGCCATTCTCCAAGAAACCTTCCAGCACCTGATTGAACTTATGCTTGCGAGAGTGGAAGCTGTCATCAAGGCTAAGGGTGGACCAACAAATTGAATTCCAGCATTACCGATGGAGATCGCCACGAACTTGTAAGCTATTTTCAGCCAGGTGTCCGAATACTTTTGATCACATAGTGTATCTTGTGTAGCGAAGGGTAACGTGCATAATGGTATTGCGTACTCTTTTTCACTGAAGGCACATTGTTTACGCGCTGGAAAAGAGCTGCTTTTGTTTGCCTGTAACATCAATTTTTCTGCGCTATTGTTGTCGTTTGCACTTAATAATTCGGTGGGCAACAGTAACATGCTCTTAGAATCAGAATTTTTATATGTAGATCACTGTAAGAAGTATTTGCTGTAAAACTCGCCACAGAATGTTTTTGATCGTAACTGTAACGTTTAACGCTGAGTACACAAACTTACCTTCATCTTCACTGTGAATTATTGTGACGCGCGTGACACGGGATAGTTTCTATTGTGCGTTATGTTAAAGCTTTTCCAAGTTCGTTCATGAATGGTGAGCAGAACGAACGACTGCTTGTGGAGCTGGTATCACCTTAAATTTGCCTAATATTCTAATTTTATCTGCGCCAGTTGTACGGAATAGATGTAAGGCGGGGGATATTCGCAGTTTCTACAATGAAAGGCAGTTCAAGTTATTAAGGTAGTTTATCGCGAGATAGTGTCTTTCTTAGAGTGACTGTTAAATTTTTTTATCATTTCTATTACATTCCCTCGCCGAACTGACATTGCAGATCTGCATGACCGTCCATTTCTGAACTAAGAATGTTCTTGGTGAGTGCGCAAGTTGCCCACAATTCTAACTTTGTCATGTGTGTACATATTTACTCACTCGGCAGAAACTGCAATATTCATTCAGTGAACACTAGACAGAAAAACGATTTGCACTACGATAACACTTGGTAAAGCATTTTACAGAAACTTGGGTGCTATTCAGCAGGTCTAATTTTGTCTTCCAGAAGAATTGACAAAACTGAGTGATAAGCACCGAGTCTTCCAATCTAAGTTGAAATGTTTGCTTTTGGAACCCTAGTAGTAGTTTATTCTCAAGCTTTCAGGATGTTTCATGTTCCATCGCCATCACCATCTTTTTCACGTATTATGCTTTGCCAGTTACGCCTTCTTAGAGATATTAGTCTAAACCCTTCCTTCTGATCTTGGGTCTCAGTTTTTTGTAATACTATGATTTCTTTCGTTTCTGAGTTTATCTAATTAACATTCAGAAAACTATATACTGACTCGCTCCAAGAACTTCCAATTTTGGCTCCACGGAACCTGATAAACAAATAATAATAAAATATCAAACATTTAAATAGGTGTACTCATCTGGTAGTCACATAAGCTTGGAACAATGGTAACGAAAGGTCCGAACACACGGAATAGTTTCCCAGCTAAGTGAGTGCCTCGAAAAACTTCTAAACGTAATAGAAAGCCTCTACGCCGTCCTCGACGACGAGTGTTCATCACAGACCTAGAGATGTGCGATAGGACCGTTCTTGTTCTCTATGTACACAAATGATCTGATCGATAGGGTGAGCAGCAATTTGCGACTCTCTGCTGGCGACGTAGTGTGTGGGAAAATGTTGCCGTTGAGTGACTAAATAGGATGCAGGATGACCTGAAGAGAATTTTTATTCGATCTCGTGAATGCCAGCTTGCTCTACAATTAGAAAAATGTAAGTTAATGTGGATGAGTGGAAGAAACAATCAGATAATGTTCGAATACAGTATTGGGGATGTGCTACTTAACACAGTCACGGCGATTAAATATCCAGGGGTAACGTCGCATAGTGATATGAAATGGACCGAGTACTTAATGACGGTAATAGGGAAGGAAATGGTCGACTTCGGTTTATTGGGAGAATTCTACCCATTCTTGAGTATTGCTCGAGTGCTTGGGATCGCCACCAGGGGGGATTAGAGGAAGAGATCGAAGCAGTTTAGAAGGCATGGTGCTAGATTTGTTACCAGTAGCTTCCATCAACACGCGAGTATTACGGAGAAGCATCGTGAGCTCAAATGAGGCTCCCTAGAGGGAAGACGTTTTTCTCGGGGAAACGCTACTGAGAAAATTTGCAGAACAGACACTTGCAGCTAGCTGACAGCAGGAAGATTGTACTGGCAACAAGATACGTTACATGAATGGACTGAGGAGACAAGTAAAAGAAATTAGGTTACGTATGGAAGCATATAGACTTTCCCCTCGCTCCATTTGCGAGTCTAAAGAGAATTGCTAGGCACTCTCCGCCGTGTACCATATGGTGGCTTTTGGGGTATTTTGTAGATGCAGGAAGGGTACAAGGCTTGAATAA
This sequence comes from Schistocerca nitens, assembly GCF_023898315.1. Lineage (NCBI taxonomy): Eukaryota > Metazoa > Arthropoda > Insecta > Orthoptera > Acrididae > Schistocerca > Schistocerca nitens. The sequence goes on along the minus strand of NC_064614.1, from coordinate 621,848,423 downwards.
ATAAGTAAATTTTAAAAGGGTGGCTGCTGGCTTTAAAGAGTCTCGTAATTCTTTCCTGAATCGCCTCAAACCAATGCCCCAACGCAGGCCATCAGACGGCCGTTGGCTGCGCCCGCACGCCGCAGAGGCTGCTGCCGCCGGCTCGACGGCCCCCACCCTCCGGGAGGGCTGAGCGGCCGCAGACAGAGGCGGGCAGCTGTAGCAGCGCCGCTCTTGTGTTCGCGGGCCGCCCTCGCCTCCTCGGCCGCCGGCATCCTGACTGACAGCTGCAAGTCGACCGCGGCGCCGGCGCGCGCAATCAATAGCGCCTCTCATCTGCCAGGCACGCCCCCGCATCGCCACCGATGCTCAGCCTCCGCCCCCCCCCCCCCGTTTAATTCTCGATCATTTCAACCGAGTCGCGACACATCAGCTGATGAAACGTTCTCTCGATGTTAACAAGCTCCTTCCCATACTAAATGTAGGGATACCTGGGCGGGTGGCATAGTTTTTGCCACTGGAAGCAAAATATGTTGGTCACTGATGCGAGGACCCAATGAAACGAGTGCCTCCAACTATTAAAAAAAATTAAAAATAAAATAAGAATAAAAAATAAATCACAGAACGACGCTAACACGAGCACACAACCTCCACGAATGAATCTGTGAGTACAACCACAATTACTTAAGCGAAGAGCCAGTTTTATGTTGTATGTAAAGCTTCAATCGATAGCGCAACTTCTCCCCTCGCACAATGCAGTAACAGCACTGATGCCATGAGAAGTGAGTAACGGTACCGTGTGTTATAAACACTTCACGGGCTGGCGAAGAAACCATCTGACAGAGCACGCAACAGAACTGCCGCTGCTGCCGAACGCTTTGTTGACAAGCAGCGGCCAGGCCCGCTGCAGTAGCAGCAGCAGCGCTTGCAACCCCGCACGGGCTGCGAGGCGTGGCGGCAGTGGGGACCGCACCCTCCTCCACCCCGAGCTTACCTTGCAACTGCACGCCCGCCATGGTGCCTAGCGGGTCGGGCAGGTCGCTCGCTGTGCAGACAACCGACAGCGCTCGCTACGCGCTGTTCGCCATCCAACCAGGTGAGACCCAGTGCTAAGGCGCGCGACGCCGAACGAACCACTCCGCGCGCACACTGATCGAGCGACACTCGCGACCGTTCCCCTTGCCGGCCGGCAACACACTAACAGCGGCGCACTCCTGGCGGCGGAGTCGCCAACCACTCGACGTGACGTCACGCACATTCGCGCGCCCCTCGCGGCAGTGCAGCTAAACACTGCCGGTGCAGGGCAAGGCACAATGGACCAATTCCGCGCGATCAGCCAGGTTCAAGATAAAACAGCTGTTAGGGGCCAGATTCATAACCGAGCCATACAACTGAGGACAATGTCGTAACAAATGGTTTATGCGTCAATGATCTACTGATGTTCAATCAAAAGAGCTTATACTTAGCTCAAAAAAATTCAATGATGGCTTGCAGGGACTATACATGTGTGTCGTATAATTTCGCATATGTCCCATTAGAAAAAAATAGAAATTAAACTGGCATTATTAACTTATTCTGTAAGACTGCTAGTAAATGAATAATGTGATATAAGAATTACATAGTAAAATAGACATTTCATCTTTGAGGGCTGTCCGTGGCTGTTGTTCATCGATTAGAAACATATCAGTAATATCGTCTTTACTCAGATTACGAAAGTAAAATACCTAAGAAAAGTTATACTAATCTTATTCCTATTCGGTATACTTTTCATCTTGTTGTTGTTTACGTTTGACTTTTAAAGCTGCTCGTCTTCACAACAGGAGGTAAATGTAATAACTCATCCTGTAGGTAAATCGCACCTCCTGTAATTTAAATAAAAATATTCAGAAAAATATAAATTAAGAGCATATGCAAAGCATCCAACATTAAAAATAAAATGCAGAATCAATATGCTCATTGCAGCTGATATTTAAACTTATATCGTAAGTTAATTCACATAGAACAGAAGCAACATTTTCCATACCGAATAAAAATTGGAAATTCATGATACTTTTTTGAAACAAATCGTCATTCACCCTATGGACTTAATTCACTCTCCGTCTTTACCTATTCTGTGAGGTACTCCAACATCCGCTGAGAAGTCGCACACGACTTTGGTCAGTGCAAGACATCGCGCACACACGCAACAGAGATGCCGCCGAGAGACCCGATTGCAGCCTTGTAATGAATGACATGCACAACAGGGCACCCATCAATGACCTTCTGCGAGTTACTGTTTTCTTACTATTAGCTTTCATCATAGTGTGTGATGGAAAGAATTCTTTCAGAATAAATTTTGTTAAGAGTAAATCAACAAAATGGCTGTGATCCCAATTGAAATGTACGGTAATTATATTTCTGCAGCTGCTGCACCTAATGCAATTATTTGATACTGACTGCACATGGCGCACTCACGTGCAAGTATTTATGATCAGTAAATGTAATTAGTGCTGGCCGTGCGGTTAAAGGCGCTGCAGTCTGGAACCGCAGGACCGCTACGGTCGCAGGTTCGAATCCTGCCTCGGGCATGGATGTTTGTGATGTCCTTAGGTTAGTTGGGTTTAACTAGTTCTAAGTTCTAGGGGACTAATGACCTCAGCAGATGAGTCCCATAGTGCTCAGAGCCATTTGAACCATTTTTTTGTAATTAGTGCAACTGGCTTCTCAAGCTCAACAAAATAATAAATTCATTACAAATACTCATCTTAGCAAGTGGGTCTATCAACAAGTAATTGCCAGCTGCAAAACCTAAGATCCGTTATAATTTGTTTTACATGCTCTACTCTTTGCTTTCCTCTGCTGGTCCTCCCATCGCCAAGTCCGGGTTGCCTTTGCATGTGTCCCACTACCTGTCTCTTCACCTGGTAAGAATGTTTCACAGACTTCCTTCTTCGCCGATACTTTTAGCGCCTGCCATTCCACACTTCTTGTTCCTATTTAGTTTTCTCCAGCTTTCGTGAATATCAAATTTCAAATGCTCCCAGTTTTTCTTCCTCTGGTTTTACCAAGATCCATTTATTTCAGTCTGACATTCGCGGTAAATTCACCCGCAATTTCATATGAATATTTGAATCCGTTGGCCAATTTCACTGAGAAAAGATTTCTTCGCCTGCACCGACCGAGTTCTATCTCCCTTGTGGTGAACAGGTTGTGTAATCTCAGTTCCTAGACAGGAGAATGTTTTCTCTTCGTACGCTACTGTGTCATCCTCAATTTTGATGTTAAGGAAGTCGAAGTTCTACTGCTCAACATCGCCTTCGTCTTAACTTTATCTGCCGGCCGGGGTGGCCGGGCAGTTCTAGGCGCTACAGTCTGGAACCGCGCAACCACTACGGTCGCAGGTTCGAATCCTGCCTCGGGCATGGATGTGTGTGTATGTTCTTAGGTTAGTTAAGTTTAAGTAGTTCTAAGTTCTAGGGGACTGATGACCTCAGAAGTTAAGTCTCATAGTGCTCAGAGCCATTTGAACCATTTTTAACTTTATCTATACACGATATGCTGCCCAAGTCTTCCTTACGTCAGCCAGAAAGGAGGCATCGTCTATGAACCTCAGTGTTGATGTCTGTTCTCCTTTAACCCTTATTCCTCTTCCGAAGTTTTTATTCACTCCTTTCTTTGCTTTTTGGACGTGTGCTGAGCTGCAACCCTGTGTCACACCGCTGGCAGTATGACATGGTCTTTCTATTCTTCCCGTGTTAATTTCTCCCACTCGATTTTTGTGTGGGAGTATTTCTCTGTCTGCCCTTGAAGTCCACTTGTCTCATGGGGCTGATGACCTCGATGTTTGGTCCCCTTCCAGAAATCAACCAATCCACTTATCTCGGCCTGTGAACTTCTAATTTCACCACAGATTGTCCAAGACCTTCTTTAGGCTATTAATGCAATGAAAGTATTCTGCTTTTTAAGTTTTGGTCAGATGTTTAAGAGGAGCGAAAACAGGATTCCTTAGAAATTACAAAAGGTAATGTCGTCCGAATTTAGACAGCCAAACCAAGAGTCGGAAATGAACAAATAGGGTATCTATTCATGAAAAAATGATTTAATTACCCGAAGGTCATCAGGGTAATTAAGAAAACTTAATTATCAATTTCTGGAAAATTGAAATATTTAGCGAACTATGTGAATGAAGTATCAATATCAAATCACAGCATAAATTGAATCTTCCCTTCTTTCTCTTCATCAAACGAAACAGTTGACCTAAAAGCTATAGTCAAGAGTTGTAGTAAACCGACTTTTAACACAGCTAGAAATGTAAATAAGAAATAAACAAAAAAAATCAAATGTTTTGAAAAATGATTTGTCCAAAAGTAATAAATAAAATAGAAAGCATGAAATACAATTTATTTAAGTATCGATCGGTATCATATTATTATTAACAGTATACAGATCAATAGAATACCGTTCGATATGAACATATATACACATAAAAAAAAGTTTTGCATCACCCCGGTTCCCAAAACTCCTGAAGATAGACGTTGACTGTGGATACTGTATCACAGACGCAGTCCCTTTGACTGTTCAGACGTCAATAAATCCACCTAAAGACGTAAACAACCAGTCATGAGCAGCGCCTATTAGACGGATGGGGTTAGACAGTCGATCAGTTCCAGTCATTCCACCAGGAAGGAGATACACAGCTCGTGTTGTCTGCAGTTCAACCATGCCTAGACGGCCAATACCGCGTTTCGATCGCGTCCGCATTGCTACCTTGTGCCAGGAAGGGCTCTCAACAAGGGAAGGTCCAGGCGTCTTGGAGTAAACCAAATCGATGTTGTTCCGACACGGAGGAGATACAGAGAGACAGGAACTGTCGATGACATGCTTCGCTCAGGCCGCCCAAGGGCTACTACTGCAGTGAATGACAGCTACCTACGGATTATGGCTCCAAGGAACCCTGACAGCAACGCTACCATGTTGAATAATGCTTTTCGTGCAGCTACAGGACGTCGTGTTACGGCTCAAACTGCGCACTATGGGCTGCATGATGCGCAACTTCACTCCCGACGTCATTGGCGAGGTCCATCTTTGCGACCACGACACCGTGCAACGCGGTGCAGATTGGTCCAACAACATGCCGAATGGACCGCTCAAGATTGGTATCACGTTCTCTTCACCAGTGAGTGTCGCATATGCCTTCAACCAGACAATAGTCGGAGACGTGCTTGGAGGCGGCCCGTTCAGGCTGAAAGCCAGGGAGTGCAGCAAGATGGAGGTTCCCTGCTGTTTTGGGGTGGCATTATGTGTGGCCGACATACGCCGCTGGTGGTCATGGAAGGCGCCGTAATGGCTGTACGATACGTGAATGCCACCCTCCGACCGATAGTGCAACCGTATCGGCAGAATATTGGTGAGACATTCGTCTTCATGGGCGACAATTCGCGCCCCCGTCGTGCACATATTGTGTATGACTTCCTTCAGGATAACGACATCGCTCGACTAGAGTGGCTAGCATGTTCTCCAGACATGAAACCTATCGAACATGCCTAGTATAGATTGAAAAGGCCTGTTATGGACGGCGTGTGCCACCAACCACTTTGAGGGATCTACGCCGAATCACCGTTGATGAGTGGGACAATCTGGACCAACAGTGCCTTGATGAACTTGTGGATAGTAAGCCACGACGAATACAGGCACGTATTAATGCAGGAGGACGTGCTACTGGGTATTAGAGGTACCGATGCCTACAGCAATCTGGATCACCACCTCTAAAGGTCTCGCTGTATGGTGGTACAACATGCAATGTGTGGTTTTCATGAGCAATAAAAAGTGCAGGAAATGATGTTTACGTTGATCCCTATTCCAGTTTTCTGTACAGGTTCCAGAACTCTCGGAACCGAGGCGATGCAAAACTTTTTTTGATTCGTGTAATATTTTATGCTTTCTGAGCAAAACTTAGAAATAAAATTAATATAATAATTTGGAAAGCGTGGTCAAATATTTTGTGACATAATTTATCTAAAAGTAAGAAATAGAATAGACTAGAAAAACATTTGACACTCCTTTGAATGGCGTTCGAAATTGTGTTTAGCAAATGAGGTTGCCATTTCAAAATTTACATTTCAATGTTTAATTTAGAATCTCAGAATTTTAAAGAATGCTATAGGAGATTCATTTCTCTGGTGGAATTTCACTAGTGATCCCCTTATGTCACTAATGTATGAGCGTCTCAGCTGCTTTATATGATTTCAATTATCATTCAGAGGCTCATCAAATTTTTCTCTAATCTGCTCTTACTTTTAGACAAATCTTTTCACAAAACGTTGACTGTTAGTAGTGGAGCAGGAATGATATGATACCACTTTTAATTTATTGAAGATTGCGGACCCTTCCCCCTCCCCCCTACCCCACTTCTTCTCTTCATCTCCCCTCCACATCTGGCCCTCCCCCACTTCTCCACCCTTCCCCACTTCCCCTCCACTCCTCCACTTGGGAATTGGTGAGGAAAAAGCTCAGTCTGTGCTGAGCTGCTGGAGTGGAAGGATGTAAGGTAGTCTCTCACTTTATTTAGTTTTGGGAGTATGCTGTATGTTAACCACCTGTCACCCCCACTTTTCCCACCATTTTGGGGCAGTATATGTGTTGAGTTGACGAGATGTTGGTGCTGGACGGATGGTAGTTAAATAACTGTATTACCTGTAAGCATTCAACTGAAGACTGTGTCCATAGCACCATACAGGAGGATTGGAAAGGAAAGGTAATGGAGGAGTGTAAGAACAAGAATACTTTTCAGCAAATAATGGTGATGCAATGGGACAGTTTGAATATGCATTTCACGAATTACAGATAGTTGCTTCTGCTGTAACTGTCTACCTTTTTTGAAATGGCCATTCAATATGCCTAAGAAAAGGATTTGCGTTCTTTAACAACCCCAGACCAGCTGAGATAGTTCACAATTCCGCGACCACAGGGCGCCCAAAATAGTGATGTCATAGGTTTCTGCCCCCTGATAATTGGGAATTAATGGGAATGTAGGATTCCCCCCTCCTCCTACCTGGAAATTGGTGGGAACATTGCATCCAGTCATGTAATCATGACACAGGGGTTATAAGGCAAATGTGGTTGCCTGCTGGTCTCATTCAGTGGAAGAACCATGAAGCATCAGCAGCAGCCAAGGTTATCCACCATCTCCCAGCAGAATAGGAAAAAGTAGAAAAGTAAGTACTCGTTACACATCTCTCTGCTATTGATTCTTATTTGTTCACCTCCATGTTGTTGTTCCCACATGTAATAATACTTCTTCTTCTTCTTCTTTGTTCAGACGTCTCCATTGTGTCTGCACCTGCAGAGACGACCTCCAGTTTCTTGGGGCTGGAAGCGGCCTCCAGCATGTCCAGACCCGTAGAGGTGACTTCCAGCTTGTCTGGACCAGAAGCGGCCTCCGGTGTGCCAGGACCTGCAGTGACCACTAGCATGTGGGATCCTGTAGCACACCTGATCGGCATGTTGGAGCAGGACAATGTTTCATTATTGTCTGTTCCATTCATTGATAAAGAGACCCAGCCTATTCCCATCTCGCAGAAGTGCACTGGGTGTCCTAAGCAACATGGTTCAGATCAGTACTGGACTCCTCCATATGTGCCATCTCAGAATATTCTGGTGATACTGTAAGGACATAGAGTAGATGTTGTGGATGAGAAGGGGCAAATTGCTCCCAGTCCACTAGTGATTTTAACTTCAACATATAATTTAACTGCTAGTGGCCCAAAGTGTCTAAATTTTGGTATAGAAACAGCAGCAGACAGTGAGTGGTGTGTTGTGATCGGGATAAAAAATGTAACCAAGAGTATTGAAGTGCGGTTTAGTGAATCGGGATGTGATGAACTATGTCACACTCTACCCTACATTAATGCACAGATCCTACATTAATCCATCTTGTTCTCTCCTGGACATTTACTGTTCTGGTCTGACGCTATTTACTCTGTGTGAAATCAAGGGACCTGTCAATTTACGAGTGTCTGCAGCACTCCACCGTTACGCACTGACTTGGCTGCGCGGGGTAGCCGCGCGGTCAGGGCGCCTTGTCACGGTCCGCATGGCTGCCCCCGACGGGGTTCGAGTCCTCCCTCGGGAATGGGTGTGTGTGTTGTCCTTAGCGCAAGGTAGTTTCAGTTAGATTAAGTAGTGCGTAAGCTTAGGGACCGATGACCTCCGCAGTTTGGTCCCATAAGACTTTACCACAAATTTCCAATTTTTCCGTGCTGACTTGGACGAAGTGTGGAAACATCTCTTGTGTAAGAGAGACTGAATGGCTAGTTGCCATGTATTCAAGCTGTGTACAGTGAAATTGTGAACTATCTTCGTGTGCATAGTGTACATTTGGGTGATGCAGACTCACTTTTCATGATGCACCCATCAGTTTGAGGGAAATACGTGCTGAATTTTGTGCATACAAGAAACTGTTATTTGATAAATACTGTATTGGCGTGACGAAAAAGAGTGAACCAGTGTGTGTTTTTTATGATGGTGGTGTAGTGAATCCCATGTATTATTGCTGAATAAAATGTGTATCATCACAAACTGTATGTTGATTTTTCTTAACCCGCGCGGAGTGTCCGCGCGGCTAGAGGCACCATGCCACGAATTGCGCGGCCCCTCCCGCTGGAGGTTCGAGTCCTCCCTCGGGCATGTGTGTGTGTATGTGTGTGTGTGTGTGTGTGTGTGTGTTTTGTCCTTAGCGTAAGTTAGTTTAAGTAGTGTTTAAGTCTAGGGACCAATGACCTCAGCAGTATGGTCTCTTCGGAATTCACACACACACATTTGTTTTTCCTTATCTCTCATTATAATGTTTCTCAGTTGGAATTATGTACTTCTTAATCTTCGACAATATCTTCAGTACAATTATAGAACACCACAACAGCAGCAATTTGCCTCAGTCACTTCATCCTCACATTTTGCTGTGGAATGCAAATAAGTAATTAGAGAATACCACATGTTTAGCGTGAGAATTGTGTTCATCTTCAATAATCATCATACTGAAGGACAGACGAAACTTTCAGGCGTTTCTATATGTAGCTACGAAAAGATGTTGGTGGACAAATTCTCTCTGATCAGAATGTAGCCATTGTAGCTCAGTTGATAAAGCGACTGCACTACAGGGACATATTATTATTATTATTATTATTATTACATGTTTTTTTCTATAAAAGCCCATTACACACCAATACCTGATGTAGTTAGTATCATGGAAGGGTGAGTGAAGCATCCTCGTCACTAGGATGTTATTCTAAGCGACTGGTCTTTTGATGGTGTGGAAGACCAGAAGAAGAGGAGGAATGGGATACTCCTTTCTGATAATATATGAGCAATAATTGTAGGTCCATCTAACTGAAGGAAGATAAACGTTCTCATGTCATTGCTAACACATACGAACAGAGTCTGCTTTGAGAATGAGTGTGTGTTCTCAAAAGGACAGCAGCGATACTGAAATTGCAGGATGCTTTTACACAGAGGAAATGCAGAAGACGTCGGAACCAGATGTGTTTCTCGTAGAGAAGATCATAATACATCAAGGGACCACAGCAGCAGTTAAATGGCTATGTTTTCTTTCAACACAAAACAGTTGGATTGATGCCAGCGATTTGGTATATAATGGAGTGCACTGACCACAACCTCCACAGTAGTATAACATGCATGACAAGGAGCCCTGTTAGAGGACGTGGTGGTATTTTCGACAAACTGCCGGTCGAAATACATATTATGGGATGTAACTACTGTGGACCTGCAACATAGCTCAAACACGATTGGCGCGTGGTGATAAGGGGATTAATCAGCTTGACGAGGCGTGTTTGAGAAACAACATTGCATAGCTATCTCCCAGGACATCAAGCTGCAGATCGAATTTGAGCTGATAACATCAAGGCAGTATGTGCGAGAAGGGATATTGGCATAGGACAGTGGTTTGCAGCATTTGCAGTTAATAAAATCATCTGTGCTAAAATTAAGGTAGGCTTGGGTATGAATTTCAAGCAATTTATGAATGCTACACGTCGCGCACTAAGGAAGAAGAAGAAGAAGAAGAAAAATACCATGAAAACTAAGAAGAAGAAAAAGCAGGGGTGTTTAAAAAACTATATTCTGAGACTGATGTATGCAGCTAAAAGCGCTCTCAAGTACAACGGAGCGATAAGATTCATTAAAGTAACCGGGGTTCTGCCAGCACCCAAGACGTCATGTGGAATTATACCCTCCCTCATTCCGGCCCTCACAGGTCTCTCAGCGGAGCGTTCATTGGCTGGCAGTGCTGCAGCTATTTCTAGGACAGTTAAGAATTTGCAGAGCTCCCTGAAGCAACCAGAGGAAGCAAGAAGAGACAATCGCATGATGGAAGCAGCAGCCATCGGGGAAGGGCTATACCTGAAGCCCTACAAGAAAAGACTAGGTCTTTTCGTAAATAAAAGATACCCCTTAGTGATCCTAAGGGACAGAGCGCTTACAAAGTTTGTTAGAAACAAAATCAATATTCCCAGATCCCACAGTGTATTCCTGCGGAATACATTACTGAAGACTGTGTGGAAATCCAAAGAATGTGGAATTGTGAGTTTAGATGTTGTTGGGGGACCTGGAACCTACTGCGTGGCGTATGTTAACAAAAATACAGATTTCGCCTACTATTTCGACTCATTTGGTGACCTACAACCTCCAGAATAATTACAACAATACTTCACCAGTAGAAGACATGAGTTCTACAATTTTCAACGCTATCAAGACTTTAATACTTACCTTTGTGGTCATCTATGCATCATTTTCCTCCTGAGATTTGCGAAGAAGGATATATAAGTAGGTGCATTAACCATCTATTCACCAGTTGAAATTCAGATGCAACGTCGTATACTCTGATTTTAAAAGAACGACCATCAGTATTACATACTAATTACTTCCAACAGATTGATTTAAGCATTGGAGAATGGAGTATTGCGGTGGTTGGGCTGGAGACAAAGAACAGCATTTCAAATGTCACAGAGGTTAAAAATAAAATGCATCCGGAAATCAATGATAAAAAAAATTGCGGAAATAGAATCCATTGCATACGATAATGACGATTTAAACGAAGTTTTAAAACAGTGTGGAAAAGGGATTGAACTACGTGCAAACATTAATACACTTCAATCCGAAGTTAGGACGGTGAATGCAACGATTGACTTTAACCAGAAAGACACAATAGGATGACTACTGGGTTTCACAAAAGAAAAGGTTTTGAAGAAGGATTCTAATAAATTTTTCAAGTCTCATCAGACAGTACAATCCATGTCTAATGTAAAATTGCACCAAATTCCTAGCTCAACAACAGACTGATTCATACAATTTACGAATTCTTCTTGTCAGCTGGATCGGGGTATAAGACTGGAGACTCCCACCATCGGTATATGTTTTCCAGTGACGATTCAGACGCTAGACTATATGGAGGTGCATATTGTGGACCAGAATAATCAAATTATCGACTTTCATGGTGAGGAAATCATTGTACGACTACATCCAAGAGAGGATGGGCGTAAGTTATAAAACCAGCACACACAGCCCACAGCACTGCAGAACTACATGGTGACAACACGTGCGAGCTACAAGTTTCTTAAATCAGTATGCCCGAAACCCTACCATGGCAATGCTCAGTATAACAGCTCCAGCAGAATAAGATGAGCAATTATACACCAAGAATATTTCTTGCATAGACCTTATGCTTCAACCACATTTAACAAGAACAATGAAATTAGGATTGTCATTCAGCACCAAGACACTTTAACTCACCCATGCAAGAGTTTCATATACTTGGATGGGATATTTAGGAAAAAGAATGGTTCTCTCTCAGTGGGATCGAACTTACACGTAACACTTGGGTAGCATTCGTGTTTCGTGATATATGATATGAACTTAACAGGGCTGAGATTGACTGTACACTTAAAGTAGGCATAGCGCCAACGCTTAAAACATATGTCTCTGCATCATCCTCGTATTTGAACGGTTCAGAAAATGCAGGACGGTTCATAGACGAGCCAGTGAGTAGAACACTTGACGAGTACGAGAAATTTACTGCATATATACCTCTATAATTGCTTTGGGGTACTTTAAAGCCATGCAGCGAATTATTATGAATGCAAAACTAGGAACTTATTCTGGTATGAAGTGCAATGGACAACAAATCACACATTAAAGAAACGCAAGAGGAGAACAAGATCATCATCAATAAAATAATATGGGAAATGTCTCACATCACTGTAGCAGACAAGGAGCATTTTAAGCTTTCAAAAGTTCGGAGTGCTGGTGCATATCTACCATTAAGTTCCCATTCATGGGAGCTTTTTGAATCCCCAGTATTCCTGATGGCAACCAGACAAACGTGGGCTGTTAAAACGTCTGTTCAACTGGAAACACCCAGATTCATCACACTTGCATTTCAGACCAACAGAAGGCGGAAGATAGAAATGATTCCACTGCATTTGACAACTGCAGGTTGACTAATGCCGGAGTGTACTTGAATTCAGAATTCTACCCATATGATAATTTACACCTGCAGTGGGACTAAAATGTACACAATCTAGCACTTGACATGTATTCAAGATTCCATGCTTCTTACTACTAATGTGTTGAAGAGGAAGGATGTCTGCTCAGTCCACAGAAATTCGAGGAGTTGCTTCAGCAAATTTCCCAGAATGCACTGTGGAATATGCTCTAGGTCTACTCGATGTGTGATTAACTACTGCCCACTCTCTGGTGTTGTGCAGCGAGCTACATAAATGCAAAGGTGTTGTGGCATAACCAGAGCATTACACAACGATTCCTCAAACTTCATTGCAGACGTTCAAGCTTTCTCTGATGATGAGTGCAGATGGTCCAGATTTAAGGATGTTGCATTCATAGTATTCACAGAAAATGCTGGTGTAATAGAGGCATTCTCAGCAAGCATAGACCACCAAAGCCTTTCAAGGATTTGAAGTGTGTTACACACGGAGGAGGGCTAACAAATATTTTCCATGGAATTCACAGGGACGGTCTTGGTATACCCAATAAAGAAATGGTGGCATCACTTCGATTATTCAGCTACACAGATATCATCATCTACGTCAAGGGCAAGGAGAAGATCACACGATGCATCGAATCTTCAAGTACGCAGCTATTCAAGACCTACTGTTCTACGTATGCCCCACCTCCGTCAGCTCAAGAAGATGTGTCAAAATAGTGTTGTGTCTGCTTTCGAAAATGTCAAATTACTTCTAAGCTGGATGAAAAATAAATGAATTCTTATCTCACATTCTGTGTCCTTTTTTACCAATTTCGCTGTGACACATGTATAGTAGTACAGTATACAGCTTTGTCCAGATACTGTGCCTGTGGTTTTCTTCAAGCACAGTTGGTATAATTTTAGACATGTTTGCTTTATGTCTTTTGAAGCACACATGGTCACATGCCACCTGCTCCCATAACCCAATACGTGCAGCACGATAGGCAACCATTCTGTATATATTGTAGTTCTCTATCTTAAACTTCAGCTCCTTAATTACACTCATGTTCAGAACTAATGTCATATGTGTGTCTCGCTCACTATTTACATATACAGTACAAGGGGGATTGACTTTTTTCTGTAAATAACAACAACAAAGACGTATGGTAATGAATTTCATTTATATAATTCTCATAGATATATAGATACAGTTTGGTTCTTCAGATACAATTTTATTCTTTTTTTTCACAACACTGATACAATTTGGTTCTGCAGGTACAATCTGATTGTTTTTCACAACACAGCTGCAATTTAATTCTCGAGATACAATTTGGTTCTTTTTCACAAAATTGATACAGTTCGTTTCTTCAGATAAAATTTGATTCTTCAGATACAATTTGGTTCCTTTTCGCATAACATTTTTCATTGCAGAGGTATCATTTTTATTTACACGCTATTACTATTACTAATACTAATATCTGTGCCTTGGAAAGAAACACAGTCCACCCAACAGTGGCACTGTTTGAGCATTTACAATTTTCAGGGCACTCTAACACTGGCTGAAAATATCCACAATTTTTCGATTTGTATCACTGGTTGAAAATATTCACAATATTCTTCGGTGGACTGATGTTAAATATATCTACACTAAAAACTAATCAGACTTGGATGACTAGCAGCAAACGAAACTTAAAAACTGTTCTATTTGCATGACATACAGGGACTGTTTACACCTCAACACTTTTTTTTTTAACCTGGAAGGGACATTTATAAGTATGCATTCTATCAACATACATGGAGTGAATATACATTTACATGATTTTTGGTCTATTTATACTATCACAGCAGACACGGTGTGCATATATTTGCAACCACATAAATATGTAGGTACATATGGTATGCATATATTTTATACGACTTTTGGTCTATTTGCATTATCACTGCACATGTAATGTGCATATATTTATAAATGCACATAGTGCACAACTATGTCACCACACATGGTATACATATATATTTACATTAAAAAATATTTACACTACGATGAATGTCCGCCCCCTGCACCGAGAACACCGTCACACAGACACTGCAAGTAATCTTCAATTGTGAGGGCTTTTGATGCCACTGAATCACACCCTTTGTCAGCCTCTGTGTAGCACCGCCCAATGTGTGAAGTGCATACATTTTCGATGTAAAACCCACAAACTCCACAATAAGCAACCCATTCGGCTTGTCTTTCATAAGGCTGATAATCATCTCGTTAGGCGGAACCATGCTGTAAGGATTATTGGCCATTCAGGAAGACATGTCAAATGCATTGGCATGACACCTAATTACTTCAGATGGATTGCAGCCCTTCTCTCAATACATGAAGCTATCTGTGTCCATATAAATTTTGGATCAGCAAAATGAATTTTTGTGAATCATAGTAGAATCCGTGCATGTGGGATTTGGACAGGTCTAATGTGCAAATTTCCACATAGACAGCTTTCATAAACTCTACTGCAATATTCACCAACGCCACAGCAACAAATTTCTTGTTGAAGATAGTGACCCATTTAAAATTTGGCCTGGTAATACATTTCCTTAGGCTCCAATGCCCATCCCATTGTGTTCTAATCAGAATTACGCAGTGTTTTCTCAAATTTTCCATTGCTTTGCCTAAAATCACGTTATTCATTAATTTAAAAAATCTTCCTCGAAATCATCTTTGCAGAAGCCCTCTTCTCGGTATTTAAACCAATATACTCATTTAAATTCCGAAATCCGATCTTCGCCGAGGATGTAGAGCATATATTATTACCACCAGCTTTCAAATCGCGCAATGATCACCATTCAAAGATAAGGGAAATTAGAGCTGGTACTGAGGCGTTCAGACAGCCGTTTTACCCTCGTGCGATCCGCGAGTGGAACAGACGGGGGCAAATATGACTTTGACGCGAATCGTGCCTTCCGCCACACACCGTTTGGTGGCTAGCGGAGTATATATGTAGATGTATGTAGATGTAGAACCGGGGTGACTGCTGTGAGGATGATTCTAACCAGCTCCATCCCTAAGCTTAAACACTGCTGGAGGTTTCTGTATTGCATGACATATCTCTGCTTATCTCCAGCATTGTCATCATTTTGGGGAATGTGCCTCCTTGTGGAACTAGTTGCTCTGGATGTAGCAGCATACTGCTTTGTGCAGGATGCAGATTGACAGGGTATTTGAGATCTACCTCCACAACATACCCTACATCAGAACCAGTCGCCACACTATGGATATTTTCACCTAATCCCTTGCATTCATCTTCACACAACAACTCATTTACCTCGTCTTTCCTAAGGCCAATAACTTTCTTAGTCCATGGAACAGTACCATAAGGATTATCCGCCGTGTACGGCCAAATAAGTTACATACAAATACATGATGGAGCTCAAATCAAGGGATGCATTGAACCTCTCACACATTTGTGGCTTATTTTCCTTGGTGTGCCTGTGGACACATTGGCAAAGTTCCCCATGGATTCCACACTCAAAGAAAAGAGGTTGTCAACATTGGTGAATAGTTCGATGTTGACTTTCGTTTTCTAGAGTGTAGCATCCAAAGACAACCCAGATGCTGTGTAATAAAAGGCAGGGTCCCTAGCATAAGTACATCTGCGTCCAAATAAAGTTTCGCATACTCCTAAAGTGGAGATATTGAACTCCTGCCAAACATTCACGGCATGCTCGTACTCTGCATCGATTATGGCATCGCCTGTGAGGTTACTGGTAAATGCAGCTATGTTGGGTGGTCAGGTTTTGTCGAGTTTTTCCATACAATACTCATACGGGAAAACTCCCTTCCTTGTCACAACTTGAAACTTTGTGTCATCGGAATACGCACCTCAAGTGATATGAATACCCTCCCGAGGCAGAGTTACAACAAGTTATTCGAATGGTGCCTGCATAAAACGAGTCAAGGAAGTGGAGCGCAATCCTTGATGTCATTCCTTTGGAGAATGCAATATATTTCTCAACACTATCAGGTAGGACAATGATCTGGTTCTTCCCAATATCGAAATCAGCCAAGTGCTCAATGATAAACTGAACATCATATCCGCTCAAATTGTGGAAGAAGATGGGTGTGTGTCGTGATAATTTATACTTCAGGTTGCATGTGTTACAGGCGGGACCACAGCATTTCCCTGTTGAATGACAACGGTCCCTATGAGGAGCATCTGCTTTCCAATCTAACGGATCCCCACAGATGTGATAGTAAACCGGCTTCCTGTACATATCATCATTCTGCTTTGACTTGGTCATGAAAATGGTGGTGCTTATCAATCTCCCACGATAGTCTTTCGAGCTCATTGAGCAACCAAATCACAGGACTATTCCCGACATATGATTTGTGATGGCTAAGACTCAAATCATATGAGCATACAGCCTGGTATGCTGCCTCATATGGTATGTGTTTTTCTCCGAAGGAGGTATGTGAGGCTGTAGGGTCACCTTCACAGCATGTCACAGGAGCAAGGAGGTACTCAAAGTCAGCATACACCACAAAAAGGCAACGGTCCTGATGGCGGCCACTCTTAAACTTTAAGACTTTGTTTTCCTAAGTGGGCATGACAGTATGTACCAGTTTCCTGATAGAGCAATCCAAAAGATGTTCTGTTGCTAATCTGCTTGTGGAAAAGGCATTGCCACACCTGAAGCAAATATACTTTTTGCACATGTGTTTACTCAGTTGGATGAAATGAAATGGGACATTTCTTTGATCCATATGTAGTGATAATTATCATCTCCATCAGAGACTAACAGGATGTTTACATGAAGCTTAAGCTGACTGGCAAATTGAGGAAAATGATGGGATCTGACAACTTTGTAAGTTTACCATCTTTATCTGGATTGTTCTCCTTCAGCCCATAAACCTGAGCTGAAATCCCAGTATTCTGCGCCTCAAAGTAAGGAATGTTCTGGATCGTAATGGACAGCTCAGTATCTTGAAAATTATTAAACTCCCGAATTTTTGTCACAAGGCAGGACTGACCATGCAAAACAATAGTGGAGGATGGAAGGTGAGGTGGAGGTGGGAGGGAGGGCCCGCCATATTGAATAAATTATAAGTGGTGCAATATTACCCTTGTCCCAAGACTACCGTTTTTTTTTTTAATTTCCCGTTTTAAAGATCATTCTTTTAATTATAAAGTGTGAAACCAGTTGTTGATTCTTTAGTACTTGTTTTCTTTCCTGGAAACGAAACCTAAACGAACCTGACCTTTGTTCAGTGTTTCCTCAATTTTTTTTTGTATTATTCTGTTTTTCATTTTGGCAGCTTTTACTCTTCATTTTCACGAGAACGTTTGATTATTAGGCATGACGTATCACTTTTCCATCTTTTTCTCACTTTCTTCATGGGTGTACCCCATAAGTTCTATTTTGCTCTTCATGTTAATATTGTTCCTAAGCAACCTTTATTGTTGTCTTCCTGTTCCCTTCGCCTCTCGGGTGTAAGAGGACCATGTATCAATTTCAATTCCTCATACTCTGTTATTTTATCTTCCTTTCCTTCCAGTATTCCTGCATACTTTCATTGTGTTGTTTCTTGCTCTCCACTGTATTTTCTTTTCCTTTCAGTCATGGAATATTCGCATCTGTAACAATTTTATTCTATAACTGTCCCTGTATGTTGTTTCTTCTTCTGTTATGTTGTTTATTTCTAAATATTTTTTGATCTCTTCTAACTCTGTGAAACAATCCGTTTGAAGTTAACTTCGACTTTCTTCAAAAAAGTATAAAAACCCAAGACTTGGATGTTTCCAAATCCAACGTTAAGTGAAAGCCAGTTGGACGATGTGTCTTCTTATTTCGTTCATAGCATTCTTACATTTTCATCCTTCATAGATAAGATGGAGTATTTGCATGACATTTAAGCCTCTGCTCTTGCTCTGACAGAGGTACCCCATCCCGCCTTATGTCTTTTTCAATGCATTGATCTGGCCTACCTCCGTTTTACGAGCTGCGACATAATGGCATCCAGAGAAAAATTTATGTGCTTATTCCACTTACGGATCACAATATTTTTATACCAGCATATTAATTTAGGGCAGTAATGACCATCTTCAGACTTACAAAACACAGAAATATCTTGTCGTATAAGGTACACAAAATTTACAAAGCATAGCATCAGCAATCAATTTAAGCTTAAAAGCAGCAGACGCAGTCAGGTGAAAAATCTATCACGTTTCAATACGGTACAAAAACTTCCTTTTTAGTGCAAGCAGTGTCGTTCTTTTGTGTCGATGTAGTGTCCGAAAGCACACTGCAATAACATCACTGACGTGTTTCCCGCCAGAATCAGCCGAAGGAGAGAAATGAGTACGATTCCGGAGGCTGAGGAGGTCGGTAAATCCGACGATGATATCGTATAGAAGTTTTATATGGTCAGGATGCAGTGCTAATGATGCTACCGTGACGTAGTAACATCACGGGAGCTGGAGGGTTTCACACATTACTATTGTGGTCTCCCGAACTCTAAGGCGTACTGTACCAGCTAAACACTGGTGTTGTTTTGAACTAGTGCAGATGACTTCCGCTGCAGCCGACTGTTGGCGGGAAGATGCGTAGAGATGTTTCAGGACCCAGATGATACTATTGCTGTCCAAAAAACTCAGATCATTACAAGGAACGTGTGACTTTCTAAATCC
Organism: Schistocerca nitens; assembly: GCF_023898315.1. NCBI lineage: Eukaryota > Metazoa > Arthropoda > Insecta > Orthoptera > Acrididae > Schistocerca > Schistocerca nitens. Next base: position 621,829,295 of record NC_064614.1, on the reverse strand, counting down.
AGAGCAAATAACGCTGTTATTGACCTGCGAGACTGAGGGAACAAAGTTTAATGGAGCGATGAACTATAGTACAACACTCAGGTGCGTGTGCTTATTACTGGCGAATCCTTCCGAATGGTATTTATACCAGTGTAACACGGCGTCAGCTAATTCTGTATACGAGGCGGTATCCACGGTTGAGATAATGGTAGGCTTTGCACCGTTCCATCATGTGGCATGCCTTTGGGATTGGGTAATTCCGGTATCTGGATTTGCAGTAATGGATTACTAAAGGCCGTCTTTAACCGAGTCGAATACCTTCGACTCGGATTAGGTGTCAGTTGAGTAGTAGGTCAGTTTGGCCAACCAGCAACGACCAGTATACACTGAGGTGATAAAAGTCATGGGATAGCGATATGCACGACATAAACAGATGGCGGTCTCATCCCGTACACGGTATAAAAGGGCAGTGCACTGGCGGAGCTATCATGTGTTTCCGACGGAACGCTAGTTGTAGCTAGACGTATGGGACATTCTGTTTAGAAATCGTTACGGAATTCAGTATTCTGAGGCCTACAGTGGCAAGACTGTGCCGAGAACACCAAATTCCAGGCATTACCTCTCACCACGGACAACGCTTTAGCCGACGGCATTAACTTAACGACCGAGAGCAGCGGCGTTTGCATAGGGTTGTCAGTGCTAACAAGGAAGCAACACTGCGTCAAATAACAGCAGAAATTAATGTGGGACTTACGAGGAACGTATCCATTAGCAAAGTGCAGCGAAATTTTAGTGTTATGCGCTATGGAAGCAGACGACCGACGCGAGTGACTTTTCTAATAGTGCTACATCGCCTGCAGCGCCTCGCCTGGTCTCTTGACCATATCAGTTGGACCTAGACGACTGAAAAACCGTGGCATGGTCAGATGAGTCCCGATCTCAGTTGGTAAGAACTGATGGTAGATTCGAGTGTGGCGCAGACGCCTCGAAGCTATGGGCCCAGATTGTCAACAAAGCACTCTGCAAGCTGGTGGTGGGTCCAAAGTGGTGAGGGCTGTATTTACATAGAATAGACTGAGTTCTCTGGCCAACTGAACCGATCATTGACTGGAAATGGTTATTTTCGGTTACTTAGATGCCATTTGCAGCAATTCAAGAATAGAATTGTTGTGGATGACAATGCTCCATGTCACATGGCCACAATTGTTCGCGACTGGTTTGAAGAACATTCTAGACAATTCGAGCGAATGATCTGGCTATCCAGATCGCCCGACATGAATCCCATAGAACATTTATGGGATGTAATCTTGAGGTACTCGTGCGCAAAATCCTGCACCGGCAACACTTTCGCAGCTGTCGACGGCTATAAAGGCAAAATGGTTCAATATTACTGCAGGGAACTTCCAATGACTTGTTGAACACATGCCACGACGAGCTGCTGCGCTACTCCGGGCAAAATATGGCCCGACACGATTTTTTTATGTACCGGTATCCCATGATTTTTGTCACCTCGGTGTAGTTCGGGAAGAATGGAAACAAATTCTGTATTTACTGTATAAAAACTCTGGGGAACAACTTTTCTTGTAATAGCAGCAAGAAAAGGTGCTACAAGCTGTTACTTACATTGCCGGATGTCCTCGTAACGAATAGTAATAGATGTTTTGACACACTTGGTCATACAGTGTGACATAAATCATGGCTGTAGTCAGAAGGTGTATCACAGCTTTACAGACTGCTGGTGTTTAATAACTGATCTTGTATTTTGATTCTGTTCTAGCGTCACTGCACGTGTACAGTTCTGTATGCATCGCTTGTTTGATCTAAATGTGATATTCCTCCAGGGCAGGTAACAGAACGGTGAATTTACTCGAAGCGCATCATGCAACGGTGAAATTATTATCGTATAAATTATGTAAATATATGCGCTTATTAACAGGTTTATTAACCTGTATGAGAATGCATTGGTGGTGTAGTTACAACTCATGAGAAAGTAAATCGTGTTCTCTTGTAAAGCCATACTTCACTTTATCACTACCAAAGCAAAGAGTAAATTCTCTCCGATCAACAATTTTAATTTTGCCTTTTCTTTAACGGTATCTACTTCTTCTAATTGTTCCGATATCAATTTGTCTCAAGATTATGAATTATTCCGAAAATATTATTGATCAGTTTAAAAACTAAACCGTCCGGCCATCCTGATTTAGGTTTTCCGTGATTTCCCTAAATCGCTCCAGGCAAATGCCGGGATGGTTCCTTTGACTTCCTTCCCCATCCTTCCCTAATTCGATGACACCGATGACCTGGCTGTCTGGTCTCCTTCCCCAAACAACCCAACCCAACCCAACCCCAAAAACTAAATTCATACAGCATGCTCAATGAGCATTCTTTAAAGAGGAACTTGAAAGAACAAATCGATTTTTTTCTTGTCTTTGGCACATTGGCATATCTTCTTTGCATACCTTCGAGACTCTTATGAGCTTGTATTGTGTGTCGTGTTGTGTTTTCGTCGCCATTGACAGTGGTAGAGAAGACTGAATATGGGACACGCTTTCGGCACACAGTTTCCAGTAGACAAGAGCCTGCGGCTGTGCTGCCTGGGGGCCCCCATTCAACGGACGGCTCACTGTCAGCAGAATCTAGGGTGCCTACTTCACACATTTGGAATTTAATTTAGTCTTGGAGCACACTCAAGTGTTCATGGAATTTATGCTGCCGATCCACCTCCCCATGACAAAAAAATTAGGACGATGAAAATTGCCCTGTCACGAGAATTCGAAGCAGTTGCCACTAGTCCGAGCACAACCACGTCAGCGACATTTGTCACACAGGCTGGTAAATTATTCTTAACAGCCATGTCCCTTATGGTGTTGCCGGCCGCGGTGGTCTCGCGGTTCTAGGCGCGCAGTCCGGAACCGTGCGACTGCTACGGTCGCAGGTTCGAATCCTGCCTCGGGCATGGATGTGTGTGATGTCCTTAGGTTAGGTTTAAGTAGTTCTAAGTTCTAGGGGACTGATAACCACAGCAGTTGAGTCCCATAGTGCTCAGAGCCATTTGAACCAACCTTATGGTGTTGCGTGTTTCTCAAAAATGTAAACACACGTCCTCAACATACCAGAACGTATTGTGGATCATGCAACAAGAAGCTTACCCTTAATTTTTGAGATCATCTGGGTCTTCCGGTAAAACTATGGCTCAGTAATTCTGTTTACTCATCAGTAATTCAAACGTTCGATATTTCATCTTGATAGGGGACAAGCTGCGAACTTCTGTACATCTACATCACTACTGTGCATTTGACACCAAAGTGCCAACTGTTCGAGGCAGTACTTACGGCTGGAGATGCCGTCAAGCACAGACAGCCATCTTGGGACGCGCTGTCCTTCACTTGAACACACTTTGACAAAAATTACAAAACTATTCTCCAAGTGTAAAAACAAACTTTCTCAGGCGATGTAGTTGCACTGAGATGTTGATTTTAACCAGTTTTTTGCACTAGAAACTGAAATTAAAATTTTGACCTTGTTTGGCTGCGTTCATTTAAGCTATTGTGATTCTTCTTTGCCAAAACTGCATGAAATGCTACGAAAAGAAAATCATGAACTGAAAATTAACACGGTTGAAAGTTTTCCACATCGAGTTCGCTGGAGGCAGTTACCAATTACTACAGAAAATAATATTTTATGTAATTCTTATTTATGTAGTTTTATCTCATTGGATACTAGGCGACTACCCGGCGCTGCCCAGGTAAGTATTTATCCTAGTATTCTAATAGTTCGTCTCCTCCTTCCTCCTCAATCTGCTCCTCCCTCCCTCTTTGCCTTCTCCTCCTCCTCCCTTCTCTCTGTCCACCTCCTCCACCCCACACCCTCTGTCCATCTCGACCTGCCCCCCTTTTTGTCCATCTGTTGTTCCCCCATCTCTCTGTCCATCTGCTCTACCCCTCTCTCTGTCCATGTACTCTCTCGCTATCTCTGTCCATCTGCTCATCTCCCTCTGTCTATCCACCTGCTCCTCCCTCATGTGTCTATCTGCTCCTTGCCCCTCTGTGCATATCCTCTTTCCTCCTCCATCTCCTCCTCACACCCTCTACGACAATCTCCTCCTTCCCGTCTCGTTCCATCTTCTCCTCTTCCCTCTCTCTGTCCATCCTCTCCTCGCCCCTCTCTCTGTACCTCTCCTCCTCTCCCCTCTGTCTGTCCATTTCCTTCTCCCCCTCTCTCTGTCCATCTCTTCTTCCCCCTAAGTCCATCTCCTCATCTTTTCTTTCTCTGTCCACCTCCTCCTCCCTCCTTCATTCTCCACCTTATGCCCCCCACGCCAATAGGAGGTTGCACTTCTTACCTCCACATTATTTCTTTCCAGATGGTAAGTAATTCTATATGCATAACAAGTTTGGTTGAAATCGAGCCAGTGCTTTACAGGGAGCTTTTTATCCATGGCCATGCCCACATACGCACATGTCACACGTATGCCACATGTATTTAAGATATTTCACACGTATTTGTACACGTATTTCGCCTGTATCTCTAGCGAATTTTGCTCTGCAGCTTCGTTTCCACACAACTCAATGTTTATAACGTCATGTCTCCTGAGCTATCTGCCGTATGATGATATAATTTTGCAGGTACGCCCAGTGGTATCCGTGAATACTGTTTCCGAAATGAGTTGCGAATAGAGGTAGTAGTAAAGAAGTAATAAATTAAAACGTCATGCATGATGCGACAGCTTTTCACACATCTTAGTGTTTATGACACATTTCCTGCCCTATGTGTCGTGTTGTTTGTTGTTGTGGTCTTCAGTCCAAAGACTGGTTTGATGAAGCTCTCCATGCTACTCTATCCTGTGCAAGCTTCTTTATCTCCCAGTACCTACTGCAACCTATATCCTTCTGAACGCGCTACTGTATTCATCTCTTGGTCTACCTCTAAGGTTTTTACCCTCTCCACGCTGATCCCTTGATGCCTTAGAACATGTCCTACCAACCGATCCCTTGCCGGCCGAAGTGGCCGTGCGGTTAAAGGCGCTGCAGTCTGGAACCGCAAGACCGCTACGGTCGCAGGTTCGAATCCTGCCTCGGGCATGGATGTTTGTGATGTCCTTAGGTTAGTTAGGTTTAACTAGTTCTAAGTTCTAGGGGACTAATGACCTCAGCAGTTGAGTCCCATAGTGCTCAGAGCCATTTGAACCATTTCAGCCAACCGATCCCTTCTTCTAGTCAGGTTGTACCACAAATTTCTCTTCTCCCTAATTCTTCAGTACTTCATTAGTTACATGATCTACCCATCTAATCTTCAGCATTCTTCTGTAGCACCACATTTCAAATGCTTCTACTCTCTTCCTGTCGAAACTGTTTATCGTCCATGTTTCAATTCTATACAGGGCTACACTCCATACAAATACTTTCAGAAAGGGCTTACTGACACTTAAATCTATACTCGATGTTAACAAATTTCTCTTCTTCAGAAACGTTTATCTTCTCATTGCCAGTTTGCATTTTAAATCCTCCCTTCTTCGACCATCATCCGTTATTTTTCTTCGCAAATAGCAAAACCCGTCTACTGCTTTAAGTGTCTCATTTCCTCATCTAATTCCTTCAGCATCACATGATTTAATTCGACTGCACTCTATTATCCTCGTTTTGCTTTTGTTGATGTTCATTTCTATCTTCCTTTCAAGAGACTGTCTATTCCGTTCAACTGATCATACAACAATAAATATTTGCAAGTGCATTAAGCGATATACGTAAATACTATATGTAAAATGTGTTGCAACGGTCATTAGTAAAGAAGAAATAAATTAAGAAGTCATACCTCAAGCGGAAGTTTCACTGCATGAACAGCGAAAACATTGTAAGGGATAACCTTTATTTCTTTCATCATCAAAGTCTCGTATAAGTTTGAAATTATGTTTAAAGTTGGTTGCAATTCACTAAATGCTCTCATTCTCAAATAATGGATGAAATAGTCTATTTGCGCGTCGTTAACTTCGCTTCTTTTTCATCCGTATCCCCATCCCTTTGAGAGATAGGTTGTTTTTACTCCGCAGTGGTTCTTTCCAGACCGTAAGTGAAATGTGTACCAAGTTTGGTCGAAATCGAGTCAGTGGTTTAGGACGAGATGTGGAACATAAATATATACATACGTACATACATACACATTTGCACTGAAGCGCCAAAAAGACACGCGTATTCAAATACAGAGAGATGTAAACAGGCAGAATAAGGAGTTGAGATCGGCAACGCCTGTATAAGACAACAAGTGTCCGGCGTAGTAGTTAGATCGGTTAGTGCTGCTACAATGACAGATTGTCAAGATTTAAGTGAGTTGAACGAGATGAACGAGATGTTATAGTCGGCGCACGGGCGATGAGACACAGCATCTCCGAGGTAGTGATGAAGTGGGAATTTTCCCGTACGACCATTTCACGAGTGTATCGTGAATATCAGAAATCCGATAAAACATGAAATCTCCAACATCGCTGCGGCCGGAAAAAGATCCTACAAGAACAGGACCAACGATGACTGAAGAGAATCATTCAACGTGACGGAAGTTCAACCCTTCCGCAAATTGCTGCAGATTTCAATGCTAGGCCATCAACAAGTGTCAACGTGTGACACTCAACGTAATATCATCGATACGGGCTTTCTGAGCCGAAGGCCTAGTCGTGTATCCTTGATGATTGCACAACACAAAGCTTTACTCCTCACCTGGGCCCTCAACACCAATGTTGGACTGTCGATGACTGGAAACACGTTGTCTGGTCAGACGAGTCTCGTTTCAAATTGTATCGAGCGGGTAGACGTGTACGGGTATGGAGACAAGCTCATCAATCCCTGGACCCTGCATGTCAGCAGGGTACTGTTCAAGCTGGTGGAAACTCTGTAAGGGTGTTGGGCGTGTGCATTTGGAGTGATATGGGATCCCTGATCGTCTAGATACGACTCTGACAGGTGACATGTACGTAAGCATCCTGTCTGATCACCTGCACCCATTCATGTCCATTGTGCATTTCGACGGACTTGGGCAATTCCAGCAGAAAATGCGACACCCCACACGTCCAGAATTGCTACAGAGTGGCTCCAGGAACATTCTTCTGAGTTTAAACACTTCCGCTGGCCACTCCCCAGACATGAACATTATTGAGCATATCTGGGATGCCTAGCAACGTGCTGTTCAGAAGAAATCTCCACCCCTTCGTGCTCTTACGGATTTATAGACACTCGTGCAGAATTCATGGTGTCAGTTTCCTCCAACACTGCTTCACGTTAGTCGATTCCATGGGCGTCGTGTTGCGACACGTCTACGTGCTAGTGGGGCCCTACATAATATTAGGCAGTATTACCGGTTTCATTGGCTCTTCAGTGTATAATACGATGGATCTCAGTGATAAAATGCGAAAGAACACTTTATTAGGTCATAATTATTACAACAAAAATACAATAAATAAAGTAAGAACTTCAAAATTCCAGAATATTAATAACGCTGAAGACAACAGCAGCAGCCACAACAACAATAACAATAATAATAAGAAGAAAAAGAGAGGCAGTACCAGGGAATTACTGGGCAATTGTATGTTTTCCCACTGCAATCCAGTTCTTTACAGGCATTATAGCTGGTAGAATTCAGGTCCACTTCAGGATAATAATCTCCTGTGCGCAAAAAGCAGAGAAGCGACTATGGGAAAGACCAACTTCTGATTGACAGAATGTTTTTGGAGACGTGCAAAAGTCTAAAAACTAATATGCACGTAGACTCGCAGTAAAACTCTAACTCACTGCGTCACAACTGAATCGCGAAGTGCCAGGAAGCCATCGGAGTCACAAAAAAATTCAGGAGTTTCACAGAAGGCACTTTTTGAAACGAATTTCCTGATTAATCGACTTGAAGTGAGGAATCTTCTCAAGTGAATTCCTCTTCCCACTGCCCTTATTCATTGCTTTAACCCCAATGTCGACAATTCTACAGAAATTAACCGTGGGCTACGAAAGAGCCAGAAGCTTCCAGAAAAGAGCAATGTCCCAATGTCGACAGACAAAAGCTAGGGAAAATTCAGACGTTTGTAAAAAGATCGATGTGTGAAGCGTACAATAACTTCCTCCGTCATACCTTAGCAAAATATCTTGCCGAGAACCCGTGAAAATTCTGGTCCAACGTAAAATCGGTTAGCGGGTCGAAGGCATCAGTCCAGTCACTCCGTGACCACTCGGATGTGACAATGGAAGATTGCAAAAGGAAAGCTCTTAAATTTCGCGTTTAAGAGATCATTCAGCATGAAGACCGCACTAACATACCATTCTCTGACCGTCACTCGTATGGAAGACATAGAGATGGGCATCGCTAGCATTGTGAAGCAACTGGAAATGTTGAAAACAAATAAATCGGTAGGTCTGGATAAAATCTCAATTTCGCGTTACAGATAGTACTCTACAGCATTGGTTCCTTACTTAGCTTGGATTTATCGCTAATCTCTTGTCCAGCGCAAAATCCCAAGCGACTGGAAAAAAGCGCAGGTGACTCCCGTATATAAGAAAGGGCAAAAGAACGGACCAGCAAAATTACAGACCAATACCCCTAATTTCGGCTTTCTGAAGAATCATTGAACATATTCTCAGTTCAAATATAATAAACTTTCTTGAGACTGAGAAGCTTATGTCCACGAACCGATATGGTTTTAGAAAGTATCACTCTTGCGAAACTCAGCTCACTCGTTTCTCACACAATATCCTGCGAATCATGGATGAAGGGCAACAAACAGATTCCATATTCTCAGATTTCCGGGAAGCGTTTCGTACTGTGCACCACTGGAGAATGTTAACGAAGTTACGATCATATGGAACAGGTTTTTAGATACGTGAGTGGCTAGAAGACATCTTAAGCAACATAACCCAGTACGTTGTCCTCGACACAGGTATCATTGGGAATACCCCAGGGAAGTGTGATAGGACCGCTCTTATTCTGCATATACATAAATGATCTGACGGACAAACCGAGCCAGAGGCCGAGGCTGTTTGCTGATACGTTGTGGTGCAAGAGAATGTGTCGTCAGTGTTGACTGTAGGAGGATACAGGATAATTCAGGCAAAATTTCTAGTTGGTGTGATTAATGGCTGCTTGCTCTAAACTTGGAAAAATGTAAGTTAATGCTGATGAGTAGGAAAAACGATCCCCTAAAGTTCGAATACAGCATTGGTAGTGTGCTGCCAGTTACAGTCACAACGATTACATATCTAGACGTAACTCTGGAAAGTGATTTTAAATGGAACGATCATATAAGGTAAATGGTCGAATTGAGTTTATTGAGAGAATTTTAGCAAAATGTAGCTCATCTACAAAGGATGCTGCATGTAGGACACTAGTGCCACCGAATCACGAGTACTGCTCGGGTGTTTGGGATCCCCATAAGGCCGAAAGAGGGTAGTCCCCTTTGAAAATTTCATAAAAGTGATTTTCTTTTTTTTTTTTTTTTTTTTTTGCTTAAAATGATCTCTGATTGGTTTACTTTTATTGTAATGTTCATCCTAAGTTTCGCCAGAAACCCCGCTATCCAATTAGAAGGCGATTTGTGAAGAAATGTCTCGGAAAACCATTCACAGCGGAAAAAAAAATAGTGGAGATCGCGGCCAGTGTGACAGCATGTAATTTTAATAACGGCCTAATAGGCATTATGGAAATTATTAACATGTTAGAACTTGAGTTCGGACCAGCCTGTCACGACTTCTGCATAAAAGCGGGTGAAAAGCGTGCCCGAGCAGAGCAACTAATCACAGAAGCTGCGAAACAGGCCCGCCGGATCGCCATGGCCACGAAGAAGATGGAAGTGGATCTGGGAGGATTGCCGTGTTGCCCAGGGATAACTGACTAGAGGTATGCTTAACTACAAAAAAATGTAACCCAAAACTTTAAACGCGTTTTTCTCGCAACAGTGTTTTTCAAATCGGGAGGAACCATAACCTGAGAACGGTACATTCGACTTTGATCAAATATTGACGTTGGAATTCTAAATTGAGCGTAGGCAGCCGTTACGCGGTATCTTCAAACGTCTATTTTCGGTGCTTGCATTTTTTTTTTTTTTACTCCACTAGCGACCAAGCGGTGTGTGGCGGACTGCACAATTCGCGCCAAAGTTATATTCTCCCCCCCCCCCCCCCCCCTTCGCCCCTTGTTCCACACGCGGATGGCGCAAGGGAAATACGACTGTATGAACGCTTCAGTACGAACTCTAATTTCCCTTATCTTTGAATGGTGATCAGTGCGCGATTTGAAAGTTGGTGGTAATAGTATATGCTCTACATCCTCGGCGAAGATCGGATTTCGGAATTTAGTGAGCAGCCCTTTTCGTTTAGCGCGTCGTCTATCTGCAAGTGTGTCCCACTTTCAATGAGATTTGTAACGCTCTCGCGATGGCTAAATGTACCAGTCACGAATCTTGCCGCTCTTTTTTGTACCTTATCAATCTCTTGAAAAAGACCCAACTGGTAAGGGTCCCCTACAGACGAACAGTACTCTAAGACTGGACGAACTAACGTATTGGAAGCAATTTCCTTTGTTGAAGGACTGCATCACTTCAGGATTCTACCAATAAACCGCAATCTAGAGTCTTGTCCGTTACTTGTGTTATCTGATCATTCCATTTGAGATCATTTTGAATAGTCACAACCAGATACTTGACGGATGTTACCGCTTCCAAAGACTGGGCATTTATTTTGTATTCGTACATCAATGGATATTTTCGCCTTGTTATACGCAGTAGGTTAAACTTACCAACATTGAGAGATAAGTGCCAGTCATTACACCACGCATTTATTTTCTGCAAATCCTCATTGACTTGTTCACAACTTTCGTGTGATATTACTTTCCTGTACACTTCAGCATCATCGGCAAACAGTCTAATGTCGCTGTCAGTCAGCGAAGAAAATGACATTTGGTTCAAAACCTCATCATTTTGTAGAACTTAATATTTTTCAGTTATCTCATTATGCTGATAGATAATACACTGGGAATGACTTGCACATAATTATTTTGTTAGAAGTCCAATGTGAAGGCTATGGTTATTCCCGTCGTAGCGCAGTGTTGAGGAGACAAGGAGACCTTCCACCTGGTGCAGCGGTTACGGGGAGACTCGAAGGTGGATACAAAACTGATTTCTTAGAGACAAAGTGTAAGGAACAAACCTATATCATCAATTTTAGCATTGTTTTTTATTTCACTCAAAGAAAAAAATCACGAAAATCACCCCATTAAAGGAAGGCGTCGGAGCAGTACATAGGCTACCCTCTAGATTTGTTACCGGTAGGTTGTACCAACATTACGGAAATGCTTCGGGAGCTCAAATGGAATCCGTGGAGGACAGATGATGTTCTTTTCACGGATCACTGTAAGGAGATTTTAGAGAACCGGCATTTAAAGCCGACTGCAGAACTGTTCGGAGGCATAGAGACAGTAGTTTTCGCCTCGCTCTGTTAGCAAGTGAAACAGAAAAGAAAATGAGGACTGGAGATAACACGTACCCTCCGCCACGCACCATGCGATGGCTTTGGGAATATGTATGTAGATACAAGTTCTTCGCCACTATACACGGATGACCTGAAACTGTGCGGGTAGGCACAAGTCGAAATTCAACACTGTCCGAATCTTCAGCTTTGATCGTGCACTCGATTTGCTTTGAGAAATGTGTGATTGTTTTGTAACTTCGTAGTAAAGTTGTTGAGCTGGCAGAGGTAATAAACATCACACTGCTGACACCGGGTAACTTTCACCGGACGCCACCGCGACAGCTTCTATTCTCTTGCGAAAGAGAGAAAAATACTGCAACAAGTTCTATTTGAAGCTACGCACACAAAAGCCATCTCTGAGCTGAACGCAAGTGTTGTATCACTCAAATACCGCCCAAGCAAACAAGTGCTTTCCTCCTCAACGATATCTGAAACGGATCAAATTCCGGGCCACAAAAGTATAAATTAAATGTCTTTGTTTTCTAGGGTTCTGACGATTCCACTTGACGCTAAAACGGATACGGAGTCTTATCCTTTGACCAAGATTTTCTCGAAAGCGAAAGCGTAGTGACCTAAGCCATTGCACAGAAGGTTTTTTTTCCCAGGAGTTTCCGTCTAGTAAGCTCAAGCTAATCGAAATCGCAGTGTCTGACCTCACCTTGTCACTGGACATTTGAAAACCGTTTTGGGCGATAAAATATTCATCTGCTAAGTACAAAAACCCAATTTACGGGGATCTCAATGGATTATCTGTCGGTAAATCGTGCAGTCATAAGTGCTTGTGATCTTATTTACTACGTTTACTTCCGTTTTTTGTGTTAACAAAGGTAAGTACATAGTATAAGAATTTGCTTCATTTTAAAAATCTTAATAATGTGCCATGAGAGGGGAAGGGTGTCTCCGACAATCAGTAATGGGAACAATCCCGGCATTCTCGTGGAATTATTTGGGATAAACCTGGATCAGCCAAACAAACCTGCATCATTTGTATATGACTCATTTGGCATAGTGCAGTTGTAATGATGTAATCATGAATGTGGTTCAAATGGCTCTGAGCACTATGGGACTCAACTGCTGAGGTCATTAGTCCCCTAGAACTTAGAGCTAATTAAACCTACCTAACCTAAGGACATCACAAACATCCATGCCCGAGGCAGGATTCGAACCTGCGACCGTAGCGGTCTTGCGGTTCCAGACTGCAGCGCCTTTAACCGCACGGCCACTTCGGCCGGCTCATGAATGTGCATTACATTCATATATGAATATTATTCAGAGTATTAAATCCCCATAGCACAATTAAGTGGACTAAAGTACTTTTGCAGTGACTGTAGAAAGCTTCCCAGGAGCAAAATCCTCCAAATTGTTTCAAAACATTTGCAATATGTCCTCAGTGGACTTAGTTCTCGTGGAACCCTATTGAATCTGTACGTATCAAAGCGTTATACACGTTTCCGCTCAGTACTTACGGAATTGCTCGCAGAATAAACACTATCTCTCTGTGGTGGACTTGTTAAATGGACAATGATTTTCCGTTTAGATAGCCCATGGAGCCCACCAAATAACTTACAAGCTTGGTGGTGATTTATTCCGATGCCGGTGGAGGATTACCTCACTCTCTGAATAGAGAACTTCATGAGCTTATGAGCTTCGTGAGTTATTCCTACGTTGTAAATGATATTTATTCGCCGGCCGCGGTGGCCGTGCGGTTAGGGCGCTTCAGTCCGGAACCGCGTGACTGCTACGGTCGCAGGTTCGAATCCTGCCTCGGGCATGGATGTGTGTGATGTCCTTAGGTTAGTTAGGTTTAAGTAGTTCTAAGTCCTAGGGGACTGATGACCTCAGATGTTAAGTCCCATAGTGCTCAGAGCCATTTGAACCATTTTTGATATTTATTCCCCCCCCCCCCCTTCCTGCGACAAAACAGGATGACTCACCTAAAATTTGCATCGCAAATATTGCGGAAACGGTAAGTGCTATCGATAAGCGGTTTTTACAGAATGAATAGGTAGTCAGGGGCTAGTATTGTTAGCCAATCAACAGAGTGCAATAACACTTAGAAAGTGTATTTTTGTGCAAACATACATTTTTAAATCGAACAATGCCTATTGTCATTAACTATCTAAAAGTAGAGCAAATAAGAAATTCATTGGAATTTGTTGCAAGACTCTAGTGCGAGTCGTATACGAGAGATCGAATTTTGAAAAGTTCCCGTACCGACATTTGTAGGATATCTGTTGTAGCACTCAATATAGAACAACACAAGTGCATTCATTAGTTATGTGGATTCTCACATGTAACGGGACAATCGACCACACAAGTTGTATTCCAAATGACCACTGGCAGCGGCAATACACACTTCCAGTCTGGTATGTAACGACTGCTACACACGTGCTAGCGTTTCAGCGGAGATGTCCAAGCAGGCTGCAGCAATACGTCATTGCATATCATCAGGTATAGTTGACATGTCCTCGTAATAGCATATTTTACGTTTCCCCACAGAAAAAAGTCTACAGGCGCCAGTTCTGGGAAACGGGTCAGTCAAGGGACAGGTCCTCTGCGTCCAGTCGAACGATTTGGAAGCAATTTATGAAGACATGTTGTAGTACTTCGTGCACTGCGGCCTGGACAGCCGTCATGCTGGTACCACAATTTCCTCCTGGTTTGCAGAGGAAAGTCTTCTATTATCTGTTGAAGATGATTTGTTAGGACGCTGCGACACTTGCCTTCATTCAGTGTTCCGTCTATGAAAGCTGGCCTATGACCTCATTGTTCACTATCTTGCACCATGCGTTTAAATTCAATGGAGGCTGACGTTGCACCTGACGAAACCAAAGTGAACTGTCAACAGACCAATAGTGCATGTTTCGGGCGTTTACCTGCCATGATTGGTAAATGTGGCTTCATCATTAAACAAAATACACGATACATCTATAGTATTCTGTCTTAATGTCCATGAAGAGAAATTAACACGATTCTCATCATCGTTTCCATGCAGCTGTTGATAGAGAGAGACGTGATGGGGATGGAACCTATGACCATGAAGAACGCCTAGGACACTTACCTGACCCATACCACTTCCTGATGCGGTTGCGCTGGAGCTAAAGTGCGGACCATCTGCAACAGCAGCAACAACATTTCCCCCTCCTCTGACGTTACATGATTCCTTCCGTTACTTTGTCTAGTTGCTACACTACCGCTTTCAGGTAACTGGTTGAAGAGATTGATAAATAATTGCCGAGATGGTTGACCTCTATTGGGACACCTTTCCGCACGAGCAGTACAAGAACGAACTGCATTCTTCCTGCACTCTCCATACACCGTGAACATGTCGGTTTTTTTCTTTTTTTCATTGGTAAATCACATCGTCCACTCACGACCTACTGCTTGGACTGACAGACACTAACTGACTACCAAGTCGCAATTCACCTAAGATTAGATTAATACTGGCCATTAAAATTGCTACGCCACGAAGATGACGTGATACAGACGCGAAATTTAACCAACAGGAAGAAGATTCTGTGATATACAAATGATTAGCTTTTCAGAGCATTCACACAAGGTTGGCGCCGGTGGCGACACCTACAACGTGCTGACATGAGGAAAGTTTCCAACCGATTTCTCATACACAAACAGCAGTTCGCTGCCTGGTGAAACGTTGTTGTGATGCCTCGTGTAAGGAGGAGAAATGCGTACCATCACGTTTCCGACTTTGATAAATGTCGGATTGTAGCCTATCGCGATTGCGGTTTATCGTATCGCGACATTGCTGCTCGCGTTGGTCGAAATCCAATGACTGTTAGCAGAATATGGAATCGGTGGGTTCAGGAGGGTAATACGAAACGCCGTAATGGATCCCAACGGACTCGTATCACTAGCAGTCGAGATGACAAGCATCTTATCCGCATGGCTGTAACGGATCGTGCAGCCACGTCTTGATTCCTGAGTCAACGTTTGCAAGACAACAATCATCTGCACGAACAGTTCGACGACGTTTTCAGCAACATGGACTATCAGCTCGGAGACCATGGCTGCGGTTACCCTTGACGCTGCATCACAGACAGGAGCGCCTGCGATGGTGTACTCAACGACGGACCTGGGTGCACGAATGGCAAAACGTCATTTTTTCGGATGAATCCAGGTTCTGTTCACAGCAACACGATGGTCGCATCCGTGTTTGGCGACATCGCGGTGAATGCACATTGGAAACGTGTATTCGTCATCGCCATACTGGTGTATCACCCGGCGTGATGGTATGGTATTGGTTAGACGTCACAGTCACCTCTTGTTCGCATTGACGGCACTTTGAACACTGGACGTTACATTTCAGATGTATTACGACCCGTGGCTCTACCCTTCATTCGATCCCTGCGAAACCCTACATTTCAGCAGGATAATACACGACCACATGTTGCAGGTCCTGTACGGGCCTTTCTGGATACAGAAAATTTTCGTCTGCTGCCCTGGCCAGCACATTCTCCAGATCTCTCACCAATTGAAAACGTCTGGTCAATGGTGACCGAGCAACTGGCTCGTCACAATAAGCCAGTCACTACTCTTGATGAACTGTGGTATAGTGTTAAAGCTGCATAGGCAGCTGTACCTGTACACGCCATCCAAGCTCTGTTTGACTCAAATGCCCGGGCGTATCAAGGTCGTTATTACGGCCAGAGGTGGTTGTTCCGGGTACTGATTTCTCAGGATCTATGCACCCAAATTGCGTGAAAATGTAATCACATGTCAATTCTAGTATAATATATTTGTCCAATGAATACCCGTTTATCATCTGCATTTCTTCTTGGTGTAGCAATGTTAATGGCCAGTAGTGTACTTGTTCCATATATGATGAATACGGCACTTAGTAATGACGTGGAGCGTATCGTTTTAACAAAAAGTTTCTTTCGTGCTATAATTCAGGCTCTTTTCCTTTTTTTGTTAGATTATTAATTTGAGCAGAAGGAGCTGTCATTCAAAAATACTTTTAATTTGTTTTTAAATGTTGGTTGGCTATATGATATTTGGAAAGTGACCAAAGAGTTTTGTAGCAACATAATTCACCCTTTTCTTTGTCAAAGTTATATTTACCGTAAGGTAGTGAAGATCAGCCTTTCTCCTAGTGTTGTAGCTATGCACGTTGCTTTTGCTTTTGAATTGGGATGGGTTATTAATAACAAATTTCATTGTGGATTTCCCTAGTTTCTTAAATAAATGTCTGCAAGATTACCTTGGCTGTGCTCCAGCTATTATTATGATTACACGCTTTTGTGCAATGAATACTTTTTCCTTAATGATGATTTACCCCAAAATATGATGCCATACGAAAGCAATGAATGAAAATATGCGTAGTAAGCTAATTTACTTATATGTTTATCGTCAAAATTTTCAATAACCATAACAGCATAAGTAGCTGAGGTCAAACATTTCAGCAGTTAATCAATATGTTTCTTCTAATCCAATTTCTCATCAATGGACACGCCCAACAATTTGGAATATTCTGCCTTCGCTATAGGCTTCTGTTCAAACACTATATCTATTAACAGCGTTGAGCCATCTATTGTACAGAACAGTATATGCTGTATTTCATGAAAATTTTATGAGAGACTTTTTGCTGAGAGTCACTTAATAATTTTCTGAAAGACATTATTTACAATATCCTCAGCTAATACGTCTTTATCGGGTGTGATTACCCTAGTTGAATCATCAGCAAAAAGAACTAGCTTCGTATCTCCGTATGATCCATGACGATTCAACCACCAACCTTGACTTACCGAAATTGGCCGGAGCTCGTCTACACATATATTCGGCAAGCACTGTACAGTAGATGGTGGAGTGATAGTTCCTGCTACTATTATCTATTTTATGTCCTATTCCATTCGAGTACTGAGCGCGCGAAAGTAATCATATGCCCCTGTGCGCGCCCTCGTCACTCTTACTCTTATTCCCATGATCCCTTCTCGATATTTCCGACGGTGGGCTCCGAAAGCTTTAGGTACGATGACTAAGGGGGAGCCACACAAGCATCCTCAGGTCGGGGCATTGGTCTTCAAACAATTCTGACACATTCTAAGAACTATTAGTAGGTGTATTGCCTTGTTGGAGGTACAGGTCGCCTGCCTGGAGGATACTGTAACAAAGCGGGCGAGGGGCGAGGGACAAATGCAGATGTATCAGGTGCCCCATTAATCTCACCTCAGAATGTCTTATCACCTTTGTGAACAGTGCGCTAATGGCCAGCGAAATTATTCGCTGTACACGGTTTTCGACATACACAGTGTGTCCCAGTTCCAAACTGTAATGCTATCTTGTGGTGAGCTGGGGCGTTACGATCCTTGAAGCCTCAAAATCAGCTGTGTAGGAAGTCAAAGCGCTAGCATTACTGCAGCAGGCATCCTGGCTGTGTATGTAACAGTACGTGTCTGACACTCGAGGAAAAACGGCGATGGAGCATTGAGGTAACATCAAGTTTTTTGAGTCTTCCAGCGTTTGTGGGAGAGAATTCGCCCCATTCGACTCGAATACCGAGAGGCAGGTTCCTGGTTGCTGCTCCATGAGTGCACCCCTGCTCACAAAGCCAAGATTGTGGGCGAGTTTGTTGCCAGAAAATGGATCACAGTACTGGATTACCCTCCGTGTTAGCCGGATTTAGCACCAGCTGACTTCTGGTTGTTCATAAAATGGAAGTTGGCAATGAAAGGATACCGTTATGCAATTAAGAACATCCAAGAAAATGGTATACTGCTAAACTACACTGAAGACCCAAAGAAACTGTTTCACTTGCGTAATATCGTGTAGGACCCCCGCGAGTACCTAGAAGTGCCGCAACACGACGTGACACGGACTCGACTAATGTCTGACGTAATGCCGGAAGGAACTGACACCATGAATCCTACAGGGGTGTCCATAAATCCGAAAGAGTACGAGGAGATGGAGATCTCTTCTGAGCAGCACGTTGCAAGGCACCTCAGGTGTGCTCAATTTTATTCATGTCTGGGGAGTCTGGTGGCCAGCGGAAGTGTTTAAATTCAGAAGAGTATTCCTGGAGCCACTCTGCAGCAATTCTTGACGTGTGGGTTGTCGTATTATCCCGCTGGAATTGCCATAGGTCGTTGGAATGCATAAAGGACGTGCGTGGGTGCAGGTGATCAGACAGGATGCTTACGTGAGTATCACCTGTCAGAGTCGTATCTAGACGAATCATGAGTCCCATATAACTCCAACTGCTAACCCCCTACACCATTACAGAGTCTCTGCCAGCTTCAGCAGTCCCCTGCTGACATGCAATGTCCATGGATTCATGCGGTTGTCTCCATACCTGCACACGTCCATCCGCTCTATACAGTTTGCAACGAGACTCGTCCGACCAGGCAACATTTTTCCAGTCATTAACAGCCCAATGCTGCTTTTGACGGGTCCAGGCGAGGCATAAAGCTTTGTGTCGAGTAGTCATCAAGGGTATACAAGTGGGCCTCCGGCTCCGAAAGCCCATATCGATGATGTTTCGATGAATGGCTCGCACGCTGACTCTTGTTGATGGCCCAGCACTGAAATCTGCAGCAATTTGCGCAAGAGTTGTGCTTCTCTTACGTCGAACGGTTCTCTTCAGTCGTCGGAGATTTGATGTTTTACCGGATTCCTGATAGTCACGTTACACTCGTGAAATTGTCGCACGGGAAAATCCCCACATCATCGCTACCGCGGACAAGCTGTGTCCCATCGGTCGTGCGCCGAGTATAACATCACTTTCAAACTCACTTAAATCTTGACAATGTTTCATTTTAGCAGCAGTAACCGATCTGACAACTGCGCCGGACACTTGTTGTCTTACATAGGCGTTGCCGATTGCAGCGCCGTATTCTGCCTATTTACATGTCTCGGTACTTAAATACGCATGCCTATACCAGTTTCTTTGGCGCGTCAGTGTATATCTAACTCCTAAAAATGACTACAGTGGCTGTGTCAAAACACTTTTGAAATGATATCGGCTGTATTTTGATTCATGGGGAGACTATTTTGAATAAATACAGTGATTCTACGAACATAATCCTCGACTTTCATTTTTCATAGCCACAGCCCTAACAGAACTGCAACACACTGTGTACTTGTACCTTGCATGATCATGTACGACGTGTCCCACATATCATCATTGAAATCGACCTTCTTCCAAGCTTAGAACACCCAACGGCGTTGTTCCTGCACCATTGCTTATCACCGTACCTTTTGAGGAGAGGAAGACGTGTTGTGGTTGCGACTTTTCTACCTCAAAGTGAAGATGTGACTGTGGATGGTGTGACTGTTCAAAGGCGATACCTGACGAGAGTTGCTTCAGTGAGGCCCGTTTATCAGCTATATCATATCCATGACAGTTTGGTGGTGTCGGTTTCCCTGCACTGGGGTAATCAGCTATAACCTTTATACGTTAGTATTAGCCGTCGCCTCAACTACGCTGAAGATAGAATACTACCGTGAATAGGGCCCACGCCATCCGCTCGCAATGAAATGCTCTGATAGCTCGCAGCTCGCCCATCGTGACTCAACTGTCACGCCGACGATTGGCACGGGGGGACTTCAAAAGGTAAGTTACACGTTATTAACGCAGGCCAAGTAACTATTTTTGAATACTGCACCGCACTTCAAAGTGATCCAGACAGATGACACTATTTTTCAACGTAGTCATTAAGTCTCTGTAAACAACGGCCGGAACGTTGGCCGATCATTCAGTTCCTCGACAGTAGAAATCGCTCTTTGGCCACGGAACCATCCGAGAAACCCAGTGTGAACATCTCCGTCATTGGAAAATCTCTTCCCCTTCCAAGATGTTCCCTCAGATTGTCGAAAAGATAAAAATCGCATGGTGCAAGATCTAGGCTGTATGGCGCACGCTACGTCGAAAACGTAGAAGCAAGCTTGTGTTGTGATCTTCATGTGACGCGTTGCATTGCAGTGCAGGAGAACAACGTCCTTTCTTAATTTTCCGCGCCTCTTGTTCTTTACGTCATGCTCATAAAAATCTTACTGTGCCACGTAATTCAGGTTACGAGTGTGTCCCTACTTGCGACACTATTTCACTCGCAACCTGTGATGCACCTGTTATCGACCTGTGTCACGTGTAACCCATTCAATAGATTTTCAAAGCAGACTGCTGTGGCGCCTTCCTGGGCAATTCGTGTCGGCGACTTTCATTGAATTGCACGTGCAGGTTGACGTCTGCCAAGTTGCAAACGGTGACATTATTGAGCACCTGTGACGTTAGTTAAAAACTTGGAGAAATACTGTAACTATTCACATGCCTCTATTTCCTATGCGTCATGTAATTTTCGCGCAATCATCTTCCGAAATACCGCTGGTATTTACGAATAACTCTGTATATTGTGGTGACATGTTCATCTTGAATTCAGAGGAGCATCTATCTGATCCTGCCGAATTAATTCCATGTGTGGATTTGATTACCCTGTGCAAGTTTTCATTAGTGAAGGGAGAAATGTAACAATGGCTCTGTATCTCTGTAAGTGTTCTTGAAATTCCTTTACTCTCTACCTTCATTGTACACTATGTGATCAAAAGTATCCGGACACTCCCAAAAACACATTTTCGGTATTAGCTGCATTTATCTGCCACCTACTGCCGGGTACTCCATATCAGCGACCTCAGTAGTCATTAGACATCGTGAGAGAGCAGAATGGGGCGCTATGCGGAACTCACGGACTTCGAACGTGATCAGGTGATTGGGAGTCACTTGTGTCACACGCCTGTACGCGAGATTTCCACACTCCTAAACATCCCTAGGTGCACTCTTTCCGATGTGATAGTGACGTCGAAACGTGAAGGGATACGTTCAGCACACAAGCGTGCAGGCCGACCTCGTCTGTTGACTGACAGAGACAGCAGACAGTAGAACAGGGTCGTAATGTGTAATAAGCAGACATCTATCCAGACCATCACACAGGAATTCCAAACTGCATCAGGATCCACTGCAAGTACTATGACAGTTAGGCTGGACGTGAGAAAGCTTGGACTTCATGGTCGAGCGGCTGCTCCTAAGCCATACATCAGGCCGGTAAACGCCAAATGACGCCTCGCTTGGTGTAAGGAGCGTAAACATTGGACGAATGAACAGTGGAAAAAAAGTTGTGTGGAGTGACGAATCACGGCTCACGATGTGACGATCCTATGGCAGGGTGTGGGTATGGCGAATGCCCGGTAAAGGTCATCTGCCAGCGTGTATAGCGCCATCAGTAAAATTTGGAGGCGGTGGTGTTATGGTGTGGTCGTGTTTTTCATGGAGGGGGCTTGCACCCTTTGTTGTTTTGCGTGGCACTATCACAGCACAGGCCTACAAGCATGTTTTAAGCACCTTCTTGCTTCCCACTGTTGAAGGGCAATTCGGGGATGGCGATTGCATCTTTCAGCAAGATGGAACACCTATTCATAATGCACGGCCTGTGCCGGAGTGGTAACACGACAATAACACCCCTGTAAAGGACTGGCATGCACAGAGTCCTGACCTGAATCCTACAGAACACCTCTCGGATGTTTTGGAACTCCGTCTTCGTACCAGGCCTCACCGACCGACATCGATACCTCTCCTCAGTGCAGCACTCCGTGAAGAATGGGCTACCATTCCGCAAGAAACTTCCGCCACCTGATTGAACGTATGCCTGCGAGATTGGAAGCTGTCATTAAGGCTAAGGGTGGGCCAACACCATATTGAATTCCAGCATTACCGATGGAGGTCGCCAGGAACTTGTAAGTCATTTTCAGCCAGGTGTCCGGATACTTTTGATCACGTAGTGTATCACTACGTTCTGCAGTATCCAGTTCCTCAAAACATTCTTTAATAGTTATATATTCACTTGAGTGACGTGTGGATTGTGATTGTGCGTCTGCAAACATTCTAGGATATGCTTTCGTGTTGCTCCGCTCTCCTGAACAATCTGATGAACCAACGAGTTCTTTTGCCACTAGTGAAACATGGGGACTTAAATATGTGGCCCTCTACATTCTGATTAGTGAAGTTGACTATTTGGGATTTAAAACGTTGTATATCTGCAGTATTTTACATTAGATATTTCGGGGTTTCGTTTAGTTGATGGAGTATACTTGTGCGTGGTTGTAGCGTTGCTCTTGGGGGACGAAAATAAAAAGAATTGTTACTTTTTTTTTTTAATATCGAAAAAAGTGAATATTTTTGGTGGGCCACTTGGCAACAGAATCAGGGATTGATTACACTATTATAATAGCATACGTTGACCATTAAATACCTGAATAAGAGCAGCATATATATATATATATATATATATATATATATATATATATATATATTTGAGATCGCTCGGAAGAAACATTATCATTTCTGTGCATTTTTATAGTCGCGATGTAGTCATACCCGGATCAACACTAAGGGACCAGAAGATTTATAGACTTTAAAAGAAATGCAACACTACACAATTAAAAAAAGTTGGTTCAGAAATAATAGGAAAACGATAATGTTCCTTCTGCCTCATGCTGCGTTCGGCCCATCAGCGTGATCGTAATTTCTGGTGATGAAGTAACACAAAATGATTAATATTCAACTTAATAAGGAGATGGAATTATCAAGGTTAATTTACGAAAATAAGCACACTTATCTTTAACACACGTTTTTTTTAATGCTACGTACCTTTTCATATTAAATTACAATAGATGACCATTGTGGTTAAATACTTTATACATAACAGTCAAAATGTCCACTTGATGCTGTCTGTTCGTAATCAGTTACCAGAAACTACATGTTTTCTGATTGAAAAAAATAACAATTAGCATATTCACTCAATATTTTCTCATAAAATATAAAATACTGTTGCGGAACGCAGCAAGTCCGCGTCCGCCTCTCATGGAATACAAACAGTAAAAGGTGAGGCGCTAAAAACCTCATTTGTCTTGAAACAACAGAATTCTTTTTTATACCATTAATCGATACATGTACATAGAGATTTACTGGCACCGCGCAAGAACGGCAAAGATAAAGAATAATAGATTCTGTCGCTGCTATGCGATGGTTCATTTCTTTTACTTTACAATTGTTCGATAACTTTAGGCCATCAGGCGTTTACTATTGTGCGTATATTAATGTTTGTGAGGCGAAAATTACTAATATTACATGGTGGAACTAACTTGTTTACTCCCTCGCATTGTTACTTATTCATCTCACAATTCCGTGTTTGACGTGATGTGTTTATCAGTCCATGAACACGGCATACTTTTGTCTTGATTTTGAAAACCATTTGTGTCATAAGATGTTTTACTGCCTGGTCTTAGTTAAGCCTGTTATTTGTTTGCCATTAACTACACCCTCCAAATATCTTTTGAGGAGCTTGTTAGAAAATCAGTGTTATCGGAGAATGTGAGAGGTTAGAATTCTGTAAATGGAGAGTTAACACACAAATAGTTGTGTGTACTCGTACATATTCTGTCAATGCTGCTTACCATGGGAGCAGTTGTGTATGAGAAAGCTAAGGTGTTTTCATCTTTGAAAGTTGGTCAGACAGTGAGATATAGTTTATGGATTAAGATCCACTTCCTGACAAAAATTTATATTAGGCATCTGGTCCTTCTCTCGTGTACCCGGATACTGTTACCATCTACAATAAATAAGGTCCGCAGATCCATGAGGAGTGCTGCTAATGAACCCACGTAAAAGTTTCTCCTTGGAATTTACACGTTTCCCCCAGAAGGCGTGTGGACATTACTAAGTTAGTCGACGAAAGTTGAGGGTAATTCCTTATCCCCTGGACAAAAGCGCCTTTAGTGAACATTGAAACCCCGCATTGTATGTTATGGTCGTACCTGCCTCGTCCCTTATTTTTAAAATTGTCTCATAATGTATCATATGAATTAGGTTGGGAATTATTGCTTCTTGTAAAATATTAAATCGATATCTACCGTTGTAATTCTTCTAACATATGTTGTAGGCAATCGGTATATTTGTGATACGTGCTACAAATTATTTGCTACATCCTCCAGCTAGTCCATTTGTTCACTTTTTAAAAAGTGTGTTACATTCATTTATTCGATTGTGTGCATTAGCGTTGGGCCACGTGGAGACACATCAAGAGTGACATACGATTCCATATCAGCTGTTCCCCTCTGCACTTCTTGTTCGCTACTTTTACGGCCCGTTGTCTCCGTACACGAGAGCTCCTATCTGTGTCCCTGTGCTCTGCGTCTTTGCAGGGCTTCAGGGATCGTTTCGGACGCCCTGCCTTTTCCAACGGAGCTACTCAAGTTTCTGGTAGTAATTCCAGAGACTGAATACGTATTTGTCATGTTCATTGCATGGGCATGCACTGTGTCTCATCTGTATCAATATTTTCGATTCACTCGTCAATGTTCATTCTGCTCTCGTTGTCCTGCTGAAAGAGTGTCTGATGTTCCTTATTCATTTATTTCTGCTACTCTTTTCAAATCGCTGTAATTTAGTTTCCATCCCTTCAAGTGTTCCGCATCGCGTCCGACTGTCATTTTCGCACGTAAGTTACCTTTCCTGCTATACCTCAACTTTCTTATTCCAAAAAACGTGATACGCGTCCACTGAAGATTTGTTACTTTATCTGTGTATATTGTGCCTCCTAGCCTCCGTGTCCGTTTGATTTGGGTCTGTGCACATATAGCTGGACGCTACGTACACTGGGCAAGTAGCCGACTGATTGCTTCACAGGTATTCCACACATTGCATCTCCCCGGTTCCTAGAACTCCTGAAGATAGACGTTGACTGTGGATATTGTACCACAGACACAGATCCTTTGACTGTTCGGAGATGACACTAAACCCGCCCAATGATGTAAACAACAATGTATGGGCTGCGCCTATTAGACGAAAGGGGTCCGACAGCCGATCAGTTCCAGTCAATCCACAGGAAGGAGGTACACGGCTCGCGTTGTCCGTAGTTCAATCATGTCTAGACGGTCAATACCGCGGTTCGATCGCGTCCGCATTGTTACTTTGTGCCACGAAGGGCTCTCAACAAGGGAAGTGTTCAGGCGTCTCGGAGTGAACCAAAGTGATGTTGTTCGGACATGGAGGAGATACAGAGAGGCAGGAACCGTCGATGACATGCCTCGCTCAGGCCGCCCAAGGGCTACTACTGCAGTTGATGACCACTACCTACGGATTATGGCTCGGAGGAACCCTGATAACAGTGCCACCACGTTGAATAATGCTTTTCGAGGAGCCACAGAACGTCGTGTTACGACTCAAACTGTGCGCAATGGGCTGCATGATGCGCAACGTCACTCCCGTCGTCAATGGCGAGGTACATCTTTTCAACCACGACACCATGCAGCTCGGTACAGATGAGCCCAACAGCATGCCGAATGGACCGCTCAGGATTAGCATCACGTTCTCTTCACCAATGAGTGTCACATATGCCTTCAACCAGGCAATCGTCGGAAACATGTTTGGAGGCAACCCGGTCAGGATGAACGCCTTAGACACACTGTCCAGCGAGTGCAGCAAGGTGGAGGTTCCCTGCTGTTTTGGAGTGGCATTATGTGGGGCCGACGTACGCCGCTGGTGGTCGTGAAAGGCGCCGTAACGGCTATACGATACGTGAATGCCGTCCTCCGACCGATAGTGCAACCATATCGGCAGCATATTGGCGATGCATTCGTCGTCATGGACGGCAATTCGCGCCCCCATCGTGCACATCCTGTGAATGCCTTCCTTCAGGACTAGAGCGGCCAGCATGTTCTCCATATAGGAACTCTATCGAACATGCCTCGGATAGATTGAAAAGTTCTGTTTATGGACGACGTGACCTACCAACGACTCTGCGGGATCTACGCCGAATCGCCGTTGAAGAGTGGGACAATCTGGACCAACAGTGTCTTGATAACTTGTGGATACTATGCCATGGCAAATACTGGCATGCATCAATGCAAGAGGACATGCTACTGGGTATTAGAGGTGTGTACAGCAATCTGGACCACCTCCTCTGATGGTCTCACTGTATGGTGGTACAACATGCAATGTGTGGTTTTCATGAGCAATAGAAAAGGGCGGTAATGATGTTTATGTTGATCTTTATTCCAGTTTTCTGTAGAGGTGTCCGGAACTCTCGGAACCGAGATGCAAAACTTTTTTTGGTGTGTGCATGTGTTCGGACCTATCTCTCACACATTATTAATACTGTGTACCATTGAACATTTACATATGACGGGATATGTTTTACCAAGTTAATTCGACCAGTCTGACTCCTTTGCCGTCATTAAAGAATTTCTTATGTTGTTATTTCTCTTGTGTGACCTGCAAGACTGTTCTGTATGGTGCAGGAGCGGGTGAGTGGTGTGGCCAGGCGAAGGGGGGTGTTGGAGTGGTGTACTGCTTCATTTGAAATTTAAAATGACAAGTTATGTATTCTCACGGTCTGCAATACCACACCCAGGTGCTTGATCGATCATCATTTGCTTTGATGTGAGTGTTAAGTCTAAAAATCCAATGGATTCTGCAATTTCAGCTTCTTTTATACGTTGTTAACTTAATAAAAGGTACCAGACGAAGTGTTTTCCGCCTAGGGAGCAATGATATGGGCCCTTAATAAGTCTATTACTTTCACCATTTACTTTTGTCAGACTTCTACTACCTCTTTCTTTGCCAGTCTTCATTTTTTTTTTTTCGATCCCAACGTTACTAGGTTTCAGGGCCTGGGGATGTCTTTCATTTTCCTTTTCTATCTCTTACGATCAAAGGATCCCAGAGTCTGATAAGGCTGCTGATAACTGTTCAGAATCAAAACTGTGAGAAACGGCCAATGTAATTGGGTGAATGAATCAGACTTTGACGAATTCAAGGCAGCACTGCCAATAAATCCCACTCCCACGTCCAAGGAGGCATCATTACGTGAACCCTACTTAGTGCATGGCTACAGTGCCTGTACCTTATATAGTGAACGGGAGAGGACGAAAGAGCCCGCATCTCGTGGTCGTGCGGTAGCGTTCTCGCTTCCCACGCCCGGGTTCCCGGGTTCGATTCCCGGCGGGGTCAGGGATTTTCTCTGCCTCGTGATGGCTGGGTGTTGTGTGCTGTCCTTAGGTTAGTTAGGTTTAAGTAGTTCTAAGTTCTAGGGGACTGATGACCATAGATGTTAAGTCCCATAGTGCTCAGAGCCATTTGAGGACGAAAGGCGAGCTTTCCAGCGCCCTTAAATAACCAGAACATATCGGGTAAGGGAGATAACCCCGAAAGAAAATCCTGATCCTCCTAGAAAAGGAGATGAGAGGATGGCTGGTAACCAACTCTCAGAAAACACACATTACTCCTAGTAGACCATGGAGCCTCGGAAACAGCATGGTCTCAACGGTCAATGACAAAGTTATGAAAAAGGGCAAACGAAAATGGATCAACGGATATATCAAGGTACCAAACTGGAATGTCAGAGGAATTTGCCAGAAAGATATAGAACCAGCAAATATGCTAAAAGACGTGAGTATCGATGGTGTAGCAATCGTAGAAACGAAAATGATAATGACAGGCAATAAATTTTTAGGCGATTACATTATGTTCTACGGGGTGATTCACTAACTATTGCCACCAAGAATAACTCCAAAGTATGACAGGAGCTGAAAAGTTTGTGGGACAAAAGTTGCGTGGAACAACGGGGGCCTAATATGACGTTGGGTTTTTTGTTTCTAGATGGGGTCGCTTTAGAGATATGAAGGCCAACTTTGTTTTTTTAAATGAGATGCTATAGTTTCGTACTTATTTTCTGATAGCGGCTATCGAGACGAATCCAAAGATGTGTAACAGTAACGTCTTTCAAGGACAACGAAGGTCGCAAAGCTGGCATGAACGTCCATTTACAGAAGGTGTTCGAAGTGATGACCATTGGTATCAATGCAGTGCTGCAATCTTCTTACCCTGGATTGAGTGGTATTCCTTGTCATATCGGGACTTATCGAAGCACATGCTCTGACTATTCTAGTTGGAACGTCTTTACATATAATGTCTTTTACGAATCCCCACAAGAAAAAATTCACAGGCGTCAAGTCTAGAGAGCGAGCCGTCCACGACACATCTCCTCCGCGTCCAAACCAACGACTTGGGAATTGTCTCTGCAACTCATTTCTAGCAATCAGCGAAAAATGTGCCGGACGCCCATCGCGTTGATACCACATTCTGTTCCTTGTTCCTAAAGGTATTTCTTCCAATAAGAGACCTAATGTTTCTTGCAGGAATGTGGTGTACTTCCTATCATCAAGATTTCCTTCGAAGAAATAGGGGCTTATAATTCTGGTGTGCAACTTGCCGCCGCCAACATGGATTTTCAGTTGCCCAGTAATGCATGTTATGCAAATTAACATTTCCATGGTTCGTGATGTAGCTTCGCCAGTAAATAAAATAAAATTAATAAATGTGTCATCCCTCTAAATCTGAAGTTGAGCCCATCGGCAGAATTCAATGCGACGCAAGCAATCCATACCAGTTAATTCTTGCTGGTGACTGTTATGGTAAGGATGATATTTATGGCGATGCGGAACACGAACAACACTACTCTGGCTCATGCCAGATTCCTTGCGATTTGACGCGAACTAACATAAGGATCTCGAACCACAGTGGCAAGAGTACCAATGTACGTTTCCTCGTCAGTAAATTTCCTTTGCCGGGTATGTTTCCGATGCGTTAAAGATCCAGTTGTTCTCAATTTATCATACACATATTTAAATGAGCGACGTGTAGGGTGAGTACGTTGAGGATATATTCAGCTTAGAATTTCGTTGGCGTTCTCCGTAAATGAGAAGCATATCGACTTGTTCTTCGAAGGAATACATCATTCACATTCGCTTGATTCAACAATACTAGTCTTCCCATTCCTATTAGTGTCGTATTGCGAAACCGTCGAATGGTGTTTACATGTCAATGGCACGTTAGATGGATACGCCGTATTCGCCGAATATTTACTATTTGCACGATGTACGAGACAGAATTGTCAGAGCACGTGATTCGATAAGTGCCGAAGTGATAAGGAATGCCACTTAATCCATTATAAGAAGTTAGCAGCACTGCTTTGTTACCAATGGTCATCGCTTCGAACACCCTCTGTAAATGGACGTTCATGTCACCTTTGTGACCTTCGCTGACATTCAAAGACCTTACTGTTACACATCACTGGATTCGTCTAGATGGCCGCTATCAGAAAATAAGTACCGAACTACAGCATCCCATTTAAAAAAAAAAAAAAAAAAAAAGTTGACCTTTATATCTCTGACGCGACTCCACCTAGCAACAAAAAACGAACGTCATATTATAGCCTCCGTTGTCCCATGCAACGTTTGTCCCACACACTTTTCAGCTACTAGCATACTTTCGGAGTTATTCTAGGTGGCAGTTGTTAGTGACTTACCCTCTATAGTGGAGTAGAACAAGATGAAAAAGCATGCAAAAGTGCCGCATTACTCTTGCATACGATATGAGAAAAAGAGATCGAAGATTGCACACACGTAAGAGAAAGAATACTCACAGTAAGACTGAAACTGAGAAGAGGCAATGCCACCATTATAAGGGTATATGCACCAGGAGAAAGAAAAAAAGGATGATTTAGATTCTTCTGTGAAGAAGCACAGAAGACTCTGAATAAATACAGAGCTGCTGACCAGATTATTACGGTGGGTGTTATGAATTCCTGAATAGGAAAAATCCAAGTAACAAATATTATAGGGTCTTTTGGAGAGCCGTTATCTAATGAGAATGGAAAAATACTAAGAGATTTTTCCACTTACAGTAATCTAAAAGTAACAGGCTCACTTTTGAAGAAAAGAAATAAACAGAAGTATACTTGGGCCAGTAAAGGTCTTAGATCAATAACTGAGCACATTTTAGTATATGATAAGGAAGCGGTTCGAGTAAGGGATAGAAGAATTAGAGAGCACAAACCATAGGATCAGATCATTTTCTAGTAATCTTCAGAACAGATATTTTTGCGAAAAGGAAGAAAATAACGAAATAAATAAGAAACCAACGATATCAAAGCGTTTGTAAAGTTTATTTGCTTAAAGAGGACGACATAAAATATCTTTAGAAAGCAGATTAAATAAAGAGCTAGCTGACTTGTAAACCAAAGATAAAATAGTGGCAGAACAGCAAAATCTAAAGAGTGTGATGTATAGAGTAGCAGTAGCTCTCGATATAAAGAAAAAAATAAGAAAAGGAAAGGGTCTAAAACTTTGGAATCAGAATATGAGGAAGAGTGTTAAACAAAAACAGGATGCATCCACAAAACACTTGCGTAACCGAACAGCTGAATAGATCCAGTCCTGTAAGAAGAGAAGAAATATTGCTAAATGTTTAGTAAGAAAAGCTCACCGAGAACAATGGAATAGGTTTATTTCTAATATCGAGAATTAAGTTCACAGGATACAGGAAATCACCTGTAAGATTTTAAAAACTTTAAACACAACAGAAAAAGAGATGATATAAATAAACAATATTGAAGAAGAACATTGAGCAAATTATTACAAAGGATTATGGTATGATGATGAAGCACAAGAAACTGAATTTAAACCAATTGGTGAGAAGGGATTAGATAAAATACAGTCTCACGAATAACATCTGTCCTAAAAGCACTTAAGATCAGAAAAGCGACAGGAAGGGATGTTATTAATGTTGAATTGCTAAAATATTGAGAAATTATGCTACATCTACAATTGCTACATCTAATACACGAATGTTGAAGGAGGAACAGTACTCCCAAACACTGGAAGACTGCTAGAGTGATATGAATTTTTTAAAAAGGAGACAAAATCATATGTAGTAACTACAGAGGAATAAGTTAACTGGGCTCAGCATACAAAATATATGATAAAATTTTAAACCCAAAACTTAAAAACACAATGGAAGTACTACTACATGGGAACAAATGGGTTTTAGGAAAGGACGCTCTACGATAGATGCAGTTCTTATTTAACAACAATAATGTAAAATGGCAGAGAATATAATAAAGAAACACACAATGCCTTTATCGATTTTAAAAAAGCTTCTGTCAGTGTCAATAGACAGAAACTTTGGAAGATATTGACAAATCGCGATTATCCGAAATATCTAGTAAATGCGATTAAAAAGTTTGTATCATAACACGGCTATCACTCAAGATCCCAACGGAAAAATGACTAATGAGATATCAACTAACAAAGAAGTTCGACAAGACTGTTGTATCTGCCCAACTTTGTTTGACATCTACATATAAAGAAATAATGCATAAATGGCAAACATAATTTCTTTATGTATATACATAGACAGAAGGATTCTTTTAAGTAACTTGACCGAGCCAAATGGAGAGGACTCGTCAGCACCCAGACCCAACAGTAACTGGAGTGGGATCCGGATACAACAACTACTACTATACACTGACGACGCAGTGATCCTAGCGTAAAACGAAGAGAACCTTCAGAAAGGAACTACTTAGTGAAATAAATCAGTGCGAAATTTGATATGGAAATCGCAACGGAAACTAGAAAAACTAAGGCAGTGGCCTTTATGCGGAAATAACTAATCAGAAAAAACAGTGGTAGATCAGAAGACTTTAGAGCAAGTATTCCACTTTACTTATCTAGGTTGTGAGGTGACACATTGCTGCAGCAGGGATATAGAAATTAAGCTTAGCAAATTCAGTCGGATATGTGGAATAATTAACAGCAAAATTGTTAAGGCTTTCGTGGCCACTTGTTGACAAACTGCCTATTGGCTTCTGTCTCGGGTTCTTCGGCCGACGTTCATCTAATGATTTTTCTGACGTTTCGCCAGCACGAGTGGCGGGCATTGTCAAAAATTCACCCTCTATTGCCGGTGGTGGACTGAGCCGAGCTCGCGGGCGCAGACTATATGTACCTGGCGCACCAACGTCCGAGGGCTTCTCCGCGGTCATTTCCGGTGCGGTTCTCCTCTTGCTACCTGCGACGGTCGTTCGCTGCAGTACGGGAAGCCGGGATCCGTTTACCTTAAGGCTTTCCTCTTTCTTGTTCAAACTGTTCGCGTGTTTTTGTATTTCTACAGCTTCTCTGAACAAGCGCGTGTGATAGTGCTTCTCTACAGCCAGAACTTCCGTGTCGGCGAATTTTATTACGTGGCCGTTCTCATTCAGTGCGTGCTCTGCCACGGCCGATTTCTCCACCTGCCCCAACCTGCAATGCCGCTTATGCTCTTTAATCCTGGTGTTAATGGATCGTCCAGTCATTCCGACATAAACTTTTCCGCATGTGCATGGTATACGGTATATTCCCGACATTGCAAGTGGGTCTCTTTTCTCCTTCGCCGATCTAAGACACTCTTTGATCTTCCTTGTCGGTTTGAAAATCGTCTTTACGCCATGTTTGTGCAATATACGGCCGATTCTGTCCGTCACTCTGGGAATGTATGGCAGAAAGGCCGTACCCGACATTTCTTTTTCTGGTTCCTTACTTCGCCGAGTGTTTGGCTCTGTTACACTTCTAATATAATTTGTGGAGTAACCATTGCTCCTCAGGACAGTTTCCAGGTGTTGCATTTCTTGTTTGAGGTGTTGCGGCTCACATATTCGTCCTGCTCTCGTTACGAGCGTACTAATCATGCCTCTTTTCTGGCTCGGATGGTGGTTTGACAGTTTGTGCAGGTATCGGTCCAGACATAAAAAAATAAAACGCATTATGAGAAGATGATAGCCACCTAGTAGCAAAACAGATAGTATGAAATATAGTGAAGGAAGTGTGGGGCGGCGGGTGGAATAATAGAATAGATGTTTTGTATTTATGCTGTTTGCCGTTCTCAACACTGGCTCTCTAACTACAATATTGGCAACCAGAAAGTGATTAGCAAAACGTGAAGCCTGTAATTAGAATTCCTAGTGCTCACTTCATCTGAGAAATACATTTATAGCTACAGCTTATAGCTCTGAAGAATTAGGAGATTGTCTGGGATTCATAACCAAAAACCATTCTCTCTAAAATATAAAGCCGCGGTGCTGACGGCTAAGGGAACGCCTGATCAAATCTGCTCTCCCGACTAGCCGCTGGGCTAGTAATGCACCACTTTAAGTTATCGAATAAATCATTGCTTCCTTAGCTGATGGCCGATGAAGCTTTCAATTTAATTGTGGAATCAGCACACAAGTAAGTAATCATAATAAAAGTCTGACGTCGCCAAGTCAAATATTTTGGGCGAGAGAATTAATTTAATTACACTACACGCAGTAGACGAGCTCTGAACTTGCTCTTTGGAGATACGCTATAGCTATAGTTTTATAGTTATTCTGTTGAAACGTCTCACATTTTTATGATTATAGCGGTTCTCCCTTCTACTTAAATTTAAACATCCTAGCTTTATTTATTCGCCTACTTAATCTATCTTGCTTCCTTAACCCTTTCGTGGTTGATGGGTCATATATGTCCCACTAACTTTGAGCGCCAGTTCGATTGTCGGGATATATGTTATCCAGCTCTGCACGGTGCTGCCATCTAGGGACGACTGCACTGAACCTAAGAAAAAAATCGGGACTGCACTGCAAAGGCAATAGAGAAGCGGTGAATACTTTTGTTGACTGGCGTGTATATACGGCCGCTGCAACGCCACTTATTTGTGTCATTCTTCAGTTTTCATCATTTCTCACTTTCCAGCGATGTCTGAAGTAAGTAATTCATCTTATTATTAACTTAATAATCATTTTTTAGTACAAATACAGTGTGGAATGTACTTCTCAGCGACTGTACTATCTTATAATCGAAATAAAATTTTATTTGTAAATATTAACAAGACAATTGATTAATGGGTATTCATCCCGGAAAAGGAGGGGATCAATGCCCACTTTCTTCCCAGCAAAGAGAGGAGTCTCTAGTGTGCCAGATGACGTCCAGCTCGTGAACGTAGGCAAACATGTACCGAAAGACAGTGGCACTAGGAAGCGATGCACATTCTGCAGCACAAACTCTAAAGAGAAGAGAACAAAAGTTGTTTGCAGTGCTTGTGGTGTACCACTCTGTGCCACACCATGTTTTTCCAAGTTTCATGGCATGTAAAGTTTTGTAAGTATTTATCATGTATCATGAAAACTGAAATGTAATGAATACTTTTTACACTGGCTCTACACAAATAAAAAGATTACATGCATGTATAATTTGTAGTTATTTTATTCTCTGCAAAATCCTGTTTATGGCTAAAAAAATAAAATTACAAAATCAGTCAGTCAGCAGAAAAGGTATCTTGCGTTGGTTCATGGGACTTGTGTGTCCCACTTCCTATTGTGAAAAAAAGGAGAACTTAAAAAATATTTTGGTGGTGAAAATATAATAATGGGACTGAAAAGAAACTGTTATCACCTTAATATTTTAAAAATCAGTAAAAAATGAATTTTATCCATGAAAGGGTTAATTTCTAAGACAAAAACCAGAAAATCATGAATTTCAACTAAAATTTTAATTTGTGAGATCCAGAATACCGTTTCTACTAAATTATTATGCAAAAGGAATCTAAATATAAATTTTTAAGTTTCTAGCTCTTTTCTGTTGCGCCATTTTTACAGAAAAACGTCCAAATTTCGAAAATGGTTAATGTTATTGAACTGATATCCAACACATATTGATTTTGTATTACTCCTGACATGCTAGAAATGTTTCAGGTTATTTACTTCATTTTAAAGTATTGCGCAATATTTATGACGTCAGAGCTAGTTACAGCGGACGAGGCTGGCACACAATGGAAAGACTGATGTGAATTTTATAAGGCGTGAGTAGGCTGCTTCCCTACAGAGGGAACGGGTAGAGCTGGATGTGAAGAGCAGCAGATAACGTTAAGAGTAGGTAGTAGGTGATACTTCAGTACCACCTCTATAACAAGCACTGTACAACGGTAACTGACAAGAGGGGTAGTCTGTCTTCGAATACGTGAGACCAGCCATTACAAATAATTTCAGTAATTTTAAAACCTCACTACTCCAGAAGTACGACTACCATAAAGACAGAAAAGTAAAGAAATGCCATCAAGCTTCGGGCTCTTCTCAGAAATTTTGTAAACATTAATATCTAAAAAAAACTGTGTGTTCTGCCTTACGGCAGGTCTCGTCAGAGAGATCCACCGCATGAGCGTCTATGGAAGTGATTCCAGGGGTGGTTTCCCGTTGCCTTCCACTGATGATGGTGAAATGATAATGAGGACAACACAACACCTAGTCCCTGAGCGGAGAAAATCTCCGACCAAGCCGGGAATCGAACCCGGGCCCCCTGGCGTGACAGGCCGCCGCGCTGACCACTTTTTCTTTTTTAAAAAAATCTCATTTTGTTCTCTTTTTTTCGTTGCATTTGCTCAGGGCGGACGTCGTAAGACATCCGTTTAAGTTCGTTGTTGATCGATTAACTCAGTTTTTTTTATTATTATTATTACAGAGGGCAGCAAACCCTCTGACCGAACACGCTTTTTTTTTTTTAATCTCATTTTGTTCGTTGAATCTGATTGGGGCGGACGTCGTAAGACATCCTTTTGAGTTCGT
The DNA here is from genome assembly GCF_023898315.1 of Schistocerca nitens. Taxonomy (NCBI): domain Eukaryota; kingdom Metazoa; phylum Arthropoda; class Insecta; order Orthoptera; family Acrididae; genus Schistocerca; species Schistocerca nitens. Next base: position 621,793,348 of record NC_064614.1, on the reverse strand, counting down.
TGTTGATCTATTAACTCAGTTTTTTTATTGCAGAGGGCAGCTAACCCTCTGACCGAAGTTGAGCTACCGTGCCGGCACCACTATGCTATCGGGGCGGACCATTAATATCTAAGCAGCTTATTAACCAACTGACTACAATTCGTATTCCTGAAGACATAGTCTGGGCCGCGCGGGATTAGCCGAGCGGTCTTGGGCGCTGCAATCATGGACTGCGCGGCTGGTCTCGGCGGAGGTTCGAGTCCTCCATCGGGCATGGCTGTGTGTGTTTGTCCTTAGGTTAATTTAGGTTAAGTGGTGTGTAAGCTTAGGGACTGATGACCTTAGCAGTTAAGTCCCATAAGATTTCATACACATTTGAACACACAGTTGGATTTCTTGAACGTTTTAGTATTGAGTAGGCTGTTTACACAAAACAATAAGAATGTACTTGCTTCTTTCTGGCAAACAGAAACTATGTGTTAGGTTCGAGGCACGAACCTGGAATCTCATCTTGCACGTAATGTTCTCACCGACTGAGCTATGTCTTTCTTTTCAGCGTGCCTTATTGTGCTGAAATACAATGAGCTATGCATTTTCCAATAACTTCCGGGAATTCAGCCAGGTAACACTTTCAGCGACCGCCGATATTTCGGCGGGAGAACACCCCGCCATTTTCAAGGCAAACTGCAACGGACAGGCGGCGTGCATGCAAATTTAATACCTCGGTTCTGCGACAGAAGCAGGAAAGATAACACACACACTGAACACTAGTGCCACCAAAGATGACCAAAGTCAGAGCTATCGATAGTGAGACTATGAATTCACAGGTGAGGCAGCATTGACTCTGTTCCTCTGTTTTTTGACAAGGGAGAGAGCCGGATTCCAAACAGAGTTTAAACAGAAACCTCCATCCCTGTTAACGAGGTTGCTCGCTAGTTTAATCTCAACTGCCTCCTTAATGACACTGTCCCAATAGCTGGACGTGCATGCCAATATCTCGGTGTTATTATATAACATGGGGTGACCAGTATCCAAGCAATGTTCGGCAATAGCAGATCTATTTGGCTGCTGTAATCGTGTGTGCCGTTTATGCTCAGTACATCTGTCCTCCACGGTCCTGATAGTTTGACCAATATATGCCATACCGCAGCTACAGGGAATACGATACACACCTGCCTTACGCAATCCAAGATCATCCTTAACGGAACTCAAAAGTGCTCTAATTTTAGATGGAGGTCGGAAAACACATTTCACATCGTATTTCCGTAAAATACGACCGATCTTATTGGACGTGTTTCCTACGTAAGGCAAAAAGGCAGTAGACTTAGGTGTTGACTCAGAATTATCATCAATCACCCGATGTACAGTTGGTCGATAGCGCAACGCACGTTCAATCTGTCTATCACTATAACCATTTTGACGAAATGTAACTTCAAGATGGGACAACTCAGCTGGCAAAGTCTCAGCGTCAGAAACGACATGTGCCCTGTGTACCAAGGTACGAAGTACCCCTTCACGCTGAGCCGAATGGTGACAACTATTAGCTTGTAAGTACAAATCGGTGTGAGTACGTTTCCTGTAGACTGCATGTCCCAATGATCCATCATCCTTCCTCCTAACCAACACGTCGAGAAAGGGAAGGCAACCATCCTCTTCCACCTCCATCGTAAAACGAATGTTCGGGTGGATCGAGTTCAGATGTTCTAGAAAGACATTCAAATTCTCCCTACCGTGAGGCCAAACAACGAAGGTATCGTCAACGTATCTAAAGAAACAGGCGGGTTTTAAAGGCGCCGACTCCAATGCACGTTCCTCGAAGTCTTCCATAAATAAATTTGCGATCACAGGAGACAACGGACTACCCATCGCAACTCCATCTGTCTGCTCGTAATACTGGTCATTAAATAAAAAGTAAGTGGATGTCAACACATGCCTAAAGAGATTAATTAGTTAAATCAGTACCAAACCTGGCTTCAATTAACCGCAACGAATCAGACAGAGGAACACGAGTGAAGAGAGAGACCACATCGAAACTCACTAAAATATCAGAGTCATTCAGCCTCAGTCCCTCCAAACGACGTAAAAAATCAGCTGAGTTCCTGATATGATGTTCACACTGTCCTACTTGTGGACTCAACAGAGAAGCAAGATGCTTGGATACACGATATGTCGGAGCGCCGATGTTACTCACTATAGGACGGAAAGGAACCCCTTCCTTATGAACCTTTGGAAGGCCATATAACCTAGGGGGAACGGCACTATAGGTGTTAAGCCTCTTGATTGTGTCCTGCGAAAAACCACTTTTCTTCAGGAGGCTGTTGGTCTTTCTCTCAACACTTTTCGTGGGGTCAGCATCGATTCTGCGATACGCTGAATCAGATAGTAAACGTTGCATCTTTTGTACATAATCAGGTCTCACAATGAGCTATGCAGTTGTATAAACTTTGATACGAAGCTTAACCATGATCAAAATAAATACTTGAGCTGAATAGGTTCCAGCATAGTCTGCGTTGCTGTCAGATTTTGATGATGCCGCTATACATTCTTCCCAGATTTTCCCACTCCTTGCTATCTCTCCCCCCCCCCCCCCCCCTCCACCTTCTTCCGTTTCCTCTCTGATGTCATAACGGACCTAGGCCAACTACACTATCTATAAAATAAAAAAATGAGGGAAATTCAAAATAACCCAATTGTCATAAGTGTAACGACAGGAAATTCAAAAAACCAAGATGTGGACCTTATCGTAGCCCTACGACATCACAAACCAAAATGGCTCACTTTGCCACAGTCTTACGGTGCCACAGTCGGCTGATCTTAGTGCAGACTCCATGGTTGTCACATTTCTTGGGTTTTCCTCTGCCCTTTTTCTTGAGTCATCAGTCTTCTGACTGGTATAATGTGACCTGCCACGAATTCCTCTCCTGTGCCAACCTCTTCATCTCATAGTAGCACTTACAACCAACGTCTTCATTTATTTGCCAATCTCTGTCTTCCTCTACAGTTTTTGCCCTCTACAACTCCCTCTATTACCATAGGAGTCATTCCCTGATGTCTTATCAGATGTCCTATCATCCCGTTCCCTCCCCTTGTCAGTGTTTTCCACATATTCCTTTCCTCTCTGATTCTGCGCAGAACCTCCTCATTCCTCACCTTATCAATCCACCTAATTTTCAACATTCATCTATAGCACGACATCTCAAATGCTTCGATTGTCTTCTGTTCCCGTTTTCCCACAGTCTATGTTTCACTATGATACAATGGTGTGCTCCAAACGTACATTCTCTCAAATTTCTTCCTCAAGTTACGGCCTATCTTTGACACTAGTAGACTTCTCTTGGCCAGGAAAGCTCTATTTGCCGGTGCCAATCTGCTTTTGATGTCCTCCTTGCTCCGTCCGCCATTGGTTATTTTGCTGCCTAGATAGCAGGAACCACCAACTTCATCTACTTCGTGACCTTCAGTCCCGATGTTAATCTTCCCGCTGTTTCCATTTCTGCTACTTCTCATTACTTTCGTCTTTCTTCGATTTACTCTCGATCCACAGTCTGTACTCATTAGATTATTCATTCCATTCAGCAGATCACGTAATTCTTCTTCGCTTTCACTCAGGATAGCAATATCATTGATACCCTTTCACCTTGAATTTTAATTCCACTCCTGAATATTTCTTTTATTTCCATCATTGTTTCTTCGATGTACGGATTGAACAGTAGAAGCGAAAGACTACATCCCTGTCTTACTCTCTTTTTAATCTCAGCACTTAGTTCCCGGTCGCCCACTCTTATTATTCCCTTTTGGCTCTTGTACATGTTGTATATTATCTGTCTTTCCATGTAATTTACTCCTATTTTCCTCAGAATTTTGAACATCTTGCACCACTTTACATTGTTGAACGCTTTTTTCAGGTCGACAAATCCTATGATAGTGTCTTGATTTTTCTTTAGTGTTGCTTCCATTATCAACTGCAGCGTCAGAATTGCCTTTACCTTCCCTAAAGCCGAACTGAACGTCATCTAAGACATCCTCAATTTTATTTTCTATTCTTCTGTATATTATTCTCGGAAGCAACTTGGTTTCATAAGCTGTTAATCTGATTGTGCGATAATTCTCTCATTTCTCAGCTCTTGTCGTCCTTGGAATTGTGTGGATGATATTTTCCCGAAAGATGGTACGTCGCCAGACCCATACATTCTACACACCAAGGTGAATAGTCGTTTTGTTTCCCCTTCTCCAAATAATTTTAGAAATTCTGATAGAATGTTATCTATCCCTTCTGCCTTATTTGGTCTTAAGTCCTAGAGGCCTTGAATGTACTCTTTCCACCTATCCTCTCTTCTCTGCATTTAATAGTGGAATTCTGGTTGCACTCTTAATGTTACCACCCTTGCCTTTAATTTCACTGAAGATTATTTTCACTTTCCTATACGCTGAGTCAGTCCTGCCGACAATCTTTTTTTTTTTTTCGATTTCTTCACATTTTTCACGCAGCCGTTTCGTCTTAGCTTCCTTGCACGTCCTATATATTTCATTCCTCCGCGACTTTTATTTCTGTATTCTTGATTTTCTCTTTAGTCGATCATCTGAAATATTTCTTCTGTTACCTTTGGTTTCTTCGTAGTTGCCTTCTTTGTACCTACGTTTTTCTTTCGAATTTCCATGACTGCCCTTTTAGACGTCCATTCCGCTTCAGCCTTACTGCTTACTGAGCCATTCCTTATTGCGGTATCTGTAGCCTTAGAGAAGTTGAAGCTTATCTCGTCATTCCTTAGTACTTCCGTATCCTACTTCTTTGTGTGTTGGTCTTCCTGACTAATCTCTTAAACTTCTGCCTACCCTTCATCACTACTGCATTGTGATTTGAGTCTATATTTGCTCCTGGGTACGCCTTAGAATCCAGTATACGATTTCGGAAACTCTGTTTTCCCTATAATATCACAATCAAAGATGGCGCTCCAAGATGGGGTACCTGAGGATACCGACACAGCCTGGTGGTCGCCAAGATTTTCTATGAGGTCACAGCACTATGGTGCAGCCTGCATCATTGCAGGTCAACTGTGCTGAGAGCCCAATTGCCCTAAGAGTGAAATGATGGGAAATTCAAAAGTCCACTTGCCCAAGGATTAATATTGTGTAATAAACGTGTTCCATTCAAACCACTGCCAACGCCACTGGGATAGGATAAGAATGTTTATGTTTTTATTTAAATAAATGTGAGACACATCGGGGAGGCCCTTCGTGTTGCTGCCACTGGGAACTGCATCATGCCGTTAGCAAATTTTGCAGGCAGCGCACTGATTGTGCCACTCCATCAGCTTCAGAACTCGTGCAGGAGATGATCACTTGCAGACAAACACCTGCCACATAGGCCGGCCGCTGTGGCCGAGCGGTTCTAGGCGCTTCAGTCCGGAACCGCGCGCCTGCTACAGCCGCAGGTTCGAATCCTGCTTCGGGCATGGCTGTGTGTGATGTCCTTAGGTTAGTTAGGTTTAAGTAGTTTCTAAGACTAGGGGACTGATGACCTCAGATGATAAGTCCCATAGTGCTTAGAGCCATTCTGAACCTGCCACATAGAATAAATGCATCAACCACATCATCGGCATCACCAGCCACCAGCAACAGACAAGGATTCATGATGGAGATGGTCGTGTGTCAACAGTGTGTCACACCACCGTAGACACCTCGGAAACCACTGCATAGCCATAGACTGTGGGTACTGAGTTCCAAGTTTGTAATCTAGGGGCTCACATGTCTTAAATGAAAAATTGAAAGTAATTGAAAATCCAAGTTGATAGGACTAGTGCAGTTCTGCCGCTGCTCCTGCTCCTCCTCCTCTTCCTCTGTGCGACCCTCTGCATCACCTCCGCCTCCCCTGCAGACCACGGGTATCAAGTCTCAAGTTTAGAATCCAAGAGCCCATGTGACATAAGTTAAATTGGTGAGGAATTGCAAAAATCGAGAGACACACTTGCACTTCAGCCCGGATAGAAAAATGGAAAATTCAAAACTGTCCTGAGTGTAAAACAGTGTCAGTTATGCAGCGCCCCACACTTGTGTCACACCAATACCCATATTATGCAAATGCGACGGGGTATTAAACAACCCCAGGTGCACACTCGTTCTCTTGCTCTGGAACCAAAAGGCTTAATTGCTATCTTTTTGAAACACTTAAAAAAACTGACATATGGGAGGGGTGGGGGTGGTGGATGTTGTCGTTGTTGATGATGATGATGATGTTGTTGTTGTTGTTATTAAACAAACGCTAGTTGGGTCTTGTTCAAATCCAGCCTCCAAAAAAAAAATGTCCAAACATTATATGCACACATCATATATCCAAAACATTTGAGATCAAAACACGTTTATAGTATGTGACAGGGCGAATCGTGATCGTAAAAAATTTAAAAAAATTGGCAAGTACACGTGACGAAAAGAACGACAAGTCACCTAAGAAATGGTATGTGTGCAGCATTTCGAGACGAAAAACTACCAACACCGCTATGTACACTACTGACCATTAAAATTGCTACACCAAGAAGATGACGTGCTACAGACACGAAATTTAACCGGCAGGAAGAAGATGCTGTGATATGCAAATGCTTAGCTTTTCGGAGCATTCACACAAGGTTGGCGCCGGTGACGACACCTACAACGTGCTGACATGAGGAAAGTTTCCAACCGATTTCTCATACAAAAACAGCAGTTGACCGGCGTTGTCTGGTGAAACGTTGTTGTGGTGCTTCGTGTAAGGAGGAGAAATGCGTACCATCACGTTTCCGACTTTGATAAAGGTCGGATTGTAGCCTATCGCGATTGCGGTTTATCGTATCGCGACATTGCTGCTCGTGCTGGTCGAGATCCAATGACTGTTAGCAGAATATGGAATCGGTGGGTTCAGGAGGGTAATACGGAACGCTGTGCTGGATCCCAACGGCCTCGTATCACTAGCAGTCGAGATGACAGGCATCTTATCCGCATGGCTGTAACGGATCGTGCAGCCACGTCTCGATCCCTGTGTCAACAGATGGGAACGTTTGCAAGACAACAACCATCTGCACGAACAGTTCGACGACGTTTTCAGCAGCATGGACTATCAGCTCGGAGACCATGGCTGCGGTTACCCTTGACCCTGCATCACAGACAAGAGCGCCTGAGATGGTGTACTCAACGACGAACCAGGGTGCACGAATGGCAAAAGTCATTTTTTCGGATGAATCCAGGTTCTATTTACTGCATCATGATGGTCGCATCCGTCTTTGGCGACATCACGGTGAACGCACATTGGAAGCGTGTATTCGTCATCGCCATACGGGCGTATCACTCGGCGTGATGGTATGGGGTGCTATTGGTTACACGTCTCGGTCACCTCTTGTTCGCATTGACGGCACTTTGAACAGTGGACGTTATATTTCAGATGTGTTACGACCCGTGGCTCTACCCTTCATTCGATCCCTGTGAAACCCTACATTTCAGGAGGATAATGCACGACTGCATGTTGCAGGTCCTGTACGGGCCTTTCTGGATACAGAAAATGTTCGACTGCTGCCCTGGCCAGCACATTCTCCAGATCTCTCAACAACTAAAAACGTTTGGTCAATGGTGGCCGAGCAACTGGCTCGTCACAATACGCCAGTCACTACTCTTGATGAACTGTGGTATCGTGTTGAAGCTGCATGGGCAGCTGTACATGTACACGCCATCCAAGCTCTGTTTGACTCAATGCCCAGGCGTATCAAGGCCTTTATTACAGCCAGAGGTTGTTGTTCTGGGTACTGATTTCTCAGGATTTATGCACCCAAATTGCATGAAAATGTAACCACATGTGAGTTCTAGTATAATATATTTGTCCAATGAATACCCGTTTATCATCTGCATTTCTTCTTGGTGCAGCAATTTTAATGGCCAGTAGAGCATAAGATCCAAACGCCTCCTAGCAGCTGAGACTGGAGGCTGTGGCCTGGAGAGCCAACTATGTGCCAACAGTAGCCGACATGGTCCTATTCCGTGAGTCAGTGTGGCCAGGTCTGCTCAAGGCTGGCACCTTCGGAGCCAGGCCAGGCAGGGCAGACTACCTGTCCCCCCCCCCCCCCCCCCCCCGGGGCGGCGACGTGACCCGCTGGCAGGTGATCATTAGGCGCGTACACCACGGTGTTATTACTTACACGACTGTATGCGCCCCTTAAGACGCTCTCACATGCTGCTGCTCTTTATAGCTACCTATGAGTGTATAGTAGCCATGATCCCGGTGAAATTTCAAAAGGAGTGCCGTGATATAACTGCCTGTTGATGGCTTTTACAATGAAAGTTCTCTGATAACAACTGAAAATTACAGAATGTGAAGCCCATTACAGTAGTTTCTACATCTACTGCCATGTAAATGTAATGTGATGGACTTTCTAGCGAGTCACTCCGACGAAAGAAAGACACTGAAGCAATTCAGAGGCGCGCAGACGTTCTTTTCACAAAACATTTTTGAGAAATAGAACCTACACTTGCGACGGACAGCAGAGCGATTTACTGTCACCCCCTCGCTCCATTTGCCAGTGGAACAGGTAAGGGAATGACTAGCAAAGGTACAAGGTACCCTCCGCTATGCGTCATATGGTGGCTTATGGGGAAGGTATGTAGATGCGAACTGAAATGAGATGAAAATGTAAAATAAGTAGTAGTGAATGTAAATGGAGGACTTGATTTATTGGGAGAATTCAGGGAAAGTGTGGTGTATCTCTAAAGCAAAGAAAAGTCAATGCCATCATTTCTAGAGAACTCATCCGTATGAAAGTGTAGGAGAAATGTTCTCAGAACTAAAATGAAGTTTGGAAAGAAGAGAAACATCTGTAGCCTTATGAAACTGTTAGCAGAAGACGTAGCTGTACACAGGGAGGTGATATCGTTAGAAACTTGTAGTGACACAGAGTGGAAAACACCGAAGACCGTTGGTCAGAGCACTTCAGAAAGATGATGAATCAGTTGCCGAAATGCGAGCACAGCGGAATCGCTTGTACAGAAATCCAAAAACATCCGATCAGTAACCACACTGGGAAAACGTTAAAAATCAAGTAATTTATGTCGTCATTGCGAACGTACGAGCAAAATAGAAAAGCGTTGTGAAGCCACCCGTGGGGAAATGTTGAAGTACTAAATATTTAGAGGAGTAGCTGGTAATAATACGACAATTTCAAATGATCAGCCGTACTCCACCTGAAATTCAATACGTTTACGTATTTCCTTCATGATGTACCTTTCGAATCTTCGACAACACGTGTCGTAGGTTCGCAGTTGAAGATAACTGGCTGCACACTACATCCATTTGGAAGCGTCACAGAAGATGCGCCGCGAGTTGATTGGCAGGTACGTTTGAGCAGGATTTATAAATCTTTGTAACGGCTTTTGGTGTGATTCCTTGAGTGAGGTCGCTACAGATTTACACCCCCTTTAGCTTGAACTAGCATTTTGTCTCTAATGGTCTAGGTTAAATGGTACATTAATCCTCATTTACAACCTCTATGATTAGAAATCGATCTAGTACCGAGCAAGGCGCGCAGTGGTTAGCGCATTGGTCTCCGATTTAGGAGGATGATGGTTCAAATCAGCGTCACGCCATCGGGCTTTAGGTTGTCCATAATTTCCGTAAGTCACCACAGGAAAGTGGCAAGATGGTACCTGTAAAAGGACATGGCCGATTTCCTTTCCCATTCTTAATACACTCAGAGTTCGTGCTCCACCTCTAATGACCTAGTTGTCGATGGGACATTAAATCCTAATCTTCCTTCATTACTTTTCTGTTAGCTAGTGTTTGGGCTAGATTCCCTATTTAATTGATTTTTAGGCGATACCTCACATAAATTGTAATGAAAGACTCGATTTCGGTCCAAAGTTAGTATACCAGATGCAACAGAGAAATGATATAGCTCAGGTTTTCATTTGGCAGACTCTAACATCAACAGGGAGTGCAACTTGGTTTACAATTTTGCCTTGAATTCTGTGAATTTTCTACCTAAATCAGCGTATTACGTGTGAAATCTGCTCTCCTACTGTTGAATCCGTACATCAAAGAGTTATTCTCTCAGTTTAACCTATGCAAATTACATCCGACAGCAACCACATCTTACAATTACGGCTAAGGATTGTTACACTACTATGTGTTTTACGTTGTACATAGCACATCAGATGTTTCTACAGGATTTCCAAATCATTTGTAAAGAGTGCTGGCGCGATTCCTTCAACTGCACCCCACACAGTGACTTAAAAGCGGCAGCAGATCAAAGATGCTAGAGAGGCAGTGCTACAATGAATTCCTCGAAGTTTCTAGAAGTATGTGGCGTCACATGTTTACACAGCTCCAGTATATTGTGGATGCAGAGCTGACGTCCAATGCCGTCGCAAATCTGTTCAGATGAGAAGAATTTGACAAATAAGACATCATGTATGAATGCATGTGAACATCAGGATGGAAAAAAGTTCAACTAGCCAAAACGAAATGAACAGATATAGAATAGCGCACACATACAATGAATTTTAAGATAACTTTATGAAATTATGTTTTTCCTCTGTAATTTTTATGGTATCGTGTAACTTTTCATAGGGAACTCTCAAAACTGACTAATGTCAATAATTACATGTACGATTGTGAAACGAAAGGTCTAAGAGATAGATTTTCTGGTATAGCTTCTCACAGCTGATAGTCGCTACTGCTGCTATTTCGATGTGTTTCCTTGGATACTGTTGCATGAAACTGTAACAAATTAACTCTTGTTTCGGTGAAAATGTTACAAACTGACACATTTTACGGAGAAATTGTAGCAAATTACCTCATGCATTGTCACGCTGTAGCAAAAATTAACATATTACTCAATACGAATTTGTTGACCGTTCGCAAGGTGTAGAGATAAGAAATAGCAATACAAGTTCTGCACCAATCATGTACGATCTTGCCGATATTGCACTAAACATCAAACTTTCACCTCTGTTCAGTGATGTCACTTCTTAGCATCCACATCATCGTATCATATTGGGTTTTTCCCTGATGTCATGCAATATAGTGGTTTTGTGATCTATTTACAGCTCAAACATCTAATAGCTGGCACTACCTGCATTGTTGTCAAGTTTCCCGTGGTTTCCCCAGCCCTTTGGTGTCTGAATCAGAGATTTCGATCCAGGATAGTGGGCGAGGGGAAATGGGTGTAGCATGCAACATTACCAACCCAAAGTAGTTGTTTAGGTTTCCATTGTGCCGCAGTCAGATAGCCCCACCACTTCCATGCACAGTCCACTCATCTGGAGAACTCGGCAGACTGTTCAAACACCGTGGTAACAGCCTGATCATCATAGCGCATCATCAGAGATCCACAGTTCACAAGCTGAATAAAAAACTCGCTCACATATTCGAATACATTTATCAACCACTTACATATTTATTATTATTCGTGTGTTTTCCCAGATTTCATTTATTTCTCCCCCAGCGCAATGGCTGCTAATACGTTAGAGCAGAAATAAACTCAGCACACAGACCGACTCCATGATGCAATGCCTATCACTTTGGAGCAGTACACAGATCTATTTCCAGACAAACTCCTTGTTATAGTTCTTGTTACATTGAAGGACACACAATTGTTTCCAGACTAATTTTCCATGGTCTCCACCGTCTGCATCATTCATCAAGTCACTAGCATTGCACAGTGCACCAATAAACGTTGTGTTATTTATTGTAACATACAAGGTGAAAGCTTGCTGCCTCTGTATCATGGGGTCCCGGGTTCGATTCCTGGCCAAGTGGAGATTTTCTCTGCCTGGGGACTGGGTGATTGTGTTTTCCTTATCATGTCATCATCATCATCATCATATGTGAAAGTCGCTAGATTTGACTGCGTAAAACTTTGGAGTGTGAAAAGATTGGGACTTTGTACGGGTACTGATGACCGTGCAGCTGAGCGCCCCACTAATCATCATCATCATCATCATCATCATCATCGTCATCATCAAGGTGAAAGCAAGTGACAATAAATGTGTTGTTGTAGTCTTGTCACTATATCAGGAGTTCAAAATAGTGGTAATTTTTGTAAATACAAGATTTAGTGACACAAAAGTAGTTCTATCAGATTATGAATGGCATCAATTAACCAGTTATGTCGGAATTAAACTCAAATAATTGCAATGCTCAACTCTCAAACACTGGAATTGATAACTGGATTACCACAAAATGTATGTCAGGGACTACCCAAGAACAGTGAACACATACAACAACAAGAATACCATGCAGTGCACTCAGTTTCAGGAATCTATATTCAGAAACTTGATGGATATTAATAATGCCATACAGTATGTGGTGGACAGGGGTATAGACTGACACCCTAATGGGTGTGAATTTTATGGAAATGTTTGGCACACCTTACCCATCAGATCACTTCAGAAAATGTCTTTGCTATGAACTTCCACGCATGCTGTGCTTCAGTACGCAGTATGTACTAAGCGTCGGCATCACTGCACGAAGTTGGTGCAGAATTATATGCATATTTGGACCTACTTATGAACTCAAATATATCAAACAAAATTTAAAACATAAATAATAAATTATAGTCTGTCTCTCTAAACCGTGTTTCATTGCACCCAGCTTTGAACATATTGAATAAAAGAAGCATCTATAATTAATAATATACAAATGGCAACAAAACCAACCAGAATGATTTACATTTGCCAGTGTTCGCGGCTCGTGGTCTTGCGGTAGCGTTCTCGCTTCCCGCGGACGGGGTCCCGGGTTCGATTCCCGGCGGGGTCAGGGATTTCCTCTGCCTCGAGATGACTGGATGTTGTGTGTCTTTCATCATCATTTCATCCTCATTCACTCGCAAGTCGCCGTAGTGGCGTTAAAGAACTTGTGGAGCGGCGGCCGAACCGGCCACCACTGCCATACCCTCATTATTATTATTATTATTACTATGCCAGTGGCGTTGGCAGTTGTTTAAACAGCACAAGTGAGTTACACACTCTGAAACTTAGGGGAGGTGGATTTTTTATGTTCCCACGATTTTACAGTTAAGACACCAGCGCTCTTAACATCAATGACCTGGCAAAGGCTGCACCAGTGGCCTGTGATGTCAGAGGAAGGCCTGACAATCATGCAGTGTCCCCAGGTCCGCTATCTTGGTTTCTATGCTCAGCGTAAGTGGCCTGGCAACAATGTAGGCTGCACCAGAGAGCTGTAATGGCATGGAAAACCTTGGTCACCATGCGGGATGCGCCATTGTCCCCAGGTCCGCTATCTTGGTTTCTATGCTCAGTGTAAGTGGCCTGGCAACAATGTAGGCTGCACCAGAGAGCTGTAATGGCATGGAAAACCTTGGTCACCATGCGGGATGCGCCATTGTCCCCAGGTCCGCTATCTTGGTTTCTATGCTCAGCGTAAGTGGCCTGGCAACAATGTAGGCTGCACCAGAGAGCTGTAATGGCATGGAAAACCTTGGTCACCATGCGGGATGCGCCATTGTCCCCAGGTCCGCTATCTTGGTTTCTATGCTCGGTGTAAGTGGCCTGGCAACAATGTAGGCTGCACCAGAGAGCTGTAATGGCATGGAAAACCTTGGTCACCATGCGGGATGCGCCATTGTCCCCAGGTCCGCTATCTTGGTTTCTATGCTCAGCGTAAGTGGCCTGGCAACAATGTAGGCTGCACCAGAGAGCTGTAATGGCATGGAAAACCTTGGTCACCATGCGGGATGCGCCATTGTCCTCAGGTTCGCCACCTTCGATTCTAATGTCACAGAGCAGGGGAAAACCGAGGAAATATGACAAACATTAATCCTGTGTTAATACCAGCCATCTTCGATTTTGGCGTCTACACTAAGGTCAGCAGTCTTGGATTGTGACGTCATAGGGCTGCACTAAATTCCACCATCTTGGTCTTTACACTTAGGACATGGTGAAGAACAACAATACTCCTGGATCAAAAGCATTTCCCACCTTATTGCCTCCCAGTTCTCAAAAGATAAAAGTGCCTTCGATATTTTCCTTCAACTCTTTTCTACGAGCAAGTGGTTAACACATCATATAGTGTATTCCTCTACAGTGGAAGGTGTGGAGACGTTTTAAGACTTTCCTTACAGGGAGCATGTGCCCTTTGCTGTATTTTCTGACTTCAAGTGCCTTCTTGCCCGTGGCGCACTGTGAGGCCGATGCCACTGCCTCTTATCCTTACAGAACTACATGTAGCATTTGTGCCAGTGTATCAGTTTGTATGTGCATACGACTTGAGTTGTAATTAGTTGGATGGTACATCGGTGAAGATCCTGTAAGATGGTTGCTCACTGAGAGAACTTGCAGGTGAAGTTGATGTGATTCATCGCAACAACCGTCCTATGATCAGTACACAAGAAGATCAATCACTGATTGATAATGCAGTTGTTTGGTATATTTGTGGACAGCCATTAGCTAGTAAAGCTGAAACAGTGTGTAGGGATCATTGTCATCTAGCGGACATGTTCTTTGGTGCAAAATGTAGCACATGCAACATGGACTACTTACTACCACCACACATATCCGTTTTCTTTCACAATTTGAGCAGATATGGTGCTCATTTCATCGTCAAGCACTTGGCTACATAGATTTGTGCAACGATCAGGTTAGTGTCCTAGATGAGAGCATGGAAAAAATATATCTGCTGAAGTTTGTGAATGCACCATTTCAGAAACTTGCTGAAAATATGCATCAGATGGACAAGCACATCACTCAAGCTGCACATCACAATGATGCTGGGTTCCAGCTCCTCATGAAGAAAGCGGTCTTTTCATTCATATATCTGTATTCCACAGAGAAACTCAACGAAATTGCGTTTCCAGACATAACCGCATTCTCCAGTAAACTTCTGGGCAATATCACATCGGATTTGAAGTATGGACACGTGGTTACTGTTTGGCAGGAGTTAGGGGGTATTCAACTCTTTATATGGACACAGATGTACGCTACTAGCAGACATACTCAAATGATTCTGGACTGTATGAATGGAAACATACTCTCTGGATCCTGCTTCAACTACAACAACATGAACTTAGATGCAGACAACTTATACAGGTATGCCTTGCGGTAGTCTCTATATACTGGAGAGCTCTGGTGGTTGTCTAGTCATGAAATCATCATATTGACTAATTTATCATCAGTGGTGCAGACTCTGATGAACGATATGTTTTTTAGGTAAATTTAACGTATCCTAATAGTTCCATGACGCACACAGTGATTTTCCATTATGTACAGAGCACAGAGTTCCACGATACAGCATCCATCCGGAGCTGTTGACAACTTTAGAGGAAAAAACAAGGTACATGCCGTATTAACGAAATCTCCAGCAACGTATGGAGTTGGAGTTGCAACTGTATAGAGTCACTCACGCTATTTACTTCAGCAGCCCTCCTGGCTAAAGGAATACTCTGATGCAAATACCAAAGCAATGGATACCAAAAAGTGTTCATTTCAAAAATATCATTGTAAAATAATGATAAATGGAACTTTTGGCAAAACTATGGAAAAACTTAGAGACCAACGTGAAATTAATTTAGTCACTAGCTGGGATGGGCGTCATGGTGTAAGAGAATATATTGCTACACTCCTGGAAATTGAAATAAGAACACCGTGAATTCATTGTCCCAGGAAGGGGAAACTTTATTGACACAGTCCTGGGGTCAGATACATCACATGATCACACTGACAGAACCACAGGCACATAGACACAGGCAACAGAGCATGCACAATGTCGGCACTAGTACAGTGTATATCCACCTTTCGCAGCAATGCAGGCTGCTATTCTCCCATGGAGACGATCGTAGAGATGCTGGATGTAGTCCTGTGGAACGGCTTGCCATGCCATTTCCACCTGGCGCCTCAGTTGGACCAGCGTTCGTGCTGGACGTGCAGACCGCGTGAGACGACGCTTGATCCAGTCCCAAACATGCTCAATGGGGGACAGATCCGGAGATCTTGCTGGCCAGGGTAGTTGACTTACACCTTCTAGAGCACGTTGGGTGGCACGGGATACATGCGGACGTGCATTGTCCTGTTGGAACAGCAAGTTCCCTTGCCTGTCTAGGAATGGTAGAACGATGGGTTCGATGACGGTTTGGATGTACCGTGCACTATTCAGTGTCCCCTCGACGATCACCAGTGGTGTACGGCCAGTGTAGGAGATCGCTCCCCACACCATGATGCCGGGTGTTGGCCCTGTGTGCCTCGGTCGTATGCAGTCCTGATTGTGGCGCTCACCTGCACGGCGCCAAACACGCATACGACCATCATTGGCACCAAGGCAGAAGCGACTCTCATCGCTGAAGACGACACGTCTCCATTCGTCCCTCCATTCACGCCTGTCGCGACACCACTGGAGGCGGGCTGCACGATGTTGGGGCGTGAGCGGAAGACGGCCTAACGGTGTGCGGGACCGTAGCCCAGCTTCATGGAGACGGTTGCGAATGGTCCTCGCCGATACCCCAGGAGCAACAGTGTCCCTAATTTGCTGGGAAGTGGCGGTGCGGTCCCCTGCGGCACTGCGTAGGATCCTACGGTCTTGGCGTGCATCCGTGCGTCGCTGCGGTCCGGTCCCAGGTCGACGGGCACGTGCACCTTCCGCCGACCACTGGCGACAACATCGATGTACTGTGGAGACCTCACGCCCCACGTGTTGAGCAATTCGGTGGTACGTCCACCTGGCCTCCCGCATGCCCACTATACGCCCTCGCTCAAAGTCCGTCAACTGCACATACGGTTCACGTCCACGCTGTCGCGGCATGCTACCAGTGTTAAAGACTGCGATGGAGCTCCGTATGCCACGGCAAACTGGCTGACACTGACGGCGGCGGTGCACAAATGCTGCGCAGCTAGCGCCATTCGACGGCCAACACCGCGGTTCCTGGTGTGTCCGCTGTGCCGTGCGTGTGATCATTGCTTGTACAGCCCTCTCGCAGTGTCCGGAGCAAGTATGTTGGGTCTGACACACCGGTGTCAATGTGTTCTTTTTTCCATTTCCAGGAGTGTAGATCATCTTTTAAAAGGACCACAATTTTCAATAAAGAGATCATGGCTGTGAAGAGACCGAAGATTTCATTATATGATACCTGTTTACGCAGGTAGGTTCTTGACGCGGATGTCACGCGGCCACGCTGGACGTGTCCAGGCGCAGAGACCAGCAGCGTCACCGGAAATAGGTAAATCCCAGCACTGGTAATTTTGACAGCTGTTACTCGCATGGCCTTTGTGCAAGAGATGCTCCAAGAAACGGTGGAGTGTCAGAGAATCTTAATGATGGCTAAGTTACAGTTCTTTGAGATTCGATAATAACTTTCTTTCGCTTACGCCATAGTCCAGCAGCGATCGCAGAGTCGGTACGGTTAGAACGGATTTGGCAAGGTTAGTTTTAGGGGTGGCCGGATGCCCTTCCTGCCGCCACCCCGTACCCCCAGGGATGGAATCACTGTACCCCAGCTGTCTGCATCTAGTGTAAATCGCGAAATAGTGCGAACGTGTGTCAAATGTCTGCGACGCGTGTAACTGAGGCAGAACATGGGGATCAGTCCTGTATTCACCTAGCGGGATGTGGGAAACCGCCTAAAAACCACATCCAGGCTGGGCGGCACACCGGCCCTCGTCGTTAATCCGCCGGGCGGATTCGATCCGGGGCCAGCGCTCCTACCCGAGTCCAGGAAGCAGCGCGTTAGCGCTCTCGGCTACCCTAGCGTGAGATTTGATAATAACTCACAGTACAAATGTGGAGCAAATCTGAATACATCTGCGATCTTAGAAAAGTGAGGCCCATCCAGTGACAACAACAATATTTCAATATCTTTAAAGCTGTGGAGGCTAAAATTTCACACAGTGAATAAACATTTTTCACAACGAACCTCTGAATTAACAGCTCTTAATCGCATCGTGCTCTTTCAACAAATGGTATCTCAGATGATAGAACTGCCCTAAAGATAAAACCTCTGAAAGCCAGTATTCTGTATCCATCTTATTTACTGGTTTATGACATCTTTTGTATGTTCTTTATTATGCAAATGTTTGTCAGAACATCGTATTCTCCGCATTTACACAGCGAATGAACACAGCATTAATACTTGATATTTTGTTATACTTGTGTTTTTATTTAATGAATTGTTTACTATTGTGCCAGAAACTTGATTTAAATGTTGGTTGCAAGTGCTATTAAAAAAGTGTACTAATTTAAAAACGGTCGGTCGCATGTGTTAGCGGAAACCACAATTGAAAAGAGAATCAAAAGACGCTTCTGTCAAGAAGGCATAAATAAGCGTTTAAAACATATTTAACGACAGTTTGCTGTTTTTATTATGAGCACACTTGCGCAAGTTTACTGGCGTATTTACTTATGGACACATCTTTATTGATAATTATTGTAAATTATCTGAGTGTGGCAGAATGTTTACAAAATTTCTCTATTTAAGTATTGTTGTAATATACACTGAAGCGCCAAAGAAACTGGTATAGGCCCGCGTATTCCAATACAGAGATATGTAAACGGGCAGATTACGACGCTGCGGTCGGCAACGCCTACATAAGGCAACAAGTGTCTGGCGCAGTTGTTAGATCGGTTACTGCTGCTACAATGGCAAGTTATCAAGATTTAAATGAGTTTGAACATGGCGTTATAGTCGCCGACCGAGCGATGGGACACAACATCTCCGAGGTAGTGATGAAGTAGGGATTTTCCCCGTACCACCATTTCACGAGTGTACGGTGATTATCATGAATCAGTTAAAACATCAAAGTTCCAGCAAGAATGGAACCAACGACGACTGAAGATAATCGTTCAAAGCGACAGAAGTGCAACCCGTCCGCAAATTGCTGCATATTTCAGAGCTGGGCCTTCAGCAAGTGTCAGCGTGCGAACTACTCAACGAAACATCGTCGATATTGGCTTTCGGAGCCGAAGGCCCACTCGTGTACCCTTGTTGACTGCACGACACAAAGCTTTACGCCTCGCCTGGGCCCGTCAACACCAACGTTGGACTGTTGATGACTGGAAACATGTTGCCTGGTTGGACGAGTCTCGTTTCAAATTGTATCGAGCTGATGGATGTGTACGGCTATGGAGACAACCTCATGAATCAATTTGCACTGCATGTCAGCAGCGAATTGTTAAAGCTGGTGGAGGCTTTGTAATGGTGTGGGGCGTGTGCAGTTGGAGTGATATGAGACCCCTGATACGCATACATACGCGTCTGACAGGTGGCACGCACGCAAGTATCCTGTCTGATCACCTGCATCCATTCATGTCCATTGTACATTCAGATGGACTTGGGCAATTCCAGCAGAACAATGGGACACCCCACACGTCCAGAATTGCTACAGAGTGGCTCCAGGAACACTCTTCTGAGCCTAAACACTTCCGCTGGCCACCATACTCCCCAGACATCAACATCATTGAGCGTATCTGAAGTGCATTGCAAAGAGATGTTCATAAGAGATCTCCACCCCTTCGTACTCTTACGGCTTTATGGACAGTGCTGCAGGATTCATGGTGTCAATTCCCTCCAGCACTACTTCAGACATTAGTCGAGTCCACGCCACGTCGTGTTGCGACACTTCAGCGTGCTCGCGGGGGCCTACACGATATTAGGCAGGTGTAACAGTTTCTTTGGCTATTCAGTGTATTAGTTTAGTCCGGGAAGTGGTCAGTTGAGACAAATAATTTATGTAGAGCTTGGAAACGATGTACTTTTGGTGAGAATGGCCTTCAGCCAATGAGAGTTGGACAGTGGTGGAGCACTGCTGGAATCAAGAGGAGGCTGGAACTTTTCGCGTGAGGAGCTCAAGGGATCGACTCTACACACTTTAACAAGAATTCTGGAAGAAGTCACACGTGCCCAGAGTATCGTGCGCGATCCTGTTCTCTGCGCGTGATTATGGGCTGTGAATAGTCGATATCATACTTTAACTTTTGAAGAGGAGCTCCAGAGTTGGAAAACTTTCTCTGCTTGCAAAAAAAAAATTAAATTAAATTAAATTAAATTAAATGGCTCTGAGCACTATGGGACTCAACTTCTGAGGTCATTAGTCCCCTAGAACTTACAACTAGTTAAAGCTAACTAACCTGAGGACATCACACACATCAATGCCCGAGGCAGGATTCGAACCTGCGACCGTAGCGGTCTCGCGGTTCCAGACTGCAGCGGCTAGAACCGCACGGCCACTTCGGCCGGCTTTCTACTTGCATTAGCGGACTGAGGATAGACAGAGTATGAGTTATTATTCTTTGTATCCCAAGTGTTTATTTGTGAGTCATCAGGTTGAACTCTGAATTGTTTTGAGTTTACGAATATTTCGTGTATTGTGGTTATGAAATGAACTTAGTTATCGCATATCCTCGATTACTGTTTAGCTCGGGAATTTTACTACCATTCTCATAGCGCTCCAAATGCAACTTTACTGCATTTGATAAGGGTATTTTCTGTCCTTATTTTAAGTGAATATCGTAGGACCTCTTCCCGTTTATTTGAGATGTTATTTCTTGAACGAACATTATTCAACATATTTCTCTGTTGTCTACATCAATTACAAACATTAGCATAGAACTCTTGTTATTCAATTATTTTGTATTTCTGTGCATTTTATTAATTCGCAATTCTAGTCATTGCACAGACTATTTGACTGGAGAATCACAGCTACAGGTTATTATTTGCAGCGAATTAGCTGTGGAGCATGAAAGCAGACGTGCGCGGCTCGACCCTTTGGTTATACGGAGCCATCATTTTTAAACAGAGCCGTGCATAGCCCCAGTACCTAACTTACGAGTAACCGCAGGTAAAGACGCAACTGGTTTGCTGTTAGGAACAGCAACTACTCGGCAGCGGTAACCATTATATACCGTCGCATATCGAGCTGGGGTTGCAAATGGATAGTGTCACTCGCGCTACTTCCTTCAGCAGCAACCATGGCTGAGGGAATACACCGATATAAATACCGAAAAAAGTGCTTAAAAATGTGCTCATTTCTAAAAGATTTTTAGAAATTAGTGATTAATGCAGATTTGAACAAACTATAAAAAACATAGAGAACAACGTGAAATTCATTTAGTCACCAGCTGAGGCGGGCGATATTGCTAGGTCAACCTTAAACGAACCACAATCTTCAAGAAACAGTTCATGGCTATGAAGATGGTGAAGATTTCAGTAGAGTATATGAAACCTATTTACGTAGTTATGTGTATATTTGACCTATCTAAACTTCACATGTACCAATTTCATAATGATTTTGCAAAAACTCATTTTGCTGATCCAAAGTTACGTTATTTAGATACCGACAGCTTCATCTATTGGGTGAAGGAATGTGATCCATATGAAGTAATATACTGCCATCCCACTGCGTTCGACACATATGGATATGCAGTTGATAATCTTTATAGCATAAAGCTGGCTAACAATAAGGTTATCAGCTTGATGAGAAATGAGGCGGATGGAGATTGTGAAGGGTGCAGGTGTCCACTCGAAAATGTATGCATTCTGAACAGAGACAGGTGCCACCCTGAGATGTCCTACGGTTGTGTACTGTGCAGCCTCTGTGGTTCTTATCGTTGGTGATGACTTGAAGTGCCTGTGCGGTAGTGTTGGCGGTGCTCTACCTCCTCCTATACATACGGTGTGCGAAGTCAATTTCCAATCATAAGGACATAGCTGGAAATCATCCTGTCATGACATAATGACTGGATACGTGTGTCGCACATGTAGCGAAAATGTGTGTGTGTGTGTGGCGGTGGGGGTGGGGGGTGAGAGGGTGAGGGAGGGGGGGGGGGGCGAGAGAGAGAGAGAGAGAGAGAGAGAGAGACTGCTTACTGCGTACACAAATGCATACTTGTACATGAGTGCACACTATGTGTGTATGTATTTATTCGCATTTAAACTTCGTTAACAGCGTTCAGTTTTCTTGTCAGTGATAAGATCTGGTAGAGACAGTTTTTATTCCCTAAAACAAAAGCACAACTCGGTTTGAGGACCTGTGTCCCATCTTCAGGTGCATCTACAAAGTTATAAATAAACAATGACGCCTATTCAAATTGTTAGCATTAATAAAGGTAATCAGAACTTACACTAAAACTGTTAAGAAAAAAATATTTACACACATAAAATGAGAGTCCATAGAAGTCGAATAACGGAGCTTAAATTAGTTTAAAATAGTACATCCATGGTACATGGCATAAAACAGGAGACGCACTCAATTCCTAGGCCTACCGGAAAACCTCTCACAGAGCAGGATCTATATAAAAAGCCATAGTTATCCAAATTAAAAGGACAGAACCACACACTTTATGGAAGACCACTTATCTATCTTTATGCATATCCATGTATGTCACATTCCTAAGCTCTGACCTTGAAATTAGGATTATGGGATGCTGGGTCATATAATAGTTTATATTTTATTTCCGGTGGTTCCCTACAGGGCGGAAAATTTTTAAACAAAATCGCAATTGTTTCTATCCTGTCCTACTGTAAACATTTAAGTTTAGGGCACTGGGAGTGGGAGGTACTGTTTAAACACACAAACTTTCTGTGAACTGTGTTGTCAGAGAAATGGGGGAAATTGTTTAAACTTATGACAGCTGGGCTACCATCATTTTAAACTCAGGACAAGTGGTTGCGATTGGCAGGGGGAAACCCAGTGACCATCTTGGATTCTAAACTCAGAGAACAAGAAATCTGACCACCATACAGCCTGTGCTCCTATCTTCAGGTCCACCATCTTGGATTTAAACCATCCGACAACCATGCTCTGACGACCATGCTCAGTTTTAAAACTGTGCTTGTATCTTCAGCTCCGTCATTTTGGATCACCATCTTGGATTGTAACTTCATAGGGCTGTTTTCGTATTCCAAGTCCACTATTCTGGACCGCCTTCTTGGACTGTGATGTCACAGAGGCTGTTAACGTATTTCTAGGTTCGCCATGTAGGATTTTGTGCTTAGGACAGTTGGGATAGGTCCGCCATCTTGGATTTTTGAATTCCCACCATTTTACACTTAGCACAATTGGGCTGTTTTGGATTTCGCGCCATCTTTTTGAATTTTCCATCATTTTATATCTATGGAAATAAGCTAATCCCATGATCTTGGATTCCACCATAGTAGATTGGCAGACCTACAGGACACTTTGGACTGTGTTCAAATATACACAGTTACCCTACTGTGACTGTTATCTGTTATCAACTGAAGCTGTATAATCCCATGAAATGGCATGAAGGTATTTATTTAATTATTGAACAGTCTATTATGATTTTAACTTTGACAGTGGCAGCCAGTAAACTTGAACTGACCCTGTTGTTCACAAAACAAATAGGTGTGTAGAAGGTCAATTTAAAGCGGGACTGTCATTGTGATTTGATAGCGATTTCGTTGGGTGACAGTGCATTCATGCCATACGTTGAATGATCTGCGTCAGCGGCATATAATTACACTCTTTATGGTATAAATTTACCAATGTGCTTTTACCTACATGGGGAAGCCACAACGTTGGGATCACAGATTTACTTCAAACTGTGTACGCCTATGGTAGGCGTTTAAGACAACATAATGCGCAAGTTATAAGGTGCATTACTCTGACAATTCTGAGAAAATGGAAAGAGAAGTTATTAGCGGCTATTATGTTGCTTATTTATCTGTGCGTGGGTTTCAGACGTTAGAGTTCCAGGTGGTCAAGTGTGTTCTGTCAGAGAGCTCAGCGTGTTCGGTCTCTGTAATAAAACAAACTGAGTAAAGGGATCAACAACGAACTTCAATGGATGTCATGTGACGTCCGCTCCGACCAAATACAACGAACAAAATGGACAAAAAAAATAACTAGTGTTCGAGCTTCGTAAGACGAAGGTGTATGAGGTGATGGTTCGACTCCCGATCAGACTTAACTATTAATCTAATTTTTTTCATCACTGGTCATATTATTTCATTTACATGACATTTTAGAGATAATATAACGAAAAAGCCACGTGTATTTGCTTGAAGTTTCAATTTATGTTTGTATGACAAAGACCATCCTGCAGTGTGTCATGTGGAGATTACATCCGACGAGTAATTGTGCTTCCCTCTTGTGGTCTGGCACATTGTGACTTACTATTTTACTGATAATGAGTAACGTCATTCATATCACTATTTATCGAGGGTTGACTTGGGCTTTCAAAGCCTGTCCTTCGTCCTTGAAAATTTAGTTACAAATAGTAAATAGTCAAATAACGTATGAAATTCACTACAACTTCATGGAAATGCAAGTGGTTTTTTTTTCATTATATTACCTCTGAAATGTCATGTGAATTAAATAATGTGAACAACGATGAAAAAAATATAGATTAAAAAGTATGTGGTAACGGTATTCGAACCGTTGCCTCGTCCAAGAGTCGCCTGCGCACTGCGAACACTAATGGCTTTACCACGATGACTTCTTACCACTGGCACCTTCGCACAATACGTCAGCTACATAATAACGCGTAAAAGTTCTCTTGCGATTTTCTCGGATTGCCAGCGTAGTGCACGTTACTACTTGCAGATTACATTGTTTTAACGGCGTACTGTAGGTGTACTAAGTTCGAAGTAAATCCGTGATCCCAACGTCGTGGCCTCCCCATTGTTAGAATAGTCGGTATCTGCAGCTCTGGTTCGGTATTCATGCTTTGCCAAGAAGTAGTATGTAAATGTTTTGATGTCATAGCTACAGTTATAAACTGTTGATATGCCGTGAAACTAAGCAAAGTGGAGCTGTGGTTAAAACAAGGTACTCGCATTTATGAGGTGCGGGATTCAAATACAGTTCGAGCAAGTTACGTTTCCCATGATCTACCTAAACTAATACAGGTCAGTATCTAAGTGGTTTCTTCGGCAAAACAACGAGCCATTTCCTTTCCCACCCTTGACAACTTAAACGTCTGTAACGTCAGTACCGTGTACAAGATGTTAAGCTGTAAGCGTCATTACCCACAGAACCTGTTTTGGAGTTACAAGGAGTCATCTTGTCTGTAAACAACGCACCTGTTGCTGACCATTATAACAAAGAACTAAAGAGATAATAGAAAACGAGAAGGCACTTATCACTTGAAGCCATACATATTACAAAAATGGATGGATGATTTTATGCATGTATGTGTGTGTATATGTTCCACGTCTTCTCCTAATCCACCGGACCAATTTCAACGAAACTTGGTATACATTTCCGTTACTGTCTGGCAACAATCGATGTTGGGGTAACAAGTACCTACCTGCATATATGGTTCTCGGGCGAGACGTCGGATGTCATAGTGAAAACTCCACAATATTTCGTCAGCGCAACTGGCCGACATCTTCAGGTGCGATGAACACACTGCTAAGGCAGGACCAGGGCTCCTCATTTATGCCCGTTTTAGGCAGGAAGTGCGCCTCCACGCATGCGCACTTCCTGCCTAAAACGGGCATAAATGAGGAGCCCTGGTCCTGCCTTAGCAGTGTGTTCATCGCACCTGAAGATGTCGGCCGGTTGCGCTGACGAAATATTGTGGAGTTTTCACTATGACATCCGACGTCTCGCCCGAGAACCATATATGCAACATGTCCGTCGGGAAAGCCTCAAGCAACACAAGTACCTACCTATCATAGTTCAGGAGGTATGACGTCCTAAACACAGATGCTGAAAAACTGCCGCGCCATGCATGACTTTTAAATTTATCACTTCTTTGCTGCCAACTCGAGATGCAACATATTTCGCAGACCGTATCCACATATGCCACTAAAGGTATTTATACAAATATATCATCGTACAACATATAGTTCAACGCATATGACGACATAAACACTAAGCTGCCGGAAAAAATGTCGTTTCATCCATGAAATTTGAATACGCGTATTCCTTATTACTGAGACACTTCTACAATCGGGTCCACTTAAGGAAATGCCTGACACCTGGCACCGCTTTTGACAGCTTTCAACTGTGAAACGAGCCGGTCCGAGTGGCACAGCGGTTCTAGGCGCTACAGTCTGGAACCGCGCGACCGCTACGGACGCAGGTTCGAATCCTGCCTCGGGCATGGATGTGTGTGATGTCCTTAGGTTAGTTAGGTTTAAGTTGTAGGGGACTGATGACCTCAGAAGTTAAGTCCCATAGTGCTCACATCCATTTTTGAAATGTGAAACGTAATTGGCTGTAGGCGAAAACAACGGTCCTCTATAGAGCTATGAAGATGTTTTTACAAATTCGCGTTTTAGACACGCGAAGGAGCTGCCCTTATAAATTTGTATATTGTGCACTTTTCTTTGTACGACTATTTCATAATTTCAAAGGTGTTTCCACGAAAATATGGAAAAGAATTTTTTTAGACATTGCACTACAAGCACACTTTTTTTTTTGTTTATGTTTCTAATAGAAAATTGGCGAAATGCTGACCTGGGCAATGTCGTGTTTGTCAGCTAGCTACAACTTTAAAAGTGAAGCTAACTGAATTCGTTACTTTTGCAAGTACCCCTGGATTTTAAGAAAAAGCATAAGAACTGAACAGCTATCTTTGTGAGCTTTTCAAAACACTGAACGTACATATCTTCATCAACACATTTCAAATCACTTAAAGGTGCAAGTTGGGTGGTAGTTACATCGCGACACGTTCTTAGGGCCTGTTTTCATACATCGATGAAAGGAGAGTGGAAATTTGTTTGCTTATTCACCTCTGAACAAACTCTGACAGATACAGTCCAACCTTTACGTTATCAGCGTAACTGTTTTGCGTGGGTATCTTATTTTCATTGGTTATAAGCTGGTTTTTGGTGACAGTTGTCGATCTGTTGTTGCTGTGAAGCCTTGCAGCAAGTAAGTCTCCATAGTGCGTCGGCCGCAGGAAGAGGCGCCTGCAGCTGACGCCAGAACAATGCAGGAAAGAGTCCAATCTTTTGTTGGC
Source organism: Schistocerca nitens (assembly GCF_023898315.1). Lineage (NCBI taxonomy): Eukaryota > Metazoa > Arthropoda > Insecta > Orthoptera > Acrididae > Schistocerca > Schistocerca nitens. The sequence goes on along the minus strand of NC_064614.1, from coordinate 621,766,485 downwards.
AGGTACTCGTCCGTCACGCATGACCTCTCCCCAGTTCTGTCTGGCACTGAGCCGCCAGGACTGATGTCTGGAGATGCCGTACTTAACAACAAATAAAATTGATAGTTACGCAAATCTGACAGCTGCACGGAATTGGCATTCGATAGGGAGGACAAAAATTCACTACAGGTTACTATTACCAGGAACGATGAAGGACATATGCCCAAAATGACAGTTTCTGAACGTACAAAATTGTGAAAAACATTCTTCCCACTGAAAATGAGGGGACAATGTCCACGATAAAATCGCGAGATGAGTTCATTTAAATTGAATGATTTGTGTGTGTAAATCACCGGACATGGCGGAAAACGCTGCAAAATAATTTTAAGTTTGCGAGAAAGTTGTTTTTAGAAGAGTCTGAATACGAATAGCAAAGGAGATTTGCTTTCCTCTCGCATATGAGATGTTTATTACAAACAGCACATGACGTTCTATATGGTTCTACCAAGCTAAGCAAGGCAAACAACAAACGGAAGATTGGTTTGAGCACCACAGTGTGTATGGATCGTCGTATAGTCTTGTGATCCCCCGACATGTAAACCTGACATGTAAACCCATTGCCTAGCAATTACTGAAGACCAACCGCAGCATTGGAGGCACACGCACCCCCCCCCCCCCCGCCCCATATATATATATCACATACAGGGTATACATTGGAGCGCAAAACTTAAAGAGGAAAGTAACTTTCGCATGGTGTGGGCTTTGCATAGAAAGAACTGCTACAGTATAGTACAGAAAGTAACTGAAATAAATACTCAATTAGACGAACAGAAATGACACTTTTATTCAAAGACAGTAGAAACTCTGAAGTCATAGCAGTTCATGGTAGTCCCCCAGACGTGATGAAAGATGGGACATCGTTCTTAATAGGGTGTATGATGACAACGGACAGCAGTGCATGCTCTTCAATGTACTCCCATGGCGGCCGCAAGGTTGGTGATGGAGCGTTCCATTCCTCCACCAGCGCGACTGACAAATTTGGCTGGTTGTTGGTGCATGCAGACTCGCTGCTATGCGTCTCCCCAAAGCATCCCACACATGCTGTATGGGATTTAAGTCGGGGGAATGGGCAGGCCAGTCCATTCGCTGAGGCCCCTCTCGTTCCAAGAGCTCTTAACCTGCGCCGTTCGATGTGGTCGTGCGTAGTTATCCATAAAAATGCACCTCTGAAAAGATATACATGATGAAGAGTACAATGTTACGATAACATTGACCAGTGAGTGTACCATTTTCAAAGATTTGGAGCACAGTACGCCCATTCAACATTATGCTTCCCCACACCACAGTATCCACATCACAAAAAGGGTTATGTTCGAGAATGCTGGATGTACCCTCATATGGCGAGAGACGGGAACACTTAAACCACCCAGGAACATTATCGTGGTATACATTGGGGACGTGTAGGGCAGCATATGTACGTGGTCCAGCAACCAATCAGCAACAGTCAACCATGCAGGTGGAGGTATGGATCACTGAACCATTTGAACTCCTTACCATCATTGTGACCAGTATGAGAGAATGTTGCAGAGCATACAGTGCCACCATGGTGATCCCCACCAGGGGGACCCACAGCTCTTTTGTGAGTACGTTTGTGGTACGCATGGCTCCCTGAGCTATTGCAGCCTTTCTTTTTTTCCATGCTGCTTTACCTTCCCCTTCCTTCTCTCTCCCTGTCCTTATTCCTTTCCCTTTGCCCCTTCCTTTCCCTCTCTTGCTGTTCTTCTTTATGTTAAGCTCAGCTATCATCCTGACGTTGTTTCGTCTCGGGGTTCTGGTTTTTTTGCTTTTCCTCCTCCTTTTCTGCTTTGGTCCCCCTCAGGGCTTTGACTTCCATATCTAAATTTGAAATCTGTAGTGTGAGCCAGATGGGGAAGAACTCGCTCTCTAGCGTCTATAGCGTGAGTTTCTCTCCTCCTGCTCCTCACCCTCCTCCTTCTCCTCTCCATCTCCCTTTTCTTCCTTCTATTCCTTTTCTGCTATAGCTCTTTCGCCTCCTCATTAGGTCACTTTCTCGGTAGACAGTCTGTATGATAGAGCTGTTACGTACTAATCGAGCTGAGCTTCCTGATACCACAGGGATCACATTGCTGGTACCTGCACTGTGAATGCCTCGTGGAGGCCTAATAGTAGTTGCCTATCTTTTCGGGGCTTCGGAACTCCCAGCAACGACCGTCATGCCAGGCCGCCATTGCTGCGGCTGGGTCGTGCCCACGAGGCTAGCACCTTATCAGAGTGGGTGCTACCAGGACGGACTTTTGGCATGTGAAATGTGTCAAACTTTCTTGCTGCTCTTCTGGAGCTGCATCTCTTCCTAGGAATAGTCCTGTCTCAGTTCCTGTTGCTGCTTCCCCAGACTTTCCCTCCTTGGCTAACCCCTGGGAGGATGGCCAAGCCCACTAGCTTGGGGCAAAACGCTTTCTGCAGTTTCTGGTCTGAACCAGGACTGATGGGCAGATTTTTGCCACAACCAAACCTCTTTGTTTTGTGGAACACACTGAGGACAAGTTTGGTGAAGCTGAGTCCTTAAGCAAGGTGAGATCTGGTAAAGAAAACTTCTGCCACCCATTCAGCCTCCCTCCATGACTGAACACTTAGGAATGCCGCTCCTCACAAGTCTCTCAATATGACACATGGTGTAATTTTCCATATGGACCTTCTTCAGTCCAATGATGAACTCAGGGCTAATCTGGAACAATGTGGCTTTCATTTCGTCTAGCGTGTCCAGAGAGGCCCTAAGCACAATCGTGAAGACACTGGCATTTTCATCCTGTCCTGAGAAGGCCAAAATGATGGCATACAGATGCAACATCGAACCATTAATTCCATCTTCAATGCATTGCTTCCTGTGCCTCAAGTTCGGCCACATGTCCACTTCCTGTGACGCCAGTCCCATGTGGTGACTGTGGCCACCCTCTCCATGTGGGGAGCCGTTGCACCCCACCTCCTAATGGTGTAAACGGCTCTAGTCTACATTCTCCCCAATCAACAGAATGTCCAATGTATACAAAGGAAACAAAAATCTTTGACCATCTCAGCTACTTTGAGGCCCAGAAGAAGTTTGACTGTGAATTCTCATCTCATTTTGCCTCAGTTACATCTTCCCCTCCTCCCCCTCCTTCTTATCCCCATCCTGTCCCCTTCCCCTTCCTTCCACTGAGTAGCTCTTGTCCCTTACTCTCAAGGAACCACTCCTTCTCTTCCTCATCCTCATCCTCCTCATGGGCCTGAGAAGAATCCTCTTGTCTGGCTCCTGCTAGGGATGGGGCTCTCTCTCAGAACATCACTCGCTGTTGTACTCGAGATAGGAAGCCTCCAACCTCAGGTGGGAAGAGGGATCCAGGCTCCTAGGGCCCCAAAGCTGCTCGCCTTTTGCCTGATCTGGACATTGGTGCTACGTGTTCCCTTACTGATAACGCCTCCTCCCTCCCTCTAAAGGAGAAGAAGAAGCAGCACAAGTCCAAGGACGAGGCTTCATCGGCATCCTGGGGGGTGGGGGGCGGCTTTGCCTCCTCCTCCTCACTCTGAATCAGACCCAGTTTTTGTGGATGTCACCCCATCCTCGTCAGTGACGACCAGTGACCCAGTAATATGGCCTCCCCTCGGCTTCTTGATGTGTAACCTGGACTCTCATCACATGATAACCCAATGGAATTACTGTCACTGCCGGAAACACAACACCCTTGTTCCTCTGATTCTGCATCCTGTCTTGCTCTTGAAGGAACGGACTTCCATGATGACCATTCTCTAAATCGTCATGGTTATCAGCCATTCTATCAGAACAGTGCTGGCCCTGAAATAGCATCTGGAGGGTTCTGCATTTTAGTTCGCATAGACATCATTAGTGACTGGATCCCCCTTCGTGCCAAGCTGGAAGCAGTAGTAATATTAGTGCGAACAACCACAGCAATCATCATTTGCAATGTATTCCTCCCCCCAGGTACGCCACTTCCGTACATTGAACTGCCTACCTTAATACTGCAACTCCTGCCCCTGTATCCCCTCCCGGGGACCTCAGTTCACACCATCCTTTGATGGGTAGGGGTTTCCTAAGACTTTGATTTGAGTCTCCTCAATGATGGTTCTCTTATCCACTTCAGTGTTGCTCATGGCACCTTTTCTGCTATCGATCTCATGATCTCCCGTGCTCTTGTGGCTTCACTACATTGGTTACCCACAGATGATCTTTGTGACAGTGACTACTTTCTGGTGATTCTATCTATCGTTCCCCAGCCACAGCCAGGCAGACAGGGCCCCACAATGGGCTTTCTGGAGAACCAGTTGGTCTTTATACGTATCTGCTATGCACTTTGACACCTCTCTCTCGGATTGCATTGATGCAGTCTTGCAAAACATCTCTGACATTATTCTTCATGCCGCTGGCACTGCTATCCCCCTATCCATAGGTCCTCCATGTTGCTGACTAGTACCATGGTGACCAAGGATGTAGCAGTCGCTATTCAGGACCGCCGATGAGCGCTGCAATAATTTAAACGACACACTTCACAGACCAAACTTTTCGCTTTTAAGCGTCTCTGTGCCAAGGCTCGCTACCTTATTAAGCAAAATAAAAAGAAATGTTGAGAGCACTATGAATGCTGGGAGCGCTATGTTTCCTCCCAGGGGCATAAGCCTCTTCATCTCAGGTTTGTTCCAACTTCTGTAGCTTGCTGGGCTGGCAGCGACAATCAACTGTCCAATGTCGTATCCTACAGGGTGCTGTGTGTACTGATCCATAGGTCCTTGCAGAACACCTCATGATATACACACATCAAAAAAAGTTTTGCATCACCTCGGTTCCGAGAGTTCGGGAACCTGTACAGAAAAATGGAATAGAGATAAACACAAACTTCATTTCCAACCTTTTTATTGCTCATGAAAACCACACATTGCATGTTGTACCACCATACAGCGAGACATTCGGAGGTGGTGGTCCAGACTTTTGTACACACCGGTACCTCTAATACCCAGTAGCACATCCTCTTGCATTACTGCATGCCTTAATTCGTTATGGCATACTATCCACAAGTTCATCATGGCAATGTTAGTCCAGATTGACCCACTCTTGAACGGCGATTCGGCGCAGATCCCACAGAGTGGTTGGTGGGTCACTTCGTCCATAAACAGCCCTTTTCAATCTATCCCAGGCATGTCCGATAGGGTTCATGTCTAGAGAACATGCTAGCCACTCTAATCGAGCGATGTCGTTATCCTGAAGGAAGTCATTCACAGGAAGTGTACGATGAGGACGCGAATTGTCGTTCATAAAGAAGAATGCCTCGCCAATATGCTGCCGATGTGGTTGCACTATCAGTCGGAGGATGGCATTCACATATCGTACAGCCGTTAATGGGCCTTCCATGAGCACCAGCGGCATACGTTGGCCCGACATAATGCCACCCCAAAATAGCAGTGAACTTCCACCTTGCTGAACTCGATGGACAGTGTGTCTAAGACGTTCAGTCCGATGGGGTTGCCTTCAAACACGTCTCCGACGATTGTCTGGTTGAAGGCATGTGCAACACTCAGCGGTGAAGAGAACATGATGCCAATCCTGACCGGTCCATTTGGCATGTTGTTGGGCTCATCTGTACCGCGCTGCATGGTGTCGTGGTTGCAAACATGGGTCTCGCCATGGACGTCAGGAGAGAAGTTGCGCATCATGCAGCTTATTGCGCACAGTTTGACCCGTAACTTGACGTGCTGTGGCTGCATGAAAAGCATTATTCAACATGGTGACGTTGCTGTCAGGGTTCCTCCGAGCCATAATCCGTAGGCAGCGGTCATCCACTGCAGTGGTAACCCTTGGGCGGCCTGAGCGAGGCATGTCATCGACAGTTCCTGTCTATCTGTATCTCCTCTATGACTGAACATCACTTTGGTTCACTCCGAGACACTTGAACACTTCCCTTGTTCAGAGCCCTTCCTGGCACAAAGTAACAATGCAGATGAGATCGAACCGCGGTATTAACTGTCTAGGCATAGTTGACCTACAGACATCACGAGCCATGTACCTCCTTCCTGGTGGAATGACTGGAACTGATCGGCTATAGGACCCCCTCCGTCTAAAGGCGCTGCTCATGCATGGTTGTTTACAATTTTTGGTGGGTTAGTGACATCTATGAACAGTCAAAGGGACTGTGTCTGTGATACAATATCCACAGTCAACGTCTATCTTCAGGAGTTTTGGGAACTGGGGTGATGCAAAACGTTTTTTTGATGTGTGTACTTTGTGACAGCATCGACGTCCTCTTCCTATCCTGCTGTCTTTCTCCTGCATAAACGACAAGTTGAAGAAACCCCCTCTGTTTCAGACTCCACCAAGCTGAAGCCTATAATGAACCCCTCACTGAATAGGAAATCTTACAGGTCCCACATCCAGATTCCATCCACAGCCAGATGATCCAACACTTGGACATTACGCAGAGGCAACATCTACTCAGGGTCTTCAACTGCATTTTGCTCACGGATGTCTTCCCCTCACAAGGGTGAGACAGCATAGATAGCACCATACTTAAGCCCGGGAAGAAACCATCGTCTCCCGACAGCTACCGACCGATTAGCCTGACCAACGTACTTTGTGAATTGCTTGAGAGGATGGTTAGCTTCCGATTATGTTGGGTTCTCGATTCTTGGAGCCTTTTGTCCACGTGTCAGTGTGGCTTCCAGGATGGACGATCTACAACTGATCATTTACTCAGATTGGAAGCAGCAATCTGACAGGCTTTTTCTAAACACCGACAACTTGTCGTGGCTCTTCTTTGACCTACATTTTAGTTGCCCTCCACAACTGGGACTCTCACGGCCCCTTCTTCTTTTATCCGCTAATTTTTATCCCACCAGCTCTTCCGGGCTACAGTTAGTGCTTCACTCAGCACCCCTCGGATCCAGGAGAATAGTATCCCACAGTGTTCTGTGTAAAGTGTCACACTCTTACTTGCCATCAACAATGGGCTTGTAGCCTCTGTTGGGCCTCCGGTTACCCCAGGGTTGTATGTCGACGATTTTTGCACCTGATGCAGCTCCCACTCAGTAGCATCTGCTGAACGCCAAGGTGCCATCTGATGGACCTCTGCATGGGCCCTTCGCCGTGGCTTCCAGTTTTCCCTCTCCAAAAAGCAGGTTATGCATTTTTCTGTCTACCCACAGTAAACCTCCATCCAGAACTTTATTTAGACAGCCAGCGCCTAGATGTTGTAGCAAGTCGCGTTTCTTGAAGACTACCTGCATGCGGAAGCGAAATGCTCTCTGCTTCCTGGCCCACACATCTTGGGTTGCAGAGTGTGCTGCTCTTCTCCATAATTACTGTGCTCTGGTTTTGTCCAGGTTAGATTATGGTTATCAGGTTTATGGCTCAACAGCCTCCTCCACTCTGTTGGCCCAGTTCGTCATTATGGGATATATCTGCTTATCACTGCCTTTCACACTAGTCTCATCAACGGAGTCCTCGCAGAAGTGGGGAATCCCCCTTTAAAAATACGCTGGAGACAACTCCTGGTTTCTTACGCAATCGCCATTCGACAATTCCATGACGATCCCATGTACTCTGTCCTCTTTGCAAATGAGGGATGTCTCCCTCCTGATACCCGCTTTCGGGAGGGATTGCCAGTTGGAATGCATCTATTGCCCTCTGGCAGGATCTCCACTCACTGGAAGATGCCCCGTGTATTTCCTCTCGCACCTCCTCCCCCTCCTTGGACAGAGCATAGACCACGGATTCGGACTGACCTATTCCAGGGTCCTAAGGTCTCTGTCGCCCTATGATATTTCGGCGTCTTGTATTTTCCATCCATGAAGAGTATCAGAGTGCTACCATCTTCTACACTGATGCTTCTAAAACGATGGATACGGCGGGATATACTTTAATTCCACTACTGGCTTGGAACACCATTTACTGCCAGGATAATGTAGTGCGTTCACAGCAGAGCTGCTAGACGTTTACAGCGCCCTCCATTTTGTAACTCAGGCCTCCCTCCACAGCATTTAACTATGTACTGACTCAATGTGCAGCCTTAGAGAGGCTATAGGCATGCTATGCCTTTGGTCTCTGCTGTACATGATCTACTCTCTGCCCTTGGCCGTTCTGCCTGCTTAGTTGTCTTTCTCTGGGTCCCAAGTACATGAACTGGCTGACCGTTTGGATAGAGAGGCAGGGACTTGCCTCCCATTCCCTTTCATGATTCCAGGTGCAGATATGCGGATACACATCAAATCTATCTTTGCGCGCCAAAAGTGGAATAACTTCTGGTACACTACTAGTCACAGTAATAAACTCCTTACAATCAAGGAGACTACTGCAGTTTGGAGCTCTTCCTTCCACTCCTCTCTGAAGGAGTCCACTGTTTTATGGTGTCTACGCATCGGTCATTCTAGGCTCACCCATTGTTTTCTCTTGCGTAACGAGCCACACCCAGAATGTGACTGTTGAGCCAGACTGACAGTATCCCATGTATTGGCGGAATGTCCCCTTCTTTTATCACTCTGTACTACTCATAGCCTTCCATATTCCTTGTCTTTCCTATTAGCAGACGATCCATGGACGATTGAACTGGTCCTCAGTTTCCAACGTGAAAGTGATTTTTATTTCCAGTTACAGGGTTTTGCGTTACTCCTGGAGCAGGGGCAGGGTAATTGTGGTTAAGCCTCTGTTCGTGTCTTCTGTGTCTGGCACCCATGACCACTCCCCCCTTGCAATGACCATTCTTTTGTCCCTCTATTTTTCCAGTTTTTAGATTTGGTCTACCCTTGTATGCCTTCTGCTGTGTGTGTTTTTAGCTTCCTCGCTTTATAGTTTGACCCCTCTGAATGGATCCGTCCACTTTTAGCGACCAACTCTGTCTTACACATGTGCCTTTTGAATCGCGGGACTGATAACCTCGCCGTTTAGTCCTATAACACCTTCCTCAGTCAATCAATCCGTGGTGATCACAGACCAGATCAATAACCATTTACCGCCTTTTGTATCTATCGTGAATCGCGGTGGGTTCAGTGCAATTACTGCTTTTCAATAAAAGTGTTGTTTCAGTTCGTCTCAATCTGTGTTCCTTTCATTTACCATCTGTACTATACTGTAATAGTTCTTGTTGTGTTGGCAGAAGAGCCAACACCGTGTTACTAGAGGAGGCCGAAATGCACGCGTTTTAGCTCACGCAGGCTGGCGTGAGGAGGGAAGAACTATACTGACGTGAGGTTTGGAACATGACAAGGAATGAGAATTCAGAAAGCGGACGTAATTAGTTTGATACTTAACTTTAATCCATTAATGATGAACGTCGCTCTTGACGGTACATGATTCACAATATTATCAGTTCAGAACACATTCTTGAAGAATATGGCGCCTTGCTAGGTAGTAGCAAATGACGTAGCTGAAGGCTATGCTAAACTGCCGTCTCTGCAAATGAGAGCGTATGTAGTCAGTGAACCATCGCTAGCAAAGTCGGCTGTCCAACTGGGGCGAGTGCTAGGAAGTCTCTCTAGACTAGACCTGCCGTGTGGCTGCGCTCGGTCTGCAATCACTGAGTGGCGACACGCGGGTCCGACGTACACTAACGGACCGCGGCCGATTTAAAGGCTACCACCTAGCAAGTGTGGTGTCTGGCAGTGACACTGTAGTGGACTGACAAGGCAGCCAGTCCACAGTGACGGGTAGCCGAAAGGGCACATGTACACACACGCCGACTGGCGCGAAGTCTGGAACAGGATTCGTAATGAATGTGATAAAGAAAAGAACGTAACTACTAGAACACTTAACTTTTATATCGTCCTTTGGTATACAGCATTCTTGATGATACAAGTGAGACTATCTTGAGATACATGCAATGGTACAAATGGCGCCTTGCTAGGTCGTAGCCATTAACTTAGCTGAAGGCTATTCTAACTGTCTCTCGGCAAATGAGAGAAAGGCTTCGATCAGTGTAGTCGCTAGCAATGTCGTCGTACAACTGGGGCGAGTGCTAGTCAGTCTCTCGAGACCTGCCTTGTGGTGGCGCTCGGTCTGCGATCCTGACAGTGGCGACACGCGGCTCCGACGTGTACTAATGGACCGCGGCCGATTTAAGCTACCACCTAGCAAGTGTGGTGTCTGGCGGTGACACCACATTCCTCCCCCGCAAATCGGCGAACGGTCGTGTGATAAGGCTTCCGCCCGCCGTGGGGAGGACCCCATGTTGACGTATGCGATGGGGTGGGGAGCCTAACAACAGGCGAGGCTGTGCCACCCGCACCCTGCCATTCGGTCCGAGGGGAGCTAGGAAACGCCTGAAAACCTAGTCCAGGGTGCACGTCAACATGCGGTGTATGCGCCCGTAATGAGACAGGAGGGGCCGAAGGGTCGACCTCCATTGCGTCGGGGTATCCGACGCGCGATGACGCCATGTGGCCCGGAGCGGGCAAGAGTTCCATGGCGGAGGACAGCTGGTCACGGGAAGCGGACGGCGGCGCGTGACCCAGGGAGGCGCTTGGCGGCTGCAGCGAAGCGTCCAATGCGGGCGGCGCCGCCGCCGGCGGCGGCGGCGGCGGCGGCGCGACGCCATGGGGCAAAATGGAAGGCAGCGTCGGTAACACCTGGGGATGAGGCGAGCCAGTAGATGGGTCCCCAGGGCGCTGACCGGACGGCACCGTCGCTGAAAGCAGACGGCGAGCAGCAGAACCCAGGCGACGACAGAGGCGCAGCTGATTGAGATGCCGACGCACCTCACCAGAGGCCCCCAAAACCAAATACATTGCGCGGCCGAGGCAGCGAAGAATGCGCCCTGCGAGCCAACGCCGTGAACCTCGATAGTTGCGATAGAAGACAACGTCGCCAGGAGCAAAAGCAGGAGTCTGCTGCTGCACAGGAACCGGATGCGGCGGATGCAGCAAAGACATCAAGGTTCGATGAGGACGACCGTGGAGCAACTCATCCAGCGAGCGACCACCGCGGGGCTGAGAGATACGAAGACAAAAAGAGCAATAACGCGTCCTCCCGAGAATGCGACTCTTTCAACTTCAACATCTGTGACTTGAAAGTCCGGACCAATCGTTCAGCTGCACCGTTGGACTGTGGCGAAAACGGCGCGGACGTCAGATGTTGAATACCATTGGCCTTGCAGAATGACTGAAATTCTGCAGACATGATTTGTGTTCCATTGTCGGAAACAATTGTCTGTTGAAGACCTTCAATGCAAAAGATAGCAGATAACGCTTGGATGATGGCAGATGACGTCGTGGAAGACATCCGGACAACAAAAGGAAAATTACTGAAAGAATCGACAACAACCAACCATCGAGCATTCCAGAATGGGCCAGCAAAATCTATGTGCAAGCGTTGCCAAGGGGAAGTGGCTTGTGGCCATGCAAAGAATTTCCACGGCGGTGCGGATTGGTGTTCGGCACACGCCATGCAAGAAGAGCACATATTCGTAATCGCAGCATCGATTCCGAACCAAGTACAGTGCTGACGAGCAAGTTGTTTCGTGCGCACTATACCCCAATGTCCTTGGTGAAGAAGCCGTAAGACAGAGGACTGTAACGAACGTGGGACCACGACTCTGGACTGATCATTATCAGAACGCAACAGCAAAACACCACGTCGTACAAAAAGTCTCTCCTTGTGAGCAAAAAATCGGCGAACCAACGGATCCTCGATCCGTGACTTCGACAAGGGCCATTGCGTAGCAACAAAACGCAAAACAGTAGCAAGGACAGGGTCAGAAGCTGTGGCTGTAGCTACACGACGAAAATCAATCGAAAACGATTCGACCACATCATCGGTTTCCGAATCAATGAACATGCAAGCAAGTTCGGAAGAATCGAATGCTGTATCCTCAGCAACAGGCAAACGGGACAACGCAGCAGCGTCGCCGTGCTTAGCAGCGGACCGATACAAGATATCGTAGCGATTGGCGACCTCATAACGCAATGCGTGGGGAACATTGCGCGCTCTGAAAAATTTCGGTTGCGTGTTCACTTTCAGTTCCAAATGTGCTTCATAGTTCTTAGCGCAACCAAGGCCCGGTGCAAAAATGTCTGCAAATTCTTCACATAGACTAGAAACACTGGCTGAAGGCACAGTCTGATTCACTGATAGGACCTCATTGACTATAGACATGTTAAACAACTGAAATAAATCTAACGCAAACAAGTTCACTGCAGTAGAAGAATGAAGAACGTAAAATGACACAAGTTTTGTTTGTTCCTTGTATGTAGCAAGAAGAGTGCACTGTCCTAACACAGGGATAGCTTGTCCGGAATAACTATTTAACTGAACACGTGCAGCACGCAACGGAGGTGCGCCCAGTTGTTTGTACATGGCGTGATTGAGTAGGGAAACTGCAGCTCCGGTATCGAGCTGGAACGGTATCACTTGTCCGGCAAAGTCCAAATCTACAAAAAGTTTATTGTCCTGCTGACGACAAGAGCGACTGTTTTGTGCAATTTGAACAGACACTGGTACAGAATCACGTGCGACGGGACGGGACTTCCGTCGACGTCGACGCACACTTTTTGCGGAACGAACACAGTCACTGTTAGCGAGAGGAACACTGGGTGGAGTGGAATTAACTACATGAATGTCCATGGGAGAAGGTTCACGAGCCTGATAGTCCTTGGTTCTATTCCGGCGCGAAGCAAAGGGCCGGGAATGGTTGTGACTGTCTGATCGGAGCTTTTTCTGGCAAACACTCTGAACATGTCCTTTCTTGTTACAGAAAAAGCAAATAGCCTGGCGTGACGGGCAATTCTCACGCGAATGTCTAATTGCACACCGCAGGCATGATTTCACTGCATTTGCTTGCCTACGCGGCACACGTGTTTGCGAGCTAGGCTGCAGCTGCGCGGACGTGCGCGAGGGCTGTTTAGCGGCCCGTGCAGCGCGCCCGGCGGGCCGGTTAATGTGACACACGGCTGGCGAAGTTTCAAATGATTCCTGAGCAAAGTCAAGTGTGTCTTGCCTATCCAATATGTCTATCACTTGTTGAAGGGAGGGATTAACTAGTTTCAAAATCTGTTCCCGTATGCGAACATCAGAAACGTTCTGTGCAATTGCATCACGCACCATAGTATCTGAATAAGGGAGTCCACATTCACATTCAAACGCACAATCCCTAGTAAGTCCTTGCAATGTTGCAACCCACTCCCTATTAGTCTGACTGGCCGTACGTTTTGTACGAAAGAACGCATACCTTTTTGCAACGACATTTACTGTTTCCTTGAAATAGGCATCTAAAGCAGACAAAATTTCTTCGTATGACAGAGTTGCTACGTCACGTCGGGGAAACAATTTCACTATCACACGGTAGGTGGACACACCTACACACGAAAGCAAAAACGGCTGCCGCTCATTACCTTGAATTCTGTAGGCGGCGAGATGAAATCCAAATTGCCGGGACCATTCCGTCCAAGACTCTTCGTCCACTTTATACGGACGAAACGGTGGTGCAACTGCGTTTTGTGGCTGCGGTAGCGATCAAGCGGCGGCGGCCGCATCGGTTTGCAGCGCACGTTGACCCTGGATGAGCCGTCCAAGGGCATCCAATAACGCCTGCGTCTGCTGATTCTGCAAGCGATAAAATTCGGACAGTACATCTGGAGATTGTGGCGAAGCCATGCCACAAGCAATTTAATACAATACGAACGCTAAAGTCCCTTTTTAGACTCGTCGCCAATGTAGTGGACTGACAAGGCAGCCAGTCCACAGTGACGGGTAGCCGAAAGGGCACACGTACACACACGTCGACTGGCGCGAAGTCTGGAACAGGATTCGTAATGAATGTGATAAAGAAAAGAACGTAACTACTAGAACACTTAACTTTTATATCGTCCTTTGGTATACAGCATTCTTGATGATACAAGTGAGACTATCTTGAGATACATGCAATGGTACAAATGGCGCCTTGCTAGGTCGTAGCCATTAACTTAGCTGAAGGCTATTCTAACTGTCTCTCGGCAAATGAGAGAAAGGCTTCGATCAGTGTAGTCGCTAGCAATGTCGTCGTACAACTGGGGCGAGTGCTAGTCAGTCTCTCGAGACCTGCCTTGTGGTGGCGCTCGGTCTGCGATCCTGACAGTGGCGACACGCGGCTCCGACATGTACTAATGGACCGCGGCCGATTTAAGCTACCACCTAGCAAGTGTGGTGTCTGGCGGTGACACCACAGACACCACGGTTCTTCCTATGTAAGGTCCAAGTTTCACCGAGATTTGATACTTGGCAGAGACATATCATGCGGAAACTACATTAGTCCTTGAGTTTAGCACACCAGTGTACATACCTACACTCCGCAAGCCACGTTACAACGTATCATGGAGGGTACTTCTCGTACCACTGTATTTTTCTCTCTCTCCTGTTCCATTCGCAATTGACAGGTAGGAAGAATGACTAACAAAAAGCTCCATATTAGCTCTAATTTCTCTGATTTTCTCACTATGATCATTTTGTGAGACATGTGTGGAAGGAAGTAACAAAAGTAACATATTACGCCCTGTTGTCTCTCTCGGAACTCCAGCAGTATATCTGTCCATGATGTGAACGACTCTCATGTAGCATCTGCGGCCGGAGTTCGCTGAGCAGCCCCTCCCTAATGTTCTCGCGCAGGCTGAACGATTCGCTGACAAAACGCGCCGCTCTTCGTTGAATCTTGTCCGGTCTAGGTTGGGTCCCAGAGTGATAGGCAGTACTGAAGAATTATTTCCTTAAGTTTTTTTGAAGTGAATGTCAGCCGGACAATTGCTTTTCCTACACCTGGATCTTTAAAAAAAAAAATCATTTCACTTTAGGACGCTCCGAATGTTTACTGCTAGGCATTTTACGATAGTCATTGTTTCCAATGATTTGTTGCCAATCGTATAACCATACTATTTTGGACTCCTTCGCCTATTTATGAGCCAAACGTTACATTTATTTACATTCAGGAGCAATGCCAGTCCGTGCACCTGTCATCTATCCACTGCTGGTAATTCTGCAGTTCGTTACAGTCTTCAGGGGTAGCTCCCTCCTTACAGACAACCGCCTCCTGTCGTAATAGCTTAATGGAACGTCCTACTTTACGCACTAGATCATTTAAATATATTTTGTAAACAATAAGGGTACTATCACACTTCCTTGGGGTACTCCTAAAATTGTCTTTACATCTGTCGATTTTGTGCCATTACGATCGACGTGTTGAGTTATATCTCCAAGTCCTGAATCTAGTCGCAAATTTGGTCTGATACTCGGTAAGCTCGTAGTTAGTTTACTTTACGAAAGTGCAGAAATGTGACAAATGTCTTCCTGAAGTTAAGGAACAGGGCGCCAACATGGACCCCGATGTGAACGGCACCCTGGATCTCATGGTCGAACACAGCGAGCTGAGTTTCGCAAGGTCGCTACCGAATACATGTTGATTTTTATAAAGGAGATTATTCGCTCTGGAAGATGTCATAACACCTGAACATAAAAAATGTTCCGTAACGCTATAATACAATGATTTCAGCGTTATAGACCTATAATTATTATATGCATCTGCCCTACAACCCTTCTTGAAAACGAGAAAGATCTGCTCTGTTTTCTAGTCGCTAGGTACCCTTCGTTACTACATCGATCAACGAAAGAGAGCAAGTTCTTTTGTATATTCAATGTAAAATCTAACAGATATCGCATGTGGTCCATATAGATTTTCACTGATAAGCGGCTGTAGTTGATTTTCTATTCCACGATCACACGTCAAAATATCTTCTGTTTTGGCGTTCGTGTGATGATTGAAAGAAGAATCTTTCGAAACAGTTTCGGAAGACCGAATTCAATATTTCGTTCTTCTCTTTATCCGTTTCGGTGCCAATATGGTCACTGACGGACTGAACAGATGATTTCGGTTAGCTTACTGACTTGAAGTAACACTAAAATTTCTTAGGATTCAAGTCAGATCGGTAAGTAAAATATTACTTTCAAATTCATTGAAAGCTTTCCTCATTGCTCTCCTTGCGCCTATTTTCACTCCGTTCTGCATTTCATAAAAAAAATTTGTACCGTGACTTGCAATAAAAAAGCCTTTTTAGCTGTTAAACACGACAGAACTATGTAGTTCTGTTAATTCCAAAGATTATACATAGCACAGAACGTAATCTCGCTGTCAGTGAACATTGATGTACTGTATCTACTCCATAATTCCTCCCACCATCAAGAACCATTAACCTGCCGAGGCAGAATGGTTTGCGGGCCTCAGCGATACAGATAGCCGTACTGTAGATGAAATCACAAAAGAGAATGTCTGTGAAGAAGTCAGATAAACATGTGGTTCCCAAAGATTGACAGCATCCTTTTCAATAGTTGCAGGGACACCAGTTTGGGTGAGTGATCTGGCCTTGCTATGCTGGTATTGCGAATGGCTGAAAGTACATCAGTAATTTTTCCCTAGGACATGTAGCTCTACTGTATAAATTAATGATGATGGCATCCTCTAGTTGAAAATACTGCGGATGTAAAATAGTCCCCCATTCGGATTTCTGGGCGGTGACTACACGGGAGGATGTCGTCACCGAAAAACGAAACTAGCATTCTGTGGGTCGGAGCATCAAATTTCGGATTTCTTAATCTTGTAGGTAGGGTAGAGAATTTACAAAGGGAAATGGATAGTTTTTATCTGTGTACGAGGGTTGAAATTTAAATAGTGGCAACTATTTATTCACAACCGATAAAAAAGAGTTACGTGTTTGCACCTGTTACTGTCCTTCAATGTAGCCACCAGCGTTGTGTAGAACCCGTTGCCAGCGATGTGGGCGGCGTAGTATGCCGTTAGCAGAGCCCTTTCTGTTGTTAATTAGTACAGTGGTGACAGGAGGAACAGGACTTCAAGTCAGATGAGTGCAGTTTATCAACAGAAAATCCAATAAGAGTCATTCAGTAATAGGGCTAATAATGAGGGAGAAAATAGGAATGCCGGCAAGCTACTACACTGAAGCGCCAAAGAAACTGGTATAGACATGCGTATTCAAATACAGAGATATGTAAACAGGCAAAAAACGGCGCTGCGGTCGGCAACCCTATATAAGACAACAAGTGTCTGGCGCAGTTGTTAGGTCAGTTACTGCTGCTACAATGGCACGTTATCAAGATTTAAACGAGTTTGACGTGGTGCTATAGTCGGCGCATGAGCGATGGACACAGCATCTCCGAGGTAACGACGAAGTGGGGATTTTCCCGTACGTATATTTCACGAGTCTACCGCGAATATAAGGAATACGGCAAAACGTCAAATTAAAGATCCTACAAGAACAGAACCAACGACGACTGAAGAGAATCATTCAGTGCGATAGAAGTGCAACCCTTCCTCAAATTGCTGCAGATTTCAATGCTGGGCCATCAACAAGAGTCAGCGTGGGAACCATTCAAGCAGAACATCATCGATATGGGCTTTCGGAGCCGAAGACCCACTCGTGTACCCTTGATGACTGCACGCCACAAAGCTCTATACCACCTGGGCTCGTCAGCACCGACAATGGACGGTTGATGACTGGAAACATGTTCCCTGGCCGGACGAGTCTCGTTTCAAATTGTATCAAGCGGATAGACGCGTACGAGTGCGGAGGCAACCTCATGAATCCATGGACCCTGCGTGTCAGTAGGGGACTGTTCAAGCTGGTGGAGGCTCTGTAATGGTGTGGGGCGTGTGCAGCTGGAGTGATATTGGACCCTTGACGTGTCTAGATACGACTATGACAGGTGATATGTACGTAAGCATCCTGTCTGATCACCTACATCCATTCATGTCCATTGTGACTTTCGATGGACTTGGGCAATTCCAGCAGGACAATGCGACACCCCACACATCAATAACAGCTACAGACTGGCTCCAGGGACATTATTCTAACTTTAAACACTTCCGCTGGCCACCAAACTCTCCAGACATGAACATTGTTGAGCGTATCTGGGATGCCTTGCAACGTGCTTTTCAGAAGAGATCTCCACCCCTTCGTAATCCTACTGATTTATGGACAGCGCTGCAGGATTCACGGTGTGAATTCCCTGCAGCACTACTTCAGACATTAGTCGAGTCCACGCCACGTCGTGTTGCGGCACTTAAGCGTGCTCGCGGGGGCCTACACGATATTAGGCAGGTGTAACAGTTTCTTTGGCTCTTCAGTGTACGAACAACATAATGAACGAATTATCATAACCAAAATAAACACGAAGCCAAGACCCATCACAGCAGTACAGGTTTATAGGCCAACTAGTTCCCCAGATGAAGAAGAGAGTGAAAGAATACATGATGATGTAAAGGTAATTACTCAGATATTAAGGGATACGAAATGTTAATTGTGATAGGTAACTGGTATTCGATAATAGAAAAAGGTAGAGAGGTAAAAACAGTAGGAGAACATGGCCTAGTGGGTGGAGAGGAGGCGGGAAGAAATGAAAGAGGAAGCAGCCTGCTGGAATTCTGCAAAGAGCATAATTTAATCCTGTGACATTTTATTGCCTCAGCAAGTGTCCTATCAACCAATTCCTTCTCTTATTTAAATTGCACCATAAATTTATTTTCTCCCCAATCTGATTCAGTCTCTCCACATTAGTTAATCTATCTACCCATCTAATCTTCAGCATTGTACTGTAGCACCAAATTTAAAAGCTTCGTTGTCCTCTTATCTGGACTGCCTATCGTCCAACCTTACATTCACGTTACCTCCCAGACAAATACCTTCAGAGAAGAGTTCTCAGCGCAAAATTTATGTATTTTATATATTAAATTCAATAAAATTAACACCAGTAGCAGCCCTCGGTCGCAAAAATGGAGTCTTTCGACCTAGGTTTCGACACTGCTATGAGTGCCTTCATCAGAAATAAAACTCTCAAACTGGCCTATAACATAATTATAAAATTATAGGAAAGAAATTTTTTTAAGTTTAAATACTGGCTAGTAGTACATAAAAAAGAAACAGTACTTACATGCCACATATTAAACTAAAAAATAAAGCGATAAAGCTTTAGTCACAAAATTTATAAGACGGAATACATAAAAGGCAAGCCCTATGGGCTGCTCACATGTCTGGAGCTACGGTAGCATCAGACTGAGGCGGCCGCGTTAGCAATTGCGGGCAGGTGAACATTACTCCAAGAGTGCCATCTAGTAACCGCAATGATAAACAGGCTACTTAACATCCAAAATGTAGTGAGACGGATGTTACGATGAACATTTATTTGCACTTGAAGTAAAAGGTAATAATTTTATCTGACAGCAGCAGACCCGGTAACAAATAGTCATACATAAGAGCTTATAAATATAGGGTATACATAAGTCCGGGAACACTTTCAATTATATATTGCACAAGAACTAAACACTTTACAGATGTCATGCATATTGAATTTTGAAGAGAAACTCTGAAAGTTTTTTTGTTTTTTACAAACATTCGATATGCGAACCATGAGTGACGCTGCAGACGTCAATACGGTAATCGAATTCTTGCCATCCCTACCTGTCCCAGCATAGCATCGTCGACTGTGGCAGTCGCTTTCCGTGTTCCCTCCCGAAGCTCTGTGCATCAATTAGTAGATGCGGTACATACACCAGATCTTTAATGTCTCCTCACAGAAAAAAGTCACACGGAGTGAGATCTGGTGATCGGGGAGGCCATTTCATAAAACATCTGTCCCCTTCTGTAGCATGGCCGCCATATTTGCGGCTAGGGCTGACTATCGGCAAATTACCATACTACGCTGTGGCGGTATACATGAAAAGAAAAACTTTCAGGGTTTGTCTTCAAAATGACATATGTATGATATCTGTACAATGTTTGGTTCTTATGCAATAAATAATTGAAAGTGTTCCCAGAATTAATGTACACCCTGTATATTTTAAAAGCTGAAACCCCCATTTTAGAAATACAAATGGAGCTGAATAACTCAGTCAGCAGAAAAGAATGGTATAAAATTAAATGCATTTAATATAAAGTTTTGCCGGCCGCGGTGGTCTCGCGGTTCTAGGCGCGCAGTCCGGAACCGTGCGACTGCTACGGTCGCAGGTTCGAATCCTGCCTCGGGCATGGATGTGTGTGATGTCCTTAGGTTAGTTAGGTTTAAGTAGTTCTAAGTTCTAGGGGACTGATGACCACAGCAGTTGAGTCCCATAGTGCTCAGAGCCATTTTTTTTATAAAGTTTTAAAAAACAAAAAACATGAGTCGATTTAAATAGAAAAAATATTTCGATAACTACACGGGGGAACACGAAATCAGATATCAAGCAACGGCTTAATACCCTTGAAGAAGCTTCTATTAAGTAATTGTAGCTGCTCATTAAGAATGAGGCCATCTTTACGGGAAAGTTGTTTAAAAATCTCTAATTCTTTGAGAACATCTGATCTACGGCTTTTCTCCTCAGTGTGCAAAATGTTGATATCGTGAACAGTTTTGGGTACGTGACCTGTAATCAGAAGGTGGTCGGCAAACTACAAATTCTAGGTGCTAGTGCTATTTTTTCTTAAAAGATATTCTTTGTATCTGACTGTAAAGGCACGTCTTGTTTGTCCTATGTAATAAGAACAGCAAGTGTCGCAAAAAATCTTATCTTGTGAATAATTTTTTTTCAAACTATTATTGCTTGAAAAGGCAATATTACAGTTGTGTTTATTACGAAGAAGGCGTTTATCTGATTGGAGATGGGCCCCAAGAAAGGAATAGAAAATAACTTCTTCTTTTGGTTGGACTCAATGATAGAGGTTCCGAATGTAGTATCTCTTTTAACAGTTTTCTTTTTAAGGATGTCATCAACTATGACAGGTTCGTATCAGTTATTAATTGATATAGTTTTTATCACATTAATTTCTTTCTCGAATTTTTCTTTCGAGAGTGGAACAGAAGTAGCTCTGTGGACAGCGGAGTGAAAGAAAGTGTTCTTATGAGATTGAAGAAGGAGGTACGATCTGATCGGTACATTAAACATTAAAAATTTCCTGTACTTGAGAAATAACTTTCTTGCTATTGCTAGTGTGCATTTTCCACTCACTTAAGTTGGTCTTGGCAACGCACTATCAAACTGTTACATTCCAGCCTTCCGTAGCTCTGGGCTTCACTACAGAGCATCTGTTTTTTCCCCTTACAGATAGCGGATGTTTAAGAACCGTCGACTGCTTATTCAGTATAAATACAGAAAACTGCAACCAGTCTCTTTTTCTGCACAACCAACCGCATTCAGGTGAACTACCTTTGTAAGACTGCCTCTTTCAGGGAAGGTTCATACCAAATGACAACCTCTTCGAGACATACAACGTAATAATATGGTTCTTCACCAACGACAAAATTCTGAATAAAATCATACGCAGTATCGAAACCACTATACAACAGCATCGAAATTTTGGAGTAATAAAACCAATCTGCAACTCATGTCCAAGCTTCTACTCTGGATAAACTAGTAGAAGCTTCACAATAAGATTTAAAGACCACATAGATGAACTCCGTCGTCACCTCAACAAATCCGGCTTTGCCACACATCTTGCCCAACACAGTCATACGTCATTCAACGTAGAACAAAATCTCCAAATACTTCCCCTTGACGACAAAGGCATGATACTTGACCTTCTTGAGGAAAATGAAATCCTTACCTAAACAAATACAGCACAGGACTACCTGCTCAATGACCAGACTGAACTGAGAAACAAATTTTTTCTTCAGAATTTCGAAGACTTACTAGTTCAAGACAGCTAATCAGTCAAACAATTTCCCCCACCCCACGCTCCAAATGCCCCACCTCTATCGCTCCTTTTACATCCTAACTACGTGGATGTCAACTTAAACAACCTACCACAGTATAATTCATGTACTGGATGTCTAAGTGACCAAGTCTTCTACTGTTAAAATAAATCAATACCTGCATACATATTACCTTCAGCTGCAATAAACAGAATCTGATTTTACTAACATTCCATACTACGTTAATGTTGTTGTTGTTGTTGTGGTCTTCAGTCGTTAGACTGGTTTGATGCAGCTCTCCATGCTACCCTATCCTGTGCAAGTTTCTTCATCTCCCAGTACCTACTGCAACCTACATCCTTCTGAATATGCTTAGTGTATTCATCTCTTGGTCACCCTCTGCGATTTTTACCCTCCACGCTGCCCTCTAATGCTAAAATTGTGATCCCTTGATGCCTCAGAACATGTCCTACCAACCGGTCCCTTCTTCTCGCCAAGTTGTGCCACAAACTCCTCTTCTCCCCAATTCTATTCAATACATCCTTATTAGTTATGTGATCTACCCATCTAATCTTCAGCATTCTTCTGTAGCACCACATTTCGAAAGCTTCTATTCTCTTCCTGTCCAAACTATTTATCGTCCATGTTTCACTTCCATACATGGCTACACTCCATACAAATATTTTCAGAAACGACTTCCTGACACTTAAATCTATACTCGATGTTAACAAATTTCTCTTCTTCAGAAACGCTTTCCTTGCCATTGCCAGTCTACATTTTATATCTTCAAAAATGGTTCAAATGGCTCTGAGCACTATGGGACTCAACTGCTGAGGTCATTAGTCCCCTAGAACTTAGAACTAGTTAAACCTAACTAACCTAAGGACATCACAAACATCCATGCCCGAGGCAGGATTCGAACCTGCGACCGTAGCGGTCTTGCGGTTCCAGACTGCAGCGCCTTTAACCGCACGGCCACTTCGGCCGGCTTATATCTTCTCTACTTCGACCATAATCAGTTATTTTGCTCCCCAAATAGCAAAACACCTTTACTACTTTAAGTGTCTCATTTCCTAATCTAATTCCCTCAGTATTACCCGACTTAATTCGACTACATTCCATTATCATCGTTTTGCTTTTGTTGATGTTCATCTTATATCCTCCTTTCAAGACACTGTCCATTCCGTTCAACTGCTCTTACAAGTCCTTTGCTGTCTCTGACAGAATTACAATGTCATCGGCGAACCTCAAAGTTTTTATTTCTTCTCCATGTATTTTAATACCTACTCCGAATTTTTCTTTTGTTTCCTTCATTGCTTGCTCAATACACAGATTGGATAACATTGGGGAGAGGCTACAAGCCTGTCTCAATCCCTTCCCAACCACTGCTTCCCTTTCATGCCCCTCGACTCTCATAACTGCCATCTGGTTTCTGTACAAATTGTAAATAGCGTTTCGCTCCCTGTATTTTACCCTTGCGCCTTTAGAATTTGAAAGAGAGTATTCCAGTCAACATTGTCAAAAGCTTTTTCTAAGTCTACAAATGCTAGAAACGTAGGTTTGCCTTTCCTTAATCTTTCTTGTAAGATAAGTCGTAAGGTCAGTATTGCCTCACGTGTTCCAATATTTCCACGGAATCCAAACTGATCTTCCCCGATCTCGGCTTCTACCAATTTTTTCATTCGTCTGTAAAGAATTCGTGTTAGTATTTTGCAGCTGTGACTTATTAAATTGATAGTTCGGTAATTTTCACATCTGTCAACACCTGCTTTCTTTGGGATTGGAATTATTATATTCTTCTTGAAGTCTGAGGGAATTTCGCCTGTCTCATACATCTTGCTCACCAGATGGTAGAGTTTTGTCAGGACTGGCTCTCCCAAGGCCGTCGGTAGTTCTAATGGAATGTTGTCTACTCCCGAAGCCTTGTTTCGACTTAGGTCTTTCAGTACTCTGTCAAACTCTTCACGCATTATCATATCTCCCATTTCATCTTCATCTATATTCTCTTCCATTTCCAAAATATTGTCCTCAAGAACATCGCCCCTGTATAGACCCTCTATATACTCCTTCCACCTTTCTGCTTTCCTTTCTTTGGTTAGAACTGGGTTTCCATCTGAGCTCTTGATATTCATACAAGTAAGAAAGGAAATAAGTCAGCAGTTCACTGGAAGTTTTATTCTTTTTGTTTATAAATATAAACTTCATGTACAAGTACATAGCTGCAATTCTAAGCAAATATAATAACTTTATTTTATTTTTTGGGCATTCAAGTTAAACTCAGTTTTAAGTTTTGTCCACACGTTGACAGTATTATATGTCAATGTAAGAATAGAAATAAGACACCAGACCATTTGAAGTCTGTCCTTGCTGTTTTTAAACGCAAAGTTCGTGTATCTATAAAGACGCGCAGTTGTCTGCAAATATTATAACGTTATTTTATTTTGCTTATCTATTTTTAGGCATTAATGTTAACGCCAGTTTTGATTAAAGTAGATGCCCATATGTCGAATGTATTACATCCAAACAAAAACATATCTCTGAGCAAGTATCTTATATCTAAGTTTGAAGATCCTGGAAAAGAGCAACAGTACATAGCACATGCAGATTGCTGACAAAGGTCCGTAACGTAAATAAATAACATGTCCTATGAAAAGTAAATGAAGTGTTACCAACTGTCAATCACAACGGAAGTGACAGAAGGATATTAATGATAAAGCGGACCATACTGTCGCAATAAGTACAGAATTCGTTTTTGGGTCCAAATCGCCATATAGACAGTACTCGTGACGATACATTAGAACATGTCCCATCGTCTTATCACAGAGCCAGCACGCATTGCGCTTTGTCATGTAACCTGTTGTACACAATCTGAAGATGAGCCTGAAAAGGTTAGAAAACCGGTTTATAGAATAAATAACTATTCTAAAAAAGGGACAAGGTGCAGTTTTCTGCATTTGTGTACCCTGTCGGAAAAAAAATGCAACACCAAATAGGAGTTGTGCGACATAAACGTAAGTTGGTAGGCGTGTTTTTACGAGTATCGGAGAGACGGCGTCTATTCAGATTTCCCGCAAGTCACATAAGAGTGGCGCCAGTAGCGCCACTATGAGGCTGGGAATCAGGTTTGCTTTAAATACGCGCTGCAACGGTCGTGAGCGTTAGTTACCTAGGAATGTCTCTAAGGCGAGAAAGACGCCATTATCAACGCCGCACTGAATTTGAACGAGGTCGTGCAATAGGATTACGAGCGGCTTGATGTTCCTTCTCCGATACTGCACACCTGACAGGAATGCACTGTACATGATTGGCTTGGTGGTCACGAGATTGTATAGTCACAAGAAGACGAGGCACCGGACGACCGCATGACGCTTCCAGGAGAGAAGGCCTTCGTGTTCGGCATATGACACTGTCGCATCGTGCTGCATCTGCAGCAGCAATTTGAGCAGCAGTTGGCACCACAGTGACACAAAGAACTGTTTCAAATCGGGTATTTCAAGGACAGCTCCGATCCAGACGCCCTGTAGTGTGCATTCCACTGACCCCAACCAACCACCATTTGATACTTCAGTGGGGGCAAGTAAGAGCTCATTGGAGGGCAATGAGGACATGCACCCAAAGTGTCTACGTGTTAGACACACGGCACCTACACCCTGGAGTCATGGCCTCAGGTGCGATTTCGCGTTACAGCAGGAGCACTCTCGTGGTTATCCTACGCCCACTGACTGCGAAACTCTACGTAGATCTGGTGATTCGGCCTGTTGTGCTGCCATGCATGAACAGCATTCCAGGCGGTGTTTTCTAACAGGATAAACCTCGCCCACATATCACTGGTATAGCCCAGCGTGCTCTACAGTGTCGACATGTTGTCTTGGCCAGCTCTGTCACCAGATCCATCTCCAATCGAGCACTTGTGGGACGACAGCTCCACAGTCATCCACAACGAGCATTAACTGTCCCTGTATTGCCGATCAAGTGCAACAGGCATGGAACTCGCACAAGCTGACATCCGGTACCTGTACCACATAATGCGTGCAAGTTTGCATGCTTGAATTTAACATTCTGCCTGTTACACAGGTTTTTAACGTACTGGCATTTCACGTTAGTCTCGCGCTTACATTAACCTGTGGTCTTGCAGTGTTAATCACTTAACTATGTTTCCTAGACAAATGTATTCCAAAAGTTTCATTACTCTACGTTAATTATTTTTTGATGTTGCGATTTTTTCTTCAGTGCAGTTCTTTTCCTTTAGTATCGAAAACAAATGTAATCAATTCATATCTTTCACCGGAAGAGATCAGAGATCATAAACTTTAGCGGTTGTTACCCGATAGGCGATTATAACCCGATAGGCTTCGATAGATATCAACGAAATACCGATATCGGCACGTGGTGCGGGACCCGCGGACACCGTAGTTGCACTTCAGCCTGGCTTTTGTATTTTACATGTTGTTGTTGTTGTGGTCTTCAGTCCAGAGACTGGTTTGATGCAGCTCTCCGTGCTACTCTAACCTGTGCAAGCCTCTTCATCTCCGAGTAACTACTGCAACCTACATCCTTCTGAATCTGTTTAGTGTACTCATGCCTTGGTCTGCCTCTCCGATTTTTACCCTCCGTGCTTCCCTCCAGTACTAAATTGATGATCCCTTGATGCCTCAGAACATGTCCTGCCAACCGATCCCTTCCTCTAGTCAAGTTGTGCCACAAATTCCTCTTCTCCCCAATTCTATTCAGTACCTCCTAATTAGTTATGTGACCTACCCATCTAATCTTCAGCATTCTTCTGTA
This sequence comes from Schistocerca nitens, assembly GCF_023898315.1. Classification (NCBI taxonomy): domain Eukaryota; kingdom Metazoa; phylum Arthropoda; class Insecta; order Orthoptera; family Acrididae; genus Schistocerca; species Schistocerca nitens. Next base: position 621,740,030 of record NC_064614.1, on the reverse strand, counting down.
GCACCACATTTCGAAAGCTTCTATTCTCTTCTTGTCTAAACTATTTATCGTCCACGTCTCACTTCCATACATGGCTACACTCCATACAAATACTTTCAGAAACGACTTCCTGACACTTAAATCTATACTCGATGTTAACAAATTTCTCTTCTTCAGAAACGCTTTCCTTGCCATTGCCAGTTTACACTTTATATCCTCTCTACTTCGACCATCATCAGTTATTTTGCTGACCAAATGGCAAAACTCATCTATTACTTTAAGTGTCTCATTTCCTAATCTAATTCCCTCAGCATCATCTGATTTAATTTGACTACATTCCATTATCATCGTTTTGCTTTTGTTGATGTTCATCTTATATCCTTCTTTCAAGACACTGTCCATTCGTTCAACTGCTCTTCCAGGTCCTTTGCTGTCTCTGACAGAATTACAATATCAATGGCAAATGTCAAAGTTTTTATTTCTTCTCCATGTATTTTAATTCCTACTCCGAATTTCTTTTTTTTTCCTTTATTGCTTGTTCAATATACAGATTGAATGACATTCGGGATAGGGTACAAGCCTGTCTCACTCCCTTCTCAATAACTGCTTCCCTTTCATGCCCCTCGACTCTTATAACTGCCATCTGGTTTCTGTACAAATTGTAAATAGCCTTTCGCTCCGTGTATTTGACCCATGACAGCTTCAGTATTCGAAAGAGAGTATTCCAGTCAACATTGTCAAAAGCTTTCTCTAAGTCTACAAATGCTACAAGCATAGGTTTGTCTCTCCTTAATCTATCTTGTATGACAAGTCGTAGGGTCAGTATTGCCTCACGTTTCCAACATTTCTACGGAATCCAAACTGAACTCCCCCGAGGTCGGCTTCTACCGGTTTTTCCATTCGTCTGTAAAGAATTCGTGTTATTATTTTGCAGCTGTGACTTGTTAAATTAATAGTTCGGTAATTTTTACATCTGTCAACACTTGCTTTGCTTGAGATTGGAATTATTATATTCTTCTTGATGCCTAAGGATATTTCGCCTGTCTCATACATCTTGCTCACCAGATGGTAGAGATTTGTCAGGGCTGGCTCTCCCAAGACTATCAGTAGTTCTAATGGAATGTTGTCTACTCCCCGGACCTTGTTTCGACTTTGGCTTTTCAGTGCTCTGTAGAACTCTTCACGCAGTATCATATCTCCCATTTCATCTTCATCTACGTCCTCTTCCATTTCCATAATATTACCCTCAAGTACGTCGCCCTTGTCTAGACCCTCCATATACTCCTTCCACCTTTCTGCCTTCCCTTCTTTGCTTAGAATTGGTTTTCCATCTGAACTCTTGATATTCATACAAGTGGTTCTCTCTTCCCCAGAGGTCCTGTAGGAAGTATCTATCTTGTTCTTAGTGATATATGCCTCTACATCTTTACATTTGTCCTGTAGCCATCCTTGCTTAGCCATTTTGCTCTTACTGTCGATCTCATATTTGAGATGTTTGTATTTCTGCCTGCTCATTTACTGCATTTTTAAATTTTCTCCTTTCATCAACTAAATTCAATATCTTTTCTGTTACCCAAGGATTTCTTCTAGCCGTCGTCTTTTTACCTACCTGCCTTCACTATTTCATCTGCTGCCTTCACTATTTCATCTCTCAAAGCTACCCATTCTTCTTCTACTGTACTTCTTTCCCCCATTCTTGCCAATCGTCCCCTAATGCTCTCTCTGAAATTCTCTACAACCTCAGGTTCATTCAGTTTATCCAGGTCCTATCTCCTTAAATTCCCACCTTTTAGCAGTTTCTTGAGTTTAATCTACAGTTCATAACCAACAGATTGTGGTCAGAGTCCACATCTGCCCCTGGAAATGTCTTACAATTAAAAACCTGGTTCCTAAATATCTGTGTTACCCTTATATAATCTATATGAAGCCTTCTAGTACCTCCAGGCCTCTTCCACGTATACAACCTCCTTTCATGATTATCAAACCAAGCGTTAGCTATGATTAAGTTATGCTCTGTGCAAAACTCTACCAGGTGGCTTCCTCTTTCATTCCTTATCCCCATTCTATATTCAGCTACTACTGTTCATTCTCTTCCTTTTCCTGCTATCGAATTCCAGTCCCCCAATACATTAAATTTTCGTCTCCCTTCACCATCTGAATAATTTCTCTTATCTCATCATACATTTCATCAATCTCTTCATCATATGCGGGGATAGTTGGCATATAAACTTGTACTACTGTGGTAGGTGTGGGCTTCATGTCTATCTTGGCCACAATAATGCGTTCACTATGCTGTTTGTAGTAACTTACTTGCACTCCTATTTTTTATTCACTATTAAACCTACTCCTGCATTACCCCGATTTGATTATGTATTTACTACCCTGTATTCACCTTACCAGAAGTCTTGTTCCTTCTGCCACCGAACTTCACTAATTCCCACTATATCTAACTTTAACCTATCCATTTCCATTCTTAAATTTTCTAACCTACCTGCCCGATTAAGGGATCAGACATTCCACGCTCCGACCCGTGGAACGCCAGTTTTCTTTCTCCTGATAACAACGTCGTCCTGAGTAATCCCCGCCCGGAGACCCTAATGGGAGACTATATTACCTCCAGAATATTTTACCCAAGAGGACGCCATCATCATTTAACCATACAGTAAATCTGCATGCCCTGGGAAAAATTATAGCTGTAGTTTCCCCTTGCTTCCAGTCGTTCGCAGTACCAGCACAGCAAGGCCGCTTTGGTTAGTGTTACAGAGCCAGATCAGTCTATCATCCAGACTGTTGCCCCTGCAACTACTGTAAAGGCTGCTGCCTTTCTTCAGGAACCACACGTTTGTCTGGCCGCTCAACAGATACCCCTCCGTTGTGGTTATGCCTCTGTATCGCTGAGGCACGCAAGCCTCACCACCAACGGGAAGGTCCATGATTCATGGGAGGAGGTAGTGGTTACTATAGCCTAAGATTTATGATATGCACCTTAGTTTATAGAATATTTACTTTTTTGTGCCAACTTCGTTATTACTTTTTAAATGAAAATGCTTGTACTTTAACATTTTTGTCTTATTCTACATTCCTCACTATGCAGCTATTGGAACGAAAAGTGCATCTAATCAAAACTATTTACTCTCCACATCGGCCGTCATCAGTTATTTTGGTATCCGAATTGGTAAACATATCAACTACTTCTAGTTTCTCAATTCCCTCACCCTGCCTCATTTATCTCGACTATATTCCATTACCCTTGTTTTACTTTTGTTGCTGTTCATCTTGTAATCTGTTTTCAAGACACTGTCAGTTCCATTCAACTGCTCTTCTAAGACTTTTGTTGCGTCCGATAGAATTACGTCACCTGAAAAATCTCGAAGTTTTTATTTGTTCTCCCTGAACTTTAATTTTCTTTATACTGTTCTTCTTGGTTTCCTTTACTGTTTGTTTGCGGTAGAGATTGAATAATACGGGAGATAGGCTACAACCTTCAATTTGCACTTTTTCAGTTAGTACTTTCTCTTCACGCGCTCGATTCTTGCAGCTGTAGTCTGGCTTTTCTACAAGTTGTAGATAACATTGTTTCCTGTATTTTACCTCTAATAACTTCAAAATCTCGAAAATGTATTCTAGTGAACGTTGTCAAAAATTTTCTTAATCTACAAGAGTTCTATTCGTAGGTCTGTTTTTCTTCAGTCTATCTTCAAAGATACGTCGTTGGATCACTACTGCTTCGCGAGTTCCTATATTTCCCAGCAACGTCTTCCACGCCAGCTTCTACCAATCCTTCCATTGTTGTTTAGATAACTCGTGTTACTATTTTGCAACCGTGACTTACTTCATTGATGGTTCAAAATACGGCTGTCAGCACCTCTGGAATTATGATTATTACATTCTTCTTTAAGTGTAACGATATTTCGATTGTCTCATACATTTCGTAAACGAGGTGAAACAAAATTATATTACGCCTACAACTCTGTACCTGCCGCTTTGCAGTAGATAGTGGTAGCAGCAAGTAGTGGTTCCGGTGGCAGGCCGTAGGTGTCATACAACAAGCTTACACATTTGTAAACATGACGCCATCAAAACTTTGGTCGATTTGTGATTGCACCATAAAGTTATTCTCTATTGAATGTGTGAACTTACGAGCGCAATTCTCGTCAGTTTTGATAAGTTCAATTTTCTATTTTAACATGAGGAAATCTGCTGCTAAGGATCATAAAACGCTAGTAAGACCTATGGTGAGGCACCCATTAGTGAAAAAAAGTACAGAGAATGGTTTCAACGCTTCAAAATGATGACTTTGACGTCGAAGACTGGCTTGGCAGTGGAAGAGGGAGTGTCAAAGCTACTGAAACCGACGGATTCAATCATAGGAGATCGTTATCGAAAGCAATTGAGGCGTTTGAGCCGAGCGCTGCAAGACAAACGTCCACAATACAGCGACAGACATGAGAGGTGATTTTGCAGCAAGACAGTGCTCGATCCCAAGTCACAAAACCCGTCAAAACATACTTGGAAACGCTAAAAATGGGAAGTTCTACTCGACCCGCTGTATTGTCCACACATTTCTACATTTGACTGCCACCCTTTTCGATCAGTGGTACACGACCTGGCTGACCAGCACCTTCGGTCATATCAACAAGTGCAAAATTAGATCGATTGATGGATCTCTTCGAAAGATGCCCAGTTCTTCCGCCGCGGGATTCGTATCTTGTCCGACAGATGGGAGGAAGCTGTTGTTCACAACAAAGCCTCGAACTTGCGGAGAAAAGGCGGAAATAAAGTTCTAGACGTAATACATTAGAAAGAACACATGATTAAAACTTTAGTAGATTTGGTGGCATCCAAGCTGTGACATTTAGAATAGTGGCTCTAAACCAGCTGGACATCGAGTCGAACTGTGCTTGAATGGCAGTAGTTTTTTCTCAACGTTCTGACCGAGTTTCCAGGTGGGAGTGTGAAGCGAAGGAAGCATCCGTCTACTGAAGCCGAAAACTCCCGCAAGGTGAGTATTGGTGCGGGGACGGGGGAGGGGGGGGGGCAGTTGTTCTTGGCACTGCACACACGTACTTGTATTAAGTATGTATGTATGTATTAAACCGAGGACCTAGAAACGACTGAGAAGTTTCGTCCCGCCGTAGCCCTCAGTGGTTCACAACCCCACAACAGGCCACTGCAGTCCACCCACCCCACCGTCTCCCCACGCCAAACCCAGGGTTATTGTGCGTTCGGCCCCCAGTGGACCCCCCCCCCTCCCCCTCCTCTAGGAACGTCTCATACCAGACGAGTGTTACCCAAAATGTTTGCGTGGTAGAATAATTATGGTGTGCCGTACGTGGAAATGGTGTTTGCACAGTAATCGCTGACACAGTGTAACAGAGACGGAATAAGGGGAACCAGCCCGCATTCGCCGAGGAAGATGGAAAACCGCCTTAAAAACCACCCACAGGCTGGCCGGCATAGCGGACCTCGACACTAATACGCCGGGCGGATTCGTGCCGGGGAACGGCACGCCTTCCCGCTCGGAAAGCAGCGCGTTAGACCGCGCGGCCAGCCGGGCAGGCTGCACATATACTTACTGGTTTGGCACGGCGCGGCGCGGCGCGACGGAACACTCGCGCCCCGAAGTCGATCCAGAACTAGGAAGCTGGTCTTCAGGACATTGTGAATGAAAGATACGTCATTCCACGAAAGTCTGTTAACATCTGAAAATTCAATACTTCCCGAACCAATATAGGCAGAGAGGTGACATGGGTTGTTATTGGAACAAAAAAGTGCACAAAACGAGCAGCTAATGGCACTATTTTTAGCAAAGACGACGTCCTCTATAATAAATGCTCAACGTGTCGGCCTCATTCATCAACAATATCTGTAATCGCGGGACAATGTTGTGAACAGCACTGTAGAGCATATCAGAAGGTAGGGTGAGAAATTGCCGTCACATGTTGTCTTTTAACATCCATAATGAGGTAGACCTGCGACTTCAGGTAACCCCACAACTAGGAGCGATTCTGGAAGTGGAAGAAACGGGTGGGCTAATGGGGAGGGGGGGGGGGGGAGGAATGGAATATCGCTTAACAAAAGGAGAGCTGGGGTCCTCCACCGACAAACTGGTAAAATTTGGTATTGCTTAAAGTAGTTTTTGGTAACTGTTTTGGTGTTCAAGGCAAAAATGTGTCTACAGAATGTGTGTGCCCGGGAAAATAATACGATTTGACCTAGATATCCGGCGATTTCGAAGTTTCTGTCTGGGGTCAGCAATTTAAGTATTGGTAGGCATACCCAGCATATTTAGCTTTCTTGATTATTGTAAGTGGTACTCGTACATTAATATCCGTCCAATGTATATCAATAAATAATAAGACACCCATTTAAGTTAAACGATATTTATTGGTTTAGATAGTAAGCTATTTGCCGCTCTTATTCTTTTGTTAAAATGTATTTGAAATACACTGCAACCTATATTGCTACATAGTTATAAAAAAATGAGTGAATGTGTTGAAGTAATATATTCGCTGATTTCTGAAGTCATTTTATCCAGTGTAATATGATTCTCTTTGCCACCACCCCTGCCCACAACCAGTAATCACGCGGATTGAGCTCTGAGAACGAGGGAGGCCAAGCTTGAGTAAAGTGGCGGCTCAGCACGCGATCGTCACCGAACGATTCAAATGGCTCTGAGCACTATGGGACTCAACTGCTGAGGTCATTAGTCCCCTAGAACTTAGAACTAGTTAAACCTAACTAACCTAAGGACATCACAAACATCCATGCCCGAGGCAGGATTCGAACCTGCGACCGTAGCGGTCTCGCGGTTCCAGACTGCAGCGCCTTTTAACCGCACGGCCACTTCGGCCGGCACCGAACGATTTGCGCAACTGATCTTTCATATGTGAAGTATAGGGTGGAGCGCCATCCTGCATAAAAGTCGCACCCTCCACCAGGTGTTTATCAGTCAGGCTAGGGATGATGCGATTCTGTAACATATTGGTGTACGTTGCACCTGTCACGATTCTCTTGTGGTCTCACTGACGTGTTGCTGTCCAGCGCCATCTGCTTGCCGGATTTTACACTCGTTTTCGGTTTCAATAAAACTCCATTTCAGTAAAAATGGTTCAAATGGCTCTGAGCACTATGGGACTTAACATCTATGGTCATCAGTCCCATAGAACTTAGAACTACTTAAACCTAACTAACCTAAGGACATCACACAACACCCAGCCATCACGAGGCAGAGAAAATCCCTGACCCCGCCGGGAATCGAACCCGGGAACCCGGGCGTGGGAAACGAGAACGCTACCGCACGACCACGAGATGCGGGCTCCATTTCAGTAAAATCCAATGTCAGTTCAGATATGTGTGTCAAATTTTGGTTAACTTACATTATTCCGTGAATTAGCGCATTTTCAAATGTTAATGGGCTTTTGGATCACCCTGTACTTCAGCTTTGTGCCCGAGTTCATGAATCGCAATGACTGGCGAGAGTGGTGTGCCAGTCTCTACGCAACGCAAGACCAGATGTTTTCAGTGAGTCAGAGATTTGGTGAACACATTAGCCTGCGCAACAGAGGGATATCCGCTGTATCGAGGTGCGACAAGACAAGATGACCAACATACGATCTTACGTTATCCTGTTGAGGGAGAGCTCGAAGACAGGACATAAAAACCAGTACGATGACGTCGATTGCAATATGAAACGTTTATTCTCCTCGAGGCCTCGACATATGGATACCTACATCGAGGTGCTGTACGCAGAACTAGGATCCGTCTGAAAAAATAGCGAGGGTGCCACTCCTGTGTCCAGTATTCAGGCCGTGGGCGCAACTATCTCTGCCGGGAAGCCGCAACAATGGATGCACTGATGACAGTTCGTGGTGTTTCAGACGTCCTCGAACTAACCACATGCATATTAATTTTTCAGCAAGCAAGCTCATTTCCTGAATTAAGGTTCATGATGAGCTGCATGACCCGGACAACAATATGCCTGTCCTGTCTGACGATAGCCGCGTGGGACCGTTGAGATCCTGCGTGTGTTGAGAATGATCCTGCTGAACCCTTCAGTTCCAAATTCTCGTGGCAGTTGTGGGATCCTGACCAATTAGAGCAGCAATTACCACGGAACATTAACCGTGGTCTCGATATGCCACTATCCTGACGTTGTTTAACTCTGACACTTGCTGTAGACGTTTCTCCTCGTTACATAAGGAATAATACTATATGTTGCGATCTCTTTTCTCATATATAGAATGTAGATGGCATCATTCTTGCCTCTTCTGTGCAGTTGTGCTGAAATGGTAATAATTTGCACATCCAAGCACATTAAGCTAATCTCACGTTTGCTGAATGCCGCCTTCATGCTGTTTTCAATTGAATGGCCAATAGATGAGCTGCTTATGAATTATTCTTGACTTTTTAACTTAGCATAAGTTTTTATTAAGGCATAAAGCATGAACTAATTAGTCAGTGGGATAATTCTTAGTACCCTTTTTTTTTGGATGATGAAGCGGTTTTCAGTGCATTGCGAGTGCTGTGTACAACTCCTCCTCAGAAAAGAAAACTGACGATAATGGGGATGGACACTTAAAAGAAACATGCATCCACTACACCACTCCCCTCCCCGTGACACAGTAGTTCACCCACACTCCCCATCCCCATTTAAAATCAGTCAGGTTATAAAATGTGTGCACTACGCTGGGTTGCTGGACTCTTTGTTTATGAAATGACAGAACATACGTTAATACTAGTATCTGAAATAAAAAGTAGTAATTATTGGTAACTTATATAATCAGCATTGTTGTCTTACAAAATACTGGTCTTTTAAAAATGATTTAGTTTCATGGTCGAAACTGAACTCTTTTGCTTTTACCCTTTAGAAAATTTCATTTTACCCTCCAGTGGGTAATTAACGCCATGTTAGGAACCATTGATCTAACTCTTTAGTCACCTATCCCTTTGGCTTTTATTTCTTAGTTGAAGTGCTAACAGAAAAAGGTCGTCATAGGTCACCATTCTCTCACCTGACGAAGAGAAGTGGGACATTATCGAAAAGTTACAGCACCGATTGACCGGTTCATGAAACCTACGCAAACTTGCGGTGCCTCTAGTGACGTCATAAGTGGTGCCACCGAGCCGCGAGAACGAAAATTCAGTAATATTCTAGTTGCAGAGAACCAGTTATTAATGTTCAAGAAAAACTGAGCTGCATTTTCCGTTGACGAAGTTTCTCCATTCGACTCGATCGATATACTTGAATCGTCACCAAAGAAAACTATTTCTCCTTCTTGGATACATGATGGCAAGTCATTTATCTGTAACAAGAACAGCAGCGGATCCAATATCGATCCCTTTGGTACAACTGTTGTTATTCCCTATTGTTAGGATGCTGTTTCGTTGTGTGCACTCTCTGAGTTGCTTAATGTGATATTCTGTATGGTTTTTGTCGGGATGAAAACCAGTTACCAGCAATTTCTCTGACACCGTAATACAGTATTTCAGCTCCCAGTATAATGCGAACCGCACAATCAGATACCTCTGACAAGCCACAGAAATACCAGTTGGCAATATTTTGCCAGAGAGATTGTCACGGCTTATCAAGTAATCCGAATTGATAGATGCCATCGGAGCTATATTTACTGAGATAAAGAGATCACGAAGAGAATATGCAAATGCCACTGCACCAGCGGCCCGTGTAGGCAGCGTACCTGGCCAACACGCAAAACGGTCATAGAGAAGAAGTCGTGTGACGAAGCTAGTCTCATCAGCCGATCTGTATGTCAGTCGTTCGCTGGACTGTTTCCTTTGGTGGACTGCAATAGTTCAGCCGTCTCATTACACATATACGTGACTAAGCAGCCAAGCTAAATGTTACCCGAAGAGGGTTATTAGCAACTGAGAAGTATTTTGCTTCGATGCTGCGTTAACGACACTCATATCATCGTAGTCAGTGGACTCGCGCCATAACGCTACTTTTTAATGGACGAAAAATGTATATCTGAAGATTGATTAAATGCTTATAGGAACCTTAAATAGCTTCCTGTAGTGCGGTACCAGGGAGTTTCGATGGCATCGACGGAAATGGTCTTTCCCATATTTCGACACTAAGTGAAACTAAGGACGTCATTCACTTGGAATCGGAAAAGCTGTTTTCGTTTGACCAAGATGTCATGATAGTTAACTGCCACAACAAGCCAGCCCATGCAGAGCAGTGCCCGTAGGTAAGTGCAAGTACTCTGCTTTTCTTATTTCAGTTTTTAAGTTTATTGATTCGCAGTAGTCTCTTCAGAACTTCAAGTGTAATAAGCTCATAGAGTCGATTTTCGGTGTGATATCGTAGTATATATCTCACTTACTTTGATAAGCTGCTATTGCTGACTGAACTGCATAATGATATTTTATATACACGTAGTATTTGACTCCATTATTAAGGATGTGAATTTAGTACGAGGGAATTTGACATCTTTCCACATCAGTTATGTGATCATAATGGCATCATATGTAATCATACTCATTTGGGATCACTGCCTTTTATACCCAGTCATCACTGGCTGACATTTTACAAAATTTGTACTACCGTCCATACTGATTGTTTAGTCAGGTTTTTAATAGAGACGATGGTAAAATAACAGTATTTGAAAAGACTTTCATTCAAACCAGCACATACGTATGTATAATAATAAAACGTTCGTAACAAGTATACTCGAATATATATATATATATATATATATATATATATATATATATATATATATATATATATATATATAGAGGGAAACATTCCACGTGGGAAAAATATATCTAAAAACAAAGATGATGTGACTTACCGAACGAAAGCGCTGGCAGGTCGATAGACACACAAACAAACACAAACACACACACAAAATTCAAGCTTTCGCAACAAACTGTTGCCTCATCAGGAAAGAGGGAAGGAGAGGGAAAGACGAAAGGATGTGGGTTTTAAGGGAGAGGGTAAGGAGTCATTCCAATCCCGGGAGCGGAAAGACTTACCTTAGGGGGAAAAAAGGACGGGTATACACTCGCGCACACACACACATATCCATCCACACATATACAGGATGGATGGATATGTGTGTGTGTGCGCGAGTGTATACCCGTCCTTTTTTCCCCCTAAGGTAAGTCTTTCCGCTCCCGGGATTGGAATGACTCCTTACCCTCTCCCTTAAAACCCACATCCTTTCGTCTTTCCCTCTCCTTCCCTCTTTCCTGATGAGGCAACAGTTTGTTGCGAAAGCTTGAATTTTGTGTGTGTGTTTGTGTTTGTTTGTGTGTCTATCGACCTGCCAGCGCTTTCGTTCGGTAAGTCACATCATCTTTGTATATATATATATATATATATATATATATATATATATATATATATATATATATATATAACTTCACCTCTGACTTAGGGCAACATATTTAGAAACATGTGCAAAATGCGGGACTAAATTTGTAGTAGTAAAACCAGTATTGAAACAACATCACTAATAAACGTCTGCACTTGCCGAAATCAGAAGAAAATCATTGACCGATCATGAGATTTTGGTCTGTCGACGAGGAATGCTTGGATAACTAAATACCCTCTCGCACAGCGGAAGTTGATGATGTTTGGTTTGTGGGGCGCTCAACTGCGCGGTTATCAGCGCCCGTACAAATTCCCTACCTTTACTCAGCCCAGTCTCGCCACTTTCTTGAATGATGTGGACAACACAAACAACCACTCATCTCGAGGCAGGTGAAAATCCCTGACCCCGCCCGGAATCGAACCCGGGACCCCGTCTCGCGAAGCGAGAACGCGACCGCGGCAACACGAGCTGCGGACTACAGCGGAAGAAAGAAGAGGGGATAATACATGGAACTTACTTATAAAAAACAGGAAATCCACGTTAGATTCCTGGTCATGTCACAAATTTTCATGTGTTGCTATCACTACAAATGGCTCTGAGCACTATGCGACTTAGCTTCTGAGGTCACCAGTCGCCTAGAACTTAGAACTAATTAAAACTAACTAACCTAAGGACATCACAAACATCCATGCCCGAGGCAGGATTCGAACCTGCAACCGTAGCGGTCGCTCGATTCCAGACTGCAGCGCCTAGAACCGCACGGCCACTCCGGCCGGCGCTATTACTACGTTTAGTGGCGAGATGTAATGGATACGGTGTATAAAATGTTGACCCGTGACGTCGTCTGTATGATAATACGAAACAAACAGTACGTGCAATGCGAGAAAGTACAGTAAGTATTCGTAAGCAGGTCAAAGATAATTGCGTGGCTTCTAATATACAGGGTGGTCCATTGATCGTGACCGGGAAAAATATCTCACGAAATAAGCGTCAAATGAAAAAAACTACAAAAATCGAAACTTGTCTAGCTTGAAGGGGGAAACCAGATGGCGCTATGGTTGGCCCGCTAAATGGCGCTGCCATAGGTCAAACGGATATCAATTGCGTTTTTTAAAATAGGAACCCCTATTTTTATTACATATTCGCGTAGTACGTAAAGAAATATGAATGTTTTAGTTGGACCACTTTTTTCGTTTTGTGATAGATGGCGCTGTAATAGTCACAAACATATGGTTCACAATTTTAGACGAACACTTGGTAACAGGTAGGTTTTTTAAATTAAAATACAGAACGTAGGTACGTTTGAACATTTTAATCGGTTGTTCCAATGTGATACGTGTACCTTTGTGAACTTTTCATTTCTGAGAACGCATGCTGTTACATCGTGATTACCTGTAAATACCACTTTAATGCAATAAATGCTCAAAATTATGTCCGTCAACCTCAATGCATTTGGCAATACGTGTAGCGACATTCCTCTCAACAGCGAGTAGTTCGCCTTCCGTAATGTTCGCACATGCACTGACAATGAGCTGAAGCATGTTGTCAGGCGTTGTCGGTGGATAACGATAGCAAATATCCTTCAACTTTCCCCACAGAAAGAAATCCGGGGACGTCAGATTCGGTGAACGTGCGGGCCATGGTATGGTGCTTCGACGACCAGTCCACCTGTCATGAAATATGCTATTCAGTACCGCTTCAACCGCACGCAAGCTATGTGCCGGACATCCATCATGTTGGAAGTACATCGCCATTCTGTCATGCAGTGAAACATCTTGTTGTAACATCGGTAGAGCAGATTCGGTGAACGTGCGGGCCATGGTATGGTGCTTCGACGACCAGTCCACCTGTCATGAAATATGCTATTCAGTACCGCTTCAACCGCACGCAAGCTATGTGCCGGACATCCATCATGTTGGAAGTACATCGCCATTCTGTCATGCAGTGAAACATCTTGTTGTAACATCGGTAGAGCATTACGTAGGAAATCAGCATATATTGCACCATTTAGACTGCTATCCATAAAATGGGGGCCAATCATCCTTCCTCCCATAATGTCGCACCGTACATTAACCCGCCAAGGTCGCTGATGTTCCACTTGTCGCAGCCACCGTGGATTTTCCGTTGCCCAGTAGTGCATATTATGCCGGTTTACGTTACCGCTGTTGGTCAATGACGCTTCGTCGCTAAATAGAACGCGTGCAAAAAATCTGTCATCATCCCATAATTTCTCTTGTGCCCAGTGGCAGAACTGTACACGACGTTCAAAGTCGTCGCCATGCAATTCCTGGTGCATAGAAATATGGTACGGGAGCAATCGATGTTGATGTAGCATTCTCAACACCGACGTTTTTGAGATTCCCGATTCTCGCGCAATTTGTCTGCTACTGATGAGCGGATTAGCCGCGACAGCAGCTAAAACACGTACTTGGACATCATCATTTGTTGCAGGTCGTGGTTGACGTTTCACATGTGGCTGAACACTTCCTGTTTCCTTAAATAACGTAACTATCCGGCGAACGGTCCGGACACTCGGATGATGTCGTCCAGGATACCGAGCAACACACATAGCACACGCCCGTTAGGCATTTTGATCACAATAGCCATACATCAACACGACATCGACCTTTTCCGCAACTGGCAAACGGTCCATTTTAACACGGGTAATGTATCAAGAAGCAAATACCGTCCGCACTGGCGGAATGTTACGGGATACCACGTATTTATACGTTTGTGACTATTACAGCGCCATCTATCACAAAGCGAAAAAAGTGGTCCAACTAAAACATTAATATTTCTTTACGTACTACACGAATATCTAATAAAAAATGGGGTTTCCTATTTAAAAAAACGGAGTTGATATCCGTTTGATCTATGGCAGCGCCATCTAGCGGGCCAACCATCGCGCCATCTGGTTTCCCCCTTCAATCTAGACGAGTTTCGTTCTTTGTAGTTTTTTCGTTTGATGCTTATTTCGTGAGATATTTTTCCTGGTCACTATCAATGAACCACCCTGTATAGTCTGAAGTTATAATTTACGCTAAATTATCTGTCTACTTACAGCCTAGGCGTATGCTACATGTAAGCATGATCAGTAAGCGATCGTTGGTACCAAATAATATTTGTTTCATTCATAATCTATAAAAAATGTTCAGTCTTTTAGCAGGCAGATGAAATTTGATATAGATTCGTGCATGATAGCATTTGTATCCCCTACAATGACACTGAACATAAAGAGCGCCGGGCATGGATGTGTGTGATGTCCTTAGGTTAGTTAGCCCGCATCTCGTGGTCGTGCGGTAGCGTTCTCGCTTCCCACGCCCGGGTTCCCGGGTTCGATTCCCGGCGGGGTCAGGGATTTTCTCTGCCTCGTGATGGCTGGGTGTTGTGTGATGTCCTTAGGTTAGTTAGGTTTAAGTAGTTCTAAGTTCTAGGGGACTGATGACCATAGATGTTAAATCCCATAGTGCTCAGAGCCTTAGGTTAGTTAGGTTTAACTAGTTCTAAGTTCTAGGGGACTAATGACCTCAGAAGTTGAGTCCCATAGTGCTCAGAGCCATTTGAACCATAAAGAGCGTAACAAAACAAAATAATTAAATATGTAAAAAACCAAAACTAATAAAATCACATTGCAGCCGATGAGCTTGTTTTAGATTGTTTGTAAAAATTCCTAGTAGAAGCAAGAAAGGAATGAAGATTAGGTAATTCTGGGCGGAGCAGAAACTCGGAATGTTTCAAGGATGGAGAAGGAAATTGGCCGTGCCCTTGCAAAGTAACCATCCTGACATTTGCCTGGAGCGATTTAGGGAAATCACAGAAAACCTAAATTGGATGATCGGACGCGTATCTGAACCGTTGTTCCCCCGAATGCGAGATTCCTAACGGAGAAAAAGTTTTCGTGGCCTCCGTGTACTGATTTTTGACATTTTTTGCCGTACGAATCTAAGGGTGCGCGTTTTCAATTAGCACAAAAGCAATAGAAAAATAACATTGCCTCTAATGGTGTCTTACTTTAACCTGTGGTATCACAGTAAATCGCATTCCAACATCCTTATTTTTGAATGAAAAGGAAAATATGAATTTAGTTCAACATCGAAGTTAATGAAGCGCAATTGGACGGAGGCGGGGGAAGTAATCAGCCGTGGAAGGTTTAAATACCAGATATCTCTTGAACAGTCAATGTCCTCACTCCACTGCACCTGTGTATTGCTTTGAAACTGCATTCATTATATGAAAAATATGAATAATTCTAGCAAAGTTGTTCATATTGTCTAGTTCCTCTCCAGTTTCCTGCAGATGTGAAGTGATATACACTTTTCTGTGATAGACGGAAAAGTAACATATGCATAATATCAAGTCTCCATCATTCAATAGAATTTCCTTTCTGATAAAAAAAAAAGTTGTTGAATAGTTCCTGTTACTTGTACCTGATAGAGTAACCGCGGAATATGGCAACGTAAACTTTACCACACTGAGCTGTAGGCCTAGTTTTTTGCAGTGACTAGAGTGCAAGAGAGGGCAAAGCGAGGCACATCTGATGCTTGGATTACTGCTAATAGGAATTACGGAGGTGGGCTGGAAATTATCACTGCTTCTACACCAAATCGGTCATCATGACGAAAATAACTCCACTAGCGTTTTCGACTTCTGCTATGGTGGTAGGTAGTTGTGCTGGCAAGAGATAGGGACGATTTGAACGTCAATCATTAAAACACGTACTTGTCTGGAAATACTGCTCTCAGCAGGAGCAACATGTAATGAGTGACACAGTAAAGTGACTTAATTGAGAACTATAAACAAAAATATAACAAACAGTCTCTCAAAGCGGAAAGCCAAAAGACTGGTGTTATGTTTCTATTTCTTTCTGAAACACAAATGGTACTTTTTAAAACAAAACGAACGGAGAATAACTTCTATCGTATTCATTATCCTTTACATCGAGCCTGTCTGTTCTCAGGCATTGCCTTTGAATTACAATCATCATTTAGAATGCATTTATATTTGGTTGTTATTGTTACTGTCTTGCTTTATAAGGTTCAGTTCTCATCGAAGTTGTGCATTGTTTCCTTATATTTAATGCTATAAGTAAAAATATGATTATGATGACACGTGGATATACGTTAAAATATTGTATATGTCGTATTCTCTGACGTTTTGGAGAAAAATGAGTTCCAGACCCTACATTTATTTCAGCATCCATCCCCTTACTCTGCATCGTAGAGCAGATTTTCTATTTTAGCAGTGTGAGTAATTTTATATAACGTATACAGGGTGTGGCGCCTAACTTGTTAACTTCAAATAACTTTTACATTGTTGAACATATCTGTAGTGGTGCCGGCCGCGGTGGCCGTGCGGTTCTAGGCGCTGCAGTCCGGAACCGCGGGACTGCTACGGTCGCAGGTTCGAATCCTGCCTCGGGCATGGATGTGTGTGATGTCCTTAGGTTAGTTAGGTTTAAGTAGTTCTAAGTTCTAGGGGACTGATGACCTAAGACGTTAAGTCCCATAGTGCTCAGAGCCATTTGAACCATATCTGTAGTGAAACTAGGTGAATAGTGGCCAGGGGCTACTAAAACAAATACCAACACGTTCTCGGCTAAGCTGACACGAGCGCGTTTGCATAGCCTCCTTAGCGAGGAGAGTTTTATCAAAATGATTTATTTATACCGTAATAAAAGAGCACACGAGCTATATGTTCCGATAAAACATCTGTACTGGTATATGAAACATGATATGAACATATTAATATGTACGTGAGGGAATACTAACAGATGGAGAAGTAGATAACTAAAACTTCAAATGAGTTCTTCTATATGCTAGGAAAAACATGACAGCATGAAAACCATGTACATCGCTTAAGGTTACAAATTAATAACAACGAAATATATAATTTGGCATACAAAAAACCTGTCGAGACTTGCATGTTCTAGCAGTACTCAATCATTAAATTATAATAGTTTTGCGTTATTTTCAAGTTGCAGAGGAATTATAACACTACAATTTGTGATATTAAGGGATTTCAGACATTTTGCATATGAGAAAAGGACTGCCATCGAGTTTGTAATGATACTAAGCATGACAACGCGAGAGTACAGAAACGAAATCTGTTTATAACGTGCGCCTATACCAAGACGCGCGGCCAGCGTTTAAAATGTACTTTTAAACACTATGACTCGCTGGGCGCAGATGTTTAAAATCATTGCCGCAGCGCTTGATAGCAAGAAGCTGCGAAACAGAAGAAAGAACAATTTATCATTTGTTAGGAAAATTCTAGAGTCTTTATAGTTAGTTGAACTTCTGGTCGCCGATATGTTAACATGTACTTCATTACCTTTGATGTTTGGTTGCCGACTTGTTAAGACGCGTTGTGTAGCACCGCTACAAGTTATATTTCATTTAGTGTGAAAACCACGTTATCATCAAGAAAGAAAACGTTTTTGTAAACCTTGTGACGATAAAAAATACTTACGCGCACGACAGGACATTTAATTTTTACAAAATATCACACATACAAAAGCAGCGATTGTTGGACTGTTCCACGTATGATAAAAACATAAAAGTGTAAGTTTTGTATTCATTGTAAATTTGTTAATGTTTATAGTTTAACGCCTTTGTTCTTTAAGAATATATTGATGGTTCACTGTACAGAAAATCTATGCTTATTCTTTTCTTTAAATTAACCACAAATAATGTTTATGTTGAAATGAACTTTGTTACATGTTCGCTCTTTATCGCGGTGTCTCGATTGTATTTGGGGGACCATTAATGTGTTCAGTTTCCGATCTGACAACTTTTTTTTACAAAATTTCACTGTTTTGCATTTTTTTTATTATTCAAATAGGTCCCTTAGGTAATTTCATTGAAGAGTCTGATTGCGTGAAAGCAATCCGGGTTAAGAGGTCATTTGAGAAACTATTTTCACGCAGTCAATCTGTACGTCTCCTGAACACAATCGAGAACCGACGCATCGTCGATCATTAATTGATTTTTCTCTCTTTCCAAGTCGTACCAAAAAAAAAAAACGGCCAAGGAGAACTGCCGTGAGTACGCAATCTAGTGTTAAAGGGTGCATTCTTCATCTTGTCGGCAAACATTGCCATAAATTATCATCATCAATGTTATATTTGGTTAAATACGAAAAGCAAAGCGAAAACCTTTTAATGCTAGATGTGGCGCCCGAACAGGGACCTAACTAAAAAACTAATTTGTTCCTTTCTATTTTCATGCTACCATCTGGAGAAAATTGGAAGCCAAAACCAGTGATAAAAAAAGGACGTATATGCAGAAAATCGCAGTAAGAATCCACAACAGCAATAAATAGCAGCGCGCAAGACAACTAACGTGAGTACGATTTTTCATTACGTTTGAAGCTTTGCGTACCGAGCATTCAGTCGGCTCGTGACATTCACTCTCTACGCTTTTTTTTTTCCTTTTCCTCAAGCAATTTAATTTCCAAATTTCTGTTTCCTTTTGCTATTAGATCCGCCTCTATCTCATCATTTCGCTTACAATAGTTATAAATAGTCAGCAAGAATTTCCATTGTTGTGCATTTTAGCGAATCACAATGGCCGCTATCTGTGCCAGTTTCAGTGCTCTATAAGTGTTTTTCATTTATTTTGTCACTCCCGTTGCCATATTGGCATTTTCGTGTGTCAGAGTTTCAATTTTTTTATAACGCACAAGCAATATCTGAGAAATCAGGACGCGAAATCCTTGGCGCACCTGACAAGTGAAAATCATAATTAAAAAAATTATCTTTTCTAGCTCGTGCAGTGTAACTACTTTAAATTTACGATGGCTGATGAGCAACCAAGGCAACTTAGACCGCGCGCGGGTGTAAACAAACCTGAATCTCGTGGTGAGGGAACAACTGACGACGAAGCGACACGTGAGCTGTCGGCGCCACAGACCGCGTCGCAGTCACGTGAATGCTCGCTGTCAGATATACTAAAATTGTTTGCTGATATGAAAACCAGTTTTGAAGCAAACATGGGTAATCTTGACACTCGAATGGCACAGCTTACAAACAAGAGTGATAACATTGAAGCTCACATGGGTAATCTTGACACTCGAATGGCACAGTTAACAAACCAAAGTGACAATCTTGGAACGCAAATCAGTCAGTTAGCCAATCAAAGTGACAGCAGGTTCAGCAGTTTAGAATCAAGGATAGAGGACATCCAAGCACAAATCAAAAATTCGAATGACACCATGGAGGAAAAAATTAAAGCCATTACCACTGCTTACGCAAGCGAGCTAAACGCAAGCGTACACGCAAAAATTGATAGTGTTCTTTCGATGGTGGAATCCGCCGAGACCAATATTGGTAGCAAGTTCATAGATATGCAGGCCCAAATAGATGTGTGTAAATCAACTGCGAGTGACTCTTTGAAACATTACAGTGATGTTTCAAAGAGAGTAAGCCAATTGACAGAAAGTGTCAACCACGTTGGCGAGCGAGTCGAAGACCTCGCTCAGCAAATATCCGATGTCAATATTGACAAAAAGATCGCAGATGTCAACACCGGTATAAGCAATACACTTAATAGGGAATTTGAAGAGTGGATGCAATCCAAAGAACAGTACATTGTCAGCAAGGTACACGCTGAACTAAAGGGTACGGTTAAATCTGCTGCAGCAGAAATCTTAACCGCTCCCGGTACTTCTGGTGACACTTTAACCAGTGAATTAGGTGAAATCAGACGAGCATTTAGCCACGATCTTCCGGAATGGAAACGTCAGCTAAGCAATGATATAGATCAACTGAAGCGACAAGTTACGGAATTGCAAGGTGACAATCAAAGTGAGTATTCGCTACCGCCAGAACACGATAATCGTCAATATCCCGAGTGTCAGGTACAATTCTCACCAACAGTAAATAATACGCGTGACGAAACTTCTACTTCACGTAGTCATGCCGATCAACTAACACTCGTTGAACTAATGCGAGACGAGAGTGTGCTAAAACACAGAGTCTTTCAGCCTTTTCTACCTGAAAAACGAAATATACATCCCATGGTATTTCTAAAATCATTCACAGGTGCTTTTCCAGAATCATGGAACGACAGGCAGCGGATACAGTTCATTTTAGGCTATGTACACGGTGAAGGATCAATTTGGGGTACAGAAATAATAGACAAATGTCACACCTATGCAGATTTTGAAAAGCATTTTTTGAATAAATTCTGGAGTTCAGGTATACAACAAAGACTCCGAAAGGAGGTTTACAACGCCGAACCTTTCAACACCAAAGGAGGAGGTTTGAGACGTTATTTTGAAAAATATCTACGTAAAATTCAGTATTGGGACACGCCCATTTCAACCAAAGATGTAATCATGATCTTAAAGTCAAAACTTCCTGTGTCAATAAGAGAAAAACTAGTTAATGTGAGTGAAGAAGACCTAGAAGCCTTTCTGTCTGTTCTTGACAATTTGGATATGATCTATGAGGATGTGCGAGCGAGCGCGCGGAATAATTATAATAATGGACCGCCCGCTCCGCAGCAGCACATAACAAATTGCGTCAATGGAATGTCGTACCAACATAACACAGGACAACCAAACGCTCAGCCTTACGGCAATCATAACAGTATCAACCGCCGTAATGGAAAACAATATAACAAATATCCACACCAGAATAGATACAATCCGATTTATCAAAACACACAGCAACAATACGGTAATTCACCGATAAATCACAACGGTAATTACCAGTACCAGAACAACAAGACGAATAATGGAAATCGTTACAAGGGAAAGAATTGGAACAATTATAACAGACCACAACAGTACAGTCAGCCGAGTCACTTCACTCCCTCTCACCAAATGAATTTTTCACAGCCGAAAAATGCGACATTTTCTCACCAACCCAACCAACAGTTCAGGAACAATAGACAGGACAATTCGTCGCATGCTTTTCCTGACACCGCCGGTCATAATAGCCAAGGAAATCCGACCATTTTCTACACACAGGCGAACCAAGCACCAAACGCGATGTCAAATAACACGCAATCAAGTGATGCACAAGTCGTATGGGATACGAACGCGAATTTTCGACCTGGTATGTCGCAAAATACTAGTCAAGTAAAAATAACTGACATTTCAGCTCCACCCCAGTCGTAAAACCATTAGTAGCTTCTTTATGCCTCCACGGAGAAGCTGCGGACCGAAATTACAACAGCCTGAAGTAACATTAGACGACAAGTTAAGACAAGCTCTCATATCTTTAACCACTCATGCCAACCTAAGAAAAAAGGCGCATGACAAACACATTAGCAAAGTCTTATCGTATCGTATAAATGAACGAGTGCTATTAAAGACCCACTTCAAACCATCTTTGATTCATCATAAGAATCGAAAGTGGCAGCACTTGTATGAAGGACCATATATTATATTAAGAAAGCCGCACATTGGTTGCTATCTATTAGCTGACCCTGTATCTGGACGAATAAAAGGATTGTTTCATCACGGAGACTTGAAGAAATACCGAGTCAACCATTGAAAATAACTGTTAAGTTAAGCTGCTAAAAATAAAATATACACACACTAGAAGTTGTCATACTATGTGTGAAGTACCAACGTATGTAAGAGTAATGCACGGGACTAACACCCTGTTGACCTGCCACAGCAAGATAAGTAATTTATATGAGCACCTTAAGTAAAACACATTTATTGTAGGAGAGCAAGATTTGCCTTAGATGTAAGTTAGTTTTGAGTTAATTGAGCCATGAACGGCCACAGCCGAAAGAGCTGACAAATAAATATTATAGTAGGGACGTGCTAAGTGCCACCTGCTACCACTAGTTTTAAGTATAGCAAAGCTCTCTCCTCTTGAATGAAATAAATTAAAATGATCATTCAGACCAGAATGATTGCTCGTAGAAAAAAAAAATTGATTAAGGTCGCTTACTCTAATGAGGTAAATGCTATGTTATGCATAAGGAGTGTATGACAACAAATTTTATGAGACCACCTATGAAACGCAGCAGGCAAAAAGCAGCAGCTTAGCATATAAGAATCAAGTAAGTCAATACGATCCAGGTAGCAGGAAAGAAGTGCGCAACTCAATTATTTTATTATAATACGGAGAAAACCGTATACGCACATAAGAATTTTACGGCACAGTGCAGCTGAAATACTTACAAAGATCATTTATAAATAAACTAATTTAGTACTAGAAATATCTATTTCAGGTCCTCGAGGTATGACGATTTTTTTTTTTAGAAAACCAATTTTACGATACATGGAACAGAAGATAGTTAACAGACACAGTTCACTGCTAATGCATGGTTTAAGTAATTTTAGATATGCATAGAAAATTGTTTAGAGAGCTGGATCAGACGACAAGGAAACTACTGTGTCGATTTAATTATACTATTTGTCATGAAAAACTTGGGTGATAATAATTTATGTTAAGCTCATCATATCATACGTCATTAACACTCTGCCTTCAAATCTCTTCACTCCATAAAAGTCTTTTGTGTTTTCCTCTAACCAGTATCCTTACCATCCTACCTTATCCAGTAGAGAAGTGAATTTTACGGGCTGGTTGCATGATTGATACATACAGGCTATACGAATGGATAGTCGTGACACATTGGTTGTCGACGGGCTATGCTTATTCTCCGCAAATTGCGAGTTCAGTTAAGATTTGTTATGTGCAATTGCACGACAGGGAACACCAAGCTTCCTAATTTCCCTAATGTTAGTTTGAACACGAACTGTTCATCACGTAAACGAAGCCACATTGACTATGTCTTCAAACTAACGACGTAATAGAGAGAAAATAAAAGAGCTGAACTTCAGAAAAGAGTAACTAATGTGAAAAGAAAAGAATAACAAGATTTCGAACAAAATGTAAACCTAAAGTGCCTTGGAAGCAGAA
Organism: Schistocerca nitens; assembly: GCF_023898315.1. Classification (NCBI taxonomy): domain Eukaryota; kingdom Metazoa; phylum Arthropoda; class Insecta; order Orthoptera; family Acrididae; genus Schistocerca; species Schistocerca nitens. The sequence goes on along the minus strand of NC_064614.1, from coordinate 621,716,825 downwards.
ACTACGAACAAGAGACACGCTTTTCGTCAGGCCTTGTAGTGACAGAGACTAAATATTTCTTTGTAAATAATTTTTAGACTGATATATATACTAAATGTTAACTGTACTTTGTAGTAATAATGCAGTCAGTAATAAATGGACACGTATATGCTGCTGCGTGTGCACCGACTATAGACAAGTAATTAATGGACACGTATAAAAGTGGTGCGTGTGAACCTTAACATGACGACCAAATAAATGTGAACACGAATTAATAATAACGTGTGAACTGAAAAGGTGATAATTCCAAGGACACGTGTGAAATACCGCGTGTGAAGTAATGTTATAAGTACTAGTACCATGAAATCACGATGTAGAAAGCCGAAGAGTGAAAGTTAATAAGTGTTGTACTTTCCACAAACGGTACTGTACACCTTTCCACGGACACATTCTTCGAAACAGCTGCGGGAGTCGCCGCATCTGGCTGCTTCCGTAGTCCAGAGTCGATGAAAAACTGTGTAAAAACTCACACCACGGCTAGTAGACACCAAACGCTCTGCTTCTCGCAGAATACTGCTGCTAGCGTTGTGGAACTGTCAAGTTATTATCACGTGATTGTGACCAACGGACGCTGAGCGCTCAACAATCAATTTTTCTTTGCACAACGAGCGCGGATGCCAAATGTGTTTGAAATTCATTCAAAATAAAATATGATAAAGCAATGAATTAAGCACTCATGTACCTTGTGAAATTATAAAGACACTAATCGGAAGAGTCTTAAGCTTAATTTTGGCAATTGCTACCGAATTTACTGACCAGGCCGAGTAATGACGAAAACGTGTCGAACCAAATAAAACCAGAAAAATAGATAAATATGAGAACTAAGCATTCCTAAGAGAATGACACATTATGTACATAAATAATTGTTATCCTTACCTAATCCAATTTTCTTTTAGACTAAGTTATTAGTAAGTAAGCACATTCTAATATAGATTTTTTTTCTGTATTTTTCATGTACGAAAACATAAATGGAAGCACGGACATGTATCAAGTGAAATAGAGACCGCCACCATACGGCTCAACATGTTGCAGAACCAATCTTCCAGTTCCTGACCCACGACGTATTTCCAACGCAACATCACACCCCGACAACTACTCCAACTTCCACAGTGAAAGTGATGCCCTACTTTTCCTCCACTGTGAAAGTGTAATCAATTTCCCCACTCAAGTGCAGTGCTATCATTTATACCCGAAGTTCTACCACTCCCAGTGCAACTCATACCTACCCAAGTGTAGTGAAACATTTTTTTTGCAGGTCATGAAAGCCACAAATAAGTAAAGTGTTACGTATTTACTGCAAAAAAATCTTCGACGAAACAACGACAAAAATATTCCTGTAATATGTCATTGTAAAACAAGAATGTCAATTTTTTTGTAACATATTTTTTTTTTCACGAGTGCACACAGCACCCAGACTTCATGCGAAGTCAAGTAATTTATTTCTTTGTTATTTTTTAATTTTATTATGCCATGTATAATGTATCTATGTATGTGTATCTTTATCTTAATTTCTTTTACCGAGAAATGAACATTTGTTATCCTTGTACAATACATTAGAAAGAGCACAGTTCAATTGTCATGTAGTTACCCTATGGACAAGTTACTATCAATTTCAGTCGTACGAATATACTTACCTGATACTCTGTATGTTAACCACTTTGCCTGATGTAGTGTATAAGATCTATTGTAAAGAATTTTTGCAAGTAATACTAACTTGTTTCACGAAAGCAATAATATCACGACTACGCGTGAGTCGCGATGATCCTGACGGAGTCATCGCTCCTCACGCGGGAAGCAATGTGATATTATTGGATTTCAGACATTTTGCATATGAGAAAAGGACTGCCATCGAGTTTGTAATGATACTAAGCATGACAACGCGAGAGTACAGAAACGAAATCTGTTTATAACGTGCGCCTATACCAAGACGCGCGGCCAGCGTTTAAAATGTACTTTTAAACACTATGACTCGCTGGGCGCAGATGTTTAAAATCATTGCCGCAGCGCTTGATAGCAAGAAGCTGCGAAACAGAAGAAAGAACAATTTATCATTTGTTAGGAAAATTCTAGAGTCTTTATAGTTAGTTGAACTTCTGGTCGCCGATATGTTAACATGTACTTCATTACCTTTGATGTTTGGTTGCCGACTTGTTAAGACGCGTTGTGTAGCACCGCTACAAGTTATATTTCATTTAGTGTGAAAACCACGTTATCATCAAGAAAGAAAACGTTTTTGTAAACCTTGTGACGATAAAAAATACTTACGCGCACGACAGGACATTTAATTTTTACAAAATATCACACATACAAAAGCAGCGATTGTTGGACTGTTCCACGTATGATAAAAACATAAAAGTGTAAGTTTTGTATTCATTGTAAATTTGTTAATGTTTATAGTTTAACGCCTTTGTTCTTTAAGAATATATTGATGGTTCACTGTACAGAAAATCTATGCTTATTCTTTTCTTTAAATTAACCACAAATAATGTTTATGTTGAAATGAACTTTGTTACATGTTCGCTCTTTATCGCGGTGTCTCGATTGTATTTGGGGGACCATTAATGTGTTCAGTTTCCGATCTGACAACTTTTTTTTACAAAATTTCACTGTTTTGCATTTTTTTTATTATTCAAATAGGTCCCTTAGGTAATTTCATTGAAGAGTCTGATTGCGTGAAAGCAATCCGGGTTAAGAGGTCATTTGAGAAACTATTTTCACGCAGTCAATCTGTACGTCTCCTGAACACAATCGAGAACCGACGCATCGTCGATCATTAATTGATTTTTCTCTCTTTCCAAGTCGTACCAAAAAAAAAAAACGGCCAAGGAGAACTGCCGTGAGTACGCAATCTAGTGTTAAAGGGTGCATTCTTCATCTTGTCGGCAAACATTGCCATAAATTATCATCATCAATGTTATATTTGGTTAAATACGAAAAGCAAAGCGAAAACCTTTTAATGCTAGAAATTGGATGACTGCCTACAGTTTACACCATTTGTCATTCTTGCGGCTAATTAACAGAATCAATGAATAAAATAATTACAACAACTTCAATGACAGATCAGAGTTGTCATTTGTATTATATACCAATTTTAGTACACAGCCGTTTCATTCATTCCGATCAGATCCATTTGCATCTGCAATGATGAAGATGACGATCTTTCAGGATTTAATCTATGCAGAGATAGGGACTCTACGAAACGGTCCAAGAAAATGGCCTACTTTCTTCTTTTCCCTTTCACAGATTAGGCAGTCTTGCCCGTTACGGTTTCTCAGTTGCCTCCAGCGTGTCCTGAGTCGTCCTCGTCTCCCCCTCGGCATGTAACCTCACGCTGCCTTGGCAAGTTTGGAATTTTCCGTCCTTTGTAAGTGATTGGCCCATCACTTTTTACGTACTGATTCTACATTTAATTGTAAGCGTAGGATTCCACAGCCTCTGTCACTGTCGATATTCACTTCTTTCCTAATATCCTTATTTCATATCCTAGCCGCCATCGTGCATCCTTTAAACACTCCATAAAAATTCATGTTTGCCGACTGTATTTTACTCAGTTGCTTTTGAGTTGACACCCGCGTTTCACTGCTTGCAAAATTTCATTTTCGATTCTTTCCTGATTTTACTTTTAAGAGTGCTTTGAATGATCCCACGCAGAGCTAACTAACTTTTAGCTCAATGTCCTTATAAAAGCTTACGTCACACCCAAGACGTTTGACATTCGGTACTTGCTCTAAAATGCTGTTTTGTGGCCCAATATTTGATCTGACTGGATCTTTTCCTCCAAAATCCGTAACTGTCATTTCATTAACTGAGATTTTAAAATTATAAGGTTTACATAGATTATTGGAAGTATATATGGATTTCTGTAACTAAGTCTCATTTTCTTTAATCGTTATTTGATCGTCTGCATATAGAAGATTGTTTGAGTAGATACGATTTGATAATTTCATTCGTGGAATAATCTAATAGTAATTTTCATATCTTTCTAATGAGAGAGAGAGCTCGTCCGAGTGGGTGGTAAGCTATATGCTTGTCTAAGTTCTGCATTTGCTACGATCTGCTCATTTATTTTAATTCCCGTTTGTAAGACAAAATCCTATAAAACACCATTTTAAAATGAATAAAAACGTCACTTGTTTCCAAATTCTTTTCTCTTTTTTGTCTAATTATTTTTTTAAATCCATTTGGTTCTTCTCGTAACAGCCAATATGCAGTATTTTTAAATCCGTTATTTATTATTTTGGTATAGATTTTATATCCTGTATTCATGAGACTAATTCCTCTATAATTTTCACAGTTTTTACGATCTCCTCTTTTGAACAGATTTTTAACTAAAGGTGTTGTCTATTTTCACAGTATTTATCGAGCAGACGTAAAATTCTTAATTTACAGATTCTTCCACCATTTTTAATAAGCTCCATATTCAATCCATCTAGTCCATGTGACTTCAAATTTATGCAGATTCTGTATCTAATTCTTGTAATGTTATAGGATATACTTCTGTAACTTTATTTCCATGGGGGCTGTTTATTTTTGTTTCATTCACTTCATCGTTGTACGATAGTTGTTTATAATATTTTATCCGTTGTTGCTAACTTATTAGGCTGAATCTTGCGGTATGTTTTTCTCGTTTATTTATGTGCTTAATTAGTTTATATCCAGCTACTTGCCTTTGATGTACATCATGCTCTATCTCATTTATAAACGTATTCCATTCTTCCTCCTGAGCGTTTCTGTTTATTTTCTTGTCAGTTGTTTTTTCTCTTTATGTTCCTCATAGGATATATCTGTTTTATTTTGTAAATGTAGCATATTTATTCTCAAATCCATTTTATTTCTTGTCTTTCTCTTCTCTACTAAAACTTCATTTGCAGTTTTATACCTTGTCTGTATTATACTCCCCCCCCTCCCCTTTTTTTTACATTTTCATCAGTGTCTGGTACTTTGGCAAGTATATTGTGTTAGAGATTTCTTAAACTGTGAAATTGTCCTTTAATTATTATTCATAACTACCTCCTGAGCTTCAAAAGACGACTACGCGAAAGCCACAGGGCGCACAGAAAGTAGGCACACACTGTTGGGTACAGCAGCATCACCACGTTGTAACCCACATTACTGGTGCTCAATATGGATACCGTTTGTGACGTGGCAAACGTCAATGTGTGCGTGCACTTCATTGATGTCGCTGAGACAAATTGCTCGGGAAGGCGCAACAGCAGTCTGCTTTGGAAATCTGTTTATCGGGTTGCCTATATGCAAGCGCAAACTAATTCGATGCGACAATACTACTGACAAGGAGAAGTCCTCAGATACACGCAAACGATCCGGCTCATATTTGGCAGATCGCTTGGACACAACTTAAATTCAAAGACTCTTAAGATATTTCGACTCAACACCTGCCCTCGCCCACCCCCCCCCCCCCTCTCCTGATTTTGAGAAAACCGCCCTTAAAGTTGATGTTGCGTAAGCGGCTCGAAATTTACGTGACGATACGTAATTGGCAACTGAGCATATTTCTTTAACATGTCCCCACGTCTACAACGTGTATTTTCCTAGAAATATTGGCAAGAAATTGTTAAGAGTGCCGCTCATGTACCAATAATGTAAATGCTACTCAACGACAGTGCCGCTGGTGTACCGACCAAGGCATCGGGCTGAGGAGGAGAGAACATGGCTTCGATTCCCAAATGATTTATGCAGGTTTTTACTTGTATTTTTTCCGTATCGACATTGAATGGAACAGCGGGGTTAACATCGTAATCAAAGAAGAATAATAACAAAATAGGCAAATAAATTTCTCAAGCGACCTTGTAAGGTGTCAGGCAAATCCAACACCTTCCATGAAAACCATGACATGATAAGCAAATCCAGTAGTATGTCACATTGCTCCGAATAAATCGTGACATTAAATTAACCAAAGCAATACGAGTAACGAGGGAGCAAATGGAATACCACAGACTAACACAAGAACGCCTAAATGCATGTCATACCTTCCCACCGTGAGACAGACGCAATTCCGAGGGAAGAAACGAGAACAGAAGCCGAGAGCAGAACCGTGTTAAGCTAGAAGGCCCTACGATAACGGATGGACACCCACGTCACCAGCTCACCGACAGGACCACCCCCAGCCCATGTTAAAAGCTAGAGCCCTCCAGAAGAACAGTATAGATCTTACGATAACACTAAAAGGGCCACACCAGCCGCAAGTTTCAGCGTGAGACTTTTTCGCGTCTCTGTTACGTTGCAAACCTAAAAAACATTGCCCCACCACGAAAAGTAACCGCTAGGACCACCCCCCAGCCCATGTTAAAAGCTAGAGCCCTCCAGAAGAACAGTATAGATCTTACGATAACACAAAAAGGGCCACACCAGCCGCAAGTTTCAGCGTGAGACTTTTTCGCGTCTCTGTTACGTTGCAAACGTTAAAAACATTGCCCCACCACGAAAAGTATAACGTTTCTCATTGGATAGACAGAATTTTTGTAGGCGGAACTTAAAGTTAACATTGAGGCCCTGATTGGTCACATGAAAACACAGCCAGACAGTTTCTTTTTAAAACCAACTTCGATAAATTGTAGTAAGGAGAAGTTAGAAAAGAGTTGCTTCCGAGACGGCGAGATGCATGGAGCTGCGCTGGCCGCCGCCCCCTGACGAACACCGACAAGGTAATGAACGACCGCGATGTCGCATTTTTGAGCGCATAAGGCTTCACTCAGAACTGCAGAAGTCTCATCTATTACATCCCCTTTTTACGTAATACTAGTGTCGATCGTCAATTAAAGCTCATGGTATTCACATTTGCTACGTAAGTTAAAATCTGAAACGCAATGATTTTTCTGTTATATAATTATTGAGAAGCCACATCAGCCACTGTAATTTATGACAAGTTAGATAGGTAATTAAAGTTAATTGAGGGTCACTGTAGATCATTTTGATAGTTTTCTCTTTTGTGAAACTTAATTTAAACCTAGATTATAGATGTGATATGGCATAGGTCATCCTTCGATCCATTGTAGAACTTGGAAACCTATTCAGGGAATATTCGTTCACATTTTTGTTGAACGCAGTTGGTTTTTATCATCCTGTATTAAAATATTTCCTTTTATCAATAGTGCAATTTATAAACAATGTTTTGTGAGTAGAATAAAATTTCCAATGGTACACTTAACTGCTTTATCGACGCTATTTTACCAGCTAACAAAAAATAGGAAAGCCTTGACCCCCTTCCACTAAATTTAGTTAGTATTAAGATTCTTTTACAGGGAGTGCAGAGGAGCTGACGCTGAAATCATTAAGTATTTGGTTATATCATCGCTAGTCTCACTGAACTCTTCTGAACTCTAAATGTCATGTGTGGTCTGGCGTCTCCTTACCAGCAACAGGTCCCAGGTTCAAACTAGTCAATTCCCTAAAAAACACGCTCAGAGCGTCGTTGCGCGAAAGTGGTAGGGAGACACGACTTACAACAAACAGAAACCACGCAGAAAGAGAATGGTGGCCCTGCCAGGATGGTAAAATACCATGATTGAAGGTCGACGACATGCCTAACTATGTCAGAAAAATATCCTGTTGAAAAATTTTCGTAAAAAAAAGATTCTTAAAGTTATACATAGTCGAAAACAGTAGCTGCAGCGATAGATAGTAAGAAAGTATTCAATAGAAAGTGAGACATTCTAGCAAAGACAATAGCATAATTAAGTTATGAATTTTAATATTGTTAGAATTAAGTTTTCTCTCCAATGCAAGCGCACAGGTGGCGGATACATCATTGACAAGTTGGTTCTGACCCAACAAGTAAGTGAATGGATTGTCAAGTCGTGTGTGCAAAAAGTTTATGAAACGCGTCAGATCGTATGAGCGCATGTTGACGCTAAGTAGGGCGCGTGAATTGCTTTTAAAACAGAATATAAGGGATTCGGAAAGATTAGCAATGGCAGATCGAGACCATGACCGAATTGAGGTAGAGACCCAACATGAAGATGGACAGAGAATAGAGGACAGTACAACAGTCGATGCAGTATCGCGAGAAATAGGACAGATAACGCACCGTAACGAGGATAATGAACGGCAAGGCATAGAAAACATAGGTCAGCATACGACAGAGGAGCAGGCAAGTAGAGAGACAGCTGATGAAGATTCTAACTTGCGTCTTGAATACGTAGAACCCATAGTACAAGTAATCAGAGCTCCCTCACCACAGAGTACAAGGAATTCGAGCAGAAACGTGTCACCGCACAGTTCAATGCAATCGGTTGCAAACCAACACTTAGGCGAAAACACAGAGCGTAGGACGTCGGAAGAAAACGCAAAAGGACCCACTAATCTGGCAGAATTATTACAATTAATAACGGAAATCATGACAAGACAAAATAAAGAAATTGCGAACCAAATTAAAATTCAGAATGCAGAAACGACGAAACAAATTGCAGAAACCACGAGAAAAATGTGTGAGATTGAAGACGAGGCAAAAGAATCTCGAGAAGTGATAGAAAACTTAGTAACAGGTCATAATCAATTGAAAACAGACATTGACAAGGTACAAGCGGACGTACAAACGTTGCGTAATGACATTCAGGACGAGATAAAAACATTACGTAACAACATCCAGGGAGAAGTCAAGAAACTAGAGAAACAGATAAACGTAATTACTAGACAAGCAGCAGGTACAGCGCGTGAAATTGTTGAAAACAGTGTGCTACACAAACGTATCACAAAAGCAGCGCTGAAAAGATATGATAACCGCATAGTCAAAATACAAGCGCAAACGAAGCAACAATTTCAGAAATTGCGAACAGAGTTGCTGCAAACCACTGAAGAGCGTAGTGAACAAGATCGAACAAGCACTGAGTCTGCAACCACACCCGTATCTGTAACAGCATCGGAAAATCATGCATTTTCGATTCCAATCACAGGCGGAAAGTTACACAGCAACAAACACGTTTCGAAATTCTTGATGAACAAACGGCACCACAAACACATGCAGAACCACAAATGTATGTTTCAAGACAGTTTGAATCGTGCAATGAAGCGGCAAGATTAGCCAGACAAGATACCCAACCAAAACGTGACAATGGAAAGTCAGTCGCGAAGAGTACAGTGCAATGCATTCAGCTACACGTTCACAACCGATGGAAGAAAATTATTGCGTACCACTCCAACGATACTAAGCAAGGGTACGCGAAAGTTACAGTGGACAATATCCAATGGATCTACCACAACCGGAAAGAACGACGGGAGAAATGGTCAGAAACAAAAGTGGCGAAGAATCGCGAATTTCATATGGAACTATGACGAAGTACGACAACGATCATTTCCTCACAGTCAGGAAATTTCAACACTTTCGAGAAGGAAACTCATTACATCCATGAACTTTTATTGATCAATTCCGAGTAGGATTACCAGAACACTGGACGCTAGCACACAAATTAGACTTTACATGTGCACACATGTGAGGAACAGTCGCAGAAACCATGCAGAATGTTGCTGCGACATGCCGATCGTACGAAGGTTTCAGAGAGAAGTTTCTCTCACGATACTGGTCCAGCGAAGCACAGAACAGAGTGAAGTACGAATTATTACAGAACCCATATTTTGAAAATTCAGGAGAGAAGAGTCCCGTGAAATTTTTCGAATTAATGGCAAAGAAAAATCAATGCTTAGATGTACCATACAGTGACGGAGAGTTGATTAAATTATGCGCGATGAAGTTACCATTGAAATACCAGCAATCATTAGTCGGTCGCGGAGGCAATGACTTCGAAGCATTTAAAGGTATTCTAAGGGAACTAGAGTTCATATTTTCGAAAGATGATGCAAGAAAAAGACGAAGCGCACGTGAAAACGAAAGCAAAAAGCAGTGGAATCCACAAGACACAGTACGAAGAAACAATAATTACGAACCACGTGATAACTTCGCACCAAGAAACAATAGATTTCAACAAAGAACCGGTTATGGATTTAGAAGAGAATATGGCAATAACTATAATTCACCCAGGAACGGCAACAACTATTACAGAGGGAATAACGACAACCGGAACGGGTGTTGGAGCGCCAATAGACCGACAAATTATCAACAAAGAAACCAATATCAACAAGCAGAGCAAGAAAAGAGAATACAGATAGAAGAGGTGGAGGTAAGACCACCAAACCCCGATAAACGTTCGAATTGACAGCTAAGCGCCCATGCCAAAGAGAATGACGCACCGCAATTCCTGAAAAGACTCATGTATGATTCAGTGGAGGATTCGTTGATGCAAGAAGAAGAAGAACAGAACCAACCTTTTCAAATTCAACGTTTCTCATTGGATGGACAGAATTTTTGTAGGCGGAGCTTAAGGTTAACTTTGAGACCCTGATTGGTCACATGAAAACACAGCCAGACAGTTTTTTTTTTAAACCAACTTCGATAAATTGTAGTAAGGAGAAGTTAGAAAAGAGTTGCTTCCGAGACGGCGAGATGCATGGAGCTGCGCTGGCCGCCGCCCCCTGACGAACACCGACAAGGTAATGAACACACGTGATGTCGCATTTTTGAGCGCATAAGGCTTCACTCAGAATTGCAGAAGTCTTATCTATTACATCCCCTTTTTACGTAATACTAGTGTCGATCGTCAATTAAAGCTCATGGTATTCACATTTGCTACGTAAGTTAAAATCTGAAACGCGATGATTTTTCTGTTATATAATTATTGAGAAGCCACATCAGCCACTGTAATTTATGACAAGTTAGATAGGTAATTAAAGTTAATTGAGGGTCACTGTAGATCATTTTGATAGTTTTCTCTTTTGTGACTCTTAATTTAAACCTAGATTATAGATGTGATATGGCATAGGTCATCCTTCGATCCATTGTAGAACTTGGAAACCCATTCAGGGAATATTCGTTCACATTTTTGTTGAACGCAGTTGGTTTTTATCATCCTGTATTAAAATATTTCCTTTTATCAATAGTGCAATTTATAAACAATGTTTTGTGAGTAGAATAAAATTTCCAATGGTACACTTAACTGCTTTATCGACGTTATTTTACCAGCTAACAAAAAATAGGAAAGTCTTGAACCCCTTCCACTAAATTTAGTTAGTATTAAGATTCTTTTACAGGGAGTGCAGTGGAGCTGACGCTGAAATCATTAAGTATTTGGTTATATCATCGCTAGTCTCACTGAACTCTTCTGAACTCTACATGTCATGTGTGGTCTGGCGTCTCCTTACCAGCAACAGGTCCCAGGTTCAAACTAGTCAATTCCCTAAAAAACACGCTCAGAGCGTCGTTGCGCGAAAGTGGTAGGGAGACACGACTTAGAACAAACAGAAACCACGCAGAATGTTAGAACCTGGATTAGTAAAGAATTAAAATTTTAATCCTTGATGCCTTAAATACCTACTTCACTCACTCTGTTACGTGTCCTCACTTCCCTTCCATCAACTACATGGATGGTACTTGTCACATCCGCTGAGGTGACAAGTCATGGGATACCTAATACCGTGTCGGACTTCCCTTTGCCCGGCGAAGTGCAGAAACTCGACTAGTCGTTGAAAGACCTCTGCAGAAATATTGCCATCCTCGTCTATGGTCGCCCACAACTGCGAACGTTTGCCGCTGCAGTATTTTGTCCACGAACTGACCTCTCGATTATGTCTCTTAAATGTCCTATAGGCTTCATGTCACACGACGTGGGTGGCCAAATTATTCGCTAAAATTGTCCAGAATGTTCCTCAAACCAATCGCGAATCGCTGTGGCCCTGTGACATGTGTGGGAACATGTAGTCCATGAGTGGCTGAAAATGGTCTCCAAATAGCCGAACATGACCATTTCCACTCAACGATCGGTTCAGTTGGGTCAGAAAACACAGACAATTCCATGTAAACACAGCTCACACCATTCTGTAGTCACCACCATCTTGTTGACAACTAGGGTGCATGGTTTCGTGGGGTCTGCGCTACACTCCAACACTACCATGGGTTCTTAACAATTGAAATCGGGACTCATTGGACTAGGGTCCAACTAATATGGTCATGAGACCAGGAGAGGCACGAAAGGCGATGTCGTGCTGTTACTAAAGGCACACCCGTCTGTCGTCTGCTGCCGTACCCATTAACGCCAAATTTCGCGGGGCTGTCCTAATGGATACGTTTGTCGCACATCCCACATTGACTTCTGTGGTTTTTTCACACAGTGTTATGCTAGCACTGACACCTCTACGCAAAATCCACTGCTCTCGGTCGTTAAGTGAAGGCCGTCGGCCACCGCGTTGGCCGTGGTGAGATATAATGCCTGAAATTTGGTATTTTAGGCACGATATTCACACTGTGGTTCTTGGAATTCTGAATTCCCTAACGACTTTCGAAATGTAATGTCCCATGCGTCTAACTGCAACTATATTTCCTCGTTCAGGGTCTGTTAATTACCGTCGTGCGGCCATAATAACGTCGGAAGCCTTTTCATATGAATCACCTGAGTACAAATGGCAGGTCCGCCAAAGCGTTGCCCTGTTATACCTTGTGTACGCAATGCTATCGTCGTCAATACAAGTGCATATCGCTATCCATGACTTTTGTCAGCTCATTGTAAATGGCAATCGTAACTGTTTCTTGCCTCGATTTCTAGGAAGATACGCGCGTGCAGCTCCCACATATGTTGTTGAAAAATTGTCAGTTTTCAATTCTCTGTCGATCCCGTCACTTTTGAGCGCTTCATGGGGTTCAGGTTGCCTTCTCAAAACCGGAGGGGCGTTCAGCCAAAACATCTGAGTCCTTCATTTTAAGTTGCAGACTAGGGACCTGCCATATATGAGCCTAATAGGTTGGCCGTATCTGAGGCCCTCCGCTTCTGAGCGGATTATTTGTCTACCTGTTCAGACACGTCTGCCGTTTCGTGCAACTATACCACGGTGCATATTACGACTCGAAGCTTGCAGAGATGCTGTATCCTGCGGTATGTGTAGTTTCTCTGTATGTCTTGTAGTTTTAGCTCAGTCGCCTTTAGAAAATCTGGATATACACTGACGGAAAAAAACGCAAACGAAGGTGGTGGCGTGCGGTACAAACGTAAGTTAGTAGACGTCTTTCTGCATCTCAAATACGATGTGCCTTCAAATTTCGCACCTGTTTCATGAGAGTGCCACTAGTAGCGCGACTATGAGGAAGCAGATCAGGTTTGTTTTAAATACACGCTGTAATGGTTGTGAGCGTTAGTTAGCTTTGAGATTGGTCGCGATGAGTTCATGTTAGTCAAGTTTTCCTTTATGGTGACAAAAACGCCATTATCAATAACTCACTGAGTTTGAACAAGGTCATGTAATAGAAGCTGGATGTACTTCTGCGATTCCGTAGAAAGATGTCGCCGCTGTATATGGCTCCGGAGAACCACATGGTGCTACTGAGAGGGAAATGGTTCAAATGGCTCTGAGCACTATGGGACTTAACAGCTATGGTCATCAGTCCCCTAGAACTTAGAACTACTTAAACCTAACTAACCTAAGGACTGAGAGGGAAGACCATCCTGGTCGGCGTATGGCGCTGGCACATTGTAGGAGCACAAGCAATTTCAGCAGCAGCTAGCACAATACTGACACAACAAAACTGATACAAATCGGTTACTTCAAGGACAGCTCCAATTCTGACGCCATTTAGCGTGCATTCCACTGACCCCAAACTATCGCCATTTACGACTTCAGTAGTGTCAAGCAAGAGCTCATTGGAGGACAGGGTAGATATATGTTATGTTTTCTGATGAAAGCTGATTCTGCCTCGTCATGTCGTGTGAGTAGTGGAACAAAGCGATTCCTGGCGCAGCTTGCATTGTTTTGTCAAATTTCCTCCCCCTCCTCCTGCCTTCTTCAGTCCCCAGACAAAGATGTGGCAATATCACAGTTTTTTCTTGATAAATAGGTCAATTGGGCTACCTCCATTAATATAACTCCTCCCATTCCTATGATATCACCCAACCCCTCTACCCCCTCCTCTACTTGTCAAATGGCAGGAGAAGACTCGGTCTGTGCTCAACTGCTAGAGAGGAAAGTAAGGTTAGGGTGCTTCATTTATTTTCTGTGTACTCCACTGCCACTCTCCTCCACTTTCTGCTGCCCCCATCACCACTTTTTGAGTTTCAGCTTCTTGTTTGGAGGGACAACAAAAATTTCAGAATACTACAGTTAGGGTGGTGTTCATCACTTTTCTGAAACGCTGAGTGAACTTAGTTTGTTTTTGCTGCTGGAATCAGGGATGTTAAGGCACATTTTTTTTATTTTTCTCACTTTTTGAAGCACAGTTTCACAATGGCAAACCCACACTGGTGTCTAAGCACAGCCAGGAAAAAAATTACATACCTAAAGGTTCATGATATATTTCGAACACTGCAACAAATTGTGAAAAAAACACAGACACACAGCAGTTGAGATGTCCGAACGATTCTCCTAGAATTCGAAGCACTGTCCTACAAATCAGGACAGGAATTTTCGATGAACTTTCGATGTCCTACAACTGCTGGTCTGGAGATGCTGTAAAGAAACAATGCCGGGTGGGGGACAGTATCCCAGCTGTCTGAACCAGAGGAGGCTTGTCTGCCTGGACTTGTCTCTGAAGATGTGAACAAAGACGACATCACGTGACTCTCTGATGTCATGGGACTTTCTATAGTAGCTTTGTTCTGCCCCTGTTTTGTTTGAACCAGTCTGTAGAGATTCGTATGCCCCAACATAGAATGTCGTGAGACTTTCTGATGTCATGGAACTTCCTCTGAATGGACCATCGTCAATGGTTATTAGTGAATTTACGTGTCAAATTATTGCTGTTGGTGTGGGATCACTGTCTGCCACTTTCTACAGATGAACAAATTACGAGAATTTCAGCGGAAAACTATTTTGTACAGATCGAAAAATGTACAGCAGTCATATTGCACTGACAGTTAAACGGTGTAAAAGTTGTCTACAGATCATGAAATATGGAAACTATCGCTAAAGACACTTAGTCAATTACACTGCTCTGTTACTGTCGAGGAAAGGTTTTCGGCTTGAAACCGATCTCCAACCATGTATCATCATAAACGACTGTCCCACCATACCATATCGCTTCGTCGATGTAGCAAACACAGTTCATATTCTGCACCATACAAAAAAAAAATCATCACTTCTGCAACCTGCATATATCTGTCAACCACCAGACACTCCTGCATACACTGCGAAGACACACAGATCTGAAAAAGAAAAGCACATGCACTGTATATAGTGACAGCACTAGACATCCCCTGCTAGGTCAGCTGGTCATCTACTGTGTCCTCTGCACGCAGTGGCCTGATTTGCGATCATGGCGCCCTTCATGGACAGTCGTCACTCTCTGAGCTGGTGCACAAAGGCTGGGTTGGTTCCTCTGGTACAAAGGCACCTGCTAACGATATTGTTTCTGTCCAGGACAGCTTGCTGTTGTGTTTTCTGCAACAATCTTTGACTATCTCCAGACTCTGGGATTACTTTCTGAGCTCTGTCGATGAGAAATGATTCATCAATCGTAAAGTAATTCATCGATCTCGAAACCGATATCAGCCACAATATCTGATGTTACACGCCAAAACAACAATACTTGTGACACTTTTATGCTGAAATCATGGAGTAGCATATCACAATTCTCAGAATGTCATATATTTTCACATGATTTACTGCAATATCGCATCATTTACGTGGCTCTTCTCAGGGACACAATCGTCCAGTGCAAATATCCGCCATATTGAATCTTCTCAAGTTTCCAAGTAAAAATTGGAGAATATTCACCACACATGATACTTCGAATGCTGCACAACACATATTCAACCACCCAGAGGGCGACACGATTAGGTCAGCTGCACCGCAGTACCCCACTGACCAGTTCGGGAAGCCTGTCGGTGGCTCGTACCTCAAGCCATAAATGTCAATTCGTTCTGGCCATTGGCTATCTGCGCTCTGCGTCTGGATGCCAAGCGGTGTCGTCCTAGGAAACCAGCTACATGTTTAATAGTGCAATTACAATTAAATATTACGATCACGGTGCCAGTTTGGTGACATTCAACTATGAGCGAACTATCAGAAGTACCTGCTCAGGACGTCTGTGGCACTGGAAATATCAGTTTCCCGTGCGAATCTGTATTCTCTGCATAACTGTATATAATTTTCCATATAAAATCTTTCTCACCCCTATGGCTTGACATGCACTGAAATCACAGTTTTCCACATAAAAATTGGAGAATCTATTCATCCATTATGACCAGACATAGTCTGTTGACTTCCAGCCCACATCATTTTCTTTGCACACGTTATAACGCTGACCACAGTAACTTTGCACTCCAACACACACACATATCAAAGAAGCAGTGCAATTATCGTTTATATGTGCACAGCGTCCGAAAAAATTATGGTATGTCCACTCTCACACTGGCTAGGTGTGTCAATTCTTCTCAGTTCTAGAAGATTATTTGACACTTAGGTCTTCCAGTCAATCAGATTCGAGAGTAGACTGAAGGTATTTTCAGTCAGTGCTTCCGGAAGATGCTGTATCCCACCAAGACTCTCTCAAACAAGTATTGTGAAGCACAGGCGTCTGGCACTATCTCATATTCAACAGCACTTCCATGGACTAAAGGGTTGGAAAGGCATCAGTGATATGGGCTGGTGTACTGTAATAAACATCACAGTCGACAGCGCAACAAAGAACATGTGAGAATCTGCTTAGGGCAGCCGATGAGAGGATGTTCTGCATATCCATGATATTGTAGATCTATTACCTGCCCTGTTTGTACACTATAGCAGATCTAGTTGAGCCCTTGCATTGGTACATTGTGCAGGTGTTTACAAAGTGAATCTGTCACCCCTTACAGTCGGATATAGTCGTCAATTCGTTGAAATAACAATTCCACACGTCAGATCAATCCTCCGCTGATAACTAGACATACGTTATTTTTTACAGGAGTGGTAGTCTGAGCACATCCCACTCACGTGTAGTGATATGTTGGAAGACTAACCACAATGACTTTATGTTCAAACAGCATAACATTCTCTACAAGTAGCGTGATTATCATTTATTGGTGTATAACGTCCGAAAAATTATGGTATACCCACACTCACACCAGCAGCGTGTTGTTTTGCACGGCCTACCACAGCTTCCCAATAGCAAAACCGTCCTGCCAGATCGTCGTTATCACATATTTGTCGAGGAATATAGGGTGTAGCTTCAATTAAAAAGCCCTCGTGTCTCTTATTTACGTTATGTACGTTCTTGCACGATATTTGGCTTATACCAGAGCAGGAAGAACTGATATCCCCAGTCAAGTCACAGACCCCTGCTAATTCCCTCGAAATCCCATCACCCTGCGGCAGCAGTGTTCCGTTGGTTAGAAGAGTGTCTGGTCCGCTACCCATCACTGGCATTCCTGTTTTCAACAGCAGCAATGTCAGTGTAGCAATTATTCACTCTTCTTGGAGTTGCCACGTTAAAATTAATAGCTCGAGAGGCGGTATGGAGTAGGCTACCACACATAGCATCAATACACTTAAATACCCCTGACAGACGTTTGGAGATTAAATTACATGCATCTCATTCCATTGCACCCCTGGGTTACTGGGTAGCTTTTTCCTTCCTAAGTAAATTACATTTAGAAATCAGAAGGGAATCTGTATCCACCTATATGGCATGAAAGACTGAAGTCCTAATGGTACATTTGTTAATGGTGGGCAGGAGTACCATACACAGCTGTACTTTATTTAAGTAGTCCTGACTATCTTTTGGTAACTACGTTACAGACATCTTATTCCATTATTATGCTGTAGTGGCTTTATTTTCATCATAAGCAGATTACATTTTGAAAACAGGATGGAGTCGATATGCATGTACATTTGTTAATGGCTAGAGGGAGTACCACACATAGCATCACTGTACTTGAATAGCACTGACATGTATCAAAATTATCCAACGGTATTTCACCAATTATCAATGACCATTTTAACCGTGTATTGAACAAAATATCGTATCTGGTGGTCAACATCTATATGCAGGATGCAGAAGTGATGATTTTGTATGGTGCAGGATACGAACTGTGTTTGCTACATCGACTTAGGGATATGGTATGGCTGGACAAACGTTTATGGTGATGTACCATGATTGGAGACCGGTTTCACGTCGAAAAATTCATGCCTTCCTTGACAGTAGCAGAGCAGTGTAATTGACTGAGTGTCCTTTGCGATAATTTCCATACTTCATGTTCTTTGTAATTTTTTCAGCTGTAGAAAGTGGCAGACTGTCCTCTGAGACCAGCAGCAACATTCTGGCACATAAATTCATTAAGAACCGATGAGGATGCTCGATTCACAGGAAGTTTCGTGATGTCAGAAAGTCACAAGACATCCTCCGTGAGCCATACTAATCTCTACAGAGTGGTTCAAATAAGACAGGGGCAGAACAAAGTATCTATAGAAAGTTCCGTGACATCAGAGGTTCATGTGATGTCGTCTTTGTTCATATGTTCAGAGACAAGTCCAGGCAGACAAGCCTCCTCTGGTTCAGACAGCTGGAATGCTGTCCCCTACCCAGCATTGTTTCTTTACAGCATCTCCAGACATCGAAAGTTCATCGAAAATTTCTGTCCTCATTTGTAGGACACTGCTTCGAATTCTAGGAGAATCATTCAGACATCTCATCTAGTGTGTGTCTGCGTTCTTTTCACAATTTGTTTCAGTGTTCGAAATATATCATGAACCTTTAGGTATGTAATTTTTCTGATTTTTCTGGCTGTGCTTAGCCACCAGCTTGGATTTCCCATTGTGAAACTGTGCTTCCAAAAGTGACAAAAATAAAAAAAAAAATATGTGCCTTAACATCCCTGATTCCAGCAGCAAAACCAAACTAAGTTCACTCAGCGTTTCAAAAAAGTGATGAACGCCACCCTAGCTGTAGGACTCTGAAATTTTTGCTGTCCCTCCAAACAAGAAGCTGAAACTCAAACAGTGGTGATGGGGGCGGCAGAAAGTGGAGGTGAGCGGCAGCGGAGTACACCGAAAATAAATGAAGCACACTAACCTTACTTTCCTCTCTAGCAGTTAAGCACAGACCGAGTCTTTTCCTCCCATTTGACAAGTGGAGGAGGGGGTGGGTAATATCATAAGAGTGGGAGGAGTTATATTAATGGAGGTAGCCCAATTGACCTATTTATCATGAAAAACTGGAATTTCCCGCCATGACTTCAATGTGATGTTGCCACAGCTATGTCTGGAGGCTGAGGAGAGGTGGGAGGAAAGGGAGGAAATTTGGCAACAATTCATGTTACTCAAGGACTCTCTTTGTGCCACTATTCATGAGTTGGTTAGGAGGAGGCCAGTTGAGGGCCTGCAACCAACCTGTCTGCATGTCACTGTGACATGCACAATTCGTGACTCTCACAACTGACGTGAGCATTTCAGCTACTGGGGCAGTTCTGCAACAGGTACTCGACGGTGATCCTCAGCTGCTCCAGTTTTTCTCCAAGAAACTGTCACCCTCACATACCAAGTGTTCCATATTTGACAGGGAGCTTCTAGCAGTCTATACCGCCGTCTGGTACTTCCACAAAGACACTGGGGGCTGACAGGTTATCATATATGCAGACCACAAGCCACTAGTAGATGCCATACGAAACCCATTATTAGACGCCAGCCTATGGCGATTCCGGATTTTGGATTTTATCTTGCAGTACACCACAGACATCAGGCATGTACATGGGGCAGACAGTGTTCTTGCAGATTATCTTTCACAGGTTAGTGCAAGTACAACACAACTTTGCACACATGGCGAGGGAACAGATGAACGATCTGAGCATTCTAAAGCTGTGCAAAAATCCAGACACTGGCTTCCCCCTTGAACATCGTTCATTCCTTGTATCTAATGAGCCACTGTTGTGTGATGTGATGAAAGATAAAGCACATCCATTGGTACCTCTAGCAATATGTCAGGAGATACTTGACCTACTACATTGCTTGAGTCATCCTGATATGAAGGCGATAGTTTCTCCCAACACAGATTCGTGTGGCTGAACATGGAATGTAATTACCATGCATTACCGGCTAAAGGAGCAAGATCGCAAAAGCGTGCTTTAAGCATCTGCATCTTGACATCATCAATCCCATACGAGAATGAAACGGCTGCCTCCTTTCTGCAATAGATAGAACCACACCGTGGGTCGAAGCAGCACCTCTACATGTCATTAGGGCTGAGTCTACTGTTTGTGCTTTCGTCAGCATGTGGGTCACACAGTTCAAGACTCCAGTGCTCCTTACCACTGATGAGAGCCTGTGGCACCTCTGCAGAATGTCACGCACACACACCACTGCAAGTCACCCACAAAGTAATGGGCTTGTGGAAAGGTGGCACAGGCCCATGAAGGCAGCCCTGATGTGTCACAGTGAGTCCTGGTCAGAAGCCCTTCCATGAGTTCTACTTGGCGTATATACAGCATGCAAGGACGACCGGCAGGTGTCACTGTAAGAGGTACTATACAGTGGATGTCTTGCCCGGCCAGCAGATTTCACACTAGCTTTAATAAATCCCATTCTGGCAAAGGTCATATCACTGCTTCATTGGGTACACCAGCATATCAAACAGTTTGTATCCCACCATCAACGCCGCATTCGACACTGAAGGTCTTTCCACACAAGAATCTGGTGCAGTTTGATTATATTGTGTTGCAGTATGACTCAGTACTGGCCACCTTGCAGCCTCCATGCTCGGGCCCACACAAAGTTGTCAGCTGAGGGCCACAGACCATCTACATCCAACTACATGGTACACCTCTGAGCATTCCCAGCATCCAGATGAAACCAGTGTGGATACTACATGATGACCACCCTCCATCCCAGGCAACTAACCAGGCTTCGCTGGGAGTCCCTCTCTAACCCATTCCCCTACAGATTCCTCGCACGATACCGTGGATGACGAAGCAACCTCCCTGACACACGCTGTGCCTCCCATGCCCTCGTAACCGCGGTACGGCCGCCTGTGCCACCCTCCTGCAGGCTTGGCTCAGTACCTGCTATATGGCCTTTGGGCGACACCCACATTTTACCGAGAAACGGCCTAGTCGCATACAGCATTCGCGCCAGCCACGACAGTACTTCATCGTACATACTCTGTTACCTCACACGAAAGATTAAGTTTTCATCATAATCTAAATACAGCGTCTCACCTATCTAGGGTCTCAGCTGTCCCCATCAAAGAAACCAAAACATTTTTAAGGTTCTCTGTTGCTGCTGTTCACCTCTGAACAAGCATGCCTGCATTCTGCACACAATTCTATGCCCTGCTGAAGCATTTCCTTCTGTCAACCTTATAACTTTTCCTCAAAAATTAACGTTTGCGGCCAGTTTCTCTTTGTCAAACAGTTAAGCAAACGTTGCCACCTTCTCCCAGTTACACTCTTTCGCTTTTCATTTCGTAGCCAGTCACGCCACTTTCTTTTCCCCTATCTCCGTTTTTTTATCACATTCATCTTTCTCTCCTCTTTAAACCCTTTCTGTCAAGTCCACTGCTGCTAGCACTCATAGCTTAAATTTATCTGCCTGTAATTTGCATTTACTGTACTTTTCATGAACTAATTAATATAAACTTTGTTATGCACTTTTTTCTGGAATTTCAAAATGATGGCTTTTGTATTAAATGTAACTTACAACATGCTTGTCGTAACAAACGTAAGATAACGCAGATTTAAGAGAGGGCCTGGTGGTTGTAATCCTTCCAGGTTAAATAAATTAACCAATAAATAGAAACTTTAAAAGTAGTGTTGAATCAAAGAACATTTATTTACTATTTATTTACATAGACTTAATGTTGTATCTGACAAATCTGTAACTGTAGAAATAGCTATTTTACATATTCTGAAGACTTCTCTAACTGACTTTTTTACTATGGCTATTTGTATAAAAAACCGCATCCAAAAACGTAAAACTAAGCTATATACATCCCCATAGCTTAGCGTATCATAGTACAATATCATATATTTATGAGGTAAGAGAGGATGTGCATAGAATGGTTTGACACTTCAGGATTTCCCAAAACTAACAGCTGCATTACGTCACTTGCCAACAAAAAAACAAGGAGGACTACCGACTATGAATTACATGACGTGACTACCACTAAATTCATGAACTACAAGCCAAGATGTATGTCATCGAGAATGAAACTCGAGTGATCCGCAGATTGAAAGAGAGCAATTTTCTGCAGCTAAAGAATTAATTATCAATGATTATTTAGACTGAGTAGTGAAGAAAAAAATCGTTACAGTGCCTAATTCAGAGCGCCCCATTGTTTCCTCGGTGAAACAATGTAAATTAACACTGTCATCTCAAGATGATAAATTTTTATACTTATGGATGAAATAAGTAAGTTAGCCTAGGGTATTACCACTTGTTAGAGGAAGACATGGTCTCACGCGGCAGGAGGCTAATAGGCACAAAGAGAGAATTCACAAGGAGAACTGCATGGATCAGAAGTTGCACAGCATACAATGCTAGCCATTATAATAGCAAAAACATGAAAACAACATCAACGAACGTCAAATTTGGGTGAACCAGACTGAGGTTAAAGAAGTCGTGAGATAGCGATTTGTATGTACACAGAAGGCAGCAGTATCGCGTACACAAGGTACAAAAGGGCCATCCACCATACTTCCCAGTCGTAAGTCCTTGTGACTCTGATTTGATTCCGAAGATGAAGGAACCACTTCGTGGCATTCGTTTCAGAACTGTTCCAGAAATTTGACAGGCAGTAGACCGCTCCATTCGCACCGTCAACAGAACAAGCTCTGATGACAGTATATACTACGCCTTCCACATCGCTGGCAACGGGTTCTACACAACGCTGGTGACTACTTTGAAGGACAGTAACAGGTGCAAACATGTAACTCTTTTGTATCGGTTGTGAATAAATAGTTGCCACTATTTAAGTTCCAATCCTCGTATCATAGCCCTGGGTCGCTCTGTGGAAGCGGAGGGCCACACCTTTTAAAATGTTTGCATTTGTTAGATAACGTTGTATTTCAGAAAAGGTCAATTCTTGATTATATAAATGGCATTCATCACAGATTTTTAAGATTTTTTGTTCTGAGAGTTGGATATTTATATATTTAACGTTGCACAGAAAAATGAAAATAAACTAGATCAACCAGACAAGTGTTGTGCGTCGTACTTACGCGCAATGGCTGATGAGAGCGAGCGTAAATTGGAAATGCCTTTGCGATCCCCACCATCAGCTGCCGCGCCGAGTGTGACCTTGGTTTGCGCGGATAGTTCCTACACTGTCCATGTGGCTGTCCTAGCGAAGATAGTGGTCAGGTACAGGAAGGAATTCTCAGTTCAAGGTAGATTTTTCTGGAGGGGCACACAAAACCTTAGCGGGCTGCATGTCACCTGTGGGCCTCTATTTGCCTACCCCTGATCTAACCGACTTGTATGTCTAAACAAAGCACACTCTTCCTGAGTAACAATTATACTGTGGAGATGTAAGGGTCATAAGGCATGATCTGGTGCAGTTATAAAAAAGAATAGTAATCTGAATCTCGAAATAAATAAAAAATAAGTAGACTGATACTGAACACAAAGAAACGATTTTGTTGATTAGTATATATGTTAATTTTTTAATTTATCCATACCATTACACACCCAACTGACATTGTTATTATTTAGTTGCACATTTTTTCAATGTTAACTCTCTATTGTGGCCAAAAATGGTGCAATAACATAAGAACAACGTAAAGTCTCCCTTCACAACATTGCAAACAACTGAAATGTAAAAAGTTTGATAACGTACATGTGCCATGCAGTAGGGGAGTTGAACACTTGTTCGTACTAGTCAGTAGAGATGTGGTGGATTACAGACATCGTTTAGAAATCATTTATTCACTACAAATTGCACGCTGATGCACTTAGCAAGAAAACAATTTCATTATGAACTAAAAAAATATTAAACTAGCAGTATCGTGCTTCAAAAGATATTATTCCACATCATCAGTAATCTCTATGAGTTCACTTAAAAAGACTACATTATCGTCATTATCGTCTAACGAGATTTCATCCACATCATCACTAAAGTTATCATCATCATCAACACCACAACGTCGAAAGGCACAGTATTTAATATCACAGGCGGCAGAAAGAACCACTGCAGCTACAGTTTGTTCGTAAAGGCTTTCGACAGCACCTCCTGACTCACCTCGTTGCCTGCATATGTATGTCAAATCTAATTGGCTGTGGAGACAACAGGAGCTGCCATTGCTGTGGCAGTGATTCCTAGGGGGTAAGTAACTGTTATGACGATGATACTTGCAACTCCCCCTCACCCATCTGTTACAAGCACTGTAGCAACTCGCTGCAGGCGTATGCACTGCATCAAGTCTATTGGCTGTGAAGCCAGCAGAAGCTGCTGTTTCTGTGACAATGTTTCCACAGGTGCTAGCGGCTGTGATGATGTTGTCTGCAGCTGTAGTAGCTCAACCACGTAACACAGAAATTGTTGCTGGTGTGATCGTAGTGGCGGCGGCGGCGGCGGTGGTGGTGGTGGTGGTGGATGTATTTGCAGTAGCACTCTAACATCGGCTACCTAACACTGAAGTAACACATCATCTGCTGTTGGCTGTGATGTCTGACTGCACTGCACCTCATTGTCATCAACAGAATGATGTGGTACTGCTCTTCCTTGAAGTTTCTCGATATGCTCCGTTAACCCTACCTGGTAAGGATCCCAGATCGCGCAGTAGTACTCCAAAAGAGGTCAGACAAGCGTAGTGTAGGCAGCCTCTTTATTAGAACTGCTACATTTTCTTAGTGTCCTGCCAATAAAGTGTCGTCTTTGGTTTGCCTTCCCCACAACATTTTCTAATGTTCTTCCCAATTAAAATTGTTCGTAATTGTAATTCCTAGGTATTTACTTGAACTTCCGGCCTTTAGGTTATACTAATTTATCGTGTAACCGAAGTTTCGCGGATTCCTTTTAGCACTCACGTGGATAACCTCACACCTTTCACTATTTAGGGTCAACTGACAATTTTTGCACCATTTAGATATCTTTTGTAAATCGTTTTGTATTTTGTTTTGATCTTCTGATGAATTTACTAGACGATAAACGGTGACATCATCTCCTAAGACGGCTGCTCAGATTGTCTCCTGAATAGTTTATAGAGATGAGGAACAGTGGTGGGCCTATAACACTACCTTGGAGAACGCAAGAAACTACTTCTGCTAGTGAATCAATAAACAGATATTTCAGAATATATCTGCCCCTTGTATTATTAGTATTTACCTGCTGTATACTCATGTTTATCTATGTCCTTGGAGACTATTGCGGAGGCATGTCTGTATAAAATCTTCTCGGTTTTCAAGCCGCGTCGATTTGCATAAAATTATCGAGTTTTCGAAGGCCATCTCCGTCATCGTCGCAGGAGTGAAACTACTGACAGCCGGGAATTTGTGTGTGTGTGTGTGTGTGTGTGTGTGTGTGTGTGTGTGTGTGTGTGGTTGGCTGAAATGCAGCGTCACCTGTGGATCACGGTCTTACTGTCTTGGTGGAAGATAAAATTGTTCTACCCTACAATGATGTCATTCCAAGGGCATCAATAGGTAACATAACTACATTAGGTACCAACCTTGGTGGCTTATGATGGTCGACACATATCGAGTGGTCATTTCAACACTGACACTTGGTTAGTCGCCATGGTCAGAATCTGATTCCTCAAGGATGGTGAGAGGAACAGGGTGGCAGTGCCAGTGCTGAGGAGTCTTGGTGCCAATGTTTTGCAAGCCAGCGACAGTGTCACGCAGGGCATCCACTTTGTCGTAGAGACGCCTTGTCTTCTCTCGAATGGACGTCTTTAGAGTGACAAAAAATGGCTCTGAGCACTATGGGACTCAACTGCTGAGGTCATAAGTCCCCTAGAACTTAGAACTACTTAAACCTAACTGACCTAAGGACATCACACACATCCATGCCCGAGGCAGGATTCGAACCTGCGACCGTAGCTTTAGAGTGACCATGTCCATTTCCTCATGGAGGGTAACCACACTCGTGAGGGGAGGGGCACGCAGGCTCCACCGAAGCGCCTTATTCTGCAGGCGCTGGAAGGTCTGCATCCGGGAGGCACTAATCGTGGCCCACGCATTGGAGTCATAGGTGAGGCAGTGGAGCCATAGGTGAGGAAAGGGTGGACAACCATTCGGTACAATGGAAGCTTGGTTTTTAGGTTCAGTCTCCTGCTGTTGATCATTGAGTCCTGCAGGGAATGGCACGATTTTCCTCTTATATACCCACGATTACGGCCACTGGCACCAATCAGAGAAGGCCGAAACGATACGTTCGCTGAAGGTGAGTTGGGCAGCTCACAGCAGCTCTGACCCGCCACAGGACCGAGGGCCTTTAGGTGGCCCCTGCGCAAGCGTTAAGCATCTTTCGTTGCTTCCTTTCAACATCCAAATCCTCCCCCCCCCCCCCCCCCCTTGTATTGGATTGGATTGTATGGAACTGGGGACCTAGAAACGACGGAGAGGCTTCGTCCCCACCGTAGCCTTCAGTGGTACACAACCCAACAACAGGCTACAGCAGTCCACTCACACCACCGCCGCCCCACACCGAACCCAGGGTTATTGTGCGGTCGGCCACCAGTGCAACCCCCCCCCTCCCCCCCATCTCTCCCTCTCTGGGAACGTCTCACACTAGATGAGTGTAACACCAATGTTTGCGTGGTAGAGTAATGATGGTGTACGTGTATGTGGAGAAAGTTTTTGCGCAGCAATCACCGACTTAGTGTAACTGAGGCGGAATAAGGGGAATCAGCCCGCATTCGCCGAGGCAGATGGAAAACCGCCTTAAAAACCATTCACAGACTGGCTGGCACACCAGACCTCGACACTAATCCAAAAATGGTTCAAATGGCTCTGAGCACTATGGGACTTAACATCTGTGGTCATCAGTCCCTTAGAACTTAGAGCTACTTAAACCCAACTAACCTAAGGACATCACACACATCCATGCTCGAGGCAGGATTCGAACCTGCGACCGTAGCGGTCGCGCGGTTCCAGACTGAAGCGCCTAGAACCGCTCGGCCACACCGGCCGGCCCGACACTACTCCGCCAGCGGATTCGTGCCGGGGACTCTCATGCTCTCGAATTGTATTTTGTGTCCGTTTTCCAGGCAACGCTCAGCTATGACCGACTCGTGGAGCTCCCTTTGTTTAATATGTCTCATGTGCTCGGTACAACGGTCTGCAACTGTGCGAGTTGTCATGCTTATATAGATGCTGCCTTCCTTAACAGGGTGTAGCATATCTCGTATCTTGGGGGGCTGGCCGGAACACTGGTTTCGATCCATGTCTCTGCAGTACACGTTCTAGCTTGCTGCTCGTTGCCCCACAGTATGGCAGTAAAGCCGCCAGCTTGGCGTCTTCTGCCGATTCACAAGGCTTCCTTCTTCGGTGACACCTGAAAGCGTTTGCAATGTCGAGTTTGCTATAACCATTCTCTTTAAACACGTGTCTCAAGTGCTGCAATTCAAACTGTAGGTGGCTGTCGTCAGAAATAACTTTGGCTCTGTCTATTAACGTGTTCAGGACCGCTTTCTTGTGTACAGGGTGGTGAAAACCATCGGCGTTGAAATATCGATCAGTGTGCGTCGGTTTTCTGTACACTGAATGACCAAAACCAACCTCCTACCTTCTGCTCAACTAAAACATCCAAGAACGGTAGCTTGCTATCATTCTTCATTTCGATGGCAAATTTAATGTAGGGATGGGGACTGTTCATGTGATCCACGAACTGCTACAATGTATTTTCACCGTGAGGCCACATCGGGAAGGTTTCACCGACGTACCTCAGGAAGCAAGACAGACAGAGCACCGCAGAGTTCAGAACCTGCTCCTCCAAGTCCTCCATGAAGAAAATCTCAACTGCAGAAGACAATGGTGAGCCCATTGCTGTGCCATCCGTCATTTCATAACATTCGTCGCGGTACAAGAAGTACTTTGTCAGTAGAACATGACGGAACAAGTTGGCGATTCCAGGTGGAAACTGTTGGGCCAAAAGATCAAGCGCGTCTTGTACTGACAACCACGTAAAAAGTGACACTACAGAGCGCAATTTCAAACGTGGCGCCGGCCCCTCGCGCCACCTGACGTAATTCGGTCCGGCGGCGGGACAGAGCTGCTATGTGCTACACAACTCACCTTCAACACACGCGTTGTTTCAGCCCTCTCTGATTCCTAACAGCTGCCGTAATTGTGGGTTGTTGTTGTTGTAGTCTTCAGTCCTGAGACTATTTTGATGCAGCTCTCCATGCTACTCTATCCTGTGCAAGCTTCTTCATCTCCCAGTACCTACTGCAACCTACATCCTTCAGTATCTGTTTAGTGTATTCATCTCTTGTTCTCCCTCTACGATTTTTACCCTCCACGCTGCCCTCCAATACTAAATTTGTGATCCCTTGATGCCTCAGAACATGTCCTACCAACCGATCCCTGCTTCTAGTCAAGTTGTGCCACAAACTTCTCTTGTCCCCAATCCTATTCAATACCTCCTCATTAGTTATTTGATCTACCCATCTAATCTTCAGCATCCTTCTGTAGCACCACATTTCGAAAGCTTCTATTCTCTTCTTGTCCAAACTAGTTATCATCCATGTTTCACTTCCATAGATGGCTACACTCCATACAAATACTTTCAGAAACGATTTCCTGATAGTTAAATCTATACTCGATGTTAACAAATTTCTCTTCTTCAGAAACGCTTTCCTTGCCATTGCCAGTCCACATTTTATATCCTCTCTACTTCGACCATCATCAGTTATTTGCTCCCCAAATAGCAAAACTCCTTTACTACTTTAAGTGTCTCATTTCCTAATCTAATGCCCTCAGCATCCCCCGACTTAATTCGACTACATTCCATTATCCTCGTTCAGCTTTTGTTGATGTTCATCTTATATCCTCCTTTCAAGACCCTGTCCATTCCGTTCAACTGCTCTTCCAAGTCCTTTGCTGTCTCTGACAGAATTACAATGTCATCGGCGAACCTCAAAGTTTTTATTCCTTTTCCATGTATTTTAATACCTACTCCGGATTTTTCTTTTGTTTCCTTCACTGCTTGCTCAATATACAAATTGAATAACATCGGGGAGAGGCTACAACCCTGTCTCATTCCCTTCCCAACCACTGCTTCCCTTTCATGTCCCTTGACTCTTATAACTGCCATCTGGTTTCTGTACAAATTGTAAATAGCGTTTCGCTCCCTGTATTTTACCCCTGCCACCTTCAGAATTTGAAAGAGAGTGTTCCAGTCAACATTGTCAAAAACTTTCTCTAAGTCTACAAATGCTAGAAACATAGGTTTGCCTTTCCTTAATCTAGCTTCTGAGATAAGTAGTAGGGTCAGTATTGCCTCACGTGTTCCAATATTTCGACGGAATCCAAACTGATCTTCCCCGAGGTCGGCTTCTACCAGTTTTTCCATTCGTCTGTAAAGAATTTGCGTTAGTATTTTGCATCCGTGAGTATGCGAGAAGAAAATCGTGCCAGCCTCGGCCGAATCGGTCAGGTGGGAGCCCCGACAGTGTTTACTTGCGAGTACGTGCGCGTCGTTCGTTACGGTCACGATTTCTGCTCAGCGTTGTTTCATAGTAGTAGTAGTGTCTGAGTCGACGTTGATTTGTCGTTCGTCTTGTAACGCACCGTTGTTTTTCGTACGTGTCACGTTCGCCCAGGGATTTATAGGCGACAGGAGTTACTATATTTTGTCTGCCAGGGCCCAGGCTGAGTCAGTCAGGCCGAGGCAAAGTATGAATAGGGCCAAGAGCAGGTATCCGTGGATAGGCCAGTCTCCCGCCGCTTCTTCGCGCAGCAATGTGACATCGGCCGATCGACGGCCATCCCGGCAAGATACTGGAGGCACCGATTCTGACACCACCCAACGGGCTAAGGACGGAGCGCACAGTACCTCCCGCCACAAATCACCGGCAACCACTGACAGTGCTACCGATTCACGTGAACCCTGTCTACAGCCTCGCTAGAGGGATCAATCTTCTTCTTTGTCATCCGACGGCTCCCATGGCCACCTGGTGCACAAAGGTCGAATTTAATTATATGAAGGCCGCAACAGTCCCTTCATCTGCCATAGGTGGCAATGTTTGCAACACACCAGCAATTCCTGCTCACCGTCTTTTTGGTGTGTCAAGTGTGCCGGCTCACATGCGTCAGAGGACTGCAAACTTCCAGCATCAGAAAAACCCACATGCACCCACTGTTTGGGCACCATTCACAACCCCCACCATCTGGCTTGCTCGAAGGGTTGCCCTATATACCAGAAACCTATGAAGTCTTCCCGCCCTACAAGAAGGAAACCAAGGACGAATCGACCACCCCCACCATCGCGGGACCGCACCCATTTCACCATCTTACGGGGTACAACCGACGACCAACAAAACAGAGATGCTCAGGTGCCCATTCGTGATATTCCCCCCGTGGTGGACATAGATGCTTCTTTCTGGGGTGTCATAAGTCAGATCCTCCATGTCATCTCTCTTTTCACACAGCCCCACGGCAGGGCTGTCATTTGTGAAACAGATCAAAAGATCCGTCGGTCGAAGGGACAGACTGACAAAGGTTATTGCCCTTGTTGACGGGTTCAGACAAATAATGTCATAATGGCGAATCGCCCAGCGCACAACCATTAACCCCCTCGGGATTTAGTGGTCAATATTTTTAATGCTAATGGCATTATACCTAAGAAGACTGCCTCTACGACCACCATGTGGACATTTTACTTGTCTCCGAAATCCACTTCAAACCTGCAGATGATTTTCGTCCCGACAACATGGTTTGCTATCACACTGACTGTCTCCATCGCCGAGGTGGGGGCACGGCGGTACTCCTACATAAGACACTCATCCATAATCACAAGGCACTCCAACCACTGGAACATATAGAGGCTACAGCGGTCACTGCTTCTACCTATCTTGGTGCTATTACTTTTGCTGCAGCGTATTTGAACCCTAACCTACCACTTCTTGAAGTGGACCTCTGTAAGTTGAACATCATTTGGAAAACTCATTGTCAGGGCACACCTCAACTCTAAGCATCTGGCTTGGTGTCTTCGCATTGCTAATCCCAAGGGCAGACTTCTCCTCGAACTGGAAGATCCTCTATCACTGTCGGTCTATGGCCCCCGCACCCCCACCCATATACCAGTTTGCTCCAATTGCCAGCTGGATGTTCTGGATGTGGCCATTTTGAAGAACATTGCAGTGCAACTTTCTTTGGAAGCACTCCACAAATTGGCTTTTGATCATGACCCGGTGACATTCCACCTTACTGATGTCACTCTGTCTTTAATCATCCATTCTACCTTGACCATAACGGACTGGGAGATATTTTCCAGGTTCCTCAACAACACTGCCTGGCTAAACCTTGACCTGACAACACCTGCCTACCTGGTTAGCGCTGTTAATTACCTAACCACGAAAATCCAGAAGACAATGAATTCCTCTGCTTTCAGTGAGCCACGGGCTTAAACACAACTGTATGACTTGCCTCCCCTATTGCAAAAACTAGAAATCCAGAAAAACTGCTACTGTAGGCGGTGGAAGCAGTTTCGTGATCCTTATGGTAAGTGTCACATGAGGCATCTCCAACACAAACTCTGCAACCGCCTCGCCGATTGGAAAACAGAACAATGGGAGGACAAGATGTCTACCTTGCTCCTCCAACATAAATCAGAATGGGCTGTTATCAAAGGCCTACAGCACTCTGTACTGAGGACCAACCATCCCATCCATACAATGGATGGCTTAACTTATCATGCCTTCGTGTGGTAGAAACAGTGGCCAATGCATTTGAGGCCCAGAACCAATTGCTCGTCCAGGACTTACACCTGATGAACTCCATGAGGACATGACATTCTTGTGGCCATTACCGCTTTCAGACAAAGAGCACCTCTTTCTGCCCCTCACTTTACGACCCCAGCACAACTCCAGTGGATCCTCTGGCGAAAGAATAGATAGTCGGCTCCAGTTCTAGATGGCACCTTAAAAGAACTACACAAGCCACTGATCTTTTTAACCAACACCCTGAACTGCTGCTGCTGACTCTCCACCGGCCTTCCACCCCCCCCCCCCTCCCCCACAGTGGAAGCAGATCAAACTGATTGCCATCCCCAAGCCCTCGAAGGATCCTACGGTCCCTACTAACAACAGGCCCACTAGCCTTCCCAATACCATAGCAAGGGTCCTAGAATCTTTGATCCTCCACCACATTTCCCAGCCTCTGGCAGCGGCTGGGAAAATCTGTCCAGCACAGTTCGGATCACTTCCCACCTGCCGGCCGAACTCCAAGTTCTCAGTATCACAGAATACGTCAGAAAGGGCTTCAACTCCACAATGTAGACGCCAGCGGTTTTCCTGGACCTGCAAAATGTGTACGACAAGATTTGGCAGGACAATCTTGTGCACAAAACGCTGACTCAGACGACCGTACCACACATTTATAACTAGATCACGGATGATTTCCTCTGTGATAGAACCTTCTTGGTTACTCAGCAAGGAAAATGCTCGAGCTTACGTCACATGCGGATGGGTACCCCTCAAGGCTGTGTTGTCGCCCATCCTCTTTATCATTTATGTTAATGATATGCCAGTCATCCCACACTGCCACCTATCGCAATGTGCTGATGATATGGCGCTCTATACGACCAGCCTCAACACGGACCAGTTCATTGCTTGTCTCCAGAGGCAGGCGAACGCGACAGTCGCCTGGTGTCGTTCAAACAATATTACCCTCAATGCCGCCAAAACTACGGCAGTCTACTTCATCAAACGGCGCCCAGTCCTCCGCCACAACATCACTACTGCAGGCGTCCAGGCTCCATGGTCCCCAGATATCAAATGTCTAGGTGTCCAGATGTACAAAAAACTGCTCTTCCATCGCCATGCAGAATACGTCAGCCAAACACGGGAGGAGCTGATAAAAGTGTAGTACTCACTCTTCAACAGCAGGGAAATGAACATAGACACAAAGCACTGACTGTACCGAATGGTTCTCCACGCTTCCCTCACCTACAGCTCCTCCGCGTGAGCCACAATTAGTGCCTCTCGGATGCAGACCGTCCAGCGCCTGCAGAATAAAGTGCTTCGGTGGAGCCTGCATGCCCCTCCCCTCACGATGGTTGTCACCATCGACGGGGAGACAAACATGGTAACTCTAAAGACGACCATTCGAGAGAAGGCAAGGCATCTATGTGACAAAGTGGATGCCCTCCACGACACAGTCACTGGCTTACAGCACACTGGCACCACGACTTCCCACTACCCTGTTCCTCTTACCATCCTCGAGGAAGCAGATTCGGACCATGACTAACGATAGCCCTGTTATTTCCACTAATAATTCGTCAGTCTTGATACGATCACTCAATGCTTGACGTCCATGGTACAGCCACTAGTGTACTATCTATGTAGTTGTGTTCCCTCTTGCCCGCTGTCTTAAACTTCCACCGTCAGAGTGTAATACAGGGTCTCAAGCCCCACTTCCACACCTTGAGTGTACACTCCAATGATGTGACTGCAGTTATGTCACTGTACAATAGAAAAATTTTACCCTTACACCAAGACAGTAAGACCGCCATCCACCAGTGACGCTGTATCCCAACCCACCACATAAAAACCCAGCCCCAGCAGTCAAGTAGTTTTACTCCTGACGACGACGGCGGATATAGCCATCGAAATCTCGAGAATTTTATTCGAATTCATGCAGACAGGGTTAGAAGTGCAAGTCAGTGAATCGACAAACAGAGAGTAAGCAATTTTAGAACCATATCTGCTCCGTGTGCGTTATTTATCTATTGTATGTTTATGTTTCATATAAGGTCATAGGACTGGCAGCCTTCGTTTACTGAAACGTTATGTTGAAGTAAGAAACCATGTATACGGCCAATCAAGGTCAAAGTCTATTTAGTGGCTAGTCTAAAGGATGCATACTGTTATCTATTCATCACTGTTGTACTTTAATTCCTGGATTGCATGTATGATCAATAATTGAGTTGTTGAAGTCATACTGAATTTCTGAAAACTGTTGAGGGGGTAATTTCAGTTAAATCAATATCAACAGCTTTCGGCATTGCTAATTTGTTCCTTCAACAAATAATCAAAACTCACAAGGAAGCAAAAGCAGTTTAACCAAATTGTTCATATTTTATAGCGTCAGTTTATATATTGCCATCCATTCTGTAGTGATACATGATGTCTATTTTCTTTACACTTCCTTAAAAGTACCGAACAGTTACTTCTTCACCCTCAAGACCCACAAGACTATTATTTTGAACTCTGACTGATATGCCGACTTCTGAAACACATCTTGCAACTTCACATGAGTGTAGCATATACTCAAATATGGTAATTGTTTTTTAGATGGCACTTTTTGCCAGACTGACCCATTCTAACATTCTGCGTGGTGTCTCTCTCTTCTAAGTCGTGTCTCCCTACCACTTTCGCGCAACGACGCTCTGAGCGTGTTTTTTAGGGAATTGACTAGTTTGAACCTGGGACCTGTTGCTGGTAAGGAGACGCCAGACCACATACGACATTTAGAGTTCACAAGAGTTCAGTGAGACTAGCGATGATATAACCAAATACTTAATGATTTCAGCGTCAGCTCCACTGCACTCCCTGTAAAAGAATCTTAATACTAACTAAATTTAGTGGAAGGGGTTCAAGGCTTTCCCATTTTTAGTTAGCTGGTAAAATAACGTCGATAAAGCAGTTAAGTGTACCATTGGAAATTTTATTCTACTCACAAAACATTGTTTATAAATTGCACTATTGATAAAAGGAAATATTTTAATACAGGATGAAAAAACCAACTGCGTTCTACAAAAATGTGAACGAATATTCCTGAGTGGGTTTACAAGTTCTACAATGGATCGAAGGATGACCTATGCCATATCACATCTATAATCTAGGTTTAAATTAAGTTTCACAAAAGAGAAAACTATCAAAATGGTCTACAGTGACCCTCAATTATCTTTAATTACTTATCTAACTTGTCGTAAATTACAGTGGCTGATGTGGCTTCTCAATAATTATATAACAGAAAAATCATTGCGTTTCAGATTTTAACTTACGTAGCAAATGTGAATACCATGACCTTCAATTGACGATCGACTCTAGTATTACGTAAAAAGGAGATGTAACAGATGAGACTTCTGCAGTTCTGAGTGAAGCCTTATATGCTCAAAAACTGTGGCATCGCGTGCATTCATTACCTTACCGGTGTTCGTCAGGGGGCGGCGGCCGGCGCAGCTCCATACAGCTCGCCGTCTCGGAAGCAACTCTCTCCTAACTTCTCCTTACTACAATTTACCGAAGTTGGTTTAAAAAAAAACTATCTGGCTGTGTTTTCATCTGACCAATCAGGGTCTCAATGTTAACCTTAAGCTCCACCTACAAAAATTCTGTCTATCCAATGAGAAACGTTATACTTTTCGTGGTGGGGCAATGTTTTTAAAGTTTGCAACGTAACAGAGAGGCGAAAAAGTCTCACGCTAAAACTTGCAGCTGGTGTGGCCCTTTTAGTGTTATTGTAAGATCTATACTGTTCTTCTGGAGGACTCTAGCTCTAAACATGGGCTGGGGGTGGTCCTGGTAGTTAGCTGGTGACGTGGGTGTCCATCCCTTATCGTAAGACCTACTAGCTTAACACGGTTCTGCTCTCTGCTTCTGTTCTCGTTTCTCCCCTCGGAACTGCGTCTGTCTCACAGTGGGAAGGTATGACATACATTTAGGCATTCTTGTGTTAGTCTGTGGTATTCCATTTGCTCCCTCGTTACTCGTATTACTTTGGTTAATTTAATGTCACGATTTATTCGGAGCTATGTGACATACTACTGGATTTGCTTATCATGTCAGGGTTTTCATGGAAGGTGTTGGATTTGCCTGACACCTTACATATCACCACCCTGCCAACTTAATTTTTGCACTGAAGTTAGGCAATGACTGAATCGTTGTCTAAGTCAGTCAAAAATTATTCCTTTATCTAAATTTTGTTGCCTACTGTTCAGCCACGTTATTCTGGTTCTATGCTAGTTTGTATTACTAATTTATATTTTTATATTCTTCCACATTATTCTCAAAAATATGTTTATATTGACAAGAGAAGAATAT
The DNA here is from genome assembly GCF_023898315.1 of Schistocerca nitens. Classification (NCBI taxonomy): domain Eukaryota; kingdom Metazoa; phylum Arthropoda; class Insecta; order Orthoptera; family Acrididae; genus Schistocerca; species Schistocerca nitens. The sequence goes on along the minus strand of NC_064614.1, from coordinate 621,680,622 downwards.
TTTTATGCTATTATTATTATTATTACTAATTTTTTATTATTTTCTTTCTTTATTTAAGTGTGAAGTTTGTTTTTTAAGAAGTTTGTTATCGAAAGTGAGGAGTCTTTCACATCGATTTTCTTAGAAATATTTTTTTTTATAAATGTAAGTAAAATCTATTCCTAACACATTTTCTAAATATCATGTACAAGTAAAATGTTTTTGTTTCTTGACACTCACTTCAACATTGTTACACTAACAAATAAGAATTATTTCCAAGAATTGTTTTGACAAAGAAATATACATACACAAGTATTGAGATATTATCCTAACAAATGGTACAAATGTTAAAAAAAGGGAAAACATCCAACAAGATAATTTTTTATTCTTAGTTTTTATAAGGAGAAAATTAGTAAAATATAATTATTCTTTTATTTTTATGAGGAGAAAATAAGTGGCATATAGTTTTAGTGTTTATTATACCTTACTTTTGTTATTTATGTACTGTCCGTTTCAGAACTAATGACTTATTTTTATCGATAGTCTATTTTTTACTTAAGTCCATAGTCAATGATTGTTATTTTGTAGTTTATTAGCTGTCTGGTGTGCTTAACTTATTTAGTTTTTCACACGTTTCTTTTTGCACAATTCCTACATCACATAATTTGATTTCACACATTCACACAATCCTATGAATGTTTAAGCATGAGGTTGGCGAATGTTTTTGCACGAAGGTGATGGACTTGAGCGAGATGGATGTGGGCAAGTATTTGATGTACAGCTTCGTTCGTCGTTCCTTGTTGGCTTTGCAAGTGTGTGTTGCTGTCGTGGAGGTCCCATAATGGAATGGAGCTGTGAGTGCAGAATCTCGTGGTTTACTGGCTTTGTATGCGTGAAAGTCATCGTTATGTGTCGCTGAAAGCGGTAGTTTTTCCTTGTAATACTTCGCAGACGACTAGTTTACAATAGGATAGGGATTTGGGAAGGTATGTCGTCTATTCTTCACCCATCTTCTTTCTTGGTCTCAATCTTGTGAATCTTCAACTTCTGTTCTTCCTGCTTTTTCTCTGCTTATTACTTGATTCTTGGTTCTTCTCTGGGCAGGATATGGAAATATTTATTGATAACTAGTCGCTTTGAAGTTCTCCTCTTAGTAACAGTTTGATAAATTGTTTGTGCATGTCATTTTTACTTTGTGTAAGTTTTCTTCAGTTTCGTACATCAGCGTGCTGTTTAATAGCAGTAGTGTGACTTTTACACATATTTTTTTGCCAGTAGTGGCTTGCCCAAGCGTTCTTCTCGTCGGGCCGTTTTTTGCTCGCTCCGCTGAGTCGGGGCATTCTAAGACCCTCTTGGCCTTCAGTGTACTGTCCCAGCAGGGTTCCGCCACTCTGTGGTTCCATGTTCTGTCCCAGCAGGGTTCCGCTTAGCGGGCAGATTTACTGCCCACTGCAGCTACAAGGGCCCTCTGTTGGTCTCGCTGTCCTTTCCCTTCTCTCGATGCTTTTGCCTTGTAGGAACAGTGTCTTGCTAATTACGTTCTTTTCTTCCTCGATACTTCTCGCGTTGCAACTTGTGGGTTGTTGTATCTGGTCTTTGCTGGAGTTTTTACAATGGTTCTTACAAAAAGTTTTACTTATAATCATCTAACATATGTCTAGTACCTACATTGTTTTACGCCTTCTGGAAAAGCTTTACAAATTTCGGCGCCCTTTCCATGTTACAATTCTAAGATATTTTGAGTCTTAACTTCTACAAGAATCCTCAAATTCGTTTTTTATTTTTGTGTAGTGTCGTGGTGTATAGAATTTTACTATTTCATGCTGTTAGACTATCTATGCTTTATCCCTTCACCTTAATCTATGGTACTATTGATGTTATTATTGTTTTTGTTTTTATTGAAACTACTTTCTTTTTCCCACCTTCCTCTCTCTTCATTCTTCTTTCTCCTGACGATCTTATCTGCAACATAATCTTGAAATATTGTGCTGATTATTTACCAGTAATAAAATTAATCTTCAAACTTTTTGATATGGCTCACATGGTGAAGTCCTAAGGTTTTGCCTGTTTTTGGGTTCATTAGTTCCACAGCATTATCATGAGCAATTCGGCTAATTATGACAGGTCCTTTGTAAGCAGCATAAAACTTATGTATTTTGTGTTTCCGTTTGCTGGAGAGATGGGGTGTTTTTACAAATACTTTCTGGCCTACTGAGAATGTTCTTTTAATTGCTGTTCTTTCTCCTCTTTCTTTTCTTTTAATGCCTGCCTTTCTGATGTTGGAGAGTGCTGTTGCTATGACTTGTTTGAGCTGTCTATGTGGTACAATAGGAAATCTAACATTTTCTCTGGTTATGTTTGGGGGTTCAATACTTTTAAGTACAGTAACTGGAGGTAGTAGTGTAGTGCTATGTGACATTTCATTTATTACTTCTTGAAAATCTTTAAGGTATATATCCCAAGTGTTGTGTCGTTTGCCTGCATATAATCGGCATAAAGTGCCTATGTTCTTCATAGATCGTTCTGCTGGATTTACACTAGGTTTGTACTTAGATATGTAGATGGGTTTTATTTTGTGTTGTTTTAACATGTTCTGCCATTGCACTGATTTGTATTGTGGGCCATTATCCGAAATTATTCGTTCCACTCGACCTACTTGTCTGAGAAAATCTTGTCTAAATGCTTTACTTATAGTAAGATCTGTTGCCCATTTTAATGGTGTCAAGGTAACATATTTAGAAGTAAGTTCCAAAACGACAAATATGAAAATATATACATTTTTGGTGTGTGGGAGGGGCCCCATCAAATCTGTTGCAGCTATTTGTTTTAATTTTTTAGGGATTATTGGAAACATTGGTGGTTTGGTTTGGAAAGTGATGTGTTTAGCCCTCATACATTTTTTGCATTTGACTAATACTGTTCTAATTCGTTTTTCCATATTAGGAAAATGGCTTGTTTGTTTTATTTTTAAAAAGCATTTCTTTGGTCCAAAGTGGCCATTACTTAAATGTGTATACCATATATACTTATTAATTAGTTCATCTGGGATATAAATTAACCATTCATTCGTTGCAACATTTCGTCTAAAAAATAAAACATTGTTTTTTACGAGATAGTACTGTCGAATGTCTGGAAAATCCTTACTTCTTCACTTGTGTTTGATTCCTAGTATTCGGGATCCTTGTCCTGTTCTTTGCCTATGTTTTTCAATGCTGTCGTAATGTAGTTTTCGAAAGGTACTTGTTTCATATAGTACATTGTAAACTGGTCTTCTGCTGCTTCCAAACCTATGTTATTGGATGCACCCTGTGGACATCGTGATAAAGCATCTGCTAATACATTCGCTGGTCCTGGTATGTGTGTAATAGTGAAGTCAAATTCTTGTAGTATTAACATCCATCTGGCTAACCTCCCATGAGTTAGTTTGGCGGATAACAGAAATTCTAATGCTTTGTGGTCAGTGTATACTTTTGTTTTCCTTCCGAATAGGAAGTATCGAAAACGTTGGAAGCCCTATACAATGGCCAATGCTTCCAGCTCCGTGACTGAATAGTTTTTCTCGCTTTTTGTGAGTACCCGACTGGCCAATGCAATTGTTCTATATCATCTTAGCCCTGTCTGTTCGTATTCTTGGAATAAACCAACTCCTAAACCTGTTTTCGCGCTATCAGTGGCCATACAAAAATTTTGTGTTAGATCAGGATGTGCTAAAACCGGTGCTGTTGTATAGTGCGTTTTTCACTTTTAAAAATTCTTCATTGGCTTGTTGATCCCATACCCATGGCGTGTTTTTTCCAGTCAATGCACATAGGCATGGTGTTGCGAGAGAGTCGATCCAAATAAATTTTTTATAGAATCCGGTGAGACCTAGAAATCCTCAGAGTTTTCTTATTATATGGAGTACAGAATTCTTTGATTGCCGTTAGTTTTCCTGCGTCGGGCATTACCCCTTTCTCTGAAATTATGTGTCCCAGAAATTTGACCTCTCGCCTTCCAAATTTGGATTTTGTTATATTTACTGTGATCCCATGCTCTTTCATGATCTGTAAAAACTGATTTAATGTGTCATTGTGATGTTCCCAACAGGGTTCTGCTATAATCACATCAACATAACAAGTATTTTTTTGTAAAATTTCAGGACTGAGTATAGTATTAAATCCCCTAATAAATGCTGCTGATGATATGTTTAAACCAAATGGCAATCGTTTAAACTGGTAACATCTACCGAATACGATAAATGCTGTAAATTTTCTACATTCCTGGGCCAATACTATTTGCCAGAAACTACCCGTAAATCAATTGATGAAAATATCTTAGCACCGTGGAAGTTTTGTATCAATTCCTCTAATTTTTCTGGGCGATCTGTGTCAGTGATTATGATTATGTTGATCTGTCTGGAATCAAGCACTAACCTGATGCTCCCATCTCGTTTTTGTACAATATGGAGCGGGCTGTTATATGTGGAGGTAGCTGGTTCAATAATATCATCATCTAACATTTTAGATATCTCCTGGAATACTTTATTCCTGTAGCTTAATGGGATTGTATAGGGTGGCACTCTAAATGGTTTGTGCTGTTTTACTTCAAACTTGAAGTGAAAGTGTTTAATACTGCCAGTCTTAGGTAAAAATACCTCTGCTTTATCTCGTAAAAAACCCTCTAATTCTCTTTTACTGTGTTCCGAAATACCTTGAACTTCTTGCAATTTTTCGTCGATTTCTTTATGGACTTCTAACATGAGTTGAGGCGATTCCCCCTTTTGTGCATACCATTCTAATGCTTCATCCTCTTTATCTCGAATCATTCTTAATTGTTTGTTTATAACTGGTATTTCTTCTAATTTTAGCTTTTGCTCAAAGAGAAGTGTGACATTCCCGAATGTTACGCTACCTTTCCCCATATCTATTATCGCTCATCTCTCATTTAAAAAATCTGCACCTATAATCAAATCTACAGTTAGTTTAGGTATAATCACGAAGTTGGCTTCGATCTTTTGACCTTGACACGAAAGAGTTAACCTTGTTCGTCTCGTAACTTCCGCAGCATTGTTTCTAATAGGACCTCTTACTTTAATCATACGTGTTTTCAGAACTGGCAATTGCTCATTGGCATTACACTGCATGAATAAATTTTCTGAGATCGCAGTCAGTTCACTTCCGCTATCAATTACAATATTGACTGGGATATGCCTTACCATGGCCTTCACAATTGGTTGAATTTGAAAAGGTTGGTTCTGTTCTTCTTCTTCTTGCATCAACGAATCCTCCACTGAATCATACATGAGTCTTTTCAGGAATTTCCCTTGTGAATTCGAACTTTCTGTAGAATAAGCCTCGACTGCTACTTCTTTTATTTCCTCTTCTCTATTTCTTCCTTCATTTACGCTTTCTTCAACATCCTCTACTTTTTCCTCATCCTCGTCAATCTTATTCTTCGTCGCTACTTCCACATAATCGCATCTAAATGCTCTAAGTATCGCTTCATAACTTCCTTCATTATATACGTTGGATGTGTGCCCACTAGTAACTTATTTTCAACTTCTGTCGACTGCGCATTAACCTCATTGAATTCGCTTTCCCTGGTTTCCATCTCATATAGCTCTGCAATACTCATTACTTCGTCCTTTCCTCCTACATTCGTTGTGCATGCCTCTGGTAATTCATCTTCCTCGTCAGTATTCTCCCAATTAATTTCGTACCAACACGATATTGTTATTTTCCTGTCTTCGTTTTCATTTGGTCCCTGCGGATTTGTTTCTTCCTTCTTCTCTTCTCGTGATAAGGTATTTACTTCTCTGTTCAAGGTGCTGCTATTGTCCTGGGTCGGTGCGTCATTCCATTTGGCATGGGCGCTTAGCTGTCAATTCGAACGTTTATCGGGGTTTGGTGGTCTTACCTCCACCTCTTCTATCTGTATTCTCTTTTCTTGCTCCGCTTGTTGATATTGGTTTCTTTGTTGATAATTTGTCGGTCTATTGGCGCTCCAATACCCGTTCCGGTTGTCGTTATTCCCTCTGTAATAGTTGTTGCCGTTCCTGGGTGAATTATAGTTATTGCCATATTCTCTTCTAAATCCATAACCGGTTCTTTGTTGAAATCTATTGTTTCTTGGTGCGAAGTTATCGCGTGGTTCGTAATTATTGTTTCTTCGTACTGTATCTTGTGGATTCCACTGCTTTTTGCTTTCATTTTCACGTGCGCTTCGTCTTTTTCTTGCGTCATCTTCCGAAAATATGAACTCTAGTTCCTTTAGAATACCTTTAAATGCTTCGACGTCATTGCCTCCGCGACCTACTAATGATTGCTGGTATTTCAATGGTAACTTCATCGCGCATAATTTAATCAACTCTCCGTCACTGTATGGTACACCTAAGCATTGATTTTTCTTTGCCATTAATTCGAAAAATTTCACGGGACTCTTCTCTCCTGAATTTTCAAAATATGGGTTCTGTAATAATTCGTACTTCGCTCTGTTCTGTGCTTCGCTGGACCAATATCGTGAGAGAAACTTCTGTCTGAAATCTTCGTACGTTCGGCAAGTCGCAACAACATTCTGCATGGTTTCTGCGACTGTTCCTCACATGTGTGCACATATAAAGTCTAATTTGAGTGCTAGCGTCCAGTGTTCTGGTAATCCTACTCGGAATTGATCAATAAAAGTTCGTGGATGTAATGAGTTTCCTTCTCGAAAGTGTTGAAATTTTCTGACTGTGAGGAAATGATCGTTGTCGTACTTAGTCATAGTTCCATATGAAATTCGCGATTCTTCGCCACTTTTGTTTCTGATCATTTCTCCCGTCGTTCTTTCCGGTTGTGGTAGATCCATTGGATATTGTCCACTGTAACTTTCGCCTACCCTTGCGTAGTATCGTTGGAGTGGTACGCAATAATTTTCTTCCATCGGTTGTGAACGTGTAGCTGAATGCACTGCACTGTACTCTTCGCGACCTGGCTTTCCATTGTCACGTATTGGTTGGGTATCTTGTCTGGCTAACCTTGCCGCTTCATTGCACGATCCACAATGTCTTGACACATACATTTGTGGTTCTGCATGTGTTTGTGGTGCCGTTTGTTCATCAAGAATTTCGAAACGTGTTTGTTGTTGTGCAGGCTGTCTGATTTCACGTATGTTACTTTCCGCCTGTGATTGGAATCGCAAATGCGTAATATCTTCGTTAATGGCTTGTTTTTCCCGTGCTGTTACATATACGGATGTGGTTGCAGACTCAGTGCTTGTTCGATCTTGTTCACTACGCTCTTCAATTGTTTGCAACAACTCTGTTCGCAATTTCTGAAATTGTCGCTTCGTTTGCACTTCTATTTTGACTATGCGGTTATCATATCTTTTCAGCGCTGCTTTTGTGATACGTTTGTGTAGCACACTGTTTTCAACAATTTCACGCGCTGTACCTGCTGCTTGTCTAGTAATTACGTTTATCTGTTTCTCTAGTTTCTTGACTTCTCCCTGGGTGTTGTTACGTAATGTTTTTATCTCGTCCTGAATGTCATTACGCAACGTTTGTACGTCCGCTTGTACCTTGTCAATGTCTGTTCTCAACTGATTGTGACCTGTTACTAACTTTCTTATCACTTCTTCAGATTCTTCAATATGACCTCGGTGTAACTGAATTTTTTTGGTTTGTTCTTTTATCTCACGCATTTGTTTCGTGGTTTCTGCAATTTGTTTCGTCGTTTCTGCATTCTGAATTTTAGATTGGTTCGCAATTTCTTTATTTTGCCTGGTCATGGTTTCCGTAATTAATTGTAATAATTCTGCCAGATTGGTGGGTCCTATTGCGTTTTCTTCCGACGTCCTGCGCTCTGTGTTTTCGCCCAAGTGTTGGTTCGCAACCAATTGCATTGAAGTGTGCGGTGACACGTTTCTGCTCGCATTCCTTGTACTCTGTGGTGAGGGAGCTCTGATTACCTGTACTATGTGTTCTACGTATTCAAGACGCAAGTTAGAATCCTCATCGACTCTCTACTTACCTGCTCCTCTGTCGTATGCTGACCTAGGTTTTCTGTGCCTTGGCGTACATTATCCTCGTTATGGTGCGTTATATGTCATATTTCTCGCGATACTGCATCGACTGTTGTACTGTCCTCTATTCTTCGTCCATCTTCATGTTGGGTCTCTACCTCAATTCGGTCAAGGTCTCGATCTGCCATTGCTAATCTTTCCGAATCCCTTATTTTCTGTTTTAAAAGCAATTCACGCGCCCTACTTCGCGTCAACATGCGCTCATACGATCTGACGCGTTTCATAAACTTTTTGCACACACGACTTGACAATCCATTCACTTACTTGTTGGGTCAGAACCAACTTGTCAACGATGTATCCACCACCTGTGCGCTTGCATTGGAGAGAAAACGTAATTCTAACAATATTAAAATTCATAACTCAATTATGCTATTGTCTCTGCTAGAATGTCTCACATTCTATTGAATACTTTCTTACTATCTATCGCTACAGCTACTGTTTTCGACTATGTATAACTTTAAGAATTTTTTTTACCAAAATTTTGCAACAGGATATTTTTCTGACTTAGTTAGGCATGTGGTCGACCTTCAATCATGGTATTTTTCCATCCTGGCAGGGTCGCCATTCTCTAACATTCTGCGTGGTTTCTGTTTGTTCTAAGTCGTGTCTCCCTACCACTTTCGCGCAACGACGCTCTGAGCGTGTTTTTTAGGGAATTGACTAGTTTGAACCTGGGACCTGTTGCTGGTAAGGAGACGCCAGACCACATACGACATTTAGAGTTCACAAGAGTTCAGTGAGACTAGCGATGATATAACCAAATACTTAATGATTTCAGCGTCAGCTCCACTGCACTCTCTGTAAAAGAATCTTAATACTAACTAAATTTAGTGGAAGGGGTTCAAGGCTTTCCCATTTTTAGTTAGCTGGTAAAATAACGTCGATAAAGCAGTTAAGTGTATCATTGGAAATTTTATTCTACTCACAAAACATTGTTTATAAATTGCACTATTGATAAAAGGAAATATTTTAATACAGGATGATAAAAACCAACTGCGTTCTACAAAAATGTGAACGAATATTCCCTGAATAGGTTTCCAAGTTCTACAATGGATCGAAGGATGACCTATGCCATATCACATCTATAATCTAGGTTTAAATTAAGTTTCACAAAAGAGAAAACTATCAAAATGGTCTACAGTGACCCTCAATTATCTTTAATTACTTATCTAACTTGTCGTAAATTACGGTGGCTGATGTGGCTTCTCAATAATTATATAACAGAAAAATCATCGCGTTTCATATTTTAACTTACGTAGCAAATGTGAATACCATGAGCTTTAATTGACGATCGACACTAGTATTACGTAAAAAGGGGATGTAACAGATGAGACTTCTGCAGTTCTGAGTGAAGCCTTATATACTCAAAAACTGTGGCATCGCGTGCGTTCATTACCTTGCCGGTGTTCGTCAGGGGGCGGCGACCGGCGGAGCTCCATACAGCTCGCCGTCTCGGAAGCAACTCTCTTCTCCTAACTTCTCCTTACTACAACTTACCGAAGTTGATTTTCAAAAATAAACTATCTGGCTGTGTTTTCATCTGACCAATCAGGGTCTCAATGTTAACCTTAAGCTCCGCCTACAAAAATTCTGTCCATCCAATGAGAAACGTTATACTTTTCGTGGTGGGGCAATGTTTTTAAAGTTTGCAACGTAACAGAGACGCGAAAAAGTCTCACGCTAAAACTTGCGGCCCTTTTAGTGTTATCGTAAGATCTATACTGTTCTTCTGGAGGGATCTATCTTTTAATACGGGCTGGGGGTGGTCCTGGTGGTTAGCTGGCGATGTGGGTGTCCGTCCCTTATCGTAAGACCTTCTAGCTTAACACGGTTCTGCTCTCTGCTTCTGTTCTCGTTTCTCCCCTCGGAACTGCGTCTGTCTCACGGTGGGAAGGTATGACATACATTTAGGCATTCTTGTGTTAGTCTGTGGTATTCCATTTGCTCCCTCGTTACTCGTATTAGTTTGGTTAATTTAATGTCACGATTTATTCGGAGCTATGTGACATACTACTGGATTTGCTTATCATGTCAGGGTTTTCATGGAAGGTGTTGGATTCGCCTGACACCTTACGACATAACCTAACTATCACTCATTTATTTAAAGTAGGAGACCACATTAAGTCATAATATGAGTAGTACATCTGAATATGCATGCAAGAAAGATTCATTACAAAGACTGTGAATCCCTTTAGTTTCTGTTCTGTCTTTTGACACTCTGGGGTCCTTTCTTTCTTCCAGCAAGTTAGGCGAGCTTCCATGGGACATTTCCGTACAGGGGCGCGATACAGAGTCATAAATGTGTTTCTCCGTGGAAGCCCTGAGGGCAGAATTGTTCGCTGCGGCTGGGGGCTGAATGACACCGGAACCGTCCAGTGGTTATTACAGCAAGGTGCTTCCTGGCGAAACTAAGAGACTGTAAAACTACAGGGGCCGACTGTAGACTTACAAAGGCTGTTTAGATGGATATGGATCTATGAGGTGAAACAAACACTACACACTGTGAAAAAGAAGATTGCCGCCGTAGCGAGAAAGGAGGCAAACTTGTAAAACAAACGCTGAATGGTTCACGAAAATTATTTGGTAGCTGGAGGAAGGGCTTGCATGTGTGTACATACCTTCCCTCTCGTTCGCCAAGACAGAAAGTTGCGTTGTTGGTGGGAATGAACTTGATCTTCGAACAATTAACATGATTCGTTAAGTAAGTCATAATATGTAAGGGAAAGGACTTTGGTAACATATTTCTGAACTTTTCGTTGGCTGGAGTTTGCAGAGACTTTGTAGGCTTTCCCGGCGTAATAAGTCTTGAAAGTCACTTCGGGTTTGCTGTCGGATCCTAAAATCAACTCCATTCGATATTTCGGCGATCCAACTGGTCGCCATCTTCAGGGGAATGCTGCTTCTGCTGATGAGTCCCGCTGAGAACAGACTCATCAGCAGAAGCAGAATTCTCCTGAAGATGGTGACCAGCTGGATCGCCGAAATATCGAATCGAGTAGATTTTAGGATCCAGCAGCAAGCCTGATGAGACTGGAGTTTGCAGTCTTTACCATAACTGCCTAGAGAGTTTCCGACACTGGAAGAGCCAGCACAGTTCCGGTACAGCTAGCAGGGACACATTTCATCTAGGGCAGGCAGACACCTGACACCGACTTTGAGAACCCAGCAAACTATCATCACATCCATCTTGCAGAGTTTGAACTGTGTCTCAAAGTGGACATACCTGCCGTGGCCAGATTCAGAATCCACCGCTTCAGTCATCTGCTACGGCAGAACCTTATGAGTAGGATGTGTATTTGCAGCATCTATGCAGGTCGTGATGACGGGACCGTGCTTTTGCTTGTTTAGAGATTATTTTGGCTTAATTGAGTTCACAAAGGTAGTTCACTTGCCTCACAATGGGCTTAGGTGAGGCAACTGGTGTTTTCGTACAACTTCTTGAGCCTTTTGTTTCTGGTCTGGTTTTCAAATCCATTGATTAGTAGAATTCGCAATCACTGGCGTTTATGTGGGTATTTTTAAACATTTAATTCGCACCTACTCACGCCAACGTCATAACATGTCCTTTTTTGAAGCTCTTTGAATCACCGTGTATTCTGTGCTGACTAAATTTAATCCATGTTTATTAAAGAGCCTTCACATTTTTGTACTAAATTTAATTTGAGTCTCACCTCTAGTTTCATTCAGTAACTTGATGAAACTCTTCTTTAATACGAGGGGGCACCCAAACAAACCGGAATGACATTGCCGTGGGTGGAGCTTGTATAGTACGCATTCTTGCCACTAGGGGTGTAAAGCGCGACTCATTGCCAGGTCAGTGCCTGTGTTGTCGACTTGGGTTGTTTCATCTGCAGTGATTGTTTTTGCTAGGGCTGTTTTGTTCTTGTTTCGTTTCTTATGATGACAAATTTAAGTGAGCAACATGCAGCTGTAAAATTTTGTTTTCTCCTAGGTAAAAATACTGTTGAAACTGTTTTAATGTTGAAAACAGCTTACCAAGATGTTGCTATGGGAAAAACTCAAGTGTACCAATGGCTTGCTCGATTTAAAAATGGCGACATGTCGATTGATGACAAACTCCGTTCTGGGCTTTCATCAACTGCCCTAATCAATGAAAATATTGAAAAATTGTCCCTCCAGGACAGACCATCAATCGAACCTTTTATTCGGAAGCAACAATGTTCATCAAAAAAAGACCCGATTTGTGTCAGAGAGCAGACTGGTTCTTCCACCACGACAACGCACCTACACACACAGCCATCTCTGTTAACAGTTTTGGCTAAAACTGGCATAGTTCCATTGTTCCACGCACCTTGATCGATTGACCTGGCTCTGTGCGACTTTTTCTTCGCATGAAAGGACACAAATCAGGCAACATTGAAGAAGTCAAAAGCGAGGTAGCAGATGTCAGCCATTTCTAAAGGTGACTACAAAAAATGTTTCGAATAGTGGAAGCACCGGAGAGACAAATCTATTAGTTGTAATGAAGAGTATTTTATAGGGGATAAGATTGTTTTGTAAACAATTTGAAAGTATATAGCTTTCAAAAAATAGTTGCAAATTTTCTGGGTCCCCCCTCGTATATCAGTGTGAGCTATGGATCCATATTATCCTATTCGATAGGGCCACTCTTATCGTCAACTCAGATTGCAGTAGTTTCCGTTGCGCGACTTTCCATTAATCAATTTTAGGTGATTTCATGCATGGGGCGATCTGTGTACCCCTTAGGACACCAGTTACAGGCCCTGCTAGCACCTTAGGGATATGCTGAACACCCACCTATAGGTTCACAATACAATTTCATGTCCAGGACGTTCTACGGGCCAGAACAGATGTAACATATAACCGTTCTGGCGATTGAATCCTCGTGAATGTTAAAAACAATGCTTAGGAATATTATGAAAACTGCATATTCTGATGCCTTTATCAATAGGCTAACGTTTCTCTCAGAACCTAAAAATAGACCAGTATTACAATCCAGTTTAAAATTACTCCAGGTATTGCAAAACTTTAGAGTTTTGTTACTGACTGTTGTTCAATTCTACACAATTTTTTTCACTTCTCCAGTTCATTTTCTTTAACTTTCTCGATACCGTACCGGCATCGTATATTGTACCTGTAATGCTATCTCTCTCAATAAGGTGGAACACACACTAAAGAGCACTTACAGTGTACCAAGCTCCTTCATGAATGTAGTTGTTGGCAGTACTTACGACGATCGTAGCCGACCGATCAGGTGATATTGTAAGGTAGCCAATGAGAATCGCCGAATCGAATAAATTCTTTCGCGGAATATGGGAACTGATTTGTTTCAGTTACGGAGAGCGGGAAGAAAACAAGATGTGTTGATAGACGCGGTTCTAGCGTAGCCCGAGGCCTGCGTTACTTTGGAATGTGACAGTGGGTTGTGATTTGGAGAAGCCAACAAATCTGAATGAAAGAAAAACAGATGTGGTGGCACATTAACTTGTAGTGAAGCCCGAAGTTAGATTGGAATGAGAAAATTTGGTTGTGAGTTGGCGAGGCCAACGATCTCAACACGAAAATACGATTGGCTTAATAGATGTGTAGCGTAATCCGAGATAAACGTTCTTCTTTGCAATAACCTACTTTTGTCTCTTACATTCGATTTCGCTGAAAGTTCTACAGTGTGGTTAAATTCTAATCTAACTGGAGGAAATACAAACTAACATGAAGCGGACCCTAGACGTTCAATAATATTGGCGATATTTCCGAATTCGCAATGATATTGACCGTCTACGAGTGAGATTGAGAGGTTGCGCAATAATCTACATCTACATTTATACTCCGCAAGCCACCCAACGGTGTGTGGCGGAGGGCACTTTACGTGCCACTGTCATTACCTCCCTTTCCTGTTCCAGTCGCGTATGGTTCGCGGGAAGAACGACTGTCTGAAAGCCTCCGTGCGCGCTCGAATCTCTCTAATTTTACATTCGTGATCTCCTCGACAGGTATAAGTAGGGGGAAGCAATATATTCGATACCTCATCCAGAAACGCACCCTCTCGAAACCTGGACAGCAAGCTACACCGTGATGCAGAGCGCCTCTCTTACAGTCTGCCACTTGAGTTTGCTAAACATCTCCGTAACGCTATGACGCTTACCAAATAACCCTGTGACGAAACGCGCCGCTCTTCTTTGGATCTTCTCTATCTCCTCTGTCAACCCGATCTGGTACGGATCCCACAATGATGAGCAATACTCAAGTGTAGGTCGAACGAGTGTTTTGTAAGCCACCTCCTTTGTTGATGGACTACATTTTCTAAGGACTCTCCCAATGAATCTCAACCTGGTACCCGCCTTACCAACAATTAATTTTATATGATCATTCCACTTCAAATCGTTCCGCACGCATACTCCCAGATATTTTACAGAAGTAACTGCTACCAGTGTTTGTTCCGCTATCATATAATCATGCAGTAAAGGATCCTTCTTTCTATGTATTCGCAATACATTACATTTGTCTATGTTAAGGGTCAGTTGCCACTCCCTTCACCAAGTGCCTATCCGCTGCAGATCTTCCTGAATTTCGCTACAATTTTCTAATGGTGCAACATCTCTGTATACTACAGCATCATCCGCGAAAAGCCGCATGGAACTTCCAACACTATCTACTAGGTCATTTATATATATTGTGAAAAGCAATGGTCCCACAACACTCCCCTGTGGCACGCCAGAGGTTACTTTAACGTCTGTAGACGTCTCTCCATGCTGTGTTCTGTTTGCTAAAAACTCTTCAATCCAGCCACACAGCTGGTGTGATATTCCGTAGGCTCTTACTTTGCTTATCAGGTGACAGTGCGGAACTGTATCGAACGCCTTCCGGAAGTCAAGGAAAATAGCATCTACCTGGGAGCCTATATCTAATATTTTCTGGGTCTCATGAATAAATAAAGCGAGTTGGGTCTCACACGATCGCTGTTTCCGGAATCCATGTTGATTCCTTCAGAGTAGATTCTGGGTTTCCAAAAACGACATGATACGCGAGCAAAAAACATGTTCTAAAATTCTACAACAGATCGACGTCAGAGATATAGGTCTATAGTTCTGCTCGACGACCCTTCTTGAAGACTGGGACTATCTGTGCTCTTTTCCGTTCATTTGGAACCTCCCGTTCCTCTAGATACTTGAAGTACAAGGCTGTTAGAAGGGGGGCAAGTTCTTTCGCGTACTCTGTGTAGAATGGAATTGGTATCCCGTCAGGTCCAGTGGACTTTCCTCTGTTGAGTGATCTCAGTTGCTTTTCTATTCCTTGGACACTTATTTCGATGTCAGCCATTTTTTCGTTTGTGCGAGGATTTAGAGAAGGAACTGCAGTGCGGTCTTCCTCTGTGAAACAGCTTTGGAAAAAGGTGTTTAGTATTTCAGCTTTACGCGTGTCATCCTCTGTTTCAATGCCATCATCATCCCGGAGTGTCTGGATATGCTGTTTTGAGCCACTTACTGATTTAACGTAAGACCAGAACTTCCTAGGATTTTCTGTCAAGTCGGTACATAGAATTTTACTTTCGAATTCACTGAACGCTTCACGCATAGCCCTCCTTACGCTAATTTTGACATCGTTTATCTTCTGTTTGTCTGACAGGTTTTGGCTGCGTTTAAACTTGGAGTGAAGCTCTCTTTGCTTTCACAGTAGTTTCCTAACTTTGTTGTTGAACCACGGTGGGTTTTTCCCTTCCCTCGCAGTTTTACTCGGCACGTACCTGTCTAAAACGCATTTTACGATTGCCTTGAACTTTTTCCATGAACACTCAACATTGTCAGTGTCGGAACAGAAATTTTCGTTTTGATCTGTTAGGTAGTCTGAAATCTGCCTTCTATTGCTCTTGCTAAACAGATAAACCTTCCTCCCTTTTTTTGTATTCCTATTAACTTTCATATTCAGGGATGCTGCAACGGCCTTATGATCACTGATTCCCTGTTCTGTACTTACAGAGTCGAAAAGTTCGGGTCTCTTTGTTATCAGTAGGTCAAAGATGTTATCTCCACGAGTCGGTTCTCTGTTTAATTGCTCGAGGTAATTTTCGGATAGTGCACTCAGTATAATGTAACTCGATGCTCTGTCCCTACCACCCGTCCTAAACATCTGAGTGTCCCAGTCTATATCTGGTAAACTGAAATCTCCATCTAAGACTGTAACATGCTGAGAAAATTTATGTGAAATGTATTCCAAATTTTCTCTCAGTTGTTCTGCCACTAATGCTGCTGAGTCGGGAGGTCGGTAAAAGGAGCCAACTATTAACCTAGCTCGGTTGTCGAGTGTAACCTCCACCCATAATAATTCACAGGAACTATCCACTTCTACTTCACTACAGGATAAACTACTACTAACAGCGACAAACACGCCACCACCGGTTGCATGCAATTTATCGTTTCTAAACACCGTCTGTGCCTTTGTAAAAATTTCGGCAGAATTTGTCTCTCGCTTCAGCCAGCTTTATGTGCCTATACCGATTTCAGCTTCGGTGCTTTCTATCAGCGCTTGAAGTTCCAGTACTTTACCAATGCAGCTTCGACAGTTTACAATTACAATACCGATTGCTGCTTGGTCCCCGCATGTCCTGACTTTGCCCCGCACCCTTTGACGCTGCTGCCCTTTCTGTACTTGCCCGGGGCCATCTAACCTAAAAAACCGCCCAGTCCACAACCCCTGCTACCCGTGTAGCCGCTTGCTGCGTGTAGTGGACTCCTGACCTATCCAGAGGAACCCGAAACCCCACCACCCTGTGGCGCAAGTCGAGGAATCTGCAGCCCACACGGTCGCAGAACCGTCTCAGCCTCTGAATCAGACCCTCCACTCGGCTCTGTACCAAAGGTCTGCAGTCAGTCCTGTCGACGATGCTGCAGATGGTGAGCTCTGCTTTCATCCCGCTAGCGAGACTGGCTGTCTTCACCAAATCAGATAGCCGCCGGAAGCCAAAGAGGATTTCCTCCGATCCATAGCGACACACATCATTGGTGTCAACATGAGCGACCACCTGCAGATGGGTGCACCCTGTACCCTTCATGGCATCCGGAAGGACCCTTTCCAGATCTGAAATGACTCCCCCGGTATGCACACGGAGTGCACATTGGTTTTCTTCCCCTCTCTTGCTGCCATATCCTTAAGGGGCTCCATTACGCGATAATATTGAGAACATCAAAACTTTTGGAAATGCGCTGCGCTCCCTGGGAATATAGCGCAGTCTGTAGGCAGTATTGACAATATCCTTAAGTCTGTCGCATGACACTCAGACCAAGGGAGTTAGGGCCATTGTTGTGTGGAAAGTTAGTTCAGAACAAGGTGAAAGATAGTATTGGTATCGGCAACGAAGGAAGATTTTTTTAAATTAATTAATACAAAGTGGTGGTGGTGGTGGTTAGTGTTTAACGTCCCGTCGACAACGAGGTCATTAGAGACGGAGCGCAAGCTTGGGTTAGGGAAGGATTGAGAAGAAAATCGGCCGTGCCCTTTCAAAGGAACCATCCCGGCATTTGCCTGAAACGATTTAGAGAAATCACGGAAAACCTAAATCAGGATGGCCGGAGACGGGATTGAACCGTCGTCCTCCCGAATGCGAGTCCAGTGTGCTAACCACTGCGCCACCTCGCTCGGTCTAATTAATACAAAGCTATGAAGAAAAGTATGTATATAGATATTTATCTCTGTGTACACATTACAAACCTGAATATAATCCTTCAGTGGTGTATTATTGCGTGACACGTTTCGATAAGTATGTCTCAAATACGGTAGGATGGAACTGCATTGGTAAATTTCAAATCTTCGAAAGAACTGCCAGTAGCAAGATATCGTTGCGTAATAGGTAAGTGCTGACTTGGTGGAAATGCGTCTCTCAGTGTATTAATTTTTATCTTTATGATGAGGGATATGGGCACCAGTCGAAATTTATCCGTTTATTCGAAGAGGAAGGGGGGGGGGGGGGATTGGGTACAGTGAGCATGTGCCCATGTATAGGGGCGTCAATTTGTAGGGAGAACCATTTCCAGTAAAGCATCAAATGTTGACTATCAACAAGCAAAAAGTTATGATACACTTTTTCTTCGTTCACTCTCAGTTCTCTCAACAAGTTTTCATGTGTGGTCTTTGATGTTTCTTGAACCAGTTTTCCATCTACCTTTTTTATGCTTGCCACAATTAAAACAGCAGTAGCGTCGCTGTCGTCTAACATCCCGAACTGCGCTATTCTTGCACGGGTTTCAGGCTCTGTCTCCGGCTGATACTGATCTTCGGCCGGACATGGCTGCTTGTCCTCTTCCAGAGGTTGCCCCTCAGTCTGCAAGATCCGGGCGGTCGCAGAGGGTGGGCTTACTCGTAGTTGGGAGCTCCAACGTCAGGCGCGTAATGGGGCCCCTTAGGGATATGGCAGCAAGAGAGGGGAAGAAAACCAATGTGCATACCAGGAGGAGTCATTCCAGATGTGGAAAGGGTCCTTCCGGATGCCATGAAGGGTACAGGGTGCACCCATCTGCAGGTGGTCGCTCGGCACCAATGATGTGTGTCGCTATGGATCGGAGGAAATCCTCTCTGGCTTCCGACGGCTATCTGATTTGGTGAAGACTGCCAGTCTCGCTAGCGGGATGAAAACAGAGCTCACCATCTGCAGCATCGTCGACAGGATTGACTGCCGACCTTTGGTACAGAGCCGAGTGGAGGGTCTGAATCAGAGGTTGAGACGGTTCTGCGACCGTGTGGGCTGCAGATTCCTCGACATAGGGTGGTGGGGTTTCGGGTTCTGCTGGATAGGTCAGGAGTCCACTACACACAGCAGGCGGCTACACGGGTAGCAGGGGTTGTGTGGCGTGGACTGGGCGGTTTTTTAGGTTAGATGGCCTCAGGCAAGTACAGAAAGGGCAACAGCCTCAAAGGGTGCAGGGCAAAGTCAGGATATGCGGGGACCAAGCAGCAATCGGTATTGTAATTGTAAACTGTCGAAGCTGCGTTGGTAAAGTACCGGAACTTCAAGCGCTGATAGAAAGCACCGAAGCTGAAATCGTTATAGGTACGGAAAGCTGGGTGAAGCCAGAGATAAATTCTGCCGAAATTTTTACAAAGGCACAGACGGTGTTTAGAAAGGATAGATTGCATGCAACCGGTGGTGGCGTGTTTGTCGCTGTTAGTAGTAGTTTATCCTGCAGTGAAGTAGAAGTGGATAGTTCCTGTGAATTATTATGGGTGGAGGTTACACTCGACAACCGAGCTAGGTTAATAGTTGGCTCCTTTTACCGACCTCCCGACTCAGTAGCATTAGTGGCAGAACAACTGAGAGAAAATTTGGAATACATTTCACATAAATTTTCTCAGCATGTTATAGTCTTAGGTGGAGATTTCAATTTACCAGATATAGACTGGGACACTCAGATGTTTATGACGGGTGGTAGGGACAGAGCATCGAGTGACATTATACTGAGTGCACTATGTTGTGTTGACAGAAGAGCCAACACCGTGTTACAACTGGAGGCCGAAATAGACGCGTTTTAGCTCACGCAGGCTGGTGTGAGGAGGGAAGAACTATAC
Source organism: Schistocerca nitens (assembly GCF_023898315.1). Taxonomy (NCBI): domain Eukaryota; kingdom Metazoa; phylum Arthropoda; class Insecta; order Orthoptera; family Acrididae; genus Schistocerca; species Schistocerca nitens. The sequence goes on along the minus strand of NC_064614.1, from coordinate 621,661,068 downwards.
TGACGTCAGGTCTGGAACATGACAAGGAATTAGCATTCAGATAGCGGACGTAATTAGTTTGATACTTAACTTTAATCCATTAATGATGAACGTCGCTCTTGACAGTTCATGATTCACAATATTATCTGTTCAGAATACATTCTTGAAGATACTGTCATTACTAACTGAATATGGCGCCTTGCTAGGTCGTAGCAAATGACGTAGCTGAAGGCTATGCTAAACTGTCTTCTCTGCAAATGAGAGCGTATGCAGGTAGTGAACCATCGCTAGCAAAGTCGGCTGTACAAATGGGGCGAGTGCTAGGGAGTTTAGACTGCCGGCACGGTAGCTCAGCGTGTTCGGTCAGAGGGTTAGCTGCCCTCTGTAATAAAAAAAACTGAGTTAATCGATCGTCAACGAACTTAAAACGGATGTCTTACGACGTCCGCCCCGAGCAGACGCAACGAACAAAAAAGCGAACAAAATGAGATACCCTCTGTAATAAAAAAACTGAGTAAACGGATCAACGAACAACCTGAACGATTGTGATCGGACGTCCGCCACGAACAAATTCAACGAACAATGTAGAACAAAAATCAGATTTAAAAAAAAGAATGGATTAAAAAAAAAAGGAAGACTAGACCGGCCGTGTGGCGGCGCTCGGTCTGCAATCACTGATAGTGGCGACACGCGGGTCCGACGTATACTAATGGACCGCGGCCGATTTAAAGGCAACCATGTAGCAAGTGTGCTGCCCGGCGGTGACACCACATTCCTCCCCCGCAAATCGACGGACGGTTGTGGTATAAGGCCTCCGCCCACCGTTGGGAGGACCCCATGTTGACATATGCGACGATGTGGAGAGCCTAACAACAGGGAAGGCTGTGCCACCCGCACCCTGCCATTCGGACCGCGAGGAGCTAGTGAACGCCTGAAAACCTAGTCCACGGTGCACGCCAACATGCGATGTATGCGCCCGTAGAGAGACAGGAGGGGCCGAAGGGTCGACCTCCATCGGGCCGGGGCACCCGACGGGCAAGAGGCGGGAGAACAGGCGGCGGCGGCGCGTCGCCATGGGGCAAAATGAAAGGCAGCGTCGGTAACACCTGGGGCTGAGGCGAGCCAGTAGATGGGTCCCCGGGACGCTGACCAGACGGCACTGTCGCTGAAAGTAGACGGCGAGCGGCAGATCCCGTGCGACGACAGAGGCGCAGCTGATTGAAATGCCGACGCACCTCAGCAGAGGCCCCCAAAACCAGATACATAGCGCGTCCGAGGCAGTGAAGAATGCGCCCTTCGAGCCAACGCCGTGAACCTCGATAGTGGCGGTAGCAGACAACGTCGCCTGGGGCAAAAGCAGGTGCCTGCTGCTGCACATGCGGCGGATGTAGCAAAGACATCAAGGTTCGATGATGGCGACCGTGGAGCAACTCAGCCGGCGAGCCATGCGATACGAGGCGATACGAGGACAAAAAGAGCAATAACGCGTCCTCCCGAGAATGCGACTCTTTCAACTTCAACATCTGTGACTTGAAAGTCCTGACCAATCGTTCAGCTGCACCGTTGGACTGTGGCAAAAACGGCGCGGACGTCAGATGTTGAATACCATTGGCCTTGCAGAATGACTGAAATTCTGCGGGCATGATTTGTGGGCCATTGTCGGAAACAATTGTCTGTGGAAGACCTTCAATGCAAAAGATAACAGATAACGCTTGGATGGTGGCAGATGACATCGTGGAAGACATCCGGACTACAAAAGTAAAATTACTGAATGAATCTATCACAACCAACCATCGAGCATTCCAGAATGGACCAACAAAATCGATGTGTAAGCGTTGCCAAGGGAAAGTGGCTTTTGGCCATGCAAAGAATTTCCGCGGTGGTGTTGATTGTTGTTCGGCACACACCAAGCAAGAAGAACACATATTCGTAATCGCGGCATCGATTCCGAACCAAGTACAGTGATGACGAGCAAGTTGTTTCGTTCTCACTATACCCCAATGTCCTTGGTGGAGAAGCTGTAAGATAGGACTGTAACGAACGTGGTACCACGACCCTGGACTGATCATTATCAGAACGCAACAGAAAACACCATGTCGAACAAAAAGTCTCTCCTTGTGAGCAAAAAATCGGCGAACCAACTGGTCCTCGATCCGTGACTTTGGCAAGGGCCACTGTGTAGCAACAAAACGCAGAACGGTTGCAAGGACAGGATCGGCAGTTGTGGCTGTAGCTACACGACGAAAATCAATCGGAAAATATTCGACCACGTCATCGGATTCCGAATCAATGAACATGCAAGCAAGTTCGGAGGAATCGAATGTCCTATCCTCAGCAACAGGCAAACGGGACAACGCATCGGCGTTTCCATGCTTAGCAGTGGACCGATACAAGATATCGTAGCGGCACAGCGAGAGGAAAATAGACCAGCGAATGAATTTCTGCGCTGTACGTGGAGGTACAGGCTTGTTCGGATGAAAAAGCGATGTCAAAGGTTTGTGGTCTGTGATTATGGTAAAGTGACGACCATACAAGAAGTTATGGAACGTTGTAACACCAAATACGAGAGCCAATGCTTCTTTCTCGATCTGTGAATAGTTTCTTTGCGTCGAGGAGAGCAATTTGGACGTAAAGGCAATAGGGCGATCGTGCGATCCATCTTTGTGCGCAAGCAGAGCACCGATCCCGAAATCCGATGCATCCACCATCAACAAAAGGGGCTTCCGGGGATCGAATGGCGTAAGGCAAGTATTGGAAAGCAACGCCGATTTCAACCGGTGAAAGGCGTGTTCGCATTCCGTCGTCCAGACGAACGGAACACCTTTACGGCGTAAGCGATGAAGCGGAGCTGAAATGGCAGAGGCATGCGGCACATATCTGTGATAATAGTTGATTTTTCCCAGCACACTCTGTAGCTGCTTCAAATTCTGCGGCGAAGGCAAGTCTTGTATGGCACGGAGGTGCGTGGGACTGGGATGTATGCCTTGAGCATTGAGTACATGGCCCAGGTATGGCAAGTCACGAGCAAAAAACACACATTTGTCCTTCCGTAAGCGAAGACCATTTTGTCGCAAGACCTGAAATAATGTTCTGAGTTTGGCTAAATGTTCTTCCGTCTTTCCGGAGATCACAATATCGTCCAGATAGTTTGCTGCAGTAGGGACCGACGCACAGTTTGTAGATATTGCTGAAACAATGCAGGGGCGGATGTACACCCGAACGGCAGTCGTTTGAATTGATACAAACCAAGATGCGTGTTAACCACCAAAACGCGCTGGGATTCTTCGTCCACCGGTATTTACAAGTACTCATCTGCTAGGTCCAACTTCGAAAAATATTTGCCCGGGCACAGTTTGTCAAAAAGATCTTCCGGTCGGGGTAAAGGAAAAGTTGCAATGACTAGCTGTGGATTCACTGTGGCCTTGAAGTCCACACAAAGTCTCAATTTTCCCGAAGGTTTTGGCAAAATTACTAAGGGTGATGCCCAGAGAGAAGCCTGCACACGTTCAATTACACCTTGTGATTCCAAATGGTGTAATGTTTTTGCGACCTCATCCCACAATGCGTGGGGAATGCTCTGAAGAATTTCGGTTGCGCGTTTACTTTCAGTTCCAAATGTGCTTTACAGTTCTTAGCGCAACCGAGGCCCGGTGCAAAAATGTCTGCACATTCTTCACATAGACGAGAAACACTGTCTGAAGGCACAGTTTGCTTCACTGATAGCACCTGATTTACTATTTTTTTTTTGGTCATCAGTCTACTGACTGGTTTGATGCGGCCCGCCACGAATTCCTTTCCTGTGCTAACCTCTTCATCTCAGAGTAGCACTTGCAACCAACGTCCTCAATTATTTGCTTGACGTATTCCAATCTCTGTCTTCCTCTTCCTCTACAGTTTTTGCCCTCTACAGCTCCCTCTAGTACCATGGAAGTCATTCCATCATATCTTAGCAGATGTCCTATCATCCTGTCCCTTCTCCTTATCAGTGTTTTCCACATATTCCTTTCTTCTCCGATTCTGCATAGAACCTCCTCATTCCTTACCTTATCAGTTCACCTAATTTTCAACATTCGTCTATAGGACCACATCTCAAATGCTTCGATTCTCTTCTGTTCCGGTTTTCCCACAGTCCATGTTTCACTACCATACAATGCTGTACTCCAGACGTACATCCTCAGAAATTTCTTCCTCAAATTAAGGCCGGTATTTGATATTAGTAGACTTCTCTTGGCCACAAATGCCTTTTTTGCCATAGCGAGTCTGCTTTTGATGTCCTCCTTGCTCCGTCCGTCAATGGTTATTTTACTGCCTAGGTAGCAGAATTCCTTAACTTCATTGACTTCATGACCATCAATCCTGATGTTAAGTTTCTCGCTGTTCTCATTTCTACTACTTCTCATTACCTTCGTCTTTCTCCGATTTACTCTCAAACCATACAGTGTACTCATTAGACTGTTCATTCCGTTCAGCAGATCATTTAATTCTTCTTCACTTTCACTCAGGATAGCAATGTCATCAGCGAATCGTATCATTGATATCCTTTCACCTTGTATTTTAATTCCACTCCTGAACCTTTCTTTTATAAACATCATTGCTTCCTCGATGTACAGATTGAAGAGTAGGGGCGAAAGGCTACAGCCTTGTCTTACACTCTTCTTAATACGAGCACTTCGTTCTTGATCGTCCACTCTTATTATTCCCTCTTGGTTGTTGTACATATTGTATATGACCCGTCTCTCCCTATAGCTTACCCCTACTTTTTTCAGAATCTCGAACAGCTTGCACCATTTTATATTGTCGAACGTTTTTTCCAGGTCGACAAATCCTATGAAAGTGTCTTGATTTTTCTTTAGCCTTGCTTCCATTATTAGCCGTAACGTCAGAATTGCCTCTCTCGTCCCTTTACTTTTCCTAAAGCCAAACTGATCGTCACCTAGCGCATTCTCAATGTTCTTTTCCTTTCTTCTGTATATTATTCTTGTAAGTAGCTTCGATGCATGAGCTGTTAAGCTGATTGTGCGATAATTCTCGCACTTGTCAGCTCTTGCCATCTTCGGAATTGTGTGGATGATGCTTTTCCGAAAGTCAGATGGTATGTCGCCAGACTCACATATTCTACACACCAACGTGAATAGTCGTTTTGTTGCCACATCCCCCAATGATTTTAGAAATTCTGATGGAACGTTATCTATCCCTTCTGCCTTATTTGACCGTAAGTCCTCCAAAGCTCTTTTAAATTCCGATTCTAATACTGGATCCCCTATCTCTTCTAAGTCGACTCCTGTTTCTTCTTTTATCACATCAGACAAATCTTCACCCTCATAGAGGCTTTCAATGTATTCTTTCCACCTATCTGCTCTCTCCTCTGCATTTAACAATGGAATTCCCGTTGCACTCTTAATGTTACCACCGTTGCTTTTAATGTCACCAAAGGTTGTTTTGACTTTCCTGTATGCTGAGTCTGTCCTTCCGACAATCATATCTTTTTCGATGTCTTCACATTTTTCCTGCAGCCATTTCGTCTTAGCTTCCCTGCACTTCCTGTTTATTTCATTCCTCAGCGACGTGTATTTCTGTATTCCTGATTTTCCCGGAACATGTTTGTACTTCCTCCTTTCATCAAGCAACTGAAGTATTTCTTCTGTTACCCATGGTTTCTTCGCAGCTACCTTCTTTGTACCTATGTTTTCTTTCCCAACTTCTGTGATGGCCCTTTTTAGAGATGTCCATTCCTCTTCAACTGTACTGCCTACTGCGCTATTCCTTATTGCTGTATCTATAGCGTTTGAGAACTTCAAACGTATGTCGTCATTCCTTAGTACTTCCGTATCCCACTTCTTTGCGTATTGATTTTTCCTGACTAATGTCTTGAGCTTCAGCCTACTCTTCATCACTACTATATTGTGATCTGAGTCTATATCTGCTCCTGGGTACGCCTTACAATCCAGTATCTGATTTCGGAATCTCTGTCTGACCATGATGTAATTTAATTGAAATCTTCCCGTATCTCCCGGCCTTTTCCAAGTATACCTCCTCCTCTTGTGATTCTTGAACAGGGTATTCGCTATTACTAGCTGAAACTTGTTACAGAACTCAATTAGTCTTTCTCCTCTTTCATTCCTTGTCCCAAGCCCATATTCTCCTGTAACCTTTTCTTCTACTCCTTCCCCTACAACTGCATTCCAGTCGCCCATGACTATTAGATTTTCGTCGCTCTTTAGAGACTGCATTACCCTTTCAATATCCTCATACACTTTCTCTATCTGTTCATCTTCAGCTTGCGACGTCGGCATGTATACCTGAACTATCGTTGTCGGTGTTGGTCTGCTGTCGATTCTGATTAGAACAACCCGGTCACTGAACTGCTCGGGACCGATGACCATCGCAGTCTGGTCCCTTTCATCCCACAAACCAACCAACTGAACTGCTCACAATAACACACCCTCTGCCCTACCTTCCTATTCATAACGAATCCTACACCTGTTATATCATTTTCTGCTGCTGTTGATATTACCCGATACTCATCTGACCAGAAATCCTTGTTTTCCTTCCACTTCACTTCACTGACCCCTACTATATCTAGATTAAGCCTTTGCATTTCCCTTTTCATATTTTATAGTTTCCCTACCACGTTCAAGCTTCTGACATTCCACGCCCCGACTCGTAGAACGTTATCCTTTCGTTGATTATTCAATCTTTTTCTCATGGTAACCTCCCCCTTGGCAGTCCCCTCCCGGAGATCAGAATGGGGGACTATTCCGGAATCTTTTGCCAATGGAGAGATCATCATGACACTTCTTCAATTACAGGCCACATGTCCTGTGGATACACGTTACGTGTCTTTAATGCAGTGGTTTCCATTGCCTTCTGCATCCTCATGTCGTTGATCATTGCTGATTCTTCCGCCTTTAGGGGCAATTTCCCACCCCTAGGACAAGAGAGTGCCCTGAACCTCTATCCGCTCCTCCGCCCTCTTTGTCAAGGCCGTTGGCAGAATGAGGCTGACTTCTTATGCCGGAAGTCTTCGGGCGCCAATGCTGATTATTTATCAAAATTTAGGCAGTGACGGCGATCGAACCCGGGACCGAAGACGTTTTGATTATGAATCAAAGACGCTACCCCCCTTTTTTTTCAAAAGAAAACAAAAACTCCAATTATACTAGTTTCTCCTTCCAGTAAACAAAAATGAGTCTCCTTCGTCTTGTTGGCGAAGAAGCAATCTTTTGGAAAAAAAAAAGAGTTTCTCAAAGCCAAAATCAAATTTCTTTTTCCTTTAAGAACAAATTATGAGGAATAAATAAAGAAAAGTTTTTTTTAATTAAACTCGTCGTGCGTCTTGTAGTTAAACACCAGTTCTTACAGGAGCTCCTGAAGTGTCTCCGCCTACAGCATGCCAGCTCGTCCAAACGTGTCTTCTCATTGCGTAGGCGTGGGTTCTGGGTAGCAGATCTATTCAGTTCGGTTCAGTTTATACAGTTTTCAGCTTCTCAGGGCTTGGACGTTCCAGCTACTAGGTGGGTCATCGAAAGTGCTCCGTAAGAAATTGGAAAAATATTGCTTATAGCGTGGGTTGCGTATCAGGACGCAGTGTCGTTCGTTGAGATAAGTCCAATATCCTAGCGCAGACTTGTCGCCAGAATTAAAAAGATAGCGGATCGTGTGGCCACAGATCCAATTCACAGAGTGAGTTTTGGCTGAGGGGTAGAAAGTCTTATCGGGGTACAGAAGCATGCGGACGTCGATCTGAGCCGGTGTCTGGCGAGTAAGAAACGCCAGAATTCGCCGCGCAAGCGTCCAGACGTCGAACGCTGTGCCACAGTGGAACCGGTGGACATCCGTGTCATCCACTCCACAGTGGGTGCAGAGGGATGAATCGGCGAGATGGATGCGGTGCAGACGATCTCGGTTAACTTGTTTGCCATTCACGGTGATGTACCACGCTGATTGAACGTCTGATTCAAGAAAAAGCGCATGGATCGCCTTCCATATGTGTCGCCACACGTACTGTGGATACTTACGTTCGATGGGGTTGGACGGGCGGCACTGTTGTAACAATTCGGAGACTGTTTTCGTAAGGTACAAACGTGTAAGTAGTAAGGGCCGGTAGATATAACTGAACTCCAGGAAAAATCGTTGGATGTAATAAAAGGGGGTTGGAATGGTCGATACCAGTACTGGGGCGGACAAGGAGGCCGGTGCAAAGTTGTGAAGCAGGAGGCTAGTAAGGCTCTGCGGGCAACTATGCCAAAGGTTTAGTTGGGAGCTGACGTAGAGGGCCTTGACATGAGTCGGCACGTGGATGAGTCCCACCCCGCCACGATCTCGTGGCAGTGCAAGGGATTCATACTGCACCTTGAATAACATCCCCGAGCTGACGAAGGAGCCGAAAGCCATCAACAGTCGTCGAGCCAGGAGATTTGGGACTGGTAGTACTTGAGCCACGTGTGGTATACGGGAAGCATGATACATGTTCACGTATTGCGCGCGTTGGATAACGTCGAGAGCTCGTAGCCGGTGATCTGCGAGATTTGCTCTGATTGTCTGTAGCAAGCGTCTACCATTGATAGTCGCTGAGCGGCGCAGGTCTGCTGTGAAATCAAGTCCGAGACACTGTATGGTGGCGGCGACACTAAGGGGGCCAGCGCATCTTTCCGGCAAGCCCTCACCAATGAGCAGGACCTTGGATTTTGACACATTGAGGCAGATCCCCGACGCTTCGCCGTAAGTCGCCACCCATGTCAGTGCTGCTCGTACTTCATCTTCACTGCGCAGATATACACTCCTGGAAATTGAAATAAGAACACCGTGAATTCATTGTCCCAGGAAGGGGAAACTTTATTGACACATTCCTGGGGTCAGATACATCACATGATCACACTGACAGAACCACAGGCACATAGACACAGGCAACAGAGCATGCACAATGTCGGCACTAGTACAGTGTATATCCACCTTTCGCAGCAATGCAGGCTGCTATTCTCCCATGGAGACGATCGTAGAGATGCTGGATGTAGTCCTGTGGAACGGCTTGCCATGCCATTTCCACCTGGCGCCTCAGTTGGACCAGCGTTCGTGCTGGACGTGCAGACCGCGTGAGACGACGCTTGATCCAGTCCCAAACATGCTCAATGGGGGACAGATCCGGAGATCTTGCTGGCCAGGGTAGTTGACTTACACCTTCTAGAGCACGTTGGGTGGCACGGGATACATGCGGACGTGCATTGTCCTGTTGGAACAGCAAGTTCCCTTGCCGGTCTAGGAATGGTAGAACGATGGGTTCGATGACGGTTTGGATGTACCGTGCACTATTCAGTGTCCCCTCGACGATCACCAGTGGTGTACGGCCAGTGTAGGAGATCGCTCCCCACACCATGATGCCGGGTGTTGGCCCTGTGTGCCTCGGTCGTATGCAGTCCTGATTGTGGCGCTCACCTGCACGGCGCCAAACACGCATACGACCATCATTGGCACCAAGGCAGAAGCGACTCTCATCGCTGAAGACGACACGTCTCCATTCGTCCCTCCATTCACGCCTGTCGCGACACCACTGGAGGCGGGCTGCACGATGTTGGGGCGTGAGCGGAAGACGGCCTAACGGTGTGCGGGACCGTAGCCCAGCTTCATGGAGACGGTTGCGAATGGTCCTCGCCGATACCCCAGGAGCAACAGTGTCCCTAATTTGCTGGGAAGGGGCGGTGCGGTCCCCTACGGCACTGCGTAGGATCCTACGGTCTTGGCGTGCATCCGTGCGTCGCTGCGGTCCGGTCCCAGGTCGACGGGCACGTGCACCTTCCGCCGACCACTGGCGACAACATCGATGTACTGTGGAGACCTCACGCCCCACGTGTTGAGCAATTCGGCGGTACGTCCACCCGGCCTCCCGCATGCCCACTATACGCCCTCGCTCAAAGTCCGTCAACTGCACATACGGTTCACGTCCACGCTGTCGCGGCATGCTACCAGTGTTAAAGACTGCGATGGAGCTCCGTATGCCACGGCAAACTAGCTGACACTGACGGCGGCGGTGCACAAATGCTGCGCAGCTAGCGCCATTCGACGGCCAACACCGCGGTTCCTGGTGTGTCCGCTGTGCCGTGCGTGTGATCATTGCTTGTACAGCCCTCTCGCAGTGTCCGTAGCAAGTATGGTGGGTCTGACACACCGGTGTCAATGTGTTCTTTTTTCCATTTCCGGGAGTGTAGTACTATGTCGTCTGCGTAGGCTGTACAACAAAAACGGTGGCCGTGCACAGCCTTACCTTCCAATCGTTGGCGCATGCCCTGGAGCAGGGGTTCCAAGGCGAAAGCATACAAAATCGTGGAAAGAGGGCAGCCTTGCCGCACAGATCGTGCGATGAGCAGGGGCGGTGTTAGGGGACCATTGTACATGATTTTAGAGGTTGCACTACTCAACAGGCGCATAACCACTGTGACAATACCGCCAGGAAAACCCATATGCTGAAGAACTGTCCGTAAATAGAAGTGGTCAACACGGTCGAAAGCCTTGCTAAAGTCCAGTGAAGCCAAGGCGCCAGGGAGACGCTGATAATGCGCTAATGCTATCACGTCTCTGTGACGGCAAAGGGCCGTACGGATGTTGTTGTCGCCTCCTAGGGAAGTCTGGTCGCAGGATGTGACGTAACGTGCGACCTTCTTCAGTCGCGATGCCAGTAGCCGTGTGAATATTTTCATGTCGCTATTGAGCAAAGTAATTGGTCGATAGTCCTGGACCCTCGAGAACCCACGCGGTTTATGTACGGGGATAATAATGCCTTCTAGAAAGGCGCTCGGGACCACTGTCATCGGTGACATCAGCTCTTGTGCGATTGCCGTCCACGTGGAAGCCAACAAATAGTGAAAACTTTTATAAAATTCGATGGGTATACCGTCAGGTCCAGGAGATCTGTTATCGGAACCCGCCTTGATAGCATCTACCACTTCATCTGTGGTTACGTCGTCTTGGAGGTCATGCTCTGCATCCTCCGGAAGAGTGTTCGTAGTAAGCTGAGCGACTTCTGTGATCAGTGCTGCAGAATGCGGTACAGCTGCGTATAGTCCGGCAAAATGAGCATGGAGAGTACGACCGATGCTTTGCTGGGTGTCGTACCGGCGCCCTTCCACATCAGTGAGGACTTGGATCAGAGCTCGTCGTCGTTGTTGTCTTTCCTGAAGGAGGTGGTACATCGACGGACGTTCTTGAGGGATTCGATTAAAAGCTCGAGAACGGACTACAGTGCCTTCCAAGTGACGCCGCATGATCATGGAGATCTGCGCCTTCGTGCGATGGACCATCGACTGCCGGGCTGGCGAGAAAGGCATCGTCGTACAGTCACGTAGTATGGTGTAGTAGAAGTGCAGGGTATGAGTTTGCCATGCCTTTAATTCCTTCCCATAACTCATCAGAGTCTTCCTGAGGGTCGGCTTTGCACAGGAGAGCCACCATGATAAGGTGGAGTCATAGGCTTCTCGAGCATGGTGGCAGCGTGCCAACGCTTCTTCGACGATACGGCGACAGTTTGAGGAGGTCAGATGAGCGACATTGAGTTTCCACAGACCACGACTATGCCACACTCGCTGTCGGGCGAGAGTGACGTCACAGAGGTACGCATCCTGGTCTGAAAAGGCCAAGGGCCAGACTTTTCCGCATGACGTGTGCCATCAGCAAGGGAGCGGGTAACGTAGATGCGATCTATGCGGCTTGACGAGTGAGAGGTGTAGAATGTATAGCCCGGTTGAATTCCGTGGAGGCCGGCCGCGGTGGTCTCGCGGTTAAGGCGTTCAGTCCGGAACTGCGCGACTGCTACGGTCGCAGGTTCGAATCCTGCCTCGGGCATGGATGTGTGTGATGTCCTTAGGTTAGTTAGGTTTAAGTAGTTCTAAGTTCTAGGGGACTGATGACTACAGATGTTAAGTCCCATAGTGCTCAGAGCCATTTTTTTGAACCAATTCCGTGGAGCTTCTTCCATGTGTCAACAAGTCGTAGACGGTCGATGACCACTGAGAGAGATGTACAAGGGGAATGTCGCGGGAGTTGGTCCGCGGGCTCTTGTGTTGAGTTAAAATCCCCACGAGTACCAAATCGTCCTGCGGACCGGTGAAGAGGGGTGTGACGCTTTCGGCAAAAAAAGTTTGTCGGTCATGACGGCGGCCAGTGCCGGACGGAGCGTAGATATTAATAATACGCACGCCGAACAGTGTGAGGGCCATACCTCGCGCAGTGGGGAGGTAGATGACGTCCTCTGCAGGGAGTCCGTCGCTTAGCAGGATGGCGGATGCGGGGGAAACATGGGCATTGTATCCGGTGGGAACTAGGAAGTCAGCCACAAACACCTCTTGTAAGAGTGCTATATCCACATCCGCAGAGTAAATAGTGTCTCTGAACATGGCCAGTTTATGGGGGGCACGAGTGGTGGCAAGATTCATCGTGGCGATACAATATTGCTGTGTATGGGCATCCTCAGTATTTGCAGAACGTGCGGTAGAAGTAGCCGGCAGATGGAGCCCCGCTGGTGGTCCCGCAGTGGTGATAATTACTGGTGGGGCGTCAGCCCCAGTGTCGCCGTGGTGGACTCCTGTGCAGACACGCTGGCAGTCTGTTCCACTTCTTCTTCAACGTCATCGGCCAAGGAAGCTGACGACGTGGACATGTGACGGTCACGCACTTCCGGAAAGGGTGTTGTGGATTCCGCAACATGAGTGGCAGGGGGACCGTGTAACCTCCTCCTCACTTATCGACCTTAAATCTGACAGTGAAAAATTAAACCGCGTGTACCTAATGGAAATTTTGGAAAAGCAATCGTCACCGAAGTTAATCTGTCGGTAAAGAGGGAGGAAAGGGTTACATCTAAATGAAAAGAAAAATGCAAATGAAACCGGTGGAAATTAATTTTGAAAAGGGGTAAAGTTAATAAAGAAAGTAAATGTGCGGCCGTTACGTTAACAATTAACTAGCGGTAATTAGATATTTGAGATTTGGGGGAAATTACAGTCGCCAGTCCTAAGGACAATTACTATAGTAACTGAAAAAGAAAGGTTATTACACATATAATTAGCACTAGAAGCGTGGCAACTGAAGGTTGACACGTGTAGTGTGAAAACTGAAAGTTTGTCAGAAGTAATAAACTTCGCTACACTCTGACTTAATTTAGCAAAATAATCAATAAAACCGGAAAATTGAAAGTTAATTTAGTGACTGAGATTAATAGTGAACTTTGTTTCTGAAGCATATCGAAATTCAGTAAAATACAGTTAGTCTTGGGCTACCTCAACAATCATTTCAAAAGCTACTTGAATCTACGCAATTTAGAAGTAAGAGATTCCATCGTCATCCTTCCGGTGGACAAGGGTTCCACGACCGTGGTACTTGATCATCGGGAGTATGTGGCTGAGGGACTGCGTCAGCTTTCAGACAACACCACATACAAAGTTTGCCAAGGTAATCCCATTCCTGATGTCCAGGCAGAGCTTCAAGGAATCCTCAGAACCTTAGGCCCCCTACAAAACCTTTCACCTGACTCCATCAACCTCCTGACCCCACCGACACCCCGCACCCCTACTTTCTACCTTCTTCCTAAAATTCACAAACCCAATCATCCCGGCCGCCCCATTGTAGCTGGTTACCAAGCCCCCACAGAACGTATCTCCGCCTACGTAGATCAACACCTTCAACCCATTACATGCAGTCTCCCATCCTTCATCAAAGACACCAACCACTTCCTCGAACGCCTGGAATCCTTACCCAATCCTTTACCCTCGGAAACCATCCTTGTAACCATTGATGCCACTTCCTTATACACAAATATCCCGCACGTCCAGGGCCTCGCTGCGATGGAGCACTTCCTTTCACGCCGATCACCTGCCACCCTACCTAAAACCTCTTTCCTCATTACCTTAGCCAGCTTCATCCTGACCCACAACTTCTTCACTTTTGAAGGCCAGACATACCAACAATTAAAGGGAACAGCCATGGGTACCAGGATGGCCTCCTCATACGCCAACCTATTCATGGGTCGCTTAGAGGAAGCCTTCTTGGTTACCCAAGCCTGCCAACCCAAAGTTTGGTACAGATTTATTGATGACATCTTCATGATCTGGACTCACAGTGAAGAAGAACTCCAGAATTTCCTCTCCAACCTCAACTCCTTTGGTTCCATCGGATTCACCTGGTCCTACTCCAAATCCCATGCCACTTTCCTTGATGTTGACCTCCACCTGTCCAATGGCCAGCTTCACACATCCGTCCACATCAAACCCACCAACAAGCAACAGTACCTCCATTACGACAGCTGCCACCCATTCCACATCAAACGGTCCCTTCCCTACAGCCTAGGTCTTCGTGGCAAACGAATCTGCTCCAGTCCGGAATCCCTGAAGCATTACACCAACAACCTGACAACAGCTTTTGCATCCCGCAACTACCCTCCCGACCTGGTACAGAAGCAAATAACCAGAGCCACTTCCTCATCCTCTCAAACCCAGAACCTCCCACAGAAGAACCACAAAAGTGCCCCACTTGTGACAGGATACTTTCCGGGACTGGATCAGATTCTGAATGTGGCTCTCCAGCAGGGATACGACTTCCTCAAATCCTGCCCTGAAATTAGATCCATCCTTCATGAAATCCTCCCCACTCCACCAAGAGTGTCTTTCCGCCGTCCACCTAACCTTCGTAACCTCTTAGTTCATCCCTATGAAATCCCCAAACCACCTTCCCTACCCTCTGGCTCCTACCCTTGTAACCGCCCCCGGAGTTAAACCTGTCCCATGCACCCTCCTACCACCACCTACTCCAGTCCTGTAATCCGGAAGGTGTACACGATCAAAGGCAGAGCCACGTGTGAAAGCACCCACGTGATCTACCAACTGACCTGCCTACACTGTGATGCATTCTATGTGGGAATGACCAGCAACAAACTGTCCATTCGCATGAATGGACACAGGCAGACAGTGTTTGTTGGTAATGAGGGTCACCCTGTGGCTAAACATGCCTTGGTGCACGGCCAGCACATCTTGGCGCAGTGTTACACCGTCCGGGTTATCTGGATACTTCCCACTAACACCAACCTATCCGAACTCCGGATATGGGAACTTGCTCTTCAATATATCCTCTCTTCCCGTTATCCACCAGGCCTCAATCTCTGCTAATTTCAAGTTGCCGCCACTCATACCTCACCTGTCATTCAACAACATCTTTGCCTCTGCACTTCTGCCTCGACTGACATCTCTGCCCAAACTCTTTGTCTTTAAATATGTCTGCTTGTGTCTGTATATGTGTGGATGGATATGTGTGTGTGTGCGAGTGTATACCCGTCCTTTTTTCCCCCTAAGGTAAGTCTTTCCGCTCCCGGGATTGGAATGACTCCTTACCCTCTCCCTTAAAACCCACAT
This sequence comes from Schistocerca nitens, assembly GCF_023898315.1. Lineage (NCBI taxonomy): Eukaryota > Metazoa > Arthropoda > Insecta > Orthoptera > Acrididae > Schistocerca > Schistocerca nitens. The sequence continues at coordinate 621,645,703 of NC_064614.1, read as the reverse complement.
CCTTTCGTCTTTCCCTCTCCTTCCCTCTTTCCTGATGAGGCAACAGTTTGTTGCGAAAGCTTGAATTTTGTGTGTATGTTTGTGGTTGTTTGTCTATCGACGTGCCAGCGCTTTCGATTGGTAAGTCACATCATCTTTGTTTTTAGATATATATATATATATATATATATATATATATATATATATATATATATATATATATACAAATATTAAAACAATTACAATATATAAAGACACAGACATGTTATATCTTTAGGTAACAAAATAAGGAAAAAATTATGGTACAACAGATGGAAATAGGAGGATATGCATTTCCGGCGTTACAACCGCCGTCATCATTCGTTGACAACGGCGAGGACACGTCCCGAACCGGGAGATGTGGCGTCACAGGGGGGGGGGGGGGGGGGGGGCCTGTTTCTGCTGCAACGCGTGACTGGACGCAATGTGGGAGATCACCGTCAGACATCAGGTCGACATCTCGCGGGGCCGTCTGCGAAAGGGCGTCATCGGAAGGCGTTCGTCGTCGTTTCCTGTGTTTGCGAGGCGACCGCTGTTTTCTTATGTGGCCTTCTGAATCAGAATGTGGTCGCCCGTCGTCTGACGGCGAACCCGTCTGGACAAAGGCAGACGTCGGCACGACACCGAGGTCGGCGTCCATGGTTCCTACAGGAACATCGGTTTCGGTCTGCAACCCGGACGGTCCTGAAGAGAGCACTGTAGGCGACGCCGTGCTTGTGTCGTCGGCGCGTTGTGCTGCGGCGGGTGGCGTTGACGATGCTGCTGGCGCAACCGAGATTGGTTCGACGGGGTCCTGTGCAACCTTGGCGTAGGTGATGGGTAAGGACGTGACCGTCGAAGCCTGGGTCTCTTCACGTAATGGCGTCTGTATTAAACGGCGGTGTAAGCATTCGGAACGTACATGTCCCTCCTGGCCACATCCTGCGCACGTTCGTGGCTGTCCATCGTACATGACGATGACCCTCACCCCGCCAATCAGCGGGTACGATGGGACATGTTTCGTCAGCTCAATTTTTATTTGACGGACGCCATTTAGTACGGGGTAGGTCGTAAATGTTTGCCACTTCTCCGCGACGTGACCCAAGACGGTGCCATATGGTTGGAAAGCGGCAATGACCACATCCTGAGGCACCTCGAATGGGAGCTCAAACACCCGCAATGTCCGGAGACCGAATCCAGCATGGGCGACTGTCACAGCACCCATATGTCCATCAGAGTGTTTAAATTTGAGTCCGGTGGCATGACGGTGAATTATGTCATTGCAAATTTCCTCCGTCGACATCTTGATGTAGACAATACTTCCAGTGATGGAAAAATGTATGCCGATTACGTCCGGGGGTTCAAACATAGATCCCCACGTATGAACTGTTCGACTTCGAAAGCTCTGGGTCGTGGATGTTCGGCCTGAAACGTTACTTTGAACGTTGCACGGCGGTACGAGTGCGCCATGGTGTACGTTAGTACTGGACTCGATAGACACAAACACCGCGACGCGGAAGTAAACACCGCCGAGAGCGGAGCGTCGGACAGCGCGCGGAGCAGCTCCGCACGCTAGCACGGCTGCGAGCCGACTGGCCCCTAGACCACGGGTCCTCATTTACTATAGACAAGTTAAACAACTGAAATAAATCGAAACCAAACAAGTTCACTGCAGAAGAGGAACGAAGGACGTAAAATGACAAGTTTTATTTGTCCTTTGTATGTTGCAAGAAGGCTGCACTGTTCTAACACAGGGATCTCTTGACCTGAATAGCTAGTTAACGTAACATTTGTGGCACGCAACGGAGGTGTGCCCAGCAGTTTGTAAGTGTCTCGATTGATCAGTGAAACTGCAGCTCCGGCATCGAGATGGAATGGTATCACTTTGCCGTTAATGTCCAAGTCAACATAAAGTTTATTGTCCTGCTGACAACAAGAGCGACTGTCTCGTGCAACATGAACTGACACTGGTACAAAATCACTTGCGACTTGATGGGAGTTCCGTCGATGTCGACGCACACTATTAGTGGGACAAACACAGTCACTGTGAGAGTGGCACTGGGCGGAGTGGAATGAATGACATGAATTTCCATAGGCGAAGTTTCGCGAGCCTGAGTATCGTCAGTTCGATTCCGATTCCGGCACAAAGCAAAGGGCCTGGAATGGTTTTGAGTTTCCGATCCGAGCTTTTTCTGGCAAACACTCTGAACATGTCCTTTTTTATTACACTAAAAGAAATAGCTTGGCGTGATAGGCAATTCTCATGCGAATGTTTAGTAGCATACCGCGGGCATGATTTGAGCACTGTATTTGCTTGCTGGCGCGGCACACGTGGCTGAGAGCCTGGCGGCAGCGGCGCGGCCGGGCGCGAGGGCCGTTTACTGCTCTGTGCACCTCGCTCGGCGGGCCGGTTAACCTGACACATGGCTGGCGAAGTTTCAAATGATTCCTGAGCAAAGTCAAGTGTGTCCTGCCGATCCAATATATCCATCACTTGTTGAAGGGAAGGATTGACTAGCTTCAAAATCTGTTCCCTTAGACGAAAATCAGAAACGTTCTGTGCAAAAATTGCATCACGTACCATAGTATCTGAATACGGGAGTCCACCTTGACACTCAAAAGCACAATCCCTAGTAAGGCCTTGCAAGGTTGCAAATCACTCCCGATGTCTTACCTGCCGTATGTTTTGTACAAAAGAAGGTATACCGTTTTGCAACGACATTGACATTGTTTGAAATATGCATCAAATGCAGACAAAATTTCTTCGTAGGACAGAGTTGCTACGTCGTGTTGGGGAAATAATTTGACTATCACACGATAGGTTTGCACACCAATGGCGACAAAAGAAAAGGCTGCCGCTCGTTACCTTGAATTCTGTAGGCGTCGAGATGGAATCCAAATTGGCGTGACCACTCCGTCCAGCTTTCCAGTGCAGCATCAAAAGGTCTGAAGGTCGGTGCAACTGCTTGTTGTGGCTGCGTTAGCGGTGGAGCGGCGGCTGCCGCATCGTTTTGCATTGCACATTGACCCTGGACGAGCTGTCCAAGGGCATCCAGTAAGGTCTGCGTCTGCTGATTCTGTAAGCGATAAAATTCGTACAGTACATCTGGAGACTGTGGCGAAGCCATTACACAAGTAAATCAGGGCAGTATAGATAAGAGCACCGTTTTGACACTCGTCGCCAATGTTGTGTTGGCAGAAGAGCCAACACCGTGTTACAACTGGAGGCCGAAATGCACGCGTTTTAGCTCACGCAGGTTGGCGTGAGGAGGGAAGAACTATACTGACGTGAGGTCTGGAATATGACAAGGAATTATAATTCAAAAAGCGGACGTAATTAGTTTCATACATAACTTTAATCCATTTATGATGAACGTCGCTCTTGACGGTACATGATTCACAATATTATCTGTTCAGAATACATTCTTGAAGCTACTGTCATTACTAACTGAATATGGCGCCTTGCTAGGTCGTAGCAAATGACGTAGCTGAAGGCTATGCTAAACTGTCGTCTCTGCAAATGAGAGCGTATCTAGGCAGTGAACCATCGCTAGCAAAGTAGGCTGTGCAACTGGGGCGAGTGCTACGGAGTTTAGACTAGACCTGCCGTTTGGCGGAGCTCGGTCTGCAATCACTGATAGTGACGACACGCAGGTCCGACGTATACTAACGGACCGCGGCCGATTTAAAGGCTACCAACTAGCAAGTGTGGTGTCTGGCGGTTACACCACATACTATCCGAAAATTACGTCGAGCAATTAAATAGAGAACCAACTCGTGGAGATAACATCTTGGACCTACTGATAACAAAGAGACCCGAACTTTTCGACTCTGTAAGCGCAGAACAGGGAATCATTGATCATAAGGCCGTTGCAGGATCCCTGAATATGGAAGTAAATAGGAATATAAAAAAAGGGAGGAAGGTTTATCTGTTTAGCAAGAGCAATAGAAGGCAGATTTCAGACTACCTAACAGATCAAAACGAAAATTTCTGTTCCGACACTGACAATGTTGAGTGTTCATGGAAAAAGTTCAAAGCATCGTAAAATGCGTTTTAGACAGGTACGTGCCGAGTAAAACTGTGAGGGACGGGAAAAACGCACCGTGGTTCAACAACAAAGTTAGGAAACTACTGCGAAAGCAAAGAGAGCTTCACTGCAAGTTTAAACGCAGCCAAAACCTCTCAGACAAACAGAAGCTAAACGATGTCAAAGTTAGTGTAAGGAGGCTATGCGTGAAGCGTTCAGTGAATTCGAAAGTAAAATTCTATGTACCAACTTGACAGAAAATCCTAGGAAGTTCTGGTCTTACGTTAAATCAGTAAGTGGCTCGAAACAGCATATCCAGACACTCTGGGATGATGATGGCATTGAAACAGAGGATGACACGCGTAAAGCTGAATGACTAAACACCTTTTTCCAAAGCTGCTTCACAGAGGAAGAGCGCACTGCAGTTCCTTCTCTAAATCCTCGCACAAACGAAAAAATGGCTGACATCGAAATAAGTGTCCAAGGAATAGAAGAGCAACTGAGATCACTCAACAGAGGAAAGTCCACTGGACCTGACGGGATATCAATTCGATTCTACACAGAGTACGCGAAAGAACTTGCCCCCCTTCTAACAGCCGTGTATCGCAAGTCTCTAGAGGAACTGAAGGTTCCAAATGATTGGAAAAGAGCACATGTAGTCCTAATCTTCAAGAAGGGTCGTCGAGCAGATGCGCAAAACTATAGACCTATATCTCTGACATCGATCTGTTGTAGAATTTTAGAATATGTTTTTTGCTCGCGTATCATGTCATTTCTGGAAACCCAGAATCTACTCTGTAGGAATCAACATGGATTCCGGAAACAGTGATCGTGTGAGACCCAACTCGCTTTATTTATTCATGAGACCCAGAATATATTAGATATAAGCTCACAGGAATATGCCATTTTCCTTGACTTCCGGAAGGCGTTCGATACAGTTCCGCACTGTCGCCTGATAAACAAAGTAAGAGCCTACGGAATATCAGACCTGCTGTGTGGCTGGATTGAAGAGTTTTTAGCAAACAGAACACAGCATGGAGAGACGTCTACAGACGTTAAAGTAACCTCTGGCGTGCCACAGGGGAGAGTTATGGGACCATTGCTTTTCACAATATATATAAATGACTTAGTAGATAGTGTTGGAAGTTCCATGCGGCTTTTCGCGGATGATGCTGTAGTATACAGAGATGTTGCACCATTAGAAAATTGCAGTGAAATGCAGGAAGATCTGCAGCGGATAGGCACTTGGTGAATGGAGTGGCAACTGACCCTTAACATAGACAAATGTAATGTATTGCGAATACATAGAAAGAAGGATCCTTTATTGTATGATTATATGATAGCGGAACAAACACTGGTAGCAGTTACTTCTGTAAAATATCTGGGAGTATGCGTGCGGATCGATTTGAAGTGGAATGATCATATAAAATTAAATGTTGGTAAGGCGGGTGCCCGGTTGAGATTCATTGGGAGAGTTCTTAGAAAATGTAGTCCATCAACAAAGGGGGTGGCTTACAAAACACTCGTTCGATCTATACTTGAGTATTGGTCATCAGTATGGGATCCGTACCAGGTCGGGTTGACAGAGGAGATAGAGAAGATCCAAAGAAGAGCGGCGCGTATCGTCACAGGGTTATTTGCTAAGCGTCATAGCGTTACGGAGATGTTTAGCAAACTCAAGTGGCAGACTCTGCAAGAGAAGCGCTCTGCATCGCGGTGTAGCTTGCTGTCCAGGTTTCGAGAGGGTGCGTTTCTGGATGAGGTATCGAATATATTGCTTCCCTCTACTTATACCTCCCGAGGAGATCACGAATGTAAAATTAGAGAGATTCGAGCGCGCACGGAGGCTTTCCGGCGGTCGTTCTTCACGCGAACCATACGCGAGTGGAACAGGAAAGGGAGGTAATGACAGTGGCACGTTAAGGGCCTTCCGCCACACACCGTTGGGTGGCTTGCGGAGTATAAATGTAAGTGTAGATGTATTACAGACAATATCATAGAATACTCTAGGGAGAACATCAACAATATTGCACAATGTTATTGGCAGTCTGAGGCCCACTTTATTTACGATCTACAAGAAATTAGGAACGATCATTCCGATTGGCTACCGACAACCGATTCACGATTTGTCGTCTTCACTCCTCTTCATCCAGCGTGCCAGTAGTTATCAATAATCAATGTTCTATAGCTGACATTGGCTTGAGGCACCCGTAAACGATCAAACTTGTTCGACAAAATCGCTGTTATCCAAACACGGAAACTTGTCAAGCAGAGCCCGTGCACGTACAAACATAGTTTGTCAATGTAACCTCACTTTAGAAGCACAGGCTTTTCGCTTCGGTATTTTTGACAGTAGAGAGAATGGCCACAAATGCAGACAAAGCACTCCTGCATTGACTTTGGTACTATGTTTAAAGAAAAAGAAGAAAACAAACGCTGCTCTCGGGAATGTCCTAAAATGAGAGATTTACCGATGAAAATCTGCTAAAGGAAATATTACTCCCTGAACCTGTTGATTACATCAACTTTCTTTGAATGGACAACGAAACTATCAGAAAGCACTCGTAAAAGAGGAAATTCGTCTTTCAAATTCGCTCTTATCTTGCAACGGATGTATCAAATAAGTCTGTACGCGTACCAATAATGTTTGTCATTTTAATCTTACTTTTGAAGCAGACTTCTTCGTTCATGCTGAATTTTGGCACAAGTGAGATTGGCTCTAAATGCAGATAAAGTATTTCTAACATTGACTCTGGCTCTACCGAACAAGAAAACTAGACGCTGGTCCAGAGAATGGCTTAAAACACACAAATAAAAAACTGTAAATAGAAATGTTACAATCAGAACATGACAATTACATCAATCTTGTGCGGACGGTCAGTGAAACGTTTAGTCACTTCGCCCTCGCACTCGATAAGAAGACACGAGTACCGTATGTGAACATTTATTCTTTTCTACTTGGTCCTCTAATGACAGCCCAGTAAAATGTACAACATGCGAACATATAGCCCATTTCGTCCGTGGAAGAACCTGAGAAATTCGATTTCTTTTATTTTATTGCACACCCGCTTGTATGTAACGCGTAAAATATTTGTTTTGTTCATAACCTCTTACTGCGTAATATAAGGCTGGGAAGGATGTGATACCTTTACCATTTTGGTAAACGTAAGTGTTATTTTGTTTTCATCCTTGTTCGTAGTTTCTATAGTCATGGAAACTAACAATATAGTGAGATAAATTGTAATAAAACATTTTTTACACTAAATATAATTATGCGGCGTATCATCGACAAAAACACTTCCGCCATCTTGTCTAACTTACCATCAATCAAATTTTCTCGCAAATACGTCAAACACGATCTATGCTTGACAAACACGTCAAGCAGCACCGTACACGGTCAAATTTTTGGCAAGCATAGTTAAGTCTGACAAAATGTTTGATCGAACAACGCCTTTACATAAGGGGGTGAAACTCATAATGGAACTTCCAATAACACCAACTTGGTTTCCTGCCAAGCCATTTGTATCGCTGAAGTTTAACAGTCTATCATCTCGATTTATTATGGTTGACTTAAAGTTCTTCACATTTGTTCTGATTTCATTCAAAACAGAAGCTCGTTTCTTAGCATTGTGTCCCTGCATACGACTTCGTGTGTGGGTATTGCGCACTTTGAATTGCATTGTGAATCCTTTGTTAGTATTCTGTTTGACGTTTTCCGTCATCCATAATATTGGGCGTAATAAATGATTCCATATTTGTTTTGTTTCATGTAACAAAAAAGAGGGTTTATTGCATGGTGTTATGTGGATGTATATATATTTGTTACTGCTTAGGAATTTGTGTGTGAACGACTAGATTTAAATGCATTATAAGTGTATTGCTTTTATTTTACTCTGTTTTTGTTTGCATCCATTTTCTGTACTCTCTCGCATTTAATGGAGAACTCCATGCTGGCAGCTTTTGATAGAACTGCTATCCAACTTCATTACATCTTGTCACGGAACGAGTATTAATTCGACTTTGAATGGTATTCCTTGTTGCCACGGAGTGCCATGCATTTCACTGTAGTTTGTAGTGTATGGATGCAGATGAGCATGCTTTGTAGTCTTATTGACTAGAGCATTCTTCCTGTATTTCTGTAGTATTATTAACAGGTACTACAAACACTACCTTGTAGCAGAAATCAATGCACTTAACAATGAATTGAAATCGAGCAGTTCACATGCTTTCACAGAATACCACGCAACAAAACTAGCTTCTGTCTCATACAACAAAACAAATACTGGATCGTTTGCCCCACATAGGGTTACCATCCGTCCTTATATATCGGGACCGTCACCTTTATGAACCTATTTGTCCAGACACCCCCATAAGACCCAATTTTGTAACGATTTCGCAAAATACTGTTACGGGCTTGGCTCAAGTACTGAAGTAACGGCATTTGTTAGTGCAACATGTAAATGCAGCCTCAATTAGTTTAACTTATGTCAACAAGTTTATGCTGACAGGGTCATCTCACGGATGGGGTTGCATATTGCGTACCCTGTATCGACGATGCAAGCACCTTTTAGATTTAGCGCCATCGTTCGAGAAAAGACCAGACTTCTCCAGTAGTGCGGGGCTGGAATATTTAATTAGCGCCAAGCGTTAGAACCGGGCAGATCCCATTTGAACAGCGATCTGATAACACGATTCTTTCTAAACCTAACGCGAACAACGAACTCAAGTTAGTAATGTTTGAAGTGTTTACTGCGGGTATATAGAGCGTGAAGTGTGTAGTGACGTTTACTCCGATGACTAATGTATTATTGTCGACTGTTTACTGTCTAATAAACTTACATTGCTTACGAAAAGCCTAAGGATGGGAAGAGAAAGTGTTACTATTCGGATGATTACGCAAAAGAGTGGTTTTCCGTCAAGAAGGGACGTACGGATCAGGAAGTGTTGTGTGAGATTTGTAGCTATTTCATCTCAGTAACTCGCGGTCATAAAGCAGATGTGAGGCATCACATTTCTACAAAAAATCACACACATAGATTCGCGGTAGCATCGACATCAAAGCATTTTTGTGCATTCACGATTAAAGAAGATTTCCACGAACAATCGCTCGTTGCTGCTGTAGAACTAACACCAACTTATATAGTTTTCAAGCATCATCAGTCATACAGTTCTCTTGACTGTACCGTAAAACTGAATGCCGTAATATACCCTGACTCCAAAATGGCCGCAAAGCAGTCTACAGCAAGGACCAAAGATAGCCTACAGTGACTTAAAAATATTCTCGCACCACACTCCAGAACAACAGCACTTCCGTAACTTAGGATCGTGCAATAAATGCACTTATACGTCGAAACGACTATACAAAAAATGAATGCACCAGAAGTGCTTATAGAAATTGTCTCCAAATGAGGCAAAATCTGTACTTTAACTACTGTGGGGGAAGAATATGATGTTTACGCCACCCAAACCTACGAAACAACGCTTGATACAAGCACCAAAGAAAGAAAATAATAAATGACACACAAATAAAACAAATCTCTGTATGTAAAATCACATGTAAAGACATATCAAACAAGAATAACCTGACAAGAAGGGGAGAGCGGGGCTACAAGTTCCGATTTTTAGTGAACCTCAAAATTCGTTAAGAATACTTGATTTTAGTATTCATGCGTTGCAATCAAAATTAACTTATATATGTAACTTTGATGTTAAGACAGTTATTTGGGTCATTTGTTGTGAGATATTTCTAGTAATAATGTTTTAATATCTTAAGTTGTAAAATATCAACTTACCCCGACTTGGGGCAAACTGTTAACAAGCCGGGATAGGTTGTTACCATATTTGTTAAAGCTATTATTTGTGAAATAAAAAAGGAAAAACGATTAAACCATGTCTGTCTATTTAAGTAATAATCAGGCAAACATTTGTATTTGTATAACAAGTAACTATAACATGTACTTAAACAATTATTAGCCCTTTAGTACTTCACAATGCCGCGCGGAGTGGCCGCGCCGTTTGAGGCGCCCTGTCACTGATTGCGCGGCCCCTCCCGCCGGAGGTTCGAGAACTCCCTCGGGAATGTGTGTGTGTTGTTCTTAACATAAGTTAGGTTAAGTAGTGTGTAAGTCTAGGGACCGGATGATCTAAGCAGTTTGTTCCCTTAGGAATTCACACACATTTGAACATTTAGCTTATCAAATAACTTGTAACTACTCAGCCTTAATAGTTCAGTCTTCAGTCATATTGGCCTTGTCTTAGGCTGAAAATCTCTTTATATATATATTGCCGTCATAGTCAGAAAACATATATACTTATAATCAATTAATCATCATAAAATACATCACAATCACAGTTCGGGCATAGGTAGGTTAATAAGGCTTGATTCTGCCTACATCTGGAATGGGCCCAGTTCTTACATTCTTGACACTGAACCCACTCTTCCCCAGAACGTGAATTAGAGTAAGTATCACAGAACGCTAGACAATAATGCTCTAAACTGTCCTTTTCACTCTCAGACCTTTCACTACTCGTTTGTAACAACTGTCGTTTAACAGACTTCCCCTTCCTGTTTCCGTTTCCTTGTGTTGTTTTACCTTTCCCTTTATCTTTATTTTTTCTCACTTTTTCATTGTTGATATTCGCTTTCCTTTTCTTGCTTTGCTCTTCTGCAAAGGCTTGTTTTACTGGAGTATCGGCTAAAATAGCGGATTTTCTAAGACGTCTCTTGTTTGTTCCAATCCTTGGTGGTGCCTTCGGAAAAGGACGTACTGCTTCTGGAGAGAAAGGGACTTGATCTCCGAGTTGTTCTTCTATAACACCAGAAGATGTAGGCAGATTAACAACCCCTGATGGCATTGGCACATCAACAATTTGTCTTGTATCTGTACTAATGTTTACAATTTAAGATGCATTAGCGTCTATACTGGTAACAGTCTGATACTGCTTCCGACCTATTGGTGATGATGTCACGTGAAATCCCTAAAGCCAAATCTGATGCGTTTACCAAACCTAAAGGGTGATCTGTAACACACGATGGAGCATAGTCGTTTTCTGTAAAAACGTTGGGGTTATAAGGCCAAATTTAAGCTTTTCTGAAAGCGCTCATTATGTTTATGGGAGCCACTGCACGAGGTAGCGCGTATCCAACAATTTCTGGGATCTCATATATCGACATTGTCTTGCCAGAATTATTGCGTAGCCAATTGTCCTGAGCCTTTGCACAACAGCTTTCGAAAAGTGCATTTACTCTAACATCCAAAGGCTGTAGGGGGTGTGTACAATGAGGAGGGCATGACAACACTGTAATGGAGCTAGATTTCGCTTTTTTCACCACACTGATATCAGTTTGAGATTGGTGACTATCGAGCAACAACAAAAACGGATCTGCAGGTGATGGTTTAGTATGTCTGACAAAATGATCCATATGTTTCACGAACTCTGTAGCTGTCATCCATTCTGAACTGTTTCCTGCGCCGATAGATTCCGGTGGTCCGCCTTTTATAAACAAATCCTTGTATTTAAGCCTTGGGAAAATAAACATGGGAGGAACTGCATGACCTAATGCATTTACTGCCAGTTCCACTGTAACCAAAGTTTCTCGTTCAGCAGATACTACGGCTCAAACTTGCTTCATTTCCTTCCTCGGCTTTAGCACTTTGGTAACGCCAGTTTCATATAAATTATATATTCTTGAAAGTGGAAATTTATATTTATCCAATACTGTGCTCAGCTTTGTAAAAAAAAAAAAACATCAGTAACATTGTGTTAGTTGAATGGTGTAGCCTGCTGGCTGGCACCTGTTGACTCCGTGTTCTCATTGACAGGTGAGGACGTCTTTTTAAAAAACCAGTCTGGACCAGCTTTTTTATTTTCGTGACACGATGGTGGAATATTGCGAGCATTGAATTTCAGTGCACATTCGTATGCTAACTTTTTGGGTTCTTATATCAGAAGACCAAAGAAAATTGGAGCACATTACAACAGATATTCTGCAAACGTATCTTCCTGTTCTTCAGTAAGGACCAATCTTACTATTTTGTAACCAATCGCGATATTTTCTACCCCAGATCTTAGCTTTTCGACCAATCTGTATAAAGTCACATGACAAATATCTAATTCTTTGGCAACAGTTTTTTTCCTGCCATCGTTGAGAACGGCATCTGCTATCTGCTGCTTTTTGCATAAACTCCTGCGACACAGAACCTCGCGTTGTTTTTCGGGTATATGTTCTGATACTACAAAAGAAAAAAATATAACGATATTTATATCCCATTGGTGGTACAAATGAATTGGGGCAAGTTGTTTTGAGGTCACAACGTGTTCCCGAAAAACTGAACATCTAGCCCCAATCACACATGTTGAAATAAAAGCAAGATACTGGTTACGTTTCGAAACATAGGTAATTTACGCATTGTGTACCAAAGCACTTGATAATTCCTTACAATAAAACACTGGAACACTAAAGGCTTCTCGTTAAAATTCGTGAGATTGATCAAAAATACCAAATACGAAAATATTTACTTACGTGAACCAGCGACGCACGCGCTGTCGTTCCGATTTTCCGGGGACACTGGCCTATTTACGATGGCTGTGCGCTGTGGCGTTGCATTTCACGACGTGTTTACTTCATATTCACATCTCTTTCGGTAGCGGAGTTATTTCAATCGGAACAACTTACCTCGCTAACTTCTAGCCCCGCTCTCCCCTAAGACGAATAACATTAGTAATAGCGAGGCTTGGTCGCCGTGCGGTATACTGCTTCTGAATGTGTCAGTGTACTGTACATGTCTCATGTTGTGTTTGCTTCTTCGCTGCATTCGTATGTGTATGTATTAATAATCATCGTGACCTCTGTAACCTCTCAACCCTCATCACACATAAATATCTCCCACCTATGTTAAGTAAAAAATTATAAATATAAGAAAATTAAAAGTATGTAGCTACATGTTTTTTTATTAATGTAATGGTAACATGTTTTCATGACGTAAAACACATGTTTCCACTGACGTTACTTACAAGGGAACCTCCCCATCGCACCCCCCTCAGATTTAGTTATAAGTTGGCACAGTGGATAGGCCTTGAAAAACTGAACACAAATCAATCGAGAAAACAGGAAGAAGTTGTATGGAACTATGAAAAAAATAAGCAAAATATACAAACTGAGTAGTCCATGCGCAAGATAGGCAACATCAAGGATAATCTGAGGTCAGGAGCGCCGTGGTCCCGTGGTTAGCGTCAGCAGCTCCGGAACGCGAGGTCCTTCGATCAAGTCTTCCTTCGAGTGAAAAGTTTACTTTCTTTATTTTCGCAAAGTTATGATCTGTCCGTTCGTTCATTGACGTCTCTGTTCACTGTAATAAGTTTAGTGTCTGTGTTTTGCGACCGCACCGCAAAACCGTGCGATTAGTAGACGAAAGGACGTGCCTCTACAATGGGAACCGAAAACATTTGATCGCAAGGTCATAGGTCAACCGATTCCTCCACAGGAAAACACGTCTGATATATTCTATACGACACTGGTGGCGGCATGTGCGTCACATGACAGGAATATTTTGTCGCCCCACCTAACTCGTACACTTGGCGAATGGGTAAAAAGATCCTTTTACCTTGCCCGATTTAGATTTTCTTGTGGATGTGATAATCACTCCCAGAAAGTGATGAAAACATAAGAGTTTGTCACATAAACCGCAACAAATGAATGCAACAGTTTCACAGTCGCACAGTTTTCCCTGTGCTCTGTCGAAACATATGTTTTTAATGTTTTCAAATTTTTCCGTGTGTAGACCGTCAAATCCTGCATATGTCCAAGCAAATCTCAACATGTCCTGGAATTTTGGGGAGCGAAGTTGATTATGTGTGAGTGCCTGAACTTTGATAATTAACACACGATAACGTAAACAATACTGCTCCGTGTACCTGTGAAGCTTCGCAAAATCATAGAATCTATTCACAGTTACCTCGCATCGGACGGACGGACGGACAGATAATAATTGTCTGAAAATAAGAAATTAAACTTTCCACTCGAGGGAAGACTTGAACCAAGGACCTCTCGTTCTGCAGCTGCTCACGCTAACCACGGGACCACGGCGCTCCTGAGCTCGTAATGTCCTTGATGTTACTTATTTTTCGCACGGACTACTCACTTTGTATATTTTGCTTATTTTTTCATAGTTCCATACAACTTCTTCCTGTTTTCTCGATTGATCTGTGTTCAGTTTTTCAAGGCCTATCCACTGTGTGAACTTATAACTAAATCTGAGGGGGGTGCGATGGGGAGGTTCCCTTGTCAGCGGCATGTTGTGTACAGCCAATGCTCGTGATAAACTTTACAACATTGCCTTAAATAGTGGTGACGTCTGTGTAACTTTACTGCTTTTTATCGCCGGATGAAGTCTTGTAGACTTTCGACGGGCACCACCCGTAAATAATTGTGTATGACTCGCTGTCAGCTAGTATTTATCTCCAGGTTTGCGTTTGTAACTTACCTTGTACTTATTTGTAGATGGTGTCGTATTTACCTGATTTCATGTTCACAAATCATACTTAATTAGCGTAGTTATCCTCTCACATATACAGATAAAGATAAATGTATCTTTGCCAGTTCACACTAATTCCCTATCGTAAGTATTATCTCTTGATGCACATTACTTAGGCTAGGTTACAAAGTAAATAGTAGATGATGCGAGAGACTTCCTTTCGCAGCTCGAAATCAATTCATCCTCGTAAAATACACTATAATTAACTGAGTTCTAATCAAAGTTGCGTCTAAATTACGTAGTGATGTGGAAATGTCGTTACGAAAGTTTCTATGAACCATGACACGTACTTGTGTAACCATATACTAATACCGTGCCTTAGGGAGTCCGAATTTACCCAGATCCTTATTATCCTGATACACAAGTGGTGAAAAAACCGTTTCAACTGTTTTATTTTAATACCAGGTCTGTGCTGAACCGTTTCAACTGTTTTATTTTAATACCAGGTCTGTGCTAATTGTTCGCTACAGGTACCTGTATTCATAAGATTAAGACTCTCACAAGTTCGGTGCTTATTTCACTAGTCACTAATGTCCTGGTTTAATTACGTATCGTGTCCACATTCACTTGCGGTGAAAACAAAATTGACATCACTCTACAATTCGCTTTGCTGCATAGTATAAACATAACTCACTTTGGCCAGATTTTCTTTCTCTTATCATAGAGTACATAGTGTATTTATGTGGATGAACAAGTGCAACGTGCGATTCTAAACATGGTAAAACTTCTTTAAGTCTCGGTGTGCATAAAGTCCTTTGACATTGCCGTTGTGAGGGTACGCAATTAGGTAACATCCGTCATGTGGAATATGTACAATGGTGTAAGGGCCAGTACATGTAATTTGCTACTTAGCGTTTCTCTTAGCTAATAAATATGATTTAACATGAGTTTTAAGCAAGATATTCTCTCCAATAACAAATCTGGTTATACCATGTAATTTACTGTCAAAATGTTTCTTCCTACGATTGGCATTCTCTGTAATAGAAACTAGCACTTGTCTTATCTTATCGTCTAAATTTACTTGTTCTCTTGGAACAGATGGGATGGGATTTACCCACTCGTTGTGCTCCTTCGTGTTATGAATTAGATCCGACAGTGTAACTTTTGTGTCGTAAATCGGTAGATTGTTTACCACCTGTTCATCAAAATTTGATGGATCTGCTGCTCCCTTAAGAATTGTTTCTAAGCCTTCCAAGTAAAATTAATTGCATTGTCAGATTATATCACTTGATGTTTCCCAAGCGAGGGAAAGTAGTCATTTAGCATATGTTTGATGATAGGTTTAAGTGCCGTAGATTTTGTGCCATACAATTTCAAATACTAGAAAATACATCGTATACGCCTGTTACGTATTTAACACTAACTCCAGCAGAGGGCAGGGGCCCTGTAGCATCAATACAAGCTAGTTCTATTGGATTCTTTGGCAGTATACGATGTAGTACGGTTTCACAGTTCTGGTTGAAAGGCTTAGCCTTCTGGCAAACAAATCAAGTTTTTAAAACTTGCTGGGTGTGTCTGAGCATATTAGGAAAATAGCAGTAAACATTTAACTTCTTACAGCACTTACGGGCATCGTAATGTCCCCAAGTGAAATGAGTGTGCCAAATTAAATTGTCTTCACACGCTTTGGGAATACCAACATACCACAAATCGCTGTCTAGGTTTCTCTTATAAAATAACACATCGTTGTATAGTTGGTAGTGCTGCCGCACAGGTACCTGTGGATTGCTGCTTAACTGAAACCTTACTTTTTTCCACCGCCGATCCTTCTCTTGCAGTTTAGCCATATTATTACATATATTCAAAAAATATTTTCTAAACTTAGTGTCCTTTATACGCATAATCCTAAACTCTGTATCCTGTTCTACCAACTCCTCGAATTCGGGTAAACCTTGAGGCAATCGTGATAAGGCATCAGCAATTAATTTCTCTTTACCGTTCACATGTATAATTTCAAAATCGTAGGCTTGTAAGAACAGTATCCACCTTGCAAGCCTATTGTGTAACAAGCTACAAGTGAATAGAAAACTTAGTGCTCGATGATCGCTTTATACACGCACATGCTTACCAAACAGATAATAATGGAATTTCTGAAATGCCCACACAACAGAGAGAGCCTCCAACTCTATTGTTGAGTACCTGCGTTGACATTCAGTAGGTGTCCTGCTAGAGAAACTGATCACTTTCAAATCTTCGGTGCCCCCACCTTCAGTCATCTGAAAGAGGCAGGTGCCTACACCTGAAAATGATGCATCGGCAGCGATACAAAAGTCTTGGATCATGTCTGGGTGGCAAAGAACGTTAGAGTTTACTAGAGCATGTTTTATGTCCTCGAAGTTAGCTTGGCACTGTTGGGTCCAAATCCACTGCCTGTCCTTCTTTAACAATCTTAACAAGGCGGTACTATTTAGCAGTTGATTAGGTACAAAAACGGCGGAAGGAAGAACACAAACCCAAGGACGCTTTTAGCTGCCGTTTTGTGCAAGGCACAGGAAAATTCTTAATCGAAAGCAATTTTTCAGGGTCAGGCTTTATTCCAGCAGGTGAAATTATGTAACCTAAAGATTTAATGTTTTTCCTAACAAACTTTGATTTCTTATGAATCACCATTACCCTAGCTGCCGAAAATCTCTGTAGCATTATCTCTAATAGTTCTAAATGCTCATTCCAGGTAGATGTTGCGATTAATATATCGTCAATATACACAGTGAGCTGTGTAGGAGATCTTTTTTGTATCTGAACTTTACACACACAGAAGAGAGATAACAGTACGCAATATTATTAATTATTTTACAAACTTTGCCTTTTTTATGTACTTGGGCAAGGCATCTTTGTCCGGTGACCGCGCTCTTGCAGATTCACCTTTTATCTTTTATATCGGACTTCGCATTTCAGATCATCACCCGAAGACGTCGATGGTTCGTGCTGGACGACTATCTTTTCAATTTACGGATCCTTTCTTTGCCAAGCCAAGACACTCAACAATCTTACAAATATCTAGTGACACAAAATAAAACATACATGGATTAGTATTAATTATATTCTGAAATAGAAACATAGTTAAAAAAAACACATCATGTGATTATGAGTGCCGGTGATTGCAACTCGTGAATAAAATTTTGAAATAATGCAATGTTAATGGCGGTGTGCCACACACGTCCAGCACTAACGTTCAACCCAAAGGGTAAAACGCAATACTTGTAGGTTCCTACGAAAATAAAGGCTTTCTGCTTTCAGGTGTCAGTGCGATCTGCCAATAAGAACTCTGGAGGTCAACACTGGACAGACACTGCACACCATGATGGTTCAAATGGCTCTGAGTACTATGGGACTTAACATCTGAGGTCATCAGTCCCCTAGAACTTAGAACTACTTAAACCTAGCTAACGTAAGGACATCACACACATCCATGCCCGAAGCAGGATTCGAACCCGCGACCGCAGCGGTCGCGCCGTTCCAGACTGAAGCGCCTACAACCGCTTGGAAACATCGGCGAGCTTACAGCATGAAACCGTTGTAATTGTTCCTCTAAATTTTCAGGCTGGATGGTTACTGGAACAATAATTTTGTTAATTTCCCGGGCGGCGAGAACGAGCCTCACTCTGTTATTTGCCTTTTTTCTGTCGCTAGTAGCAGGCTGCAGTATGGTGATAACGAGGTCTCAATAATATTCCAAGACAACATACTTTTTATCTCCTGAGCTACCGCCGACGATGGTGTGGAATATGTATTCCTGCAAAACGTGTCGTGGGGCCGAATATCCATGTGATACTGATACGTTCTAATACATCTGGGTCTTTTATCGAACACACGTGCATATCCAAATAAAGTTCTTCTTTTTGTTGCGGCGAAATCTTTGTGCACTCTTCCACCTTATTTTCGATTTCACCACGCTCCACATGTTGGCACCACTGTTCTGTAGAGTCGTGGCAGTGAAACGAGTTGACCTTCAAAATTTGGATGTGTATGTTTTTACAAGGCTTCCCAATCCTACCTTTAACCTTTATTAAATCTATTACACAGTTTTGACCATTGATAAACAGATGACATTCCCCAGATTCTAAATCAATTTTAGCACACATATCCCTCAGGAAATCCAGTTCGAAAATACATCGTTCTGTCAACCCTTCGAACACCAGGAAAATCGACTGGAATACGATCTCCTTAATCTGTACTTCGATCATAGTTTGCACTTTAATCAGCTTGGCCTTGCCCCCTACGGCACCTAGTATCCTACGATATTGTACTGAGTAGGTTGGTAGGGCCTTGTGACTGTCAATATCTTTGAAAATGGCTTTCGATATCACACTAATCTTGGCACCGGTGAACAGTAAGACATTGGTCGGTATTTTTCCTACTAGCGTCTGTATACTTGCTTGAACTATGTCATCCTCCTCGTACTAACAGGATGTTTCATCGTTTGTCAACACATGACGTATGTCAGCTTCATCTATGTATCTCAGCAAATTGTTATGTTGATTGCATGGATCGCCCTTACGACTATCCATGGCTAACATTGAAGAGCATAATGTGGCCACGTTTAGTTTAACTCCACATTATTGTCGATTGGTGTCTCATTCTTCATTCTTCTTCTTCGATAATGTTTACGGCCGGTGCGTTATTTATACTTTGTGCATCTCGGTCATTATTTGGATCCGATTTCACAGGCGTAATATTACACTCCTGGAAATGGAAAAAAGAACACATTGACACCGGTGTGTCAGACCCACCATACTTGCTACGGACACTGCGAGAGGGCTGTACAAGCAATGATCACACGCACGGCACAGCGGACACACCAGGAACCGCGGTGTTGGCCGTCGAATGGCGCTAGCTGCGCAGCATTTGTGCACCGCCGCTGTCAGTGTCAGCCAGTTTGCCGTGGCATACGGAGCTCCATCGCAGTCTTTAACACTGGTAGCATGCCGCGACAGCGTGGACGTGAACCGTATGTGCAGTTGACGGACTTTGAGCGAGGGCGTATAGTGGGCATGCGGGAGGCCGGGTGGACGTACCGCCGAATTGCTCAACACGTGGGGCGTGAGGTCTCCACAGTACATCGATGTTGTCGCCAGTGGTCGGCGGAAGGTGCACGTGCCCGTCGACCTGGGACCGGACCGCAGCGACGCACGGATGCACGCCAAGACCGTAGGATCCTACGCAGTGCCGTAGGGGACCGCACCGCCACTTCCCAGCAAATTAGGGACACTGTTGCTCCTGGGGTATCGGCGAGGACCATTCGCAACCGTCTCCATGAAGCTGGGCTACGGTCCCGCACACCGTTAGGCCGTCTTCCGCTCACGCCCCAACATCGTGCAGCCCGCCTCCAGTGGTGTCGCGACAGGCGTGAATGGAGGGACGAATGGAGACGTGTCGTCTTCAGCGATGAGAGTCGCTTCTGCCTTGGTGCCAATGATGGTCGTATGCGTGTTTGGCGCCGTGCAGGTGAGCGCCACAATTAGGACTGCATACGACCGAGGCACACAGGGCCAACACCCGGCATCATGGTGTGGGGAGCGATCTCCTACACTGGCCGTACACCACTGGTGATCGTCGAGGGGACACTGAATAGTGCACGGCACATCCAAACCGTCATCGAACCCATCGTTCTACCATTCCTAGACCGGCAAGGGAACTTGCTGTTCCAACAGGGCAATGCACGTCCGCATGTATCCCGTGCCACCCAACGTGCTCTAGAAGGTGTAAGTCAACTACCCTGGCCAGCAAGATCTCCGGATCTGTCCCCCATTGAGCATGTTTGGGACTGGATGAAGCGTCGTCTCACGCGGTCTGCACGTCCAGCACGAACGCTGGTCCAACTGAGGCGCCAGGTGGAAATGGCATGGCAAGCCGTTCCACAGGACTACATCCAGCATCTCTACGATCGTCTCCATGGGAGAATAGCAGCCTGCATTGCTGCGAAAGGTGGATATACACTGTACTAGTGCCGACATTGTGCATGCTCTGTTGCCTGTGTCTATGTGCCTGTGGTTCTGTCAGTGTGATCATGTGATGTATCTGACCCCAGGAATGTGTCAATAAAGTTTCCCCTTCCTGGGACAATGAATTCACGGTGTTCTTATTTCAATTTCCAGGAGTGTATTTTGTGCCTGAAATTGAAACGGTTGGTTCGCTTGAGCATACTGCCATTGCATATTTCTGGGATTGGCTAAGTTGTTATTTGGTTGACACTGGTTATAAGCGTTTTCCCACTGGTTTCTACCATCCTACCAATTTTAGTTTCGATTTTCGTTGCCAGAATAGCCAAAATAATTCCTGTCACCATTCTTCCTCTTGCTTTTAATGCCTTGGTTGTAATTAGATTTGTAATTGGAATTAAAATTGTCTCCAAAATTCGGGTTTTGCATTTGCGCTGCAGAGGCTGGATCGACAAAAGCCGGTCGTGGCTCAGTCGAGCGCTCGGCATTGTTGACGCTTGGTGCGTCGGAAATCTATTTCCAGCACCGTTATGATAACTATTTTGGCTGTTACTGCTGTGCCTTGCGTCTTCATAAAACAAATCTATGGAATCTACGATCGATAGGAAGTACTCCAAATTGCTCTCAGGTACCTGTGCAAGTTTTTCTCTAATGTTAATGGGCAGTTTGGCTTTCAAAATCCGTATAACACCAGTATGTGAAACTGGTTCATCCCAGAAACGCGTTTTATTTAGAATACTTTTCGAAGTATTTTTGTAAAGATTGAAACTTTGGATTGTATTGTTCAGAAGCGAACACCGATTTTCTCATTCGTTCCTGTACACAACGTGGCCAGTACTGAGAAAGAAAAGCATTTTCGAATTGTTCTGTTCGGCAAGTTTCAGACATTTAGGTCGCCCACAGCTCACCATCGCCATGAATGTATCCGATAACATACTGAGTCTTTTGCTGTTCGGACCATGCCTTGGGTAACACATTCCTGAACGACTTGATAAAAATAACAGGCTGTACTGACTTTCATTCAAAGATAAACATCTGAAACTGCCGATGTTCTATAAGACTCTCTTCAAGCAATACAGTCGACAAAGTTGCTTCTACTGCCGTCTGTTTCCTATTCACATTCTGGTGCCGTTGATTGCCATACCTCTCGTAGTGAAGCGAATACATATTAACATTGGTACAGAGACAGTCACTATGTGAACTGTCGTCATTACCTGCACACATGTTTTCAGGTTCCTCCTCTTCTTCTGCATCTCTACGTTGCGCCTTAATGTTATGAATTTGCCTGTTACCGTGCTCAATGCCTGTCTGTAATTTTGCAACAGATGTGTTCTGTTTAGTGTAAACTTGTTCCATTGTGTCATTTATAGCTTTCTGTTTTTCTGTTTCTAAAGTGCAGTTGATATGAATATCTTTCTCCTGCAAAAATTCATCAAACTGCCACTCTGTTTTTTAGTTTCCTCTTCAACTTGAGTGACAGCTTGCTGCATTTTTGCGTCAAATGTTGTTTGTTGTAGGTGCATAGCATTAAAGTTTTCAGTTAGTTTTCTTATTTGGTCAGGTTCATCTTTTAGCATGGTTTTAAATTTGTCAACTTCCTGATTCATATTATTTAAATCTTCCGGTATTACTTCAATCACCTGATCAGCCACTTCGGTTTTTAACTGTGATGTCAGGTTGTTTTGCATTTATTGTTTACAATATACATAAATGACTTAGTTGACAACATCGGTAGCTCCGTGAGGCTATTTGCAGATGACACGGTTGTCTACAAGAAAGTAGCAACATCAGAAGACTCGTACGTACTCCAGGAAGACCTGCAGAGGATTAATGAATGGTGCGACAGCTGGCAGCTTTCCCTAAACGTAGATAAATGTAATATAATGCGCATACATAGGGGCAGAAATCCATTCCAGTACGATTATGCCATAGGTGGTAAATCATTGGAAGCGGTAACGACCGTAAAATACTTAGGAGTTACTATCCGGAGCGATCTGAAGTGGAATGATCACATAAAACAAATAGTGGGAAAAGCAGGCGCCAGGTTGAGATTCATAGGAAGAATTCTAAGAAAATGTGACTCATCGACGAAAGAAGTAGCTTACAAAACGCTTGTTCGTCCGATTCTTGAGTATTGCTCATCAGTATGGGACCCTTACCAGGTTGGATTAATAGAAGAGATAGACATGATCCAGCGAAAAGCAGCGCGATTCGTCATGGGGACATTTAGTCAGCGCGAGAGCGTTACGGAGATGCTGAACAAGCTCCAGTGGCGGACACTTCAAGAAAGGCGTTACGCAATACGGAGAGGTTTATTATCGAAATTACGAGAGAGCACATTCCGGGAAGAGATGGGCAACATATTACTACCGCCCACATATATCTCGCGTAATGATCACAACGAAAAGATCCGAGAAATTAGAGCAAATACGGAGACTTACAAGCAGTCGTTCTTCCCACGCACAATTCGTGAATGGAACAGGGAAGGGGGGATCAGATAGTGGTACAATAAGTACCCTCCGCCACACACCGTAAGGTGGCTCGCGGAGTATAGATGTAGATGTAGATGTAGATGTAGATGTAGATTTCTGTAAGATATTTTACATCAGTTTCTAATCTGCTCATGTCCGGCCGATGTGCCCGCTCGGTTCTAGGCGCTTCAGTCTGGAACAGCGCGACCGCTACGGTCGCAGGTTCGAATCCTGCCTCGGTCATGGATGTGTGTGATGTCCTTAGGTTAGTTAGGTTTAAGTAGTTCTAAGTTCTAGGGAACTGATGACCTCAGATGTTAAGTCCCATAGTGCTCAGAGCCATTTGAACCATTTAATTTGCTCATCTGTGTATTGCCGTTAGTTTCTAAAATGCTCATCTGCGTAATGATTTGTGTGGTCATACGATTTGCAAACTGTGTCAGCAGATCAGTTTGCATACCTTTGAACGATTTTAATAACTTTGGCTCTGTTGGAACATGCATAAGTGCAGAGTCTGGTATGGTTTCCAGTGTAGGCGTATTACCGCCTGCTGCTTGAGACACAGTACCACTAGTCGCTCCGATCGTGTACATTTTCTGCCTCAGGATTTATTAAAGGCTGAGCAACAGATTTGTCGTCTGATGAACTATCCATTGTGTTGGTTTGGACCTAAGTTTCACTATCGTTATCTGTATTCGTTAGTCAATGTATAACCAAGATTCAGCACTGCAGTAATTCGTATCATACGTAAACAACTCACAGATGACGTGGCGCTATTTGTTTATATCATAGACCATATATAACACAGACCGCGCATGTCCCTATCTCTGCCCTGTTAAGGCTTGAAACCAACATCTAACGCTAAGGTCGCAGTTTCGAATCCTGCGTCCGGCATTTATGTGTGTGATGACCTTAGGTTAGTTAGGCTTAAATAGTTCTAAGTTCTAGGGGACTGATGACCTCAGATTAGTTTTGTAACAATTCGACAAGAATGTCTGTGAAATGTTTTAGTATGCTTTTGTAAGAAAGGAAATTCGTTATGTGCTTCTGTCTAGTATTTACACAAAATAAGCCAATATATTTTCTGACTTTTGTTTTATTCAGAACTGATACTGAAGCGATATCAATATATTGATTATACTTGTGTAGCGAGCTAGATATTAACAACATGTCGTCTCAAAACCTTAGTCATTTATCACGTTTTACATCCAAGGACCAATATCCATCCTAACTTTCAACTAATGCAAATACGCCTGCAACGATTTTGAAACAGTTCCCCTTCACAATTGAGATTTTCATCTGTTTGTGAAGTGTGTAGAGTCGAAAGAAAACTTCCCTGGACATATATGAAAGTCATCAATTATACTGATAATACCACGCACAAAATTTGATTTGTAACAAAATTACACTGTAGATGGAGAATCCTCAGGGATGTAGAATGAGTCAAGATCTGCAGTACAACAAGTAAATTGTAGACAGTCTCCATTAACATTAATGTATCTATCTCTGTAATGCATACTTGTATTCATCCCTACAGCAGTAAGATTTCCAGTAACCTCAAAAAGCGTTCTGCACAATGTGTAGTTACCTGCTTTACATAATAATTTTGGTGCTCACTTCAGGTGAATGACACTATTTACTACACATACCAAAACACTTTAATTACTTCTAGTGTCCTACCCCAGAGGACTCATTTACAGTGAATGAAAATATGTCAACACCAATGCCCAATACCTCCCTCCCTCCCAAAAAAAACACCATAATTTACAAGGACAGTAATGTACACCCTAAGCACTCCATACAGACATTAATCGAGCATGATACCACTGTGTCTGACTTCATATTATTGAATATTTCTTATAGATGAACTGCTCTCTCGGAAGAATAAGGTAAATAGCCTTTATTATTATTACAGGATCGTTGTCAGTTTCACAACTTCTTTAGGATCTACAATAGGCTGTATTATGTGTGGTAATGTTACAGCTTTTTCTAGTAAAGTGTCAGGGGGGAGTACATTTCTGATGACAACATTTTCACTTCCTGACCTAATGCCAAAAAGTTGAACAGAATTCTAAAAACAGCAGTTAACACAAAAGAAAAATGAAAGTATTCATGATAATAATTAAAAGTTCTTAATTTATTAACAAAAAAGCACTTATGAATAACTTATATCCATGTACTGTAGAAACTCATTACTGTATCACTTAACAAAGGTCTTTTAGAAACAAATGTATTTAATCCAATTTTTGCTGCAGAGGAAACTCAGTATGAGGGGCAGAAGAAGAAAAATGGTTCAGTCATCTTAAAAAATAGGATGATAACACAGTTTTAAGGCGTAGAAATTTGGAAACTGATATTCTGGAACAAATATAAGGCATTAATTTCTAGCTTGTCAGCAAAAGAGTTTAAGAAAAATGCAGAGAAAGTTTACAGAATGGGACTCAAATTCTTTAACTTATATCACACAAATTAACTCAAAAACTACATTTCACCTGTAGGTGACTTGACTTCTGCAGCTGTGTGTGCCACCACATGGGTATGTAATTCTATTTTCAAAACAATCACAAATTCACTGATTATTAAACAAAACTGTTTTTTGTGTGGACACTTCTAATCAGACAATGATAAAGCTTCTTTCCTTGGAGTATCACTTCATCATGTATCCTTATTTTGTAATACTCAATCAGTGCAGCTTTTTTCGGTTGGTGTATGTGATTATCAAGGGGAGGACTGTTTGGAACATGTTTATTCAGCTGCAGAAAAACTTCATCCCTTATGTCCTGCTAAGCTCAGGTAACTAATTTCTTAAAAAGGGTTATTCACATGAAAAACGGACATTTGTCTAATACTTTCTGGCCCATTTTGTACAGATAAACATGATCATTGGACATAATAGATAAGCCACCTCTGTTTTTTCTGTTCAAGATACTAGAAATTTTAGAACATGGTGAAATTTGCCAAATGTAGTACTCCACTTTTTTTGTTCAGATTCGTAGACAAATACAAAGTGTAAGAAATTGAATGAGCTATGTAAACATAGTCATTATTTATTAAAATGACAGAGCATTCAGCACTAGTACATGTACCAATCTGAATGTGTGCCAAAAATCTCTTGGCAGCAGCTTCAGACTGCTGGACTGATATTCTGCTCATCCTCGACTTATCACAGCATTAAAAAACGCTTCCAGCAGGTCTTCAGAGAGTTTACATGCCAGTACAAAAGTCCTTCGTGGTGCAGATCTGCTTCTGAAAGGCGTCATACACAACTAAAGGTGAATGTAGACGGTTAATTATACATATAAAATCTGTTCTTCTTCAGTGAACCAGTTATGTTCTCTCAGGAGATTCTTTTAACGTAAACTGGTAATCTTTTACTTGTTTAACATACCAGCATCACTAAGTGACAAATGACATAACATACAAACGTTTATTTTGCGTAAAAATCGGACCTTATATACAAAAGTGTAACTACACGTTTCACACGTTTTGTTGAGGAATCATCAGAAAATTAAGGTTGCCTGCCAAACTGATATTTTGTGTTCCACTCCTGTGGAAACGGTGTAGTAAAGGACTCACAGTGCAACAAAAACAAGTATTCACTGAAAAACTGTAATTGTTGCTTGTAAACAGAACTGTCAGTACGTTTCAAAAAAATGGTTCAAATGGCTCTGAGCACTATGGGACTTAACATCTATGGTCATCAGTCCCCTAGAACTTAGAACTACTTAAACCTAACTAACCTAAGGACATCACACAACACCCAGTCATCACGAGGCAGAGAAAATCCCTGACCCCGCCGGGAATCGAACCCGGGAACCCGGCAGTACGTTTCACCTACCCATGTGGAAAAGCAATAACCATCACACTAATATTAGGAATTTCGGAAAGATCAGGTTAACTGCACTACTATATGTGTTACAACAATACGGCAAATAGTTTTATTATTAAAATCAATGCTTGATTTCAGTTATAAATGAGAAAAACTGTAACTGTCAACTCCTCACACTGCGTAATACCAGAAACTCGGCGTCCTGCCCCGAGTCACGTGACTTTGATGTTGGTTTCATTGTAATGACGTCATGTGCAGTCTATGTTATCTGTGGTCTGTGGTTTAAATTAATGCAGTAAAATATCTCTCTGCTCAAACAATAGAATGACGATCCAGAATCCCACGCGCAACTAGTAAATATTTTCCGCCATCTTGTGATACTTTCACGTATAATATACACACATCAAAAAACGTTTTGCATCACCCCGGTTCTCAGAACTCCTGAAGATGGACGTTGACTGTGGATATTGTATCACAGACACAGTCCCTTTGATTGTTCAGAGATGTCACTAAAGCCACTCAAAGATGTAAACAACACTGCATGAGCAGCGCCTATTAGACGGAGGGGGTCCGACAGCCGATCCAGTCATTCCACCAGAAAGGAAGTATATGGCTCGTGTTGTCTGAGTTCAACCATGTCTAGACAGTCAATACCGCGGATTGATCGTGTCCGCATTGTTACTTTGTGCCAGGAAGGGCTCTCAACAAGGGAAATGTCCAGGCGTCTCGGATTCAACCAAAGTGATGTTGTTTGGACATGGAGGAGACACAGAGAGACAGGAACTGTCGATGACATGCCTTGCTCAGGCCGCCCTAGGGCAACTACTGCAGTGGATGACTGCTACCTATGGATTATGGCTCGGAGGAACCCTGACAGCAACGCCACGATGTTGAATAATGCTTTTCGTGCAGCCACAGGACATCGTGTTACGACTAAAACTGTGCGCAATAGGCTGCATGATGCACAATTTCACTCCCAACGTCCATGGCGAGACTCATCTTTGCAACCACGACACCATGCAGTGCAGTACAGATGGGCCCAACAACATGCCAAATGGACCGCTCAGGATTGGCATCACATTCTCTTCACCGATGAGTGTCGCTTATATCTTCAACTAGACAATCGTCGGATACGCGTTTCGAGGCAACCCAGTCAGGTTGAACGCCTTAGACACACTGTCCAGTGAGTGGAGCAAGGTGGAGGTTCCCTGCTGTTTTGGGTGGCATTATGTGGGGCCGACGTACACCGCTGAAAGTCATGGAAGACGCCGTAATGGCTGTACGATACGTGAATGCTATCCTCCGACCGATAGCATATCCATATTGGCAGCATACTGGCGAGGCATTCGTCTTCATGGACGACAATTCGCGTCCACATCGTGCACATCTTGTGAATGACTTCCTTCAGGATAACTACATCGATCGACTAGAGTAGTCAGTATGTTCTCCAGATATGAACCCTATCGAACATGCCTGGGATTGATTGAAAAGGGCTGCTTATGGACGATGTGATGCACCAACCACTCTGAGGGATCTATGCTGAATCGGCATTGAGGAGTGGGACAACCTGGACCAACAGTGTCTTGATGAACTTGTGGATAGTATGCCACGACGAATACATGAATGCATCAATGCAAGAGGACGTGATAGTGGGTATCAGAGGTACCGGTGTGTACAGAAATCTGGACCACCACCTCTGAAGGTCTCACTGTATGGTGTTACAACATGCAGTGTGTGGTTTTCATGATCAATAAAAAGGACGGAAATGATGTTTATGTTGATCTCTATTCCAATGTTCTGTACAGGATCCGAAACTCTCGGAACCGAGATGATGCGAAACTTTTTTGATGTGTGTATTTACAAAAATCTACAAAACATATCAGAAAAAGAAATTTAAAAAAAAAATGCGTGCTACATAGTGGGTGTCGCAAAAAATGCAATTCTATCCCACATTTACGATCAACCAAAAGTGTAGAAGTGCTGTTGCTCTTACCTTACGTATTTTATTTTGCTGGTCGGTTTTCTTGGTAATAGGTTTAATGTCCCAAAACTAACTTCTTTTCCAAACTTTTAGGATAAATATTTGCCATTTTATGGGCTGATTTCGGTAATCTTTCCAGCAGATCGCGCTTAGTTAGAACTATAGCGCGATCCGTCGAGCCCTAGCGGCAGCCAGGCGAACCTCGCTCAAGGTCACCCGCCTTACGTAGCTGCAGCGGCTAAGTCAACACAGCCATGCATAAACACCCACCCACCTCCTCAGGGGTCAGAACCCCTGCGACCCATAGATTGTTTATGAACAATAAACACTTTGATAATAGATCTAAAAGGTAAGCATTTTAAATGAAAATAGAAGTAATCTTTAAAAAAAAATCTCACGAGATAAATAAGGATGCTTCGCAACTTAAAACTGAACGATAAAATAAACAAAGACCCATTGATGATCCCAGAGTGGCCCAAACAGCATCACAGAGTACCCCAGAGAGCATCCCAGAGTGTCCCAGAGAGCATCCCAGAGTGCCCAGAGAACATCCCAGAGTGCCCCAGAGAGCTAAAACACTAAGAAGAATCGCTTCTCAGCTTTCGGCAAGATCAGTGTGTAGGAGTTTATATAAAAATATAAAACAAAAAAACAAAGAGCATCCCAGAGTGTCCCAGAGAGCATCCCAGGGTGCCCAGAGAACATCCCAGAGTGCCCCAGAGAGCTACAACACTAAGAAGAATCGCTTCTCGGCTTTTGGCAAGATCAATGTGTAGGAGTTTATACAAAAATATAAAACAAAAAAAGGAGTCGGAACTCCTGCAGAAATAGTGAAAGATATGTTTTAAAGATTAGTAATCAATATAAACGCTGCATGGCTGTGCAAAACATGCAGTTGCCTCGAATTAAATCAAATGCAGCTACTTCGTAATATAAAGCCACTGCAAGTCGTCATAACATGCCGTAGCTGCCTGCAAGTACTGATAAGAGCAGCGCCATACGTCACACTTCCTTCAGATAATTAGAGCCCAGATGGGCGCGGCAGGAAGTAGCGCACCGAGAAACAGCAATGGCGGCCGGAAGCAGCACTCTGGAATGTTCTCTGAGCAGGAAGTAGCGCGCAGCTAAACCGCAATGGCGGCCGGAAGTTAGTCTTTCCAGCGGATCGCGGTTAGTTAGAACTATAGCGCAATCCGTCGAGCCCTAGCGGCAGCCAGGCGAACCTCGTTCAAGGTCACCCGCCTTACGTAGCTGCAGCGGCTAAGTCAACACAGAGTACCCCAGAGAGCATCCCAGAGTGTCCCAGAGAGCATCCCAGAGTGTCCCAGAGAGCATCCCAGAGTGCCCAGAGAACATCCCAGAGTGCCCCAGAGAGCTAAAACACTAAGAAGAGTCGCTTCTCGGCTTTTGGCAAGATCAATGTGTAGGAGTTTATATAAAAATATAAAACAGCCCATAAAATGGCAAATATTTATCCTAAAAGTTTGGAAAAGAAGTTAGTTTTGGGACATTAAACGTATTACCAAGAAAACCGACCAGCAAAAGAAAATACGTAAGGTAAGAGCAACAGCACTTCTACACTTTTGGTTGATCGTAAATGTGGGATAGAATTGAATTTTTTGTGACACCAACTATGTAGCACGCATTTTTTTTTTTCAAAATTTCTTTTTCTAAAAATATAAAACAAAAAAACATATATTTTTATACAAACTCCTACACATTGATCTTGCCAAAAGCCGAGAAGCGATTCTTCTTAGTGTTTTAGCTCTCTGGGGCACTCTGGGATGCTCTCTGGGACACTCTGCGATGCTCTCTGGGACACTCTGGGATCCTCTCTGGGGTACTCTGTGATCATTTTGTTTTATATTTTTATACAAACTCCTGCACATTGATCTTGCCAAAAGCCAAGAAGCGATTCTTCTTAGTGTTTTAGCTCTCTGGGGCATTCTGGGATGTTCTCTGGCTGTGTTGACTTAGCCGCTGCAGCTACGTAAGGCGGGTGACCTTGAACGAGGTTCGCCTGGCTGCCGCTAGGGCTCGACGGATCGCGTTATAGTTCTAACTAAGCGCATTCCACTGGAAAGACTAACTTCTAGCCGCCATTGCGGTTTATCGGCGCGCTACTTCCTGCCGCGCCCAGTTTGCTGCTGATTAACTGCAGGAAGTGTGACGTATGGCGCGGCTCTTATCAGTACTTCCATGGCTGTGTTCGTTAGCCGCAGCAACTACTTAAGGCGGGTGACCTTGAACGAGCTTCGCCTGGCTGCCGCTAGAGCTCGGAGTATCGCGCTATAGTTCTAACTAAGTGCGATCTGCTGGAAAAATGCTGCTTCCGGCCGCCATTGCTGTTTCTCGGCGCGCTACTTCCTGCCACGCCCATCTGGGCTCTAATTATCTGCAGGAAGTGTGACGTATGGCGCTGCTCTTATCAGTACTTGCAGGCAGCTACGGCATGTTATGACGACTTGCAGTGGCTTTATATTACGAAGCAGCTGCATTTGATTTAATTCGAGGCAACTGCATGTTTTACACAGCCATGCAGCGTTTATATTGATTACTAATCTTTAAAACATATCTTTCACTATTTGTGCAGGAGTTCCGACTCCTGGGGAGGTGGGTATATACATTTCACACATTTATCTTGTTTATTTTTATATACATTCCTACACATTGATCTTGCCAAAAGCCGAGAAGCGATTCTTCTTGGTGTTTTAGCTCACAGGGGCACTCTGGGATGCTCTCTGGTACACTCTGGGATGCTCTCTGGGGCACTCTGGGATGATCTCTGGTGTACTCTGGAGGGTAAACTACCTTTCCTTGACGTCTTGGTCAAGAGAAGGCCTGACGGCACCCTAGGTCATGGGGTGTATCGGAAGACAACGCACACTGATCTGTATTTGCACGCAGACAGCTGCCACCACCCTTCACAGAGGAATGGGGTACTTAAAACTCTAGTACATAGGGCGCGCACTATCTCTGACGCAGATAGTCTACCCCAGGAATTGGAACATCTGAGAACTGTATTTCGAAAAAATGGGTACTCAGAGTGGCAGATTCAACGTGCTCTCCGCCCAACCACTGCAGCACAACCTGTTGAGATGGATGAAGTCACGAGGGAGGAGATAGGCATTGCATTTATTCCATACACAGGCGCACTCTCGGGGAAAATCGCCCGCATTCTGAAGAAACACCGGGTCGGAACTGTGTTTTGTCCTTCGAATAAAGCTAGTGCACTGGTGGGGAGCGCCAAAGATGACCTCGGTTTGAGGAAGGCCGGCGTGTACCAGATTCCGTGTCAATGTGGCAAGTCGTATATTGGCCAGACGATGCGTACCGTCGAGGATCGATGCCGTGAACACCAGAGGCGCACTCGACTGATGTATCCGAGCAAGTCGGCGGTCGCTGAACATTGTTTGTTGGAAAATCACGCTATGGAGTATGACCGCACGAGGATTCTGATACAGACGTCGAGATACTGGGACAGCGTTGTTAGAGAGGCCATCGAAATTCGCACCAATGACGACCTCATAAACCGTGACTGTGGCTATAATCTTAGCAAGGCTTGGGAACCAGCGATTGGGCTAATCAAGAGTGAATCGAGCAAACGTATAGTTGTGACGACCACGGCGGACAGAGCCATCACACCGACGTCATCTCAGACGCCGTCGCAATCTGTTCCACCGCGCGACCGTGGCGCGGGGCGCGGACGGCGGAGGGAGCGCGCCGTGGGCGGAGGGTGTTTAAATCGGCCACCGCCGCGACCGAACCCAGTTCCCTCTGAGCAGCCATAGCGTACGGATCTTCGTGCCGGCACGTTCACAGGAGCTCAGTCCGTCAGTTCACCTGATGATGGCGACATGTATGATCGCCGAAATATTGTGCCCGTTGGACACTATAGACCGGCAGCACACCCGTGGATATTTTGATTATCAAATACGCCGGGAGAAACTCAAGAATCACAATAATTTTCTTGTCTGCTACGCAGTTGGCGCGTAACATGCAACAGAAACAATTGGGTACAGTCACAATATTGGATGGAAAAAAATTACTTAAATATTTCAATTTAAAATTTGTACTAATTTTTTCTGAAACAGAGGTCATGGAACTCGGTAGCCATTGTAACCGCCTTGTTAAATTGTTAAAAACTTAGCCTGTGCCGTAAATTTGAAATGAGAGTTAGTATGAATGTCGCGTAATAAATATTTCGCGTGAAGCGCCGTTGCGACTGAATATTCGAAATAACTCTATTAAGGAATACACCCGACTGACGATACAAAATAAGAGGACACGAAAATTCGCGAGTGAGTGATTCAAAATAAGAGTTAATAATGTAAGGGAAATGAGTCGTAAGTATACACACCTAGTTGTATGCGAACGTACAATCAGGATAGAGGCATGTACCTACGTTCAAAGCACTATCATTTATTCATCTGAGAAAGAAAATAATGAGGCTTCGAAGTTAAATGAAAAGAAAGATTGCAGGTTCTGAATGTCGCGGCAAATATGACCTAGGTATTGAAACTGACATTGGTGGCTACAAAGCAGGGTGCGATTTGTGCTTTTACCAGTGGGGGGGGGGGGGGGGGGTGTCTTAGGGGGTTAGTAGAATTATATATGTTACTAGCTTGGACCGTGGCATTACGCATGGTTAAACAGCTATTTATAAATAAATGTTAATGCCGAAACTCACTATTGACGCGTATGCACTATCAGAAAAGCCATCCCTTGTTATATCTTTAAAAGTACATTATAGGTAAAGCTTATTTACAAAATCATCTACATACGGGTACAGGTATACGAGGGGAATTCAAAAAGTAGAGGCACATTTGTGAAAAGTTGTACTTATTATGATGATAGAAAAATGAAAAATATTAATAGTATTAATAGTAAGACTTATTAAAAACTTTCAGTGTTCGGTTCCACAAATTTAAATTATATGTAAAGTTTTACTCCAGTGCGTGGGAAATAAACATCCCAGGTTGGGATGCATAAACTAAAACC
The DNA here is from genome assembly GCF_023898315.1 of Schistocerca nitens. Classification (NCBI taxonomy): domain Eukaryota; kingdom Metazoa; phylum Arthropoda; class Insecta; order Orthoptera; family Acrididae; genus Schistocerca; species Schistocerca nitens. Next base: position 621,611,922 of record NC_064614.1, on the reverse strand, counting down.
AGAGGAGGGGATGGTCTGATGCAGAGGGGGGGAATTCCCCCCCATCCCCCCGTGCAAATCGCACACTGCTACAAAGGGAAAGAGATGAACACATTCACGTACCTCTATTATTGAGCAGCGTCGTCGTGAAGATCGTCACCTCCATCTAAATTCTCTACACAAACTTAAAATAATAATAATCTTCCAGAGTTACGGGAGCTGGGATCCATGGTATCCTAAATGAGAAATTCGTATTGCTTCAGAAGTTGCTTTCATTATTCAGTACAATTTCACTAGAAATTGCAGAGCACTTCGTTTATACGTCTTATCATCAGGACATGAGAACAACGAAAGGTAACTCTTACTAAAATTAATAAACGAAGAGCAAAAATCTTCTTTTGCCCGTCAGTGTTAAATACTTTTCAAATGAATCTTTGGTATGAGAGTCGAATAATTATCTACACATTTATCAATAAGAAAAAAATTGCTAATTTTCTTTACAGACGCAATAAAGCACAAGCTGAAATATTTCACTTTGATTTACATGGCAACAAAGATTCTATAGTTTCCGACAGAATGTTTTCAGGATGGAAATGTCGCCATAGAATTCGCCCAACGACCATTGAAGGAGAAGAAAGTTCTCGCGACGGTGAAACTGCTTCACAGTTTCCTGAAATTCTACACAAAGTACCGGTAGATGAAAATTTAAATGATCAGTAAATGTATAACTGTGATGAAACGGAGCTTTATTATTCACTGCTTCCAACCAGAATTCTCGATACAAAAAAGTCAGGAAACAAGGCGGATTTGAAAATGAACGGACGCAGAATAACCCTCGTCTTTGCCGCAAATAAATCGGGCAGACGTTAGCTGAAATATCTTTGTGTAGGTAAAAGCATAAGCCCGAAATACGTCAAGCATGTAAACATGGCTTAGTTACAGTTCACTTCAGGCATTCATAGAATGCGTGGATAACATGTTACATTTTCACCCCCCGCATCTCGTGGTCGTGCGGTAGCGTTCTCGCTTCCCACGCCCGGGTTCCCGGGTTCGATTCCCGGCGGGGTCAGGGATTTTCTCTGCCTCGTGATGGCTGGGTGTTGTGTGATGTCCTTAGGTTAGTTAGGTTTAAGCAGTTCTAAGTTCTAGGGGACTGATGACCATAGATGTTAAGTCCCATAGTGCTCAGAGCCATTTGAATGCATTTTCACCAATTGGTTTCAAGAAGAGTTTGTCCCGTTAGTGAGAAGCACCTACGCTCACTTAAGCTGAGAGAAGAAGCTTTACTAATCCTTGATCATCGTCCAGCTCATCCACCTGCTGATGTGTTGCAATCAGAAGATGGAAAGATAAAAAAAACTTTGTATCTCCCAAAAAAAAAAAAAAAAATAAATAAATAAATAACACGACGGCATTAATTCAGCCTCAGGATCAGAGCATCATATGAGCATTTACGTAAGGCTCATAATCTCCGTGAACTGCGCACTTCAATGGCAGATTCAGATGAGGAAATGAAAATGTTTTTGAAATCTGTAAATCTTACGTGTGACGTATTCAATAGGAATGACGTGGCAAAGCATCAGTCCGACCACTATTAGGAGTTCCTGGAATAGGTAGTCCAATGAAGAAAATGTAACAGATACACGGTGTAGTGACATAAATTTCAACAGCAATGACATCCTGTCTACACTTGATATTCCACAGAGGTGTGAAAATTATTAGACTCAAAATAAAATATTGATATTTCCTAGTTTCTTTCACTTTAGAATTATTCAGCCATGTGGTATTGGCGTTATCATTCACTTACATCCATATGCCAACATTTACATTTGCTACTATCAGCACTACCTAAGCAGTCAATTGTTATTGTTGAGGCAAAGATTGCATGGTTGCAGCTGTTTTGGAGACAGTTCAATTCAGCTGGAACGATCTTAAGGTTGGTTTTATGTATAATTTATCCTTAAACAATAACTAATGAGAATGTCTACTTGCACTTTTAGCCATAAAATATAAATATTTTTATTGTTATGGATAATTCTTTTGTTTGACAGATATTTGATGGTTATGGGTTGGAAAAATGATATTTCTCCAAGGAGAGTTGCGACTATATAAAACTATTACTCGAAGAAAAACAGTATTCACACCGAGAAATAGAAGACAGATTACAGATTTCACAAAAATATGTAAGCTAAATTTGACAGGCAGAGAAAGATTGTATTAATTTCAGACCAGCACGCCGAGGAAAGTGTGGACGCAAGAGCAAACTTTCCCCTAAAACTCAAAGCAAACTTGTCCAAATAGCGAAAGAAACAGAAGTGCTACAAGTCAAGATTTGAAGAAGGCTTTGGAGAACTATGGAGTCGATGTTTGTATTTCCACAGTCTGCAGAAAGCTTATTAGTGCAGGGCTTCCAGTTCGTCGTCCACGTAAAAAAGCAAAACTTACCCTGCGGTGAGTGCAAAGAGGCTTAAATGGGCTCATGAAGTTAGAAATAAATTTGGGGAGGACTGGAGGAAGCTAAATAAACTTTATTTAAAGCAGTTGAGAATCTGCGTGTGAAAATTTCTTTTGAAATTGAATAATTGTTTTCAAGAAAATATTCCACAAAGACATGGAGAAATTTTCTTATGTACAGTATGGTTCATATGAGCATATAACATCTCAAATCATAGACTTCTTAGGATTAAAATGTTTTATTCCTTTCAGGTCTGCTTTTCTGAAGAGTCAGTATTCTCCATATGTGAAGAAAGTAGCCAGTATGACCGAAGAATGGTTGACGAAGAGTTTTCTAAGCTTTGTATAGCACAAACTGTAAAATATCCCACATCTGTTAATGATGTGGAGCGTCATGTTAGCAAAGGGTAGGCCTACTGGCCGACTTTACATTGTGGAAGGGACTACGAATTAGAATCAGTATAGGAAAGTTTTGGAAAAGAGGCTTTTACCTCAGGTGAAGGAACTGTTTCCTGATGGTGACTTTGTGTTCATGCACAATGGTGCACCATGTCATAAAGCTAGCTTAACTGCACAGTTCATAGCTGCAAATAATGTAGAAACGTTGCCATGGCCTGGCAATAGACCAGATGTGAACCCTGCAGAGAATCCGTGGGCAATTGTTGGGCAGAAGTTGAGGATGATCAACATTACAACAAAGTTGCAACTCATGGAGAAACTCATACAAATATGGTACCGTGATGAAGATGTCAAACATTCTTGCTCAATACTCATAGAAACAATGCCAAGACGTGTTGAATTGCTCAGTAAGAACAAGGGCATGCACACAAAGTACTAATGTACAGGGTAATTTTAATTAAAGTTGTTGTTGTTGTTGTTGTGGTCTTCAGTCCTGAGACTGGTTTGATGCAGCTCTCCATGCTACTCTATCCTGTGCAAGCTTCTTCATCTCCCAGTAACTACTGCAACCTACATCCTTCAGAATCTGCTTACTGTATTCATCTCTTGGTCTCCCTCTACGGTTTTTACCCTCCACGCTGCCCTCCAATACTAAATTGGTGATCCATTGATGCCTCAGAACATGTCCTACCAACCGATCCCTTCTTCTAGTCAAGTTGTGCCACAAATTTCTCTTCTCCCCAATTCTATTCAATACCTCCTCATTAGTTAAACTTTCAAAATGCTATAAATAACACCATTGGTCAGAATGACGTCAAATTGCAACGAGTATTATCGGAGAACGGGGAAACCGTAGGACAAAAGAAAAATATAGTTTCAAAATGTAGCAATAATTGGCACTGTAAGCATCATAATTTAATAGTGGTCGAATACAAATGACAAATGAATCATACAACAATGTCTAAGGTGCACGTTTGATGTGAAACAAACAGTACTACTCAGCGAGCATGGGTGTACAGGTGTGATACTGTTAGTTACGTAAGCCCATCCACCACGGCAAGGTCGTATCAGATCGGACGGAAAAAATTGGTTTTTAATTGTCCTGTGGTCAAAAACCGCATAAAAGGCATCAATCACATCGGCTTTTCATTGTCCTGAGTCCAAAAACGGCATAAAAAGCATCAATCAAATCGGTTTTTAACTGCCCTGAGGCCAAAAACAGCATAAAAATGATCAATCAAAATCAAATCAGGTTATTAATTTCCATGTGACTGGTGCAAAACATGTTCAGTAAGCTGTCCACCGTTTTCTACAAGTTGAAAACGAGGAACAGCATGTTCCACAACTGATCGAAGTGTTTTCGGGATCATGTTCAGAAGGTGTTATGCAATGCTTTCCTTCAGCGCGGCTAAGTTTGCAATAGGAACACTGAACATATCATGTTTCAGATAGCACCACAGCCAGAAGTCACACTGATTAACACCACGTGATCGGGATGGCCAGGCTGTAGAGAAATGATAGTTCTAGCATTTCCGAAATGGCGCTTCTTCAGCAGATACTTAACTGGATTTGCAATGTGTGGAGGTGTGCCATAAATGATTCCATCCACACATCCACGCTGTTGGAGAGCTGGAACGACGTGGTTGCGCGAAAGACACTCATAGCGCTTACCAGTGACGATGCAGGTAACGGGACCGGAAGCACCTGTCTCTTCAAAAAAAATATGGCCCTATGATAAATGATGCCGTAAACCTGTACCACACAGTGACATTTCATGATGAAGTGGTACTGGTTGATTTGCGTGTGGATTTTCCGTTGCCCATATTCAACAATTCTGTGTATTGACATATCGTGTCAGATGGAAGTGGCCTTCATCTGTCCACAAAATCTTCCACAGCCAATCGTTGTCACCTTCTATGCGAGCAGGAAATCCTAAAGGAAAGGTCTGTCTTGCTAGCAGGTCAACAGCAAGAAACTCGTGCACATGGGTTATTTTCAATGGATAGTAAAGAAGGACGCTTCGTAGGATTTTATGCACTGTGTTCACAGGTATGTCCAATGTTCGGGCAACTCTCCGTGCACTACATGTTTACATACCACCACTCGTCTCCTCCTGCATTGCTGTGGCCACTGCTTCCACTGACATCGAATCAATTCGTTTCCTCCCTCTACCAGGTTGCACACCAAAAGAACCCACCTTTTTCGAATTTCCGAATCATTTTCTCCGGACCCAAGGCAGTCATCGGACTAACGCCTTTTTTCAAACCCTTCAGTGTCCAGAACTTCTGCAGAGTGACGTGTGTACATCACATTCTTGTAATACAGCTTTACACGCAGTGCACGATCCTGTATTGAGACAGTCATGGGAAATGTTGCTGACACAGATGGAGGAAAAGCCATGTACCTGGCGTGTTTATACCAACTGCAATGGGTCATGTGCATGACAGGTGTTTTCAATTACATATTCTGACACATACAACGCCATCTATTAATCAATTTTCACACTATTTTTTTCTTCTGCTATACGTTTTTCCCCTTCTCCAATAATATTCCGTTGCAATCTGACGTCATTCTGACCAGTGGTGTTATTTCTACAGCGTTTTGAAAGTTTAACTTTAGTTATAATCACCCTGTATTTTAATCTGGCGAACAAATGCTTCTGAAACGTATGTTTTCATTTTAAGAAAAAATAACCTTCAGTCTAATAATTTTCACACCTCTGTACAGTGCAACATTGATCTTGAAGACTTGAATCGTTGGGTAGTCGATGACAATTAGCCGATTTCGGAGATCATAGATGACAAGGAATTATTGATGCTGTTTGAAATCAGAGTATTGAAGCAATCGAAATGAGGATGATGAGCTGTAGAAGAAGGTGTAGATGCTGTTCCGGCATTCGTGAAATATTGGATTACATGGACAGAGCGACAAAACAAATCCAATGAAACTGTGCTGTTGCCCCGCGCGTCTCCCATATGTATCCGCCGCTGTCTGTACGTCACATCCCGAGGACATGGGAGGGCCTGAGAAACTTCACATATTTTAATTGTAGTCTTCATTGAAGGAAGCAGAAACTGACTCGGAAAACATTGGGAACACAATAACTGAGTGATATCACCATCAGTTCTTTTCAGTCGTTTAGCAAACTTTGTTGCTGGACTGAATACAGAGGTTGATTAGCTCATAAGGCAATTTGTGAATTCCATCACGGATGGGAGATCTACCATACTTCTTTCTGGATGCCAAATTAAACACCTTTCAGCCATCTAGTTTCCAAGCTTATTTTATTTCGCTACCAGTTTCGGGAATTTACTACGCCATCTTCAGGCCCCCGACCGATGTGTAGGAAGATTGCACCTCGGTGCTGATCAAACAAGGGGCCAGCAATACTGGTATTACAAGATTTCTTGTTTTCTCTAGCGGGTCACTTCAACCATCACCTGCCGATTCGGAATGTGAGTCGGCAGATCATGGTTGAAGTGATCGCAAGTGCAAGCAGAAATCTTGTAATACCAGTATTATTGGCCCCTGGTTTGATCAGAACTGAGTTGCAATCTTCCTACAAATCGGTTGGGAGCCCTGAAGATAGTGTAGTAAATCACCGAAACTGGTAGCCAAATAAAATAAGTTTGGAAACTACAGGGCCGAAAGGGGTTTAATTTGATATCCTGTTTCAAACAGCCGAGTCCCACAACCATCTCTGAAAAAATGGACATACAGGGACACTTCTGTCTCTTCCTTTCTTTGTTAACTGCCTGGCTTCTAACTAACGAGTAGGGTTACTAAATCAAGAACGCGCTTCCATATCACTTGTTGCAAAATTTCTTGGTCTGATCGAAGATGCCGTTCAGCAATCATGTATTACAATTTCCAATTTATCCCATTATTATTGATGAGGGGCATGCACAAGGAGAATGCACAATCAAACTGTCACCTCCCAAACCAACCTAGACCTCAGGCAGAGCTACAAGTCAGTCTGTCACCACAGCCACATTTATTTAGTTCCACGTTTGTAGGCTTTGCCAGGCTCTAAACTGCCATATTCCAACCTAACCCATACCTTGGGCTAAGCTACAGATCAATTTGTTACCTCAACTACGTTTTTTCCCTGTTGGCTTTGCTAGATAACAACAAAGTTGTGAATATATGCACCAAAAGGTGACATGACAGCAGCCATTAACATTCCAGCGCTAGCCCAATTCAACTACTAGTATCAAACATTCTTCTTGACCCCAAATTTGTAGGAAAGATTTCGAAAAAAGAATTACATGCTATACTGTACATTGTTCAGCAAAGAAAATATATTCTCATTCAATGAAGTTTTCCACTCTCAGGTACCCTTTGTCATACATTTCACAGGAGTTTGCAGAGTATGGATGTAGGTGTAGATATGGAATGGACAATTTTTATATATGACAAATATGAAGCAAATTTCCAAAACAGTTCATTAAGGTTAATACCAATTAATTACTCTTTGGAAGTAAGATGAGTGAGATCTGAAACTTGTATTCAGCCATCAGTGTTACACCTGATGTGAGATTCAATGCATTCCTCAGTATATGTAAACAAGCACAGGGTGGGAGTGGGCATGCAGATATACAATGAATTACAACAAATCATAATCACATTAATGTTGACCAAGAAAACGTGTTACTATCAGAGTATTTCACTTAAAAAAAGTAGCTAAAGTGTGAAGTTGACCCCTTGTTGTCATTATCTCTGTGCAATTTTGTCATACTTCAATTCTGACTCTGTCAACTTATGAACCAGCCAGACAACTTTTATGGTACTGTAAATGTTGAAAATATTAAAGGTACCAAAGTTAGTGTTACTCACGGATGATATTGGGAACTGAAATTGAGAGTAGCAAAGCAAAATTGGAAATGCTCTTTTACAAAGGAGGCTCCATGACACTGTCCCAATTTGATTCTCATACCACTGCAAAATAGAGTTATTTAGATCTTAGTGTCAGTGGCACTGATGAATAGCTGGAATTGCTTAAACTAAACGGGGCCCCAGGGCATGTTGAAACCAATGTCTGATTCTGTATGGAGTTTTCAGTTGAGTTAGCCCCCTTTCAACCATCATATGCTGTAGATACCTCTAACAAAAACTGCACGGTGTGAAATGAAGCATCTTTCATCCATTAACATGTTACATATAACCCTCATTATCTCGGTGTCCCAACTATAGAATTGTGACTGTACCAAAAGTACAATGTAAAGAATTTCATATTCTTATTGTTATTACAGATATACAGTATTCAGAAAGGAATGTTGTAGTGTAATCATTTTCAGTTAAAATTAATTAATTCAGAAGATGTAAGAATTTGAAGATATTGTAATGTCATTACCAGACAAAAAAACTGAAAATTAGGAACCGGCTACCATGTTAGCTGTGTATGCCAGTTGCCTATGACTATGGGAAGGTGATTACTTCACCTTAAATGGCCATCATTCAAGTAGAGGTGATCCACAAAACTATGTCACTGTCATCTATCTGTTGTGGAATCTTGGAACAAAGCTTGGCCACAAACATAATGTGGTATCACGAACAGAATTCCTATGCTAACCAGAAACATCGGTCATGAGAAACCCAACTTGCACTTTTCTCACATGGCATCCTGAAAGCCATGAATCAAGGTAGTCAGGTAGTTGTCATATCCTTAACTTCTGAAAAGCATTTGACCCAGTACCACTCAAGAATTATTTATGAAAGAATAATCATATGAGATATCATACAAAATTTGTGAGTTTGTTAAGACTTTCTTGGTAGGGAAGGCACAACACATTATCTTGGATGGAGACATTGACAGATATGTAGAGATACTTTCAGACATGCGCAGGGACAGTGTTGGGATGCTTACTGTTCCTTTTGTATATTAATTACGTAGTAGACAATATCAATAGTAGCCCCAGACTTGTTGCAGGTGATGCAGTTATATATAAAAAATGCTACATGAAGAGAGCTGCACAATATTGTCAGATCTTGATTGGATTTCAAGGTGTTGCAAAGACTGACAACTTGCTTTAAATGTTTAAAACTGTAAAAATGTACACTTCAACAATGTCACTGAGTCACAGCTGGAATTAGTCAACTCATACAAATACTAGGCTGTAACAATATGTGGCTTAAGAAATTGAATGCTAATATAGCTCTACAGAAGGTAAAGTTGGTTATGGAACTTGCTTTATTGGTAAGATACTGGGAAAATGCAGTAGTCCACATAGGAGATTGCTTACAAAACACTTGTGCATCTCATCCTAGAATATTGCTCAAATGTAAGGGATCAACACCAAATAGGACTGATATAGACTCAGATCACAATTTAGTAATTATGAAGAGTAGGGTGAAGTTTAAGAGACTCATATGGCAGAATCAGTGTGGAAGAAAGTGAGATACTGAAGTACTGAGCAAGTATAAGATTGCACTTGAAGTTTGCTAAAGATGCAGATACTGCAATAAGGAATACTTCAGTAGGCAATACAGTTGAAGAGGAATGGACATTTCTAAAAAGAACAATCACAGTCGCTAGAAAGATAAACACAGACACCAGGAAGGTAACTGCATAGAAAACTTGTATAACAGAAGAAATACTTGATAAGTGAAATATTTAGGTACAAGAATGTTCAGGAAAACACAAATAGGCTTACATCAACATAAATCAGTAAGGAATGAAATAAATAGGAAGTCTAGGGAAGCCAAGGTGAAATGGCTGCAGGAAACAAATCATCACAATGACTGTCTTAGTGTGCAGGAAAGTCAAAACAACCTTTAGTGAATTTAAAACCAAGGGCAGCAACAGTAAGAGTGTTATGGGAATTACACTTTTAAATGCAGAGTAGAGAAGAGATAGGTCAAAAGAGTACACTGAAGGCCTCTATGAGAGGGAGGAATTGTCTAATAATGTGACAGAAGAAGAAACTGGAGTCAATATGGAAGAGACAGGAGACCTAGTATTAAAGTCAGAATTTAAAAGACCTTTGGAATAATGAGGCAGAATGGATAGCTAACATTCCATCAGACTGTCTAAAATCAGTGGAGAAAGTGGCAACTGGACAGCTATTCAGGTTGGTGTGGAGAATCTATGAGACTGGTGACACACCATCACACTTTTAGAAAAGCCTCATCCAAGCAGTTGCGAAGATAGCAAGGGCAGATAAGTGCAAAAACTGTCACAGAATCAGCTTTGCAGCTCATTCTTTCAAGTAGCCGACAAAAATAATATACAGATGAATGGAAAAGAAAATTGAGGAATTGTTAGATGGCAAGTCAGTTTGGCTTTAGGAAAAGGTAAAGGCACCAAAGAGGTAGTCCTGATGTTGCACTTGATAATGGAAGCAAGACTGAAGAAAAATCAAGACATGATCATAGGATTTATAGACCTGGAAAAAGCGTTTGACAGCATAAAACTGTGCAAGGTGTTTGAAATTCTGAGATAAATAGGAGAAGGCTATAGGGAAAGCTGGGTAATGTACAGTATGTACAAGAGCCAAAAGAGAAAAATAAGATTGGATGACCAAGAATGAAGTCCTCAGATCGAAAAGGGTGTAGGACAGGGATGCAGCCTTTTGCCCCTGCTTTTCAATCTGTACATCGAAGAATCAATTACAGAAGTAAAAGAAAGGTTCAAGAGTGGTGTTAGAATTCAAGATGAAAGAATATCAATAACACGATTCACTGACGACATTGCTATCCTCGGTGAAGGTGAAGAAGAATTACAGGATCTATTGAACAGAATGAACATCCTAATGAGTACATGATGTGGACTGAGAGTAAAACAAGAAAAGGTGAAAGTAATGAGAAATACTAGAAATGAGGATAGTAAAAAAACTTAACATTGAAATTTATGATCGTGAAGTAGATGAGTGAACAAATTCTGCTACCTTAGAAGCCAGGTAATCTCTGCAGTTCGGCAGATAGGATTACAATGATGGGATCAGTAGGTGGTGGATTGTGGTTCTTTCAGGGGATATGAGGTTGGTTTCATGTTGAGGGATTTAGGAAATGATGAGGTAACATTCAATGTTAGGAAGTTCTGGAAAGTTAATGGGATAATTTGGGAGTAGTGGGGGTGTATCATAGTTAGATGGAGGAGTAAACTGAGTTAGGGAGGCTTTGATATTGTTTTTGAATTGTGTATAGTTGGTAAAGTTAGCGCCATAAAAGTGCTTCCATTGAAGGGACTGAAAGAAGGAGAGAAGGTCTGCAGCATGCTTGAATTTTGGACTGAGGCAAAAGGTGAGGCCTTTGGAAAGGACTGATACTGATACATATAAGTCTGATGTTGTATGAAGTTTCACCACCTTGGATCAGAAGTAAACTGTAAGAACAGTGTTGCTGCTGAAATCCTAAAATGAATATTGTCCATCAACAAGTGCTATCATGGCCTCAGAGAACATCTGAAATCTAAGTTGCTGTTCAGGAAAACTAAAGTTAAGATGTATAAAGTTTTAGTAAGACTGGTGCTAACATATGGTGCTGAAGGATGGACATTAACAAAATTTTATGAAAAGCAATCGGGCATATTTGAAAGAAAGATCTTGAGACAAATTTTGGGCCAGTGGAAGAAAATAACATCTGGACAAGGAGATCTATGAATTATATAATGTGTATAATGGACCAGACATTGATTAAATGGCTGGAATGAGCAGGACATGTACTGAGAGCAAGAACAGAATGATTAAGAAGATATTCAGTGCTGTGCCTGAAGGAACCAGGCAAGTTTTAACACCAAAGCTAAGGTGAGAAAAAGGTTTCAGAAAGGGAATAAGGAAAACTGGAACTCAAAATTGGAGGAGTTTGGCAGTAAACAGGGAAGAATGGAATAATGTGCTACAAAAGACCAAGGCTCATAGAAGGCTGCTGCACCATGATGATGATACTTCTGAGGGACTGAGGCAATGAAGCATACTTACCACAACTTTGTATCTTTGTCAAATCTGTGTATTAATGTAATTCCTAACACCATGCACTGCATTGGTTAAGGTGCTGGACTTACATTAAGGATGAGGGAGCTTCAGGTTCACATGCCGTTATCCAGAAGTAGGTTTTCTGTTGTTTATGTAAATCACTTGAGGAAAATACTGACGGTTTTCATGAATAAAAATGCTCAGTTTCCTTCTGCATCCTATTCTGTTTGAGCTTGTGGTCTGTCATTCACAAACATGTCATCAACAGCATTTTCAATCCTAATTGCTCTTTCTTTCTTATTGCATACTATAGTTCCAGTGGGCTGTCATGTCAAAACTACATAAAATAGCTATAAAACATCTCCATTACATTCTCCTAGAAGTTTTGGATGACATGTCCTTGGGATGCAGTTAGGGGAACAGACTGAATTATATCTTGTTATTCATTAATGAATCTCAAATATAGAATAACTCAGATTGGACAAGAATGGGATGGAACCTGCTATGGCCTTGTTGGAAGGACCATCTCAGCATTCATCTGCTATTATTTTGGGAAGGAGTGAGAATCTGTATCAGGATGACCAAATGTAGATTTGAATCTTGCTCCTCTTGAATACCAGGTGAGTGACTTAATGACTACACTAATTTGTATTGATGATAACCTGCTATTTGTATCAAACTGTTTTGCAAATATCCCTTAACAATCATTGATGGATTATTGATAGCTTTCATGTTTCCCCTGCATGTGACCAAAATGATACCACTAAGGTATCATTGCAACACAATAGACGTTGTACGATGTCACAACACAATGCTTTTACCTACTCTGAGATAAGTACATCATATTCGGGCCGGCTCAAAGAATACATTCTGAGATTTCTGTGATAACATTAGAGGCACTAATATGTAGTACAACAGATGCCCCTGGAGCAACCCCATACTCTATTAGCCCTTTGAAACAGGTGTGGTGTGATGATGTCAATGAGGTAATGCACCTTCTCAATTCAGGCAATGTCAATGGAAGACTTATAGGTGTAATACTTTCTTTGAATCTAATCCATTCAAAATTTCCTTCTTGTAACTTTGCTGATGATAAATTATTGACCATTTCCTTTATGTACTCAACATGTTCCTTAATTCTCATATCTTAATTTTATTAGGTTTCCTGTATTTCTGAGATCTGTGAACTTCAATATGTTTAATTGTTGCAAGGAGAAATCTCTGGCCACTGTCTAGACTTTCACATGGCATAATTCTTACACATGTTATCTTCCTTCTGTGATATAAGTAATCAGAGTTTTAGATTCTCCATTCCAACTATACATTGTTTCTCTGTGACTTAGTTATTTCTTCCCCTATCCACTCTTTACACACATATCTAGGAGTCTTTCATTTTTATTACTGATACTAATATCTAATAAATGGCTGAAATTTAAAACATATCCTATTGGGGGCTGTTAGAACAATTATCTTGTTTATTTCCTAGTCTGTAACTGAAGTGTGGCACTCTGAGTTGTTTGATGTAATATTCATTTATATCTACAAATGAGACTTTATTCCATTTTTTTGAAACATAGCCACTGCTCTTATCCTTATATTCTGCCTACAATAGTGAGATATTAATATGTATTCGTCTAGGTGTATCTGTTTAGTTTATGTTTTCCAAATCATGTTCAATTACATGTAAGACATCTGCTGAAACACCTTTAGATTTTTAAATCTCCTGCACTGTTAAATTCATCTTTTTATTTAATGAGATTTTTATGTTTTGATGGAAAATTCCAAGTATATTATGACTGTTGCCTTTTGATGTATAAACTGCCTTTGTTTGTTTTCTTATTGTTTATTGAAAGTGTGTCTTTAGTTATTTGGCAGCACTGAGTTCTTCCAGCAATCAGCTGGAGAAGTAAACTTGTAATGGAAATGTTAACAGGGAGACCATGCCGTGTGTGGTTTGACCGTGTAAGGAATGACATTTGTATCACATCTATTTTCATTGCCCCACTCTTGTTAAGTCTCTCCTGAAGCTCTGTATTTACTTACTTGATAATACACTTTGTTAAGAGCTTGTCCTATCACTTATAGTCTGACACAGCCTTTCATTAGTGTGCTAAGAATTCTCGGTGAAGTGCCTGAGGTCATCCTTAGCTCTACAGTTGAGGTTACTTTCCAAACAGTACTTGGCAGTTCCAATAAACCCACTATTCACAACAAAAAATTAATGGAAATAACAAAAGACTGCAACATAAGCTAAGTTAAGGCAAATAATGTTATGCAAGAAACAATGGTATCACACTGATGGATACAGGAGTGCTCATCAATGATGTCATATGCCTGGATTTTTTTTTTTTTACAGAGAATCCACATGTGCTGATAACTAATGAGGCACCCCTGATTTGCTGGTAGTCTCCTGTGGTCCTCTAGTGTGTTCTTGATTTTTGTACATTTTAATTTATCTCTGTTCCTGGTGATGTCCCACAATTTAATCACATCATCTCATGCAGCAGCCAGTTCATCAAAATGCTTTGCAAGCCTCTCTCACTTTGGTGAAACAGTCTCTTTAAAACACTCACAGGTAACCAAAATATATTGAATCTTTGTAACCAACAAGAGAAAAACAACCTGAGAAAATAAGATTGTAGGAGGAGGAGATTAGTGTTTAACGTCCTGTCAACAACGAGGTCATCAGACGGAGCACAAGCTCGGATTAGGGAAGGATTGGGAAGGAAATTGGCCATGCCCTTTCAAAGGAACCATCCCAGCATTTGCCTGAAATGATTCAGGGAAATCATGGAAAACCTAAATCAGGATGGCCGGAGACTGGTTTGAACTGTTGTCGTCCTGAATGCGAGTCCAGTGTGCTAACCACTGCACCACCCTGCTCGGTAAAGTCTGTAGGTTTTAGAAAGCAAGAAGAATGTTGGAAAGTACATCACGTGATTGGGGAGAAGGGAGGGTAATGTGGTTTGAGGTGGGAGTACACTGAAGTCATATAGTTTATTTAAATTTGCAGAAAATTATGAAAACCTGTTTTGTGTTGTTTCCAGACTTTTGCATTAGGATTTGTATGTATGTTAATCTTCTTAATCCACACAAAATATCTTGTTTACCTGATTCCTAAAATTCATAAACTACACAGAATATGATGATTTCAAAGTTTACATAAAATAAGTTGATAACACTGTAATCAAAGAACCAAGAGAGCAGTTAAAAAGTGTATACAATCAAGTAGCAATAACCTCTCCACTGAATTCAAAACATTTTTCAGTCTCAAACTTCTGTAGAAGTGAATACTGGAGAAATTCAGAAGGTGCTATATATAATGAGTAAGGTGGGAAAACAACATACTTGTTTTTCAGATCCTTCAGATTTCCCACTGTCAGAGCACCCTTTTCATTAATTGCCATGTCTTCACTAAAGATGATATTTTTGTGCTTCAGACCTCTTCTCATGTATTTGTTCATCCATTTTAACCATATGGCTGTTGTAGTGTTTCCCATGTTTTTTTTCTGCCAAAGCAGTCTCACCATTTTTTACACACAGCTACTGGTTTGCACTCACTACTTTTATTGCTGTTTGTTTCTGGCGTCAAATGGTGGATCCATTTCTCATGAACATTAACAGATCAGTGAACAGAATCACTTTGATCCATTTTGAAATAGTTCCAACATTGCAGTGAAAATTATTTTTATGTTTTGTTTTGGGCAGCATTCAACCATTTCAAGACCTGTCTTCTCCTATTCATATCTTCATACAAAATGTACAATACCAGAACTCTTTCTTCTGATACACTTATGGCATCATGTACTTCATACACCTTCAGTAAGTGGTGGTTCATTATCATATTGTTCACTTTCTTCATGTGATGTACTTCATATGGATTGTCTTAAATTCACTGATTCAATTACATATTTTGTTCCATAAATCCCACCATGAACTAGAGCTCTCAGGAATAAGGAACAAGCCAAGCTCTACCTCAACATACAGAAGCAGACTTCACTGAAGTATATTAACAGCAATTCATGACTAGAGCTAATGTACTTGCACTGAAAAGTATGAAAATTACTTCTACATTACTTTATGTAGGCCCATGTATATGCCACGGTAGTTTGAAAGAAAAAGATGACTGCTCCTTCTTTTACACTACTCAGTTGCTGTTTTTACGTAATCCTTCAAGAAAATTTACTTCACATGTACTGATGTCAACTATCTATACACTGATCAAGATCTGTTTAATATAAACATTAGAGTTATGCAGAATTTACACACTTGAGTCCCAATATTCAGATAAAATATAGGTGTTGTAGCTAACCAGGTATTCTTGTACATTCTTTTTGAATATTTGGGGATTTTCAATTTCCTGTTTGATGTGTAACAGCAGCCTGCTGTGGGCTTTTGCACAAACCTCCATTTTGAGCCGTATGTAGGGATGCAGAGTCTATTTGTAAGTTATTTTTACTTTTACTATTGTGATTGTGAATTGGTGAGGGCACTCAGAATTCACTCTTGTTATTAACCACAAATACCATTAGGGAGTATACATATTGACATATATGTCTTAGGATCCCTAGGTGCCTGAAAAGACTTCTGCAAGCTCATAGGTTATCAGTTTTGTACAGTATTCTTATTGCATACTTCTGTGTAATAAATACCATTTGGACTTGGAGAAGTACCACCATGTTTGAATTTAGCTGTCCCTTTATCAGTTATTGAAAGAGAGGGGGCAGATTCCTTTACTCTTTAAGCACCTTTAATGATCTTTTTATTGGTAACAAACTATCCAAAAGAAAGAATTTCATGATGGCAAGGTGTTTGAGTTTATCAGTTTGAACAAAATATGTTCAACAAACTACTTTAAAAAGCACTATAAACAAAACTATTGCACAGATAGTTAATGATTAACTTGTATTACTGTGCACCGTTTATCTTCATTGTTAGTGACACCGTATTTCTGCCATGTCAATAAATTTAGACCTTGTCCTCATACAACGTCTCTCAGCTCATTTTGAGGGACGTTATCCATGCTCTTTGTCTCCTTGCCCTTGCTAGGGCAGCCTTGTTTACCTTGTTATTGGCTCTTACCCAACAATAGTAAAGTGGATTTCAAGAAACAAAAAACCTGCCAAATTACTCAGAGTAAGATGTTTGGCTTTTTTCTATTGACATGACCACCACAAAGTTTTCTGCAAGAAGTAGTTGGTTAACACAGGTACTTCTTACCCTGATGCAGAAGATATACTGAATTATGATTAGATATCTAGTCATTTGCTTAATTTCTCAAGCAGCAGCCCTAGATAACTATGCATGCAAAATTCCTGTTTCATCATGTACTTGGTTCACATTCTTCTCAACTTGTTCTAGTCACTTGTTTCACTTCTCAAGTAGCACCACTAAAGAACTATGCAAGAAGGACTTCCTGCATCATCATGTATTTTGTTGACATTCTTCTCTGGATGTTCTTTTTCATGCAAATGTTTCTTCTTTTTTTCTCATTTTTTTCTTTTAATCTCTCCATTTTTTAGCAACAATGAACTGTTATCTGAAAGCCATGTGTTTAATAACTTCCCTTATAATCAACAACTGATTAACAATGAGTTCTCCCCATTTCAACTTGTGCCTGTGAAACTTGGATACTACATGAATTCCTGCAAGGGAAATTGTGAATTATGTGGAAAATGGCTGGCTGGCTCTGAGCACTATGGGACTCAACTGCTGAGGTCATTAGTCCCCTAGAACTTAGAACTAGTTAAACCTAACTAACCTAAGGACATCACACACATCCATGCCCGAGGCAGGATTCGAACCTGCGACCGTAGCGGTCTTGCGGTTCCAGACTGCAGCGCCTTTAACCGCACGGCCACTGCGGCCGGCTATGTGGAAAATATGGAGAGATTTATGCTAGATCTAAATATTAGGTATTGCAAAAGAGCTGGCAATATTCACTTGTTGATCAAAATCAGTGATGTTCTGCAATGGGTTCGTGTGCTGAAATAGGACAGATGGACAAAACCAGTCAACAAGTAGATGATAAGAAAGAGGAACAGTCTACAACCAAGAGCTCCAGGCCACTGGTACAAGGACATTAAAAAAAGTCCTTAACTTCAATTGGCAGAAGAAAGCTAAAAAAGAGATACAAATTACATAAACTTTTGACAAACTATTGCTCAACATGATGAGGCTACATCTCATTAGAGACTGGAAATTTTACTAATCAATAAAAGAAAACTTATGAACAGCCTCTTGAGAATGAATTTGTAGATAATTTATACACTAGATGTGAAGCATCCTGATGTTTATCAGAAATGGATGCTAATAAGTGTAATCATTAAACAAGGTACAATAAACTACGATACCCGATCTCTTATTGTGTGTGTTTGTGTGTGTGGGGGGGGGGGGGGGGGAATGGGGGGTGGAATGGGGGGGGGGGGGGAATCCGCTTCTATCTATCTGAGATACATGCATTATACATTGCTTCAACTCCTGATGAATATTGGGCAATATGCACTTATATCTGACAGCGGGTTGATTGTTTTGTGGTTGTACTGGGATTTAGAGAGCAAAATAAAGAGGTCAACAATCAAGCATACATTAAACAAGTCCATAGATAATGAAGAACAACACTGCTAACCCAAAGTACAACTCAACTAAGCATGATAAGTACAAAATTGACAGTATGTTACCTCATATTCTGGCAGACTGTAAATTCATATTTTGCTGTAGATTATAGTCATAAATTTTAGATTTTACTTCTTCACACATTTTCTCTTTTTTGGTGTTGGTTTCATGAAATACTTGTACTATCATTGAGTAATATTTTAGTACGAAAAACTACATTGTGTATTTGATTGTTCATTTCTGTTCTTAGGTACTAAATTGTGAAAGTGTAAGTAAGTCATATCACCTGTTCCCCAAGATTATTTTTGCTGAAGTGAACCAATCTTTTGCTAGACAATATCTTTTTTAAATAAATCTGAACATATTTAATCTGAAAATAAACTTAGCTAATAGACACATTGCTTCTATTGAATAAACAATCCAAAATTTATTTTTGTAAATTTTTAGAAGTAATTCTACTCTATCAGTGTTGACATATGTAGTATTGATGTTCACATCTGCCTATTTCCACTGTTGATTGCCGTGACAATGTAGGTAATTAATTCAAACCCCAGGATAATCCAAAAGTTCTTTTTTGTTTGTCTTTTTATATTATGAGATGTCTTTTGCATGAAGCAAAGATACAGGTGCTGGAAGCCGAGTGTTCAGAACACTTGAAAGAAACACAACAAATTTTCACTCGAAGCTAAACTTTAGAAAGCTGGGTCCACACGGATATTCAATACTTACATTTAGGGTTAGCAGAGACTGGACCTGTTATCAAAATAACTAATTAACTTTCATTCATCAGACAATATGTTCATAATTACTGAAATTAATTTATTACGCAATCAGCGAAACAATAAATTGAAAGGAAAGACACAACTTTGGGATACAAACAGATCAGTACATAATAATACTGAGGACATTGCAATTGCTAGATCCCTATTAGAAGATGAGATTCAATAATTTGATTCCTAATATTTTGGCACAGTCTGTAATTCTACAGTACTCAAGCAGCGATGAAAATGTAAATAAATAAACATAAAAAATGCATGTGGTAAAAATAAAATGAACATTACAAACAAAGCAATGTCCTCAATGACAATGGCAATATAAAAACATCTAAAACATAAAATAAATATATAAGATAAAATATCATTCTACAAAGTTAATGACACTGTCACAGACGAGTGAAGCATGGCGAGAAATAGGGTTTGGGACACACAGCTGCTCGATGTTTGCCCAGAGTGAACAGTCACCCTGGGTAACCAGCCTGCAAGTCGAGCAGCTATTTGGCCCATGCCTATTGTTACTGACAGACACCTTCAACTTCATCTTTGGCTCAATACTGTGGAAAACTTAACTATCATAAACAAATTCTTATAGTGTAATAAAAAAGTACAATGAAAAGTGTTGCAGACCAGGACTTTGGCTTAGCAGATATTACATCTTTAAATATTGCACTTCAATGTCATTAGGTTTATGTCAAGAGGATTTGACATTTTTTAAGTACAACATTAATAGAAATGAAAGTCCCAAGATAGTAAAGTAACATTTTAAAATTGAGTTTCAGAACACACAATATATCATTTTTTATAACTCTTACATTTTCCTTAAAAACAACAGATAAGCGTTACTTTAAAAAACTGGGACAGTTTAAAAATTTGGCTTGCACATAATATACTACTATCACTACTGTTTGAGAACAACAGCAAAGAGCTAAAAGTGGTGGACTAAATGCTACGGTGCATAAGCAGTCTCTTCCTATGCCCGAGGCTATGCCCAAATGGCCAGCAACAAGAAACGGACATAGCTTTACGAGCAAGCGAAAGAACAATTTCCATGACATAACAGAACAAGTGCCATTATTTTTTTATCTACAATCCAAACACACTAAATGCACTTTTAAGTAACTCTAAACTAAAATTATTTTTTGTAAAAATAAATAAATATCATAATTATTGTACTGTTTGCTTCAACTATAAAATGTTTCTTCCCTACAAAAGTCAGTTTTTACACAGCTTTTAAGTTTTTTGTGACTGCACAGCAAAGGACTAGTTAGAAAGCGAGCGGGGAAAGAAGCTGCCAGCCCACCTGGAACAACAGATAGTTGGAGGTTGTTGCAAATGCAGGGGAGCAGCTGGTCAAATGACTTAGCCTCAGCTGTACTTTTGGGTGAACTGCTAGCCCCTGTTTGCAAGTATTCCCTGGTGGGAAAGCAGCTGTCAACACAATGCAGTCAACATTGACAACAATTGCACAACAACACCAACAGCTAGTAGATGTGTAGAGTTGGGTACTCAACACATGACACTATGGGAAGAATGGCTCTGAGCAGTGAATGATGAGAGCAATTGTTGAGCTACTCTACAACACCGAGGACTAACAGCTATGGTTTAAAAATTAGAATAGCTCTTGGCTGACTGACTCTTCCATGTCTTTTTCCAGTTTCAATTCTGTATGACACAAAAGAACTGTAGCCACTAACACCCATCACAAAAATTTCTTGCCATGGGAGCATATTTGGCAGCTGGGCTTTATTTTGGAAGTAAAGTGTGGAAATCAGACCATTGGTTCAGCTGACAATATGAACCAATTTATTACAACTTATTAATCCATTCAGTATAGTGTCTACTGATTTCTTTCCTTTCCTTTATACCAGCACAAATTTACAAACATTCATTCTTGCACAGTGAAAGCACAGTGCAGTTAGCATAATACATTTGAAAGCTAACAAGAATTTACCCAGCATTTGTCATAAACATATGCTCTCTTCAAATTTTGGTCATAACTCACAGTTAAAAATGTCTCACTGCAGAATATCTGTCTGGCGCTAGCATACTGACATTCTGCAGTGAACTGGACTTGGGTTGGTATTGTTTATTATGAATTGTAGGCCAAAAGCGCCTGCTCTCAACAGCAGGAACCTGATTAGTATTCTGCAGGAAATTCGACTCCCATAACTTTGTACAAGTGTACCACCAGTTACGATGGATTATGACTAGGTAAGGGATTACAAATCCCTTCATGTGGTTGCTGCCACAATAAGTGTTCTGTCTCCTCTTTGTGTCTCACCTTTTGTGCATTCCTCTGATTTATGAAGGAAATATCAGTGGAAGTGTGCATGAATTTGATAAATATCAGGTCATACTGTACAACAAATATCTTACAATTTATGGTCTAGTATCACTTTACCGGTTTAAAAATGTACGATGTATCCTTCAAAAATGTTTACATACATACATACATACATATGTATTTAGTACAAACATCTAAAAATTTTTCTTTATACATTTATATTAATAGTATATGTATTATTTATAGTAAGATGTTACTTTATAACACTGAATATTTTGCTTTCATCTATTTTATTCCAAATAAATGCTTGTGCAAACTGCCACAATAAACAACAAGGAACACCCGTAAATCTGTGCACACCTAACACATCGCGTCACCATTTGGGTGACAGTAGGCCTCACCAATAGTGGAAGCATAGAACCGTGCTTTGGAAAAGCGAATTGAGCTTTGCTCATTATTTATACAATGTAGACTATATATTTTTATACCTGTAAGTGCAAAGAGTGTTGACCACGGATAAGCCTTATGCTCATCCCAGCCACCTTTAAGTACACGTTATCCTCAGAGGTGCATCAACAGAAATGTCTCTCAAGTTCAACAAAGTAGCAGTTACTGCATTTACTTTCACATAAAAGCGTATGGCAGTAATGAGCACAACAGGAAAGAAGACCTGTTGATTTGTCATGTAACTGCCCCTATCGTACTTACAATTACAGAATATTCTTATCATTATGTTGTAATATTCAAAAATCCAAGACTTTAACTACAACTGACACTGATATCACTATGCTGAGGTTAGGATGAGAGAAACAGGGCAGCAATGCTAAAAGTTAGTTTCCTAAAAGGCAGTCATTTTGTTACCATGGGAACAGCAACTAGGCAACTTCTGGAGACAGAAAAAAATAAGTATACATTTCTTTATATTTATACATAATTGTCTAGATTTAGGCAGTAGCCATGTTGAGTTCCCACAGGAACAACATTAGGCAGCTATCTTGTTGCCATGGGAACTGAACTGTGGTAAACATTTTGCCTCATTTTCTGTTGGAAAACAAACACACGGCTATCTAGGCAGCAACCTGGAATCGACCAGGGTTGAAGTCCGGATTGACGAAGGAGAAGCCCTGGAATTCATCTTGGTTAATGGCACGTAGTACATCAGGGTTTACTGGAGTTAAGACAGGCTCCTCCTTCGTGAACTCAGCATCAAAGTTGAGTGCGTCCTTTTTGCTTTTCTGCAATACAACATAAAACATTTTATCACACTCTGCAATTAAATTTTTGCCATTTTATGGCAAATGAGATAACAAGGTAAGAATTGCTACATGAATTTAATCACAATAATTCAATTAATTCATGTATCCATACTTACAACTCCAAAGAGTCAATAATTTTGTAGAACCCCCAGGGACGTGGAACAATTGGGGATACACTTGGGTTGATTGAAAAGTAATGCACAACACTTTTCTGTGATGTAATTTTTATTACATAGGAGGGAAAATGTACAATGGCTGCACACACATTCTGGAAAATGAGATGTAGTTAATTTTTTATGTACAAAAGGACTCAGATGCAGTGGAATTCGCACTGAAAGAGTCAGGCTGTATGTGGTAGGTGGCATGAGCCATAGCAAAATCTTTAGGTTGTGTATGTTCTTCATCCCAAACCATCTCAGCCCAACTGATTACCAATTTTCCATGTGTTTGGTATTTATGACAACACCACTGAGCATGTGAGACATTGAGCAAATGGTTGTGAATTACCACAGAATTCATCTGCAAATCTTGGCAGAGATATTCAGTATTTGAAATTACAAGATGGAATGGCTAGCCAGTGCTTAATTTCAGAAGTAGTACAGCCAGTGGCAGCCAGTTATCATGTGCTTATGTGGTAAACATCACACTAAAATTATGTCATTTCTCTTTAAATGTGAGCTTGAAATTGTACTAAAATTATGCCATTTCTCCTTATATATACACTGATGTGCAAATAAAACCAACGATGTTTTATAGTGCTCTCTCTGTGAAAACTAGAAACCAGTGTCAAGTGCTGAATGATCAACTCAGAGAAGGGATGCAGCTTTATGTTTTTGACTGTGCATCTTTTGATATGATGTCATCCCTGCTGGCACTAAGGGAGCTAGATTTCTCACAGCACCAGGTCAATATTTTTCTTTGAAAGCATGTGTAAAGTATTGGGCAAGCAACATGGCCAATTCTGCAGATGATCTGCTAATGAGGCCCTCTTCCAGTAGATCTTTGGAAGAGAAAGTATGAGTTAAAGAACTAGGTACACCTACTCCAAATTTAAAACTAACAAGGGGAGAGGGTGGGACAGGGCTCACCGATTTTTCTCAAACTATATGAGTAGAAGGACACAGATGCCCCTTTCAAGTGCCTAGAATATTTTTTCTGAAAGGGCCACAGGAAAAGCTACAACACTTTCTAAAAATTTACAAGTATAAGGCATTTTCATGCAATATTTGACACATCTTTGCTGTGGCATGGTGGTCAAATGCATTGATGCAATTTGTCAGCTCAGGTTCTATCCTCCTGCTACCATCTTTTTTTAAATATTTTATTTTATTCTATATCTCACAGTGTTAAACTGATAATTATAAAATTTAAATATATTTAAACAGTTCTGTTCATTTTAACTGAAGACATTGAAGTATCTAAATAAACTACTCATCAGATCAAATATAATTCCAACTGATTTGTCTTGGAGGGGGACATCCAACAACACAACCTGTGACCCCATCCTGTAGCGGAGTCAACTTAGAAATCTTCAATGGGAACCCCCATTTTTTGTTGCAGATTATGATTCTATGGCAAAAGCTACATATGTTTTGTCTAAAGCAATTTCTTGATTTTGCCACAGATGGTGCTGTAATTGGAGGAATAGAAATGAATGCACAATCGTAATTTACGACATTCTACTCAATGGCCCTTGAATATTCAATGGAATGTGGGACCCCACCTCCATGCTGTGAGGGTAGGACAGGCCAGTATTTCATAACTTCTAATTGGAAACCCCATTAGCGACATTATATTCCTACAACATATTGAACAGTGGACTACTCAAATAATATGTAGCAAACTACTACGTGTCATAACAGGCAGTACACTGTGACTGGAGCTCATGTATCATGCACACACAGAACAGATAGTGGCTCTAAGCATTATAATAGTTGCACAGTGTTTACTGTCTGCACACCTACATATCATTTAGAGAAGAGACGTGCAAGTGGACAATAAACACTGCAGCCACAGAAGAAAAAACTGAAAGGATCCTCATTTATGGAGAATGTAGGAGGAATGTTGAGGCTGCTGTTGCCTTGTATGCTGAGCATTTTCCCGAGAAAGCTTGCTTTTGTTTGTTATTTTACAAGGTTGTGAATGCCTTTATGTCTGATGGCAGCATACAGACCGGCAAAAGGAAATGAAGCAAATGTGTTACAGGATAATCTAATGAAATAGCTATACCAGTGGCAGTGCACTACAACCCATGGATAAATGCTTGGTAATCACACCACGATTCCAGTATGTCCGTAGGTAGTACTGTCACAATAAGACATTGTCATAAGTACATTGGTGTCCAAAATTAAAGCAACAAACCGCTATTTACCAATCCTATTTCTACTTCATGATATAGTCATACAAGCTGTCAACAGATGTCTGTATTATCATGTTTTGCATGCAGTATGGCATTCCGGTCAACGGACAACGACACCAGCGATGACAGAAGGGCACCTATCAAGCCATTTAGTGTTTGCTGTGTACACCGCTAGAGATGGTGCAGTATGGCATAGAGGTGACGCCTACCAGACAGTCTGTGGTGGAGGGGCCTGATGGATTAATGTGAATCATTCTGTTGCTTCTTGGATGTGGTAACAGTTTATAGAGACCAAAATGCAAAACTGTGTCCCGAAGACTAGGGTAGGACTGACCACATGCTGCATCAGGAAGAGAGGCTGTAATGGCACAGCAGTGCCACCTTAGTATTGAACGGCAACTGGCATCTGACCTCGCAGCATCCGCAGGACATGTTGTATCAAGGCAAAAAATGTACAGAAGGCTTTGACAGAGTGGCCTTTATTGTAGGAGATCTGCTGTACGTGTACCTCTGACACGCCCTCACAGATGGGAACGTCTAGAGTGGAGTCATCAACATGCCACCAGGAGGGTCAAACTGAGGGCCAATGTTCTTTTCACAGATAAGTCCCAGTTTGGTATGCAGAGTGATTCACAGCAGATTCGCATCTGGAGGGAACGTGGAATGTACAGGACAGGTGGCTGATGTTTTCTTGGGAATGAAATTTACGCACACATGGCATGGCCGCTTGCTCTCCCAATTTGAATCCCATAGATCACATAAGGGATGCACTAGGGAGATGGGCTGTATTGCATCAGCATCCACCAACCACTTTACAAGACTTGCGAGCAGCTCTGCAGGAAGAATGGGCATTATTGGCTTGACATAAGATTGATGATATCATCCACAGCATGTACCATTGTTATAGGCCTGTACTGGTACCAGAGGTGATCACACTTCTTACTGAACACATTGGCCTGTTGTCAAAATGTGTGTGCAAATTTAAGTTGAGAAAAATGAAGAACATTTTTGTCTGCTGTTACAGATGTTGCAGCTGTTCATATTCTTTATTCTTTACATTGTTTCTACTTTACTAACACTTGTTTATAATGTTTTGTGGCAAAATAAACACTACCTTGCAAAATTTCCATTTGTTCCCTTAATTTTGGACACCAGTGTATCATCCTTACTGCATATCAGAGCATCAAGAAGTTCAAGGTGCTGATTTATGACCCCCATATTCTTTACTGAGGTACTATTTTCTGATGAGTCTACATTCACAAACCATGGTTGTGTTAACTGGCATAATAGGCATTACTGGAGTGTAGACAATCCCCAAAGGTTAAGGCAAGTTGACCATAAACACCCTTGGTTGGTTAATGTATGGTGTGGCATCATGGGGAACAAACTCATTGGTCTGTATTTTATCGATGGCACATCGAATGGATGCAAATATCAAATGTTTTTGGAACAGGAAATACCAGTGCTACTGCAGGATGCTGCCTGGACATTCAACAACATATGTGGTTTCAGCATGATGGTTGCCCAGTGCCTTGTGCAATGAAGCTTGGGAGGTTATAGACTGTGTTTACATTGTTGGGTCGATCAGCAGAGGTGGCCCTATTTATTGGCCCACTAGGTCACTGGATTTGACATCACTGGTATTCTCTCTATGGGGATATTTAAAAGATAAGGTGTACCAACAAGTGCCCACCAGAAGTGAGGACATGGTTAACAACATCAGAAATGCCTATGCTGACATTACCGCAAATATACATGTGTCCCGTGTACAGTCATTTGAAAAGCGGATCACTAAGTGTACTGAAGCTGCCACTAATATGTTTGAACACTTACTCTAAAAGTAGAATAGTGTTCACCTTGAGCCTCAGCCACAGTGGTGCGTTGAGAAGTCCCATGTTCAATACATTGGAACAATACAGCATTGCGAATAGGATTTCCAATTAGAAGTTATGAAATACTGGCCTGTCCTACCTTCGCAGCATGGAGGTGAGTCCCATGTGCTATTGGATTTTCAAGGACCATTGAGTAGCATGTCATAAATTAAGATTGTGTATCCACTTCTGTTCCTTTGAGTACATCACCTTCTTTGGTGAAATGAAGAAAATGCTTCAGATAAAATGTATGTAGATTTTGTCATAGAATTGTAATGTGCTATAAAAAATGGGGGTTCCCATTGAGGATTTCAAATTTACTCCCCACAACCCATGCACGGGGTAGGGTGGAGGTTGAGTGTGGTATCATTGGATTCCCTCTGTGAGATAAACAAATTGGAATCATAACTTTTTTTGACCCAAAGTGTAGTTTTTGAGATATTTCATTGTCTTCAGTTAAAATGAACACCCTGCATATCAATTCAGTTACAATTACCACCTTTGTAAGACAAAAGGTGTTAAAAGAAAGTGAGCATGTGAGGACATTTACTATGAAAGTGTGTGGAAAGAGTTCGACGTGCAGGTGTGATATTCACAATGCATTTTTTTTTGCTTTCCATGTTTGTTATTCAGGAACAGTGATGCTATGGGTATAGGGAGTGTGAAATATCTAGAATAAAAGTAAATAATTAATAAAAATACATAGCAGAAATCACAAACATGTAAACAACATATTTAATATTAGTGCACTGGGTAAAGCTAAAATCACATTAATACTAACTCACGCATATCATGATGACATAGTGAAACACAATCTGTTTATTTTTGTAATATTGTAACATACTAGTAAAATTATGCATGAGCCACCAGTGAGTACAGCCAGTATATATGTATTGAAGTACAAGAAAGAGTCACAGCCTTTGGAACTTACTTGAGCAGGACTGGGGAAGAGGTTGGGGAAGATTAGAAAGATCCCAGGATTAGATGGACCTACCTGTTGTGAGGATGAGTCTTCATTTGTCCTCACAACACTTGGACACCTCTCATTCTGGTGTCTGAGTGAGCTATTCTCCATTTCTAACCCCTCCCAGCCTATCCCTATTTCTTTCACATCCATGGACCATTAACTCTGAAAGCTAGGATAGTTTTCTGTGCTTTTATATGCATCCATCAGCCATATTAATGATCTTGTCTTCTGACGGTCATTTGTGGCCAGATGTTCTGAATCATAATTTTATGGTTTTTTCTTTTTTCCCTTTTGATACACATTTAGTATACTACACTACTGGCCATTAAAATTGCTACACCATGAAGATGACATGCTACAGACGCAAAATTTAAAAGACAGGAAGAAGATGCTGTGATATGCAAATGATTAGCTTTTCAGAGCATTCACAGAAGGTTGGCACTGGTGGCGACACCTACAACATGCTGACATGAGGAAAGTTTCCAACCGATTTCTCATACACAAACAGCAGTTGACCTGCGTTGCCTGGTGAAACATTGTTGTGATGCCTCGTGTAAGGAGGAGAAATGCGTACCATCACGTTTCCGACTTTGATAGAAGTCGGATTGTAGCCTATGACGATTGCGGTTTATTGTATTGCAACATTGCTGCTCGTGTTGGTCGAGATCCAATGACTGTTAGCAGAATATGGAATCGGTGGGTTCAGGAGGGTAATACGGAATGCCGTGCTGGATCCCAACGGCCTCGTATCACTAGCAGTCGAGATGACAGGCATCTTATCCGCATGGCTGTAACGGGTCTTGCAGCCACGTCTCGATCCCTGAGTCAACAGATGGGGATGTTTGCAGGACAACAACCATCTGCATGAACAGTTTGACGATGTTTGCAGCAGCATGGACTATCAGCTCGGAGACCATGGCTGTGGTTACCCTTGACGCTGCATCACAGACTGGAGCACCTGTGATGGTGTACTCAATGACGAACCTGGGTGCAATGACTGTTAGCAGAATATGGAATCGGTGGGTTCAGGAGGGTAATACGGAACGCCGTGCTGGATCCCAATGGCCTCGTATCACTAGCAGTCGAGATGACAGGCATCTTATCCGCATGGCTGTAACGGGTCTTGCAGCCACGTCTCGATCCCTGAGTCAACAGATGGGGATGTTTGCAAGACAACAACCATCTGCATGAACAGTTCGACGATGTTTGCAGCAGCATGGACTATCAGCTCGGAGACCATGGCTGTGGTTACCCTTGATGCTGCATCACAGACTGGAGCACCTGTGATGGTGTACTCAATGACGAACCTGGGTGCACGAATTACAAAACTTCATTTTTTTGGATGAATCCAGGTTCTGTTTACAGCATCATGATCGTCGCATCCGTATTTGGCGACATCATGGTGAACGCACATTGGAAGTGTGTATTTGTCATCGCCATACTGGCGTATCACCCGGCATGATGGTATGGGGTGCCATTGGTTACACATCTCTGTCACCTCTTGTTCGCATTGACGGCACTTTGAACAGTGGACATTACATTTCATTTCAGATGTGTGACCCATGGCTCTACCCTTCATTCGATCCCTGTGAAACCCTACATTTTAGCAGGATAATGCACGACTGCATGTTGCAGGTCCTGTACGGGCCTTTCTGGATACAGAAAATGTTCGACTGCTGCCCTGGCCAGCACATTCTCCAGATCTCTCACCAACTGAAAATGGCTGGTCAATGGTGGCCAAGCAACTGGCTCGTCACAATACACCAGTCACTACTCTTGATGAACTGTGGTATTGAAGCTGCATGGGTAGCTGTACCTGTACACACCATCCAAGCTCTGTTTGACTCAATTCCCAGGCATATCAAGGCCATTGTTACGGCCAGAGGTGGTTGTTCTGGATACTGATTTCTCAGGATCTATGCACCCAAATTGCATGAAAATGTAATCACATGTCAGTTCTAGTATAATATATGTGTCCAATGAATACCCATTTATCATCTGCATTTCTTCTTGGTGTAGCAGTTTTAATGGCCAGTAGTGTATAATTTGTCACACTGTGCATGGGCAGTTCCATTTAACAAAAGGCAATACTTAATTAGGTGATGAAAAACCTGACAGATGGCCTCAATTGCCAGGGGATGGTGGCATTCACACAGCCACTTAGAAGATGGCACAGCTGCTGACCATGACTTTCTGGGAGGAATAGCAACTGGTGATGAATCCTGGATGCATCAAAAATTGAAGCAGACTTTCAGTATGCAAGCATTCTCCTCAGGCATTGGAGAAGTTCAAAGTTGCACCCTCTGAAGTTACTTAAATGTCTTGTGACTGGGTTTCTGTGCATTATGTCTCAACTGAGCCCTCATATCTGTTATTGGTGATCATTAATATGTTAAGAGAAAATCACAGGTGAAATTCCAACAGTGTGGAAAAAGCTGTAACTAATAATTATATACAGGTAATTTAAAACAGTACACAGGCAACTAGGAGGGAAGTTGGCATTGAATTTTCACACTACATTGTCACAAATATGCCAAAGTCAGCAGAATGAAGCTCTTATTTTTCCACAGCATGTTTTCACTTTGAAGAAAAATCAAATTTGGGACATGAACTACAATGTCCATTTCTTTGTTTTGTGCCTTTCTATTGTTCAACACTTCTTCTACATAGTGAGTGTTTATGTTTTAATAGCATTTCTAAGATTAATTAGAGGTGGCTTATGCATTTTTTGAGGGCACCTTCAGTATCCTAATTGCACACAAAAAGGCAAAAAAATTAGTATTGGATGTAATTAGCAGACTGATACTGCCTTCAATCTATTTTATTTACTATTTTTATTTTTTCCCTAGTCCCTGTGACTGTGTGAGCCAAAGCTACTCAGTAATGGAATGAGTCATAACATAATCACAAAAAGACAATACCAACTTCAAAAAACTAAAATAAAATATCAGTAGTAGTGTATACAAATGCACAACACACTACAGCAAAAGTTTCAAAGCTGCTCCAGAAAACTTATTTACAGAATAAACAGTGTATGCCACAAGGGAAGCTTTCCATTTTAGATTTGAAAGTCTGTAGTTTATCACATCAGTTTTTCAGGTTTTCTGAAAGCTCATTGAAAACTGAATCAGCAAAATAGTGCACATCATTTTATACAATGCTTAAGGAAGTGTTGCCCAAGTGGCAGCATATTTTCTTCAGTCAAGTATTCATTAAGTGGAAGTTGCAATTCATTTTGAACAAGTCCCTTTTATTATCCAAATTAGAACTGAGTAACACTGAAAAAATTTCACATACTGAAATTACAGATCATTCTGATAACCCATTTGTCCATTCACATGATACCAGAAACAAAGAAAATTTTATGCTCCCCACCCACCGCCTCAGACTGTATGCCCAGGGACTTCAATACATGGGAATGAAAATTTGTAATAAATTAAAAGGGAACAAGCTGATGCAGATGAATTTAGGTTCACTTAAAAGAAAGCTATATGAGGAACTGACACTGAAGTGTTATTACTCAGTGGATGAATTCATGCGGGACAAACTGGAAATTTGAGCTGGGTACAATGTGTTATCCTTATAGTGTTGTTATTTATTATAGTGCTATTATTTATTAATGTAAAAATCATTGTAATTGTTTTATAAATTTTTGACATGTCTCCTGTACGCAAACCAAATGGATTGCAAATGTACGTCATGAGATGAATAAAACACTATTCACAATGCACAGTGCATCCAGGGTCTTAGTTTAGTTTGGCAGGGGGTGGGGCAACTATGTCAGTTTTGCATTGAATGACAAAAAAGTTTTGAGATTAAACAACTAATGGCTCTGGGTACAATTACTACTAGTCAATATCCATGAAATGTTCTGTCTTTCAGTTATTTTCTCAAGGAGAGGGGTTTGTAGTTGCCCTGTAACCTCCCCCCCCCCCTCCCGAATGACCCTCCCTCCACTCTTTCCTGAGCTATAAATATTTTTTGCGATGCACACATTTTCCCAAAATATGATACACATGCATATGCATCTCATTACTGATTTATCTCGCATTGTAACCCAGAACTAAAGAACTATCTATGAAGATGCTGTATATTACTATGCAGGCACTACAGTGTTTTTAACTGTAGCTGGAAAGAACAATATTTACATTGAGTAACAGAATAGTGAATATTGATGTTGTAGGGAAGTTCTTGTAGAATGTAAATATTTTTGAATTGATGGAGACCACTCACCAAGCAACAGAAGTATTGAGATGTCAATAGGGACACACAAAAGAAAGAAAACTTGCTAGCTTTTGGAGTTATCCTTTGATGGGCTAGAGTAAAACACACACACACACACACACACACACACACACACACACATACACACACACAGACTTCAAACATTCCTATGACCCTGCATAGTGCCAGCTGAACTACCAGTGCATTGATACTTTTCAGCAGCTGGAATGGTTGTGGTGGAGGTAGTGTTGTATAGGGTGAGTAGAGA
Organism: Schistocerca nitens; assembly: GCF_023898315.1. NCBI lineage: Eukaryota > Metazoa > Arthropoda > Insecta > Orthoptera > Acrididae > Schistocerca > Schistocerca nitens. The sequence goes on along the minus strand of NC_064614.1, from coordinate 621,579,558 downwards.
GAGAGATAGATAGAGAGAGAGAGAGAGAGAGAGAGAGGTAAGAGGCAAGGAGAGGGACTGGGGGGGGGGGGGGGGAGGGGTAGGTAGCAGGTCAAAGGGAGGTGGCTGGTTTGCTAGCTAGGAATGCGGGAGGGACGGATGGCAGGTATATGGGCTGACATGATTGTAGTGGCCAGTGAGATGCAGCATCTGTTGAAGACAATGTGGAAACATGGATTGGAAGGGAGTAACAGGTCAGAAGAAAGGGAAACTATTGGGTGGAGACTGCAAGGGACAGTGATTTACCTGAGATTGAGTCCAGGATGATTATGGGAGTATAGGATGTGTTGTACGGATAATTTTCATCTGTGTAGTCCAATGAAGCTGGGATGTATCCAGTTAGCTCAGGTTGTGAAGCACCCATTGAAATTGAGAATGTTATGCTTAGCTGCATGTTGTGCCATCAGGTGGTCAACTTTGCTGTTTACTAGTTTGGTGGTGGCCATTCATCCCAGTGGACATGTGGTTAGGAGTCATAACATGAAAATCTGTGCAGTGTTTGCTGCAGAGTTGGTATATGACATGGCTAATTTCACAGGTGGTCCAGCATCTGATGGATAGAATGAGCCTATGATAGGACTAGAATAAGGAGGTGCTATGTGGATGGATTGGGCAGGGCTCACACCTCAGCCTGCCATAGGGATATGATCTCCCTGTGGCATGGGAGCATAGGGATGGACTAGAATGTGTGTAGATTGGGTGAGCAACAGAACACCACTGTAGGAGGGCTGGGTAGAATCTTGGGTAGGATGACCCTCATTTAAGGGCAGGACAAGAAATAATGGAAGCCCTGGCAAAGGTTCAGTTGCTCCAGTCCAGGGTGATACCACGTAATGAGGGGGATGCTCCTTTGTAGTTGATTCTTGTGGGTGGTAGAAGGGTTGGGGGTGTGTGAAGATAATGCATGGGAAATCTGTTTGTGGACTAGACCTGTCTGTGAAGGGCTCTGAGAAGCATACTGGGCAAGGGAGTTCTTGTCACTGTGGATACATCCTCCATGGGTGACTAGGCTCTTTTGGGAGGCATCTTTTGGTATGGAAAGAATGGCAGCTGTTGAAATGCAGGTACTGTTGGTGATTTTTGGGTGGTTTTTGTGTTTAATGTGGACAGAGATGTGGATGGAGCCATCAGGGAGGTGTATGTTAACATCCAGGATGGTGGCACATTGGGTAGAGGAGGATCATGGGAGGGGATGGGAGAAAAGGTGTTGAGGTTGTGAAGGAATGTGGGTGGGGTATCTTGAAGATATCATCAATGAAACTGAACCAGGCTAGTGTAGGGAGTTTTGGGAGGCTGGGGAGGTTTCCTGTAGATGAATCACAAACACGTTGGCATAGGAGGGTGCCATATGAGTGCCCATAGCTGTGCTGCTGATTTGTTAGTAAACCTTCCCTTCAAAGGAAAAGTAGTTGTGGGTCAACGTACAGCTGGGAAGGTGTATAAAGAATGAGGTGGTGGGTTTGGAGTCTGAAGGACATGGGGAAAGGTAGTGTTCAATAGTGGCAAGGCAAGAGTATGAGAGATGTTGGGGTATAGGGAGGTGGCATCAACAATGATGAGTAGGGATCCATGAGGTAAAGGGGTGGGGAGATAGATATTCACTATTAGTACTGGTTAGTATTTTTAATGTGGGAGGCTAAGTTCCAGGCAACTGGTTGGAGGTGTTGGTCAACAAGAGCAGAAATTCTTTCAGTGGGAGCACAATAGCCAGCTGCAATGGGGGTTCAGGATCACTGGGTTTGTGTTGGGTTTGCGTATTTAGGGGAGCATGTAGAAGGTGGGTGTGTGGGGTGTTGTTGGTGTGAGGAGATATATCGTCTCAGCTGAGACGTTCTGGGAAGGGCCTAAGGATTTCAGTAAGGACTGGAGGTTATGTTGGACTCCCAGGATGGGATCACTCTGGCAGGGCTTGTAGTTGGAGCATCACAACAGTGGTGGAACCTGTGGTGTCACCGCCAGACACCACACTTGCTAGGTGGTAGCCTTTAAATCAGCCGCAGTCCGCTTGTATACGTCGGACCCGCGTGTCGCCACTGTCAGTGATTGCAGACCGAGCGCCGCCACACGGCAGGTCTAGAGAGACGTCCTGGCACTCGCCCCAGTTGTACAGCAGACTTGGCTAAGAATGGATCACTGACAAATACGCTCTCATTTGCCGAGACGATAGCTAGCATAGCCTTCAGCTACGTCATTTGCTACGACCTAGCAAGGCGCCATTACCAGTTTATATTGAGATTGTAATTATGTATCATCAAGAGCGATGTTCTCCAATTATGGATTAAAGTTAAGTATTCCAGAAGCTATGTACTATTTTTGGCTACTATAATTACTTTACCTTGTTCCAGACTTCACGCCAGTCTGCGTGCATTTCGGCCTCCTCTAGCAACACGGTGTTGGCTCTTCTGCCAACACATCAGAACCTTTGTCTACAGGGAGGATGATTATGTCAGGATCTGCTGTTAGGTAGCTAACCACCCACCCCCAGTTCCTCTTCCTACCTCTCACTTCCCTTTTCATTTACCCACTGCATTTGACATTACCCCAACCAGAACCAGTCCACCTGCCAAAAAATAGCATTAGCATTGTTAGTGGCAGCATGCCTCTGAATTGCTTCACTGTCTTCTTGTAATCTGACCTGGTAGTTATCTCACACACTCAAGCAGTACTCAAGAAAGGGTCACATTAGTGTTCTATACGTGGTCTCTTTTATAGATGAGCTACACTATCCCAAAATTCTGCCAATAAACCAAAGTCGGCCATTCGCCTTTGCTACTATTGTCCTTCATGCTCATTATATTTCATATTGCTCTGCAACATTATGCCTAGATATTTAATTGAAGTGACTGTGTCAAGTGGCACACTACTAATGTTGTATTCCAGAGTTACAAGATTGTTTTTCTTACTCATCTGCATTAACTTACATTTTTCTAGAGGAAGCTGCCCTTCATCACACCAACTGGAAACTGTGTCCACATTTACATGTATCCTTCTACAGTCACCTTCCTGTACACTACAATCTCATCAGCAAACAGCCTCAAATTGCTGCTCATGCTGTCCATCACATGACTTATGCATTCTGATTATGCCTTTGTTCATTGAGAAGAATGTACTGGGTCCTATTACTTAGGATGTCTTTGAACCACTCATATCTGGGAACCTAATCCATATGCTTTTACCTTTATGAACAGTCTTCTGCAGTGGGGCACCAAGTCAAACACATTCTGGAATTCTAGGAATACGGAATCTGCCTGTTACCCTCTATCCATGGATCGCAGATATCATATGAGAAAATTACAAGCTGAGTTTTGCATGATTGATGCTTTTTAAATGCATGCTGATCTGTGGACAGAAGCTTCTCTGTGTCACAAGGAAATTGATTACGTTCAGACTCAAAATATGTTTAAAATTTTTGCACCAGATTGATATTAAGGATATTGGTATGTAATTTTGTAGGTCCATTCTTGTACATTCTTATATCTCGGAGTAACCTGCACATTTTAGAGGTGCTTGGGACTTTGCTTTCAGTTGTTTCTCTATGCCAGGGATGTCTACTATTATGTCCTCCATTTAGGAGTCTGTTTGACAGTCAAACTATGGCATGTTTGTATGTTTCTCCTGCATAACTGATTTCTTCATGTCAAATTTAAAACTTCAACATTCCTTTTGCTGTCTTCTACTGTCATACCAGACTGGCCAATGAGTGACTGGATGGAAGCCCTTTGGCCTGTTTAACAAGTATTTGTAGGACCAAATTTTCTTGGTTCGGCAAGATCTCTTGCTAAGGTATGACAGAAGAAGTTGTTGTATATTTCATGCATCAATCTTTTTAGAGATGGCAGTTGTAATTTGTACCGAAGCATATTTTGTTATTGAACCACAGTGGGTCCGTTCTGCCCTTAATCTAGTTATCTGGCACATATTTATCTAGTATGATTTACAATCAGTTTAAACTTTGCCCATAAGTCTACTGTGTGCATCATATTGGAACTAAAAGATGTCCACTTATTTTCTAAGCATGATGGGAACCCCTGCTTTTTCTGGCAAAAATACTCTCTTAGCCTTCTTCTTGGATTTATTAGCTTTAGTTACCATATTCACTATGATGACATCGTGATCACTTATCCCTGCTTCTGCCTCTATACTGAAACTCTCGGTAGTTAGCCATCAGCCTCCATTGGTGATGCATCAGGAGAATAGCAAATCACATATTTAGCTTTTTCTTCTTGCTTTCATAAGTTAACAGTGAGTGCATCCAGTGTGTGGATGCAGATGGAGTTGGTGACAGTTCGCAAGCAGTTGTAGACACTTAAGGCTGCAGTCAGCCATCTGCAGGCTGATGCCTTGGTGTGTTGCAGTGGCAGATAATCTGATGTGTCACATGGTAGACCTCAGGTGTCTGTTGTTTTGTCCATGGTCTCTACTGCCGAGGCACCTCCTAGTGTATCTGACATGGTAGATCTGCCCTCACAGCAGGATGAATGGCAGGTGGTAACACATTTGAGTTGCAATGTGAAGGCTGACCATCTCCCCCCCCCCCCCCCCCCTCCTCTTCCTGTTCACCCTGTGCTGTGGACAGGTGGCTGCCCCTGCAGTAGGGCCAGAACAGGCACACTGGAAGAGGAGTTTATTAGTTACTGGGAACTCCTATTTTAGGTGCATTATAGAGTCCCTTAGGCAAACAGCATCCCAGACCAAAAAGAAGTTCAATGTGTGCTTTGTCTGTCTGTCAGAGGGCCTTGTACAAGATGTGGGGGGTCCCTGCCTATAACTATCAAGGGTGCAAGGTGTAGTCTGTAAGTTGGGACTCATGTGGAGACCAATGATGCTTGGATTTGGTGGCCATCCTCATTTCATATGGGTGGCTGGTGAAAGTGTTGAAGACGGCTAGCTTCCCTTGCAGGGTACAAGTAGAGCACACAATTTCCAGATTTGTTCCCCGAGTTTGTCAGGATCCTTTGGTTTGAAGCTGAGTGGAAAGTCTCAACAAAGGCTCCATCAATTCTATGATGATCTTGGCTTCAGATTTTTGGACCTGCTTTTTTGGTGTGGAGAATTGTAGGACTCCTCTGGATAGCACAGGGGTGCATTACATAAAGGAAGTGGAGTGAAAAGAGGTCTTTTTAGATTAGGTGGGCTTGAGGTCCTCTCATGAATGCCCACCTGTTGACATGCAGAGAGTGAAATCTTATCTCGTACAAAGTGAAGACACTGTGGCTTTCAAATTTTAACAATAAATTGTAGATGTATTCATATCAAAGAACCTGAATTTTCTGCCCTCATGGAAAGTTGTCATGCTTAAATTATTCTTGGGACCAAGAGCTGGCTAAAATCTGAAGTAGAAAGTTCCAAAATATTCAGCAAGGAATGGAATGTATATAGAAAAGGCAGGTTACCATAGGAGGATGATTGTTTATTGCAGTCGACACAAATATCGCATCTATCAACATTAAAACAGTCTGACTGTGAAGTCATCTGCATGTGAGTAATAGGCCTAGCTGAATTAAAGTTAATTATCAGACTTTTTTACTGGCCACCAGTTTTCATGATAACAGTTGCTAAGAATGTCTACACTCAGTAGCACAGAAATACCCAGATTGTGCAACGTTAATTGGAGGTGACTGTACCTAGTATAGACTGGGATGTCTATGGATTCATTACAGATGGCACAGTCAGACAGTCTTGTGAAGTACATTTGAACACATTTTCTGGAAACTGTCTTGAGCAGCTAGTTTGAGAGCCCACATATAATGGAAATATTTTAGACATTGTAGTTATGAACAGACCTGTTCTTATTGGCAGTGTCAGTATAGAGACAGGGACTAGTCATCATGATGTCATCATAGTGATAACTGTTACTTAAGTTACTAAATCCTTCAACAAGGGTAGGAGATTGTTCATGCTAGAAAGAGCAGATAAGCAGCTGTTAGGGTCCCACTTAGACAATGAATGAGCATCATTTAGTTCAAATATGATTAACATAGAGGAATTACGGGCAAAGTTTAAACTTGCAGTACTTTGAGATTTCGGAGGAAATTCTAGAATCACTTGGCCTTCCAATGCTTTGAACATCTGATTTTTTAGATATGAGTAGGAGAAATAAATCAGCCAACTGCGCATAATTTATTTGTATGTGCAGATCAAAAAGAACAGCCACGAGGAAAAAGATGGACACGGTAGACAAATGGCTGCAGACAAGTACTTGCCGTATGGTCCAGAGTTTCCTGTACGGGCAATGAAGAACAGGAAAATTTTATGTAGTATTCTGTGTTCTTTAATGTCTGTAAAAAGACAAGTGAACTGCTGAAAGTAGTTTCCTAAGGAAACTTATGTGTTGGACTTGAATGAGAATAAAGACTTTTACATTTTTTTGTGTCTCGGTTATGATCGAAGTGAGGCACATGTAAGGTATTTTGCGAAGTGTAAATGATTCTAATGTTCAAAGAATGAGTTAGCTTGCCACAGTTATTATTTATGAATGTTGAAAATATATTGTGATTGAACTGAAAAGTATTCTATGAGTACACAAATTATTTCAAGAATAGAAAAGTAGTTAGCAAATTCCCTTAACCAGCGACATATCTTTGGAGAAAAAGCTGATGGGAGACTGATGTAGCAGATTAACCTGAGAAGAGGATCTGGTATGCATAATGGGCAAGTTAACTGAATTGAGAGATGTGGAGAGTCTTGCACCCCAGTACCACACTGTCTCTGGATGTCATTCGGAGAACATTAGAATGTGGCGACCTTGACAGGACCCAAAGAAAATGGGAATTTTATGACAGAAATGGGAAGAAGATATGAGTTGCCATAGCAGCTGGACTCAACAAGATACGAGAACTGTTTCCAATAGTAGTATTGAGTCCAATAAACCAGTGGAAGAAAGTTGCGAGTGCAACGCAGTAAAAGACTTGAGAAGTGAAGAAAACTGGAGAGAAGACCTCAATTTTTCGACTAAGAAGATCGGGTGTGGAAAGTAAGCAGTCTTCACACACATACATCACGCTGACGCTGATGCAGTAACCAGCCACTGACACCGACTGCACCAGTTGCTGCTCACCAGTGCTGACTCTATGTCCGCTCACTGTTGACAACGCTGAAACCAACATTTGACGCCGCTGGCAGTGCTGTCCACCAGTGCTCATTACACAATCACTCAGAATTCCACACCGGGTGAGTGTGAAAAAAAACATTATTACTCTAGTAAGAAGTGTTACAAAATACTGTGGGGTGAACTTTTACTGTGTAATTGGTATAATTGAAATTAGTCTCAGATGCTCACAAGAGCTAAAGTCTATAGAAGCATGGACAGTATACAACCAGTAGGAGATACATCAGAACCAGCCATGGCTATGAGAATTGCTAAAGAATGGCCTGACTTGTCTGCATTTGTAAATTTAATTAAATCCCAGAATGAAGCTCTAACTAGATTAGATGCTAAGTTAGAAGCACAGAGTGCAATTTCAAATGCTCAAATTGCCTCTTTGATGTTTGAAATAAGTACTACTTTAATTGAAAAGCTAGAAGCACAGGGTGAAGCTTTAGATTCTAAGTTTGATGTATTAAATGATAAAGTGGAGAATTTGCAATTAAATTTAAAGAATGAATTAAGTAATTCCTTAACTGTCCAGATGAATCAAATGTTTACTGTCCTGAGCCAAAAGCAGGATGACCAATTTCAGAAATTGACCCAGAAATTAGAATTTGACAATGAAGTAAAGTGTAACAATACAGAGTCTGAATTTAGTGAAAAATATGGATCATTTCAGAGTGTGTGTAATGTTACATTTGAAGCGAGAAAACAAAGGTGTGCATACTTTGAAAGGTAGTGTGGAAAGACAGGATAAGCTGATCCCTATTGTCCAATTGCAAATTACAGGTGTCAACACTTGAGTTGATGACGTAGAATGGAATATCAGGGAAAAATTAGCCAACTTTGACATTATAAATGTAGGTAGTCTGGCGGAACCTTTCGAGATAATTATAGAGCGAGAAATTACCGGGAGTATAATCTCCGGAAACATTTCAACTGTTGCTTTTTCCAAACTTAATGATAATAGCAATGTTAGAGATGATTCATGGAAAGAATTCAAACTTGCCCAAGACAGATTAGAACATAGAATAACTTTTTTAATGTCATGCTTCCTAGTAAAATGGTAATTGTTTTGTTGTGGGAAGACTTGCACATAACATTTAATGAGAAATAATGGTCGATAAGTAATCGAGTGAGGTTAATGTGAGATCCATGGGATTCGGGCGGAGTCACATCTGTCCCCCAGGGACATTAACATTCTGTGTTAACGGGCAGAGTGACGACCGCTAGCTCCCGAGTTGTTTTCGGTGTTCTTTCTGAAATTACTTTTCCTGCACCGAATTCCCTTCAAATCTCAAACTATACTAGCATTCTTATACTATCCTATGGTCCTATAGCTCCTCCATCCTTATTTTTACTTAAATGACAAGCAATGGCTGCTGCAAATCACTAATATCAAGACCATACTGTTTCTTGTAATCTCAAAGGGGTTACGTATGCTTCTGGTCCACGTTATATAATCAACTGAATAAATTTTGTTGTTATATCGAGTCAAGACTGAAGAATGTATTAGTGGTCTTATAATATGCTCTCTAAATGCAGTTGGATTCCGATTTACTGTATCCACAGTTACATCCATAACAATTAGTGCTCAGTGTAGATGTAAGTCAACTACATGCTCCGCTCTAGTTAGCATTAAATCCTGACATCAACATAGAGTTAGAAGAAGTTTTTGAGTATTTAAGTAACCCATGCACTCTGCTCTAGTCAGTGAGCATCTCGAATCCCAGTATCAGAGTATAGTTAGGCCTTACTTTTGCCTAAGCTGTTCTCTGAGAATTACCAAGAAATGTTAGATTAACAGAAGATGGAAATTTGTATGAAACATTACAGAACACATAATTTTTTTAACCTTTGTAAGATCTAATATAAATTCGATTCACCAGCCAGTCTCTTCTGCCATCCACATATAAAGAGAATGGACAGTATAATGTGATGGTAACGTTGAGACACAGTGATGTCAAGGTGACATGAACTGAATAGAGGATTTTATATGTGTATAAAAGTATAATATAAACGGAATAATTAGGCAACTGATTGTAGTGTATAATTTTCTATTTTCATAGAATATTTTAGACCTTTTGTGAGATGTAATGTAAAGGGGAGGGTTTGTATTGATTTTGAGAGGGGTGGGTAGTGTAGGTAAAAGCATGAATAATACTACGCACACATTACATCATTCAGACAACCCTCACAGACAAGTGTGACCAATTCTTCACCATTTGGAGATACATCTGCCTGTGTCTGTATATGTGCGTATGGATATGTGTGTGTGTGCGTGAGTGTATACTTGTCCTTTTTTCCCCATAAGGTAAGTCTTTCCATTCCCGGGATTGGAATGACTCCTTACCCTCTCCCTTACAACCCACATCCTTTTGTCTTTCCCTCTCCTTCCCTCTTTCCTGATGAAGCAACCTTGGGTTGCGAAAGCTTGAAATTTGTGTGTGTGTTTGTGTGTATTTTACTGTGTCTATCTACCAGCGCTTTCTCGTTTGGTAAGTATAGGACTAATAATGACCCCATATCACATATGTACATAAGTATAGAAAAGCTAGGATAAGTCCACATCAAGTATGCATCAGTAGGATACATGAGTAAGGAAAGGGGACAAAGCCACAGGAGAAGTTATAAAAGAGGGTCAGTCTATTAAATATTCTGACAACGTGTAGGATTGTGGGACTCTTATAGCCCAAGTAAACATAAAATATATTGAATAACGGATATAGGCATGATGTACGCTGGAAGTGTAGAAGTTGTTGCGTAAAGGAGGACTCTAGGATATGAAGTAAGGTATTAAAGAGTGAGTATGAAGTGTGAAATACATTTTTATTTTACCACATAGTATTTAATTATGGTGTACATAAAGATGCATACTGGGGCTATGAACTATGAAGCCTACTCAGGAAGGAGAAGGAGGGCGCACCTGCATTTATTGGGTGAAAAGGGCAGATAGGCAGACCCAAGAGAGGCTGACCTAGACTGTGCAGACAGGGGCACCAAGAAGGGGATTGACCTGTACCATAAATCAGGAAGTTAAAAGTAGCATACCTATCAAAATGGAAGGAGTAAGAGCATTCATAGGGTCAACCCATAGGTAAGGTATACATACTGTGTCTAAAAGGAAAAGGGCAGTGTTGTGACAAAAGTCACACATTTTGCAGAAATTATTCTGGTAAGTTTGAATTCTCTATTTTACTAGCAGGGTCAGGTTGTATGTTTAAGAGTGTCTGAAAGAACACTTTTATTTGCCCTGAGTCCCTCCAGGCTACAAGAAACTGTAGATAATGAAATGGATAAATAGAGAAAAAGAGAAACAGTACAGAATGGTAATGTAAAGAGCAACCATAATTAAGGGTCAGTGACACCTGGGGTTTACAATTGGAAATGGAGACTGAGTCCTAACGAATCCTAAATATTAGGAAAACTTATCAGAGTACCATTAAATATTCGAGTTTGATGTCAACTTAGTGTAAGAGTAGAATGAAGAAAACGTTAGTTAAAGTTTACTATAAATAAGTACAAAGAGCTATGTTGCAATGTATACTGGTAAAATTGTATGTGATATAAGTTTACCTAATGATTTTATAAAATATGGAATGTTCGTTTTAAGGAGGGGGGGGGGGGGGGGATATGTAGTGCTTTGAGAAATTTGGAGGAAATTCTAGAATCACTCGACCTTCCTATGTTTCGAACACCCGATATTTTAGATATGAGTAGGAGAAACGAATTAGCTGACTACGCATAGTTTATTTGTGTATGCAGGTTAAAAAGAACAGCCATGAGGAAAAAGATGGACATGGTGGCCAAATGGCTGCAGACAAATACTTGCTGTACGGTCCACAGAGTTTTGTGCACGGGCAAAGAAGAATAAGAAATATTTATGTAGTATTCTGTGTTCTTTAATGTCTGTGATGATTGTAAAAACACTAGTGGACAGTTGAAAGTAGTTTCCTAAGGAAACTCATGTGTTGGACGCGAATGAGAATAGAGACTTAAATTTTTTCATGTCTCGGTTATGGTCGAAGTGAGACACATGTAAGCTATTTTTTGAAGTGTAAATGATTCTAATGTTCAAAGAATGAGGTAGTTTGCCAAAGTTATTGTTTATGAAAGTTGAAAATATATTGTGATTGAATTGAAGAGTATTCTACGAGTACAAAAATTATTTCAAGAATAGAAAAGTAGTTAGTAAATTCCCTTAACCAGCAATATATCTTCGGAGAAGAAGCTTTTGGGAGATTGACGTAGCAGATTAATCTGAAAGAGGATCTGGTACACATAACGGGCAAGTTAACTGAATTGAGAGACATGTGAGTCTTGCACCCCAGCACCACACTGTCTCTTGATGTCATAAGGAGAACATTAGAAACTGAGTGTAAATTGCACCATGGATAAGTATATGCCAATTAACTGGATTAAGGATCAAAAAGACTCACTGTGGTTTAATAGCAAAGTTCAGAAAATGCTGAGTAATGCTGTTCTTGGTTCCTAGAGTAATTTGAGTGTGACAAATTTCCTGACTTGGTTTAAACGTGTTGGTGACTTGGTACTCCCTATCTCTCCTGCCTACTCCACTCATAACTGCTATTTAGTAGCAGAAAATTCTTCTTTTAAATATATGTAGTTGTTTTAGGCTTCTTAACAAGCTGTTACTATACACTTAACAATTGTGAGAGTGCACTGATCACTGTTGATGGATAACAATTATTGTGTACTACATGAAAGAATGGTAATTTACTAAAAACATTCTTTCCTATAAGCGCCAAAAAAGACTGACATGTCCAGAATGAAAATATTTGGCTAATGTATGGCAGGAACTAGCAAAAAACTTTTAATTTATTTTAAAAATGTAGGTTTTTTGATTTTTTTGTCTTATATGTGTGAGCAAATTATTAAAATGGTTTGCATAGCATTTGACTGCAGAGCTCACATGGAAATTATTTTGTAATTTATACTGAAGTAATGTGCATCACAACGATTTGAAATTGAATTTTTTATTTGCCGTATGACTAATTTCTTGTTGGCTTCTGTCTTGGGATCTGTGGACTATACTTGTTTAACAATTATCCTGATGTTTCTCCATCTTGGCAGACTACCAGCAGCACTGGAGGGTGAACATTTGACAATGCCAGCCACTTGTGCTGGTGAGCTGTCAATAAAATTGTTAAACAAATGTTGCCTAAAGATCCTGAGTCAACAGGCAGTACATCAACAAGTTGACATGGAAACCTAAACAACTTTGAATTATATGTATTAAAATATGAAAGTCACTGTCAAGAACTTTCTAAGACATTCGCTTGTCAACTCTCCACAATATTGCTCGCTTTACCCAGAACAAATACTCTGATGAGCAAAACATTAGGACCATCTGCTATGCATTGTATTGTATGGAACTGTAGACCTAGAAATGATGGAGAGATTTCATCCCCGCCGTAGCCTTCAGTGGTACACAATCCCACTACAGGCTACAGCAGTCCACTCACTCCACCGCCGCCCCACACTGAACCAAGGGTTATTGTGCGGTTCGGCCCCCAGTGGACCCCTTCTGGGAATGTCTCACACCAGATAAGTGTAACCCAAATGTTTGCGTGGTAGAGTAATTATGGTCTATGCGTACATGGAGAAAGTGTTTGCGCAGCAATCGCCAATGTAGTGTAACTGAGGCAGAATAAGGGGAACCAGCCCGCATTCACCTAGGCAGATGGAAAACTGCCTCAAAAACCATCCACAGACTGGCCGGCACACTGGACCTCAACACTAATCCACCGGGCGAATTCGTGTTGGGGACTGGCACGCCTTCCTGCCCGGAAAGCAGTGCATTAGACCGCACAGCTAACTGGGCGGGCACCATCTGCTTAGTAGCATGTTGGTCTACATCTGGAATGAAATACAGCAGTGTTTCTGGAATGCAATACAGGAGTGATTCTGTATTGCACAAATTTGACACATCTTTGGTGCATTTTGAAAGGTATATGAGACCAAATGTCCATGCACAGGTCACACATTTCCCATAAATTATGAGCCAGTGGTTTGTAAGCAGGGACCTGGTACCCGATAGTGTTCCAGATGTGTTCAGTTGGGTTCAGATCAGGTCAATTTGATCGACAGATATCAATGTGAGTTCACGATCATGCTCCTCAAATCACAGTAGCATGATTCTGCTGAAAGACACCACTGCCAATGAGGAAGACATCAAGCATCAAGGGATACATGTGGCCCACAGTAATGTTCAAATATGTCTTAGAATATACAGTCCACAACCAGATAACAAAATTCCGAAATACATACAGCTTACTAGGCAAATACCAATCAGGTTTCAGTAAACATCGCAGCAAAACATCTACCTTAATAAAGGTAACAGCTGATCTGAAGCTTGCCATGGATGCACAAGAGGTGGCTATTGTGCTTCTTCAACTTCAGCAAATCCTCTGACACAGTCAACTTTGACACTTTACTAGCCAAACTTTACAGCTTGGATTTCTGGCCAAGTGCAGTGCCATGGTTTTGCTCATACCTGATGTCTTGCTAGGAATGTGTCACCCTGGCACCACCAAGTCACAATGGAGGCAGGTAGTCTCAGGCATCTGCCATGTTGCACAGTGGAGGTAGGTAGTATGAAGCATCCCCCAGGGATCAGTATTAAGTCCTATACTCTTTTCATTGTATGTCAATGATGTGTCATCAGTTTTGTCCTATTGTAAATACCACATGTTCACTCATGACTTCCAGTTGCATCTAAGTGCAAAACCAATAAACCTGAAGATAGCTATCAGGAATCTCAATACTGATCTGTTTGCACTATCAAAATGGGCACAAACATAGTGTTAAAGCTTGAACCATCCAAAATCAAAGTGGTAGTGGTTGATCATTCTAGGAACATTAGCCTGAAATATCGAGAATCACTAACGTCTTTAATATTGAATAGAACAAATCTCAACTTTTGTCCCTCAGCAAAGAGTCTAAAAAGAATGACAGGTAAAAATCTAAATTGGATTGAGCGTGTAACTGCAATGTGCAAGAAGGCATCAGCACCCTTTCGTACCTTACAAAAATATGAAAAACTCTTCTGTCTTGACCTGAAAAAGAAACTTAGGTGAGCACTTATCCTTCCAATTATTGTAATCAATAATTATCCTGCAAGGTCTTTCTCAGAAAAGCTCACAGCACCTGGAACTAGGTATGAATGCCTGTGTTTAATGTATCTGTGATGTTCAACTCTTTGATCATATTTCACTATCAGATGCACAGCAGTACTGGTTGTGAGCAGAAAAGGGCAGAGATATCCATACCCTCAGTCTTCTCTGCTGTCTTAACAATGTACACTGTCCCTCATATCTCTCCTCAACCACAACACTTGTGTCTGAGCAACATGGCAAAAACAACTGTTCTCATCAGAGCAAAATCCTTTCTGTTCCACTCCATCCTTCAACCATTTTCTCAAAGTCTTTCCCAGTAGCAGGAACTCAACTCTGGAAAAACCTCCAACAGTATATTAGAGAAGTGAATAACAACCCCATCTTCAGAAGATAGTTAGACATATCTACTGAAGCAACAATAATGACTACCATTATCTCTGTGCACACTTGTTACCCCTGTACATCCTTCTTTCCAACCAGATCTTTCTCATGAGACCAGTGTTTTTAGCTGGTGAAGTCTCCTTAAATATCATTTCTCCAAAACTCACTATATCAGAAAACATTTATTTTGTACATCTATAAATTCTTTTTATATCTGGCACTATCATTACTATTATTACTATTATTATCACTGTTAGTGGTAGCAGCAGGGGCACAAATACTGCCAGTGTAAATTTTATTAGTTCAGTATTATTTACACAAATTGTCACCATGACACAAATCATTTTAATACCCTTTGTCATAGTTAAATTGTTATTTCTTGGGTAACTATTTTGTAAAAAAGAGACTGTATGTGTGAAACCCTGGTCCAATCAGATCAGGTTAAATAAATAAATGTGATCCATGGTTGTTGTAGTGCCTTCTATTATTACCACAGGTACCTTGGAAGCCAAGTGAATGATTCTGCACCTGCCCCATTTGCCTGGATGATGGTGTATTTGGACATGACCATCGACCTAGTGTAACAAGAAATGTAATTCAACTGACCAGGTGACACATTTCCAGTCCTGATGATTGCTCGCCCACATTAATCATAATTGACAATGTTGTTGGCTCAACATTTGAATATGCAGGAATCGTCTGCTGTGAAGCCCAGTGTTGAAGAACGGGTTCTGAGCAGTGTGCACTGGAGCACTTGTGCCGGCACCAGCACTGTACTCTGCCATTACATTTGCCACAGACTGTAGTCTATTCCAGCTTTGCTGTTTCTAAAATGCTCATTCTCAGGTGCTGGGCCATAAGACTATCCTGTATCAAATTCACTTACATCAATGGATTTCCCCATCTGTGTTCAGTATTGTCACTACAATGATTCCCCATTCATCTTTGCTCCAACTAAATACTTTCCACACCACGTCACATCCCCACAGAACCTTTCATGGACAAAAGCATTGTTATGGGCAACCACTCATCATAAACAGAAAGCACAGAAGAGTAACAGGTACATAAAATTGTGGCTACTGTAGCTCAGTCATTGTTGCAGTCTTCATCAGAATGCACATAATGAGAGTTCTCTCTCATGATGATGTGACATAATAGGGTTCAATAGTGATCTCAAGTGGAGTAGGTAGAAAGGATGTGAGTGGACAGTTCCCACATGTTGAGAGATATGAGTAGCAGTCAAGCACCTATGACAACAGTGACTCAGGAAGATGGGAGGAGAAAAGTGAGAATGAGGTGTTATACTATAAGACTGAAACACAGCTGCTGCTTGTGTCAATTTTTAAATTTCATTCCTTATTGTGCATGTACATTTTTGGCATTGATCTCTCTCTACAATTTTTATCTCACACACTTCCTTCCTTTACAACCTCATTCCTCTTCTTTTTCTATAATCTTCAAGTTTGTTATCCTTTTTTCAAACCCTCTATATATTCCTTCCACATTTCAGCTTTTTGATTCTTTCCTTAGTAACTCTTCATATTCTTATGGCAGAAGAGGTGGAAGATATGACACAGTGAGAATAATTTGACAAATCACTAAAAGACCAAAGTGGAAACAACTTCCCTAGAGTAGATGACATGTCCTCAGATTTTTCAAGTTCCTTAGGAGGGCCAGAGTAACTGTTGTGTGAGTTTGGTGGACATGTGAATGTACTAGCTGTCCAGATTTCAGGTGAGTACTTGTGGAAATTTTGTTGTTGTTGTGGCCTTCAGTCTGAAGACTAATTTGGTGTAGCTCTCTATGCTAATCTATCCTGTGTAACTGTCTTCATCTCTACTAATCACAATCTACATCCATTTGAAGTTGCTTCTTTGGTCTCCATCTACAATTTTTAATCTGCTCACTTCCTTCCACTACAAAACTGGCAATTCTTTGATGACTCAGGATGTGTCCTATGAATTGATCCCTTCTTTTAGTCAAGTTGTGCCATAAGTTTCCTTTCTTTCCCAATTCAGTTCAGTACTTCCTCATTGGTCATTGGATCATCCATCTAATCTTCAGCATTCTTCTATAGCACCACATTTCAAAAGTCTTTATTCTTTCCTTGTCTGAAATGCTTATTGTCCAAGTCTCACTATGATACAAGGCTATCTCTTTTTCAGGAATGCTTTTCTTGCTATTGACAGTCTGCACTTTATATTCTCTCTGCTTCAGCTGTCATAAGTTATTTTGCTGCCAAAATATCAAAATTCATCCACTACTTTTAGTGTCTCATTTCCTAATCTAATGCCATTAGCAATAACTGATTTAATGTGACTACATTCCATTACCCTTGTTCTACTTTTATCAGTGTTCATCTTATAACCTCTTTTTAAGACTCTGTCCATTCTGTTCAACTGCTCTTTCAAGTCCTTTGCTGTCTGATAGGACTGTAATGTCATTGCCAAACCTCAAAGTTTTTATTTCTTCTTCCTGACCTTTAATACCCTTTCCAATTTTCTCCTTGTTTTTCTTCAAAGCATATTGAATGTACACATTGAATATCACTTGGGACAGGCTACAACCCAGTCTCAGTCCTTCTTGACTATGGCTCTCTCCTCCATGTCCTTCGACTCATGTAACTGTGTTTCTGTAAAAGTTGTATATAACCATTTGCTCCCTGTATTTTAACCTTTCTGATTTAAAAATTTCAAATATTGTAGTTCAGCCAACATTGTCAACAGTGTTCTCTAAAAGTACAAATGCTATAAACTTAGATTTGTCATTCTTAAACCTATCTACTAGCAGGGTGTATACGCTGACCAGGAAAAAAAATTCCCGGATTTCCCAGTTAAAAATACACTTTCTCCCAGGTGAAAACACACTTTTACCATGTTAAGTGACAGTATATTTTCCCTGCAAAACTTATCAATCCTTTGAATGATTATGGTTTTATACACGGGCATTGAATCTCCTGGCACTTTATAAAATGAAACGTAGGGAAAAAGACACATTTTGGAAATGTCTTTGTTGTGCAGCAACATATATGCTGTGTATTTTTGTATTATGAAAGTATACATTGGAATTCCACCAAACACCGCATGTTACTTTCCGAATCATTGAAATCAAGATTGTGATGCGCTTTTGTAAGCCAGTCATAGCTCATGTCACGTGATCTCGCCAGTCGATGATAGCGGATATTCAGAACATAGGACACATGATGTAGTCAGCCAACAGCAACATCACTGTTAAGTAGCACGAACACACAAACAGGGAAAGTTAATAGTTTAAATTAATATACACAGTGTTGCTACAAGAAAAGCAAAGCTTTACATGTAGTATTGGTCTCTAAGGTTAATAAACTGCACAAGAAGCTAAACTTTTGCATATAATGTTGTTCTTTTTTGTGCGTGTTACACTTTAAGATATATCACACAAATGTGCCAGTAAAATTTTTAATAATGACATAAATGTCTGATCTTCAGTGTTTGAAATTCTTCTAAACGGCTCATCATTGAAGTTGATTTTTAAATGAGAGTCAAACGCTATGTGATTTAAGATACTAAAAAAAATCGAATTTTCAAAAATATGTTTATCTTGTAGCGCACATCTTTTTGAAAAGTCTGAAACATAAAACATATGTGTTCGAGGAAATGTAAGGCATGTTGTTTGGTCTTAAGTGTGCCAAAGTGCAGTGCCACGTCTCTCCAGACAGCATTCTTGTATCACACGTCATTGTATTTCACTCTGTGGTATTGAAACGTGTATATTTTGTAATGGATACCATCAAACTATATTCAGGACAGTGGAAATTGAAATGTGTGGTGCCTCTCCTGCTCCCAGTCAGCCGGTTTGACAGCCTGCCAAAAAACCTCACAATTAATAGTGAATGGGATTATTTGAAATCGGGAGAACATGAACTCTTCAGAAAATTTGCACTCTTTATTGCCTATTAGCTAATAACTTGCTGTTTTGTGTGACATAAAATTAAATATAAGATACATAAAACCAATAAAGACAAGAGACAAGCAAGAAAGTACACATTTCTTCAATCCTTAGCTCCTAGCATTTTTTTTTCCTCTCTAATCTTGCTACAGCTTTACAGGGCATGCTTTCGTTTCTGCGAAAGAATCTATTACCTCATAAAAGTTCGTCAAACATTTTGCTACATGAAAAATCGAAATGTCGTTATCTAATACTGAAAAAGCTGTTAATACAAATAATACCCAAGACTGGTGTGGTTTCTCGATCTGATTATGTCTATTTTGTCACTCTCTCCTCGTCAAACATTTTGCTACATGAAAAATCGAAATGTCGTTATCTAATACTGAAAAAGCTGTTAATACAAATAATACCCAAGACTGGTGTGGTTTCTTGATCTGATTATGTCTATTTTGTCACTCTCTCCTAGATAAAACAAAATATACCTTTCTAATATTGCACCAATTTTGTAACACACACCAAGTAAATGAGACTGTTTTGGCACTAATGGTCATTTTTATAAAACAACAGAATATAATTCACGAAGTACCAATATCAAATGCCTATTAGGCCTACTAAAAGCAAAAAGCTTTATGTTACAAAATAGTTTCACATTTCATTCATACGCATCAGTTTCTTAAGCATGAGATTGAAAAGTAGTATTACGAAATTTTTATATAAATTTGGAATTATCTTGTTCTTCCATAATTTGTGTGATGTCCCCATTTCTTATCCTTCCTCGTTCTAACAAACAATTTTGTCATCACCAATTCTGTAGCTATTCCTGCCATTGTCAAAATTTGTTTGTCGATTAACTTCACTAACCCTGCCAGAATCACAGGTATAGTTATCCCACGATTATTCTCTGTTTAGGCGTTGTTACATGTTCATAAAACAAGTTTTCCGCATTACTTCCACAATAGAACTTAAGCAGCTGCTAACTGGGGACTGTACAACTGGACCTTAGTAGTGTACCAGCAGTGATCTGGCCAAAAAATTTCTGTCAAAATTTCACTTTCTTGGATACACCGAGAAGATAATGCATAATCTTGCTCACCTGTTATTCCTGTTAGTTGTTTATTTCCATTCTTGTAGTCTGAATCTATGGATTTTGCTAGTAATTATAACAACGCTGATCATTCGCAAACCCAATCAACCACATAATCAGACAGTGATTGGCATTCATCTGTTCGGCTTTACTTCGCTCAGCTCATATAGCCCTGTTGCCTTTTGTGTGCAGAAAGTTTATTTCTAGAGTTTATTTCTCCTGACAGAGACATCACGTACACTATGCACACATTCAAAAATCAACTTATGATTCATTCAGAAATCAACTTAAAATATTTTCAAAAATGTTCCCAAACCAACAGGGATGCGTTTCAAAATCATATGAATAATCGATAGACCAACGTGTGCTGGATGCTAAGCGCTTTGTGAAACAAGTTTTTTTCCCTCAAGAATATGAATTTGGCACCCCCCTTTTCCCGGTAGCTTGCACAGCAAACAGCCACATTCTTATAGCCAGAAGCGGGAAAATCTACTACCCACACGCGACTCAACTGCGCATGTGCATGAGTCCGCTCGTACCTGATGAAACGAATCTAATGTAAACAGTTGTGATTTCACACTCATCGGAGGCAATTTGTTCTTATGGAGGATTGCATAGTCTTCCTAAAGCCTTTGACATATTTTGCTGTTGGCACACGCTTGCATAAGCAATGTGTGTCGTTGTTGTATATGGCACATTTCCTTTGCAATTTAAGTTATTTTTGTTTTTTTCTCTTGTTTATGTTTTATTGTTGAAGTGTTATTCTGCAGTAGCGGGATGCAGTAATATCCTTTGTTAGAGTATCGGTTCTTACCAGTCAAAATTACAAAAATTTAACAGTAAACTAAAACAAGAAAAATTCCTGGAATTCTAAAAAATTCCCAGGTTTTTCCGGGTCTTCTCCCAGATGAAAAAATTCCCGGGTTTTTCCCGGATCTCCCGGTTGTTCCGGGTCGGATACATCCTCACTAGGATAAGTCATAGCGTTAGTATTGTCTCACATGTTTCTACATTTCTCTGGAACCTAAACTGATCTTCTCTCAGGTCAACTTCTACCAGTTCTTCCAGTCTTCTGTGAATAATTTGTGTCAATATTTTGCAACTATGACTTATTAAACTGATAATTCAATAGTATTCACACCTGTCAGCACCTGCCTTCTTTGGAACTGGAATTATTACAGACTTCCTGAAGTCTGAAGATATTTCCCCTGATTCACATATCTTACACATCAAGTGGAATAATTTCTCATGGCTGCCCTCCCCAGGATCTCGATAAATCTGAGGAAATGTCATCTACTCCATGGATGTGGTTTCACCTTAGTTCTTTTAGTGCTCTGCCAAATTCTTCTCACAGCGTTATATCTCCCACTTCTTCCTCACCTCTGCCTTCTTCTTTTTCTATAATCCTCAAGTCTGTTATCCTTATATAGACCCTCTATATTCTCCTTCCACATTTCAGCTTTCCTCTCTTTCCTTAGTAGCTCTTCATATACTTAAAAAAGCTGCTTCTCTTGTTCCAAATATGTCTTTAATTTTCTTTTAGGCAGCATATATATTTCCCTAGCTGTGCATTTGTCCCCTAGCCATTCCTGCTAGCTGTTTTGCACTTTGTGTCAGTCCCTCTTTTTATTTAAATGGCTGTATTCCCTTGCACCTGCTTTATTTGCTGTATTTTATATTTTCTCCTTTCATTAATTAAATTCACTAACTCTTGTGTTATCCAGGGATTTTTATTAGGTTCTGTCTTGTTAGCTATGTGATCTTCTGCTACCTTCCCTATTTCGTCTCTCAAAGATACCCACTCTTCTTCTGAGATATTCTTTTCCCCTGTTTCAGTCCAATGTCATCTAACACTCCCTCTGAAACTTACAACAACCCCTGTTTCCTTCAATTTATCCAAGTCCAATCTCCATAATTTCCTACCTTCTTGCAACATCTTATGTTTGGTATGTGTTGGTACCAAGATAATAGCAGTACTGTAGTGTGAATCAATTTTTGCCTTAGCCAAGAAACAGAAGTGCAAGTAGCTGCTTTCACTAGTGTTATTGCTTCTGTTTGAATAGAATATGCCAGTAACATGATTTGAGTATGTGGTGATTGGTGAATACATCAGATAGGCATTGTAATTGAATCTTTCATCAGGAAAACCACCAACAATGACAAAGTACTCCATTTGTTCCTGATGTGGGTCACTGTTTATTTCCAATTAGTGTTCTGCAGTAGCCCCATCTGCTGTTCTGTTGGATTTTTCAATCTGTTTATATGATTGGAACTTTACTGCGATGTGCTAGAAGCAACATTTGGATTTTACCACATACACAAATGGGATTCTAACTGGAAATGTTTCATTGCTAACAATGAACTAGCTTCCTTTGCTCCTTCTGTCAATAATTAGTGAATTGTGTAACAAAATACCTAAGATGCATTTATTATTTTGCTTGTTAATTAAAATGAAGATAAATGTAAGAGTATGAATGTTATATTATGACATGCAAAAGTTTAAAAAATATCACTCACTATCTTTGGTTTAAAGGGTGGCTTCACTCTCCGTGCTTCAAGTGCTTCCCAGTCCATGTCACGGAAAAAGGGATGAACGCGAATAGCAGCTTCTGTGCCTTGCGCAACCACACACCCCAACCGTTTGGCAGGATTCTTGGTCATGAACTGTTGTTAACAAATTAAAGTCCACTTACAAAGAAACATTCTACTCACACATGATACTGACTTATGCAATATCAGAGTGTGTGACATAAGTAAAACCAACTCCATTTGTGCACTTTCTTCTGTTTAGCATATTGTAACACACAGGATGGAATATTCCATTGAGTATATAATGTCAATACTACAAAAGCAAGCATGAAATAGTTGAAATCTGTGAGCTCAGATTGATCAAGCATCTGGCACTCCAGCAAGCTTTCACATGACGTCCATTACTGAGTCAGTAATCCATTGAAGGAAATTAGGGATCGTAAAATGTGAAAAAAATAATCAATGAATATTTCTAAGAATATGAGTTCTACTTTCTTACAGATCTAGCCAGTAAAGTTAGAAATGACTAAAGATAATATTAACAATCACTTTATTAGTGCAGTGGATATAAGAGAAATCAAATTGCAAAAATAAATTGTATACATAAATTATAAACAGCATGATTTAAATGGTATAAATGTGCCATAATTAGAATTTAAAAATTCTGTTTTGTAATTCAAGAATTATTTTACTGAGTAAAAGCAATGTTCAATGCTCCTACTAAAACAACTTAAGGTTATTTTTAAAGGAATTTTGACACCACCGCTGTTTTAAATGACTAGCAAAGCTGTTGAAACGCCATGTGAATAATATAGGTGCATTGTGGCCTTAGACTTGCTTATTTGTATCACAGTTACCAGTTCTATTCAAAAGATACTCATTTGCAAAAAGGACAGAGTCATTTATGAAAATGCCAGAAGTGCTCTTC
The DNA here is from genome assembly GCF_023898315.1 of Schistocerca nitens. Classification (NCBI taxonomy): domain Eukaryota; kingdom Metazoa; phylum Arthropoda; class Insecta; order Orthoptera; family Acrididae; genus Schistocerca; species Schistocerca nitens. The sequence goes on along the minus strand of NC_064614.1, from coordinate 621,556,444 downwards.
CCCCCCCCCCCCCTCCCCAACCCCAACAGAATGAAGTGTGGTCTAAATGACTGAAGTTTATTAAAATTGCTGATAGCTGACGAGCTTGCACTTTAGCTTAGTGTACAAAGAGCGCAACAAGCTTTTGAAAGCTTTGCTTCAAGAGCTCACACATAACAGTTCTATTTTAAGTTTCTTTGTAGCCATATTACTGTAACTTTAATATCAGTTACTGATTTCAGTATTGACTTGATATTGTATCAAATACTTGTAGAAGTGAGAAAGAATCAAAATTCATGAACACAATTTTTTTCTTTATTTATTAACATTTTATTTTGTTGATACCAACTAGCAATCAGACACATATTGCTACATAATAAATCTGCGGCAAATTGAATTTCATAGAAATTTCCAGTCTCTGAAAAGATGTCAGTAGTCTTACATTATCAACTATGCTCACAGTTAAGCTCTTATTAATAATCACAGTGAAAATTTTGGCAGAGGCAGCCGTACATGGCTGTGCAAGGGGCACACCGCATCTGTATGTCAGCTCCAGGGGACGCCAGAGGCTGAGCGCATAATTGATCGCTAACCCAGTTATTAATTTGTACTCAGAGCTACTATACTACTTATTTTATTATACTTACAACCATGGACAACAAATCTGTTTTATTTGAGTGACATGTTTCTAAACACTTGTGAGTTTTATGTTTAACTGAGCACTCCTGTAAGTTTAATTGAAATTGATGACACTGTCAAGGATTTTGTAAATAGTAAAGCCCAGAAAATAGATTTTCTTTACATATTTTTGTTACCTTTAAATTTGAATGAGAAATTATGTGTTTCAGTGTTGCTATTCTAGCTTTTCTCATCCCTGTCTGTCCTGCCCCCTGCCCCCCACCCCCCTCCCCCCTTTCTATCTTATCTGCAAACTGAAGATTGCACACAACATGTTTCCTGAAGCAAAACTGATATCACAATAAAGTTTTGAATCCTAATGCTGGATTAGCTTGCCAACCTAACTTCAACATCAGCTAAGGGTGCCAAGGTGGTGCTTGCAACCTAGCAACAGAAGGGCTAGGATTATTCCTAAATTTGGTCATAGTGTGCTGGGGCACATCTCCCCCATATTGCAATCATGCCCGGGAGGGGTTCTTAACATTTATTGATGCTTACATGTAAGAAACTAAACTGATACTGCTGTGTCTGATCAAACACATGATTAATAATTGCTTCTAAGAAGTGTAACACATTATTTCTCCACATGAGAAGTTGTTATGCAAGACAAGTACTGGTATGTTAAATTAATTTCAAAGTGATGCATTGGTGTAATTTTTTGAATATCTGTTTCTTGTGTCATTGGTGTCCTCACCGCCTCTCATTACATACCAACTATGTACCGTAATTCCATAACTGCATTACAAGATTTAATACATCCATCATATTATTTCTAACTGTGTACAGCTTTAAATCTGTCTTTAAGTACTTAACCATTTCAGCCATTTGTCTATGGAATAAACTACTCTTATACAAACTATCATTGCAATAAAGAGGAGATCAAAGCTTTTTCTATTCCTTTATCATCACCATGGCTACCTTAATATCAAATTCCAACTGCCTTTCTTCTCACAGAATCTCTATCACACTGCCAACAGTCTTTGAGATTTTCTAATACCTGTCTGTCCTGCAGTTAAAATTTTGACAGGTCATGTATACTGACATATGTAACAACTTGAACACTTTCACTATATAAACTGCAACAGAAGAATCTACACTCAAGTCTGTGTGTCCTTGTTGGAAGGTGAATGTAGTCTGGTGCAAATAATAAGAAGTTTTAACTGAATAAAGTATATGATACTGAAAAAAAGAGTGTCTAACAGTACTCGTGTGATAAGTGGGGAAAAACTGATCTTTATCTATATTGTAAATGGCCTTTTCTTGTACTTGACTTTTTTATTTCAAAGATTAACTGAAAATTAGATTATATGAAGCAATTTTACTATTTCAAGAAGGAAGCAGTTACAATTGCTTCAAAAATTATAGACTCCTGGCCTCTGAACTCATAAGACTGAAGAAGTAAGAATTTTATAGTAGGAGGGAGGAGAAGATTAGTGTTTAACATCCCATTGACGACAAGGTCATTAGAGAGAGAGCACAGGCTCAGATTGGGGAAGGATGGAGAAGGAAAGTGACTGTGCCCTTTTTAAGGAACCAGCCCAGCATTTACCTCAAGTGATTTAAGGAAATTAAGAAAAACTTAAATCAGGATGGACAGACGTGGATTTAAACAGTCATCCTCCCAAGTGCGAGGCCAGTGTACTAACCACTGGGCTACCTCATTCGGTAAGAATGTTACAGCTGCTTCAACTCAAGATAAAGTCAAATAATCAAGTAAAGCAAAATCCCCACCACAGTCAATATACCAGTACATTAACTTGTCCATCTGCTAAAATATATATGAGAAGGATACATGATATACTAAAATGGTCAAATTTTGTATGAAAGTGCATCCTAATCAACACATTGCAATACAAGCAAAATAACAGTTTGTAACTAAGGAGAAGGGAATAATCTTAATAATATAAGGATAAACTTATAACTGGTGTTTGTCTTATGTCTAATACGTACTCCCTTTAATATCGAAACCGCTTCTTTGCTGAGCCACACGGGATATAAAACGTCATCATGCAGAATTGACTCAAAAAGATCATCTTCATTATCTGCTTCAAATGGTGGCTGCCCCGCCATCATTTCATACATCAAAACACCAAGAGCCCACCAGTCCACACTGGGTCCATAATCAAGTTCTTGCAGAATCTGTCAAATATATAAAAAGAATTGTGTTCAAATTGTCCATCTACATTGTTAAACTTGTTTTCTCTTCATATTTATTTATCATTTGTTGAAAAAAATAAAAAAGAACTCTTAAAATTTCTAATCAGAAAACAGTTAAGTTTCTCATTCATATTTTCCACTGATCTACTTTTAAATATTCACTAATGTTCCGTTTGTATCATTAGTTTTATTTCAAACATCCATAATTTGTGCATTTTGTGCATATTATGTGTCTACTAAATTTTTTGTTAGTTAATCTCAGAGTTGTCGTGTAACTGTTTTGATCAGAGAATCCTTTCTTTTATATTTATGTACTTATTTCAATAGAAATGCAATGCTATTTCAAATATTTGTTAAATTCAAACAGATCTGTAGAGCAAAACTTGAAAGGATGCAATCATGACTATTAATAATTTCATAGCATAAACTGAACAGTTCTTAATTATTTAGCAGCTCTGTAATAATACAGCAGCAGTTCAGATATACAGGTTGTATCAAAAAGAATCATCCAATTTGGCACATCAGTATTTCTGAAACTAATAAACATATACAACGAATTTTGTGTTTTGATGAACGCGACACTCACAAAGTAGATTAAAACTGTGTGCCCGACCAAGACTCGAACTCGGGACCTTTGCCTTTCGCAGGCAAGTGCTCTACCATCTGAGCTACCGAAGCACGACTCACGCCCGGTACTCACAGCTTTACTTCTGCCAGTATCTCGTCTCCTACCTTCCAAACTTTACAGAAGCTCTCCTGCGAACCTAGCAGAAATCCTGAAAGAAAGGAGTTCTAGTTCTGCAAGGTTCGCAGGAGAGCTTCTGTAAAGTCTGGAAGGTAGGAGACGAGATACTGGCAGTAGTAAAGCTGTGAGTACCGGGCGTGAGTCGTGCTTCGGAAGCACAGATGGTAGAGCACTTGCCCGCGAAAGGCATAGGTCCCGAGTTCGAGTCTCGGTCGGGCACACAGTTTTAATCTGCCAGGAAGTTTCATATCAGCGCACACTCCGGTGCAGAGTGAAAATCTCATTCTGGACTCACAAAGTATTTTTTATCACCTTTTCATAGGTGTTCAATATACTCCCCTTGAGATGCAAGATATATGTCATGCGGTATTCAAACTGTCCCCACACTGCAGCAAGCATGTCTTGAGTACAGCTTCCACAGCTGCTATTATGCGATGTATCAGTTCATTCATTGTTGTTGGTAACGTAGGCCATAAACAGAGTCTTTTACAAGCCCATACAAGAAATAATCGCATACAGTCACGTCTGGTGACCTTGGAGGCCAGTAATGTAAGGCTGAATAATTTGGTCCAGTGTGACCGATCCATCATTCAGTAATCCTTTGATTTAAAAATCACCTTCATGAAGAGCTTGCAGTAGCTGAATTTGGTATGGTCTCATGAGTAAACGTCGATGCAACACATGCCAGATGGACATCGGGGGCATGTTGAGCTGTCGAGCTGTATGGCGAACAGATTTTTGCAGACTCCTTGTGAAACTATGGTGAATGCATTTGACATTTGTGTCAGACACTTGGGGACAGCTCAGTGATTTGCCTTTACACAAACAACCTGTTTCTCGGAATTGTTCATGCAGTCATCTAATGCTCTGTGCTGTAGGAGGAGCCACACCATACCTACTACAAAAGTCACACTGAATAGTTATTACTGACCCGCACTCCACAAAATGTAGGAACAATGCTGCTACCTAGCAGGAACCATGTAAAACTCGAGAATTTTCTCTTTCCTACAGTACCTTGTTCATGCACATATCTCAAATAACATAATAGTTATGATTTTTTTCAAAAATTGAATGATACTTTTTGATACACCCTGCATTATGGATATGTCCAAGGAACATCTGCTTTCCAACAATCAAAGAGTATAAATAAAAATAACACAAATATAGTTTAAAATTAGTCTAAATTAAAATGTTTCATTACATGGAATAATAATTACACAAGTGAGCTACCAACAGATATTAGTATCATCTCTCCTGTGTTTTGTTTGTTCATTTAGGAAACATATAATGTACAGAGTTTTTTTTTTAACAAGTTGTACCTTACCTCTGGAGCTATATAATCTGGTGTCCCACAAAATGTTGTTGTGGTTGCACCATCTTTAATATTTTCTTTGCACATTCCAAAATCAGCAAGCTTGCAATGACCTTCATGGTCAAGAAGGATGTTGTCTAACTTCAGATCCCTGAAAAGGATGTAACCATTAATTAAAAATTTGAAATGAGAACTTATAACCCTGTTAATGTTATATGTCCAATATACCCAAAAGGTTCGGCTCCAGTAGAAAACTCCAAAAGTTCATGGCAAATATGACTGAATGGCATAGCAGTATAAAGGTCAGTACGGAGTTAGAGGGTACAGCATTAATTTAGTAGATATCAGCTTACAAATAGGAAATAGCAACCATAAATTTAAAATTTATTGAAAAGACTCCTCTACTAACACATACATATCAGCTTCCTCTCAGCATCCTACAGCCTACAAACTTGCAGCGTTACACCATATGATCCACCTTCTTCTTTCTATATCCATGTCCCAATAAGACTATGACTAGGAACTCAACAGTAAAAACAATAGCCACAAATAATGAATCTGATTCTAACATTATTGACAAAATTCGCAATAAAAAAGTGAAAAAGCATGCCAGGTTCCTACTGTACCCAGTGAACGAGAGATATAGACCAAAGAGGAAATGCTGCAGTGTACCTTTTACAGGCAAAGCTTCAGGTAGGATAAGCAGCTTTTGAAAAGAAAGGGTTTGTCTGTGCTTCTCTATGTCTGCAGATAGTAGGTAGATATCTCTTTAATTCAAAAGATAAACAATCAGACATTATGAAAAGTGGGGTTTAAAAAAGATCATCCACTTAAAGCATAATAATTGCTATATCGGATGGACTGGTATGTAAATTTGCACTAGGCTCTGAGAACACCATAGAATTTAGATATTAAAGAAGTCAGATCCAGCCTTTGCTGAACATTGCATAAATGAAAACCACATACATAATAGACGTAGAAGTCTTACATATAGAAGGAAAGGGTGCAAAGCTCAGTTAGAAATTTTAGGAATTAAGAAACAGATATTTGTGTCCCCACGTTTATTATTGAATGAACAAACTCAGTACAGTTAGTCACCCCTTTCAGACGATAGTGCAAGTCTTGCATAGAAGGAAAAAACTTTCATATGTCCATTCACATAACAGAAACTTCCATACTTATGCACAGCTCTACTCCGATGTATATCTAGTCATAGTTGCTGTAAATGCTGTACTGGAGGATTTTGTGAGTGCTGTCCTAATGAATGTCAACAGAGATAAATTTTTCAGTTTATGTCAAAAATCAATAGATTTAAAAATGTTGACATGTTTATTTTGACTGGTTCTCATCGTTTGGCTCACTTATGTACTAGAAAATGGGTTCATAAGCCAAAACCTAGGCCATACAATAATAACAAAGTTCATGAGACAAAGCCAAAAATTTCTTTCATGAATACAATGTAAAAAATACTTAACCGTATGTAATGAGCTGTACATAAGTGTTGTGACAGTGCCACGACATTTAACAATGCCGCCACGACAGTACGCGCAAACGGCGATAGAGGCGCTCCGCAACTCGGCTGAGCGCGGGAGCGCCACCTAGCTACGAACGGCGCCGGCCGCATGTCACGGCATGACAGTCGAATAAGAGATACTGAGTTGTTATCATGTAACCAGCTATTGTTTCTAAGTGAGTGTGTTTGAATATCCACGCAATTATTGGTGATTAAAGGTTATAACACTTTTTGGCGACGAAGTCGGATATTTTCACTGCGTTGTGGATTTGTGTGTTCATGACGGGGCAGACATGGAACAGCTTATGCAAGCGCTCATTGAACAACAAACACAGCTGACGGCTGCTATTCAGGCGTTGTCGTCGTCGCTTACTCATCGTCTGTCTTCCTCTTCTCCGCCTCCATTCCCTCCTTACGATGAGGCTGCTGAAGACTGGGAGGATTATGAGAAGTGTTTGCAGCAACACTTCTTGGCTTTCGGTGTTGTCGACGCTCCTATGTGTAAGTCATTATTTCTATCTTGGATTTCCCCACGGATCTATCAGCTGCTATCTCAGTTAGCCCCTCTGCGGGAACCTGCCTCTCTGTCCTTCCAAGAAATGTGTGACTTATTGTCTAACTATTACCAAAAAAACACCCACGTTGTTGCCGCCCACGTGGCGTTCTACCGGTGTCGTAAACAGCCCCATCAATCTTACCAGGCTTGGGCGGCGGAACTACACGGTCTGAGTAAGAAATGTCAGTTTCTCACAGACACTCATCATGAGTCTTATGCTGATTCAATGGTTAGGAATGCTATTCTACGGCTTGCTCCTGATAAAGAAGTTCGGCAACGTGCCCTACAACTGCCAAACCCATCGTTGTCGGAAGTTCTAAGCATTGCTCAATCCTTTGAAGTGTCTCACGCTGCTGGTGCGCAAATAGACGCGTGGTGTGATGTAGGCGCTGTACAGTCAACTTTCGACACGGACAATTTGCCTGTTTCACAGGAGAACGAAGATGTGGCGGCGGTTCACTCACGTAAACATTGTCGCATTGGGTCGCAACGCTCGCACCGAAAACAGCAACCACAGAAGCAGGTTTGTTCCGCACTTCCTTCTTGTCCACGTTGTTTCGTACAGCATGACAGGGCCACGTGTCCAAAACGTTGGGCCACGTGTAATTCATGTAGGAAAAAAGGCCACATTTCTTCTGTCTGTCAGTCCCCTAAAGTTCCTGTTGACGAGAACGAGGCATCGGACATGGATGTTAACTGTGTGCTTTCTCAAATGAATAAGTTGTTTGTTACTGTTCGTGTTCTGGATAAAGACATTCGCATGCAAGTGGACACTGGCTATGCAGTAACTCTCATTAATTCTCGCACGTATTTGGAGTTGGGCTCCCCTCCCTTGTCTCCAGTTACACGAAATCTGAGAACTTATAATAAACAGAAAATTCCTATCATTGGCCAGTTTGATGCTTCCACTGCCTACAAGTCTGTTGTTAGGCCCCTCACGTTTTATGTGGTGGATCATGCGGGCATTGAAAACCTGTTCGGTTATGATGCTTTCCAGTTGAGTGGGCTCTCCATTGATGATGATGTGCACCTCATATCTGAGGATATTCCGTATCAACAGCTGGATGGATTGTGTTCTGAATTTTCGTCCGTGTTCTCTGCTGGTCTGGGTCGTGCCAAGGATTTTGAAGCCCACATTACTCTTAAACCTACAGCTCGCCTTAAGTTTTTCTGGGCATGCCCTATTCCGGTGGCATTGCGTGCACCTGTCAAGGCTGAGATAGACAGCTTAACAGCTTCCGGGATTCTCCTTCCTGTTACCTCCAGCGAATGGGCATCGCCAATCGTGATGGTTTCTAAACCAAATGGGAGTCTGCAATTGTGTGGTGATTTTAAAGCCACTGTCAACGCTCAGAGCCTCATTGACACTTATCCTCTTCACCGTCCTGAGGAGTTATTTACCAAGCTCGCTGGGGGCCAGTTCTTTTCCAAATTTGACTTATCGGAGGCATACCATCAGTTGCCGTTGGATGCTTCTTCCAACGAATTTCTCGTCATAAACACTCCTTGTGGGTTGTATCAGTACCAGCAGTTACCATTTGGCGTCGCTAGCACGCCGGCCATTTTTCAGCGGTTTTTGGAACATCTCAAGGCTTCCGTTCCTGGCTGCATAAACTATCTGGATGACATTGTTGTCACGGGGGCCTCCACTGAGGAGCACCTTCGCAATTTGCGTTCACTGTTTCGGGTTTTGCATTCGGCTGGGTTGAGGTGCAATCTGGACAAGTCACAGTTCTTCCAACCCTCCATTGAGTATCTTGATTTCCACTTGTCCCGTGAGGGTATACGTCCTCTACGTCAGCACGTTGCGGCCATTAATGCTCTACCCCGGCCGTCTACGGTCAAAGAACTTCAGGCGTTTCTAGGCAAGATTGCTTATTATCACAAATTCATTCCATCCGCGGTGGCGGTAGCTCATCCTCTGCATCAGCTGTTATGCAAAAACGTCCCTTTCTGTTGGTCCAACGAGTGTGAGCAGGCTTTTGTCCACCTGAAGGCTCATTTGCAGTCGGTGCCTTGTCTTGCCACATTCCGTCCGGGTCAGCACTTGATTCTGGCGACTGATGTGTCACAGTATGGCCTAGGGGCTGTTCTCGCCCATCGGTATGAGGATGGGTCGGAACGACCCATCGCCTATGCTTCCAAGACCCTCAATGATGCGCAACGGCGTTACTCTCAAATCGAAAAGGAGGCGCTGCTATCATTTATGCTCTAAAAAAGTTCAGCGTTTTTTTGTATGGTTCTAAGTTTCACCTCATCACCGACCACAAGCCGCTGGTCTCTCTGTTCAGCCCATCAGCGTTGCTTCCGGATAAGGCAGCTCACCGCCTGCAACGTTGGGCCTTATACTTGTCTCGTTTTCACTATGAGATTCACTATCGCCCCACAGCCCAGCACGCCAACGCTGACGCATTGTCGCGATTGCCAATGGACCCCGACCCGGTTTTCGATCGTGATGAACTACTCTGTTTCCACATTGATGAAGAAGAACGTCGTGCGGTCGAGGGTTTTCCACTTACAGGTTTGCAGGTTGCGTCGGCTACTGCGTGGGACCCGGTCCTGCATCAGGTGATCGGTTTTGTTCAACGGGGTTGGCTGGACAGGACAAAGGGCCGGGCATCGGATCCCCTTCGCAACTACCATGCCTTGCGCCTTCGTCTGTCTGTTCGTGATGTTGTTCTTCTGGCCACGGATGGCGCATCTCCACGGGTCATGGTGCCTGCCTCTCTTCGCAAAGATGTTCTCAAACTGTTGCATGAAGGCCATTGGGGTATTTCTCGGACTAAGTCCCTGGCCCGCAGGCACGTTTATTGGCCCGGTATTGATTCGGACATCGCCCACATGGTTGCTGCGTGTGGTCAGTGTGCTCAACAACTGGCTGCACCTCATACAATGCCCTCTCCGTGGCCTGATCCGGCGCAGCCATGGGAACGGGTGCACGCTGACTTTGCCGGCCCCTTCCTCGGTACTTATTGGCTACTGTTGATTGACGCCTTCTCGAAGTTTCCGTTTGTTGTTCGATGTCCATTGCCCACCACTGCGGCAACGGTGCTGGCTTTGTCCAAAATCTTTGTGCTAGAAGGTCTTCCATCCACGATCGTCATGGAAAATGGCCCTCAGTTCTCTTCGCAGGCCTTCCGTGATTTTTGTACTGGACAAGGGATTCCTCATGTTACAGCACCGCCCTTCCATCCACAATTGAATGGGGAGGTCGAGCGCCTTGTCCACACTTTCAAAAGCCAGATGAAAAAATTCCTTAGTGATTTTTCCACAGATGACGCTCTGCTGCAATTTCTGAGTTCTTATCGCTTCACGCCTCTGGGTGATCGCAGCCCTGCTGAACTCTTGCATGGCTGCCAACCGCGCACTCTACTGCACCTGCTTCACCCTGTCAGGCCTTGTGCTGTGTCCCCTAGTGCGGGAAAATACTCGGTGGGCACCGACGTGTGGGCACGAGGGTGTGGATCTCGCCCTAAATGGATTCCACGGGTGGTCCAGGCTCTTCGCGGCCGCCGGCTTTGTGAAATACGTACGGACGACGGCATGGTTGTTCGCCATTACGACCAGATGCGCCCAACGAGTGGTGGCCACGCCGGTGCCACCGCCCCTTCCTTCGCCTCCACCAGCCCGAGAAGCCAGTCCTGTCACTGCTGCCGCTCTACCGTATGTGTTGATGCAGCTGACATCGCTACCGCTTCCGAGTACGCCGGAACCAGCCCCAGTCGCGACGCCGCCTTCTCCGGGACCCATCTCACTGGAGCACACCCCCAGGTCCATGACACCTACGGATGCTGCTCCAGAGTTTTCACCCATCATCTCGTCCAGGAGGCACGTTCCACGCACGAGCTCCCGTCCTGGACATTTTCGACCATAGTCTCGTGTCTCTCCGCGGGATCTTCTCGGGGCCTCACAAGAGGCCATGGATGTCTCCGCACTGTCCATGTCTCCAAGGAAGTGAGTGTTTTTTTTTTCAAGGGGGAAAAAGTGTTGTGACAGTGCCACGACATTTAACAGTGCCGCCATGACAGTACGCGCAAACGGCGATAGAGGCGCTCCGCAACTCGGCTGAGCGTGGGAGCGCCACCTAGCTACGAACAGCACCGGCCGCATGTCACGGCATGGCAGTCGAATAAAAGACACTGAGTTGTTATCATGTAACCAGTTATTGTTTCTAAGTGAGTGTGTTTGAATATCCACGCAATTATTGGTGATTAAAGGTTATAACAATGAGTACAAATGTAGGCCCAGAAATTCTAGTAGCTATCCTCAGGAAGAAATGAAATTCAGACAGACTTGTACTCATTATGTAGTGCTAGTTTTACATGCCCAGAGCATAAACATTCTGAAGACAGATTTCCTGGCATTTTCCAAATGAGAGTTAAATATGACAATAGGATTCTTCAGCATGATTTACAAAAATAGTTAATTAAAAGCTGTGAAAATATCATTTAACACATACATCTGTGGGAAACAAATGCAGTGATATTTCGAACCAAAGTCTGGACTTCATCTATCTGATGACATTTACAATAACAAGTTAAAAAATATTATCTTGGAAATTACATTGCAAATGCTTTGATGAAATGCAAGGAACAAAGTCACAGCAAATTAACAGCGAGCTTCCAGGCATTCAGCTGGTTTCCATTTCTTGCACAGCCATCTTCTTCAGATGTTGCAAGTGTTGCTATTATGAGTACTTGCTGCCTGGTCTGGTTGGAGTCCAGGCAGAAAGTCCACATAATAACAAAACTAACAGCACCTGAAGGATATGGGTGGGTTGGTCATTGAAATATTGTGCTGAACACCTGGAAGGTCACTGTTAATCAATAATGTCAAGAAAACTTGTGAGGCCACAAAGCCACAGCACCATGTAGGTAGATCATTTTTATGTTTAATCTCACTTTGAACCATCAAATTCTTACCCATGAAATCTGATATTTGAGAATGGAAACAATGAGCCAGCATTTTTCTTTCCGAATGTAAAACCGAGATGTTCTTACCATCAGTGGTATATTTCCAATGGAATTCACTAGAGAAAACTATTTTAACAACCATTACTCCACTTGGTTGTCACAGAAAGACAGAAAGAAAGATACATCCCTCAGGGATAGGTTGGATAAGTATACAATGTGGTCTCATATTTGTGTTGTATGATGATGAAAGAAGGGAGATGGTCAAACCCTATTCTGGCACATAGCCCAGTCATTTCAAATAGCACCAAGATGGCCACTGAACTTAACAGCCACATCTGACAGGTGGATCATTATCAACCATATTACATGCTCTCACTGCATCAGACACTGCGAAGAGGTTTGGAATTAAATTCAGAGCATTGGCAAAAGGTATGGCGATTGGTATTGGGTGTACCAACATGGAACATTCAACTTGTCTACAGTGAATGGTGTACCACTCACAACCACAACATATGGCTTAAGAATAATGGTCATAAAAAGATCCTAACCAAATGATGCAAGGTGTTGAGTGCACCAACAGCACAAGGGGGTGTTTAATCCACAGTGTACGTGTTTGTTGTACAATGACTTGAGACCACTCACTCAGGTCACCACGAGCATGAAGGGGGATATTCATTTTAACATAATTGTTGACCAATTGTTGCTTATCTTCATGGTGAGTACACAGTGGACAGTCACATCTACCAACATGATAACATCTGTGTTCACAGATCTGCATGCATACATTCTTGGTTTGACAAACATTCAACCACCCTGTTCTGCATCAACCAGACCACTAAATCACCCAATCTTAATGCCACAGAAATGTCTGGGACTATTTGGAACAGCAAGTGAAACATAACAAACAACATCCCTGCAATTTGGTGGTTCTACAGGATCAAATCATCAATGAGTGGCTTAAGGTGGATGTTGCACATCTGAAGATACTTGTGGACTTTATCCCTCACTGTATTGAAGTGAGCAGAGGTAGTGTTACTTGGTGACATCTCATGGAGGTGACTAGTTTTTTGGCTAGCATGCTTACATATGTTATATCAACATCAATGATGATGTCCTCCAAGCACAGTTAATATTTTCCCCAATTATGGGAAGCCTTGTCTAATAATAGTTACTGGCAAAAAAAAAAAAACACAACAAGGAAATCAGAAATTTTTGCCCCTGAAATGGGATTACACAACTTACTTTTGCACCTTTTCATTTTCAATCAAGTGGAGAAACAGAAAGGATAAAGGATGGCTCACAGCCATTGGATCACATTGAGATTTTGCTTTAAGATGCACGGCAACCCCCCATGAACCATGGACCTTGCTGTTGGTGGGGAGGCTTGCATGCCTCAGCGATACAGATGGCTGTACCGTACGTGCAACCACAACGGAGGTGTATCTGTTGAGAGGCCAGACAAAAGTGTGTTCCTGAAGAGGGGCAGCAGCCTTTTCAGTAGTTGCAGGGGCAACAGTCTGTATGATTGACTGATCTGGCCTTGTAACACTAACCAAAACGGCCTTGCTCTGCTGGTACTGCGAACGGCTGAAAGCAAGGGGAAACTACAGCCATAATTTTTCCCGAGGGCATGCAGATTTACTGTGTGATTAAATGATGATGGCGTCCTCTTGGGTAAAATATTCCGGAGGTAAAATAGTTCTCCATTCAGATCTCTGGGCGGGGACTACTCAAGAGGACGTTGTTCTCAGGAGAAAGAAAACTGGCGTTCTACACATTGGAGCATGGAATGTCAGATCCCTTAATCGGCCAGGTGGGTTAGAAAATTTAAAAAGGGAAATCGATAGGTTAAAGTTAGATATAGTGGGAATTAGTGAAGTTCGGTGGCAGGAGGAACAAGACTTTTGGTCAGGTGAGTACAGGGTTATAAATACAAAATCAAATAGGGATAATGCAGGAGTAGGTTTAATAATGAATAAAAAAATAGGAATATGGGTAATCTACTACAAACAGCATAGTGAACGCATTATTGTGGCCAAGATAGACACGAAGCCCACGCCTACTACAGTAGTACAAGTTTATATGCCAACTAGCTCTGCAGATGACGAAAAAATTGATGAAATGTATGATAAGATAAAAAAAATTATTCAGGTAGTGAAGGGAGACGAAAATTTAATAGTCATGGGTGACTGGAATTTGAAAGTAGGAAAAGGGAGAGAAGGAAACATAGTAGGTGAATATGGATTGGAGCTAAGAAATGAAAGAGGAAGCCGTCTGGTAGAATTTTGCGCAGAGCATAACTTAATCATAGCTAACACTTGGTTCAAGAGTCATGAAAGAAGGTTGTATACATGGAAGAACCCTGGAGATACTAGAAGATATCAGATAGATTATATAATGGTAAGAAAGGGATTTAGGAACCAGGTTTTAAATTATAAGACATTTCCAGGGGCAGATGTGGACTCTGACCACAATCTATTGGTTATGAACTGTAGATTAAAACTGAAGAAACTGCAAAAAGGTGGGAATTTAAGGAGATGGGACCTCGATAAACTGAAAGAAACTGAGGTTGTACAGGGTTTCAGGGAGAGCATAAGGGAACAATTGACAGGGGTGGGGGAAAGAAATACAGTGGAAGAAGAATGGGTAGCTTTGAGAGATGAAATAATGAAGGTAGCAGAGGATCAAGTAGGTAAAAAGACCAGGGCTAGTAGGAATCCTTGGGTAACAGAAGAAATATTGAATTTAATTGATGAAAGGAGAAAATATAAAAATGCAGTAAATGAAACAGGCAAAAAGGAATACAAACGTCTCAAAAATGAGATTGACAGGAAGTGCAAAATGGCTAAGCAGGGATGGCTAGAGGACAAATGTAAGGATGTAGAGGCTTGTCTCACTAGGGGTAAGATAGATACTGCCTACAGGAAAATTAAAGAGACCTTTGGAGAAAAGAGAACCATTTGTATGAATATCAAGAGCTCAGATGGAAACCCAGTTCTAAGCAAAGAAGGGAAAGCAGAAAGGTGGAAGGAGTATATAGAGGGTCTATACAAGGGCGATGTACTTGAGGACAATATTATGGAAATGGAAGAGGATGTAGATGAAGATGAAATGGGAGATACGATACTGCGTGAAGAGTTTGACAGAGCACTGAAAGAGCTAAGTCGATACAAGGCCCCGGGAGTAGACAACATTCCATTAGAACTACTGACGGCCTTGGGAGAGCCAGTCCTGACAAAACTGTACCATCTGGTGAGCAAGATGTATGAGACAGGCGAAATACCCTCAGACTTCAAGAAGAATATAATAATTCCAATTCCAAAGAAAGCAGGTGTTGACAGATGTGAAAATTACCGAACTATCTGTTTAATAAGTCACAGCTGCAAAATACTAACGCGAATTCTTTACAGACGAATGGTAAAACTGGTAGAAGCCGACGTCAGCGAAGATCAATTCGGATTCCACAGAAATGTTGGAACACGTGAGGCAATACTGACTCTACGACTTATCTTAGAAAATAGATTAAGGAAAGGCAAACCTACATCTCTAGCATTTGTAGACTTAGAGAAAGCTTTTGACAATGTTGACTGGAATACTCTCTTTCAAATTCTGAAGGTGGCAGGGGTGAAATACAGGGAGCGAAAGGCTATTTACAATTTGTACAGAAACCAGATGGCAGTTATAAGAGTGGAGGGGCATGAAAGGGAAGCAGTGGTTGGGAAGGGAGTGAGACAGGGTTGTAGCCTGTCCCAGATGTTATTCAATCTGTATATTGAGCAAGCAGTAAAGGAAACAAAAGAAAAATTCAGAGTAGGTATTAAAATCCAGGGAGAAGAAATAAAAACTTTGAGGTTCGCTGATGACATTGCAATTCTGTCAGAGACAGCAAAGAACCTGGAAGAGCAGTTGAAAGGTATGGGTAGTGTCTTGAAAGGAGGATATAAGATGAATATCAACAAAAGCAAAACGAGGATAATGGAATGTAGTCGAATTAAGTCGGGTGATGCTGAGGGAATTAGATTAGCAAATGAGACACTTAAAGTACTAAAGGAGTTTTGCTGTTCATGGAGCAAAATAACTGATGATGGTCGAAGTAGAGAGGATATAAAATGTAGACTGGCAATGGCAAGGAAAGCGTTTCTGAAGAAGAGAAATTTGTTAACATTGAGTATAGATTTAAGCGTCAGGAAGTCGTTTCTGAAAGTAGTTGTATGAAGTGTAGCCATTTATGGAAGTGAAGCCGGCCGCGGTGGTCTCGCGGTTCTAGGCGCGCAGTCCGGAACCGTACGACTGCTACGGTCGCAGGTTCGAATCCTGCCTCGGGCATGGATGTGTGTGATGTCCTTAGGTTAGTTAGGTTTAAGTAGTTCTAAGTTCTAGGGGACTTATGACCACAGCAGTTGAGTCCCATAGTGCTCAGAGCCATTTGAACCATTTTTTTTTTGGAAGTGAAACATGGACGATAAATAGTTAGGACAAGAAGAGAATAGCAGCTTTCGAAATGTGGTGCTACAGAAGAATGCTGAAGATTAGTTGGGTAGACCACATAACTAATGAAGATGTATTGAATAGAATTGGGGAGAAGAGGAGTTTGTGGCACAACTTGACTAGAAGAAGGGACCGGTTGGTAGGACATGTTCGGAGGCATCAAGGGATCACAAATTTAGCATTGGAGGGCAGCATGGAGGGTAAAAATCATAGAGGGAGACTAAGAGATGAATACACTAAGCAGATTCAGAAGGATGTAGGTTGCAGTACTAGGAGATGAAGAAGCTTGCACAGGATAGAGTAGCATGGAGAGCTGCATCAAACCAGTCTCAGGACTGAAGACCACAACAACAATATGCAAGGCTAGCCTTATCAGCTTTATTTGCTTTGCCAGGGAGGAGGGGGTGTCACCTGAGATGTGCAATCCAATAATTCCCTTCCTACCAGAACTTATTCCCTCAGCCAAGTTTCAGAGGCCTGTGCAGCACCAATGTTTCTGCAGGAGTATGCAGTGCTACCTGTGGATGCCACAAAAATTATTTGGTCCCCATATCAAGCAGATCGTGGAATGTCATTCTGAAATCAAGGGCAATGTGGAACGAGGTACTGGCAGAATTAAAGCTGTGAGGATGGTTCGTGAGTTGTGCTTGGGTAGCTCAGATGGTAGAGCACTTGCCCGCGAAAGGTAAAGTTCCCGAGTTCGAGTCTCAGTCCTGCACACAGTTTTAATCTGCCAGGAAGTTTCATATCAGTGCACATTCTGCTGCAGAGTGAAAAATCTCTTTCTGGAAACATTCCCCAGGCTGTGGCTAAGCCATCTCTCTGTAATATCCTTTCTTCCAGGAGTGCTAGTTCTGGTTCGCAGAAGAGCTTCTGTGAAGTTTGGAAGGTAGGAGATGAGGTACTGGTAGAATTAAAGCTGTGAGGATGGGTTGTGATTGTGCTTGGGTAACTTAGATGGTAGAGCACTTGCCCACAAAAGGCAAAGGTCTCGAGTTTGAGTCTCGACTGGCACACAGTTTTAATCTTCCAGGAAGTTTAAAATAAACATTAATTGTCTTCAAAATTAACTGATGAGGAGTAAACTGGCGATTAAAAAGCAGTGATTACTGTTTGACTTCTGGTTTTCCATACTCTTATGCAACTTCAGAGAGGAGAGGACTGTTTACATATTTGAATACAGCCACACTTTAATGGAAAGGGGATTTTAGGTTGACAAAACAAAGCTGAGAACAGGGAAGGTGACGAAAGTTTCCCTGCTGTGGGGAAACTTATGAGATCACGGCAGGAGTACTGGAGAGCAGAAACAGATCTTGAAGATGATTGCAGGCAAAGACCATGTTGCACACAAAGGAAGGGAGGATGTCAACAGTGAGTGCTGGCCCAGCAAAAATGCAAATGGACTCAGAGCAAGGGAGGAAGAAACAGTAACTTAAGGAGTATAAAGTACAGTAAAAGAATTAATGTAATAAATAAAATAAGGTCTGGTAGAAGTGGGGAAGTTTGAACAACATACAGAATGGAACTGAAACAGGAAAGTAGGTGGAAGTGAAGAAAAGTCACAGGCAAATTTAGCTTAACTGTTACAACTGTGGTTAAAATATCTGATGCTTTGTGTTGACATTGCAACCAGTCACTCTCTAATATTTTTTTAAAAGAAAGACTTCTTTTCTTCCAGTAGTTACAGGATCTTCATTTTATACCAGGTAAAGCTGGTTCATAGTGTTTTGGCAATTTCTGAGGAAGTAACTATAGTACTTTAAAGTTATCCATTGCACACAAAAGTGGAAAACACAGCACTTAGATGCACTTGGTTTAACATTATACAAATGTTCACCTTTCAACAGCTTGTACACAAGTGGCATTTTCTGTGCTGGTGTGTACTGAATAGTTTTAAAGTGCCACACTTGTAACTTCAGGAACTACATAACATCACCATGATCACTGCAACTGGCTTGGCCAAATAAATAATTAAATCTTTGTAAATGCCCACCATCTGATGATAAGCCTGCTGTGATTCAAAAGCTAGCTAATGAAAGAATGGAAGCCTTTTTTTGGCATTAGTTGCCACAGGAATTACACAAAGCATCTGTGTGCAAGACAGTCAGAAACAGGAAGACAGAAATGAATAAAGATTCACATCAGAGGGACTGCAAGCTTTTAGTTTGTTATGGAGTAATAGATCTCATCTGCACAGGAAGGGCTCATGGTCCACAAGCAATTGTAATACTCTTATACTAACCACTATGATGATTATGATGGGAATTGTGGAAGTGATTGTAAACAAGGGAAGTCTCTTAGACAGCTGCATGAAATATTATGTAGACAGCAAAATATTATTTATTAGCATTACCACCAACAAAAATAAAGATCCAGATCTGTCTTGACTGGAAAGTCTCAGGGAACATATGAAAAAAATTATCTTGTTAATTTTCAACACAATCAGCTTACAGAACAGAATGAATTTGTCACTGTGCAGCAGAGTGTGTGCTGATATGGAACTTTCTGACAGATTAAAACTGTGTTGTGGACTGAAGACTCAAACTTCGGATGTTTGCCTTTCGCAGGCAAGTGCTCTTCCAGCTGAACAGCCCAAGTGTGACTCACGATCCATCCTCACAGCTTTACTTCCATGAGTACCTGATCTCCTACCTTCCAAACCTCACACAAGTTCTCCTGCAAAACTTGAAGGACTAGCATCCTGGAAGGGTATTGTGGAGAGATGGCTTAGCCACAGCTTGGAGGACGTTTCCAGAATGAGTTTTTTACTCTGCAGCAGTGTATGTGCTGATATGAAACATCCTGGCTGATTAAAACTGTGTGTGGACTAAGACTCGAACTTCGGATCTTTGCCTTTCAAGGGCATGTGCTCTGCCAACTAATTTACCCAGGCATGACTCACAACATATCCTTACAGCTTTACTTCCATCAGTATCTTGTCTCTGACATTTTAGACTTCACAGAAGTTCTCCTGCAAAACCTGTGGGACTTGCGCTGCTGGTAGAGAGGACACTGCAGAGACAAAGGTCCTGAGTTTGAGTCTTGGTCCAGCACACAGCTTTAATCTGCCAGGAAGTTTCATATCAGCGTGCATCTCATTCCCTCCTAGCTTCCCTAGTGCTATCTCTGTCTGCAGAGGCCCATATTCCAAAGTGACAACTTTGTGAATTCTAATAGATTTTCCTCAGGATTTATTTATGAAGAATAATGTTTCTGCTGGCAATGACATGCTAGTTTCTGGTTGCAGTAGTAATTACAACAAAACTTGTTTCGATATAAAGTACTGGGAAGAAAGCCACAAAAGTGACAATTATCTGTTTATGAAACAAGAGCGATGCCATTGTCAACGACTTCAGATAACACCCCAAAAAATGGAATGACAGAGCAGCAGAAGTAGTAAACAAAATTCTAGCACTTGTATCCCTCCTCCAACTTATGATCCCTTTCTGAAACTAGTCCAGGAAAAACTGAGGCTGATACATTTAGAAGCCGAGTTTACACTTCAGAGCATTCAAGGTAAATGATTCCAACCTTCTGAGGCCATTTTTCTTATCTTGCTTGGACAAAGAAAATGGTCTCAGCTTCTCTAGCTTGTCATTCTTCTAAATCTTTAGCTCACAAGGAAATTAATTTCATTAAAAGTGTTATGTGGTCCAGTGTGGTCAGTTGCCAACAACAACAAAAATTGGTGAGATAATCGCATTTGGTGTGGACAGGCAACTTACACAGCCTAATCTGCAAGTGTTAATTACACTTATCAAAACTCCCAATGGAAACAGTTCTAGGCTATGTTTCTTAATTACGACATGTTTGTCCATTTTGTGCCAGTTGTCAATAGCACAAGCATTTTAATAAACACAGGTCACCACTAAACATCAACAAATGCAGCATAAGCACAGGTGCCACGGCATTCAAATTGGGAAGAATGGACAAAGTACTGTAAGTAAATAGCATTTTTGTAGAATGGCAACTCAGTTAAAACAATCATTGCCTGCCAAATACTACTTAAAGAATGGACAATAAGAGTCACTTTGTAGTCAGTGAGTCCAAACACAGTGTCTTTGCATCTCCACAACACGCTCTCAATAGGTGTCCAGGTTGTCAGTTTTCCAGCTAACATTAGAGCTGCAGCTACTCTAACTGATACAGACATATACCACCTCCTGGATTCATCAGCATTGTCATTAATGCCACATCAGTTAATCGGTCACAGTAACCAGCTAATCTCAATAACAAGACTGGTCACTGTCAATGTACCATGCAGTGGTAAAGACACTGAACTTGCATTAGGAAGGATAACAGTCCAAATTCCTGCCCAACTGTCCAAATGGTTTTATATGATCTGAAGGCAAATGCTAGGATGGTTCCTTTGAATAGGAAATGACTGATTCCCTTTGCCATTCTTCCTCAATTGGGGCTTGTACTCCTTTTACAATGACCTTGCCATTGACAGAGCATTACACCTTAATCTTCCTTCCTCCCTTTTGCTTTCATTACAGCTTACAAAACTGTGTTAAGATACCTCCATATCATCGTGACCAACCAGGTCAGCATTGTTAAAGCTTTCACAATTTTTGGTGTTAAGTTGCTGAGAGAGGTGGTGTCATTTTGGAGATGACCTCTTTCCAGGCTCTTGTTATCTCTGTCAAGAATTTAAACCTCCTTGTCCTTCATACTCCATACTAAGTGATACAAACAATGTAGAATCTCTCAAGGAAGCAATCAAATCAAAACTAGACTGGCTTAAATGACATGGAGTTACATGATTCGGTATTAACAGAAAACACTTTGGGAAGCTACCCTTCACAGTAAGTATTATCTCACCCCCAACCAGAGGAACTTCTCTCTAAACTCATTGGTAGTGACTGCTTCCCAGACTGACCTGGTCAATGCCTACCATTTGATGAATTCTCACTCTGTTTAGTAGTGAGTAACACATCATTTAGCTTATAACATTGTAAATGATTACTATTCTTTATTATTAGCACTCCTTTATTGTTTCAGTATGATTTTAAACAGCTGACTCAACCTGTTTTTCCATGTGTTATTTATTTGGAAGACTTCACTGTCTATGGAACTGTGCAGTAAGAACACCTCATTAATTTTAATAAGAATCCAGCCTTTAGTCTAATGTTCAGAAGTGTCAGTTTTTCAAAATATATGTGACATATTTGAAGAAAAGAAGGCATAGACCTGCCTGAGCAACATCCACAGCCTTTGACAAACTGCCTGTGTCAAGAAACTTGAAAGAAATTAATTTTTGCTTAGGAAGGATAAATTATTATGACAAGTTCCTACCACCCTTTGTGCCAATAACTCATCCTCTCACTCAACAACAGAAAAAGGCACCCCATTTAGATGGGCATCAGCTTGTGACAAGGTGTAGGTAATATTAAAACAGCAGCTTCATTTGATGTCCTACACAGCAGATTATATTTCTGGCAAGCCATTGATTTTTGCAGCTCGTGCATTTCAATACAGAGTCAGTACCATTCTATCACAATACAATCCTGACTCTTCAAACAACCATAAGCATATTCCTCCAAGACCTTAACCCAGACAAATAACATTGTTCCCACCACAAATATGGCTATAGAAGCAGTTGTCTCTATATAGATACTGTGCAAAGGAAAATTAAAGAAATCTTTGGAGCAAAGAGAAGTACCATGACAGGTATCTGCAGAGGGGAGCAAGGAGTGCTTGCCATCACCTAAAATATAGGGGTATGCCTTATATTTATTACAAATTTTTCACACATCTCATGCAATAGTGGTCTGTAATTCTACTGAGCCATGGATTTAGGAATATCACCACTTTGAGAAGAACTAATTTCGTACTTTTATTGATTGTTTTTGTTGCTATCCAACAGGATTTACTTAACTGCTCTGACAATTTTTTATTTCAGATTTCTTATTTTTGGTGGTGAAAACCTAACACTATTTGCTTATGAAGAAAAATATTTTATGAAAATATGGTTGAATACCCTGAACCTTAACATAACGAGAGAAGCCTCCGCGAAGGATGTGTCATTAATAACACATTCGGGCGTCCCCTGGGCAATAGCTCTAAGCCGGCAGATTCTCTCACACCAGAAGCATCACAGTAGAGCGACATAATGTCTTGAGAAAAACCAAACAGGTTCTTATCAGAACCGGCTTTGACGATCATCTCTGTGAACATAGAAGGTCTTTCGTCTTGCAAAGAACAATTGCTGAGCGAGCTCTGTCAAAAAACCAAATGTGACGTACTCTGCATGCAAAAAACACATAGGGACATCCAACACTGATGCCCCAAGGTTCCAGGGATGAAACTAGAAGCAGAAAGACTGCATGTGCAATACAGGAGTGCCGTGTTCACCAAACCGGACCTCCAAGTGAGGATGGTGGATCACACTGAGGAGGAGATATCGACAGTGGAATTTGGTGAACACATGGTGACCTCACTGTATAAGCCCCCAAATCTAGACTTCCACTTTGAACCACCAGTAAAAATCGGTAAACAGAAAACGGCTTTCATCATCAGCAATTTCAACAGCCATAGTCAAGTATGGGGATATGCACAAGAAGACAAAAACGGTGAAGCCGTTCTGGCATGGGCCGACTCAAACCACCTGGCACTTATCCACGAAAGCAAACTTCCCACATCTTTCAACAGCGGTAGGTGCTGCCGTGGATACAACCCAGATCTCCTATTCGTTGGCGAAGAAATAGCACAACAGTGCTTTAAGTCCATCTGCGCCCCCATCCCAAAGACACAACATCGCCCAATAATGTGCCAAATGTTGCCAATAGTTATACCATGAAGAGTAAAGTTCAGAAGGAGATATAATTTCAGGAAGGCAGACTGGCCCAAATTCACCAGAATACTAGAAGAGAGAGTCCAGACATATAGCCCAGATCCAGAGAACTATGACAGCTTTGTGGACACCATCAAAACCTGCTCCCGAGCATCTATTCCAAGGGGATGCAGAACAAGTTACACACCAGGACTCACCCAAGAATTCTCTTTGAAAGAAACCCTCACCAAAGGAAGAGTTATTACCTCCCAGATATCAGGAGTGAGAAGGGAGAAATGGACCAAAATGATTGAGGAAACTAATTTTGGCAGAGATAGTCAAAAGGCCTGGAAACTCATAAAACGCCTAGCCAATGACACCATCCAAACCAAATCTACACGTGAACGTCACAGCAGACCAAATTGCACACCAGCTTCTCACAAATGGGAAACCACCAAGATACAACAACCTAAAGACAAAAAAAGAGCGGCATAGAACGAAAGACCCCTCAGGAGACCAAGGAACTATCCAAGCCATTTACCTTGGCAGAACTGGAGAAGGCGATCAGTAAGTGCAAAATGTGCAGAGCAGCCAGCCTTGACGATATATATGCGTCGAGCAAATAAAGCATTTTGGACCTGTAACAAGGAAATGACTAGTCGATATGATGAACAACTGCATGAAATCCTGCAAAATTCCAAAAACCTGGAGAAAATCGCGAGTCATTGCCATCCTAAAACCAGGCAAAGAATGTAACAATCCCAAAAACTATAGGCCGATCTCTCTGCTATGCCATATGTACAAGGTTTTGGAAAGGATGATACTCCACAGAATCACGGATGCCATTGAGCCCCTCCTGATCCCACAACATGCAGGATTCAGACAGGGCAAATGCTGTGTGTCACAGGTGCTAAAATTAACGCAACACATAGAGGATGGGTTCGAGAACAGGAAGATCACCGGGACTGTCTTCCTAGACCTATCAGCAGCTTACGACACAGTCAACCACCGACTGCTCCTGGGGAAAATATTCGCAATGAGTAGGGACTACAGACTAACCTTACTGATTGGAAACCTACTCCAGAATCGAAGATTCTTCATGGATTTTCAGGGACAGAGAAGCCGGTGGAGGATACAGAAGAATGGCCTCCCCCAAGGAAGCGTACTGGCCCCAACTCTTTTTAATATATACACTAATGACCAGCCCCACCCCCAAGGCACTGAAAGCTTCATATATGCAGATGATTGCACCATTACCAGTCAAGCAGACAGCTTTGAAACTGTTGAACAGAATCTGTCAGAAGCCCTGGAATAGCTTGCCACCTACTATAAGGGGAACCATCTCAAACCCAACAAAGGGAAAACCCAAACCTGCATCTTCCACCTAAAGAACAGACAATCTGCAAGAAGACTACAACTTAACTGGGAAGGAGTGCCCCTGGAAAATTGCAAAACACCAAAATACTGAGGTGTCACCTTGGATAGAGCACTCA
Source organism: Schistocerca nitens (assembly GCF_023898315.1). NCBI lineage: Eukaryota > Metazoa > Arthropoda > Insecta > Orthoptera > Acrididae > Schistocerca > Schistocerca nitens. Next base: position 621,531,835 of record NC_064614.1, on the reverse strand, counting down.
CCTATAAAAAGCACTGCATGAACACTAAACACAAAGTAGCCATGAGAAACAACATTGTACGCAAACTAAAGGGCACTACATGGGGGGCACAGCCTGGAGTAGTGAGAACCGCAGCTCTCGCTTTGTGCTATTCAACAGCGGAGTACGCGTGCCCAGTGTGGTACAATTCTAGCCGCGCCAAGCAAGTGGACATACCGCTTAATGAATCCTGCCGCATCATCACAGGCTGTCTGAGACCAACCCCGACTGATAAATTGTACTGCCTGGCAGGCGTGGCCCCACCAGATATTAGAAGGAAAGTAGCAGCCAGGAAAGAAAAGACAAAGGCATTGACCTCACCAGCCCACCCGCTGTACAAACACCAGCCAGCCTGCCGTCGACTAAAATCTAGAAAAAGCTTCCTGCACACAGCAATAAACATTGTCGGGACACCGCAGCAAGAGAGGCTGGCAATGTGGTGCGAAGAAAACACACATCTTGGGGAATGGTTAGTCCCAAATGAAGAACTCCCTCCCAGCCATATGGAAGGATGGATGACATGGAAATCTCTTAATAGGCTGCGCTCTGGTGTCACACGATCCAAAGAGAATATGTGCAAATGGGGCCTCTCAAATGAACCGGCGCTGTGTGACTGTGGACACACTCAAACCACCACCCACCTCATGCAGTGTGTGCTGTATCCAAGCACCTGCACCATGAAGGATTTGATGAATGCCACCACGAAAGCGCTGGACGTAGCCAGGTTCTGGTCCAAGACTTCATAAAATAAAAAACTACTTGACCCTGCTTGTGTATCTGTATACTTTTATACTCTTTTTGTATTTGTTATATATTTGATATGTATGTGTTAATTATTCTGATTTTATGTACCATGCTTCTGACATGATTAAATAAATAAATAAATCATAATGAAGATGTAATTTCAAGCAAATGAAACAAGATAGTGGCATACATATTCATATTAACAATATAGAAATATGTAACTACGAAATATGCTTACCATTATGCTATCATTAGTAATTTACTTATAAATACATTTTGTGCAGTTCCTGTCAAATTTAATTTTTGGGACACTGTAACATCTTCAAATTCACAGAATCAGTTGCATAGAAAAATAGCACCTTTACAATCTTGCTTGCCTCTTGCATGAATTTCTACAGTTATCTATGAGCACCTGAATGAATATTAAGATTACAAATGGAAACCCAGTTCAAAGTAAAGAAGGGAGAGCTGAAAGATGGAAGAACACTATACAAGCGAAGTGAAACTGAAGACAATATTATAGAAATGGATGAAGAAATACACTCCTGGAAATGGAAAAAAGAACACATTGACACCGGTGTGTCAGACCCACCATACTTGCTCCGGACACTGCGAGAGGGCTGTACAAGCAATGATCACACTGTAACGTCCCTTAGAAAAAGACACATTTTGTAGTAAAGAGAAAATATTGTGCATCGTATTCTGTTATTGTATGAAATTATGTATTTTTTTTATTATTTATTTTAGATAATATCTGTGTCGGCGAGTACTGAAACCGCACAGACGATAAATATCATACAAAGATAAACAATGTCATTAGTATAAATAATACAGCATCAACATTAATTTCTCTGTCTTCTTCTTGGCGTTAAGGGAGTAAGATAGCCTGTGTCGCAGTTGTACACGCTAACGTAGTCTTCTTTTGTCATGGTTAAGCGATGTACGCCATTACGTACTCATTTTTAAAAAAGGTGTGTATTGTAGATAAGTTAACATATTTGAATGTTTAAATAGAGTTATTTAAATGAAAACTTGCATTATTAATTGTTATAGCTTGCTTGACTATTATCCCATCCTGTTGAGACATTTTTCAGTTATTTAAATATTATCCGTGGTGCAGAGCTGCGCTACAAACGAACAAGCCGCTGCCGCGGCGCATTTAAACTGCATTAAAAGGAATTGATCATACCGCAAAGAAGCGGGAAGGTAACAGTGAAATAAAATCATCTCTTTCAGCTTCCGGACTTGCAGAGCAGAGCAGCAGATTTTATGATGTGTTTTGCAGGTTGACGCGGGCTGCTGATAATATATTGCTAACAGTACAAAAGAGATAATTTACCTTCGTAACATAATAGGAATTTTGCTGTGCTTAGTTCTGGTCTGGCAAACCTTATAGTGAAAACGTATTTTTCTCCGACAATAGTCTCATGTTCTTGTGCTAGTCGTGGTAATTATTGGTGTTTTACGCTTAACAAAAATCCACTGCAAAATGTTGAACAATCTTTGCGAACTGTAATATCAGTATTTCATAACAAAGTAATTTTCATTTTCAATAACTATAAAGTAGGGAAGATATGTTGATTTTTATAGTGAGTTACAGTAACCAAGAATGTTCCTTTAATAGAAAGCCAGATACAGAACAATAAGAACCCAATATATTCTGTTTTGTTGAAAATTAATGATTATAAAGAAATTCTTGGCACAGCATTACTAAAAGGTATTTCGCGGCTCTTTTCGTATATGCGTTATTACTAGAACAAAAATAAAATAAAATAAGAAAAGAGTATTTTCAATTTACGACCATACGCGAAAACACGCATGGCACAGCGGACACACCAGGAACCGCGGTGTTGGCCGTCGAATGGCGCTAGCTGCGCAGCATTTGTGCACCACCGCCGTCAGTGTCAGCCAGTTTGCCGTGGCATACGGAGCTCCATCGCAGTCTTTAACACTGGTAGCATGCCGCGACAGCATGGACGTGAACCGTATGTGCAGTTGACGGACTTTGAGCGAGGGCGTATAGTGGGCATGCGGGAGGCCGGGTGGACGTACCGCCGAATTGCTCAACACGTGGGGTGTGAGGTCTCCACAGTACATCGATGTTGTCGCCAGTGGTCGGCGGAAGGTGCACGTGCCCGTCGACCTGGGACCGGACCGCAGCGACGCACGGATGCACGCCAAGACCGTAGGATCCTACGCAGTGCCGTAGGGGACCGCACCGCCACTTCCCAGCAAATTAGGGACACTGTTGCTCCTGGGGTATCGGCGAGGACCATTCGCAACCGTCTCCATGAAGCTGGGCTACGGTCCCGCACACCGTTAGGCCGTCTTCCGCTCACGCCCCAACATCGTGCAGCCCGCCTCCAGTGGTGTCGCGACAGGCGTGAATGGAGGGACGAATGGAGACGTGTCGTCTTCAGCGATGAGAGTCGCTTCTGCCTTGGTGCCAATGATGGTCGTATGCGTGTTTGGCGCCATGCAGGTGAGCGCCACAATCAGGACTGCATACGACCGAGGCACACAGGGCCAACACCCGGCATCATGGTGTGGGGAGCGATCTCCTACACTGGCCGTACACCACTGGTGATCGTCGAGGGGACACTGAATAGTGCACGGTACATCCAAACCGTCATCGAACCCATCGTTCTACCATTCCTAGACCGGCAAGGGAACTTGCTGTTCCAACAGGACAATGCACGTCCGCATGTATCCCGTGCCACCCAACGTGCTCTAGAAGGTGTAAGTCAACTACCCTGGCCAGCAAGATCTCCGAATCTGTCCCCCATTGAGCATGTTTGGGACTGGATGAAGCGTCGTCTCACGCGGTCTGCACGTCCAGCACGAACGCTGGTCCAACTGAGGTGCCAGGTGGAAATGGCATGGCAAGCCGTTCCACAGGACTACATCCAGCATCTCTACGATCGTCTCCATGGGAGAATAGCAGCCTGCATTGCTGCGAAAGGTGGATATACACTGTACTAGTGCCGACATTGTGCATGCTCTGTTGCCTGTGTCTATGTGCCTGTGGTTCTGTCAGTGTGATCATGTGATGTATCTGACCCCAGGAATGTGTCAATAAAGTTTCCCCTTCCTGGGACAACGAATTCACGGTGTTCTTATTTCAATTTCCAGGAGTGTATATCAAGTTGATATGGAAAATATGATACTGTGAGAAGAATTTCACAAAGCACTGAAAGACCTATGGTGAAACAAGACATCTGGAGTAGATGATGTACCCTCAAAATTACTGAGATTCTTGGAAGAATATACCAAGACAAAATGATTCCGCCAGGTATGCAAGATATGAGACAGCCGTATATCCTAGGACTTCAAGAAGAAAATAAATAATCAAATTTCAAAGAAGGCAGGTGCTGGTAAGTGTGAATATTACCAGATTGCTAGATTAATAAATTATGGTTGCAAAATACTGACACACATTTTCTACAGAAGAATGGAAAACCTGGAAGAAGCTGACCTCAGGAAGGTCAGTTTGAGTTCTGGAGAAAATTAGGAACTGAGTTCCTGAGCAATGTACGAACATGTGAAGCAGTGCTAACCCTATGACTTATCTTAGAAGACAGAGTGAAGAGAAACAAACATACATTTCTAGACTTTATGGATTTAGAGAAAGCTTTCGACGTTCTTGACTAGAATACATTATTTGAAATTCTGAGGGTAGCAGGGATAAAATACAGGGATCAAAGGTTTTCTACAACTTGTACAGAAATGAGACTGTAATTGGCACATGTAAAGGAAGCAGTAGTTGAGAAGGAAGTGAGATAGGGTTGTAGCCTGTCCCTGATATAATTCAGTTTGAGTATTGATCAATCTGTAAAGGAAACCAAGGAGAAATTTGGAATGGAATTAAAGTAAAAGGATAAGAAATACAAACTTTGAGATCTACCAATAACATTGTAGTTTTGTCAGAGATGGCAAAAGACCTGGAAGATCTGTTGAAAGGAATGGATAGTGTCTCAAAAAGATGAATATCAACAAAAGGGCAACAAGGGTAATGGAATGTAGCCGAATTAAATCAACCATAGCTGAAGGAATTAGATTATGGAATTAAACACTAAAATTAGTTGATGAGTTTTGTTATTTGAGCAACAAAATAACTGACTGTGATTGAAGTGTAGAGGTTATAAAATATAGCCTAGCAATAGCAAGAAAAGCTTTTACAAAAAAAAAACGAAATTTGTTAACATGAAATATAAATTAAAGCTTTAGGAAATCTTTTCTGCAAGTGAGTGCAGTATAGCCTTTATAGAAATGACATGTGGACTATATACTACTTAGACAAGAAGAGAACAGAAGGTTTAGACATTTGTTACTACAGAAGAATGCTGAACATAAGGTGGGCAGATCGAATAACTAACCAGGAGCTATTGAATTGTATCTACATCTACATCTACATTTATACTCTGCAAGCCACCCAATGGTGTGTGGCGGAGGGCACTTTACGTGCCACTGTCATTACCTCCCTTTTCTGTTCCAGTCGCATATGGTTCGCGGGAAGAACGACTGTCTGAAAGCCTCCGTGCGCGCTCGAATCTCTCTAATTTTACATTCGTGATCTCCTCGGGAGGTATAAGTAGGGGGAAGCAATATATTCTATACCTCATCCAGAAACGCACCCTCTCGAAAACTGGCGAGCAAGGTACACCGCGATGCAGAGCGCCTCTCTTGCAGAGTCAGCCACATGAGTTTGCTAAACATCTCCGTAACGCTATCACGGTTACCAAATAACCCTGTGACAAAACGTGCCACTCTTCTTTGGATCTTCTCTATCTTCTCCGTCAACCCGATCTGGTACGGATCCCACACTGATGAGCATTACTCAAGCATAGGTCAAACGAGTGTTTTGTAAGCCATCTCCTTTGTTGATGGACTACATTTTCTAAGGACTCTCCCAATGAATCTCAACCTGGTACCTGCCTTACCAACAATTAATTTTATATGATTGTTCCACTTCAAATCGTTCCGCACGCGTACTCCCAGATATTTCACAGAAGTAACTGCTACCAGTGTTTGTTCCGCTATCATATAATCATACAATAAAGGATCCTTCTTTCTATGTATTCGCAATACATTTGTCTATGTTAAGGGTCAGTTGCCACTTCCTGCACCAAGTGCCTATCCGCTGCAGATCTTCCTGGATTTCGCTACAATTTTCTAATGCTGTCACTTCTCTGTACACTACAGCATCATCCGCAAAAAGCCACATGGAACTTCCGACACTATCTACTAGGTCATTTATATATATTGTGAAAAGCAATGGTCCCATAACACTCCCCTGTGGCACGCCAGAGGTTACTTTAACGTCTCTAGACGTCTCTCCATTGATAACAACATGCTGTGTTCTGTTTGCTAAAAAGTCTTCAATCCAGCCACACAGATGGTCTGATATTCCATAGGCTCTTACTTTGTTTATCAGGCGACAGTGCAGAACTGTATCGAACGCCTTCCGGAAGTCAAGAAAAATAGCATCTACCTGGGAGCCTGTATCTAATATTTTCTGGGTCTCATGAACAAATAAAGCGAGTTGGGTCTCACACGATCACTGTTTCCGGAATCGATGTTGATTCCTACAGAGTAGATTCTGGGTTTCCAAAAACGACATGATATGCAAGCAAAAAACATGTTCTAAAATTCTACAACAGATCGACGTCAGATATTTAGGTCTATAGTTTTGCGCATCTGCTCGATGACCCTTTTTGAAGACTGGGACTACCTGTGATCTTTTCCAATCATTTGGAACCTTCCGTTCCTCTAGAGATTTGCGGTACACGGCTGTTAGAAGGAGGTCAAGTGCTTTCGCATACTGTGTGCAGAATTGAATTGGTATCCCGTCAGGTCCAGTGGACTTTCCTCTGTTGAGTGATTCCGGTTGCTTTTCTATTCCTTGGACACTTATTTCGATGTCAGCCATTTTTTCATTTGTGCGAGGATTTAGAGAAGGAACTGCAGTGCGGTCTTCCTCTGTGAAGCAGCTTTGGAAAAAGGTGTTTAGTCATTCATCTTTACACGTGTCATCCTCTCTTTCAATGCCATCATCATCCCGGAGTGTCTGGATATGCTGTTTCGAGCCACTTACTGATTTAACGTAAGACCAGAACTTCCTAGGATTTTCTGTCAAGTCGGTACATAGAATTTTACTTTCGAATTCACTGAACGCTTCACGCATAGCCCTCCTTACACTAACTTTGACATCGTTTAGCTTCTGTTTGTCTGAGAGGTTTTGGCTGCATTTACACTTGGAGTGAAGCTCTCTTTGCTTTCGCAGTAGTTTCCTAACTTTGTTGTTGAACCACGGTGGGTTTTTCCCGTCCCTCACAGTTTTACTCGGCACGTACCTGTCTAAAACGCATTTTACGATTGCCTTGAACTTTTTCCATAAACACTCAACATTGTCAGTGTCCGAACAGAAATTTTCGTTTTGATCTGTTAGGTAGTCTGAAATCTGCCTTCTATTACTCTTGCTAAACAGATAAACCTTCCTCCCTTTTTTTTACATTCCTATTAACTTCCATATTCAGACATGCTGCAATAGCCTTATGATCATTGATTCCCTGTTCTGCACTTACAGAGCCGAAAAGTTCGGGTCTGTTTGTTATCAGTAGGTCCAAGATGTTATCTCCACGAGTCGGTTCTCTGTTTAATTGCTCGAGGTAATTTACGGATAGTGCACTCAGTATAATGTCACTCGATGCTCTGTCCCTACCACCCGTCCTAAACATCTGAGTGTCCCAGTCTATATCTGGTAAATTGAAATCTCAACCTAAGACTATAAGATGCTGAGAAAATTTATGTGAAATGTATTCCAAATTTTCTCTCAGTTGTTCTGCCACTAATGCTGCTGAGTCGGAAGGTCAGTAAAAGGAGCCAACCATCAACCTAGCTCGGTTGTTGAGCGTAACCTCCTATCCACTTCTACTTCACTAGAGGATAAACTACAGGGTGATTCAAAAAGAATAACACAACTTTAAAAATGGGTATTTAATGAAAGAAACATAATATAACCTTCTGTTATACATCATTACAAAGAGTATTTAAAAAGGTTTTTTTTTTCACTCAAAAACAAGTTCAGAGATGTTCAATATGGCCCCCTCCAGATACACGAGCAATATCAACCCGATACTCCAACTCGTTCCACACTCTCTGTAGCATATCAGGCGTAACAGTTTGGATAGCTGCTGTTATTTCTCGTTTCAAATCATCAATGGTGGCTGGGAGAGGTGGCTGAAACACCATATCCTTAACATACCCCCATAAGAAAAAATCGCAGGGGGTAAGAACAGGGCTTCTTGGAGGCCAGTGATGAAGTGCTCTGTCACGGGCTGCCTGGCGGCCGATCCATCGCCTCGGGTAGTTGACGTTCAGGTAGTTACGGACAGATAAGTGCCAATGTATTTTTTCATTTGTGCGAGGATTTAGAGAAGGAACTGCAGTGCGGTCTTCCTCTGTGAAACAGCTTTGGAAAAAGGTGTTTAGTATTTCAGCTTTACACGTGTCATCCTCTGTTTCAATGCCATCATCATCCCGGAGTGTCTGGATATGCTGTTTCGAGCCACTTACTGATTTAACGTAAGACCAGAACTTCCTAGGATTTTCTGTCAAGTTGGTACATAGAATTTTACTTTCGAATTCACTGAAAGCTTCACGCATAGCCCTCCTTACACTAACTTTGACATCGTTTAGCTTCTGTTTGTCTGAGAGGTTTTGGCTGCATTTACACTTGGAGTGAAGCTCTCTTTGCTTTCGCAGTAGTTTCCTAACTTTGTTGTTGAACCACAGTGGGTTTTTCCCATCCCTCACAGTTTTACTCGGCAAGTACCTGTCTAAAACACATTTTATGACTGCTGAAATATGAACTGTTGTGCTTCTTGTTCGAGCTGAGGGAACAGCCAATTCTCTAACATCTCCAGATACTGGAGTCCAGTTACAGTAGCACCTTTGAAGAAAAAGGGACCAAAAACTTTATTTGCTGAAATGGCACAGAAAACGTTCACCTTAGGTGAGTCACGTTCATACTGAGTTGTTTCCCGCGGATTCTCAGTGCCCCATATACAGACATTGTGACGGTTGACTTTCCCGTAAGTGTGGAAAGTTGCTTCATCACTAAACACAATCTTTGAAACGAAAGATTCATCTGTTTCCATTTGAGCAAGGATAAAATCACAGAAATCGATTCTTTTAATCTTATCAGCTGCAGACAGTGCTTGAACCAATTTCAGATGATAAGGTTTCATAACTAACCTTTTTCGTAGGACTCTCCATACAGTTGATTGTGGAATTTGCAGCTCTCTGCTAGCTCTGCAAGTCGATTTTCCTGGGCTGCGAACAAATACTTGCTGGATGCGTGCTACATTTTCATCGCTCGTTCTCGGCCGTCCAGAACTTTTCCCTTTGCACAAACACCCATTTAATACACCACCTATCAGGAGGTTTAACACCATACTTCGTTCGAAATGCACGCTGAATAACTGTCGTCGATTCACTTCTGCCGTACTCAATAACACAAAAAGCTTTCTGTTGAGCGGTCGCCATCTTAGCATCAACTGACGCTGACGCCTAGTCAACAGCGCCTCAAGCAAACAAATGTACAACTAAATGAAACTTTATAGCTCCCTTAATTCGCCGACAGATAGTGCTTAGCTCTGCCTTTTGTCGTTGCAGAGTTTTAAATTCCTAAAGTTGTGGTATTCTTTTTGAATCACCCTGTACTACTAACAGCGACAAACATGCCACCACCGGTTGCATGCAATCTATCCTTTCTAAACACCATCTGTGCCTTTGTAAAAATTTCGGCAGAATTTATCTCTGGCTTCAGCCAGCTTTCTCTACCTATAACGATTTCAGCTTTGGTGCCTTCTAACAGCACTTGAAGTTCCGGTACTTTACCAATGCAGCTTCGACAGTTTACAACTACAATACCGACTGCTGCTTGGCCCCCGCATGTCATGACTTTGGCCCGCACCCTTTGACGCTGCTGCCCTTTCTGTACTTGCCCGAGGCCATCCAACCTAAAAAACTGCCCAGTCCATGCCACACAACCCCTGCTACCCGTGTAGCCGCTTGCTGCGTGTAGTGGACTCCTGACCTATCCAGCGGAACCCGAACCCCACCACCCTATGGCGCAAGTCGAGGAATCTGCAGCCCACAAGGTCGCAGAACCGTCTCAGCCTCTGATTCAGACCCTCCACTCGGCTCTGTACCAAAGGTCCGCAGTTAGTCCTGTCCACGATGCTGCAGATGGTGAGCTCTGCTTTCATTCCACTAGCGAGACTGGCAGTCTTCACCAAATCAGATAGCCGCTGGAAGCCAGAGAGGATTTCCTCCGATCCATAGAGACACACATCATAGGTGCCAACATGAGCGACCACCTGCAGATGGGTGCACCCTGTACCCTTCATGGCATCCGGAAGGACCCTTTCCACATCTGGAATGACTCCCCTGGTATGCACACGGAGTGCACATTGGTTTTCTTCCCCTCTCTTGCTGCCATATTCCTAAGGGGCCCCATTATGCGCCTGACGTTGGAGCTCCCAACTACCAGTAAGCCCACCCTCTGTGACCGCCGGGATCTTGCAGACTGAGGGGCAACCTCTGGAACAGGACAAGCAGCCATGTCCGGCTGAAGATCAGTATCAGCCGGAGACAGAGCCTGAAACCGGTTCATCAGACAAGCTGGAGAGGCCTTCCGTTCAGCCCTCCGGAATGTCTTTCGCCCCCTGCCACACCTCGAGACGACCTCCCACTCTACCACAGGTGAGTGATCAGCCTCATTGTGGGCAGTATCCCGGGCAGCCACAGTCGTAGTCTGATCGGGGGATGCGTGGGACGAGCTGGCCATCCCCGACAAACCCCCATCTGGACCCCCACAGTGATGCCCATTGGCAACAGCCTCAAGCTGTGTGACCGAAGCCAACACTGCCTGAAGCTGCGAGCGGAGGGATGCCAACTCAGCCTGCATCCGAACACAGTAGTTGCAGTCCCTATCCATGCTAAAAACTGTTGTGCAAAGAACGTCTGAACTAATCTACAGAGAGCACAAACAATTCAACACAAACTTTAAACGGTTATTAAAATACAAGATTGCCTAGTAAATGCAGTAATTCTGCTACTTGCGCACTGCTGACACACTGCTCGGCAGCGGAAGGAGACTACACGATTTTACACTATTCAGGTACTAAAACGCGATGCTACAAGTCTCAAATACTATAATATGCCTGACATTTATGAATTAAACAATGCAAATACCAAAAACACGCAAATAAATTAAGAATTAACTATGTAACAAATAAGTGAGCTAAGAGTATACGACTTGCTGCTGCAGCTGCTTATCCAACGGCGGCAGGGAGCACACTGGCTGTGACCAACAGACACTGGCCGTTCAAAACAAAAACAGAAGACAGACAACTACACAAATTTACACTATTCAGGTACTAAAACGCGATGCTACAACTCTCAAATACTATAATACGCCCAAAATTTATGAATTAAACAATGCAAATACCAAAAACACGCAAAGAAATTAAGAATTAACTATGTAACAAATAAGTGAGCTAAGAGTATACGACTTGCTGCTGCAGCTGCTTATCCAACGGCGGCAGGGAGAAAAGAAATTTGTTACACAACTTGACTAAAAAATTGATTGGCAAATAGGACACATCCTAAGGCATAAAAGAATTATCAATTTGGTGGTGGAGGAAGAAATGGGGTGGGGATGCTGACAATTTTGGAGGAGACCAAGGTTTTTTTTCAGTAAGCAGACAAATGGCTGCACACTACAGTAGTTATGCAAGTATGAAGAGGCCTGCACAGGGCAGACTATTTTGGAGACTTCAGACAGATGACCACAACAATAACATCATGCTAGTTAAGTAGGATATAATGGAATATTTAAGGAGCATCGTAAATAAATAAACCAGCTTACTGCTAAATTTAAATTCTAAGCTATATAAAAATGACAATGACTTTCAAAGAATTTTGCCATTTATGGAATAAATAAACTATTATTCTGTTTCATACCAAATGCTGCACAGTTTTTGGCTCCACTAAGTATAGTTGCATTCACAAGTGGTCTGCAGCTTGTGTAGAGTCTTCACAAGCAGCGAAACAAAAACAGAAACACGAACCTTGCCTTGTTCCATACCTCCCAGGGAAGCTCCTTGTAATAGCAACTGAAATTTCACATTGTGGTACTGGGATAGTTCTTGCCCACGGAGGACCTGATGGAATGGAGATTTCCACAGAACATATATTTAAAACATTAAACTCAGCTCAGAAGAGTCATTCACTACTTGAGAAAGAGCATTATGAATCATTTATGTGGTCAACAAATTTAATTTGTATCTCTACAAAGCACATTTCAAACTGGTAATTGACAATGACCTTTTGTTTATACTATGTGGCCTGTGCACTGGACTTCCAGATAAAACACCACAAAATTCATGAAGTTGAAATCTCCACTGCTCATACATCAATATGAAACACTGCTATACACGTGGGTAACCATATATCAGTGCACATGTCAGAATCCAGGAGATAAATGGGTGAAGCCGCAAAGCATAAGGGTTGCCTGTAGAAGAGGAAATGATACCGCGAGCTGGTCAAGTTAAATGTGCCTGACTTAGAGTGGACAAGACACAGACTAGGACAAGCCCAAAGTAACCTATGCAACAGCAAAGTTCAGAGTGGAAACCTTGGCCACAATGATGTTAATAGGCCAAGAACAATGAGAGACATAATCCACAAAGCAACCAGAGAAAAGAACCATGTGCCAAGTGAGGGTGTTAGTAAATAGTTGATAGTGGAGTATCCAAGAACACTGCCAGGTGCTATGCCTTCTTAAATGGCCATCGAAGTCCATTTCTTCTAGTAGGCGTTCAACTTCTGTGGAGCCCAATAACAGGTCCCTTCCCCTGGAAATAGGCACTTGAGGGAAGAAACACAACAGTTAGTGTGTGGTGGGGTGGAATGGAGATACAAGTGAAGACCCAGACCCTTTGACTGCCAGCTGCATGAAGAGAGGGTGTCTGGCGGTGTCCATTGGGATATCGCTGGTGATACATGTATCACTGATTCTTGTGGATGCAGATGGTATTGCTGGTACAATGGTGGGGAGTCACAGTCAGCTCCAGGGATACCAGCTGTGGCTATACTTTGTCCCCAGAGGCAGTGGAGGAGGTGGTGGTGGATGCAAGGCCTGGGCTCATGGCTGAAGGTGGTGGAGATGAGAGTGCTTGAGCCCCTTCAGTATTTGCACAAAGGTAACTTGCCACCCATCAGTCTCCACTACTGTTGCCACCATCCAAGCCTAAGTAATCCAATAGGAGTGGTCCCACACAGCTTCACTAGGTACTTAATGCTGGGAGGGATGGGAGCAGGGTGCAAGGTAAGAAAATGAAGTAGGGTTGCTGGTTGCCATCTGTGGAGGAGCTTGGTGAGGCTATGAGGTTTAGTGATTGCAAAATGAGGTGAGGGCTGATGTTGTGGCAGAAGATTTTGTGGCTTTTTTCATTTGTTAGTTAAAAGTCCAAACAAAATGATCCGCTTCACTATTTGAGGAAGGATGGAATGGACAGCTGCAAATACGTTGTATGAACTGACCTCAAAGAAATCTTTTAAAGCAGATGCCATGAATTGTGCCCCATTATTGGGAACCAACATGCAAGCATCCCTTCAGTGGCCAAACCCTGGGTCATGGTGGTGAAGGTGGCATCAGTCTTGGTGGATGCCATGTGTGCAGCACATGGGGACTTCAAGTAAGCATCCACAGTGAGCAACCACACTGTTTCCAAAAACAAGCCTGCAAAATTGAGATGGACACAGTCCCAGGGATGGCGGGGGGTAGGCCAAGGAGTGAAAGACCGGTACTGGGCACAGGCGTTGCTATTGATCCCTGACCAGTAAACATGTTGGTGAGCTAATGCCTTCATGCAGGACATCCGCCAATGTCCCTGGTGCAGAAAGCTCAACACACACTGGCCACATTCTCCTGGGATGACCACCCAATGTGCATCAGTCTGACTGTCCAAAAGAATGGAATTGTCTACAACTGAAAGTCTGTGAGAATTCTTGGTCAAAATCAAGGTTCGGGCCAGTGGGTAGAAGTGGCAACACATCGGGATTGGAATGCTGTGCTGTTGGCTTCTGTTGGATGGTGTAATTGTATGCACTGAGGAACAATGCCTGGATGCATTAGGCTGTCCACTCCAGGAGGTTGGAGTGCTGATCAAGTAATGCCCTCAACATCTTGCAATCCAGAATTAGAGATAACTTCATCCCAAAAAGGTGGACATGAAATTTTTTAATGGGTCAATATCTTGGACACATATGCTGTATGTACCCAAACCATCCCAATGCCATAGGCTGATGTGTCAGCCGCCACAACCAATGGGCGACAGAGAGAGAATGGCTAAGGCAACGGCAGGATTACAGTATGGGTTTCAATTTGGTAAAAGCCCGATCGCAGGCACAGGTCCAGTTGTAAGACACATCCTTTTTATCAACTGTGGGCTATGTGGGTTAAGAACTTAGAATAATAACTGATTTTGCCCCAAAGCACCTGTAATTCATGTAAGTTTGTCAGGTGAGGTAAGGAATCTATCTCAGCGACATTCCAATCAGTGGACCTGATTCTGTATTTGATCACCCAATGCCCCAAATTCTCCACCTCTTTCTGAAAGAGACCCTGCACTTCTCCAAACAGCAATGCAGGTCTGCACTATGCAGGGCCATAAAATGATGTGAAGGTTCTGCAAAGGCTCCTGGCAGAGGGACACTGTAACGGTGAGAGCATCCAAGCAGTTCATGCAATCCAGAGTGTGCTGTGTCAGTTGTTCCAAAGATCTTTGGAAAATTGCAGGGGCTGAGTCAATGCCAAATGGGAGTGGCTTGTACTTACATAATCCAAAAGGTGTATTAATGAAAACTGAGCCATGTGTGATGGCTTTGCGGCAAAGATAGTGCTGCTCTAATTACTGACGGTCGTGCGTGGCTTAGTCTTCTGATCATAGATGCTGGGCTGACGATCTTTAACTGGAAGATTATTTAAGCGTGTGCATCAAATGTTGGTTGCTCTTGAGTCCCTCAAGTTTGACTCCAGGGTGATGCAAGGATATTCTGTGAGGTGGTTGGTCATGTGGTTGCTGGCAGAGTGAGAGAGCATTTGGCCAGTGATTGAGTGGAGCCAGTGTGGTCGCTGAGTATGAGTCTGAGGGGCCAGTCTGCACTGGCATTCACGAACAGTGGTGACCATTTGTTAGTTAGGTTGGTTTGGTGGCTAAATGGCTGTTTCAAGCATTAGTGGGTCCCACAGTCTGGTTGCAGTAGAAGTACAAACACAGTTACATTATTACATACTATTCTGTCACCTGATTGCACTACTGAGCATGTATGTTATGAAACAGCAGGTTGGTATAAGTTTCATTTGCCCATTAAGAAAAGTCTTATCTTCAGTTGGCTATAATTTAGCACAGTGTTCATATTTAAAGAACTATTATGTGCTGTTGTTTTACTGTACTTTGGATATTTTGTGCTTTAAATGGTGTTCCTTTCACTCAACCATTATGTAAATATTAACAGTGTGGATGATCACTGAATTGTTTATAATTCCTGTACAATTAAGTGAGCTGACCCTGTTGCTTCTCGTAAAGTAGGGAGGTTTTTGTGAACTAGCTGCTGAATACTGAACGCATGTGGAATACGAGTAACTGGCTTGAACTGTTTGCTCTGTTGTTGATTCAGAATTGTTTCATAAAGTCAAGTGCTCTTGTTTGCATTGGTAAATAGTTACTTCTATCTTGAAGTGTTTGGACATCATTCACATTGTTAATTTGGTCTCAGAGGGAGCAATCATCTATTGGCTTAATTCACTGACAGCTAAATTAAAAGGTTAAAATTAAGTGTGTTTGTGGTGTTTAATACCAAGGGATAATTCTAATACTTGTAATTGATTTTCATTGCAAATTTTGTGTGTGTGTGTGGGAGGGGTTACATATGTTTATTGCCATCATTAAACATCTAAATTAAATGACTTCTTGTCTATGCCTGGTGCTGATAGGTTTATGTTACAGGTATCCCAAATTATTCCAAGCAGAAGGGCCAAGAGGCAGACTATTGTAAAGAGAAAGACCATAAAGTGCACTGAAAGACCTACCATTTGTAAAACTAATACCAATATTGTAGAACATAAACCCCCCCTCCTCAAGTTAAGTACTGTTGTTTATCCCTTGGTTATCAATGGATTCGCAAGGATAGTATCTGTTTTTTAACTGATTGTGTTGAGTGATTTCTTGAGCTAGCCATTTGTTAAATTGTGAGTTATAATTATTTGTTTTAAGGAAGAAAATTCATACTTGAAGATTCTTGGAATTTCTTGTACATGTTGTTTATTGCTAATATCATTTTACTGTCAGCAGTCAGAGTTGTAAAGTCAGCAATGCTCTTTAATGCTGGTTGTCACATTTGTTTAAAGTTTTCTCAACTGACCATCTTTGTTCAAGTGCTTAAAAGTTTTGAAGAGACTAACGATAAATCTTTTTTTGAGGTATGTTTTGTAAAGTGGTTTGCCACCTTTTCAGCCCCCCACTCCTACTATTTCAAAAACAATTTTCTGGGATTCCTCACCTAAGGGTTTAAGGGTTACTGGAGGTTAAGCTTGGGCCAGGTTGATTTTGGAGTAGTATTCGCATCCAGCAAGTTTGGTGAGGAGGTCTTCCAGTTGGGGGATAAGAAAAGTTTCCATCTGCAATTGGGCATTGGTGATAGCTTTGAAATCTCCATAAAATCAAAGAGAATAATTGTGCTTTCTGTGAATGAACAGTTGAGTGGCTCATGTGTTAGATTTCTCTGGATCAGTTACCCCTAGCTCCTGCTTCACAGAAGCATGTAAGGTAACCGGAATTGATCTGGTGCAGTAACAACTAGGCATGTCATCCAGCCAAAGGGTGATGTGTGTCTGAACCCTGAGACATCTCCAAATCCAGATGAAATATAGATGCAAATGCAGTGCAGAGATTGACCAGTTCCTAGGAAGTTATTGTGGTTGATATGACCTTGACTTCATCAGAGATAGAAAACCCTAACAACATAAAGGTGTTAAGGCCAAAAATTTGGTAGCAGAGGGGTGGTTGGTGACAAATAATGTAATACTGCATAACACACTTGCAGGCTGCAGTGATCAATCATTGACGAAGAAGAGGAATAGAACCACCCAGTAGGCTCCCAAACACCACAAGGGTGGGGACAGCCCGGGAAAGCCTAGCCATGCATGCATTGCCTGATTTATCAAAGAAATGGTGGCTCCTGTGTCTGCCTGTAAGTGGATGTCCTGTTGAGAAATGCAACATGAGAGAAACAATTTCTGTGTGAAGGTGTCACATGGAGGGGCTAGTGACTGCAGAGTGTCCTGGTGCACTCATGGGGCAGGATGGGAGTGGGCTGAATGGCTTTGATACACTGAGCAGAGATGCCCCCCTTTTCATAGTGTGGTCTGGACTGTCTGCTCAGTAGTGAGTGGAGCAACACTGCAGGCAAGAAGAGAGCAGCCCAAGTGACCATTGACAAGAGGCGACCGGAGGTTTGGATGCTGTAGAGATGTTAGACAACAATGAATCACAAAGTTGCTGCAGCATGTCAGTGGAACTTGTGGCCTCAGCATGACTCATTTGTTAGTAGGCTGTGAAATTTCAAATGAGTATGCGTTACCCAGTTTCAACGCCACTGTGCAGACATCCATATTATCAGCTGCCAGCCGAAACACAACATCATGAATTAAGGTGTCTGCATACGAAATCTTGCAGCCTTGATTGGCACATGTGAAATCACATTTGCTGCTAAGACTATGCAAGCCAGTGGCCCAGGAGTAGTATGACTGTCTAGGCTGTTTATGGTATCTGTGAAACTTTATCCTAGAGGTAACCACATGATATCTCTGGGAGTAATAATTAGTCAACAGAATGCATAACTCCTGAAATAAGTGCTTGATGGAGGAGCCGGAGAGAGACACTAACTTTCAGACCAGAAAAAGTGTGTCTGTGACACCCATGACAGAAATAACGACTGCTGCAATGAACCTTGTGACTTGAAACACCATGAAATGATGCCTCAGTTGATGAAAATATGTGTCTCAGTCCTCCATAGCATCACTGAAAGGAGAAAGTGACAGAGGACATATGAGGGCATCGACTGCAGATGGTGCTGATACCTGGAGCAATGTGGAGTTTGTATGCCTGAAACTAAAGTGACTTTTGTAATAAGTCTATCTGTAGCTGCTGCTTTTGTATTAGCTGCTGCTGTTGGTCCAGCAGGCAAACCAGTTTAGTGTCTATGTTACCAAACAACTTCCTCTTTTGCCTCATTGCCAATGCTATACACACGAGTAGCTGGATATCAGCGCACACTTCAGAACCGAGGAGAGAAGCAGTTGAAGCCACGAGGTGGAAGGGCCGCTTGTGCAGGGGAACATGATACCAAGCAGCAGTTGAGCTGACTTATGGCAGATAAGATGCAAACTACAACAAGCCTAAAGCAACCTATGCAACAACAAGGTGCAAAGTGAAAACCTTGGCCACAACAATGTCAGTAGGCCAAGAATGAAGAAGGAGACAATCCAAAATGTGACCAGAGAGAAGAACTAACTGCAAGTCATGGTGTTATTGTATATTTGACAGTACAGCAATAATAGTAACCAACAATATCAGACAACCATACAGAACTGACTGACCATTCACTGGGTGGCCGTATTTATACCAGCTATGAGGAACACTATCGGCTGGCATACTCACTTGGCGAGACAGATGGCTTGTTTGTTATGTGAGAGCAGCACTCCAGTGATACTGTGTCCTCTGGTCAGTTAGGTCCATCTCCCCCAGCAGGCAGTCAAGTTCCACAGAACCCAATACCAGAAACATGTTACAAATCTAATGTTCACTATATCATCATCAGTGTTTTCTCTTGGGCTTCCTGCAGGTTCTGACCCTACCTTGCAAGTAATACTCAGTTTCTGTTTATATGACGAAATTGGCTCTACTGTCAGCTTCTTTCCAGTGACTTCACTGGCTTCTAAAACTATCAAAGATGGGCAGCAAAACTAGTTACTTTAGTATCACCAGGCACAGTTCTACACAACTCCTCCCCGATGGTCACCATTCCTGCTGCACAGAGCAGCCAGCACAAAACTGCCAGATCCTGACCACACTTCTTAGCTACACAGGGGACAGATTTAATGTCCTGACCACACTCATCTGATTATGAGGGAGCACTGTGAACAAGGACTGGTAGGCTTTAGGAAAAGGGGCAGTGTTCAGGAAAGTCAGGCCAAACCACGGATCAGGGGAGACATACTGGACAGGATGAGAACGAAAGACTCAGTTACAGTTGCCAAATACCAAAAAGAAATTTTCTAGACAACAAATGAAGATCATCATATTAATAAAATGCAGCATCATCACAAGTTTAATGGGAAGGTAAGTAATGCATCCACTGACTTTCTATAGTTTAGCTTCTGTATAGCTTTCATTGCAAGTGCAAATACAAGTGGGAGGATTCTAGTGGCTTATATTGAGATCTGCCTATACTATATTTTGGTTGATTGTGTCAGCTTCATTTTGATTTTTTTATAGGCAGCTTCACCTGATGACATGAAGTACAGCTCACAAAAATCAGTTTATTTTTCACCATTATTTGTCACAATCATTTCCCATTTTATTTATCATCTTAATTAAGAAGTCTGATTAATTATTCCTCTCCTTGGTGACATTTAAAGAAATGTTTAAATATACATAAAGTTTGAAGCATCATTTTCATTATGTGTCATATTTGTCCATATTTATTGCAGTGTCCATGATGCCCACAACTTACAAAACTGAACAAAACAAGTAATGAAATAGCCACTATTTTATAATTCGGTGTCCTAGAGTGCATGTTGTATATTCTGCATTTAGGTACAGCTTGAAACAAATTTGCAAATATTTACGTAATTCACAATATCAGTTGAAGAAAAGAAAGCTGTAAGGGAAAACGTCTCCAATAGCTGGTAGTGATGGCAACAGTGTTTCTTGGCTCAGGCAGTATTACAAACAAACTCACATGAAAACCAGTTACAAATATCACCAACTTGAATAGTAATAAAATAACTTGACAAACCTGTAGACAACACCATTTTCATGTAGAAACTGTAGAGCCAGTGTAACCTCAGCTGCATAAAATCGCGCACGTGGTTCATCGAATTTTCGGGCCCGCTGAATTTGGAACATCAGATCTCCACCATTAACATACTCCATCACAAAGAACAGTCGATCCTGAAAGTTATGTTCCAATAGATGTTGTCAAAAATAAAAGTTCCTCCATTGCTGAAAGTGCATTTTAAGAAATATAAAGTTAACCCTACATAATTAAGAAATATTGTATCAAAATTATGAATATTTTGCAGAATCCACAATTACTGAAAAAGGCTGTGTGTATTCACACCAGTGGAAGTTGATGTTTGGGGAGGGAATGGCTCGAGGAGGGGAATCCTGATTTTGTAAGTTTTGGAGCCACCATTTAAGCGACCTTACTGTGCTCAGGAGCATGCTCTGGGTGATCAACATAGCCCTTTGCTACATTGTGGATTTCTTAAATGAACATCTGACAGAATGTTGTGCCCACATAAAAGTCTGCACAGAAGTTGCAGTAGCATTTGTATATGAGTTGCTGCTTTCATAAGCGAATCTGTCTATAATGGGCAAGGATATGTTTGTGCCAGAACTAGAATAGGATGTGCTAGCTGAGTGCAAGTGACAGGTCTTGTACCTTGGTCTTTCCCACAAATAAGATCTCTGTAGCAGATGTTGGAAGTAGGAATAGCATAAGGACAATGCAGGACATTTTTGGTTGGGTCTAGAGCAGTTATCACTTAGGACTTCAGAAGGATTTTGAAGAAGAGATTTCTCATTTCAGAGTATGGCAGTGGATATGGATTAGCTACTCTAATCTGAAATCTAAAACGGAAAAGGGAAACTGTTACTTTACATCTGGTTATGGAGTTAGTTGGGACATTGGATGTGTGGGATTGTTCATAACTGCAGAAGAGCCATTTGAGGTGGCATGATTCTAGAGGAGACATGTTTTAGTGCAAAAGAGATGTCAGCCACTGAATTAGAAATACATCAAACTCACCAAATAGCTAGTGACAACTCATGTTGCTGAGCACAAAATAGTTGACTTCAATAGCTGCTATACAATTCTTATCAGAAGTAAGATCCTGCAACCCTCCCACCAACATACGAGGCATGTTTTTTTAAGTAAGGTCCATTTGAACATAAGTACACAATGAAAAGTTATTTCAAAAAAGGAAATTTATTTTCAGAAAGTACATACTTCACTCTATTTTTTTGACATAGTTGCCAAGTTTGTTGAAACACGTTTCATATCTCTCAACCAATTTTAAAATACCCTCTTCAAAAAAACTTGCTGCCTGCTCCGATAACCGAGAGTTCACTGCCATTTTCACGTCGACGTCATCATTCTAATGGTTGCCACTGAGGTGTTGTTTGAGGTGGAGGAACAGACGGTAATCGCTTGACGCTATATCAGGACTGTAGGGTGGGTGGTCTAAAACTTCCCAGCCAAAACTGTCCAATAAATCGTGGGTCTGACCTGTAGTGTGAGGTCTTGCATTGTCTTGGAGAAGGACAATCCCCTCTGTCAGCATGCCATGTCTTTTGTTTTGAATTGCTCTGCCTAGCTTTCTCAGGGTTAGCAGTATGCTTCTGCATTGATAGTGGTTCCTCGTTGCATGAAGTCGACCAACAAAACACCATGCCTATCCCAAAATACAGACACCAAGATTTTGCTCTAGGACAGAGTCTGTTTGGCCTTCACCTTTACAGGCGAGTATGTGTGCCTCCATTCCATGCTCTGTTGCTTCGATTTGGGCATGATATGCGAAACCCATGTTTCATCTCCAGTTACGATCTGACTCAAGAAGCCATCACCTTCTGCATGATAATGAGTCAAGAACTTCATTGCACACTCAAATCTTTGTTTTTTGTGTTCCTCTGTTAGGAGTTTCAGGACCCAATGGGAGCACAGTTTCCTAAACTTTAGGTGTTCAGAAACAATGTTGTAAAGCACTGATCTTGACACATCAGGAAATTTGTTTGAGAGACCTGTTGTTGTGAAGTGCCTGTTCTCACAAATCCTCGTTTCAACTGAAGCCACCAAATCATCTGTAATCAAAGAAGGGCGACCGGAGCGGTCCTCATCATGGACGTTGTCATGGCCATCTTTGAATTCTTGTACTCACTTATGCACTTTGCTTTCACTCATAATAGTATCACCGTACACTTTGCAAAACTGTTGATGAACTTCTGCAGCAGACAGGGTCCTTGCTGACAAAAACCATATCACTGAGCCAACCTCACACGCAGCGGGCGAGTTGATAGTCTTAAACATTTTGAAAGCACAGAACAGAACTGTCCAGGTTAGCTACAGAGCGGAAACTGAGCACAGTTGTTCCCGAGGCATGCTGGTGCACAACACACATGCTCACTGCAGTATATGCATGAACTACTAGTGTCTACAACAAAACGGACCTTACTTAAAAAAACATGCCTCATATTTCCATGGAGTACATCTGAAGATACTTCTGCATTTGTTTATCCAGTAACAAATTTCAGTTGCAGTTAACAAACATTAGCATTATATTAAGTCAAATAATTTTTGGAAGCCAAAAAATGTGGCTTCAATCTGGTTGCTTTGATCCCTGGCTTCCAGCAACTCATTTTGGAGCTCAGAATATGTTCTAATATTCTACCACAGATGGATTACAATGATATTGAATGGTAGTTTTGTGGATCTCTTCTGCTACCATTCTTGCAGACTAGTATGACCTGTGATTTCTTCCAATTACTGAGCACAGTTTTTAGTTCAAGAAATGTATGGTATATAGTGATTAAAAGATGGATTAATTCGTTGTATACTCTGCATAAATTATAATTGAGATTTCATCAAAGTATGGGGCCTTGCGCCCTGGTCAATTTCAGTGGTTTCCACTGTTCCTTGACATCACTAACACTAACATCTATATCACACACTTTTGCAGTGATGGAAGAATTAAACTAGGGCAGTACTCCTGGACCTTCCTGTGTAAAATAACATAGTAAAATTGAGTTTAGTATTTATGCTTTTGTTTTGATCCCCACAACTTCAGTTTCTGTATAATCCATGACTGACTGGACACCCAGATACTAACTCTGGTGTCATTAATAGCTTTTACATGTTGCTGTTGTTGTGGTCTTCAGTCCTGAGACTGGTTTGATGCAGCTCTCCATGCTACCCTATCCTGTGCAAGCTTCTTCATCTCCCAGTACTTACTGCAACCCACATCCTTCTGAATCTGCTTAGTGTATTCAACTCTTGCTCTCCCTCTACAATTTTTGCCCTCCACGCTGTCCTCCAATGCTAAATTTGTGATCCCTTGATGCCTCAGAACATGTCCTACTAACCGGTCCCTCCTTTTTGTCAAGTTGTGCCACATACTCCTCTTCTCCCCAATTCTATTCAATACTTCATCATTAGTTATGTGATCTACCCATCTAATCTTCAGCATTCTTCTGTAGCACCACATTTCAAAAGCTTCTATTTTCTTCTTGTCCAAACTATTTATCGTCCATGTTTCACTTCCACACATGGCTACACTCCATACAAATACTTTCAGAAACGACTTCCTGACACTTAAATCTATACTCGATGTTAACAAATTTCTCTTCTTCAGAAACGATTTCCTTGCCATTGCCAGTCTACATTTTATATCCTCTCTACTTCGATCATCATCAGTTATTTTGCTCCCCATATAGCAAAACTCCTTTACTACCTTAAGTGTCTCATTTCCTAATCTAATTCCCTCAGCATCACCCAACTTAATTCGACCACATTCCATTATCCTCGTTTTGCTTTTCATCTTATACCCTACTTTCAAGACACTGTCCATTCTGTTCAACTGCTATTCCAAGTCCTTTGCTGTCTCTGATAGAATTACAATGTCATCAGCAAACCTCAAAGTTTTTATTTCTTCTCCATGGATTTTAATACCTGCTCTGAATTTTTCTTTTGTTTCCTTTACTGCTTGCTCAATATACAGATTGAATAGCATCGGGGAGAGGCTACAACCCTGTCTCACTCCCTTCCCAACCACTGCTTCCCTTTCATGCCCCTCGACTCTTATAACTGCCATATGGTTTCTGTACAAATTGTAAATAGCCTTTCGCTCCCTGTATTTTACCCCTGCCACCTTTAGAGTTTGAAAGAGAGTATTCCAGTCAACATTGTCAAAAGCTTTCTCTAAGTCTACAAATGCTAGAAACGTAGGTTTGCCTTTCCTTAATCTTTCTTCTAAGATAAGTCGAAGGTCAGTATTGCCTCACGTGTTCCAATATTTCTATGGAATCCAAACTGATCTCTCCCAAGGTTGGCTTCTACCAGTTTTTCCATTCATCTGTAAAGAATTCGCGTTAGTATTTTGCAGCTGTGACTTATTAAACTGATAGTTTGGTAATTTTCTCATCTGTCAACACCTGCTTTCTTTGGGATTGGAATTATTATATTCTTCTTGAAGTCTGAGGGTATTTCGCCTGTCTCATACATCTTGCTCACCAGATTGTAGAGTTTTGTTAGGATTGGCTCTCCCAAGGCCATCAGTAGTTCTAATGGAATGTTGTCTACTCCCGGGGCCTTGTTTTGACTCAGGTCTTTCAGTGCTCTGTCAAACTCTTCATGCAGTATCATATCTCCCATTTCATCTTCAACTACATCCTCTTTCATTTCCATAATATTGTCCTCAAGTACATCACCCTTGTATAGACCCTCTATATACTCCTTCCACCTCTCTGCTTTCCCTTCTTTGCTTAGAACTGGGTTTCTATCTGAGCTCTTGATACTCATACAAGTGGTTCTCTTTTCTCCAAAGGTCTCTTTAATTTTCCTGTAGGCAGTATCTATCTTACCCCTAGTGAGATAAGCCTCTAAATCCTTACATTTGTCCTCTAGCCATCCCTGCTTAGCCATTTTGCACTTCCTGTCAATCTCATTTTTGAGACGTCTGTATTCCTTTTTGCCTGCTTCATTTACTGCATTTTTATATTTTCTCCTTTCATCAATTAATTAAGTTCAATATTTCTTCTGTTACCCAAGGAGTTCTACCAGCCCTTGTCTTTTTACCTACTTGATCCTCTGCTGCCTTCACTACTTCATCCCTCAGAGCTACCTATTCTTCTACTGTACTTCTTTCCCCCATTTCTGTCAATTGTTCCCTTATGCAGGGAGAGCATAAGGGAGCTTTTACATATGATACGCATTTCTTTGGGTTCATGACAAGTCTATTGATAATACATGCCCTGAAACAATAGTCACTGAAGGCTTCATGTGTTGTCCTCCTAATAGCCAAGTGTGTTCCATTTAGCAACTCTCCATCTGTAGCTCTGTGCTTTGTTTCAGACCAGTTTTGCGATAGTCAATGTTTATCTAGAAGTGTCTCATAGAAGGCTTCTCTCCTCATGAATGAAGGGGTATACCTCTCCAGTGCTTGTTCAACTATCCTTTGCAAATTGAGCCAAATTTCCTCTGCATGCTCCTGCCCAGAGCTAAAAGTTTCAAGTTCCCTCTTGAGATATAACCCTACTTCCTCCTTATCTACTTTATTGATGTAACTACTTTTACTTGTTTTGATTTCATGCTGCAGTTTTGTAATAATTGTTGTTATCTACCTCAGGAACACATATACCACATTCACCATGGACATCTTCAAAGAGGTTAGGCTTATTTGTTGTAACTGCATCTAAAATATTTCCATCATATGTTAGTTTTTGAACTATCTATTTTATGTAGTTATCATAAAAATTATTTGATATTCTTTCAGAGGATGTCTTGTCATGGTTACTATCAATAAAGCTGTAATTATCCCAAATGATTGTTATATGAGTAAAATCTATTCCAGTGATGACACTGTGAATTGGCACTGAGTTTTTCTCTAAAAATTTCAGTTACCTTTGGTGACGAATCTGGTGCTTGATGCAAGAATATAATTATAATTTCACATGCATCTTCAATTTCTACATTGGTGGATCTGGGATGATTATTCCATCAATAATTCACATTAGGCTAGCCACCACTAATTCTCATTATGATTATATTTACTCCAGGTATCTCACTGCAATCAGTTTTGAGTTCTGACTAGCTTTCTGTGCTCAATATTATGAGAGCTTCATTGCTGTTTTGGAGAGCTTCAAACTATGGGACTTGCTTCAACAGTTGATCACTAGTACATTAACAGTCTTACCTGAAAGGGGCATTTATTTTAAGCTTAAACTAAAACTTTGGGATCTTGTACTGCTGTCATTATCTGAATTGGATAGAGAGTAAATTAATCTAAAGAAAAAATCTTGTGTGCATTCTACATAACAGTCAGCTACCCGGACAGCACACACTAATTTGTAGGGCAGCCCTGAGCCACTTAGAGGGACCACATGGCATGAATTTAATAAGGCACAGGCTAGCTTGTCATAGAACCTTCAGAGTTTCTTGAACAATATCCCAAATGGTTCATAACCAGTATTGATCAATTCTGGGGACAATGCTATAGGTTGTGAGATCTGTAGTTCTGTGAGCAAGACTGGTTTTCTCAACTTTCTCCATCATTCAGCATAACAGACCAAGTATGACCTTGCAGCCCAGATGACAGGCATTAATCACTCCATTGTGCACTACATTCTGCAGCTAGTTGCACTCTGTTTCCCCACTGGTGGCTGGAACAGCTTCTTCAGTATGTTGAATGAAGCACCCAGGCACACACTCTGAGTTCAAAAGCAGATTCTTCATATTGATCGCTGCCATTTCTCTAAAAGGTACTGTTATTCCACATTTAATACATTCCTAATAAGGCAATTTAGTGCACAATAAGATCACAATGCTATTGAAAACACAAAGGGATAATGTTACACACAGAAAGGCCACAAACCTTGTCTAAAATTGCATAACATGAGTCTTCGTAAGGTTAAGATTTTAACTGTTTGCTGTGAACCACTTGTTGGTTTATTCTGCTATCAAATGACAAGTTTGAGGAAGGTAGAGTTTAAACTGTTGGTTAGTATGCTTGTGACATTAGTGAAAATTAAAGATTTAAACTATTCTTTGTTAGTGGGACATTGTGAGAGGCTAGTGTTCAGTGACAGCAGACCATGTGTCATGAAGGTGTTGTATATGGAGGTGGCAAAGTAATAGAAAAGTAACTGTTGAGTGTCAGTGGAAGAAGTGACATGTATTGTAAATACAGGGAGGTGGCTGCAGGCAATGGATGGTGGAGACATTAGTCAATTAGGACAGAAAATCTTTCCACGGGTACATAGTAAGCAGCTACACTAGGAAGTCTGAGATGGTTAGGCTTGACAATTTTTTGGGAATCATGTATAAGGTTTATATAGAGATTATTTGGGGTAAGAAAGAAAATTGATTCAGGTGAAACATTATAGGATAGCTCTAGGTATTTTAGTATGCACTAGAGATCAAACTGCAACTGTGGAACAGAGCCTGTTCAGCAAGACTTGTTGGTGTCTGGCAGTTGGCAGAGACCTTCTGATGTATAATAATTTGGTTTCTGACAACAATGGTGGGGCATTTGTCTACAATGAGGATGATCAGACTCTGAGACAAAGTGTTTGCATTTCCATCTACCATGAGATTGGTGCCATTAAGATGGGATCTACATAGAAAATTGATGCCAGGTTGGAGAATAAGAATTCCCAGAAGGGCAATGACGGCAGTTACATGGGGAAAGGGAAAAATCACAGCACCTTGTGGATTAGAAAAGGTTCTATTTGAGATTGAGATGTGGCTAGCTTTGGTTGGTAGGGTGGTTGAAAAGGATGTGATTGTGTGTGATGTATGTGTGGGAGAGGGGGGGGGGGTGAGGGACTGGAATGTTTCTGGGAATATGTTATGTAAAACTGGTGAACCAGACAACAGATAGAGTACTTTCTTGAGATGATGTTTAGAATGCTGTTCCAGTTATTATATGTTAAGGGTGTCAGTTTAGAAGATGTGATGTAGGAACCCATACAGTAATTACGCCTTGTTGGGATAGAAAAGATTGTTCAGAGTGCCTGCTTTGGTAGGATTAAGCAAATGAGGGATACAGACTGGAATGGTTCAGAAACTTGGAGGTTTTTATGAAAGGGTGAGTAACATCCAGATATAGGAATGTATGTAGGCAGGTTATTGGGAAAAGCAGACGCTCTGTGCATTCTGATATGATGTGAAGATCTGTAGCAAGGATCTAGGCTCAAATATGGAATGGAATGTAGTAATAAGAAGTACAGGTTGAGAAATAATGGAAACCAAAAATTAACAAAGGAAATTAACACAGGGAATAAACAGTAGAATGAAACAATGTATGAAATGCATTACAACTATGGCACAACATTTTAGCAAGGCGTACCAATGACTGGCTGAACCGTATGAATGGCCACTGCCAATCTGCAGCCAAGTGATCTTCAGGTGGCAACAAATGCTCTGTTGTGACCTCTGTGACCTCTTTGAAACCTATGCCATTTAGCTCACCCCACAACACCAACTTCTCTGAACAGTGTAGGTGGTAAACATCCTTCAAACACAGCCTTTGATCCCACAATTCTCTTGGCCAAAACTTATGCTAGTCCTTGTCCTAGACGTACCACTACCACTGCTCCCAAACCATTTCTTGCCCTCTTCACTACCTCACCCTACCATCAACATCTAATTTCTCTCTGCTTACTAGCTTAAATTACAGATGTATGCATGTCATCCACAGTTTTCTCAGCAGACTCCCTCTTCTATGACTGCTGGCCCAAGCTCCCCCTGCCCTCCACCCTTCCCCCCCCCCCCCCCCCCCCCCCGGCTATCTCTCTCTCTCTCTCTCTCTCTCTCTCTCTCTTCCTCTTTTCCTCTTTTCTCCATGCAAACATGAAACTGCCCATCCTGCACATGAATTGAGAGGTGCTATTTTCCTACATTCTCCCTGTAATGTTTCTTCCTCCCTAACCCTTGTCTTTGCCTTCCTCATGTCATTCAGTTTCCTGCTCCTCTTACTGTTTCACATGTCTGCTCCCCCCAAGACAACCACTCACTTGAGTTCACTGCAGCTATGTCAGTGTCGTTGTGTGTGTGTGTGTGTGTGTGTGTGTGTGTGTGTGTGTGGCGTGTGTGCGCACATGCATGTGCCAGTGACAGAGAGAGATTTTTGTTTATTGCCTATACAACGCTCAACACTTCCTCTATTACATGAAGGGCTGTTTAGCACACACAATGTTTCCTTTTTTTCCTTTTTGTGTGTTTCATTTGGGCATTTCCATTATTGTACTAATAATAGGAAACGATTGCTGAATAGAAACAAAATTGACAGTCACTGGGGTAAATAAAAGAATTTAAGAATATGTGCATTGCGCTCTTGCAACATATGAGCAGCAAAATTTAACTATCATCTAAATTAATTGGTTTCAAGTAGTGAACTCACCGTAGTCTGAAAACAGGAGTGCAGAGCAGTGAGAAATGGATGTTTTGCTGCAAGAGCTAGGATACGTTTTTCAGTCATTGTACAATCAACATCATCATCCTGAATGATGACGTCTTTCTTGAGCACCTTGACAGCATACACTTCATCAGGACAGCCCTTTCTCTCTGCCAGCATCACTTTACCAAAGCTACCTTTTCCAAGCACTTTTATAAAGTGAAAATCATCCAGTCCTAATCTTCGTGGACCACTTCGTGTTGACTCATTGCGTCCAGAACTGTCAGTAGCTGCAGAATGTCACAGACACATCAAAAGGTTTGGATCCATATTTTCAAAAAGAGTGACACTGACTACAGCAGTGTACATCTTTTTAAAAAACAGACACATATACAAAATATTCACAACTGACATACAGAAAAATAATTTTAATCTTGTGTTTATTTTTATGTTTGTAACAAACAACCAAGCATCACCTCAAAATGAAACTGGAAAAACATTAAATATAAAGAGATAGTAGTACTCCATCAGTGTGTGTTCAAACTAGGTGACTTGATCCTTACAAGGTCCTTTTGTAATTTCTTAAACATAAATATTCAATATAAACAACAAAAAATGAATATGAACACCTTCCTGTCTCCAAAGCATTACAGGTCATTCAAATTATGTCAGATTTAGCTCTTTCATACTAAATCGTAGAGCACTGCTGTTCCACCTGGCTAAACAGTGCTTACATTAAAATAATTGACACACAGCTCAACCAAGCAAAATACATTATCAAAGGATGTATTCATTCCACAAACATGCACTGGCTCATATCCATAAGGAGATCACAGTCATTGCTGAAAGTGTGGACAAGAATAAAAAACAACCCAGAATTGGCAATTTATTCAGACTTTTTACTATCAGAACCACAGTGACTGAGGTCTACAAAACCATTATGGCACATAGCAATCAGTCTGCAGAACAATTATTTCAATATACAAGACTTCTGGAATAATCAATAGCTAAAGCAAGCTTCCTTGCTGCATCATAAAATAATTAAAACTACCTGACAGTGAACAACAGGTTTTCATCCATCCACATGACACTGGTGCATACTGAACAGGACCAGAACTGACTGAGCCAGATGTGGAGCACTGTTGCAGCAATAAGGATGGAAGCCCTTTCCTCAGTGTGACTGTAGCAAAAGGAGCACACTGTACATCATATGACATTTGAATGGTCCCTCAAACCTTTCAAATGGACAAAGCAAGACTTTCACAACTTCCCAGAGAAGCTTCTGACTACATTTCAAACTTGGGCTTAGAGCTATGAACTCATTATGAACTTGAGATTCTGTGTATCTGCATAGTAATGCATATTTTTGTTGTGAATTTTTTTTCTGTCGTCATATGATTAATAATAATAGTATGTCAGACAAGACATCCAAGACTATTCTGTTTTTGATATTTATGACCAGCTTCATTTTCTAGATCTTTTCCATGCAAGATCTGCTCCTCATGAAATTTCCTTGGTATCCACCAATCTGTACATTTCATTATTGTTTTTCCACTCTGTTCAGCAGTGCCCTTGAGAATTTCTGATAGATCAGTAGTAGTGGTGATACTCTGCTGTAGTTTCCAGTCTCCATTTTATCCCAGTCACTATGAAGAGG
Source organism: Schistocerca nitens (assembly GCF_023898315.1). Taxonomy (NCBI): domain Eukaryota; kingdom Metazoa; phylum Arthropoda; class Insecta; order Orthoptera; family Acrididae; genus Schistocerca; species Schistocerca nitens. Next base: position 621,500,891 of record NC_064614.1, on the reverse strand, counting down.
GAGAGTAGTGTTAATGCCCATTCGAATCGGAGTTCCTCTTCTTCTTGTAATTTATTTATAATATTTGCCAGATCAATTATTAGTTTCTTGTGAATGTATTTCAAAAATTCTGCAATGCTTCCATCTGCTCCTTGAGCTTTGCTATTCGAGTTTTTATGATGTTTTTATTCTCTTCGGTTGTTGGTGGTTTTGAGTCTAGATTTGGTCCTTTGTTTTTCACTTATTCATTTCATGTTTAAGTACACTGTTTTGTATAGTTTGTGGCGTTTTAGGAGAATTACTGAGTTATTGAGAAGTAATAAATTCTTGTTAAGCTCATTCACTAGCATCCAACTTCATTCCGCAAGCCTCATGCACTAGAATTCTTACAGAGGTGACCAAACGACAGGCAGTAGCATCTATTTTGAGATAACAAGTGTACTTTATAATATAGTGAAAGCTTCAACAATGCATTCATTCCACAATCACCTGCTTTTTGAAAAATATGTTCAGGATGGTGACTTTAAGAGTGGCCCGCATAATGTTCTCTTCCATGCTGATCAGATTGTGAGTGTTGTAAAACATGAAAGAGACATTCTACCACCTCTTACCACAGACAGCAATAATGCTGAATGTGAGCACGAATAGTGTTCAGTGTATTTTGACCTCCTTGTCTATATCAGTGTCTAACATCAACAAGACAGTATACCCGTATTTACTCGAATCTAAGCCGCACTTTTTTTCCGGTTTTTGTAATCCAAAAAACCGCCTGCGGCTTAGAATCGAGTGCAAAGTAAGCAGAAGTTCTGAAAAATGTTGGTAGGTGCCGCCACAACTAACTTCTGTCGTCGAATATATGTAGCGCTACGCAGGCATGCTTCGCAGTTCGCAGGCACAAAGACAAATACTAGCACCAAAACCTCTGCGTCAGTAAATAAATAAATAAAAAAGGTGGAAGACGAGCTTTTTTTTCTCCGCCCCGAGTTTCGACCACTGCATTTTCATACATTATCCAACGAAGTAAATACAAATTCCGTATTGTTCCTCTTTGAACGTAGCAGCATTTCAATGTACTGCGAAAATCTGACTGGCAAGACTGTTTGGGATATTTGTCAATATGGCCGGCTCTGCTTTCTGAATTTTTTCCTAACTGTGAGAAGAAATGGTTGCTAATAGGAACTTTTATGAATTGTGAATCACATGCAGTATTCTCTTCACCATAAGAATAATACGAATATAAACATTTTGCCATGTATTCTTTCGTGTTTGCTGCTATCTCATTTAAATCCTGTCCGCCTAATAAACTACGAAACTAGAGTGAGACAACAGCAGACGCGGAAGAATATACATACCATGTCATGTTTATATTCGTATTATTCTTATGCCTAATAGTGATACAGTCAGAAATGAAGCACGGCAATTGATTAGATTTTTAAATCTAAGATGACTCTAATTTCTGTGCATAATGTAATGTACTAAAGAGGCGTCTGCAAAGATTTTCAAACGGAAAATTTTTTTGCTAAATTCTCATTCAGAACATCTTCTATCACACGCAGTCTATTATTTGGTTCTTGTTGATCATTATCAAAGAAAGCAGCAGTGTAAGTAGCAACGAATAGCAGTCTCTTGCCATTGTTTCACTAATGAGACGATTCCTCTCTTTGTTTTTTTTTAATTGTAAGCGGCGGTAGTGGCCACAAAAGCAAGCCATGCCGTGAGCGGTGACAGGCCGTGAACCCTCATTTTCAGAATGCGACAAACAATGCATGACACAGTACAGTAATACATTTTCAGCTCTGAGTGACGGAAACACCTATAACAAAGAGAACTGCACTTGTCAGATCAAAGAAAAATAAGCAATCAATTCAAACCAGACGAAGCACGTGAAAAAGGAAGGGTACCCATATAAATACGGACTGAGCGCCTGACGCATAACAACAGCTACCTGGTAAAGCTTAACTGCTAAGCTTACGACTCGAACCAAACTACTACAGCTGTATCGTCATTCACTTAACCTAAATTGTGTCTCATATTACAATGGACCAACTTTGTTTTGATTTGGAAGTGCGGCCTAAAACTTTTCTCTCCCCTTGAATTTCGAGTCTCAGATTTCAGGTGCGGCTTAGATTCGGGAAAATTTTTTTTCCTCGATTTCGAGTCTCATTTTTCAGGTGTGGCTTAGATTCGAGTGCGGCTTAAATTTGAGTAAATACGGTACTTGTTTGCAAGACAACACCTCATGTGATTTTACCAGTCTATCCATGTAGGGAGTGGTTCTGGTGAATCTGTTCATAATCCAATGCAAGGCCCAACCAGCTGTGCCATGAAGAAGACTCTCAGTTTTCATCCCATGCCACGCACATCCCACGGGATCTCATCTGCTGCTGATCTCAGGCCAAACGTTCTTGCACATTGCCAACAGAACTTCCATGAAGCACATATATGATCAGGTTCTCAGTCTAAACTACCAACTTTCAAGCTAGAGCAACCTGTGATGAGGTTCATAATCACCAAATTCATACTATGCAGTTACAGAATCATCGATGATACTTCCAAGTTCACAGCCTTACTAAGCAACGTAGAGGATTATACCCACATTATTAGTGAGCTCCCAACAAAGGCAAATTTGACACTGCAAAACTTGCATTGCTGCACCCACTCATCAAGTGACCAGACCCACTCATCAAGAGACCAGAGCAACTGCTACAACAAATAAATAATGAGGAAAGATTGGGCAGGAGACCATCTCAGCTGTGGAGAAATCTCTGTGCACTGATCAATCTGATTCTCATGCCAGACAGAACACTGGTTAATTAAATTACCACCTTAGATACAGTCGGCAATAATTTCACACAAATACAATATTATGGGAAAAAATTACTCAGACTAGTCACATTAATGTGACCACCATATATTTTTGACGTCAGCATGCAATAATCACTGACAAACAGCAGATGGCAGCACTATCAATGGAGGGTATATTAAGAATGTCACAGGGACATGGAAAACAGTACAATCATTGTTGTAAGGTAGAAACAGAGCAATTTATCTGATTTCCAAAAGCGCATGATCATTGGCTTTCGGGGCCAAGGGAGGAGGCATTTCCAATATGGCTAAGTCTGTAAACTGTCCGTGTGTTGTAGTGGTTAAAGTATACATGCATGACAAGATGACACTATTCACAACTGGCACCAAGGTATCTGTGGTGTACCACAGGCCACAGATGACAGAGGTGAACGACGGTTGTGGACACATATATGGGTGAATAAATGTGCAACTGCTGAGAAGCTGACTGCCCAGATGGGGCTACCAACAGCATCTCCTCAACGACCATTCAGCAAATGTTGCTACATTTGGGCATTCACACATGCTGACTGCTGTTTATCAGTGACAAAGGCTGGCATTTTCATGCCAGTACCACAAGTGGACATCGACTGAATGGTGACAGGTAGCACTTTAGATGAATCAAGTTTTATGGTCCATCAAAGAGACAGCCATTGGCATGTACAGTGAGAAATGTCTGAAAGCAAAAACCATGCAACCAGGAGTGAGCATTATGATCTGGGGAATGTTTTTGTTCCATTCCCTGGGTG